>NW_028227259.1:20640000-21840000 GCF_978045245.1 Mus caroli
ACACTCTGGTCTTCCTTCTTCTTGAGTTTCATGTGTTTTGCAAATTGTATCTTGGATATTCTTAGTTTCTGGGCTAATATCCACTTATCAGTGAGTGCATGTATAGGCTGACTTCTAATTTCCCCAGGTCTCTAATAGAAGGCAAATGTTGTACAAAACACTCAAATGATTCCTTAAATGGAGCTCATATTTCCCTTCAGTCTAGTTTAGAAACCAAGAAGCTGAACAACCTCCTGTTTCAGCATCTTCATAATTCTTTGTGATGCCATAGTTAAGAGGTGATTGGGAAAGGGAAAGTTATTTGAATCCTAGTTATTCATCTGCTGCATTTTCTATTTGTGTATTTTTTATGTACAGATATAATCTCAGTTCTTAGCCCAGACTGGCATGGAATTTTTCTATGTAAACCTCAAATGGTGGTTAAAGGAAAATTGGGCACTTAATGTACAAGATTGTATCTGATCTTTGTCTCTGACTGCATAAAAATCAACTCCAAATAGACTGAAGACCTTAAAGAAGATCTGATACTCTAAAATTGATATTAGAAAAGTAGGGGAAACAAACTAAGGTCGAAGCATAAGTTAGCATTTGTGAATTGAACTGCATTTTTTCCAGGAAACATGGCAAACCATTGATAATTGAGTTGTCATAAGTGTCACCATAGGAAACAAGTGTGGACATTACCAAAGGACAAAATAATTTGCCAGCATGTGAAATGGAAACCCTAGCACAGTGCTGGCAGAGCAAACATCTACACAACCATCATAAGACCTCGTGTGGAGATTCCTCAAAATGTTAATGCATGTCTCCTGCGAGGCTCTTCCAGTGCCTGGAAAATACAGAAGTGGATGCTCACAGTCATCCATTGGATGGAGCATAAGGTCCCCAATGAAGGAGCCAGAGAAATACTCAGGGAGCTGAAGGGGACTGAAGCCCCAAAGCAGGAACATCAATATGAACTAACCAGTCCCCTCAGAGCTCCTTGGACCTATACCACCAATCAAAGAAAACACATGGTGGAACTTGTGGCTCTGGCTATATTTGTAGCAGATGATGGCCTAGTTGGTCATCAATGAGAGGAGAGGCCCTTGGTCCTGCAAAGGCTCTATGCCCTAATATAGGGGAATGCCAGGACCAGGAATGAGAGTGGTTGGGCTGGGGAGCTGGGAGGGGAAGGGAGGAGGGGATAAGGGATTTTCTGAGGGGAAACCAGGAAAGGGATAACATTTGAAATGTAAATAAAGGAAATATCTAATAAAGAAGAAAGGAGGGAGGGAGGGAGGGAAGGAAGGAAGGAAGGAAGGAAGGAAGGAAGGAAGGAAGGAAGGAAGGAAGGAAGGAAAAGAAAGAAAAAGAAAGAAAGAAGAAAGAAAGGAAGGAAGAGAGAGAAAGAAGGAAAGAAAGAAAAGAAAGAAAGAAGGAAAGAAGAGAAAGAAAGAAAAGAAAAGAAGAGAAAGGCAAGCTCTGGAGTCAACCAGTGTGCAGAGAACTGATACAGAACTCTACACAGTTCCTCACAACACCAAGAGGATCTGCCAGATGGCACATGCTGGCTGCGCCTCCTCAGGAAGAGACACAAGCTTGTTTAGAGTTTCTTTCAACAGTGATTTGGTTTCAGGAAGCCAGGGCTCCTGTCATCTTGGAAACCTCTCCATCTCTAGTTCATGTGGCAGCACAAAGCATCCCTTCTGCCCTGAAGAAAGCTCTGCTATCTCAACAGGATATGAGTGGCTGGGCAGAAATACAAGCTGTGGGTTACCCAGATTTCAGGCTACAAAACACTGTTTTGTGAACAGAAGTCAGGACCCTGGTGAACATCTCCATACCCAATTATAAAGAGATTTTGAAGACACTGAGATAGGACAACTGCAGAGGGAGTTAGAACTCATATGAATTGATCCAAACCAAGTCCTTTCACAAGGTGGCTACTCTACCTCCACATGTCTATTGAGAGAGAATGTATTTGGGCTTTCAAATCCAGGAGGTGCAACCTGTCACAAAAGTACCAAGGATTCTGAACAGGAGGGTCAGAAGTCGGTAGACAGCCTAGGCTACATAGCAAGACTTTGTCTCATAAAAAATAAAGGAGAGAATTGTGCTTAACTTGAGTAGACTTGAAGGACATTAGGCTAAGAAAATAATCTACCAAATAGAGATCAATATTGCCTAATTGAAGCCTAAAACACAAATCTCCACTCCTGATAAACAATAGCATGATGGAGAGATGTTTGCAGGATGCATTCTAGACAGTATGTAGGAGGAAGAGGGCAAATATGTAATGCACAGGGTGAAGACCACAGTGCATCATGAAGATCAGTGTGCTCTCACCACTGGAAAAATGGTGCTTTGGGAAGACAGACATGTTAGCTTGTTCCAGTATGCAGACGTTTATATAGATATAAAATAGGACACGGTAACACACAGTTCAAATACAAAAAGTTTACTGTAGAATAAAAAAAAAATAGTCTGTGTATTCTGAGTTGTTTAAACCATACAATTTGTGTCCAGGTTCCAGCATCTGATACTCTTGGAGACACTTGTGCCTAAGCAGATCTTAAACCGAGGTCTCTGGATATCCTTGATGGTTGATATTCACTTGGACACACAATGCCTAAAATCAGAAATCATTCATCCTTCAGTATCCAGGACCTTTTTAAAAAAAATATTATTAGATATTTTCTTCATTGACATTTCAAATGCTATACCCAAAGCCCCCTATACCCACCCGCAGCCCTGCTCCCCAACCCACCCACCCCCACTTCCTGGCCCTGGCATTCCCCTGTACTGGGGCATACGATCTTCACAAGACCAAGGCCTCTTCTCCTATTGATAGCAGACTAAGCCATCCTCTGCTACATATGCAACTAGAGACACAGCTTTCAGGGGTACTGGTTAGTTCATATTGTTTTTCCTATAGGGTTGCCGACCCCTTTAGCTCCTTGGGTACTTTTTCTAGCTCCTTCATTAGGGGCCCTGTGTTCCATCCAATAGATGACTGTGAGCCTCCACTTCGGTATTTGCCAGGCATTGGCATAGACTCATAAGAGAGAGCTATATCAGGGTCCTTTAAGCAAAATCTTTCTGACATATGCAATAGTGTCTGGGTTTGGTGGTTGTATATGGGATGGATCCATAGGTGGGACACTCTCTGGATGGTCCCTACAGGACCTTTTTTAAAGGCCATCTTCATGGTTCATTTCTGTAGGTATTGGTTGATGCCACTGCTTTCAAGGGACCCAATAAAAGGGATTCCCCCTCTCCACTGCACAATGCCTGTCAGTGTTGTATATATCTGGGGTCTAGGTCATGCAAATGACACAGTTTCTTGAGATGTTTTACTTGGGATGTGGTGTCCATGCCTAGGTGACTGAGAGGGCAGTACACCAGGTGACACCTCTTATCCCATATACACAGCAGTGCACTTGGTGGATGGGAGGGATTTGAGCCACACCTTACCCTGATCACTTGATGTCTGCTAGAGAGAGAGGAACTTTGCCCCAGTGAGGAAGTTCCCCAAGTTGCCTCTTATAATCTTCTTGCACAAGGAAGGGTCATGGTAAGGTTCTGGGTGTTCCTGAGATGAGAACGTTTTTCTTCTCTTCTTGCTGTCAGTCCACCTGGCTGCTGATGCCATCTCTGTCTCCTGTGCCACTTCCCTACCTATCAGCAGGACGCTCTTCCATCAGTGAGACCTGAATACAGGGGTTTGGTAAGATTACCGAGTGTTAGCCAATCATGCCTTCTCCATGGCATGAGCAAGGAAGCATAACCTGTGTGGCCGTCTTCCATCCACTGTGTTAGGGCTTGGCGGGCACCTCCTGCACTGTTCACCATGCAGACGAAACAGTTCTCAGACTTTGTCCCTTGTTGAGTGTGTTCCTAGGAGTCCTTTGGGGCCGCAGCAAAAGACCATTCAGGCAGTAAAGGCGCTAGTCTTGTCTGGGGACACACAGCTGCATTAGTAGCAACATCCCTATGGGGTATCAGAAAGAAAACAGCTTGGATCTTGTGAGATACTGTTGAAAACAAGAAAGGCAGTATATACTAGCATGTGGGCATAAGGAGGAGTGTGAATCTGATGACTTAATTCCCTAGGTTTTCTTAGGTGGTAGAAGATAGCAGGAGACCATAAACTACCCAAAGGGAAACCTTGCTGTCAGACCAGAGGGTCTTACTTGTTTTCTTACAACAGGTTCTTATCCATGATCATGCTTGGAAACAGGTCCTGCTCTGGCTTCAACTATTAAACACTTCCTATTTCACTTTGGCTCCACTCAAAACATACTTGGTGGACTTTACCTTTTAAGCTCTCGGATGCCCTGGGGTAGTGTGCACCATGATATGATCTGGCTTCACATGGCTCCTATGAAGATGAACTGGTTAATGTTTCAGATAAGGGTGTAGACAAGGCAAAACAAATTTGGAAAGACAACTAGAGTCACAAAAAATATGATAATACTTTGTTTGGAATACAGATTCTCTCCATTTCAACTAATTTCAATAGCAGCAAGAATGCCAAAGGAATGCTCTTCTCTCTCTCTCTCTCTCTCTCTCTCTCTCTCTCTGTCTCTGTCTCTCTCTCTCTTTCTCTCTCTCTCTCACTCCCCCTCTCTTTCTCTCTCACTGTGTGTGTTTCTGTGTCCGTGTGTGTGTTTGTGTGTCCCTGTCTGTCCAAATAGGGTGAGTTGTAAGGGTATCTAAGTAATGGTGAGTTAGAAGCAAGCTGACTAGCAAGCCAGGATGGTTTTATGAGCTGCACCATGAGCAATGTCATCTTGGACACAAACACAAGTAGATCAGTTCAGACACTCTGGGGTCCTACTCTGCTTCCAGTGTCCACTTGCTCTTCTAATGTCTCATGGGTACATCTGGAGACAGGCAGCTGATGATCTCGACATGCCTGGAAGTTCCTCTGAGGTTTGGTTTCCCGATGATGACCTGCATGCATGTCATGGTACCTTGTTTCCAGACTTACTGAGATCTATGGAGTACTTTGCTTGGCTGGCAAAACTGTGGAATCACCAGCCAACATGAACCAACCTAGAGGGCAAAGTCAGGACAATCATGAGTTCATACCTTCCTCCCACAATCCATGCTCAGTCCTCAGGTTGCAAAGGACCTGAGAAGGGTATCACACAAGCCAGACACACTCTGTTAATCTGCAGACAGAGGAAGAATTTGCCCTTAGTTTCATACTGTGATGTAGAGATGGTCCCACCCCCGCCTCCCAGCATCCAACCATGGGAAATTCCTCCCTGGCCCTCTCCTGTATCTGTGTGCATCCTCAGTAGGCTGCTCTTCACTCTCTGGTATCAGTTTTCAGGGAGCACAGTGCCTGTAAATGCTCTTCAAACAGACATAAGAAAGAGAGATCTTAGTAGAAATCTTCAGGACTTATGCTTCACTGTGCTGGCCCTGTGCTGGCATGGGCTGTCAGGCTGGTTCTTCCCGAGTGCTCCACTGATCCCTTCCCCCACCCTCCTCCAACACCCTGGCCAGGCTCAAGACACTGTCCTCTGCCCTCTACATGTGGTGAAGTTACTCACAAAGGATACCGTGGGATTGGATTTATCAGTGATAATACATTACCACCAACCCCTAAGATGTATATTCTTGTAACCTGTTTATTTCAAAGCATATCATTTAGTCCAGGAAAGTGTTCAGTGAGTGCAAGCATTTGCTACCAAGGGTGGGGACGTTAATCCATTCCCTGAGACAGATAGGGTTGTAAAGACAGAACTGACTCTGGCTGGTTAACTTCCATGCACATACAGTAAATAAATATTTTTTTCTTTAAAGAAATTGACATTATTTTAAACAAAAAACCTAGAGGTAGAAGTATATTGTAGTCTCTCCACTTACCTGGTACCATGGCTACCTCCATGGCTCTTTTGACTCAGAGCCAGGCAGGCCTCTGTTGTTGGTCAGGGTGCACTGCTTTGGATTGGCAGGCAGCAACATAAAGTTTGCAAGCCTCTTAGAAATCCGTTCCTTAGGGTCTTCCAGACCTGTCTTTGAAAGGGGGGCCTGGGGCACAGTCTGACACCTGTCATGGAGGTGTCCCTGGAGTGTATTTCGGGAGGATGGTCTGGACTCTCTCTGTTGTAGAGCAGGACCCTCACCCTTGGCCTCCTTCCTGGAGAATGGAGGTGATGTAACTTGTGTGTTCATGATGTCCATTCGTCCAGGTGTAGTAACAATGTGGAGCTGTCCCATGAGGTTTGGATCTTCCAAAGACTTTCTAGTAGACATTTCTTCTGAGGTGTCACTGATCTCTGTCTCCCAGATGCTCTTCATGTAGTGAGCCTTCTGGACAAGCTGGGGGCTGATGCTGTTGAGTGAAGTTGTCTGATTCTTGAAGCAGTTCTGGGTGGGTGGCATAGAGTGGCTCATTGTAGTTCTCTTTCCCTTCTCAAAACTGATGGTGGAAAGGATCGGCATACTAGTTGCCCTCCTTACTGCTACTTGGTTTTTTATGGTTGGCTCTGTGTTTTCCAACATTCTATACAGGGCCTGGGATCTGGTTTTTTTGTTGTCTTGTCTTCCTGTGGTAACTGTTGCTGTTGTTGTTGTTGTTGTAGCATTAAATAAGTAGCCATCACCGTGTTGAACTTTTTCTCCTGCAAACTTTCTCTTATCTCTTCTGGATTGTATCCCAGGACACCCATGAGTACGATTATACTGGGGTCCGGGTGGCTTTCAGTGTTCTCTCCCATGGAAGCGGGAGAAGCTTCATTGTCATATTTTAGCCACTTGAATCTGGCAATCTCTTGGACTGTTGGCCTCTCTCCAGGGTTGATAGTTAGCAATTTGTCTATCACATCCCAAAGTTCTGGTGAGAGACTAAAACTCCTAGAGTACTTTCCTGCAAAGATCTTCTGCTTTGTTGCTTCATAGCCATATCCCTTGAAAGGGAGGCGCCCTGTGGCCATAAAATTAAGTACAACCCCCAAGCTCCAGACATCAGTGGCCCGACCCTCGTACCCTCTACCTTCCAGCTGTTCTAGGGCACAGTAAGGGAGGGTTCCACAGAACTCGACCAGCTTCTGGCCCGTGATTGATTATATTGGTGCCCAATCCAAAATCAGCAAGCTTTACATCTCACTTGTGAGGGAGACAGAGAGGTGTGTGTGTTTCAACCTCATAGACAAAAGCAGATTTCGATCTCAGTGTTTAATATAAAAAAATTTCATTATAGGGAAAATTCCTAAGAGGTGCGTATGTGTCTAGTAACTAAGTACTAAAGTGCAGGTTGTGTTCGAAAGTTTAAAAAAGTTGTTTGATTCTCATCTGCTTTTAAAATAAAAGATGAATGGCAGAGTCCTTAGTGGGCTTAGGTTCTTATATGTAAACAAAGTGCTTGAATCCCTCGTCTAGTTCTTTTAAGTACTAGACAAACGATGAAACGGAAATTCGAGCATTTAGTAACCCCTAAGAATTAGGTTGTTTATTCTAGATGAGTATGTGTGGCTACCTAGATAAATAAGCTTGAAATATTTGAAACACCTGTGTTGGGTTTTTACCGCCCTGTTAATTCCCCACATGAAGTTTACACCATGAGAAAGTAAGTTTTCCAGAACGGCTCTATAGAATTCCTGCTTCAGACACGGAACAGGAGTAAATAATAACTATTTTCTGCTGATTCAGCTCTTGTTCTCCAGTATAGAGTTTGTGGAAACCATACAGGACAGTTTGCCTTCATCCTAAGTGGTAATATTAGGGAAAACATTTAGATTCTAACGACTTAATTTGTTATGACTAGTAATGTTTCCTTTCTGCAATAAAGATGTTGAACATTTTTTGTAAAATAAATTAAAAATTTGTCTGCATAAAATGTTGCCTGATTCTTTTGTAATCACAGGTGGCATCCAAGACAGAAATGAAAAGAATCGACCATCCTTGAAATCCCTGAAGGCTGATAATAGACTGGAAAAATCCAAATATAAGCCCCTTTGGGCAAAAATATTTTACCTTGACTTGCCTTCTATCACCATATGTGAGAAACTACAAAAAGATATAAAGGAACTCGGAGGGGTAAGTGAGAACCGCACACCCACCAGAAGTTGAGAAAAGTAATAATTGGCGTTCTGTAATATAAATTACCAGGGCGTTTCATTTTGGAAATTACAGCGATTTAGCAGTAGCGCTTTGATGAGCTATTGGTTATTAGTGAATCACTTGGGAACTGGGAGTGTAACCCAGTGGTCTAGCACCTGCTGACATGTGCAAGACTTTCTGTGTTCAAGTCCCAACATCAGAAGATAAAGAAAACTTTTTTTTTAAAGCCTTTTGTAGCCTGATAAAATGTCAAGTTTCTGTGATTGGTGGTTTGGTATAAACGAGGCTCCTATGTCCTAGGAAACCTGCCTTTTCTTTCAAAATACCAGGAGCCATTTGACTGATGGCTGAGGGGAGCTCTTATGTGTTAAAATAATTCTTTAGTTTTATACATATACACATACGTGTGTGTGTGTATGTATATATATATACACACACGTATGTGTATATGTATAATTATTATATATGTGGCATACAATTTAGTAGTGTACACATGTGTGTATATGTATACTTACATGCCAGGAGAGAAGTACTCAGTCAGCAGGCACCTGTCATGGAGGGAACAATTTTCGAGACAGGTTTCTCTGTGTAGCCCTGGCTGTCCTGGAACTCACTCTGTAGACCAGGCTGGCCTGGAACTCAGAACTCCACCTGCCCCTGCCTCCCAAGTGCTGGGATTAAAGACACTCGACACCACGCCCTGCAGAGTAGTAGTTAAAGTGCCTTCCCTGTCGTATCCATTTCTTTATGATTAGAAAACTTTGGCAAAACTCTATAAAGATTTCTTAGGTGTAATGTTAATGTGACCTAAAATCTAACAAATGAGGTTATTATGATTTTTACTGTTTTCAGAGGTTTCTGCTGGACTGAAAGTTAGCAGTTTTGAACATTTTGTTCCCAGACTGAAAGTTCACAAGAATACTTCACGAGTTTCTTAGAGTTCCTCATTAATGTGATATTTTCCGGCCTGCCCTTGACGTTTGCCTGCATTCTTTGGGAGGCAGTTGATGGAATCTCACTTTGACTATGAAAGGCACATGGATTTCACTCTCTCTTGGTCAGTTACATTCATATATGAACTGTGTTGCAGTCCGTTACTCCCGTTACCCTCCTGCCCTTGCCCACTCTCTTCTGCATAGCTAGGTCCGCTGCCCCCTAAGCAGCCTATTTTCCTCTTGTCCATTTTGTTGACTTAGTGTTTTGTATTTATGGTAGCATTTATCATAATGACAGTATGGCTGCACTTCTAAAGGTCATGGCTGATAGACCTGCTACCATCAGCTGTATTCCTATCAACAGGATGTTCATGTTCTCAGGACATCATAGATATGAGTAAAGACCCCTCTTTTTCGCAATGAAGTGCTACCTGCTAAGCTTGTAACATGATACACCACCATTATTTTAATATCGGTGGCTATGCAGTAGTTGATAGCTTTCTCAACTACGTTGGCCATTCTGTTAACTTTGGGTATAAAGAACTCATGTTTAGATTTGTGCTTCTCACAGCAGATGCTTCAGACGATGTTGTATCTCTAAGTCCAGCTCGGGAACGCACAAAGGGAGCTTTGACTAAATGAGCAGTGTCATGTTGGTGCTGGCACAGGAATCACTTCCCTTTCTTTCTTCCCCATCCTCACAACACCTCCTAAGATACTTTCAAGAAACAAATTTTCAATTACTTCTACCACAAATGGTTGTTAGAGACCATTTTGACTTTATACATGTCAGATTTTACCCTTTAAAGGTACAAGTATCTCAGCGGCTGTCCTGAAAGCATGAGTTTTGTAACGCTGCGGCAGGGGAGTTAGCCTGATCATGAAAGTGATGTTTTCCTGAGGTGAGCTCTCCAGGTGTTGTGACGCCTCTGATTGCCTCCAATACAGAGAAACCTCTGCTGCATAAGTTGTGTTCTTGCATCTGCACCCTCCCCTTAGGAACAACCAAGTGCTGGGCTAGTGAGGTAGCCTGCAGGTAAGGGAGGGCATGTGCTGCCAAACCCATGGCAAAAGAGAGCACTGACTTCCACAGCCCACCACCTTTCTTGTTGGAAAAGAAAGTACCTACTTCTGGTCTTTGCTGTTTAATTCACTGATGTCAATTTAGTCCTTAGTCCTGGTTTCTGTCCATATTTAAAGGTACCCAGTTTTATCAAATTGTCATTTATTTCAATGGTTCTCTCTTCCTCCAATGTTTAGTTTTATTTAACCTGTCTATCCTTTTATTTTCTTTTGCTTTGGATCGCCCCAATGGTGTCATTGCTTAATTGATCACACATATTTCTCTTCTGTGAGTCTTAATGAAACTGTGCTAAAAATTTGCAGAGGACATTTGTGATAATTCAAGTATTAACTGTATAGCAGTCAGTTTTCACATAATAGTGAACCTTCCTTTATAGTGTTAGAAAAATAGCCAAATGAAAGCCACTTAAGAAGGATAAAGAGAGCCGGGCAGTGGTTGTGCACGCCTTTAATCCCAGCACTCAGGAGGCAAAGGCAGGCAGATTTCTGAGTTCGAGGTCAGCCTGGTCTACAGAGTGAGTTCCAGGACAGCCAGGGCTACACAGAGAAACCCTGTCTCAAAGAATCACATGAGTAAAGTGACACAAGGACAAGCCTGAGGTACGGACATCATGCTTTTCCATAGAGACACGTGAATAACAACAATTGAAGTACACTCAGTCGTATCTACTTCACTTGGGAGGGGCACATTCAAAAATACATTCCAAGAACAATTCTGTGCTTTGGAAAAACTGAGGTCACAAGATTCATCTTGTTTCTTGGAGTTTTCTCAGAAGCACTCAGAATTCTCACTTGACTCCATTCTTGGACTGTGTTCCAACAGGGTGTAATACCTTGTTACTTTATGATCCTGAGCACAAACAAGTATAATTTTTGTGTTTGCCCAT
This sequence comes from Mus caroli, assembly GCF_978045245.1. Taxonomy (NCBI): domain Eukaryota; kingdom Metazoa; phylum Chordata; class Mammalia; order Rodentia; family Muridae; genus Mus; species Mus caroli. The sequence continues at coordinate 20,650,964 of NW_028227259.1, forward strand.
TAAAATGTAGAGGCAGCAATTTCCAATCAGCTCTCTGAGTATGGTTTTCAGGGCATACTATTGTGCTTTTGTTAGACTCAAAAATGAATCCTATGTCTGTCTTTCCTGGAGCTCTAATCTAGATAGAAATGGCATGGTATTGTGTGAAAAACCTTTTCCTAGGGAAACACAACACTGTTGAGATATCTGTTCACCCCAGATAGGAATCTTACGACCGAGCAAAGTATGGATACCACCAAAGTCTAACTTGGTGGAGCAGTGAATTTTACTGAGGTTCCTTCCAGGAGCAGAAATGAGTCAGACAACAGCAACTCCAAGGCCCTCCTCACCATGAATGACAGCTCACAAAAGCTGGGAAACCTGGAGCACACTGAACACACTGCAGGCAACTCAGCTGGTTTCTGCTTCTTCCAGGCAGCTGGTCTGGTCTCAGAATCTTTGCAGCTTTTCTCCTATAAGAGTCTTTACAGCTCAGCTTCCTTTTGTCTGAAAGAGATTCTCAGCTTTTGTCTCTACTCTGTCTGGGAGGGGCCTAGGGAATCTGGTCACTTTCAGGGACTTCCTTAAAGTTCTTTTTAGTAGTTTACCTTTCTGCTTAAGGAGCTTCCTATAGAATGGAATGTTTCAGTTCCCCAAGAAACTTACACAACCCATGGGTACAACTGATTGTAATTTAATACAAATACAAAGGAAAGGGGAGATTAGTTCTACCTGAAGGATTGTAGAGGACATTGTGTGGGCATAATAACTAAATAATTATAGAGCCGCCCTGGGAAAGCTTTACTAGGAATATGTAGAAATTGCTGTTAGCATACAGATGGACATGCTTACCCACCATTGTGAATCAGTACAGTTAATGTTTGAGCTGAGTCTTGAAGGAATGTTAGGAATGTACTTAGTAAACTATATGCACATTATAGAAAGAACATACTTAAAATATATGCCTGTATAGGTGTGCTTGTGTACTTAATGCTACAAACTCCCTGCAAGTGAAACTGAGATGTGGATGTGGCAAGAATCGCTTATGTTAGAACCAGATTATAAAGGGCATTTTCTTCATGATACAGGATAACAGAGTAGTGTTGGGCTTTGGAAGGCAGCAGGGTTTTTGATGTAAGCAGTGTAACTGGCTGGCCTGGAAGTTTATAATCTTCCTGCCTCTATTTCCCCGGTTCTGAAATAATAAGTCTGAGCCACACACAAGAGAAGTGGTTTCCGGTTTGCTTTCCTTGTGGTTTTGTGGCGGTGTTATTTTGAGAGATAGTAAGTTAGGGTTTCTCTGTGTGTTTATTGTGCCCAAAACTACCAAGGGGGGGGGGTTGTTGTTTGTGTATTTTAAGTTATGTTTGTGTGTTTGCTGTATAAAGGCAGTGCAGGTGCCCAAGGAGGACAGAAGGATGGCATCAGACCCTCTGGAACTGGAGTTAGAGAGTTGTGAACCGCCGTGCATGTGCTGTGAATTGAGCACAGGGTCTTCTGCACAAAGTAGCAAGTGCTTTATCTGCTAAGCCATTCCCGCTCGCTTTTTTACGTTTTTACACTAAGAAGTTTTAATTCCGTTTCAATGAAATTAATACTGGGAGAAATTTATGGTATTAGAGTTGTATAACATTCAGTCCAGTGAGTGAGAACTCAGAAATAAACTATTTTATATGTAGCCAGTTGCCTACTTATTTTTGTTTTTTATTGATAAGATCATTCTGCCAGCCAGTTTCAGGAAAGCTGGATATCTACATGCCAAAGAATGAGTTTGTAAATTTACCTTACATCACATATGGAGCCAAGATACACATGTAAGAGGCTTCCAATACTTAGAAAATACCATTGACAGCAAATTAAAAGTATTCATAAGTTCAGCTTAGTTAAAATTAACAACTTCTCTATCTCCCAGGACAGTAACGAGAAATCACTAAATGGTAGAGAATATTTCCAAGTCGTTTATGTTCCTCCAATTAATAGTGTTTACTAGGCCTACATGAAGCTCTGGGTTCAGTCGCAACCACTGCAGAAAACAGTGTCACAGACCAGTATTCCAGCATTCAGGGGTAAAGGCAAGAAACTCAAAAGGTTATCCTTAGGTCAAGGCCAATTTAGTCTTGTTTCCAAAGAAAAATGGTATATTCAGTATCTAGTAAGTGTATTCTATACAGAATATGTGAACATTTCAACAGAAAGGTAATCCAATGGGTAAAGGGGGCTGTAGAGGCTCAGCAGTTAAAACCTCTTATTCATACAGAGGATTTGAGTTCAGTTTTCAGCACCCAACTGGTGGCTCTAAATCATCTATAGTTCTAGGAGTTCTGACACCTTCTGGCCTCAGCAGGCATTGGGCACACATAACAGATAAATAGATGTATGTATACATGTAAGCAAACACATAAAAATGAATAATGGGTGAAGGGCCTAAATAGATATTCAGCCCCACAGCTTTGTGATTGTCAGGTATATGCAAGGTTAAACTCGTAGGCATGCCTATCAGTTACTGTCAAAGAACCAGAAAATAAACATATTAGCCTTCACAGTTTGACTTATCCACCATTTCTGGGAATGTAAAAGGCAACATCTGTGCAAACAGTATGGGCAGTTTCAAGAAAGGGGTTCCAGCAATTTATGTATCTGAAAGAGTTGAAAGTGGGGTGTCAAAGAGATAACTGAACACCTGCAAGCTGACCAAGACATGGGGAACAGGCTGGTGAGCAGGATTCGTCCATGTTCTTCAGTTCCTTCCTTCAAGCTCCTGCCAGGGATGCCCCTAGAATGGCCATTTTCAACCTGTGGGGCTCAACCCCTTTGGGCTGTTGGTTTATTATTTTACTATGTTCTTATATCTACCACCTTAATTCATTCCAACCCCCCAACACAAGGTAGGAGAGGAAGGAGCTTAGAGTGGAAAGGGGACATTGACCTGTGGGATACTTCCTTCAGATTTAGGGTCGGCAAGTTCCTAGAGACCAACCCAGTCTTCATTGTTAGAATATCCAGCAGTCCAGCAAACCATCAATTGCAAACACAGTGAACCAGCAGCAACAAAGGGGACAGCAACCACATAGGCCTGCTCAGGGTTCTCCCCTGCTCTGGGGACCCTCTCCAGAGTCCCCAGAATTAAACTATATGTTACTGGCAAAAATCACATCCTGCTAGAGCAAGAGACAAATCATAGTTAACTGCTGTGGCCAAGCTGAAGCAGCCTACAACCCACCCCTGGGATTAAACATGTTTATATAACATAATTGCGTTTTTAAAGAAACCAATATTTTCACTACATTTGGGAGGGTCACCTTTCACAGGGGTTACCTAAGACTATCAGAGAAAACAGATACTTACGATTCATAAGAGTAGCAAAACTCCAGTTATGAAGCAGTAACAAAAATAATTTTATTGTTAGGGTCATCACAACATGAGGAATTGTATTACAGGATTGCAGCACTAGGAAGGTTGAGAACCACTGCCCTAGATGACAGACAGACTGTTACCTGCAATGATAGCTGAAATAAACCCCTTCCTCAAGTTGCCTTTGGTCAGGGTTTAAGCAAATTCCGACAAGGAGGTGCTTCTCCCCATTGGATGTTCTAGCCTAGCACTCACAGTTATCTCTCTGCTTCCTGACTGCAGATACACTGGCTCAGCCTCTTCATGCTCCTGCTATCACACCCTCTCTTCCACGGTGGATTGATGAGATTCCCTCAAATCTGAACCAGAATAAACCTTTCTTCAGGTTATTTTTGTGAGGTATTTGGTGCCTGCCCATGAGAAGTGTAGTTAATACAGTGGCTGATCACCCTGCCTTAGATCTTTTTCGTTTGCATAGACTCTGGGGCTTGATCCTACTTTATGACCTCGTTTAACTTTGAAAGTCTTGTCTGCAAAGACCATGGAGCATGCATCTCAGCCGCTGTGACCCTTTAATACAATTCCTCCTTTTAGCAGAAAGTTTTTTTGTTGCTACTTCATGACTATTTTGCTACTGTTATGAGTCATAATGTAAATACTGATAAACAGGATAGCTGGTATGTGACTCCCTAATGGGTTGTGACCCACAGGTTGAGAACCCCTGCCCTGAAGCGTATATTTTCACCTTTTTTTAAAATTATTTTTTATTTTAAGTATATGAGTCATTTTATCTACATATATTTACACATGTGTTTAGCACATACATACTGTGCCTGAAATGGTCAGAATAGGGCATCAGATCACCTGGAAATGAAGTTACAGACAGTTGGGAACCTCCGTGTGGGTTCATATGGACTGAATCCTGGTCCTCTGGAAGAGCAGCCAGTACCTGTTGAGTCATCCCTCCAGCCCATTTTCACCTTACTTACCACACAGTTGGGACAATTTAGATGAACGTGTGTGTATGTGTGTGTGTCGGTAAATTGCTGGAAACTTAATAAAGTTTAAAAGGCAGTATTTTATAAATTAGCATTTACATTCTTTTCTACTTTTATACAAGACCCATATTTTTTTCAATAAACAAATAGTGATAATTTATTAGCTGGTCAATGAAAAGGAATGTTGCCTAGAAAGGAAAGGGAAAAACAACTTGCATTTCACTAAGGTTGTTCTTGCCAACAGCTAATTCTGAGTCAATGGTAGCTTAAATTAACTTATCACAAACTTTGGTTCATTTTGGTTTTAGTTCTTTAGTTTTATGTAGTTTCATGTAGTGTGTATGAATGTGCCTGCAGTGCATGTGATGTGCACTCTCACATGGAGGTCAGAGAACTTGCAGGAGTTGGTTTTTCCTTCTGCTGTTTGAGTCCAGGTGCTCGAGCTCAGATAATTAGGTTTGGTAAGGAGGACCATCGGCATCACCATCAAGCATCCGGCTGCCCCAAGTTACTTACTGCCTTTCATACTGTGAATCATTAGAAATTAGAACTGGGAAAAAGTCTTATGACTATTAGTCACTTCTGCTTGCTTCTTAGTATTGTGTCAATTGTATTTATATGTATGTGTTTTAATAGAACTAACTAGTTCTATTAAACCCCTTCCCCTGGGTGATGGTGATCTTTAATAACAGCATGCTGCTGTGTGTGATGGAGTGCATGTTCTGGAAATTTTATGCTTGTGAGAAAAAAGGTTCCTTTCTTCTGCTATTAGGAAATGTTATAACGTTAATGATAGAAACTGATGTGCCCGGTACATGTAAATAAAATTTGAAATACAATGGCCGGCTTATACTAGCTGCATTTCAGATGCTTACTGTCCACGTATAGTGTTACATAGTACAGGCAAAGAAGAGTTCATCTCTGTAGGAGGCCTTGCTGCTGGGACTCCAGCAAGTCACTTCCACTGTCATCTCCAGTGTATGTAGATAAATGCAGGAGAGTGCGTGGACTGCATTAATTAGGATAAAATACTTAAGAATAGTACATAGCACATGATATTATTAATGAAACTCCCATTATATTTCCTCAGAACTATGGGCTCAAAAATGCAGCGTGAAAAGCACCAATTTGTAAAACATTAGATTATAGCTGGGCGTGGCGGCACACACCTTTAATCCCAGCACTTGGGAGACTGAGGCAGGCGGATTTCTGAGTTCGAGACCAGCCTCGTCTACAAAGTGAGTTCTAGGACAGCCAGGGCTACAGAGAAACCCAGTCTTGAAAAACCAAAAAAAAAAAAAAACAACTCACAAGACATTAGATTATATGAAATTGGAATTTGTTCACAGTAACTTTAAAGAGCTTTGGAAAATTTTATTATAAATTCTTTGTTTTCTTCTAGCGAGTTGAAGAATTTCTCAACAAAGATATCAGTTATTTTGTTTCAAATAAAAAGGAAGCAAAGTATGCACAGACATTGGGTCGCCTTTCTCCTGTACCAAGTCCAGAATCTGCATATACTGCAGAAACCACCTCTCCTCATCCCAGCCATGATGGAAGTTCCTTTAAGTCTCAAGACAGAGTAAGTGTGTCCTATATGCTTTGAGCCTAGGGCAAAGTGGATCTCATGGTTTTCTCTTTGTTTTAAGACAAATAAATCCCTCTCAGACTGGTTTGAACTCCCTCAGAATTCTTATTCTTTCTGCCTTAGTGTCTCCCAGGTCCTGGAGTTACAGATGTTTGTCTGACACCTAACTCTGGGCTTCCAATAGCAGGGTTACAGTGCATAGATAGAGTGGTTATAAAGCCAAAGATCTGTGGCTTTCTCACCTAATGTTTCTGTCTTTTTAAAAGGTGATTAAGTTTTCCTTAATAATATAGAAGTCAAGTTGTACCCTGATTCCTAAAGCACGCACTTGCACTTGAGACAGGTAGCTTTTGTTTTCTAGAATAATTTACAACTAAAGTTAATAGCCAGCCATTCTTTTGAAGAAAAGAAAAACTTGTAAATCTTTCAAAGTAGATAAACTGACCATCTACAGCATACTGACTGTGCACAACATATAAGTTAGGCATATTTTTACATATCCAGAAGTTGATGGGAAAAACAAAATAATATTTTGTGACAATTAGAAAATGTTTGTGTAAATATTGTATGATTATTAGTTTTTTGACAAAGATGATGTGGTCTACAAGGCCTACAGTGATATGCTGTTTGTCCCCTCCCATAAAAATAAGTTATGATCCGTGTTTAAAAATTTTCTGACAGTACATTTCTATCAAGTTGGAAGACAAAATGAAGGGCAAACTGATGTAAATACTTAGAAAAGAGAGTTAGAGATAAAATGCTTACTGTATCTAAATTGTTATACTACGATATAATTAAATGGGCATTTGAAGCATAGCCACATGAAAAGCAGTTTGAATGCAGAGAGAGCAGAAAGCAGGAGTTGCAAAGGCGGTCCTGTGAGAAAGGGAGGAGAGTGGGTCAGGTTGTGCAGTAGTGCTGTTTGGTAAAAATGTAATACACTACCAACAAGCTCTTGATGTGTTCATGGCCTTTCAACTGCTTTTCATGCTGTCTTACTTTAAAAGGGAAATAATTTATAAAAATTGTGTATTAATGTTTTTCTTAAATCTTTTTTTAATACAAAGCTGAGCCAGGCCTGTTAGCCCAACTCCTTAGGAATGTGAGGCAACCTAATGAAGGAGCTAGAGAAAGTACCCAAGGAGCTGAAGGGGTCTGCAACCCTATAGGAGGATGTCTTAGTTAGGGTTTTACTGCTGTGAACAGACACCATGACCAAGGCAAGTCTTATATAAAAAAAAAACAACATTTAATTGGGGCTGGCTTACAGGTTCAAAGGTTCAGTCCATTATCATCAAGGTGGGAGCAAGGCAGGCATGGCGCAGGAGGAGCTGAGAGTTCTATGTCTTCATCCAAAGGCTGCTAGTGGAAGACTGACTTCCAGGCAACTAGGGTAGGGTCTTATACCCACACCCATAGTACACACCCATTCCAACCAGGCCACACCTATTCCAACAAGGCCACACCTTCAGATGGTGCCACTCCCTGGTCCAAGGATATACAAACCATCACAGAGGATCAACAATATGAACTAACCAGTACCCCCAGAGCTGTGTCTCTAGCTGCATATGTAGCAGTGGATGGCCTAGTCGGCCATCAGTGGGAGGAGAGGCCCTTGGTCTTACAAAGATCATATGCCCCAGTACAGGGGAACGACAGGGCCAGGAAGCAGGATTGGGTGGATTGGGGAGCAGGGCCAGGTGGAGGGTATAGAGGACTTTTGGGATAGCATTTGAAATGTAAATGAAGGAAATATCTAATAAAAAAATTTCAAGTTCATTAAAAAAAAAGCAGTGTGAGGCAAGAGTATCATAAGTTGAAGGGCAGCTGGGGCAACTCAGTGAGAGCAGATGTAACGTTAAGGCTTTCGAAGGATTGGGGATGTAGCTCAGTTGTAGAATGCTTGCCAAAATACACCACCCAAAAGGAAAAAGAATAAAATCTCAAATTAACCTGAAAAGTGTAGATTTTTTCTTGTTTTCTGAGACAGATTCTCATGTAATTCAGGCTGGCCTTAAGTTTGCTATATAGCTTGACTTTAAAATGTCAGTGGGTGCTAGCTATTTTCATTTACATAGAATTGATCCTCTAGCATCTCATTCAGTTTCTTTCTTCGTGTGCCTGTGCGTGTGCGTGTGTGTTTGGTATGTTTGTAGATGTTTTCTGCACTGGAAAAAAAGAGGGAAAAAATTTTAGTCTGTCTTCCAGGAGAATAATGAAGCCACTTTTGACCATAAATTTTCTGTGTTCATAGCCATTGAGACTATATGAACAAAATTTTCTACTTTTAAGGGGTTCTCTTTTCTAACCTTTTCTCTGATGAAGTACTATAATTGTTTGGTTTTTTTGTTGTTGTTGTCTTACAGGTATGTTTGAGCCGAGGAAAATTGTTAGCTGAAAAAGCTGTCAAGGATCATGTAAGTAGGAATTTGAAATTCACAGAGTGTGGGCATCAATTGGGACAGTGGGCTGGTGTCTAGCACATGAGGTCCTTAACTCTTCATAAGCCAGGCATAGCAGCATGCACCTGTCATAACAGCTCTGAGGTGGTAGGGACCAGAAGTTCAAGGACATCCTCAGTTACATAAGGAGTTCAAAGCCAGCCAGAGCTAGAAACCCTGTGATGCGGGTACAGGGAAGAAAGAAAAACATGCAATGCATATTTTGCTTCTTTATTGTCTTGTTTTCTGAGACAGATTCTCATGTAATTCTGGCTGGACTCAATTTGCTATATAGCTTGACTTCCGAGTGCTGGCATTATAGATATATACTACCATATATAATATAGGTACAGCTGTATTTTATTCAAAATTGAACTGTGGGCTGGCTAGATGACTCAGTGGGTAAAGCTGCTTGCTGCCAAAACTACTGACCTTAGTTTGATACCAAGGACCTAAATGATGGAAGAAAAGAACTGACTCTTGAAAACTGTCTTCTGATCTCCAAGCGTGCACTGTGGTATGTGTGTACCGACACACATACACACAGACAAGCATACAAGTAGAATAAGTGAATGTAATAAGAAATACTCAACTTGGGGCCGGTAGTAAAGTTGGCAAAATGCCTGTCATGAAAGCAGTAGAACTTAAATTTGGATGTCTAAAAGCCACATAAAAAGTAAAAGGCCCAGGCATAGCAAGAGGTGCCTCTGATCTTAGCATTGACATTTTTGGAGAGGGATAGGGTGGGACACTTGGGTCCCTGAAGCTAATTGGCCAGTCAGCCTAGCTGAATCAGTGACTTCCTGGTTCAGCAAGTGACCTACCGTCTCTAAAAAAATTGAAAGTGGAGTATGATTAAAGAAAGACATTTGGCATTGACCGGAGGCCTCTGCATCTCACAGGCATGGACACACCACATACGAAATTTGTAACTGAAAGTTGAAGATATTCTGGAGATAACTCTTTCATTTCTAGTGGAAAAAAGCTCAAGTTATAGCTTGTCTCATTCTATCAGAAATAGAAGCTACTTTTTCCCGGAGGAACATCCCCATCTTGTGGACATCCTAAACATTACTGAAAACTCGAAGGTTACCTTAAGATATACATTTAATTGTTAGGGTATACATTAATTCTTAGGTCAGGCAGAGTGGGCATACCTTTATTCCCAGCACTTGAGAGGCAGGTGGATTTCTGGCTTCCAGGCCAGCCAGGGCTACTAAGTGAGACTTTGTCTCAAACAAAACATAGGAATATATTAATTGGAAACGATTTAAGAATGCCAAAATACAAAACAAGGTCCTCATTTCTATTGTAATTCATTAGGGACATTTATGCATAATCTCTTCAATGGCGTTAAGATTTAAATAAAATTTAAGGCTTAAAAAGTTTTAAAAGTAATTCTTAGACAAACTTGGTTTTGGTTTTGTTTCACAGGATTTTATTCCTGCTAATAGTATATTATCAAATGCCTTATCATGGGGAGTAAAGATTCTTCATATTGATGGTAAGATGACCTTTTGATAGCATTTGTAGTACGTGCCTGTCTGTCCTTTAGTTACATAATAAGAATTTTGGTAGTAGGGGGTATCTCCCATGGTAAACTTTAACATACAGTTACTGCCACTTAACATCGCAGTTTAACTCCAAAGGTAAAATTGCTAACCTTCAGTTCTCATTTCAATAAAGACATTCGATACTACATTGAACAGAAGAAGAAAGCACTGAGTGCACTCAAGAAATCCAGTGCGGTATGTGGCTCTTTTTTTAAAACTCTTCTTAAAAGTGGTACTTTGTTTTTTGGTTTTTTGTTTGTTTGTGTGTTTGGGTTTTTTTGTTTTGTTTTTTTGTTTTGTTTTGTTTTTCGAGTGTTTTTGTTTTTAATATAAGTAATTCCGCAATAAGTAAAAAACATACTTTGAGACTCTTATGGATTTCTGAATTGTGTGTCATTTGACTTGAAGCTTATATTCATAAATTAAAAATTGTTTCTGGGGTAATGGCATAGGTTTTTTTCATCCTTTTTTGTTGCTGCTGTATTTTATGAGATACTGTTTATTCTATAGAAAAACATAAGAAAATTCAGAGATGTTTGCTGTGGTTGTCCTATTATTCTCTTGTCGCCGAGTGTACAGTCTCTTCTGGCTTCATCTTTGAGTCACTCTTTGTCTCTTACACCCCTGCTTAACTACTATTCAGTCCGTACACTCCCATCTTCTCACTGTTTTGCAGATCTCTACTCCTATATTTCTAACTCACTTTTAACTGACAAGGTATGAAACTGAGAAGCAGTTTGCAGATCCTTTTGATACCTTTTAAAGCCAGCTGTGTTGGATGGTTTTCCTGCTGTTGTCCATTCCTTCCTTGAGCTCTATTATTCATCTCTGCTTCTCCCTGTTTTCTCTTAGTCCTCAGACCATTTTTCGGTGGTTTGCTTTTACTACATACAATCCTTAAACGACTTAGATACAAAGAAAAGAAAGGTCTGTACTCTGGTACATAAAAAGAGATGGAGACAAAGTAGTTTGGAAATTTGGTGATTTTATGTAGTAAAATAAGCAGCTTATACTTTCCACAGCTTTAGTAACACCAGGGCTTTGTATCTGAGGTTGTGTTCATTTAGGTTTTCCTGTTTTGTTTTCCCCTCTTCCAGTTGGAAGTGGTCATTGCTCATTATCTTTGAAAGAACTAGCTCCTCACTTTGTATTTGCATTCTGGTATTGACTCCACCCAGTAAATTTTGTTTTATGAGTGCCATACTCCTTTTCAGTTCTACAGTCTTTTGTGTACCAGGTAATTTTGGCTACACACAAGAAATTGCCAATGTTGTGTAGATTCCTTATCTATTATAATAGTTAGACAATACTGATTTTGTTTTTGCTGTTACTGTTTTTCTGTTTTTGTCTTTGTTTTTATAAGATTTATTTATTTATTTATTTATTTATTTATTTATTTATTTATTTATTTATTTATAAGTACACTGAAGCTGTCTTCAGACACACCAGAAGAGGGTATCAGATCTCATTACAGATGGTTGTTAGTCACCATGTGGTTGCTGGGATTTGAACTTGGGATCTGTTTTAGTTTTTGAGACAGGGTCTCGCCAAGGTAGCTCTAGGTGTCCTGGAACTCACTATGTAGACCAGGCTAGCCTCAAACTCTTAGAGATCTACTTGCTTCTGCCTCCTAAGAGCTGAGATTAAAAGAATGCACCACTGTACCTGGCATTACTGTTTTGTTAACAGATCTAGCCGTCCAGTTTTTATTCAGACTGTAAATTCTGTCTTAATTTCATAGATACCTGCAGTTTTTTAAGACTTGCATGCAGTATTGGGGTTGTCTTGTACACATACTATGTGGATTTGTCTGAGATTTAGACAGTGATATAAGTCTCAGTTGCACTTCGCTTTGGATTTATTCATAGCATGAGCAGTGTTGAGTTCACACAAGAAATTGCCAATGTCCTATCTACTACAATAGTAGCACATACAGTTGGCCCACGTATAGATTTATACAGGGAATTAGGGATGCCCATCTCCAGCTTGCTCCTTAAATCCTCTGCTCAGGGATCTCTTTCCGAGCTACCCTAGTACATAAGTGGGGATGTCACATACAACCTACACTACTGCCCAGACTGCACACACAGGACAACTGGAAGGAAAGGAAAACCACTGGAGCCTCTTTTGTTATTTCCCTAGTAAAACAGATGAGGTGAGGTTAATGTTTGAGCCATTCACCCTGACAGCTTCATACCAAAGGTCCTAAGTGTGCCATGCTCGACACTAAGGTCTGCTTCCTCTTTAAAACTTTCCTATACCTATCTAGTTCTTACTGAGTGCCATCCAGAGTTTCGTTATGATCGGTGACTTGATTCCCCCGAAGGAATGCAGTTCACATAGGTCTTCACTGTTAACTGTACCTTGTCCTTGCTAACCAATGTTGAAGGCTCAATGATCAGTGCCACTGCCACTACTCTCCAACAAAGAATGTAAAGTTAGGACTGAATTCTGTAGAGATGATCAGTATCTTTCATTCTTGAGCGCCATTCAGTTTTTTGATTGAATTGATTTTAAGAAGCAAGATTTTCACCCTGTACAGTAGCCACTCTGATAAACTATTTTTCTTGTACATTTTTTTTCTCTTGAAGATGACTGTGCAGTTTTTTTCTGTATTTTTAAACCCAGTATTTTCACTGTATTTGTTTTCCTTTTTAAAGGGGAAAAAAGCTGGTCCTGGAATACAAAAGACAAGAAGTAAGTATTCCTGATACATTGTTTAGTTTTCTTTTAGAGAGCAGAAAAAGATTAAGTCTGAAGTGTACAGCTTGGGCTCTTGGCCACAGGTACATGGTGTCCTAGGTTTTAACTCCAAGATGCCCAGATATTTATATACTTAGAAAGATTTGCTGAGGTAAAGTAACTAGTTATTTCCGTGATTTATTCAAGGATTTCTTAGTAATTTTTAGAACATGGACCTCAGCTACAGTCTGATGACACTTAAGCTACCCTTCCCCATGTTAATAATTTTGTAAAGATGTCTTCTTCTGTGTGTGGGAGGGGTTAGGTGTACATTAGTGCAGATGCTCCAACAAGCTAGAAGAGGACGTTGAGTCCCTTGGAGCTGAAGTTACATCAGTTGTTAGACCTGACATAGGTGCTAGGAACTGACCTTGATCTTCTATAATATCATTCTGTGATCTCCATTTCTGAGCTCTATCTCCATCCCTGAAATTAATATTTTCAAAAACATTTTTTAAAACTCATTATAGTCCCAGAAGAAACAATTCTTCAAGTCCATTTACTGGGCGGGATGAACATGAGGAATGCTTTGGGATAGCTTTACAGTGTGAACATATCTGTGCCATTCAGCTCAAGAATCTTGGATGGTTGGTATGAATGCAATCCGGTATACAATCCGGACGCTGCAGAGGCCAAGGAGCCTGGGCCTCAGTAGAGGGATTCTGTCTTACAAAATCCAAAACACATCCTCTGCGTGACAGATACAGGGGAATGATAGTGGAAGATATTTTACCTGAGGCCTACACCTTTCAACTCTCTTGAGTTTTAAAGGATTTCTAGATGGTTTACCCACAATAGTCTTTACTGATTTGCACCTGTCTAATGGTATTTTCTCTTCATAAGCAGGGAGACTCAAGAAGCCTTTTTTAAAGGTTGAAGATGTGAACCGGTAAGTGTCAGAATCCAGTGTGTTGGAAACTGTGTTAGAACTATAGAGAAAACCTCATGAGACTTATTTTCCTGACTGTGATGTGCAGAGAGCAGTAATTCCCTTGTGTTCAGGGACTGAATTTAGTTTCATTCTATTGTAGATTTGAATTCAGAGTATCTGCTTTAGATTTATCATAAAATTATCTCATTTTTTTAGTATTTTAAATAATCACTCTGGCTGCATTCAATATCATGAGTTTGAACAATTACTAAAAATTCACCCCTGTAATTGTGGGAGAAATTATAGATAGTACTTGGAAATGTTTTGAAAAGAATGGAATTCAGACATGCTTCAACATGGTGGAGCTTTCAGGACTTCATCCAAAATGAAGTATGAAGGAAAATACTGCATTATTCAATGTACATAAAGCATTCAGAATATTCAGATTCGGTCACTGCTGGTTGCAAAGACCTGTAGGGAAATAGAGGGTCCTAGGGTTTTTACTTTTGCAAGGTAAGCACCATGAGATGGGGTAGTGCTTTCACAAGTTAATGTTTGATGTGACTGCACTGTCCAGTTTCAAATGGTATCTAGAGCAGTGCTCAACCTGAGGGGGACAACTTCTAGGGGACTGGACAACTCTTTCACAGAGGTTCCTAAGACCACTAGAAAACACTAGTTACAATACGATCCATAAAGTTGAAAAATTACAGTTATGAAGTCTCAACAAAAGTAATTTTATGGCTGGAGATCACCACAGCTGAACTGTATTAAAGGGTTCCAGCATGAGGAAGGTTGAGACCCACTGCTCTAGAAGCTGGGATAGTAATTCCAAAACTTAATGATTAATGTGACTAAACTCTACAGTTTTAATTAGTTTCGATGGTAGGTGTTTTCGGGAGGATCTGGGAGGAGATGAGAAAGTGGGAAGTGATCAGAATATTGTATGAAATATTAGTTTCAATTTTTTAGGTGTTAAAAGAATAGGCCTACAAATTGGTTCTTTGAAAGGAAGGTTACCCCTACCAAGTCTTTCTTGTTTATTTCAGATCTGAGGTGATTTACAGAACTTAGATATAAGGCTTTGAAACCTTTCTTTCATCCCAGAGAAGCTCACATGTGTTTGTCTTTATACATTTAGGTGCTACAGGCCATTTTACCTTCAGCTCCCCAGTATGCCGTGTATAAGCTACTTTCTTCAGAAGCCCTGCAGTCCGTTTGATATAGAGAAGTCATCCAGCGTCCAGAAACAAGCTCAGCCCAAGCTCAGGTTGGTGGGAAACTTGATTTTTAGAAAGAATGCTATTTAATTTAGACTTTCACTATGATTGTTTTTTTTTTTTTTCCTTCATAAGCATTTGGGGTAGGGTATTTTGTGCCATGGTGGTAGTATGTGTGCTTGTTTTCCCTGTAAATATTTTAATGCTTCTATGCTACATTTAGTGTGAATAAAAGTACATTATTTGGACATTTTAGGTGTGAGTGGGGTTCAGATACTAAAACCCGTTTCTCTTGACCATTTGAAATGTTCTTCAGAATATTTATTACATTTTGTTTTACATTTCTTGAAATTCAGTTAAAAGTATTTGCTGTTCAAAAAGTGACAGATTGTGCATATGTTAGTTTAAGGCAATATGTTTTAAAATTATTCATTAGCAGTTAATTTTGTTACCATGTATTTCTATCACTAGAATTAATACGGATGGCGATAAATGTGGAACCCCAGTTCAACTCCAGTTGAAGGAAAAGAGAAAAAAAGGATATTGTGAATGTTGCTTCCAGAAATACGAAGATCTCGAAACTGTAAATGTGATTTTCCATTTGGGATTGGTGTTTCTAAACATCTAAATACTGTTTTTATTTTTAAGTTCCATTTTACTATGCCAAGTATAGTTTGCAACATGATAGTCACAAATATATTCTAGAGTAGAAACATCTCTGGTTTGTTTTATGGTGGGGATAGAACACAGCTCTGCACTTTCTAGGCATGTACATCAGCACTCCTGCATCTTGAATCTGAAACACTTGAAATTGTAAGAATCCAAGGAGGGAAATCGACATTGAGAAAATAATTTTTATTCATTTAATAAATATTTGAGTGCTTAGTATATAACTACAATATAAAAATATAACAAAATATAACTGATTAGATCAGTGCAAGGAGAAACAAAACAGGAATGGAGGTTTGCTATCATGTGTTTAGACTTGGCAAAGAAATACTTGACTGATGTTTAAGTAGAACTACAGAAAAGTTAGGTAACCAGGCATCTTGATACCATCCAAAATCGGCAAGGGTAGATAGACCCAGAGTAGAGGATGATGGCCTAGACTAAGCAGGAATAGGAGTTCTTGGGGCATGGTCAGGTTGTTGGAATACTCTAAAAATGAGACTGGAGGGATTCATATGATTTTTGGATTAAGAGATGGTAGATAAATGAGAAGTTCCTATATTTTGGTCTGAGCAATTAAAAAAGTCTTGCAAGAGCATATCAAATAAAAGAAGTTTTTAAAGATGGGGAAGGCCTATTGGAGCTTGAAAGCTTATTAAAATCACTGGTAGTCTTGTCTGTATCCTTAGAGTTTGGTGCATAGCAAGTGCTTATTAACCTTAGCAGTTACTTTTTTAATTTCTTAGCTTTTAAATAGTAGGTAGACAGACGTAGTGGTGCACAACTTACAACCTCAGCAAGCTCAGGCAGGATGAGTATCAGAGTGCATAAGCTCAAATATTTATCACTCAAGATGGATCAATATTTACCAGGGGTTTTGATTTGTTTTACTGATGTAATAAAGAAGGACGTACAGTTAGTTTTAAATTGCATTGAATCAGAAGCTGAAGTATTTCAAATTTTTTTCTTTTCCTTCTAATTGTTTTGAAATTAAAGTTATTGATTGGTTCTGAAATTTACGTGCCATTGTGAGGTCAGAGTAGTATAGAATGTTTGCTTTTCTTTATCTTTGAGCTCCTAATGTGTTCAGAAATATAAGAATGATAGGAAAGTTGTCCACTGATTGTCACAAAGAAAGTAAATTTGTGAAAGTTGATTTGAGAAGAAATTTAAGATCATGACTTTGAAAGTTTTTGTTTGTTTTTTAATTTAAACTAAAGCAGAGTTGGTAGGTCACTCCAACACTCTGGGAGGGTCTTGGGTTTGAGAGCAATTTGGACTACATAATGAGATCTTATCTTAAAAAACCAACTATTGTTTTATTACCTTGGGTTTCACAATAATTCATTTCTATCCATGGAAAGAGACTGAGATAGGAAATATTTTTGAGGGCTTAGGAGATGGCTCAGTTAGTGACCTGCTTACAAAGGAGCTAAGATTGATCTCCAGAACCCACGTCAAGAAGTGTGGACATGATGGTATGCTGGGGCAGACAGGCTCATTCCTGGCCTGCTGGTCTGCTGGCCTGCTTTACTGGACTGAACATCCAGGTGTCCAGCACCTATAGAAGGAATGGTAGACAAGGTTGTCTTCAGTCTACACACACGTACACAAATATTTTTAAGTAGTGTAGGTAAAGCAGACATACAGTACTGTAGCTAAAGTATAGCATACAGAAAAGAGAACAAGAAAAGCCAAAAGGTGACAGGCCTGAGTTATAAACAGGATATATAAAGCTATCCTTGTCTAGTTGTATTGTAGCATGGAGAATGTTCAAAATAAGTGGAATGTGCCGTACAGTGGTAGCGAATGATGAGAATGACATTAGGGGTGTAGCTCAGTGCTAAGGCCTAGGCTTGGCACATGTGAGACCCAAAAGTAAAGGTAAATGAGAGTGCTTGACTTGCTATTAGAGAAGGCACAGACCTCTGAGACATACAGATCAATAATACTAAGTAATAAAAACAACTAAGTGAATTTAGAGAGAAAGTATATGTTTCACTTCATAATTTTTTTTCTTCCCAGAATATAAATGAATTCAATCTGATCTTTAAAAATGTGAAACTTATTTGAGATGTTTTGTTCGTTTTTCTGAGGGTTTCCCTCTGCAGCTCTGGCTTCGGTGGAACTCACTCTGTAGATCAGGCTGGCCTCAAACAGATATACCTGCCCCTGCCTCTACCTCCCCAGTGCTGGGATTAAAGGTTTTGTGTGTGTGTGTGTGTGTGTGTGAGTGTGCGCGTGCCACCATACCCAGCTCTAGGCTCTATGTAGGATATCCTGAATTTATTGACAAGACAATTAGCCTGGAGATCTCACCCTTTCAGAAGGAAGGTTGTTTCCTGTAAATTCTATACTATAAATTTGGTTTTTTTCATTTGGCACAGGGTCTTACTATTTAAACCAAATTCAGAGAAACCTACCTACCACTGCTTCCTCAGTACTAGGATTAAAGATGCCCTACCATGCCCAGTTTACTTTCCTTTTAATCACTCTGAGATTGAAAAACATTCCCTGCTGGGCTTTAATCCCAGCTCTTGGCAGGCAGAGGAAGGCAGATTTCTGAGTTCTAGGCCTGCCTGGTCCTTAGAGTGAGTTTCAAGGCAGTCAGAGGTATACAGAGACACCCTGTCTAGAAAAACCAAAAGAAAAGAAAAAACACTCCCCTTTCCTCTGTTGCAATCAGTAGGTAATGAGGTAACTTGTTTGTTCGTACTTGGGTGTTTTCTTCAGTTGTGAGTCTTTTTGTAATGTATATATTTTGTAGCATTTATCAAAGGTCTTGGTTTTTAAAGTTTAGTTTTTACTTTTTACAGAAGTGTGTGTGTGAGTGTATGACATACGAGTGGAGTCTAGAAGAAGCCATCAAATTACCCGAAACTGGAGTTACAAGTGATTGTGTGCTACCAGATTTGGGTACTAGGAACCACCTTCAAGTCTTGGAAGAGCGTTGCGTGCCTATAACAACTGAGCCAGCTTTCTAGCCCTTTAATTTGTTTTAAAACTCTTCTAGACTCTTGTATGTCTTAAATTTTTGTATATTAAGGTAAAGGATTTCATTTAGTTCTGTAAGCCCTACTTTGGGAATTATATACAATAGTAGGTGAAGTATGTTTTATAAAGTATTAATATATTACTGAATATATTAAAGGTAGTTCTTAACTTTATCTGTCTTGAGATCCTTTAAAAACAGTTTTTAAATGGAAATATAAATACATCATTTCCCTCTTCCCCACCCTCCCTAATTATTGCCTCTTGCTGTCTCTCAAATACAAGGGCTCTTTTTAAAAAATTGTTTATTTATATATATATATATATATATATATATATATATATATATATAATTCATATACACATGTGTCTGTGTGTGTGAGCGAGAGAGAGAGATGTTATTTGGGTTTGGTATTTGATTTTTTGGTTTAATTCATATAATTATTGAATGTAATTTTAAGATGCTTTTGTTGTGGTTTTGTTTTAGCACCTTCTGAGTGAGAAACACAGGAACTTTGCACAGAGTAACCAGTATCAAGTTGTTGATGATATTGTATCTCAGTTAGTTTTCGATTTTGTGGAATATGGAAGAGACACACCTAAAAAGAAAAGGTAATTTGCCAAAGATACTGTTAAGCTATTTTATGGCACTCAGATTTAATATAATGTTTGTCTGCTCTTAGAAAGAGTACAGATTTTTTTCTAATGATGTAAATATGGTTTAGAACGAATACCTTCTTCCCTTCTTTTTCCTGCCACTAAAGGTACTTAGTCTCCCTCTAACATGGTTTTGAAAGGGAGCTCACAATTTTTTCTCTTAAGGTCAGTTATAGAGTCGATGTTTTAGGTTTTGTAAATTGGAAGAGCTCAGTGACCTCCAGTCAGCTTTGTTACTGAACACTGAGCATGGCTATTTTGCAGCGGAACATTACTTAAGAAAGTAAAGATATAGTAGCAGGCAGCATTGTAGCAGGCAGCATTGTCAACCTCTGGTGTCGAACCATGTGGTTTTCAATGTACTCAGTCTAAAAATGTTGATTAGGAATGCTTTCATATGGGTATACAGTAGGGTTGATAATTGGTCATCTGTTTTTGTCCTAGTCTTAAGGCATAACGATTAGAGGTGTGATAGTTAAGCACAACTCTGAAAAGCAAGTAGGGGGTGCTCTGTGTTTAGACCCTGGATCTCTGTAGGACTCTTGGTGGACATTATGGCTGACTACTAATGTGGCCATGTGCAACTCCTGTGAGGACTTAAAATGTTTGAAAGTTTCAGGAAGGGCCTGAATAATTTTTTATCTAGTTATTCCCTAATCATTTTATCAGTACAGCTTTTTTACTTCTTGTCAGTCTCCAGTTGGACTACTGTGACATTTTTGAACTCGAAATTTGTTAGAAGGAACTCTAGTCCCTATTTTGGTTTTGCTTTGCTTTTTCAGGATCATACCTAAGTCCTCACCAATGAGGCACAAAGAGGGAATCTTTTGCATTGCTTAAACACTATATATAAGTAAAGAAAACTGCTCTGGTTGGAGAGACAGGTGGATTGTAGAGGGCTCACTGTTTTTTGTGATGTATAATGCAAAGTGTAATTGGGGACCTGATAACGTGTCATGTGTTTGCATAATTAGGATTGTTCAAGAGATTCTAAGATTCTACGTGAGGAAGACGTTTAGGTCAAAAATATGTTTGAATTTAAAGGGTTACTTTGTCGCCTTTACATGTGCAAAGATCTAGTTCACTTTGATATGAAATAGTTTAAATGGAAAATATGTTTCTGCTTTTAGTTTCAAACAAGTACTTTCTGAAACCAAACAAACATTAAAGCACTAGTATTTTTTAAAGATAACAACAAAATCAGGGTCAGATACAGATACTGTCATCTTTCTTTGGTTTATACAATTCATACTGTTTTGTCTTTTTCATAATTAGTTCAAAGGGTATTGTTTATCTCAAGGAGGGAGCCGAATGAATGGGGAGGTGGTACCCTAGTTCAGTTTAGGTGATTGCTGTGTTTTACTTTAAAAACATCTAAAGTAAATATTACGATTTCTGTGTTAGGGTTATCCTAAGTCAGTTTCCTAAATAACTCATCCGTAGTTTTATTCATTTCTAACTTCTTGGGTTTTTTTTTCTTTATAAAGAATAAGATACAGTGTTGGGTCCCTTTCTTCTGTTTCTGCAAATGTCCTGAAAAACACTGCACCGAAGGAGAAGCCACTCTTGGAGCCCAATTTCCAGAAGGACGTGGGAGAAAGCAGTGGGCAACTGCTCAAGCAGAACTCTCAGTATGAAGAAACCCGGAAACCTGAAGAAAAGCCTGGGTTTGCTTCAGAGCCTACAACCTATTCTTCAGCTGGATTGAAAGGATGTGACAGGAAACCAGTGAGCGTGTTCAATGCCAGTGAGCTTGACCCAGAGCAGGAGTGTTCACAGCTACCTCTGCATGACAGCACACTGGAACACCAAGTGACTGTAGGTAGAAATGATGGAGAACAGAGAGTAGACGCAGCTCCAGGCGTGTCGCAGTTCTGTGGACAAGTTTCTCATCTCAGTACAGAAAGTAATCTACCCCAACCACAGTTAACTGCAGACATTACACAGCTTTCAGCAAAAGATCTGCAAGAAAAGGGCTTTCATGTTGTGATAGGTCATGCTTCTGACCTGGTGGCATTAAATACATGAAAAGAGCAGCTAACAATGAAGGCGAGAACTCCACCCTGTAGTCCCCAGGAGCCTCATGAGTGTGACGCTGGGAACATGGAGAATTTGCCTTGCGGTAAGATCCAGCGGAAAGTGAGAATGCTATTAGGACAAAAGAAAGCAAATGCTGAACCAGGTGCTGAATTGGATAAAAAGAGAACTGAGTATCTTCCTGCACATGAAGACAGAACTTGTGGGTCACCAGTACAGTCTCTTTTGGACCTTTTTCAGACAAGTGAGGAGAAATCAGAATTTTTGGGTTTTACAAGCTACACTGAAAACAGTGGAATATGTGATGTTTTAGATATTTGGGAGGAAGAAAATTCAAGTAGCCTGTTGTCAACGTTTTTTTCTTCCCCTTCAACTTCCGCATTCGTTGGATTTTAGTATTTAATGTGCTTTTCAGAAGTGACAGCTCTATTCCTGAAGTTTTTATAAATACATATATAATTAGTTGTGGGGGGGTTGTTTTGTTTTTGCCAACTTTGTTTATGGAGCCATCTGTAAATATTAATTAAGGTGGTATTTGTAATTTTTTACAGGATTGAGTAGCTGTTACAAATTATACAATAAAAACTTGTGACTTATTTTATATTCCTGAGAGTAAAAATGAATATCATTTGCTTTATCACTGAAAATAATTTCAAGTGAGATTTGAAACCTATCAAAAATGTATGCACTATATATTACATACTATTAACTATTGCCTATTAGCATAGATTTCTATGATCAACATGTTATGCTTAAAAAAATTCAGGTAGAAAGGAAGAAAAAGAACGTACTAATTGGTATATTTGGATTCTGGCCATTAGTAGAAACATTGGCTCTAGACACAGACTCAGCTGGATTCTGTTAGGATCCTGACCCTGCAGACTGAAGTTATTGCAGGGCTCAAAATAATCCCAAAAAACCTTAAGGGGAATTTAAGTAATTCAGTTAATTGAGAATAATTTCTTTAAAAATTGGTTTTTGTTTGGTACTAGATGATAAGAGATGTAGTGGATTGTTGGAATTGTTTTTAAATGCATGGGAGGAGTGACACAATCTGTCACTTGACTATTAAATAGAACAGGAAAATTTCTAAGTGTAAGATGAATGTCATCCTTTACCTTTGAGTATATGTGTATAGGAGTGGAACGATAGCCACTGAGGAGAGTTTTTCATGGTCAAAAGGATGATGCTATTAACTACTGTATAAAGATACAATGTCACTAAAACGTTGATTATCAGTATTCACTTAAAGTATTTTGTTACGTTTACTTATGTGAGTACTAGGGGTGGAAGGATCACAGGCTATGTCATGGTTGTGGAAGTCGGAGGACTCCCCATGAAAATTCTTTCCTACCATGTAGGTCCTAGAGATCAGAGTCTCGTTGTCAGGTGTGATGGCAGGCCCCTATCTACTACCCTTCTCATGGGTCCAATAGTAGTCATTTTTTGAGACTAAGGCAAAATGTCAATAAACAACTTCCAGGGGCAAAAAAACACTGCAAATTAAAAAAAGGCTGTTACTCTTAAAGTATCATACAACAAACAATTATTTGGGGATATAAAAAAAATCTAGAAAGTTAGAAAATATGTAGGCTTTTTTAACCTTCATGTCTCCAAATGGATTTGTATCATTTTGCCTTAGTTGTATTTAATAAAAGCTGAATACTTCCAATAGTTTTAATTTTTAATTTGACTAGGTTTGAACTAAAATACTATTTAGAACATCTCCAAGACCTTCCTAATGAATACTGGGCCTTAAAGTTTAAATGTTTTATTACCCAAAACAGAGCAATAAATGATTTGTATGGGTTGGACAATGTGGAAGACACTCAGCCTAGGCACATAGATGAAAGAATTTTAACTAAGACTTAGGTCGTTCTCCTTCCCTCCCTCAGATCTTCTGATCTGGTTTCTAGATCCTTCAAGTATCCTTAAGCAGGATAGATAGTGTTAAGTCAATTTGATTAGTAAAAAAATAACATGCTTTCAATTAAAGAAATCTTATTTAATATTTGAGAAATCAGTTTATTTCAATTTTGCTTTTTATAATTGTCAGCTCAGGCAAAAATACATACATACATACATACATACATACATGTAAAACAACTAACTGCATTAGTAGTTCTGTTCACTAAGTTGTAACGCTAATTTTCCAGTTTCATTCCTCAGGTCAAGTTTTCATTGATAACTAGTGAGTTTCTTTAAGTAAAATCTTTATTATTAATAAACATTTTATTTTTTGAGTTTGAGTCTTAGAAAATTTTAAGCAAGATAGATAGTTCTATTGTCAAGTTTCAGAATTCTTATATTGACTTCTAATGCTTATAAACTCAACAACAAAAAATGCTTCTGAGTACTCCTTTTCAGAAGCAACCAAAATTTTCCTGTTCTGAAGGCTCTGTGCTGTTGTGTTTGTTTCAAGTGATACAAACTTGGAAGGAAGAACCTCAGTTTGGAATGCAGGCATGAATTAATATTTGTGTTTAGTAGTTTATGCAGGAGGAGGACTTAACCCAGTGTGGGGAGTGTGATCTATTTATGGCACATGGACCTAGGATGGATACAAAAGCAGCCTGAGCAAGCCCTGGAGAGCTAACTAGTATTCAGTGTTCCTCCATGGCCTCTGCTTCAGTTCCTACCTCCAAACTCATGCCCTGAGCCCCTACTGCCCTTGCTTGCCTCCTTGAGAGACTATCATGTACTCTGAAATAAATGCTTCCGCCCCCAAGTTAACCAACTTTTTTAAATCCACACTTTATCACACCAACAGAAAACTACTGCCATCTGTTACTAGAAGGAGTAAACGGAGTGATAGTTATATTCCCCAAAGGATCCTCAAAATTTATGAAGCATCCAAAAAGTTTGGTAAATGTATATGGGATGGATCCCCCGATTGGGCAGTCTCTGAATGGTCCTTCTTTCAGTCTCTGCTCCACACTTTGTCTCTGTAACTCCTTCCATGGGTATTTTGTTTCCCCTTCTAAGAAGGATCAAAGTATCCACATTTTGGTCTTCCTTCTTGAGTTTCATGTGATTTGTGAACTGTATCTTGGGTATTCCAAGCTTCTGGACTAATATCCACTTATCAGTGAGTGCATATCACGTGTGTTCTTTTGTGATTGGGTTACCTCACTCAGGGTGATATCCTCCAGATACATCCATCTGCCTAAGTATTGCCTTGTAATAAAGTGCTTAAGGGGTATAACCTTCATCAACAATTTAAATAATTATAATGTCCCAATTCTAGAAAAACGTACGAAGTCTATAATATTCATTTTTTTCAGCTGTACCAAAAATTATGATGGATTAGGTAGATGCTTGTACTCGCCTACACTCTACACCAATAAGCTGATATCTTAGTGGCAATGAAAATGTCCACTGTTACTGTGAGTGCCAGGATCTCTACAATGGTGAGTGGTAGTTGAGGAGTTCTAAATGGAAAAGAACAAACATCACATAAGGCCTGAAATAGCTGTATTATTGGGTTAATTAGTATGTAGTAAAACCCTCTAAAAGTCAGCTTACATGTGAAACAGGCTGTGGGTTTAGCGTGAAGCTACAATGACTAGATTTCTATTACTATAATTACTAAATTTCAGGATTTCCAAAGTCCTTGTTGTACACAGGGTAGTCCTTGGTCATGGGAGACTCCCCAGCCTGACATGCTCCCATCAGCTGCAGGAGATAACCACCTCCACATACAGCCACAGTGCCTGGCAGTGACCATAAAAGAAACTGCATTTTCTTTGGGAGTCACACAGCCTTTGAGCACCAACACATTTTGTTCTATCCATTATGTGATGATGATAATGTTTTGTTTATACCCTATGGAATGAAGTAGCCACTATCTATGGGCCACTAGTTAGCACTTGATATGTGGTTAGTAAAACCAAGCAAGTGAAGTTTTCATTTAATGTCTGTTACTTGACTTTAGACAACTATAGTAGGTTACATGGGTCACATAGACGACTGCATCTTTTCTTATAGTTGCCCACCCTCCTATTTAATTCTATAACCACATCCTTTGATTCTTCTGATGTAATCATGTTTGAGAAACTTATTGGAAAAGTTGGACTTGAGGTGCTGCGTCAAGACTTAATGAGGGCCACATGTACACATATAGTACTATGTAATAGAGACTGCCCTCCAGGCCCTGCAACAGTTATGTGGTTCAGTTACCCAGAAAACCAGATGCCTGGATAGAGAGGCACATGCCACCCAAAAGGGGGACTGCAGCTATGAGAAGAAAGGGCAGTTAGGAAAGTTAGAGGGACAATGAGAGGAATGACAGAGCAGAGCAAGAGGTGGCTCGAGGTCTCATACAGTAAAATGAGGGGCCCTGGGAGACAGACTTCCAGTTAGGGTGTGTTCTCCATGAAACTTTTGTCTTACTCTTTCTGGGGGACACTCTGCCTGCTGCACACATTGCTCAGTATTAGTAGTTCTGGGAAGGTAGCCCAGTGACTCAGAGTGCACTGGTTCCGTTCTTGTCCAGGTTATTGTTCAGGGGTGGAGCCTCTGACAGTCCTAGAGGACAAAGCTGCACAGCAAACCCCCTCTTCTAGCTCTTACACTCTTTCTACCCCTTCTTGTGAAGTGATCCCTGAACCTTAGGTATAGGAGTCATGTAGATGTATCAATCAGAGGGAGGGGAGGGAAAATGGTGTAACTATACTAAAATCTCAAAAAAGGATTTTAAAATTAAATGAGTATATTTAGATCATGAAAACATCAACAAAAAGAATGTAGAAAAAGACCCAATTTCAGATCCGATAACCCACGTCGGGTGGCTAACAGCTGCCTTAACTCCAGGCTCAGTGGACCAAACTTATTTGGCTTCTTTGAGTAACTATACTCAGGTGCACATACCCATCTACAGAAATAGACAGAAACACACACACACACACACCACAGAGGAGGGGAGAAAGGAAGAGACTGAGACAGAGACCACAGACACAGAGACAGAGACAGACTGGGTGTCCTTATATACCTTAGGCTGGCCTCAAACTCAGGATATTTCTGCCTAACCCTTGCAAGTGCTGAGATGAGAGGTGTGTCCCACTTGCACATATGCCTGGCTTGAGAGACAGATCTGGTCATTGGTATCCGTAATGCAAACATCTCTGGATATACTTCGGCTTCCCTTCATTTCACTACACTTCTCTGCAGAACATCACTGATGGCCATGCTTTTCTTTACAGCACACACAGTGATAACTCCCAAGTCTACCACTGACTCAGAATTCTGCCAGAAATACCATCCTAAAGATGACTCCCTGTTATAAGGGCAAGTCAAACACAGGGAGGACTGAACCTGAATAGTCCCAAGTCATAAATCATGAAGCCCTATGTCACTTGACAATATCAGATTGCTTTCAGGCCGTTACCAAACATGACTGACTTTTCTAAACAGTCCATACTTTACCCCAGAATTGCTTGCCAAGATTCTGTGTTTTATTTAGGCTACTCCAGGTATAATGAGAAAAGCAAGTCAGCATCCTCACGTCAGCGTCGCATCATTGAGCTGGGTGTACTGTTACCTGATGTGAGGTGAAACCCTGAAGGGAAAGAACTAAGTGGATTGATTATTACACATGACACTAAAAACTCAACGGCCCTGCCCTACCGACTGCGACAGCCAGTGTGCCCCTGGAGGGTGGCGCGAAAGTTCCCATCACCTGGCACATGTTGTGGCATTTCAGTTCCTGGGTCTCCTCCAGCCAGTAACACATATTTAGTAGAACAAGGTTGTAAAGACAGTGCCTGTAAGTGAGATCCCTGAATTCATCCAGGACATGGCTGGATGATCCTGAATGTAAATTAATCTGTCACACCTAGAAAGACTGATGAGTGCCATTTTTCCCTAATGTTCTTTGATTATTGGGGTTTTTTTATTGGCTATTTTTTGTTATGGATTCTTCTCTCCTTCATTTTTAATTTCATTGCTGCTGCCCCTGCTTACAATCAGAATTGTCAAGTCCCAACTGTTACATTTATCTTGGGGAGTGTTTACAAGTCACCACTCACTTCATTGAGTGATGACTTAAACCTCGGCCTCCAAAGCACAGCTCACCATTCAGTACGCTGCTGTTGAAGACTCACTATTTAATCAGTACACTTTCAGATGTATGAATTTATGAGGTTTTTTTAAATCCATATGGTTTTATCCTAATATATATATCTAACAATTCTACTCATTATATCCATGAATCTACTGGGATATGACATTCTGGAACTAATTTCCATGTCTTGCAGTGTTCTTAGGAAGTCCATTACGCTTTCTCAGCAAGGAGTATGTTACACTGAATGCGGCTTCTTCCAATCTCTGCAAGTATCTAAAAATGAGATTCCCATGACAACTGAACCCCATGGAGTCTCCACCTGTTGCCCTTGCCTTACTGAGACTGAGTCTCGGTTGAGAGTCACTGCAGGCCTCCAGGCTTCAGTTGCAACCCCTTGCCTTAGCCAAGAGCAAGTCCAGACAAAGGAAAGGCACAGACTGGTTTAAACAGGTCAGTGGTCAGTACTTCCCACATGCTTTCCTGTTTTTATTTTATATATTTTTTAAATAAAGTTTTTTGTTGTTGTTTTGAACCCTGAGTGAGTGGCACCCATTGACTCAGGGGCTGGTTCAATAGCAAGTCAACCACAGAACCACTGCTACAGTTAAGGTTTTGTGAGCCCAGAGTAGAGTACATTATTGTAAAATGTATAGCTCAACTTCAGTGGCACCATTGTAATCACCACTTATCTCAAGATAACGGATAACTGTGCCACTCCAGAAAGCTGCTGTGTCCCCTTCCAGTCAATACCACCACCACCACCACCTAGAGGATGACCACAGAATAAATTTCCCAGTTTCTGATTCATTTATCTCTACATAATGTCTAGAGGTTTACTTATGTTATATAACTGTCTTATAAGAACATAAGGTTTTAAAATTTATTCTATGAATATTTGATTGTTTTCAGTTTTGAATATGATGAATGGAGCTGCAATAGACAATCTTTCTGTGTAAGTGTTGAGGGAGGTGTACAGGTAAGCATGCATGTGTGGGCATGTGTGGAGGTAAGATGTTGCCAAAGCTTTCCACCTTACCAGTCCAATCTCTTCCACACAACCTGAAGCACGTGCTCTACTAAGCATGATTCAAAGGAGCAACAATCACCACACAGAAACATCTGGGTAAGAAAAGAGTTTGACAATAAAAAAACACTCCATGCTAAATCTACTTAGAGGGAAACATTATTTAATGGTAAAATTCAACATGTTTACACTTTCAGAATGGGGAGAATGTAAATACTTAGAAGGAAAGAGCACTTGGCATTGAATTAACACATTCAATCTGTGAACTCAGTACTCAGAAGCCATTCACTTGGGCTGGGCTTGGTGCACACATCTGAGAACATGATCCACCCGTTTATTCACGGCCACTTTCCCTTTTCTCAGTCCCACAAGGACTATCTGAAATTATAGTATTAGTATTTAATAACTCAATACTTGAACCCCTTATATTTAAAATTAGAATTGTAGATGAGCCCCACCTTCCCATGGAAAAGAATAACCACAGAATATCTTTTCTGCATCAACCTGCACCACCCTCCATCCTTTCCAGCCATTAAGGTACAATTTCCTTACATATTTACATCTAAGCAATGGTAACCCCATGCGTTTATTTCTCCTCTTTGCCTTTCTTCTGAACTTCAAATTTGTTTTGAGTCTCCATTTAGATACTCTGTTAAATCTGTGTGCCATTATAACAAAACACTCAATAGTTACAAATAAATATATGTCTCCCTATTTGTGGGGCTGAGAAGTCCAATACCCCAGCAGATGTGGTCTTTGGTGAGGGTTGCTCTCTACTTCCAAGATAGTGTATTATGCTGCACCCTCCAAAACAAAGTACTTTTACAATGTCTATACTAGAAGTGACAGAGGTTAAAAGAGATGATGCTATGTCCTCACGAGGTTCAAGGGACAGGAAGTCAAAATGGAGTGGAGAGCTTCCTACTTCATTGTAAGGTCGCTAACCCATTCATGAGAACAGAAACCGAACTCTGCATCAGCATGCAGTTAAGTGAATGGATATAATGTACTTTTGGATATTCTACCAAATCCCTACTTCTTGATGGCTCATGAATGTGCGCCACTGCTGGAAAATCGGTACTGTATTCAGAGCAGTTAATAGCCCACGTGAAGTGTTGCTATTTTAAGAGGAAAGATGTCTTTACGC
Source organism: Mus caroli (assembly GCF_978045245.1). Classification (NCBI taxonomy): domain Eukaryota; kingdom Metazoa; phylum Chordata; class Mammalia; order Rodentia; family Muridae; genus Mus; species Mus caroli. The sequence continues at coordinate 20,680,293 of NW_028227259.1, forward strand.
CTTTCTTATCACATTGGTGATGAGTTTCAACAGGTGAATTTTGGAGGAATTAACCATAGTTGATTTTTCCCTGTCCATATTTAACTCTTCGTTAACCAGTCTTTCTCATCTCAGCTAGGGTCAACTGTCTTTCTAGATAACAAAGCTAAAAACTTAAAGTTACCAATTACCCTTTCCTTCACAATTAACATCCAGTTCTTTAACAAGTTCCATTGAAATTTCTTTCAAATTATGTCCAGAATCGAATACCTCATCACAACCACTGCTGATACTTTTATCTTAGCCACTATTATTTCTCTGGCTTTCCAGCTTCACTCTCGAAAGCATGCAATGATGCTTTGCAAAACCTAAGCGTGATGTATGACTCCTCTGTTCAAGCGCTCTACCTTCAACTCACACAGCTGGATCCATACATAATGTCCCACCACCTCACTCAGAACCTGGCTTCTCTGACATGCATTCCCTTTGCTTTCCCTGGAATATCCACATTGATCTTTTTGCATCCCCTCTCTTAGGGAAGGCAGGGGGACCACCTGGTGATTGGAATCTGCTGCTTCCATCAATTGCAATATTGAGATGACATACTATTTTATGCTTTTCTATTTTAGCATAGTATGTTCTAGACTTAGCATGTCTACACATTCTTTTATAACCCTTTCATCATGAAGTCGTTCTATTTGCTTTCCTTCTATGCAAGGGTGGTCTAGTTACTGCTCATCTGAAAGTGCTGCATGCTCCCAAAGCCCAGCTTCTGTGCTATCATGCTGGCTCTCCCAGGCCATCACCCAGTCATAAGAAAGATGAACATAAGAAACAGGGAACAGCCATGTGATCTAAGACTCTCCATGGAACTGGGTTTATTTTTCCCTTTTGGGGCCATAAGTAAGTAAACAGAGCTTACTAGTTTCTTATCATTACTTCATGAGCTGAAGGGAGTAGGGAGAGAAATAAATAGTGCAGAATTATTATTTCAAAAAGTATAGGTAATTTGCAGTTCTTGAAGAACAGTCACAGCATCGTGGATACCTTCTATATGGTTTCCTCTAATCATGACATGGATATCGCTTCGAAGACTAACATACCTAAATCATGAAATAACTGCATCTATCTTGGCGGTTTTCTTTCTAATGTAGATCCAAGTAATCACTTCTCACAAGATTCTCAATGGCAACATGTCCAAAACTGAGCCCATAACCTCTACTCAACAGGCTCAGTGGTCCCCAGGAGGCTGTGTTTCAAAGGCTGGTTCTACCAACATTACCAGCGCCTGCTACCAGATCTGCTTCCATTGCTTACGGTGGTACCCTTGCATGTAAAACATGGTGTGCCATGTAGCTGGTATTTAGTTTTTATGCATACACGCCACATTATGGAAACTGCCATATCAGACCCCCGACTTTTTGAAAGTGCAATGAAAGGTTACTGTCTCCCAAACCCTAGCAAGTCTTTATTTTTATTTTTTTTTTAAATATTTCTACACTTTAATATTATTTTTTTTAATTTTTAATATTTTTATTACATATTTTCCTCAATTACATTTCCAATGCTATCCCAAAAGTCCCCCATACCGCCCCCCACTTCCCTACCCACCATTCCCATTCTTTTGGCCCTGGCATTCCCCTATATTGGGGCATATAAAGTTTGCAAGTCCAATGGGCCTCTCTTTCCAGTGATGGCCGAATAGGCCATCTTTCTTTTTTTTTTTTTTAATATTTTTATTACATATTTTCCTCAATTACGTTTCCAATGCTATCCCAAAAGTCCCCCATAGCGCCCCCCACTTCCCTACCCACCCATTCCCATTCTTTTGGCCCTGGCATTCCCCTATATTGGGGCATATAAAGTTTGCAAGTCCAATGGGCCTCTCTTTCCATTGATGGCTGACTAGGCCATCTTTCGATACATATGCAGCTAGAGACAAGAGCTCCGGGGTTCTAGTTAGTACATCATGTTGTTCCAACAATAGGGTTGCAGATCCCTTTAGCTCCTTGGGTACTTTCTCTAGCTTCTGCATAGGGAGCCCTGTGATACATCCAATAGCTGACTGTGAACATCCACTCCTGTGTTTGCTAGGCCCCAGCATCGTCTCACAAGAGACAGCTATATTTGGGTCCTTTCAGCAAAATCTTGCTAGTGTATGCAATGGTGTCAGCGTTTAGAAGTTGATTATGGGATGGATCCCTGGATACGGCAGTCTCTAAATGGTCCATCCTTTCATCACCGCTACGAACTTTGTCTCTGTAACTCCTTCCCTGGGTGTTTTGTTCCCAATTCTAAGAAGGTGCACAGTGTCCACACTTTGGTCTTCATTCTTCTTGAGTTTCATGCGTTTAGCAAATTGTATCTTAAATCTTGGGTATCCTAAGTTTTGGGCTAATATCCACTTATCAGTGAATACATATTGTGTGAGTTCTTTTGTGATTGTGTTACTTCACTCAAGATGATGCCCTCCAGGTCCATCCATTTGGCTAGGAATTTCATAAATTCATTCTTTTTAATAGCTGAGTAGTACTCCATTGTGTAAATGTACCATAATTTCTGTATCCATTCCTCTGTTGAGGGACATCTGGGTTCTTTCCAGCTTCTGGCTATTATAAATAGGGCTGCTATGAACATAGTGGAACATGTGTCCTTTTTACCGGTTGGGACATCTTCTGGATATATGCCCAGGAGAGGTATTGCTGGATCCTCCGGTAATACTATGTCCAATTTTCTGAGGAACCGCCAGACTGATTTCCAGAGTGGTTGTACAAGCTTGCAATCCCACCAACAATGGAGGAGTGTTCCTCTTTCTCCACATCCTCGCCAGCAACTGCTGTCACCTGAATTTTTGATCTTAGCCATTCTGACTGGTGTGAGGTGGAATCTCAGGGTTGTTTTGATTTGCATTTCCCTGATGATTAAGGATGTTGAACATTTTTTCAGGTGTTTCTCTGCCATTCGGTATTCCTCAGGCGAGAATTCTTTGTTCAGTTCTGAGCCCCATTTTTTAATGGGGTTATTTGACTTTCTGGAGTCCACCTTCTTGAGTTCTTTATATATATTGGATATTAGTCCCTTATCTCATTTAGGATAGGTGAAGATCCTTTCCCAATCTGTTGGTGGTTTTTTTGTCTTATTGATGGTGTCTTTAGCCTTGCAGAAGCTTTGCAGTTTCATGAGGTCCCACTTGTCAATTCTCGATCTTACAGCACAAGCCATTACTGTTCTATTCAGGAATTTTTCCCCTGTGCCCATATCTTCAAGGCTTTTCCCCACTTTCTCCTCTATAAGTTTCAGTGTCTCTGGTTTTATGTGAAGTTCCTTGATCCACTTAGACTTGACCTTAGTACAAGGAGATAGGAATGGATCGATTCGCATTCTTCTACATGTTAACAACCAGTTGTGCCAGCACCATTTGTTGAAAATGCTGTCTTTCTTCCACTGGATGGTTTTAGCTCCCTTGTCGAAGATCAAGTGACCATAGGTGTGTGGGTTCATTTCTGGGTCTTCAATTCTATTCCATTGGTCTATTTGTCTGTCACTATACCAGTACCATGCAGTTTTTATCACAATTGCTCTGTAGTAGAGCTTTAGGTCCGGCATGGTGATTCCACCAGAGGTTCTTTTATCCTTGAGAAGAGTTTTTGCTATCCTAGGTTTTTTGTTATTCCAGATGAATTTGCAGATTGCACTTTCTAATTCGTTGAAGAATTGATTTGGAATTTTGATGGGGATTGCATTGAATCTGTAGATTGCTTTTGGCAAGATAGCCATTTTTACAATGTTGATCCTGCCAATCCATGAGCATGGGAGATCTTTCCATCTTCTGAGATCTTCTATAATTTCTTTCTTCAGAGACTTGAAGTTTTTATTATACAGATCTTTCACTTCCTTAGTTAGAGTCACGCCAAGATATTTTATATTATTTGTGACTATTGAGAAGGGTGTTGTTTCCCTAATTTCTTTCTCAGCCTGTTTATTCTTTGTGTAGAGAAAGGCCATTGATTTGTTTGAGTTAATTTTATATCCAGCTACTTCACCGAAGCTGTTTATCAGGCTTAGGAGTTCTCTGGTGGAATTTTTAGGGTCACTTATATATACTATCATATCATCTGCAAAAAGTGATATTTTGACTTCATCTTTTCCAATTTGTATCCCTTTGATCTCCTTTTGTTGTCGAATTGCTCTGGCTAGGACTTCAAGTACAATGTTGAATAGGTATGGAGAAAGTGGACAGCCTTGTCTAGTCCCTGATTTTAGAGGGATTGCTTCAAGCTTCTCACCATTTACTTTGATGTTGGCTACTGGTTTGCTGTAGATTGCTTTTATCATGTTTAGGTATGGGCCTTGAATTCCTGATCTTTCCAAGACTTTTATCATGAATGGGTGTTGGATCTTGTCAAATGCTTTTTCCGCATCTAACGAGATGACCATGTGGTTTTTGTCTTTGAGTTTGTTTATATACTGGATTACTTTGATGGATTTCCATATATTGAACCATCCCTGCATCCCTGGGATGAAACCTACTTGGTCAGGATGGATGATTGTTTTGATGTGTTCTTGGATTCGGTTAGCAAGAATTTTATTGAGGATTTTTGCATCAATATTCATAAGGGATATTGGTCTGAAGTTTTCTATCTTTGTTGGGTCTTTTTGTGGTTTAGGTATCAGAGTAATTGTGGCTTCATAGAATGAGTTGGGTAGAGTACCTTCTGTTTCTATTTTGTGGAATAGTTTGTGAAGAACTGGGATTAGATCTTCTTTGAAGGTCTGATAGAACTCTGCACTAAACCCATCTGGTCCTGGGCTTTTTTTGGTTGGGAGACTATTAATGACTGCTTCTATCTTTGGGGGATATAGGGTTGTTTAGATCATTAACCTGATCTTGATTCAACTTTGGTACCTGGTATCTGTCTAGGAACTTCTCCATTTCATCCAAGTTCTCCAGTTTTGTTGAGTATAGCCTTTGGTAGAAGGATCTGATGGTGTTTTGGATGTCTTCAGGATCTGTTGTTATGTCTCCTTTTTCATTTCTGATTTTGTTAATTAGGATGCTTTCCCTGTGCCCTCTAGTGAGTCTGGCTAAGGGTTTATCTATCTTGTTGATTTTCTCAAAGAACCAGCTCCTTGATTGGTTGATTCTTTGAATAGTTTTTCTTGTTTCCACTTGGTTGATTTCACCCCTGAGTTTGATTATTTCCTGCCGTCTACTCCTCTTGGGTGAATTTGCTTCCTTTTGTTCTAGTGATTTTAGGTGTGTTGTCAAGCTGCTAATGTGTGCTCTCTCTAGTTTCCTTTTGGAGGCACTCAGAGCTATGAGTTTTCCTCTTAGAAATGCTTTCATTGCGTCCCATAAGTTTGGGTATGTTGTGGCTTCATTTTCATTGAACTCTAAAAAGTCCTTAATTTCTTTCTTTATTCCTTCCTTGACCAAGGTATCATTGAGAAGAGTGTTGTTCAGTTTCCACGTGAAGGTTGGCTTTCTATTATTTATTTTGTTATTGAAGATCAGCTTTAGTCCATGGTGATCTGATAGGATGCATGGGACAATTTCAATGTTTTTGTATCTGTTGAGTCCTGTTTTGTGCCCAATTACGTGGTCAATTTTGGAGAAGGTACCATGAGGTGCTGAGAAGAAGGTGTATCCTTTTGTTTTAGGGTAAAATGTTCTGTAGATATCTGCCAGATCCATTTGATCCATAACTTCTGTTAGTTTCACTGTGTCCCTGTTTAGTTTCTGTTTCCATGATCTGTCCATTGGTGAAAGTGGTGTGTTGAAGTCTCCCACTATTATTGTATGAGGTGCAATGTGTGCTTTGAGATTTACTAAAGTTTCTTTAATGAATGAGGCTGCCTTTGTATTTGGAGCATAGATATTCAGGATTGATAGTTCCTCTTGGAGGATTTTACCTTTGATGAGTATGAACTGCCCCTCCCTGTCTTTTTTGATGACTTTGGGTTGGAAGTCAATCTTATCTGATATTAGAATGGCTACTCCAGCTTGTTTCTTCAGACCATTTGCTTGGAAAATTGTTTTCCAGCCTTTCATTCTGAGGTAGTGTCTATCTTTTTCTCTGAGATGAGTTTCTTGTAAGCAGCAAAATGTTGGGTCTTGTTTGTGTAGCCAGTTTGTTAGTCTATGTCTTTTTATCGGGGAGTTGAGTCCATTGATATTAAGAGATATTAAGGAAAAGTAATTGTTGTTTCCTGTTATTTTTGTTGTTAAAGTTGGCATTCTGTTCTTGTGGCTGTCTTCTTTTAGGTTTGTTGAGGGATTACCTTCTTGTTGTTTCTAGGGCGTGGTTCCTGTCCTTGTATTGGTTTTTTCTGTTATTTTCCTTTGAAGGGCTGGATTCGTGGAGAGATAATGTGTGAATTTGGTTTTGTCGTGGAATACTTTGGTTTCTCCATCTATGTTAATTGAGAGTTTGGCTGGGTATATTAGCCTGGGCTGGAATTTGTGTTCTTTTAGTGTCTGTATAACATCTGTCCAGGATCTTCTGGCTTTCATAGTCTCTGGTGAAAAATCTGGTGTAATTCTGATAGGCTTGCCTTTATATATTACTTGGCCTTTTTCTCTTACTGCTTTTAGTATTCTATCTTTATTTAGTGCATTTGTTGTTCTGATTATTATGTGTCGGGAGGTATTTCTTTTCTGGTCCAGCCTATTTGGAGTTCTGTAGGCTTCTTGTATGTTCATGGGCATCTCTTTCTTTAGATTTGGGAAGTTTTCTTCTATAATTTTGTTGAAGATGTTTGCTGGTCCTTTGAGTTGAAAATCTTCATTCTCATCCACTCCTATTATCCGTAGGTTTGGTCTTCTCATTGTGTCCTGTATTTCCTGGATGTTTTGAGTTAGGATCTTTTTGCATTTTCCATTTTCCTTGATTGTTGTGCCCATGTTCTCTATGGAATCTTCTGCACCTGAGATTCTCTCTTCCATCTCTTGTATTCTGTTGCTGATGCTTGCATCTATGGTTCCAGATTTCTTTCCTAGGGTTTCTATCTCCAGTGTTGCCTCATTTTGGGTTTTCTTTATTGTGTCTACTTCCCTTTTTAGGTCTAGTATGGTTTTGTTCATTTCCATCATCTGATTGGATGTGTTTTCCTGTTTCTCTTTAAGGACTTCTACCAGTTTGGTTGTGTTTTCCTGTTTTTCTTTAAGGACTTGTAACTCTTTAGTCATGTTCTCCTGTAGTTCTTTAAAGTCCTTCTTGATGTCCTCTACCATCATCATGAGATATGCTTTTAAATCCAGGTCTAGTTTTTCAGGTGTGTTGGGGTGCCCTGGACTGGGCGAAGTGGGAGTGCTGGGTCCTGATGATGGTGAGTGGTCTTGGTTTCTGTTAGTAAGATTCTTACCTTTACCTCTCGCCATCTGGTAATCTCTGGAGTTGTTATAGTTGTCTCTGTTCAGAGGTTGTTCTTCTGGGGATTCTGAGTATCTTCTGTCAGCAGACCTGTACAGACTAAGTTCGGCAGAGTCCCAGAGCCAAGATGGCGCTCCCTGCAGGGCAGGTCACTGTTCTCCGGCTGGGAGGGTGTCGGATGTCTGCGGCCCCAAAAGGGTGCTGCCTCAGCGGTTCTGTGGCTCCAGCCTGTCCCAGAAGCTGTCTGCCTCTGTGGTCCCCACTCTGACCTGTACAGACTATGTTCAGCGGAGTCCCGGAGCCAAGATGGCGCTCCCTGTAGGGCAGGTCACTGTCCTCCGACTGGGAGGGTGCCAGATGTCTGCGGGCCCAAAAGGGTGCTGCCTCAGCGGCTCTGTGGCTCCTGCCTGTCCCAGAAGCTGTCTGCCTCTGTGGTCCCCACTCTGACCTGTACAGACTAAGTTCGGCGGAGTCCCGGAGCCAAGATGGCGCTCCCTGCAGGGCAGGTCACTGTCCTCCGACTGGGAGGGTGCCGGATGTCTGCGGCCCCTAAAGGGTGCTGCCTCAGCAGCTCTGTGGCTCCCGCCTGTCCCAGAAGCCGTCTGCCCCCGTGGTCCCCACTCTGACCTGTAGAGACTAAGCTCGGCGGAGTCCCGGAGCCAAGATGGCGCTCCCTGCAGGGCAGGTCACTGTCCTCCGACTGGGAGGGTGCCGGATGTCTGCGGCCCCAAAAGGGTGCTGCCTCAGCGGCTCTGTGGCTCCCGCCTGTCCCAGAAGCTGTCTGCCTCTGTGGTCCTCCCTAGCAAGTCTTTAAAGCCCAGGCTCTCCCCACCATCCCAAAGCAACTGCTATTTACTCAAACAGTTGGAATGCTGTTGAAAAGTCCCGTCCTTACTGTGCATCAACATGCAGTTAAATGAATGAATTGATTATAATTTTCCCTGCTCTACCAAATCCCTACTTCTCACACTATGCTTCATGAATGCACACCACTGCTGGAAAATGAGCACTAACTGTGTATTCAGGGCAGCTAATGGCAAATTTGAACAAAGTGTTGCTATCTTGATAGGAAAGATTTCTTTGAGCTCTACTAAGCATTTTTGAAAGCAAATTGTGTCAGCAGACTGTCTGAAATTACATGCAAAATTATCAACACTATTCACACATGATAGGCAACCATATGTAAAGATGAAACTTTCAAGATGCAGGAGATGGAGCTGAATTATCAGCCTCTGTCTAATTGCCTCCAACCCAACATTCTGTTCATGGGTAAGGTGTGAACTACAAACAATTATGGTACATGACAGTGGGAGGCTTCATGTAGCAGTGCAGAAAGTGTCGCAGACCGCACACACAGCCTTTCCTGTAGTCTACTATGTTGAAACCTTGCTGGGTGTATGATGTGGTAAAGATGGATTGTTCCTGGGTCTGGTACATTGCTTTTTCTCTGGATGGCATGAACCGAATGGTGCTTGCTGACCAGATTCTTCTGTTAGTTTCTCACTCACTAGAAAATATTAATTACCCCCATGAGCAGTCTATCTGTTGGCTATACAGTCATTACACTTGAAGGCAAACAAGCAGTCCTAGGTTACCTGCTTCCTGATTTGACCTCTTAGCGAAAGCTTTCACATTCTTACTGGATCCTGAAAAGCAAGGAATGAAGTCGACACATGAAGTAGGTAACTCTTCAGGTCTAAAAATAAAGACACATGTTACTGTAACAATGAGCAACTCCAACTTTTTAAGAAATAATTTCTTGGCAGAAATCCGGCCTACATAGGGCCACAAGCCTCTTCCGGTCAGAAAAGCACCTGGGAAGCTAGGGCCCAGGGTCGGCTGACACTCGCCAGCTACCCACAACACCCGCCACAGGATCTTAAGACTTCTGGTGAGTGGAACACAGCTTCTGCTCCAATCCAATTGCGCGCGGGACCTGAGACTGCATTAGTTAGGGAAGCAGAAACCGGCCTGAGTAGGGCCACAGGCCTCATCCGGCCGGATCAGCACCAGGGGAGCTAGAGCGCAGGGTCGGCTGACACCCGCCAGCTACCCACGACCCCCGCCACAGGATTTTGAGACTGCTGGTGAGTGGAACACAGCTTCTGCTCCAGTCCAATCACGTGGGACCTGAGACTGCTCTGGTTGGGGAGAGAGAAATCCAGCCTACATAGGGCCACAAGCCTCTTCCGGTCAGAAAAGCACCTGAGTAGCTAGGGCGCAGGGTCAGCTGACACTCGCCAGCTACCCACAACACCCTCCACAGGATCTTAAGACTTCTGGAGAGTGGAACACAGCTTCTGCTCCAATCCAATTGCCCGCGGGACCTGAGACTGCATTAGTTAGGGAAGCAGAAAACCGGCCTGAGTAGGACCACAGGCCTCTTCCGGCTGGACCAGCACCGGGGTACTGCCAGCTACCCACGACCCCAGCCACCTGATTTTGAGACTGCTGGTGAGTGGAACACAGATTCTGCTCCAATCTTTAAACAGTGACAACGACAACAACTAACCCCAGAGATTACCAGATGGCGAAAGGTAAACGTAATAATCTTACTAACAGAAACCAAGACCACTCACCATCATCAGAACCCAGCACTTCCACTTCGCCCAGTCCAGGGCACCCCAACAAACTGGAAAAGCTAGACACGGATCTAAAAGCATATCTCCTGATGATGGTAGAGGACTTCAAGAAGGACTTTAATACACACTTAAAGAAATGCAAAGGAACGCTGGTAAACAGGTAGAAGACAGTAAAGAGGAAGCACAAAAATCCCTTAAAGAATTGCAGGAGAACACTGGTAAAGAGTTACAAATCCTTAAAGAAAAACAGGATAACATAATCAAACAGGTAGAAGTCCTTAATGAAAAACAGGAAAACACATCCAAACAGATGATGGAAATGAACAAAACCATACTAGACCTAAAAAGGGAAGTAGACACAATAAAGAAAACCCAAAATGAGGCAACACTGGAGATAGAAACCCTAGGAAAGAAATCTGGAACCATAGATACCAGCATCAGCAACAGAATACAAGAGATGGAAGAGAGAATCTCAGGTGCAGAAGATTCCATAGAGAACATCGGCACAACAATCAAGGAAAATGTAAAATGCAAAAAGATCCTAACTCAAAACATCCAAGAAATACAGGACACAATGAGAAGACCAAACCTACGGATAATAGGAGTGGATGAGAATGAAGATTTTCAACTCAAAGGACCAGCAAACATCTTCAACAAAATTATAGAAGAAAACTTCCCAAATCTAAAGAAAGAGATGCCCATGAACATACAAGAAGCCTACAGAACTCCAAATAGACTGGACCAGAAAAGAATACCTCCCGACACATAATAATCAGAACAACAAATGCCCTAAATAAAGATAGAATACTAAAAGCAGTAAGAGAAAAAGGCCAAGTAACATATACCTCCCAACACATAATAATCAGAACAACAAATGCCCTAAATAAAGATAGAATACTAAAAGCAGTAAGAGAAAAAGGCCAAGTAACATATAAAGGCAAGCCTATCAGAATTACACCAGATTTTTCACCAGAGACTATGAGAGCCAGAAGATCCTGGACGGATGTTATACAGACACTAAAAGAACACAAATTCCAGCCCAGGCTACTATACCCAGCCAAACTCTCAATTAACATAGATGGAGAAACCAAAGTATTCCACGACAAAACCAAATTCACGAATTATCTCTCCACGAATCCAGCCCTTCAAAGGATAATAACAGAAAAAAACCAATACAAGGACAGGAACCACGCCCTAGAAACAACAAGAAGGTAATCCCTCAACAAACCAAAAAGAAGACAGCCACAAGAACAGAAAGCCAACTTTAACAACAAAAATAACAGGAAACAACAATTACTTTTCCTTAATATCTCTTAATATCAATGGACTCAACTCCCCGATAAAAAGACATAGACTAACAAACTGGCTACACAAACAAGACCCAACATTTTGCTGCTTACAGGAAACTCATCTCAGAGAAAAAGATAGACACTACCTCAGAATGAAAGGCTGGAAAACAATTTTCCAAGCAAATGGTATGAAGAAACAAGCTGGAGTAGCCATTCTAATATCTGATAAGATTGACTTCCAACCCAAAGTCATTAAAAAAGACAGGGAGGGACACTTCATACTCATCAAAGGTAAAATCCTCCAAGAGGAACTATCAATCCTGAATATCTATGCTCCAAATACAAAGGCAGCCACATTCATTAAAGAAACTTTAGTAAATCTCAAAGCACACATTGCACCTCATACAATAATAGTGGGAGACCTCAACACACCACTTTCACCAATGGACAGATCATGGAAACAGAAACTAAACAGGGACACAGTGAAACTAACAGAAATTATGAATCAAATGGATCTGGCAGATATCTACAGAACATTCTATCCTAAAACAAAAGGATATACCTTCTTCTCAGCACCTCATGGTACCTTCTCCAAAATTGACCACATAATTGGTCACAAAACAGGCCTCAACAGATACAAAAATATTGAAATTGTCCCATGCATCCTATCAGATCACCATGGACTAAGGCTGATCTTCAATAACAAAATAAATAATAGAAACCCAACCTTCACGTGGAAACTGAACAACACTCTTCTCAATGATACTTTGGTCAAGGAAGGAATAAAGAAAGAAATCAAGGACTTTTTAGAGTTCAATGAAAATGAAGCCAAACATACCCAAACTTATGGGACGCAATGAAAGCATTTCTAAGAGGAAAACTCATAGCTCTGAGTGCCTCCAAAAGGAAACTAGAGAGAGCACACATTAGCAGCTTGACAACACAGCTAAAAGCACTAGAACAAAAGGAAGCAAATTCACCCAAGAGGAGTAGACGGCAGGAAATAATCAAACTCAGGGGCGAAATCAACCGAGTGGAAACAAGAAAAACTATTCAAAGAATCAACCAATCAAGGAGCTGGTTCTTTGAGAAAATCAACAAGATAGATAAACCCTTAGCCAGACTCACTAGAGGGCACAGGGAAAGCATCCTAATTAACAAAATCAGAAATGAAAAAGGAGACATAACAACAGATCCTGAAGACATCCAAAACACCATCAGATCCTTCTACCAGAGGCTATACTCAACAAAACTGGAGAACCTGGATGAAATGGAGAAGTTCCTAGACAGATACCAGGTACCAAAGTTGAATCAAGATCAGGTTAATGATCTAAACAGCCCTATATCCCCCAAAGATATAGAAGCAATCATTAATAGTCTCCCAACTAAAAAAAGCCCAGGACCAGATGGGTTTAGTGCAGAGTTCTATCAGACCTTCAAAGAAGATCTAATCCCAGTTCTTCACAAACTATTCCACAAAATAGAAACAGAAGGTACTTTACCCAACTCATTCTATGAAGCCACAATTACTCTGATACCTAAACCACAAAAAGACCCAACAAAGATAGAAAACTTCAGACCAATATCCCTTATGAATATTGATGCAAAAATCCTCAATAAAGTTCTTGCTAACCGAATCCAAGAACACATCAAAACAATCATCCATCCTGACCAAGTAGGTTTCATCCCAGGGATGCAGGGATGGTTCAATATACGGAAATCCATCAACGTAATCCAGTATATAAACAAACTCAAAGACAAAAACCACATGGTCATCTCGTTAGATGCGGAAAAAGCATTTGACAAGATCCAACACCCATTCATGATAAAAGTCTTGGAAAGATCAGGAATTCAAGGCCCATACCTAAACATGATAAAAGCAATCTACAGCAAACCAGTAGCCAACATCAAAGTAAATGGTGAGAAGCTTGAAGCAATCCCTCTAAAATCAGGGACTAGACAAGGCTGTCCACTTTCTCCATACCTATTCAACATTGTACTTGAAGTCCTAGCCAGAGCAATTCGACAACAAAAGGAGATCAAAGGGATACAAATTGGAAAAGATGAAGTCAAAATATCACTCTTTGCAGATGATATGATAGTATATATAAGTGACCCTAAAAATTCTACCAGAGAACTCCTAAGCCTGATAAACAGCTTCGGTGAAGTAGCTGGATATAAAATTAACTCAAACAAATCAATGGTCTTTCTCTACACAAAGAATAAACAGGCTGAGAAAGAAATTAGGGAAACAACACCCTTCTCAATAGTCACAAATAATATAAAATATCTTGGCGTGACTCTAACTAAGGAAGTGAAAGATCTGTATAATAAAAACTTCAAGTCTCTGAAGAAAGAAATTATAGAAGATCTCAGAAGATGGAAAGATCTCCCATGCTCATGGATTGGCAGGATCAACATTGTAAAAATGGCTATCTTGCCAAAAGCAATCTACAGATTCAATGCAATCCCCATCAAAATTCCAAATCAATTCTTCAACGAATTAGAAAGTGCAATCTGCAAATTCATCTGGAATAACAAAAAACCTAGGATAGCAAAAACTCTTCTCAAGGATAAAAGAACCTCTGGTGGAATCACCATGCCGGACCTAAAGCTCTACTACAGAGCAATTGTGATAAAAACTGCATGGTACTGGTATAGTGACAGACAAATAGACCAATGGAATAGAATTGAAGACCCAGAAATGAACCCACACACCTACGGTCACTTGATCTTCGACAAGGGAGCTAAAACCATCCAGTGGAAGAAAGACAGCATTTTCAACAAATGGTGCTGGCACAACTGGTTGTTAACATGTAGAAGAATGCGAATCGATCCATTCCTATCTCCTTGTACTAAGGTCAAGTCTAAGTGGATCAAGGAACTTCACATAAAACCAGAGACACTGAAACTTATAGAGGAGAAAGTGGGGAAAAGCCTTGAAGATATGGGCACAGGGGAAAAATTCCTGAATAGAACAGTAATGGCTTGTGCTGTAAGATCGAGAATTGACAAGTGGGACCTCATGAAACTGCAAAGCTTCTGCAAGGCTAAAGACACCATCAATAAGACAAAAAAACCACCAACAGATTGGGAAAGGATCTTCACCTATCCTAAATGAGATAAGGGACTAATATCCAATATATATAAAGAACTCAAGAAGGTGGACTCCAGAAAGTCAAATAACCCCATTAAAAAATGGGGCTCAGAACTGAACAAAGAATTCTCACCTGAGGAATACCGAATGGCAGAGAAGCACCTGAAAAAATGTTCAACATCCTTAATCATCAGGGAAATGCAAATCAAAACAACCCTGAGATTCCACCTCACACCAGTCAGAATGGCTAAGATCAAAAATTCAGGTGACAGCAGATGCTGGCGAGGATGTGGAGAAAGAGGAACACTTCTCCATTGTTGGTGGGATTGCAAGCTTGTACAACCACTCTGGAAATCAGTCTGGCGGTTCCTCAGAAAATTGGACATAGTACTACTGGAGGATCCAGCAATACCTCTCCTGGGCATATATCCAGAAGATGTCCCAACCGGTAAAAAGGACACATCCTCCACTATGTTCATAGCAGCCCTATTTATAATAGCCAGAAGCTGGAAAGAACCCAGATGTCCCTCAACAGAGGAATGGATACAGAAATTATGGTACATTTACACAATGGAGTACTACTCAGCTATTAAAAAGAATGAATTTATGAAATTCCTAGCCAAATGGATGCACCTGGAGGGCATCATCTTGAGTGAAGTAACACAATCACAAAAGAACTCACACAATATGTATTCACTGATAAGTGGATATTAGCCCAAAACTTAGGATACCCAAGATATAAGATATAATTTGCTAAACGCATGAAACTCAAGATGAATGAAGACCAAAGTGTGGACACTGTGCACCTTCTTAGAATTGGGAACAAAACACCCAGGGAAGGAGTTACAGAGACAAAGTTCGTAGCTGTGATGAAAGGATGGACCATTTAGAGACTGCTGTATCCAGGGATCCATCCCATAATTAGCTTCTAAACGCTGACACCATTGCATACACTAGCAAGATTTTGCTGAAAGGACCCAAATATAGCTGTCTCTTGTGAGACGATGCTGGGGCTTAGCAAACACAGGAGTGGATGTTCACAGTCAGCTATTGGATGTATCACAGGGCTCCCAATGGAGAAGCTAGAGAAAGAAACCAAGGAGCTAAAGGGATCTGCAACCCTATTGTTGGAACAACATGATGTACTAACCAGAACCCCGGAGCTCGTGTCTCTAGCTGCATATGTATCTAAAGATGGCCTAGTCGGCCATCAACGGAAAGAGAGGCCCATTGGACTTGCAAACTTTATATGCCCCAATATAGGGGAATGCCAGGGCCAAAAGAATGGGAATGGGTGGGTAGGGAAGTGGGGGGCGCTATGGGGGACTTTTGGGATAGCATTGGAAATGTAATTGAGGAAAATATGTAATAAAAATATTAAAAATTAAAAAAAAAAAGAAAATAGGAACGTAGCTTTCTAGAGTGTAATGGGGTGGCAGAGGACATCCCATTTCCTATTTTTAAACAGGGAGATTGTGCTTTGGATCACGTTACTGTTGGTCTTCAATTTCCATCAAAACTTGAATGTTTTTGTTTTGCACAAGAAAAACAAAAAATAAACAACAGCTAATTTAAAAAAAAATAAATCTTAAAAAAAAAGAAATATATTGTAAGCATGTATGAAATTCTCAAAGAATAAATTAAAAATATAATTTTCTTTAAGGAAAAAAAAAAGAAATAATTTCTTGAGTTACAGGACTCCTTTGTATGAGGACAGGTAACACTAAGGGGAGAAAGGGAAGACCAGAGAAAGCATTATGAATTAAAAAAACAAAACCAAAAACAAATTACCCTCCCAAAACCCATCAACTAAGGAACCCCCCTCCCCACCGTCCATAAATACCACTGATTTTGTTTTATATTGTTCTTTTAACTGCTGGGCTGGAGCCTGCCCTTAAGTGTGTTTTGTATACCCAACAAGATTTCATTGGAGAAAAATAATTTTTCTTTTGTGAGTGACTATTAATTGGAGATAGTCTCTGGGCTAGGTATGGGGGCTTGTGTCTGCTTCCCCTCACAGTGCTGGAACCCCATCTGTTAAGGCTACATGCATGCTGCCACAGTCTCTGTGACTGCATATATACATCAATCCTGTTGTATCTAGGAGGCCTTGTTTCCTTGGTGTCTTCCATCCCCATTGGCTTTTACAATCTTCCCATCTCTTCTACCGAGTTCCCTAAGCCCTGAAGAGAGGATGTGATGAAGACAACCATTTAGGACCAAGTGTTTGAAGGTCTCTTATTTTCTGCTTTGGCTGTGTTTCTTCTCATCTATTGCAGGGGGAAGGAAGCTTCTCTAATCATAGGTGAGCAAGCCACTGACCTGATTATGGCAGGATGTCTTTAAAATTCATTGCTACATTCCTTTAACAGAACAATAGTATTTGGTTTTCCCCTACGCCCATGGCCTATCTGTTTTACACAAGCAGTGTCAGGCAATGTGTTCCATCTCATGGTCAATTAAATGCTGTCAGAGTGGTCACTCCCATAAGCTTTGTGACACTATTGTACCAGTGTATACTGAAGGCAGGACACCACTGTAGACAAAGGGTTTGTAGCTGGGTTAGTGTTTACATTTTTCCTCTGGTAGCATGCAAGATGCCCTCTAATACCATGAATACTAGTCATTAAGAGAGAAGGGCCTTAGGTAGACAACAGCTATACTTCTGTTAGGAAGTTCAGGAATACAACCTTACCATCAGCTTGTGGAAATAACCAGTAGCGTTGGCAATAGCCCAGTTGTTTAGAGGTCAACAACTTGGTTAGTTGTAGCCCCTTCCTAGTACTGGAGGTTTCATTTGGTGAAGGAAGCTGCTCATTCATGACAACCAAGATGCAAAGACAGAGAAGGCAGTACAGTCTCAGCATCACCTTCAAGGCCACACTTCCAGTGACCTAACTTCTTCCCACTCTGCTGGAGGTTACAGGTCCCACTACATTGGCTTTTAATGAAAGCTGTGACACTTATCCCAAGCACAGCAATGAAAAACTAAGAGGTGCAAAAAGGTTAAATAATGTGGCTAGGGCCACAAAGAGCAGTGATTTTGCTGTTCTCCCTGACCACCACTCACAGTTGCCTGACTCCATGTCTTCGGAGCAAGTCCTACCTGCTGCCTTATGGAGACTTGGTCCTTCTGTGACTTTCAGGTTTATTGCAGTGTGGCTTGGTATGCCACTGGCCTTTCCAGAGTTTTTAAAAAAAATGTCCTCATTTATGAAGGCTGGTCATGGGTTGAAATGACAAGGAAGGAAGAGAGGAGGGTTGCCTTTAGCTGTGTGGTCTGGCTCTTGGTAAATTAAGGAATGTGTAAAGTGGAAGATTTACATAAGAAAACCTAAAAGCCCACAGTCATCACTCCCACCTCCACTCCTTTCAGATCAAGGTAGAGTACAAAGTATAAGCTGCCCCCTTAACAGAGATAGCTGCCTTATAAGCTAGTATGATTCTCAGTGTTAGATTTCTTCCTCTAATTGGAGAAATATGTCTTCTAAAGAGATGATTTAATTTGCAGATGACCCTTGTTAAAATGCTAATATGTGTATTAAGCTCTATTAGTCTTCATTTAAATAAATTGATCATATTACTGAGTCATTTAGCAAAGCTATTAGAAAGTAAATTACAAAACAGCAAACTTCTGAAGGCCCACTTAGGGCAGGGAAAATGTAATTAGAGTATTGTTGAGGGAAGCTATTTCTAGGGCTAGTAATATGGTGTGATATGGTTCAGGACAGAAAATGTGCTATGTAGGAGCCAGGTGCTGCTCTGAGGAGCAATGGTGTGGACACTAGAAACTCTGCCCCCTTCTCTTCCTATCGTCAGTATCTCAGCTGTCAGTTTCTACCTCACACTTCAGCCTGAACCATGACTCAGTACCTGTGTAGCAAAACAGTAGAAGCCCAAATCCCACATCCCAGGAGGCATTGTTCTGAAGGGTTACCTACAGGGCGGTCTACTCATCGGTCCCAGGAGGCACTGCTCCCCACCTACAGGCCTGTCTCCTCTCCACAGAGCTCTGCATTTGAAAACCCAAGTGTGAATCTGTCCTGTGCTCAGCTCTTCCAGGGCACTGTCTTCACCAAACATCCTGGGAAGCCCTGGAACAACTTCCTGGAAGAGCAGGAAGAAACATGCTCACTGGCTGTGGTGCTGTCCTCCTGACTGTAAAGTTCCCATTTTACTCAGGAGACAAAACACGATTTTATTCCTCTTTGTATTCCTTACCTCAAAATAACCCATTCAATTTTCAAGTATTCAGTGGTAAGAGGAAACTATTTAGAAAATATGAACAAGTAAGGTGGTCAGAACCGAAGAACACAGCTAATGTAAGAGGAAGACTTTTATTGTGGAGCTCTCAAAATCCATCAACTCAAAAGAAAAATGGAAGGAAGGAACACAATACGTTGGTGAACTGGGAGTGACCAGTACTGTCAGGTTAGGAAGCAGAGTTAGACATGAAGCTGCTGTGTGCACAATGAACAAGCTGCCAGTATTTGAGAAAACTAGGTAAGAAGATAAACATATACAGCACATACTTTAGCAACTATGATCTTTTAAAATAGTGGCCTTAGGAAATCTGCTTTGGCAAGAGCCAGCAGAGACTCCTGTGGAGAGGAAGTGAAAAGGCTGGGCAAATAAACAAGGGCTGCTGGCACGTTCAAAGCGCAGGGGATA
The DNA here is from genome assembly GCF_978045245.1 of Mus caroli. Taxonomy (NCBI): domain Eukaryota; kingdom Metazoa; phylum Chordata; class Mammalia; order Rodentia; family Muridae; genus Mus; species Mus caroli. The sequence continues at coordinate 20,699,284 of NW_028227259.1, forward strand.
GTTCATAGAGCAAAACACAGTCCTAAGTAAATGGGTTTCAGGCAATTTCAGTGTTAAGATAACATCATTAAGAGTAGAGCAGATTGTGCTCAAACCCTGCTGTTTATAATTAACACGTTGCTTCCAAACACTCCTGGGCCCCTGGTAAATAGTCCTCTGCTCACATCTACCCAGACCAATCGGAGGATTTTCATCAGATTCCATGCTGGGCCAGCACCTGTTTGGACAAATCCAATCGAGCCAAAGAACTCCTTTCCCCGGCCAGCTGAGGATTTGGATGAACACAGCTTGGCTTGGTCATTGTCACAGTGTCCATATGGCTTTGAAGCTTGTTTTCACAAGAAATCATACAAGTATTTTATTATGTCAAAGTTCACCATCCTAGAAACAAAAACAGATAGCATGTTAGCATCCCGTCTCTACTGCTCAGCTCTGAATGACTGCAAAGCAAATCCCAACTGGACAAGGCTGTCAGATGCACTAGAACTCATTTTTTTTTAAATGTAACTTATAAACACAACTTTTAAACCACTTTTGAACCATTCATAAAGTACTGAAGACAAAGAGTTAGAGCTTCTCATCACTTTGTATGTGAACTACATGGTACAAAGTGTAGACTTTATTTGAAAACTACTTGCTTTCTGCCTAATAATCAGAAGGAAGTAATTAGAGATGCACAAGTATTTAAATCTTGTTTGCTTCAGAACATTATCTTCCCAAACACCTGTTTTATCATCACATAATGCACAGCTCATCTGTCCTCATTTGTAGCTTTCATTATCTTCAGTCTTTTAGCAGCGGCTGACCTGTACGTGCAATTCAACTAAATCTGTATGATCCAAGAATATGGTACAACAGACGATGTAGATGTATATTTTTATACTCGGATGGCAGGCATTATAAAATAACAGAGGAAGAGACATAAAATTATTTTCCTTTCTCCAAACTCATTCTTCACTATAAATATTCAGACTTGGAGGTTTATTATTTGAATAAATGTTCAAAATAATTAGATATAATGATCTAGCAATAAGTATAAAATTAAAGCCCTAAGTATTCAGTTCTGCAAGAATAATCATCCGCTTGAGAAGAGCCTTTTCACGTCACTAATTGCACATTCTTACTTATTAAACGATCATTAGTATTCTTTTTGTCTATCATTTTGTTATATACTTTCTAAAAAAGTTTCTACACAAATGACTGACAAGCCAAATATTTTTTAAATATATGGCTAGGGAGTTATAAAGATTTTGAAACACATTTAAAAATAGCTCGATTTGTGAGATGCTCTGGCTACCGAGATACCCAACAGTGAACTGAAGAATACGTTTAGTATAACAAGTGCCTCCCTGAGAAATACTGAGCCTTTCTAAGCAGCAAAACAGTGATCATTTCAATTAAGTCCTCTCAGGCACAAGGATGTGGCTACAATGTCACAACATGGTCCTTTCACTTACCTCTCAAACCTACTGGCAATGAAGTCCTTATAGTAATGATCTTAAAATACCTTACAGTCAGTAACCTGACTTATCAATTGTCTTGCGGGAAACCAGAAATAGCAGGCTAGACTTTCCCATCCATGAGGAAGTGAAAAGGTGTATTTGTACAACTCTCTGAATACAGTCCCCTGATGGCTTTGAATGGTCAACAAAGTAAAATCGATTTCATGCCTTATTTTTGCTTATTTGTTTGCTTTTGGTTTGGTTTTTTGTTTTGTCCTTAGTGAAAACAAAAAGTCCTGAAGAAGTTAAAAAAAAAAAAAAAAACAAAAAACAACTAACACCAACATAGGAGAATTTGTATATTCCAAAGCATATTATTCAATGGACTACTGTATGGGAGGCTAACTAATCAATGTGACGACACATCTACAAGACTAGGGATGCACAGAGAACACAGAGTCAAGAACACACAGGGAGGACACAGAGTCACAACTTTGTGGCAGTAACCATTGAAAAATGTTTGCCCAAACAAATGAAAACAGATTACTTTGTGACAGGACCCTTTGTTTCAGTAAAAATTTGTGTTGTTATGGCATAGTTTATACAACAAAATACCAATAGAATAAATGATATGATTTAAACACCTTAAGCAATTAAAAAATTCATTTATAGACAATTCACTGTATTCTGTGTGTCTACTTTGTCAGTAAGCCATTCCTAAGAAAACAAATCATACTTTGTAATTTCTTTTTCTGAAAGATTTTTAGGACTGGGTTATCGCTCAGTGGTTAAGAACACACAGTGCTCTTGCAGAGGACCCGGGTTAGCGTTCCAACACCCACACATGGCTGACTCACAATTACCTGTACATCTAGTTTCAGGGACCCATTACCTCTAGCTTTCGCAGTTATTTGCACTCATGTGCACATACCTGCACACAGGCACACACATATAACTAAACGAAAGATTTATCTGTGGTCCCCACAAAGCCCAGAAGAGGGCACTGAATCCACTGAAACTGAAGTATGAGCTGCCAGCCTGGCAGATGATGGGAACCTAAGCAAGGTCCTCTGCAAGAGCAGCAAACACTCTTCCGTGCCCATGCGGTGAGATTTTTATAGCTCCCCTCCAAAACCCAAACAAACCATCAAGCAACAACAAAAGCCCAACATCTAAGTAACCAGGGGACTGGGTAGACGATCACTACTTTATGCAGCATTCATCAAGCAAGGTATCCAATTACTTCTATGGTCCCCCCAGCTCTCAACAAACAGGTGACCTGCCAACTGACCCCATATCTCTCCTGAAACAATTTAGAATTTCAACAGCATGACCACAGTGGCAATGTCAAATACCAGGGTGCACACAACCACAGTAACTGTGGACAAACAAATCATGTTAAAGAAATCTTTGGTCTATGAAGACTGTATACTTGCATTTGCTTCTGCCCTTTCTTGAGTTTAGATGCACATTAGACTCATACACATACAATTTCAAGACTTCTGATAACATACACATAGTCCAGGGTTCTGTTTCCCATGAAATACAAATTATTTTCTAAAGTAAGCAGCTAGAAAGAAATAGGATAAATACAATGTGAATGACAATTTCTCTAGGAGTAATTCTTTTTGTATCTATGAATATGTGGAAAATATTTACGTATGCAGACTTGCACGTATATTAGTGCACATGTGCTGGCATGTGCACACGGAAGCTTGACATTGACACTGTGTCTCCCTTGATCAGGATCTACTTTATTTACTGAGACTAAATCTAGACCTCAGCAATTCTAGCTAGCCTAGCTAGGCAGCTCCACCCCGACATCATGTCCCTGTCTCTCATGTGCTGGGATTACAGGCAGATGCCCCTTCTGCCCCGCCTTAGCCTGGTTCTGTTGTTCTGAACCTTTGTCCTGAAGCTTGTATGGAAATGCTTTACTCACTCAGATGCTGTCTCCCCAGCCCTCCTATGGGGAACTCTTAAATCAGAATTTATAAAAACAGAACTAAACCACATAACATACATTTAAGGGTTTAGTTTTATCTGTATCTTTTTATTTCACTTTGTAAATTCTTTTACTCATAGTAAAGACATTTTTGTCTCACGATTTTATACTTTGTGGCTAGTTTTGAAAATCTGTTTCTTTTGTCAACTTTGTCACTAACAAACTTTATCTTCTAAAAAAGGATGCCTTGAGGCATCCTGCAGTCTTTCCATTGACTATGGAAAACTGCAAATGCCTACCTTTTGCCCCACAGTAAGACCGCTCCATAGTCTTCCCCCAGAACTCCTGGCTATATGTTCTCTTCACACTTCTACTCCACATTCTGATTTCTTCTTGGAAGCAGCTTCCTGTCTATAAGTTCTCTTATCTTCTGTCAATCTCCTTTCTCTCATTTGGGCAGTAACTAAAAACATGGCTCTCCCTGAAGAGCACAGTTTTCTCTTCAGTTCTTGCTAATAAAGATTCATCTCTCAAATGTATGTCAGACAGTTCAGTCAGGTGAGGTTGGTGTCCTTGTGTAAGATCCCTGCCCTTGAGACCCAGCCCATTCCAGTCACCAGCCTTCTATCTACCTTGTTACCATTTCCTAGCCATTGAATAGTTAGCATGGAGTTTGGTTTCCTTTGCATCCCAAGACTTGGAATCTCACTATATATTTGTCTAAATTTCTCTAAATAAATGTACTCAGTAATATTCTACCTCTCAGAACTTAGCTACTGAGATGTTATTTGTTCCATTTCAAGTATCTGGGACACCTAGAGGACAGTTACATTACAGACCCCTTCATTTTATTCTCATCTACAAACACTGAGTGTTTATGTGCTAGGCCCCTGGTGGTTTGTCTTCCTTTCTGTCCAGTTCAGACTCCACAGTTCATCACACCAAGAGCTCACTTGCTAGCATCTACTGAACTCATCTGGCAAAATCCCAGTACTATGTGATTTCAATTATTATTCTCGGCAGCCCTGGTATCTAGCATATGGAATGCTGCTGGAAAAGATCACAAGTCTCACAGATTGATGCCACTGTAAATTCAAGGTCAAGAATTCCAAACCCTCTCAGCATGCTGCTTTTCTTGTGAGCACTGGCTTCCATACCCACAGCCACTGATTCTGATAGTACTCCCTGTTCTCAGTAAAAGCTGCTACTGTTTCTGCCTTCAGTAACAATTCTGCCTCTTCCTTAATGGAGAAAACAGAAGAGATCAGGTGAGAATTTCCTCATCTTTTTTGCTACTAAGGTCAGCATCTGGATCTGCCCCGTTCAGTCTAGGCCCAAGTTCACTGCCGTCTCAACCTGAGCTTGACCAGCTCCTTGCTACATCCCAGGCTTACACAGCACTGCAAATATTTTGTGCTTTAAATTTACTTTGTTTTGTATCATTAACTTTCCTTTGTTTTTCCTCAGCATTTAAGTAGATTCTTATCTTCAAAATAAAAGCTAACCACATAAATGCACACAAGTTGTAGCTATGTCAAACTTGTTTCTGAGTGCCCAAAGTCAAGCACTGTGTTTGTATACAACAGGATCATGAATGTTAAGTGCATAAAAGAACAAAAACCAAAGCTGTGCTTGTTGTATCTCCTTTCTTACCAATATCACTGAAACAGAATGGAATGTGACATCTGCCCTACGCCGACCTGCAAGTGCTGACAGTTCAAGTGCGTGCTTCTCATGCAATCAGGACTCTGATTCCTCTCACTGCTAAGGTTCCTTAGTTTATAGGCAGGTGAGAGTTCTACACACATGTAACTCCATATAACTAATTTATTTGCTTAAATTTTACCATGACCTCTTCCCTATGTTTTTTTCCTTCAAAATTAGAATTCTTAATAACTGAACAGTATCTTTCCTACGAATATACATTATTGATCGTGAAAAAGTAAAACATAAGGGCAAAATTCTAGGCCTTTGGGCCCAGGCTTGGGAGTGTGGCCTTTGTGGCTCAGTGCTCCAAGGTGTGCTGGTCATAAAACAGATAGCGACATTCCTCGACCCACCCACCTGCTTCCTGGGTTCAAAGAGTGTTCATTCAAAGTATGTGCTATTGTTAGGGGCTCTTAGAAACTGTCTTGAGAGATAACCTGAACAATTACCAGGTATTCCTTGTGACACTTGTGTCTTTGCACTTCCTTGTGACTCTTAACTGGTACCTTTGGTATTTTCCAACACCCTCCCCACTTCCTTGAATTGTGGTTTCTTCCTTTAAATATCCCCTTACTCAGCTACTCGGGGCGCCACGGTCCTCTACCCCTGCGTGGTGTATGACCGTGGGCCCGAGAACGCTCTTGAATAAAAATCCTCTTGCAGTTTGCAGCAAGACCGTTTCTTGTGGGTGATTTTGGGGTGTCGCCTCTCCTGAGTCAGAACGTGGGGGAGTCCTCACGTTGTGGGTCTTTCAATCGATCTAGTAGTTTGTTCTTTGAAACTTTGCTGACTAGCTGTCACTGTTTTGTTCAACTTGACACAAACTAGAGTGATCTAGAAAGAGGGAATCTCAACTGAAAAATACAGATCCCCAGATTAGTCTATAGATAAGGATATAGAGTTTTTTGTTTGTTTGTTTGTTTGTTTTGATTAATGATTGATATGGGTGGGCCCAGCCCACTCTGGTGACCCTAGGCAGATGGTCTTGGTGGTATAAAAAGCAGTACATAAGTCATGGAAAGCAAGCCAGTAGGAAGAGATTCCCATGGTCTCTGCATGACTTTCTACTTCCAGGTTCCTGCCCTACTTGAGTTCCCAAGTTGGCTTCTCTCAATGGATGGAGTGTGATCAGGAGTGAGAGCCAAATAAGCCCTCTCCTCCCCAAGTTGCATTTGGCCATGATCTCTCTCAGAGCAATAGAAAGCAAAATAGGACAGCCACAGGCGCCTCAAAGCAGACCCAGCCACTTCTCTGACAATCACCATAGGGACTTTCTCCTCCTACTATACCTCAATTTCGAGTGAGACTGTGTTCTTCACTCTTTTTCTTGATGTCACCTCCAAAACAAGTCCACATGGTTCCCTCCTACCTAAGGTTTTACTGAACTGGAAAGGGCAAGAGTATTTTGATTTATATTTATCAGTGTAAATTGTAAGGTGAATAATTAGAGTTTATCTTCCTGAAACTCAGCCCAGGGGATGGAAAGTGATTCAGGAAGTGTGAGGATAGTGATGATATATCTGAAAAGGCTTCAGAAATACAAGGTCACAGTGAGATGTAAGTGGAGACAAGCTACATGCGAAATGGTGAATGTAAAAACCTAGAAAGGGCTCACGTGTGAGTGCACAGGGCGAAGGCCGTATGTATGTAGGAGATACAGGAGATTTGTGTCTAGGAGACTGAAGCTAACTGTTATAGATCTTTCTGACTGTAGTGAGGAGAGTGGGTTATATGGAGATAAGAGTAGAGACAATCGATTAGGAGGCTACTAAAGAGTGAGAGAACATCACCGAGTGGTAAAGCCGCCAATGTGTGATCTACAGAAGGACCACAGACCTCACAGGACAGTGAGTAGGCATGGACAGTAAGGAAGAAAAGAACAAGGCCACTCTCCAATTCTAGGCCTCGGCGGCAGCACGGCAGCCTGCGGTGCTGCCGGCTCAAACAGGAAGCAGGAAGGAGAGGTCAGTCTTCCGTTTCTTGTTCAAGTGTGAAACAGAGCACAATTTTGGAATTCAGTCTTGAGTTGGACTATAATGTCTAATAAAGGTCAAAAATATGAAATATGAAAATGAAATGGCCTTTAACAATAATGGGACTTACTAATGGTTGTTGAAGTTGTACGTATAGCTAAAATTGCTTAGGAGAAAAGTATATTATGAGAAAAGAAGCTGGGATCAAGCCTCAAGGAACAACTAACTCTGTTTAAAGGTCAGGTAGAGAGAACAGGCTGGCAAATGAATCCCAGCAAAAACAGCCAAAGAACCAAGAGAAAAGCCAGCACCATGGAGTCAGGGTCTCCAGAAGAGAGCTTCAGAACCACTGGGAAAACAAGCAGCTGAGGAGGAGTGCCCTCTGGGAGGCGTTCTGAACAAAGGCAGATGAAGAATTCCTTAGGCAGGGAGGGTCCCCATGCCCACTCTATACACACTCAGGCAGGGAGATATAGATGGCCACCAGCAGTAATGGCACTGACAGGGTTTGTACTGGCTATTTTTGTGTCAACTTGACACAGCTGGAGTTATCACAGAGAAAGGAGCTTCAGTTGAGGAAATGCCTCCATGAGACCCAACTGTAAGGCATTTTCTCAATTAGTGATCAAGGGGGAAAGGCCCCTTGTGGGTGGGACCATCCCTGGGCTGGTAGTCTTGGGTTCTATAAGAGAGCAGGCTGAGCAAGCCAGGAGAGGCAAGCCAGTAAAGAACATCCCTCCATGGCCTCTGCATCAGCTCCTGCTCCCTGACCTGTCTGAGTTCCAGTCCTGACTTCCTTTGGTGATGAACAGCAGCATGGAAGTGTAAGCCGAATAAACCCTTTCCTCCCCAACTTGCTTCTTGGTCATGATGTTTGTGCAGGAATAGAAACCCTGACTAAGACAAATTGGTACCAGCAGAGTGGGGTATTCCTGTGACAACCTGACCATGTTTTGGGGAGGACTGTGGAAGGACTTTGGAACTTTGGGCTTGAAGATCCATTCGTTGTTAAGAGCTCTGTCAGATGTTGTGTAGGAGCTTGGAAGATAATGTTGAGAACAGTGCAGAAGATGGAAGTCTGGTTTGTGAAATTTCAGAGGGAAAATTAAAGACTTTTCAGGGCCATTGCTGTTTTGATTGTGAAGATTTTGTAGTTCTGGTTAGCTGGGGCTGAAGAATCAGCTGTGATTAACAAGATACCAGAACTACTAAAGCAAAAACTTTGCATTACTGGGACTATTGATGCTGGTTAGCTGGAGCTAAGAAATTAGCGGTGATTAAGAAGAGACCAGCATCGTTGAGGTGACATCTTCTGGGAAGTGTTTTCTGAAAGCACAAAGAGGCTGTGTTCCAGAGATAGGCAAGGTTGTACTCCTTCTGCAGTGGGACTTGGTAATGTGTAAGGGTCACCCAGGTGGTACTGGTTTTGAAGGCATGAAGGGGTCATGCAGAGGAGCTGAGGCTTGGCACTGTGAGAGGCCATGGAAGGCCATTGGTGAAGGTGCAGCCTCAGTTGCAATTGAAGACCCAGGACTGAAGGGGTCATGCAGTGTTTTGGAGATGCCAGTACCATGAGATGACCACCAAGAGCAGCAGCAGCAGTGGAGTATAGGCATCTGGAGCCTAGAGGACGACGTGTGTTATACAAAGGGCATGGCTGGAGAAGTGACCCAAGCCCTTGGAGGAGCCCAGAAGATAGTGAGTTGGATCCCAGACGTTGGACGGTTGGAGATTGAGTTTTGCTTTGATTTTGACTGTGCCCTGATATTTTCCCCCTTGAAGGAAGAAACTGTTTTAGTGGAACCCACAGTTAAGAGATTTTTAATTGTAAAAAGACTTTGAATTTTAAATGAGATGGATATTTTAAAGAGATTGAAAATTTAAGAATATGTAAAGACTGTGGGACTTTTAAAGTTATTTAGATCTTGGGGATGAGTAAGAATGTAAGGGTTGAGGCTTACTAGTGATGTGTTTGTGTGTCAAGTTGACAAGGGGTCAATTGTACTGGCTATTTTTGTGTCAACTTGACACAGCTGGAGTTATCACAGAGAAAGGAGCTTCAGTTGAGGAAATGCCTCCATGAGACCCAACTGTAAGGCATTTTCTCAATTAGTGATCAAGGGGGAAAGGCCCCTTGTGGGTGGGACCATCCCTGGGCTGGTAGTCTTGGGTTCTATAAGAGAGCAGGCTGAGCAAGCCAGGAGAGGCAAGCCAGTAAAGAACATCCCTCCATGGCCTCTGCATCAGCTCCTGCTCCCTGACCTGTCTGAGTTCCAGTCCTGACTTCCTTTGGTGATGAACAGCAGCATGGAAGTGTAAGCCGAATAAACCCTTTCCTCCCCAACTTGCTTCTTGGTCATGATGTTTGTGCAGGAATAGAAACCCTGACTAAGACAGGGTTCTAAACCAATGGCTTCAGTATTTCTGAATGAAGCATGGAAAGGGAAGCACAGGCGTCAGGATGTATGGTTTACATACAGTCAGGAATCAAGTAGGCAGGACAGAATGCTATAAACTACACGCTAAACTGTCATGGCTGGGAGCCTGAAGCAGGGTAATCATCCCTAAGGAGAACAAGGAAAGAGGAGGAGGCCATGGGAATGATTTCGTGACAGACAGCAAACAGCCTTGGAGGATCTGCTGCCATAGAGAGAGGGGTAGTCTAGGCAGTCAGTTAAGGACTTGAGGAAGAGGACTGGGGAAGGTGGTAGCACGTGGGATGGAGAGAGACAGAGCTCAAGCCAGCACCTGATAGTGTGTGTCATAAGATGTCACCTGATAGTGTGTGTCATAAGATGTCACTCGAGAGCAGGAGGGCTGATGAGGGAAGAGGATGTCCTTGTGGTCTGAAGTGTCATGTTTCCATACATATGAGCTTTGGTAGCCAATGATCTCTGGAATCCAACCTTCCTATATATAGTACTTCAGTCAATTCATTTCTGTCATCTAACACACTAGCTGCTACTTCTAACTTTACATCATTGATAAACTAGATTAGAGGATGGTACAATGGATCTTGGCACTTAAATGATCTTTTCTTGTTTAAATGACTTTTTATTATATTAGAAAGGATACTTTTAGTTAGCATATAATTTGCATAACTGTGACACTTTACACAATCAGATAATCTACACTTACCGTGCAATAGCTCTGATGAAATCTAGAGAAACTGTGCATTTGTATTTCGGCCCATTAAGTTGATCTTCATGACCAACTAGGGTTAACAGCTGTAGAGTCACTAGGGAGGTAATCTAAAAATGAAAGGATATTCTTATGAGAAAATTTAATGAGACTGATACCTTTATTTACTTACGGTGCTATTAATAAAGACATAAATGAATCCATAAAAATACAAGTATTGTAAACTTTGTACACCCAAATTTGTATGTGTTTGAAAACCTAGTTTAAGAATGATGGGTACTCACTAAAGAGTCCTGGATTGTTAACAGATGATTTAAAATATAACATTTTCTCACATAAACATCATTTGCATGTATACAGGTTCCTATGTGTGTGTGTGTGTGTATGTGTGTGTATGTATGTTTAGTACACTTAAGTATACGTGCATGTGGAGGCCAAAGACAAACTCAGGTGTCATTCCTCAGAAGCCATTTATCTTTTTATTTTTTGAGACAGGGTCTCTCTTCTAAGGACCCAAGGTGTATTTACCACTTTGGCTAGGTTGGTAGGCCAGTGAGCTTCGGGGGTCTGAGATCACAAATGGGTGCTATATTTTTGCTTTTAGTGTGTGTGCTAATGATCAAATCCAGGTCTTCATCATGCAAGCACTTTACTAAGTGAGGTAACTCCTGTCCTAAACAGAATGTGAAATGAATGCAAGAGTTAAGACATTCTCCCACGGCAAAGCTAAATTAACTGCAGCCCTTTCTGTTTTCCATAGGGATTCACTTCCTAAAATGCTTGAAAGTTTTACAAGCTCCTGGATTATTAAAGGCTGATCTACTTTGTACTTCTTTTAATGTAAGAGAAAACATTAATTACCTCTTACTTTGCCAGTAATTTTTTCCTTATACTTCTTATAACTTCTATTTTCCTATAAATTAAACACTATCTCATATTTAATTAGGTTCTTATATTGCCTATTATTCTTCATCCACAATTTTCACGGACAAACATATGTCTTTAACTGAGCTAGGTTAAAATTTCAAAAATATTTTCAGATATCTAAGCTTATGCTTACAGGACAGTCACAATGACTGTGCAAAGGCTTGGAACAAATAAACCACTTTGAGATCACTTTCAGTTCTACCATTTAAACCAATCATGTAAAGTGTGCAAAAGCATGATAATATCAGTCAAAGTCATTTCCGAAATAGGAGTTTAATGGTGATATTGGTTTTTAGGGAGATAGGGGGCTGTTTTAAGAAAGCTAATATTAAAACATTCAAAGCTAAACAAAATAATTCATCTAGACTTTGTATACAAAAAGCATAATTTCAGTGCTATTCATTCCACAACGTTGTCATATGAGAACTAACAGTAACATATGAATACACAGTTCAGGAAAACACCTGTTATATAAAATAGTATAAAAAATACTGATGCTTTAAGAAAACTTTGTTAAAAAATTTAAAATTTTCCCAGTTTATTATTAATGTTGCTAGAGTAAAATCAGAACATATCAAAGCATAAAAATAATTTATGGGCTTAATTCTTTAAATCTCAAACACATCAATTTAAAACTCTAAATCAAAACTTTTAGAAAAATGTAGGAAATTATTCCTAATTCTGCATAAATATAAGGACATTTACCTTTTCTATCATCTCATCCTTAATTATCTATTTAAAAAAATTATATATCCATTAAACTCTTGTGGACTTTCTCTAGAATGTGAACATTTAAAGATGACATCACAGAAAATAATTTTTCTTGTTTAACTTCAAACATTCATGACAATCCAAGAGGAGCAGGTCTCCATGCTACAGCTAAATAGCTTGGGGCCGTCAGTGTGCACGTCAGACATTGCTAGACACAGAGGCTCCCCTGTCTACTCCAGCACACACATAAGACAAAGACAAGATGGTCTTTCTCATCTAGCTCTTCAGGATTCACTGACAAATACGAAACCCAAGAAAGAGATACGGAAGAGTCACTTCTGTCATTACACTGCTAGGAGCAGAAACTGATTCATACCTTCTCTAGTTTCAGCAAGGAAAGAGAGAAGAGTATGTAGGTTATAAAGTAACATCTCAGAAGGATTTAATCTTCCTTGGAGAAAAGCTCACTAAACAATGACAAAACATCCTCTACTTGAACATTACAGGCAATCTATTTTTAGTACTTCTAGTTTACCGAAGGCTTGTCATTCAATTGGGCTTTGAATTACCCTGAACATATTTCAAAATCAATGCTAAAAAGCTTTACAGGGTTTAGAAAAGGATAACCACAGGAGAAGTAACTTCCAGTTCCAATAGATGGCATAGACTCAGATATCCTGCTTCCCCTGGAAGTAACTGACACAGGGACAACCAAGGAGGCCAGGGAAGGACTGCGGCCAATGCAGGATGCCAGGCCCCGAGGAATAACACAGAGGTAAAAACTTGCAAATTCCTTGTCCAACAATAGAAAGTAAGCCAGGCTCAGCACTGCAGTGTATGAGCCAGCAACACCAGACTTATGGCCAGCCCTTTTCTCCCCATGGACAGAAGACAGTGCTGTGAAAATGAACTGAGAAGTCTGTGTCTGGCAAAACTACCATTTGCAAATTAAGTGGAAATGGACATTCTTAAACAAGAGAAAATTAGAGAATTTGCCACTGGCAAAGAATAGCCAAAAGAAATTCTTCAAACGAAAGTATAAAAGGAGCAGCAAGCATCAAAAAGAAAAAGAACAACAGAAAGCAAGTACGTAGAACAATGCAACACATCCTGTGTCTAATATTTGATTAAAAATTATAACAGCATCATATATTTAGGCCAATGCTATTTAGTCAGTGTACATAGCAAGAGAACAGCTTCATATAAAAATCTGCAGACTAAATTTCAGAGTAGATTCATTTATAAAAGTTAAACCAAAAACCTCTACCAACCACCTCCAAACTAAAATACTTGAAAGAATGTATATGTCAAATGGGTTAATATTTAAAAACCAGTACAGTCACATCACAGAGCACTAAGCAATAAAAACAAAGAAAAGGGCTGGGGAGATTGGTCAGAGGGTAAAGTGCTTGTTTAACAAACATAAGGGACCTGAGAGGTGGTTAGGACTCCCTAGAACTCACACAAAAAGCTGGTGTGGCAATATGCACCTGCAATCACAACTCTGGGGTGTGTAAAGACAGGGGGATCCCAAGAGTGTGATGCTCAGCTAGTCTAGTAAAATGGCAAAAGATCATGTGTCAGAAAATAAGGCAGCGTGACAGAGGAAGACACCCAACACTGACTTCTGCCAGGGACACTTGTCACATCTACACAAAGGTACACACACCTGTACAGGAGCCCAAACTATTGATACATGAAAGATGAATCTCAGCTACCACAGACTGGGGAAGAAAAGGGAGATTTAAGGGTATAGCTGTCAATGAAAAATAGGTAGATCCTTATAATGATGAAAATGGTCTGTACCTTAATTGGAGGAGAATATGTCTCTATGACCAGATGTAGAGATGTATATAAGGATGAATAGATAGATGTAGGGAGAAACACTTGGTGGTATGTCCTTAGGGTGCTATCCTTAGTGCCCAAACCAAACAAACATTTTAAAATTAGTGAGCCTTGTGCCCACCCACAAAACAACAACCCCAAACAACCCCAGTCATATAGCAAATGTATATGAGATGTGGGGCAGTTAGAATAAGATCAGCTGACTACATCAATGCCAACTTCCTAACTGGGATACTTTTAGCTGGACCTTGTGCAAAATGTCTTTGCTGAGCGAAGTTAGTGAAGGACACACAGGAAGACAAGGTCTGGAACACCATTTACAACCGTAGGTGAATGTATAATTATCTAGAAAGAAAGTTGAATGAAGAAAATATAGGTGGAACAACAATATGAACTAACCAGTACCCCCCGGAGCTCGTGTCTCTAGCTGCATATGAATCAGAAGATGGCCTAGTTGGCCATCAGTGGAAAGAGAGGCCCATTGGTCGTGCAAACTTTATATGCCTCAGTACAGGGGAACGCCAGGCCAAGAAGTGGGAGTGGGTGGGGGAGGGTGTGGGGGACTTTTGGGATAGCATTGGAAATGTAAATGAAATAAATACCTAATTAAAAAAAAAGAAAAATAAGTACATAAATGCTCTTCTGTTTCACTAGGGTGCTATGAGGAATAACTAATAAAAATGACATGAATGTAGCTGAGCGGTGGTGGCACACTCCTTTAATTCTAGCATTCGGGAGGCAGAGGCAGGCGTATTTCTGAGTTTGAGGCCAGCCTGGTCTACAAAGTGAGTTCCAGGACAGCCAGGGCTACACAGAGAAACCCTGTCTCGAAAAAAAAAAAAAAAAAAAAAAAAAAAAACTCAAAAAAATGACATGAATGTACTTATATTAGAGTGGAAGTGCCAGATGAATACTAAATAATGAAAAAAATCATCAACACACAACAAGGGGTGTGTGCATAGCAAACAAGTATGCTTTTGAAATAACAGGCAGTCAATACAACCTTTCCTTTAAAAAAAAAAAGAAAGAAAATATAAACACTGATAAGATATTCAGAGACCCTAAAACCTTTACCTTTATTTCAAAATCTAGGAAGATACAAAAATCTTTCAAAATTAAAGCATGTTGGGACTATATTTATCAAGATTTTTAAAACATTTGGAGACAATCTGGCCTTGGGTGGGAAATAGTGATGTAGCACTGAAGTAGGTTTTTAAGCACATAAGATCTTCCACTTAAAGAACACAATTGGTTATGGTTTTGAAGCCTGCCCTCAAGTAGGGCTCTCAGTCAACTGCTCCATGCAGTGAGTCTACATTGCTTTTCACAACTCTGTCTGAGTCTGGAGCTATGAAACATTATTTTTTAATACTACAGGAGGATTACAGTAAACCCAACCTGAGTGTTTCTCCCCCAATTCTTACCTTTTATTCTATTCTTCAAAATGGCGATTTATTTAAGAGCTATAAAGACCACTTAGATTTTAAGTATATTAATAGAAAAATTTGTAGTATAAAAATAATTACCAATTATTTTTGAAAAAAAGAAAATTCTGAGGCGACTGATCGGGGCTAAGACACTTGCTACTCTCAACTCCAAGAAGCACACTGGGAGGCGAACAACAGTTACAGGAACCACATTTGCTCTTCTGGTCTCACTATGCACACTACCATGCACACACACACACACAATCAATACAGCTTTAAAAAGGAAAATTTGCACTGGCTCATAGGACATGGAAACCTTAGAAAGCATACCATAAGAGACGTTGAGGTCCCAATCAGCCACCCAAGGCCAACTAGTAAGTCTCAAGTACTTAATGTCTACATCCAATGAAAAAGAATACAGCATACATGCCATCCTGGGGATTTACTAGAAACACTTTAGAGGTTTTCCATCAAGGCTTCAAGTTACTCATTCCACGTCAGGACTATTTTATATTACTAGTGCTTAGCCAAAACAGTGTCTGACTTTAGGTGCTGCAGGCTATAGAAATGGTTTGCTGAGACTACTGGTTACAAAGACACCTTAGTGTTAGCCTGTTTTTCTCTTCTTTTCTCTCTCATCCTCCCGAATTAGGTACTTTATAATGAACTAGAGGAGACATATACAAAGATCTCTAACATAAATAAATGGTCAGTATGTAAGCAAATAGATGCTTACTGCCCAGATGTCATGATCGTACACTGTACACATTGAATTATCACATTATATTCCATAAATATGCTGAATTATGTATTGATTAAAAGTAAAATATTTAAGATTAAAACCTGAAGTATATAGCCTTTTTTCCTTTATTTCCTCATATATTCACAAAGAAAATTAAAAAATAAAACCTCTCTTTATATATACAGCATTTTTGACATATGTCTTAAATGGGGCCATGCAGTCCTTGCTCAGTTTATCTCTGCTGTGTTACTGTGTTCTTTGTTCTCATCTAGGAAGGAGAGGAGCTGGTTATTTATATCTTAACAATAGGAGTTCATGTACCACAGTGAGAGTTTTTTCCTTAATCTGAGAGGCAGTCACTAACAAGCTTCAGCTGGAAATGCTTGATGTAAAACCAGTGTGAACCTGTTCCTGGGCTAATAAACTCTTCTTTCTGCCAACAAAAGGAAATCAATTTACAACTGTAATTAATTTTTAACAGGCTCATTATTTTTATACCTTTATAGGATGGTATATAGGTCAACTGATTTATGAAATACCCCATATTTTAATTGTTCTGAAAAACCTTTAAGATCCAAAACATATTATTTAAATAAACTTAATATATGAAGTATCAGTGTGTGAACTCCACACAACTCAGCAAGTGTCATAATTGGTTAGTATCAAAGGTTCTGATCATTTGTAGCGTAAGTTAACTGCTCATTTTAGATTTTTAACACATGCACAGAGACACACAGATGCACAAGTGTACAGTACACACACACACACGTGCAAAGTAAATGAAACACTAGAAAGAGAGTAGTTCAGTTTAAAACTGCCATGGCTTTTTAAATTTTTACCTTCGAAAAGGAGGAACATGGTCAAATAAGCCAAAAAAGGTATGCAATTTGTGTGTGTGTGTGTGTATGAATGAACTAAAAGAAATGCCTCTAATCCCTGGAAATGGTTGGTAAGCCTTAATAGCTGGGAATATATAAGGAGAATGGAAGTCATTCATTTAGGGACACTGCACATGGAAAAGTCTACACATTCAGGAAAGCTGGAGAATACACAGTACATGGCAGCACTTAGGTGTGCATGCTCCGCCAAGGACACACGATTCTGGAGTAGGGATGGATCTATGAGCAAACGGGGCAAAGTGTGCACTTCCTGAGACATGCCATGAAGGGGACAGACCATGAAGCATAAACGAATTCAACAGTGACAGAACACTGAACAGCAGCAAGACAAAGACAAAGAAACTTACTATGACATCAGAGAGGAAACAGCTTATTGTGAATGGGGTGCAGAAGAAATAGGGGGTCAGACTGAACAGGGACTTACAAGAAAGACTGTGTAATGGAGAGGTAGTTCTTTAGATAATGTAACTTGTTAAAAAGTATAAGCAGAAAACAACAGCACACACAAAAAGAAAGCAACGAGAATCAAATTCAGTTTGTAGTGTTTATGCTGGTGCCTTTGTATGAGGAGTGTGGTGGCGAGGACATCAGACAGGAAGCTGGTGTCTAGATCCTAAGAAGTGACACCACCAACGACTCAAGGCACGTGCTAGGAAGCAGAGTAAGGGATACGGAGGATTTAGGAGGAGAACGCTCATCAGATGTGGTCAATTAAAAGAAAACTCAAGTTATTTCTCCATTTGCTAAACTAAAAACTGAAAACATACTCTTACTTTTTTCCCTTTCAAGGGGCACGGACACACACACACACACACACACACACACACACACACATGCTCAGTCGAGGGTGGATGAAGGAATAGAGTGCCAGTTTTACTTTATTTCCTTAATGTGCAAATTTGTTTATTTTTATGACCAGTTTTGAAATATAAGACTGAAACTCTACAGAAATTAAGGAATGGTCAGATTTCTCATACCGGTGTAAGATATACTCGGGATGTTCAGATCATTTCAAGTTTAGTCATTATGTGGATGGAGAACTTGAGAAGAAGGGACAGAAACACAGTGTCCACACACAGCCCACACGTAAGCAGCATCTTACACCAGGGAATACGACAGACAGCTCTGGCTAAGCTCATTCTAAGTCTGAACAACCAGCTTGTTTACTGATCATTCTGAGAATTCAACTGTTTACCAACATGCCGAGTGTCCGAGGCTGAGAGAGCAACTAGTTTCTAAAAGTGACTTGGGCCCAAAAACCATAATTTTCTATCCAGGAGAAAGGCCAGCAGTACTATGTCTATGGATGGGAGGAGCAGTCTGTCTATGAATGTGCTTGTGTGGGGCCAATCTCCAAAGAGAGAACTCCAATGAGCTGTATACTAAATATCATGGGAATAAAATATCCATAAGGAGCACCAGTTACTCTATCATGTATTTACAAGTATTTGAAAATGTAGCATACATTTCCATAATGGAGATTATCCCTAATCACTTCTCCCCTAATTCAAACTCCCTTTTCTCTTTTCAAACAATCTAGTTCTAGTCACTCTAGCAATAGTATGGAATCTCTTAGATATGCATGTTATCCTGTGCCAGTAGCATAATGGTAACCAGCAATATTAGCATTCCTTAAAACGACAGTAGAGCTAGTGAAAAATCATACATCAACTCCATCATTTCCAATCAAAAGATATCCACATCCTGCTTTAGAACAGCCTTCTGAGGTAAGGAGCCTGCTGCACACTGGTGGGTGGTACAACAGTAATATGCCCACGCCACGGGGAGAAGGAGAGTTGAGAATCTCATCTGCCGCACTAGCAGAGGCTGAGCATCCTAAGTGGTGGTGCTCTTAGCTGCCAGAGAAGGGCCAGCCTCTTTCAAACAGCATCCCTGCTGACCTAATTCTTTATCAGCAGAGTAGACATTAAGTGAGCCTTGCAGTACTCTCTATGGAGTGGATGCCACACACATCTCTGCTATGGCTGGGGGGAAGATGTAGTAAGATTAGGGTAAGTTAGCATTTAGCTATTTTTTCTGTGACTCACACAAATTCACCTGAAAAGCTCAAGCACTTGAGTGAAGCAGAGAAATCACAGAGAGCACTCTCTACCTCATCTTCATGCTTAGTATCAACACAAGTACTTTTAAAGATGGTCTCCACTTTACGTCACCAAGTTTAAAGTCTAAAAAGATAATGCTCTGACTCAAAACAGTTTATATGAACATCTGACATCAAGATTTTAGAATGTTATCTTTTATATGTACAAGGTTATATATCATATGTCAATATATGTATTAGGCAGTCTTTTAATATATTATTTCTAGTTGCCTGATAGGACTTAATAAATATAATTACTTTTTATAGAAATATTCCGAGAACTACCATATAATATGTAACTTATTTTTTAGGAGAAGTAAACTACTTATAAAAATCAATTATTTGGTTAAAGTGCTTTTGGCAAAGATTAAAGATACCTGAAATATTTTCAATGAGGCTAAGAATCTAATTTTCATCCTAAGCTCTGAAACAGTAATGCAGTTTTCTAAGGAAAGCTATCAAATGCATACTAAATCATGTAAAACAGATTGTTTATATTTCTATAGTCTATAGTTTATTATATATAATTTAAAAGCTCCAAATATCAACTGAAATTGTTTGATGACATAAATGTATACGAGCATTAACAAGCCTTAGTTGAAACACAACTGTCAAACAATTGCTGCCCCTAACACTACACTCAAGGCACGTCAGAGGGAAGACTGAACAGATTTATCACTCCACAAGACTTGATTTTCTAAGCCATCAAATGTCAGGGACTACTGAAGTAAAGGAAAAAAACCTCTAATTTTAAATTCACCCAGTCCTTAAGCAGGGCAGGGGCTGATTTCTAGTGTTTGGGTGCTATATCCTTCAGCATTGTTCTGCTCTCTACAGAGCAGATGAAAGGCTGAGAAAGCTACAGACACAATTGGTTCCTCTTTTATTTTCTTTATCCAATACAGTGAAGTGTAGCAGACACAAATATCTATTAGATAAAATTTCAAGGGAACAAAAAAATTCAATTACAAGCAGGAAGAGGTATTAACTTTGAAATCTAATTAAATTTTATATGCTCAGGACAGGAAAAAAGTTAAATAGCTCCCATTTTAAAAAATCTTAAAATAAAACAAATACAATGCATATGTATGTGCATTTGAAGGAAAATGTCAAACTTTTTTTTTGGGGGGGGTAAAATATCATGTCAGCTCTTACAGCAGCAAGAAGTCTTCCTTGCAGTTATGGTGAGTGAAGGACAGAGCACCTGCCTGACACTCTGCTAGTAAAATGTAAAGCGCCATTCGTGCTCTGAGCTAATAAGTCAGATGAGCAGAAATCTTAAGTTTATTTAAATACAATTAATTGAACCTTTGGGAGAAGAGATTAAGCTTTTAGTACAAAAAAAGTAGTGTAGCAAATAAAAGCAAATATATCCTAGTACATAGGATAATGTTAAATAAAAACAGAAAGCAGAAACATCTATTTTAATAAAAATAAAAATTTATATAGTAATTCATGTTCCAAACTGTTTTCAATAATTTTCACATACATAAAAATAAATCTACAGGAAATTCTGAATGTTTTTTATTAAATTATGTACAACTCAACCTGAAATCATTCAGAAACTACATATAACTGAAAATATAACTGCCAGCCGGCATGCTGCATGAAACTGTTTTAAAAGATTTTATTGTTTCCTTATCTTTCACCTGTTTCTTGATATTAACTCTTAGCACATCTTTATAACTGCCATGCTAAATAATTACATGTACGAATCACAATAAATTATCTTAAATTTATTGTTCAAAAATGAATAAAATAAGATCAATGTTTATGTAAATATGTACAGTTCAATGTTTCCACTTCTTAAAAATCACAATTTTCCGTTCCAGAATCCCCTTTACAGCTTGGTGAGGATGGTTTCAGAAATAAACTAGCAGTTCCACCCTTGGGGAGAGAGGGAAGCAATGCAGCTTTATATTGTAAAGTAAGTAACACGTGACGGCTGCAAAGAACTGCACTTCTGCTCCTGTTTTAAAAACAAGTGCTCCACATTTTCCCAATAAGTTAATAATTTTTCATCAAACAAGGGAGAAGAAAATAAAACGCAAAAAAATCATAACACGGATTTAATATGCTTGTGGAGAAAATAACTTGATATTTTATCTTTGAAGAGGGTCTTTAAAGGTCCTACCTGATCAGATTAAAAATGTGAAGGCCACCGGGCAGTGGTGGCACATGCACTTGAGAGGCAGAGGCAGGAGGATTTCTGAGTTCGAGGCCAGCCTGGTCTTCAGAGTGAGTTCTAGGACAGCCAGGGCTACACAGATGAAGGCAGTGCCCATAAGATTTCCCCATTTGCTGCATGGATGTGGTGTGATGGCATGGCACATCTGTTCCAAGCATGGGACCAAGGAGAACAAGATAAGACAGCAGTGCACATCTCTGTCAGCCGCACCATCCTCACAATGGGAAGGCGTGCACACTCACCTTACTGAGAACTCTCAAGCTCAGCCTAAGAATGACTAAGAGGTGCATAAGGATAAAGATCAGGTGCGACTAACATCTACAGGTCTCAAACACTCGAAAGGTTTGCAAAGTACAGGAAATCCCAACACCCAGCCACACAATTTAAAATGCTCAGTGTGCTCCCTCCCGCTGCTCCCCCAGACAGGAAAGCGTTATGAAGTACACTCGCTACACCGAGCAGTATTACTGTCAGGAACTATTTTCAGATCCCAAAACCTTACATCTTCCTTACACGCTATTTTTATAGTTTCAATACAGAGGTGATTCAAATGAAATAAGAATAAATTTTTCTTTGTGCTAACTTTAAATGTATATACCATAAATGATTCTGCTTTCACTCAAACAAGCCAAATGTGGAATTTTTTCAAAATCGCTTTCTTTTTAAATACCAGGGACAATGTTAAGTTAAAGCTGGGTTCTACAGAAACTTAAAGCTACAATTCAACAACACTGCCATCTAGAGTCCATATCAAAAACGACCGTCCAATACAAATGTTAGTGATGTGTGTTAAGTTTAAATTGTGCTTCTGGTGGGCAAGCGTATTTGACAGATGAATAAAAGGAGAAAGAAGGAAAGAGAGCCGGTGCTGACATTACTGCTGACCGAAGGCAAAGGGAAGTGACACAACCTCCTTGCTGTCTCACGACCAGATTCTGTTCTTGAACACCCGGCATGTTTTTTCTTTTCTTAGATAATTTATTGACAAGGCAGAAGCAAAGGTCAAATCCTTAAGCCTAGGTATATTTATCTTCTTGATTTTTCCTATATTTTATGTCCTAATAATTAGAATGACCAAGTTCCAAAAATATTTTATAAATAAATATATATGCATATTCATTTATATGCTTTCACTATCTGAAACACTATAAATATTAAATGTTAATAAGAAGAGGTAACAAAAGGTGAACAACTTCCACTGCCACAAGTTACCAGATAAAGACACTCCGAGCCAAGCTGTTCCTAACTATGTTAGTACCAGTGATACACACACAAGGATCGGTGACACTGGTTGTACTGTTCATTATAGTCAAGACCCAGAACTTGGTAAATCTCTACATCAGAAACCTCTCACTGTATGTAACTTTTATTTTTCCTTAGAGAGTAAAACTGCTGAGTCTATTTCTAAACAAGTAAGATGCCCTGGTAACTCGAGGCACAGTATACAAGGCACAAGGTGTGCTGTGTGGCAGGGTGACACCTGGAACAGCAATATTAGCAGAAGTGTTGCAATGACGGCTACAGAGACACTATTACCACACAGCCACATCCAATGCCACCCAAGCTCCTAGAACAGCAGCCAGGGACAAGTGTTTCCTTGCTTAGTCCTCTAACTTTGGTCCTCCCCCCACCCCTGCCCTTCTCTGAACTGTATCCAAATGTCAACTGATTGCATTGCCTTTCCTTTCCGCACAGTTACTGTTTAAGTATATTGGAAACACTAAAGAACAAAAGAAGTCGCTCAAGCTTCCCAGTCATGCTCCACCCTTCACCTTAGCTGCCACATCTTTCCCACAAGGCAGAGGTAATCCTTTTCTGCTTGGAGTCTCTCACGAGCCTCAAGCCTCTCACACGCTCCTTTACAGCCTTTTAATACTATTTTTATGTATCCTCCCCTTCACTCTCCCTCTTCCCCAATTAAATTGCAAACTCCCAAAGGAAAAGTTTAAAAAACTTATCCTTGTTTAGTTCTCAAAAAGGTAATTTGGGGGAATCTAAGAATTAGTCACATACACTGTTAACGATGCTTCTTTTCTGCTAGGAAGTCGTCTTTTTCTTCTCTTCTATCTAAGCTGAGTTTGTTTAAAGGTAACAGTAGCACCTGATATCCATTTCCGTTACTGTAGTAGCAGAAACAAATAAAAACAATGCATGTTGTATATAGAAAGTTGCTAGCAGTAATAAAGGCTGGACATGTGCTACAAACGTAGGAATCCAGAACTCAGAAGGGAAAGGCAGAAGCACGGTAAATACAGTAGGGGCCACATGACAAAACCCTATGTCAACAAAAGGACCAAGCAGGAAGGTACTAATGAAGTCTATGCTTGAGTAAATAAGGACCATAACTTCAGAAACCGCAAGTTAAAAAAAAACAAAACAAAACAGAAAAAACCTTTTAACACAGATTAAAACTGAATTAAGTTCTTAAAACTTTCAGCACCTGCTAATTGTTTATACAGCCTAACAACTGACTAGAATACCTTCCTTTAACTGCAGACTCTGTACACACTAACCTTCTATAGATGTTCATATAAAGTCTTATGTTATAAAGACAATGATCTAGATTCGATGTCAACAATGTTGAGACTACAATCTATTTTTGGTACTCTAAGTCTTTAATGAATTAAAAGCTATTATCACATGTAAAATCTGACATCTATTCTGAGATCAAATTTATAGTGAAATAATTATTATGTAAGTTTAACTACTTACACATTACCAGCCATAAAAAAAAAAATCCCTAATACAAACTGCTTACTGCATCTGACTTGACTGTATTCTAAGAGAAGTCATTTACACCAATTTGCCTTTTTTACTCATAATACACACCAAGTCTTTCTGAAACATTGAAGAAATCTAGCATGACTAAACTTAGAGAATATTCTTTAAAGGTGAATGAACTACTTAAAAACAAAATCCCGTCGGGCGTGGTAGCGCACACCTTTAATCCCAGCACTTGGGAGGCAGAGGCAAGAGAATTTCTGAGTTCGAGGCCAGCCTGGTCTACAAAGTGAGTTCCAGGACAGCCAGGGCTACACAGAGAAACCCTGTCTTGAAAACCAAACAAACAAAAAAAATCCCCAAACCAAAATACTCATTTTCTACTTCTGAGCTTTTGCTGCCATCTAGTGAAATGCTGAGAATTTAGCTATTCTGCTGCAAAACAGACCAAATAACAGTAATAGCACACCAACCGTTAGAGTAAATTTGTGAGAAATAAAGACATTATAGATCATTTTCCAACACATTTAAAAGATGCTTCCATTAAATTATGCTTATATATCTTAATTCATCAATTTAATCATCAAGCTACTTGCTTAATCAGCAATAATTTTTAAAATTACTGAAAAAAAAAAGAAAATGAACCAGAAACATTAAATTGATTTTTTATCATTTATAAATTCTGTGATGACTCCCAAAGAGCCTGTGTTTGGAACTGTCAATAGAGCTGCCCCTCAGCACCCTCCTGAGGACGCAGGACCCCATACATGTGAAGATGCACAAGCATATATAAGACAGCATATGTTTACATACAATGAACAGCATCTTCAATATACTTTAAATCATCCATCACTTATAAAATATAATTTAATGTAAGTGCTATATAAACAGTTGTTACATTAGATTCATATTTGTATTAAATAACAACAAGAAGTGGCCTGTATATGCTCAGCATAGAAGAAAGTCACTGTCTTTTTTTTTCTGACTATAGTTGGTTGAATACATGAATTACAAACCTAGCTCTAAAAAGGGCCAACTGTACTTACTAAAAACAATATTCATTGTATAGTTAAAATATTAACATTTGTTGAGCAAAAATCTCTATGTAGAATTCCATACTACCTGAAGAACTGACTGGGAATGGTAGGAAAGAAGCCAGCATGAGGCCTACCTGGGAGAAGATATTTGCTGTTGGAGCCACTCTGCTGTCCACTATACTATACAATATTGCTAATAATCTGTCCAGTGGAAAGGGCTTTGGTCCAAGAAGATGATTGCTTGTCTGTAGAGAAAAGAGAACATAAGACTTTTTGGCATGCTTATTAGCATCCATTAATTATACCTAACAATGGGTTTCATGATAATATTCTGCTACACCTAGATAATGCAGTTGATTCCATTCACACACACCATTTGCACTCTCTTACTGTTCCCCCCACTCCTACAGACCCTCTTCTTCCTGTCTAGTCTTCCTTTATGTCCATAATTGTGTTAGCCCAATGAGCTTCATTTCAGGGTTGTTGGAGCATAGCCAGCCGCTGAAGAAAGGGCAGTCAAGCACCCCTGCCAATTCCCTGCTTCAGGCCTACCTTGTGCAGATAATGCCATATCTTTTATAAATGACCTTAAATTTCCCTTGTACCAATAAACATGAAAAACTCAGCTATTTGCAGTCTTGACACTGTTATCCTGTTGCACACATTCCCAAATGATTTTTCAAGGTAATGTATAACCAAAACTAAGACTTTTAAAAAAAGTGTGTGTATGTGAGTGCCTGAAAAGTATGGGTGTGCACCCGAGGCATGCTGGGGGGTGCAGAGGGTGATGGGGTCCACGGCCGAGATCACTATGGGGAGCACCAGCTGCTCTTCACAGCTGAGCATCTCTCTAGCTCCCACACCGGGTTCTTAATTGCTGGACTAGAACACATTACTTATTTCCCACCATTCCTCTTCAGACCAATTCTTGGAAAAAGTTCAATATAGTTTTGAAAAGACCGAGAACTAAAAATACCATTTTAATTTAGCACAGTAATAACGTTGCATAGTTCATATATAAGCTTTTAGCATAAAATAATTTTATAAAGACTCTAAAGACAGAAAATGTTTATAGTTTTAGATATTCATATGGTACAGTCACATGTCATTAGAGAAATTACAGCACTGGAATTCCATTCTATTAGCAGATAACTTTAAAAGCAGGTTAAAAATATAAGGACTTCCTATTAACAGTAGAAAATAAATTGCGAAAGTATATCCCTAAGAGTAAATACATATTTAAAAGAATAATGTAGCGAAAGAAGCCCAAAGCCCAATTAAAGTACATAAGAGCAGTGCTTACTTCCTTTATTTACAGAGTTTAGAGATTATTCTCCTGCTCTTACATTTTGCATGCTCTTTCTAACAAATACTTCACACATTGAGAAAAGCAGAGGCGGCTTCATACAACAAATACTAATGTACTCACTACCCAACTTATCAAACTCAAATACTGTACAGTATATACAGAGAAAAAAGATCTTAGACCGTGTGTGTCACTAGTCAGTTGGAGTCCACTGAACCCTTTCCTGCCTCACAACAGTGCTGCTTATGTACCAGAGGCCTGAGCACCATTCGACCTTAAGTTCCCTGTAAGTTGTACAATTTTGGATGCAGCTTTATACCACATTGCCTTTTCCCTTTAACACTACATTTTCTTAGATTTGTCTATATTTTATATATTTTACAGCACTGAAGTGGAAACTTCTGGTTTCTTTGGAGACTCAGTTGAGTCATGTGATATTTTTCTGGGAACTGTCTTATGAGATGATGGTTTTGTTGAAGCAGACACATGAGAGGATGTTTTGCTGAGAAAAGATGTGTTTTTCTGGAAGCAGCCTGGAAAAAGGGCATGTGAAGTTTTGCTAGAGCAGACACTTGAGAGAACAGGTAATGTTTGGAAAAAGGATAAATGTAACCCAACAGACAGTGGACAACACTGTGTAGTATTGGCTTGCCTGGCCACTCTTTGCCGGTCTTTGCTGAATACGTTGTGTGGTATTGATTTGCCTGGCCTTCTTTGCTGATCATCTTTTGTTATGACTTCATAGAGAAAAACACACCAAAGTTGTTCTGGTGGTGTCTGGAGACGTCTTGCCACTTCCAAGGACTCGGGCAGATTGGCAGAGCCTTATTGTTTCTCTGGATAGAATTACTGTTGCTGGTTTGTGAATGGTATTTGCAAGTAGACTGAACTACAGCTGCTAATTAACGTGAACTGATCTGCTGATATCCTGACAGTAAAGAATGGATTCATCCCAAAGAAGTATTTCTAAACAGGTCTACATCTTCCTTTGCCTTATTAACTTTGCCTTTTCACTACCGCTGGTGGGTGGTGGGCTAGAAGGGAGGTTTTGTTTTTGTTTTTGTTTTGTTTTTTCGAGACAGGGTTTCTCTGTGTAGCCCTGGCTGTCCTGGAACTCACTCTGTAGACCAGGCTGGCCTTGAACTCTGAAACCCGCCTGCCTCTGCCTCTCAAGTGCTGGGATTAAGGGTGTGGCCACCACTGCCCAGCTAGAAGGGAGGTTAAAACATTTAAATACACTTATTAAAGTAGGTTTTGGGCTGGAGAGATGGCTCAGAGGTTAAGAGCACTGACTGGTCTTCCAGAGGTCCTGAGTTCAGTTCCCAGCAACCACATGGTGGCTCACAATCATCTATAATGGAATCCAATGCCCTCTTCTGGTGTGTCTGAAGACAGCTACAGTGTACTTACATAAATAAATTAAATCTTAAAAAAAAAAAAAAAAGAATTTAAAGTAGGTTTTGAAAAATATAAGCCTACACGGCCCTAATCTATTCTTAATCTTTTCCATTTTTATGACTACATCACTACCATATTTACTTCTTAAGGAAGCCATTACTACTATAGATATGCTGCAATCGACAATCCTGCACCTCTCTCCTTGTGTACACACATACACATGTACTTCTGCAGGGACACTGCCCGGAGTTTGTCAACAGCATTATTT
This sequence comes from Mus caroli, assembly GCF_978045245.1. Lineage (NCBI taxonomy): Eukaryota > Metazoa > Chordata > Mammalia > Rodentia > Muridae > Mus > Mus caroli. Next base: position 20,727,062 of record NW_028227259.1, read on the forward strand.
GTTTGTCTTCCCTTCTTGAGCACATAGGAAGACTTGTGTCTCCATTTTTTGCGGATGGATGGAGGCCATTTAGGTGAGTTCTGGCTACTGGGATATGAGCAGAAGTGATGTAAGTACTTCCAAGACTAGACTTCAACCTACTGGTCCTCTCCCTCTTCCGTGCTCCCTTTGCTGTCAGTTCAGGCCAGTGTGTTTCACCTGGCATCACTGTTGGATGGCAGAAGCCATGCAACTCTTATTTGGTTGCACTGTGAGCAACATATAAGTTCTGATCTGGTTAGCCATTCAGAGTCTGGGATTCTTTTCCTGCAGTACAACCTAGCCTTAGGCTTGACCAATACACACATTTTGTTTGTATGTAATTTGATGACATACTGTCAACTACAGAGTAGGCAGACTTTGTTTTATAGACTGATTTATGTGTCATTTGAAAGCTAGAATTATCAGTCTTCGTTCTGTCAATCCAAGACTACAATGTTGTACTGCGGTTGTAATGTACATTGCCTGTTAGTATTTGAGTTTCTGTTTGTATCACTTCCTCTTTGTCATTCTGTAATGGGTTTGTAAAACTGCTCACACATTCTAATGTCCTACTGTATGTGTTCAAGAGAGCAGGAAACATTATTAAAGGCTTTGGTGTTGACCCTAGAATTGGATCCTGGTTCAAACTATAAAAAGGTGGGGAAATTATTGAATTTTTTCAAAACTGAAGAAAAGAAAAAGCTGAAAAAAATTACTCTTGGAATAAAGTATACAGAGGCAAAAGTAAATAAAGAACACGAAAGAATGGCTTTGAAAAGAACAAAATGTCTAATGAATCTATCCACGCAGTACCTCAAGAAGACAAATCAGATAAAGGGGAGAAGCGGCAACATATGAAATGTCAATGTTCAGAGGCAAAACTAATTCAAGATAATGAAAGGCCCAACCCCAGATAACTACAGCACAACTGTAACAGTAACAACAGACATCATGAAGAGCAGTGAGACCATACACACCTCAGAAAGGGAGAGGCGGAGGCCTTTCTATACCAGCAACAATGAAAGGCAAGACAATGAAATAAAATTTTGCTTCTTAAAGTCCTGACAACCCACCACTGGTTCAGAAGAGTGGGGAAGAGCTTATCCGCAGTGAGCTTCAGTCCTAGCTCCCCACTCCAGCCCGGAGTCAGCCCCGCAGCTCAGGGAAACAGAGCAGCTGCAGCTATCTACCTTTTAAATCTATTCACTGGTTTTAACCTGACTCAGTAAACCCGTTAGAAGTACTCAGTGATAATCCCAGCACCCGGGAGGCAGAGGCAGGCGGATTTCTGAGTTCGAGGTCTGGTTCGAGCCTGGTCTACAGAGTGAGTTTACTAACTGAACTTTTCTAGATTCTTCAGACAAAATTAACTTGGTTTTGAATTGTGGTTTAAACTCCCGTTGATCTGCTTATGAATATTCATCTACTCTGAGAAATCTCATACATGTCCCCACGTGTGATTCCTTTCTTTATACTCAAGTTTTGTTTTGTTTTGTTTGAGACAGAATCCCACTATGCAGGCCTGGCTGGCCTGAATACTCTGTGTAGATCAGATTGGCCTTGAACTCACAGGGATCTGTCTGCCTCTTTGCCTCCTGAGTGAAAGTCCTGGGATTAAGTACATTAAAAAGTTATAAAAATCATTTGCTTAAAATAATCATAAATAAATTCATTTAAAAGCACCCTTTGTCGAGATCTTACCATTTATTAAAGACAAACTAATTTGTATACTAATGAGATATACATTTACATAAAAAATTAAATCTTTGCAAGATGTAGAGTGGTTTCAATGTTTTGCTAAGTTGATCAGTATTTTGGTTTTATACTCATTGTGGTGAGACCATCATTTTACAAACACACATCAGACAAAATGGCAGAAGCATTTGGAAGGGATTTTCTGGAATGCTTGAATTTCTGTCTTAAGCCCAATCTAAATTTCATTTTACTCAAACAAGCAGGTCAAACAATAATTTTTAAAAGTCAAGTATTCTAAACGGAAATAATCCAAAGATAAACTAAATTGATACTTACATGCTGAGAAACAATGGTAGAAAAATACTGAAGATGTTATTTCCTGTAATTAAGCTATTATATTCTTTAGAAGCAGGAAACTTTCAATGTGTAGTAAAACACTGCAATTTGTAACCAACAATTGTCTCAAATCTGAACATATGTGCTTCACACTGCATGATGTCATGCCGAGTTCTGCGATGCAACATGGGTCAACCTCCAGATCATTGCAGGGTTGATTGTAAATGAATGTTTGGTGTTGAATGTTTAGGAATCTTCTACTACAGACATAGGGAGTCACGACCCATAGTATAAGGTTTTGTACTCTTCACTTCCAAACTTCACATAGCTGAAATCAAATCTCTTACCTGCTTAGGTGTTTATGGTTCGTCATTTTTATTTCACCAATGGATTTGGGGAGAAGGGGATTGTAAAGTGGAAAGGAAGAAAGTAACTGAGTTTAATCCACCGTGTTCATCTAAACAATCCAGACAGAACTTTTCCATCAAGAAAGTTATTAAAAGTTCTGTCAACTCAGTTTTATCTCTAGCATCCACTTCTTTCAATTTGCTTTCAAACAGTGTATTTAATAAAATATCATTACATGGTAACATTATCAACAGAAAAAGTTCTTATATGCACATAAAATTACACATTCATCCATTTCCTTAATGATCTTAAATGCAAAAATTTTTCTAAATTCAAAAGCTAAGAGAATTTAAATATAAATACCTTCTCATGTTTCTTCAGAAAGTTAGTTTTCTTGATTTTCCCATGATGCTGTAATTAAGAAAAATTATTTTTTAGACAAAGAAGCTTAAACTAGAATAAACAATTTGTTGAAAATATGGTATATATTTTCTCTCTCTCTCTCTCTCTCTCTCTCTCTCTCTCTCTTTCAGAAGTCAGGAGTTAGTTACCCTTGCCCACAAAAGACTAGAAACAAATGACCTAAAAAACAAACCCCAAAACCCCAAATCAAAAAAAAAACAAAAAAAAACAAATAAAAACTTAATACTTTAAGTTTTATGTCCATACAAATGCTTCCAGTGCAGAGATGAAAGCAGAGTCAGGCTCAGTGTTTCATGATGGCTGGAGTTCAGATGCCCAGAACTTACATAAACATACATGCTGATGGGTTTGGCAACCTGCCTGTAATTCCAGCCTTGGAAAGAGGAGACAGGGATGCCCAGAACAAGTTGGCTAGAAAAATTCACTAGTCTGTGAGTTTGGGGTTTGATGGACCCAGGATGACTTCAACGTCCACATGTGTGTACATAGATATGCATATTCAATTTGTCCACACACATATGCACACAATAAAGAATATATGCACACATACATAAAAATAGAAGGAAAAAAAAAAGAATGTTTTGAGGGAGTGAAATGTTTAAGACTAACAACTTGGACCCTATTTGCTCTCTTCTGTAAACTACCTACTTTCTCCCAAAGTTCAGACTGTGATTGTAGAGCTATTAACAGGTCCAGACTGTGTATTTAGCATCCTAGTCTAATCTCTGCCCCTTAGACATCTATAGACACAGAGGAACTTCAGTCCTCTGTGAATACCACTCAAACAGCACCACACTCCATAGATATTCAAGTTCCTTATGAAAAAATAAGTATGCCAGTTATATAATACACTCTGTTCTTTGAATCATCGTTAGGTTAGCCAATACAATTTAAATGCTCTAAAAATAATTAAAATTGTATATTATTTATAGAATAATGACCAGAAAATTGTTTTTCATGTTCAGTATATATACAACAGTTTTGAAGCTTGTATGTCTGAACCTGCAAGAACAACTGTACTTCTAGGACTTTCAAAAACACAGATGTTACTATTACCTTAAGGAAGAACCTCTTATCAGTTCTCGCTGGGTTATAAGAGGCAAGGTATGCAGCAATAAGAATAAACTTGGAGTAATATGGAAGTTCCATGTGGGTGTACGCCGAGAGACCTATATAACAGAACACCAGAAGAGCATTCGTCAGGTGCCATTAGGTGTTTTATACCTTTTCCAGGTTCCCCTTTGCCTACCACAGCTGTGCTCAGCTACTGCTGTGGATACTGGTACTATCGTGCTGAACCTTATCAATGGCATGCTTTGCATGCTGTATTTGACTGTCTCTTCCCAATTTGGAGTCTAAACGCTAATATTTCTTCCTTTAAGATTATTTTCTTCATTAAACTCTCCCTGAAGACCTTATATGACCACAAAATAGGAGATTTTACCTCTATTCCAATTCTCCCCCATACATACAAACCCCATGTAATAATATGTAATATGTTAAAAGCTACTTAAGATAAAAATAATAACCCCTATTGACAGACACTATCCACTGAAGCCATATCTAGTATGCACATAATGCTAATTTCATGTGCACAAAACAGGATCTGACACTTCCTGTGTATCAGTCTGTGGGAAGTCACTTAACACCTCTGTAAGAATTTAAAGCTAGCTAGTCCTCTCATTTTAAACATGAACAAACAGCTCTGTCTGACGCACAGTAGTCGTTCAGCTACATTATAGCATTGTTCTAACTCTAGGCATTTATTTTTCTTTCCTACAATATACTACTAGCAATCACTTGTAAATCACCTCAAGTGCTTAGAAACCAAGAGAAGAAAACAAGAAATAGAAACCAAAAAGCTCAATAAAACTACATTATACCCCCGTCACTTTTTTTTGTTTTTGTTTTTTTGTTTTTCTAGACAGGGTTTCTCTTTATAGCCCTGGCTGTCCTGGAACTCTCTCTGTAGATCAAGCTGACCTCGAACTCAGAAACCCACCTGCCTCTGCCTCCCAAGTGCTGGGATTAAAGGCATGAGCCACCACTGCCCGGCACATCATACCCTTCTTAAAAGAAAACAAAAGCATTTGAAAACATAACCACTGAAGAACCTGAGTTATTATAAAGTTGGACTATATATCATAAAACTCATGAAATATTCCATGTGCTAAGTTAAAGCTGTATCATATAATTGGATTATTTAGGTGACAACACCAAAAGAAATAACAGATTTTTCATATAATAGAATCTAATACTTAAAAAAATAAAAAATTGGTATTTAGTTGAAGAGAAATTACTAAGAAAGTGTTGTAACTTGGCATTTGCTACTGAAGACTGTCTAACAGTCCGTCCATGAGCAGTCTGGCAGCAGTCTGAGCAGGGGCCTGGAATCCCCACAGGGTCTCTTTGATACCTTTCAGTTGTCCTGGGTCTGTGTTATCTTTCTGTAACTTTTCCCACTGGGAACTAAAACAAAACAGAAGAGCACAAACAGAATGAAGGACACAAGCAATCAATATACAGTAATAAAGAGCCCCACAGAACCTACCACTTCCATTAGAAAATAGAAAAGTAATACACACACATGACTATGTTTGTACATGTACAAAGTCATTTGATATGTAGTAACAGTCTGACAAAATACTCAAATGTTAATGTTTTAATAATCCTTTTACTCTGATCATAGGTGTAAAACTATCAAAATTACAATAAATATATAGCAGCCACTCTGTAAGCTTCCAACAGCTCAAATCATCATACTGGATACAACTGTACATTAATCTATGGAACAATCAACTGAAGTGTGTATAATCAATCAGAATATTGAGACCTAAAGATTAAGTCCTCCAAGAATACACAAAACAGAATTAATATATATGAATCTGTATTTTTCAAAAGTTTACTGCTGAGTGCTGAGATTCAAAGTGTGTGCCACCAAACCTGGCTCTCTTGCCATTTTTTTTTTTTAAAAAGATGGTATCATATCATGTATCATATATGACTGCTTATTAAGCAATCTATACTCATATACTGCTCTATACTGTTTGCCTTTATTTTCATTTAGATAAAATTAAATTCAATGTTTGCTATCCATCTTTTAGGTGGGCTTTGCTGCTGTCTCCGGTGTGTCCAGACTATCCCCAGCAGATCTCTCAGAGGGGCTTTATGAAGTGTCCCCTGTTTCATTCTGTTTCTATAGCTTTAATACTTGAGTGACAGGTTGAAAATACAAATATTTTGGCTTCACTTCTCTGAGTTTCTCAAAAATCCTGATCAATTCACAAGTTTTATTAACTTTCTTTTGTAAGTGACTTTTTGCTTAGAACACTAAAGATGTTTTTCTTTTCTTTTTAAGTTTCCAAGTCTTTTTTTTTTTTTAAAGATTTATTTATTTATTATATGTAAGTACACTGTAGCTGTCTTCAGACACTCCAGGAGAGGGCGCCAGATCTCGTTACAAATGGTTGTTAGCCACCATGTGGTTGCTGAGATTTGAACCCTGGACCTTTGGAAGAGCAGTCGGGTGCTCTTACCCACTGAGCCATCTCACCAGCCCCAAGTTTCCAAGTCTTAATAGTAGACTTAATATTTCTTTCAAAGATGTTGAAAGTAATTATGTTGCTTTATGTGAGAAAAAGTAGCAGATGTGACCGAGTCAGATACTGAGACTGGAACTTCTAGGGACTATTCAAGTAGTCCAGGAGGAAGAATAGGTCCTAGAGAAGAGACTAGCCTTGAGTGCTGACTGAGAGATGCAGTGAGAAACCACAATCTGATGACAACAGCTACTAGATGTGGCAAGAGGGTATGGTAACTCATTAGAATGCAGCAGACAAGTAGAGTCTCTGAACTGACCACTCTGGAGAATCTGGACTATCAACACTTCTGGTGCAGAAATGCATCTTCTTTTATTTCCCAGATGTTTGCTTTACTCTGGTGTTGGAGGTTTATAACTACTCATTGTTTCCTATCTCCATGGGTACCTTATTATATATGCTTTTTCTATCATACATGAAGAAGGAAAGGAAAACATGCATACATTGGTTTTATATGAAATTTAAGTAGTTTAGATATGAAGTTTAAGTAGTTTAGAAATTTGAAGTATTCTGGAGTTTAGATTTTGGATAAGGGAGCTTAATCACCTCTGCCTGTAGCATTTCTAGTCCTAGCACTCTGGATGAGCAATATTTAATAGGTAAACACAGTTACCTTGAGATCTCCCGGAGATACACAGTCTGCATTGCCTTCTTCAGGTGAGGTTCAATATTTCTCCACAGTTTGCGAGTATCACGTTCACCTGCTACTCCCAGGAGAGAATTTCAATAATTTAAATCTTGTATAAATGTTCTCACATGAAATATTAATAATTATAGTTAGTTACCTTCTCCTTTAACTACAGGTTCACAATATTTGGGGAAATTAAGCACTGCCTATGAATTTAAAAACAGAGAGACAAAAAGCAGGAAACAATTATAATTAGAAACCTTTTCATAAAATTTATTACAAATTATACAATTTTATTTAAATTTAATTTTAAGTAAAGTGTCATTTTATAAAACAATATCAATAATGGTAGTACACCAGCAAACATGCTATTGACTAAATCCTATCTCATACATTAGGCTCAAATAAAATAGCAAGGCATAATTTGTACTCTTAGTCATAATGATATTTAATAAAAAGATCAGGGCCAGACCATTAACTATCTTCCAGCATGTGAACACCATCATAATTTAAGCACTACCTAATTAACGATGACTTAAAGAGTTCTCGCTGGGCGCTGCACATACGAGTTCTTGGCACTATCCCAGGCATGCCAAGTCAACTGGAACATTTAATACCCAAGAATCATGTTTTAACAATGTCTCTAGAAATTCTATGCATTAACAAGTATGAGATGGATTAACTAATCATGACTACTTACTAATTTTCCTTGGTACCATCCTACTGAAATGTAATTTTAGCGAATTGATAAAATGTGTATGTTTACATACAGAGATAGAACTTGTTAACATTAATTTGATCGTAAGTATTTATGATGAAATGATTTAGTAGTAGAGCCTGGAGAAGAGACAGACATAATGTTATTGCTGTGCAAATTCAAATTCAGGGGACATTATTAAGTACTAAAATTAACTTCAGAGAGAAAAGAATAATAGAGAGCTATTTGCCTCAGCCAACTTTTTGCCTTAATTTTAGATTTTCAGACCTAGGCAGAGAACATAATTACTAAGGCATCACGTCAACAAAGCCATTAGCCCAGACAAAACGTACTGCTCTCCAGCATCATGCCCATTTCTCCTACATTTCTTTCTCCAATATCAGCAAATCTATCCTACTTTGTATTAGAATTTTTGTCTTAGTTAATTTTCTGTTAATGGGACAAAGCACCATAATCAAAGCAACTTATAGAAGAAAGTATTTAACTTGGGGCTCATATCTGCAGAGGGTTAGTTCATGATCACCATGGTGGGGAGCATGGCAGCAGGCTTGGTGGGCATGGCACTGAAGCAGCAGCTGAGAGGAGGAGACAGAGTGAGCTAACTCAAAATGATGTGGACTTTTTAGAACCTCAAAGCCCACCCCTAGTGACACACCTCTTCCAATAAGACCACACCTCCTAAGCCTTTCCCAGATAGTTCCACCAATTGCAGACTAAATATTCAAACATGTGAGCCTATGGAGGCCATTCTCACTCACACCACCACAGATTTACTACAGTGAAGTAGAAACTCAAACTCACTAGGACCTGAAGCAGTGTTGCTAGTTTCTAAGAAAAACAAACTCATAAGGCTGCGCCTTTAGAGCACTTTGGTAGAAACATTAAGTGGTGGTTATGGCATAGTTGGCAAATCTCAACTAGCTGGAAGCAAATTTGACCTTTTGTTAGTTTATTCCAAAAAGGTTTTTACCTACAGTCAGGATGTTAGGCCTGAGACAGCTGGGGTGGGCATGGGGGTGAAGGAATGGACATGCAATGGGCTTTAGCCTAAGGCGGGTTGTAATTACGTTCTGGACCTGCAACATTCCTTACTCTCCATAGAAACTTCCATTAGCCAATTAGTACCTACTGACACAGGGTCCTTCTAGGAATTTTCAACCACAGAGATGAAGTATTAAATATTAACTGAAGTTTGTGTTTGTTGAGACAGGGCCTTTCGATGCTAGACTGACTGCCAGCAGGCCTTGGCATCACCTGTCTCCACCCTCAGTGAGTCACCTCCCTCAGTGCCTTCACTGAAGCTTTCTAAAGGGAACCAGTCATCCTTGCCTCCTTCCTTTCACAACTCTAAGACACATTCATAATAACGGAAAGGTATAACTAACAATGAGTATACAATTTTCTTATCAGATCTCAGCAGGTGCTAACACACAAACAGCAATTCATTAGCCTCAAAGTGCCTTCTCCAAATTTCTGACACATATTCTCAGCTAGAAGCTTGTCTCAAAATTTTCTAACAGATATGCACACACAAAATGTTCACCCACCAGGTGTCTGAGTTCTTTCAGATCTCGACAGACAGTGTAGAAAACTCCAAGGAGAATGTTAATGTAGGCAGCGTAAAAATCCGCTGAATACTCTGGAGGATGATCATGGGACAGGATCTTTTGAAGGTTTCCTGTTCACAGGACACAAAACCAACTTAAATGATCAACACAGAACCACAATCATTATGCTCCAGAATCTTATAAATGTTTTTAAAAAACAAATATTTAGGTCCAACAATAGTTAAGAAAAATAAAGTGGTTATCAGTTAGAAAAGAGTAATTATGTGATAGAATAATTTGTATTTCGTTTTCTTCCTAGCACAAAACTTCATAAATGATGGGTTAAGCATCTCCCACTAAGTCCCTCCTAAACATACTGGGGCTTACACTAATGAGGTGACCTGACTGGGCCTCTACTAGCTTACAAGTGACAGCAGTTGCTAGGGTCCCTACTTCCTAGCCTTTAGGTTGAAGGCCAAGTTCATCCCCCCAGGCAAAGACTTAGTTATAACTGGACCTATTTAGATGGGGCTCCATGCACACCCCTACGTGATGAAGTGCAAGCAGTACAGACTGCCAGTGTACCCATGCGCTGGGTGGACAGACACCCCACCATGGCCACAAGGTCAGCTTCTAGGCTTGGCACCTCCTTGAACCTCAATTTTGCATTTCTCATACAACTGTTCATGTCTGGCTTTTTCTCAGTCTTTCACAATCTGATGGTAGTCAGTACAGTAGTAAGAAAGGAAACGCTTTGAGTTCTGTGAGCCCTACAGGCAAACCAAGAGACCTGAGGGGAGAATCACAGGAACCCTAGTGGACAGTCAGCTTTTAGAAGGCAGGTCTGTAATGGAGCTGGCATCTGCAGGAGAAGCAGCTCTGTGAGGCAGAGTCTTTAACCTGTGAGTTCTACACCAAGTCCTGGAAGATGGTTCCAATAGAACTGACATGTGATTGTCAAACTGGGCCAAACAACTCAAGAACAGATTGCTGGATGAATTAAAAACAAAACAAAACAAAACCTACAGTATTTGTTATCAAAAAGTGTTCTCAGTAGAAATAATCCAGATATTGCCACTGGCCCATTTCAGCCATGAGGAACACTCCAAGAATCAAACTTCTCAGTGAATTGCTATTAAAACAAGCAGTTGCTTGAGTACAGACTACATACACAATAAGCAAGGTCTAAAGCACCCAAGGCATGTCTGATCTAATAGCCTGGGATTACTCAAAGTTATGAAAAAAAAATCATGCCTAACAAATGCTGAACTACTACATAGCACACAAAGAGAAAAACATTTTGATTGGCCTGAGTGTTCTATAATTTTGCTTTTAAGGCATGACCTATCACAGAAAAAGCCACCCTAACATAGACAGAACTTTTCTGTAATGAATAATTAACTGTAAATGAATATACTCAAACATCAAACAAAAAGCAATAAAAGGCTGTGGTACCAGAAAAAGCTAAAATTAGTCCTGGAATAATAAAACAGGTGAGTTCTACCAACCCAGTTTGCGTTCCTTCCTTCCTCTCCTCTCTCCTTCCCCCTCCCTCCCTTCCTTCCCCACCGTAGGGTCTCTTTGTGTAGCGTTGGCTGTCTTAAAACTCTCTATATAGACCGGAGTGGCCTTGAATTCAGAGATTATCTGTGTCTGCCTCCACAGTGTTGGGATCAGAACTGTGCACCACTATATCTGGCTCAATCGGGTGAGCCTGAAGGAGCTCAGTAGTTTGTCTGAGCTGAGGAGAGTACTGATGGTGTCAAGTTAAGACAGCTGGACTTGTAGGCAGTGTATTCAAGGACATAGAGCCATCCTAAAGCGATGGAAAAAGGGAGGGGTATAGAAACCTGCCAAATGGTCTTGAGTTCATATACATTTATATATGAACAGAGTAAAACATCATACGGCCAAATGAGAACAATTTCTGTGAATCAGAAGGAAGTGGAAACAAACAATTATTGAGAACTAAAGGTTAGACAACACCCAGCTCACATGGGTTTATTAATTCTTCATGCTACTTTTAGTCAGAATGCACAAACCATGATGAATCTGAGGCACTCAGTGAGATTCCAAAGGTGCTAGGTCTTAGAAAATTAGCCCTGGAATAAAAACTATTCTAGATCCTTTCTCCCAAAACATATGAAATATAGCCTAAAAATGTTCAAATTACCATGTCTATAATTCAGTTTTTAAAAAAGGTAGTTAGATGGAGCTTAATACTCGGGGAGGGGGAGGGGGAATTAGCAGAAATCAAACCAAAATGGAAAAGTAACAGGTTAGATTATTATTATAAATATGTTTACATGTTCAACGGTACAGAGAAAAGGGCTCTAGGATGAAAAATTCCAAAGGAGGGCAAGATTAACTTCAGGGAAAAACAAAACAAAACAAAACAAAACAAAAACAAACAAAAGATGAATTTAAAGACTGAAAAAAACTACGCCAAAAAAGTCAAGTCAAGAGGACTTTTAGTTTAAATAAACTGCAGTGGGACAGTGGGACAGTGGGACAGTGGGACAGGCTCACATGGCCTACAACAACTAATACAGCCCCGGGGAAAATGGAAGCTGTGAATGAGGTCAAGCGTACGGAGCAATAATGACTAAGTCCGCTTAAATCAGTGGTTCTCAACCTGTGGGTTGTGACCCCTGTGCAGGTTGAACAATCCTTTCATGGGTAGCCTAAGCCCATCAGAAAGCATAGGACACCTTACAATTCATAACAGTGACAAAATTACAGTTATGAAGAAGCAATGAATTTTATGGTGAGGGTCACCACAACATGAGGTGTATTAAAGGCTTATAGATAGCATTAGGAAGGCTGAGAACCACTGATTTAGATGAAACTACATTTATGTATCTAGACTAACAAAAACACACTAGACAGAATATATGATGAAAGCTATTTTCTTTCTCATATTTATATTTCATTAAAACCAAAAGATTATTACAGGCTCCTAGTAAGCAGAACTAAGGGGCATATAATAATGAAAGAAAACAGAGAATATGGGTGGAACATATAGCGAGTGAGGTAGGAAATTATGTCATTGAAAATTTCAAATTGTTACCGAGCAGGCAGGCCTTACCTTATGCTGATAGTAACTAAACCAAATCTAATCTTATTTCTACACTGCAATACTACAAAGATTGCTAGATTTAATTTTGTCCTGAAATTTCAACCATGTTTTACATCTTAAAAACAAAAACAAAAAAACCCTACAACTCTACAATATTGTATCCTTTGATCTAAACCTCTTTCCTATTCTTTTCCCATTTTTCCTTTTTGTGTGTGTGTGTGATTTTTATGGATGAGAAGCTATTAAAAATAAGGTCTTTATCTATTTTGAGTTCCTCTAAATAAAAAACAGTTAATTAGCTAAACCAGGAGGTGTTACTTGGCTTCTGTTCTTGTGAAAACAGGCAAAAATGTGTTGTTCTCAGCAATGAATGCTTACAGCTCATTAGAAGAGCAGGACAGTGTTAACAAGGCCGAGGTCATGGGATGCATGTTTCCTCGCAGCCTGCTACACCACCTTATGCTTCACAGTTATAGTCTTTAAATTGGAGGGATCTTCTCTGTATAGTGATAGCTCAAAATTCAATAATCAACAAGGCTATTAAACAATATAGAAGTACTGTGAAGTACCATGTTCTTCCAAAGAGAAAAATTATTAAACCATAAAATTTAAGATTAAATATACCCCCCTTAAATAGACAAGAGAACTAGTATTTGTTAGAGTAATAGTTACAGCAATGACAAATAAATGTATAGAATCAAGAAACAGTCACCATGGGACTTAATTCACGTATATGATAAAGATTTCTCCCCAATTCTCCTCAATGTATGTTACCAGTCTAGTGTGATTCTTATTTGTGTGGATATTATCACAGTGTGTGTGTGTGTGCATCTATGTATGTATGTTTACATCTTAAAAAAAAAAAAAACAAAAACAAAAAACCCCCAGACTCTACAATATTGTATCCTTTGATCTAAACCTCTTTCCTATTCTTCTCCCATTTTTATTTTGTGTGTGTGTGTGTGTTTTTATGGATGAGAAGCTATTAAAAATAAGGTCTTTATCTATTTTGAGTTCCTCTAAATAAAAAACAGTTAATTATGTATGTATGTATATATATATATGTATGTGTATGTGTGTATATATATATATGTATATGCTGTTAAAGGTATTAATAAAGATATAAGAGCTGCTCATTTAGTAATTATGAGAATATTTCCCTTCACAGGTTTAAATGCAGAAATAGAAGCATTTTATTTGAGACTGGCAACAACAGTTGATGAATCTAAACATTTTGTAGCTTAACATTTTGAATAAAAATCTTAACAAGGATTATTTGCTCAAACAATTGAAACTTACCTATGCTATAGTCAGGGAAATATAAGACAAATGGCTCAAAGCATCCAGTATTTGGACGAAATTTTTCCCAAATAATCTCACTGAGAAAGATAACAGTCACATTTCTGTCAGTCTATAAATAAACAGGAAGAAAAGTAACTTAGTATTTAACAATCCCAGGGCAGTAATTCCCTTTGGATTTATCTTCAACTAAATTCAGCAAAGCTTAATATATGTAACAAATTATTTGCATATTAATAAACCGTATTTAGAAAACCTAATCAGAGAGCTCGACCATTTGTAAATTTTCATACATAATTGCTTAGAATTTCCATTAAACTGTAGGTTAATCAATATTTTAGTTATTCATGAACACTAGAGCAGTCATACAGAACTTATCTTGTAGATATTAAGAAACACATCTGTTGGAAAAATTAAGACAAAATCTTTCTATGAGAATTTTTAACAATCATCGGCTCTCAATCAATTGACAACAGAAAAAGAAAATTTAGCATTTTCCATTATTAAAACAGCTACAGCAACTCAGAGAAAAGGAAACATGGAGTTGGATCAAAGTAGATCTGCCATATTGTATAACTTCATATTATATTTTTATTAGATAGTTTCTTTATTTACATTTCAAATATCCCCTTTTCTGGTTTCCCCCTCCAAAAACCCCCATCCCTTCCCTCTCCCCCTGCTTACCAACCCACCCACTCCCGCTTCCTGGCCCTGACAGTCCCGTACACTGGGGCATAGAGCCTTCACAGAACCAGGGCCCTCTCTTCCCATTGATGTCTAACTTGTCCATCCTCTGCTACACATGCAGCTGGAGCCATGAGTCCCACCATGTGTACTCTTTGGTTGGTGGTTTAGTCCCTGGGAGCTCTGGGGGTACTGGCTAGTTCATATTGTTGTTCCTCCTATGGGGCTGCAAACCCCTTCAACTCCTTGGGTCCTTTCTCTAGCTCCTTCATTCTTTGTGTAGAGAAAGGCCATTGACTTGAGTTAATTTTATATCCAGCTACTTCACTGAAGCTGTTTATCAGGTTTAGGAATTCTCTGATGGAATTTTTAGGGTCACTTATATATACTATCGTATCATCTGCAAAAAGTGATATTTTAACTTCATCTTTCCCAAATTGTATCCCCTTGATCTCCTTTTGTTGTCGAATTGCTCTGGCTAGGACTTCAAGTACAATGTTGAATAGGTATGGAGAGAGTGGACAGCCTTGTCTAGTCCCTGATTTTAGTGGGATTGCTTCAAGCTTCTCACCATTTACTTTGATGTTGGCTACTGGTTTGCTGTAGATTGCTTTTATCATAGTTAGGTATGGGCCTTGAATTCCTGATCTTTCCAAGACTTTTATTATGAATGGGTGTTGGATCTTGTTGAATGCTTTTTCCGCATCTAACGAGATGATCATGTGGTTTTTGTCTTTGAGTTTGTTTATATAATGGATTACATTGATGGATTTCAGTATATTAAACCGTCCCTGCATCCCTGGAATAAAATCTACTTGGTCAGGATGGATGATTGCTTTAATGTGTTCTTGGATTCGGTTAGCGAAAATTTTATTGAGTATTTTTGCATCTATATTCATAAGGGAAATTGGTCTGAAGTTCTCTATCTTTGTTGGATCTTTCTGTGGTTTAGGTATCAGAGTAATTGTGGCTTCATAGAATGAGTTGGGTAGAGTACTTTCTACTTCTATTTTGTGGAATAGTTTGTGCAGAACTGGAATTAGATCTTCTTTGAAGGTCTGGTAGAACTCTGCACTGAACGCATCTGGTCCTGGGCTTTTTTTGGCTGGGAGACTATTAATGACTGCTTCTATTTCTTTAGGGGATATGGGACTGTTTAGATCGTTAACTTGATCCTGATTTAACTTTGGTACCTGGTATCTGTCTAGAAATTGGTCCATTTCGTCCAGGTTTTCAAGTTTTGTTGAGTATAGCCTTTTTTAGAAGGATATGATGGTGTTTTGGATTTCTTCAGGATCTGTTGTTATGTCTCCCTTTTCATTTCTGATTTTGTTAATTAGGATGTTGTCCCTGTGCCCTCTAGTGAGTCTAGCTAAGGGTTTATCTATCTTGTTGATTTTCTCAAAGAACCAACTCCGAGTTTGGTTAATTCTTTGAATAGTTCTTCTTGTTTCCACTTGGTTGATTTCACCCCTGAGTTTCATTATTTCCTGCCATCTACTCCTCTTGGGTGAATTTTCTTCCTTTTTTTCTAGAGCTTTTAGATGTGTTGTCAAGCTGCTAGTGTGTGCTCTCTCCAGTTCTTTTTGGAGGCACTCAGAGCTATGAGTTTCCCTCTTAGAAATGCTTTCATTGTGTCCCATAAGTTTGGGTATGTTGTGGTTTCATTTTCATTAAACTCTAAAAAGTCTTTAATTTCTTTCTTTATTCCTTCCTTGACCAAGGTATCATTGAGAAGAGTGTTAGAAATTAGGGAAACAGCACCCTTCTCAATAGTCACAAATAATATAAAATATCTTGGTGTGACTCTAACTAAGGAAGTGAAAGATCTGTATGATAAAAACTTCAAGTCTCTAAAGAAAGAAATTAAAGAAGATCTCAGAAGATGGAAAGATCTCCCATGCTCATGGATTGGCAGGATCAACATTGTAAAAATGACTATCTTGCCAAAAGCAATCTACAGATTCAATGCAATCCCCATCAAAATTCCAACTCAATTCTTCAACGAATTAGAAAGAGCAATCTGCAAATTCATCTGGAATAACAAAAAACCTAGGATAGCAAAAACTCTTCTCAAGGATAAAAGAACCTCTGGTGGAATCACCATGCCTGACCTAAAGCTTTACTACAGAGCAATTGTGATAAAAACTGCATGGTACTGGTATACTGACAGAAAACTAGACCAATGGAATAGAATTGAAGACCCAGAAATGAACCCACACACCTATGGTCACTTGATCTTCGACAAGGGATCTAAAACCATCCAGTGGAAGAAAGACAGCATTTTCAACATATGGTGCAGGCACAACTGGTTGTTATCATGTAGAAGAATGCGAATTGATCCATTCCTATCTCCTTGTACTAAGGTCAAATCTAAGTGGATCAAGGAACTTCACATAAAACCAGAGACACTGAAACTTATAGAGGAGAAAGTGGGGAAAAGCCTTGAAGATATGGGCACAGGGGAAAAATTCCTTAATAGAACAGCAATGGCTTGCGCTGTAAGATCGAGAATTGACAAATGGGACCTCATGAAACTGCAAAGGTTCTGCAAGGCAAAAGACACTGTCAATAAGACAAAAAGGCCACCAACAGATTGGGAAAGGATCTTTACCTATCCTAAATCAGATAGGGGACTAATATCCAATATATATAAAGAACTCAAGAAGGTGGACTCCAGAAAGTCAAATAACCCCATTAAAAAATGGAGCTGAGAACTGAACAAAGAATTCTCACCTGATGAATACCGAATGGCAGAGAAGCACCTGAAAAAATGTTCAACATCCTTAATCATCAGGGAAATGCAAATCAAAACATCCCTGAGATTCCACCTCACACCAGTCAGAATGGCTAAGATCAAAAATTCAGGTGACAGCAGATGCTGGCGAGGATGTGGAGAAAGAGGAACACTCCTCCACTGTTGGTGTGATTGCAAGCTTGTACAACCACCCTGGAAATCAGTCTGGCGGTTCCTTAGAAAATTGGACATAGTACTACAGGAGGATCCAGCAATACCTCTCCTGTGCATATATTCAGAAGATGTCCCAACCTGTAAGAAGGACACATGCTCCACCATGTTCATAGCAGCCTTATTTATAATAGCCAGAAGCTGGAAAGAACCCAGATGCCCCTCAACAGAGGAATGGATACAGAAAATGTGGTACATTTACACAATGGAGTACTACTCAGCTATTAAAAAGAATGAATTTATAAAATTCCTAGGCAAATGGATGGACCTGGAGGGCATCATCCTGAGTGAGGTAACACAATCACAAAGGAACTCACACAATATGTACTCACTGATAAGTGGATATTAGCCCAGAATCTTAGAATACCCAAGATATAAGATATAATTTGCAAAACACAGGAAACTCAAGAAGAACAAAGACCAAAGACCAAAGTGTGGAAACTTTGCCCCTCTTTAGAATTGGGAACAAAACACCCATGGAAGGAATTACAGAGACAAAGTTTGGAGCTGTGACGAAAGGATGGACCATCTAGAGACTGCCATATACAGGGATCCACCCCACAATCAGCTTCCAAATGCTGACACCATTGCAAACACTAGCAAGATTTTGCTGAAAGGACCCAGATATAGCTGTCTCTTGTGAGACTATGCCAGGGCCTAGCAAACACAGAAGTGGATGCTCACAGTCAGCTATTGGATGGATCAAAAGGCTCCCAATGGAGGAGCTAGAGAAAGTACCCGGAGCTAAAGGGATCTGCAACCCTATAGGTGGTACAACATTATTAACTAACCAGTACCCCAGAGCTCTTGACTCTAGCTGCATATGTATCAAAAGATGGCCTAGTCGGCCATCACTGGAAAGAGAGGCCCATTGGACACACAAACTTTATATGCCCCAATATAGGGGAATGCCAGGGCCAAAATAATGGGATTGGGTGGGTAGGGAAGGGGGGGGAGGGTATGGGGGACTTTTGGGATAGCATTGGAAATGTAATTGAGGAAAATACATAATAAAAAATATTAAAAATTAAAAAAAAGTATGCTCTATCCACATTCTTGATGATAGAGCTCATGGAAAACCAACAGATTTATTTGTACTTATTTAGTGTGCTCACATATATAGCACCCCTTTGCCTATCACACATGGCTGTGGAGATCAGAGGACAACTTGCTGGAGTTGGGTCTCCATGAGCATGTTGGTTTCAGGTACAGAACTTGGGTCACCAGGCTTGGGGGCAAGAACTCCTAACACTGAGCCTTCTTGCTAGGTAAAAGGCATTTTATAAAATTAGTTAAATACATAGAGAAGTTGACAAGAACAAAGATCAGTGATTTTAAACTGGTAATATTTCCAACTGTTCATCTTAAAAATCTTCCAGTATACAATGGGTTTTATTACAATTTAAATTTCCTTTGAGTTAGATACTTAATGTAAAAAACAGGAAGTGTTTACTAAGTTAACCTTAATTTTTTTTCCAAATAGTTTTTATAGTTAAAACTAAGACACAATGAGACGATGCCGGGGCCTAGCAAACACAGGAATGGATGTTCACAGTCAGCTATTGGATGTATCACAGGGCTCCCAATGGAGAAGCTAGAGAAAGTACCCAAGGAGCTAAAGGGATCTGCAACCCTATTGTTGGGACAACATGATGTACTAACCAGAACCCCGGAGCTCTTGTCTCTAGCTGCATATGTATCGAAAGATGGTCTAGTCGGCCATCACTGGAAAGAGAGGCCCATTGGACTTGCAAACTTTATATGCCCCAATATAGGGGAATGCCAGGGCCAAAAGAATGGGAATGGGTGGGTAGGGAAGTGGGGGGCGCTATGGGGGACTTATGGGATAGCATTGGAAATGTAATTGAGGAAAATATGTAATAAAAAAAAAAATCAGTAAAAAAAAAAAAAAAAAAAAAAAAAAAAAAAAAAAACTAAGACACAAGTAAAAGGCCTAATATTGCCAAGGTCACCTGAACACCATTACTAGTTATAAGGAGAAAACGACGGGTAAGACTATGACAAGAATGAGAGACAATGAGAGCAGCCATTTAAAACCCCACACAGCCACAAAAACAAACTAACAAAATGAAAGGAGGACCAAGCACAGGCAGGTACCTCATTAGAGTACTGACCTCACACCTACCTCCTGGAGTGCTCCCCACCCTACCCTCCTCCCCAACTCTCTACTATATAGGTGAACCTTCTTCCTCCCCAATTCTTTACCATAGGTGAACCTGGAGAGAACACAACTGTGAACCACGAGAAAACCACTGTCTCTTGGGAGACAATGATTTCAGTGGCACCTGGGAGTCCCTTAAACTTTCAGCATTGCAATCATTTGAATCAGAATTACCTCTAATGGGCTCATGTATATGAACAACTGGCCTTCAGTTGGGAAGGTGTGGAGCCTTTAGGGGCAGGGCCTTACAGAAGGCAGTAAGGAAATATGCCACTGGTTAAGCCTTAAGGCCCCACTTCCCATTTCTTTCTTTCTCTCTCTCCTTCCTTCCTGTATAGGGATGGAACAACTTGGCTTCCCAACTGCCAGGCTGGGCTCACACTCCTGCTGCCGTGCCCTCCCACCCCATGAGGGACAGGATGTCTTGTGGAACTGTAAGGCTTAGAAACCCTTTCTCCCCAAGGTTACTGTTCTATCACAGCAACAGAACAGGAACTAGAACCAGCAGTTTCTCGTGTTTTAACACTGAATGCAACTTTCAAAGGGGGAGACTGCCCTGGTTCTTAGTACAACGCTATACTTAACACTTTAATACAAAAGCATACAGCTAGGAAGTATGTCCAAAACACTATGTCAAACCACCGATAAGATAATAAAACCAAACTAAACATATAAAGCAACCACAAAATTTAAATCACTCTTAAGTAAAAAGAGCAAACAGTACTTGTCTGCTTAGCTAGCTCTCGGCTGTTGGTGAATAAAATTTCAACAGGAAATAAGCATAACTATTATGAATCTAACATTCCTACATGAACACTGGTAAAGACTGAATTCTCTCATCACTTTTGTTCAAATTATCCAAATGTTTGTGCTTTTCCCCTATGATAACTACTCTCTAATCTGATGCACATGCTTATTAAATCTTCCTGCTCTTTCTGCATTAGATGGCAATTACAGCCGCTTTAAAACGATTCGATGATAGCACACAGTAAAGTGGAGAGTTGCATGGTGACACTGCATGGCTAGTGGACAGAAATCCAGATGATCAGAATAAGCACAGCATGACGTGGTAGATGTAAATGAAAAGATATTTAAGAATTATTGTAGAATCCAATGTCTAGCCCTCTCTCACTAATGAGTGAACACTTAAAATTCTTTAACAGATAAGAATTACTTTGTAATTGAAAATGAAAAGCTAAAATAATTTAATAAGCCCATCAAGTCATAAATTAATATTACTATGGATAACTCAACTGTGATCATGATAGAGAAACCCGAGAATATAACACACTGGATAGGGACAGACCTGGTCTATGCCAAGGTAAAGTCACTCTCACTCACTACTTACCAATTCTTGCAACCTAAGGAACCCAGGCAAAAGATTTGCTTCCATATCTCTTAGATACTCAGCTTTATCCAGAACCTTTAAAGAGAGATGGCTATATGAAAATCAGTTCATAATCTATTTTATAAAGTACAACACATTGTAAGACTTTTTAAAATTTTCCATGCTACAAAGAAAAGTTGTAACTTTTTAAAAGTAAATTTGAATTTACTTCCAAACGGCTATTGTTTGTAAAGATATTTTAAACAGATTAAGCTAAAAACCTAGATAATTAATAGCATATTGTAATCTAAATATTCAAAGAGAAAACATGTCACTGCTGTGTTTAAAAGGCTGTTCTCTAATTGTTCTACCCAACACATAGTATAAAATTCTGACTTCATTTTCCCACTTTAAAAACAACACAAAACAAAACAAAAAAAAACCCACCCAAAACCCTGCAAGTCTTTATTACCCAAGACAGAAATATATTCTAAAATTCATCGCAGAAGTTTCCCTGATAAAACTTTACAGCTACACATACAATGTAATGTTTAAACTGCTGGATAACTCAAAGATCGAGTTTTGTTCAGTGTTATAACGTTTTCCTAAAACATAGACCTACATGGTAAACACTTATGGATAACATCACAATATATAAGAGCAAAATGGTGATGAGTTTGGTCACATTAACGACTATTAAGACTGACTAATGAGGCCATGGGTCTTTTAAAAAATATAACCAGCCACAGTATCATACATTTAAAATTTTAGTGATAATACTCAAATTTCTCCAAACTTGTCCCAAAAAGTCACATTAGTTTCATGGGTGATTAAAGATTCATGATTGTATGAGTTCATATAGGACAAAAGGAAAAATACTTGATTTCCCCAATTGCCAATTTTTCTGAGTTTGTGCTGTTTTTGTATTATTACTATAGACCTAAAGGCTTAAAATTTATTTTTTCACAGTTCTTGAAGGTCGAAATCCTACAGACCCTCTCACCAAGCATCACAATGACAACTCCAGTGGTTCCTAGAGAAAGTTCATTTCCTGTCCTTCCCAGCTTCTGGTCCCCTGGTCCAGATGGCTGTGGTTCCGGAATGCTGTGGCACGTCACCTACAACACTCTAATCTTCAAGGCAAATAAACATCCTCCCACGTCCGCCTGATTTGCTGCTGTGCTCTCAGTCTGGTCTTGTCCACCTGTACAGTGCACTTCAGTTTCCTTCTGATCCTCTTACGTACTGACATTTAGGATTAGTCTGTTTTCCTCCCAGATAACTGGGTCAGTCTCCTTACCTTAAGATCCTCCACTTAATTCTATGTGTGAAGATCCTTTTCCCAAGTACAGTAGTATTTCAGGGTTCAGAAACTAGGGCCTGATATCTTCTTGGGGCTATGACTTGCCTGCCTTTAGTGCAGTAAACGACATCCTCAAGGGAACAATAAGTTGGTGTTCCATGATTTTTTAACTACTTATCTAATGTTTCTGTTCATTAACTCATTGAAGGTTTCCAAGGTAATTCTCTGAGAACTTGGTACATGTATACAATGGATTTTCACCATGGACTCCCTCACTTCTCAGACTCCTGGACTGCCAGTTACCCACACCCTGCCAAGCTTCATGCTTTGTTCTCCCTTGTTCCTTTGAAATACCCGAGTCCAGTTAGTGCTGCCTATGCTCATGACTGTGAGGGCACTCACTGGAGCATGGGCAACTGACCAGGGGTCACAGCCCTGAAGAAAACTAGCTCTAGAAAACCAGTCATCAACGGCCATTACCTCCTCAATTAGGGTCAGGGGCCTCGTGAGCTCCTCCCTCATCCATGGTGGAATGCTGACTGGGCTTAATCCTGTGCAGATGACTAAAACTGCAGTCAGTTCATGATTTCAATGGCTGCTATATTCAGAAGACACAGCTTTGTCCCTGGCTTTCCCAACCTTTGGCTCTTACAATATCTCTACCCCCAATTCCATTGTTCTCTGAGCCTTGTATGGAGGCATTATGATACAGATGTCCTTTTTAGGGACACCTTCTCTCATGAGTTCTCAGCTGTGCTAATCTATTGGTATAAAGGTAAGTACTTAGAAGGCAGTTTAATATTATGTTCATTTAGAAAGGAAACAATAATAGGTTCTCCCTCTGGGTCTATTATTATCTTCAGCCACAGGTTCTGATCAAGCTTAGAGTATAGTTTCCTCCTCAAAAATAGGCCTTAAATCTAGTTGAGAAGGCTAGGCTGACTCCATGGCAGGCTTCAAACTGGCAGCTTAAGAGACTAGGCCTAAGAACTAGGCAAGTCTAGGCAAGCACATCCAAGTCAGGTACTAGAAAAAACAACCCAGTTTCTAGCCCTACACCCTGATAATGGTTCTAAAATCCTAGAGATAAAATAAGATAAAGCTTGCCCACCCCGAAATTCCCCTAATGTACTTTAAACTGGGTCTACCAGCTCATTTGGTTGTCTCTCTCTCTCTCTTGGTAATGGGAGATCCCAACGTGCTGGACTTCTACTCTTTATATACTATTTAAGTCCAGGATATCATTCTTCAGCGAATTACAGGCCCTTATATTTGGGGGCTCATCTGGGATTCCCTAGAGACCCCCCACCCCCGACCCAAATAGTAAAGTGTTTTTCCAGCTGGTAAGTTAGGGCTCCCAGCTGTCTTTTTTCTTGTACATCTCTGTGTTTCTGTTTTGGGTTTAACCTAGAGGCTGAGAGGGACAAAGCTGACATGTATTTTGTCACCTGGCCAGGGGCAATGGAGGATGCCCCCAACCCCCTACCAGAGGCAGGAGAACTTGCTAGTTCTCATCTAGATTCTGTACTGGCTGTGGCCTCACATGCACAGGCTGTCTGAGACAGCCTTATGTTTTTTGTTTTTCTGGGAATGCCTTCTGTGTTTGTCTGTGTGTATTGTGATTTGTGTCCTCTTGTACAAATTTTCCTTAGATTCCTAAGATGGGATAAGCACAAAGCACCCCACTGGGCCTGGGCCTGACCATTTTCAGGACTTTCCCTGAGTCACAGAAGATTTGGGTCTGGTTGTTCAGCCCACACACATTAACCATCTTTTGCATGAATAAATGGCCCACCTATGGCCTGAGGACGGAACTTTCTATCTCCCCATCATTTACAGGGTAAATGTTTAGTTTATGAGGCTTGGGGCCAACTGAACCAAGTGCCATATATCACCATGTGACAATACCTGGTTAAAAAGCCCCATTTGAATGAGACCTTTTTTTGTTGCAGGCCTCGCCACTCCCAACTCTTCTTCCTCTAAAAGAGGGTTAGCCTCAGGCTCTTGCCTTGCTCCCCTTTCTGCTCCCGAGAAGGATCTCTGTACCCCTCCTTATGTTCCTGCTACTCCTGCCTAGCCAGGACTCCCCACCCCCACCCCCCGTGACTCTCCTGATTCCACTTGGAGTCCACCTCACTCAGGCCTGCATTGCCAAGAGGGCCAACTCTACTACTGACTTACCCCTCTGGACTACAGGATCACCAGATGCTCAGGGGAGACAGTTTATGACATATGTGCCATTTGCGAGTAATGATCTTTACAACTAGAAGTTGCAAAACTCTCCATTTTTAGAAAGACCATCAGCTCTCACAGGTCTTCTAGATTCAATCGTGCTGACTCATATACTCCCATCCTCACCCTGGCTCTCCCTTCTCATCTCAGCAGCCCTGCAAATTCTATTTGCTAAAGTTAGTTATACAGTCAGGGGCCAATCCTCCTTATTGTCTATCAGTTACATCTTTGAATCATCCTTCTCTAAGACAACTTCTGTATATTTAGACATTTCAACGTCTACAGAGATGGTCCTCATTTGGTTGTTACATTATGAAACTATTTTTATAGTACTAAAATGCTACTTGTCTTTTCCGATCATTTTTAACATTTTCACTGTTCGTATAAAGCAACAGTGAGTTAAACAAGAGTCACCTTAGAATACATCACAGAAATGGTAGTGATTATTAGCAGTCCCTGCATTCTTTACTAGCATTTGCTAAACATTTACAAACTGACTTGGGGCTGGACTTACAAACTGACATGGCTCTCCACATGGCCATGGCCGGCTTCTCTCTTTCTCCCTTCTCTCCTTCTTCCTGCCTTTCTACAATAAAGCTCTAAAACCATAAAAAAAAGAAACAAACAAACAAATTAGTTGGGGAGGAAAGGATTTATTCGGCTTACACTTACACACTGCTGTTCATCACCAAAGAAGTCAGGGCTTGAACTCAAGCAGGTCAGGAAGCAGGAGCTGATGCAGAGGCCATGGAGGAATGTTTCTTACTGGCTTGCTTCCCCTGACTTGCTCAGCTTGCTGACTTATAGAACCCAAGACTACCAGCCCAGGGATGGCACCACCCCTAATGGGCCCTCCCACCTTGATCACTAATTGAGAAAAGGCCTTACAGCTGGATCTCATGGAGGCATTTCCTCAACAGAGATTTCTTTCTCTGTGATAACCTCAGCTTGAGTCAAGGTGACACACAAAA
This sequence comes from Mus caroli, assembly GCF_978045245.1. NCBI lineage: Eukaryota > Metazoa > Chordata > Mammalia > Rodentia > Muridae > Mus > Mus caroli. Next base: position 20,752,422 of record NW_028227259.1, read on the forward strand.
CCAGCCAGTACAGTCCTGATTGCTAAGTCAAACTAAGAACACTGAATATTCTATAAAACAAAGAAACCTCTGAAACAGAGAGAGAAAAAGCAGAGCTCACCTTAGAGTATTTTCTTATCACCTGGCTTGTAGCTTTGTCTCACATATTTCAGACAATTTCTGAAGATGCCAGCAATGAATAAAAACCAGTGGGTGCACACCCAAAGAACCCCATCAAGAAAGTGCTCTCTTGGGCTAAAAGAGCAGGAAAGGGAAGGCCTGGCAAAGCTTCTAAGGCACTGCACACTCTTTTTGGCCTTGAGGGATGTGGGGAATCCCTGTACAGTGGGCAATTTTTTATTGAGTGCAGAAGGTTTTGGAACTGAGAGCTAGTAAAGGTAGGGCCAGTGTCAGTTTGATCTGTTGAGGAGTGTGGATGATGGCTTGTTATCTATTTGAAGGTTACTTTTGGGTGGGAGGCTTTTGAGATCGTACACACCCATCAGGCTTCTATGGGAGCAGTTATCTCTTACTGTTGGAAGGCTGCACCCTCTTAAGTTTAAAGGCTTTAGTGGTTTACCATTTTTACCATGTAGGGAGGTACAATGTTTTCTCCCGTGGAAACCTTTGTGACACTGGGGACAGACTGTCTTAGGGGCATTAGGATCTTTTATGGGAAGGGAGTTTTGTGGGCATTCATTCCTTCAGTGTCCTGTCTCTCCACATTTAAAGCAGACGCCTTCTGTTTTTATTGCTGTACTAAAGCCTGAGCCACAAATGTAATCTGGTGTGTAGACTTACCATATCGCTAACTTCTCATTCTTCATGTGTGTTCCTTCTTATCTCCCATTCCCTGAATACTGGAATGTTCACATAAACCCATGCAGTGCCACAGGACTCAGGTCCAAGACTCATCTGTATCATAGCTACCTGCACTGGTAACTTAATCCAGTCCCAGAGGTTTATACATACGTTTACCACTCCAAAATAAAAATCATCATGCTGGATCATTAAACCAAAACCAACCTGTCCTTCTCATGGTTTGGCACTTGGTCCCAACGATGAGAAAACTAACTGATAATCCGATTCATTCTCTTTGGTCTGTCTCAAATCTTACCACTCATGAAGATATACATGGTCATGAACATCAGTACTTAGCATACCATGGCTACCACTTATTGTAGTCTGCATGTTGTCTTATGTGAATATGTGTTATATATAACTCTTCTGTTAGGCAAAGCTCCTTTTTAACAGCAGCTCTAACACATTTTTGTATCACAAAAGTACCTTCCACAGAGCACTATACAAAATAAGACTCAAAATAAATATATGGAAGTGTATCTATTGCAGTTTTCGAATTAAAGATAATATGATCATATCAAATTACTTACAATATACACAGTCTGGTCCTTGAGATGTTCAGCACTGGTCACTTGCTTAAACAACTGAACAAAGTCATTAAATGTTTCACAGGTCATTTCTGTAGAACACCCTGCATCTGAAGAATTAAGATGACTCAGCTTGTTTAAAATTTGTTCCAAAAGTAGCCTCGAAGTAAAACATTCAACACAATTCACAAAGGCATGCGGCAGCTGAAAACAAAAAAGCACAGCAGGGTAAACAGAACATACACAGTGCAGTGTCTGCTGGGTGGCTTCTAATGGCCTCTGTGAGTCTACACCCCACTGTTCTCTAAGTACCCTGTGCCCCAGGAGCCTGACCGTGTAGAGTACATCATCAGGTCCTGGTTGGAGAAGTCACAGGAAGTAGCAGCTAGGGACTGAAGCAGGGCGGCTAGGGAAGCAGCTCATTATTTCAGTGTCTACATTGTGCTGTAAAGGCCAGCGCTCCAGCTGGGCTCAGCTTCTGTAAGGCAGCTAGTCTTGCCAGTTTTGGCAACAGTGTCTCTAAGATCCCTTGAGGTCTGGGGGAGATAAATGCCATGATGAATTACTGTCCCTTCTGAGTTCCTTGAGACTACCTCAGTCTTTGTAGATAGTTCCTTACTCAAACTCACTTCAGTGATTTGAGTTTTTCATTTGTTTTCCTCTAGCACCCAAAGTAAACTTGTATTTTTCTCTCGAAATATTATTATAAAGAAACCAAACTACTTTTGAATGTTGAAACTCCTAGTGAGAACTTTATTTACTAGAGAAGTTTACTTACTAACATGTTACATTTATTTAGTAGGAAGATACCAACAAATATTTGCTTTCACATTCATTTCCTTATGTAGAACACTCATAATGTCTGTTAAAAATAAGTATCTTGCTTATTTTTGTGCTATTTTTGACTCAAATAATAGTATTTTTTCTAAGCATGTATTTGGGCATCTATAACAGAAACAAATCCCTTCTTACATTAAGTGATTGCAAAAGTAATAAAGTATTAAAAATATAATACATTCCTTAAACACAAAACTCCTTACTGGATTTTCATGCTTTTATTCAATAATTATCTCCAGGATACTTCATAGACAAGTTTTCAAATGCAAGTTTTCAGAGCAACTCAGCAGGCCATCTTAAACATGCATCCTCGGAGCTAAGGCAAGACCAGAGTTAGCAACCCGAAGCTGTGGCCTGCACATCTGTTTCTGTGTACACACTTGCTGCAGATCATAGCCATACCTTCTCAAATAGATATTGCTTACTGCTGGCTTAGGACATAAGTAGGTACATGATAATATTCATAAATAAATAGCATCTAAAATACTTCTATAACTGTTTATAATACTGAACTGTAATTCATTTTTCATGCGTTAACATTTAGTATCTAACAATCCCAAAGCTGCCTCTACTTGCCCTGGTTTGCAGATAGAGAAGGCACTGGATGGTGAAATAAATTGTATCGATTCATTCCGTCTCTAGTAACGTAAGAATAAAGGTCTACATCAGGGTTAGGTTTATTCTTACCTCTAAAGTTTTCAACAATGTTTGTGTTACATAGGTCTTTCCACTGGCAGTGTGTCCATAAATAAAGATGGACGGAAAGCTGAAATGATGTCTCTAAGAAAGAAAAGACAAGGTTCTGTCTGTATGAAACCAGAAATAAATATTTACCAACTTGTACACAAGTTTTATTAGTAGAGTATAATACTAAATCCAAGTTATTTCAGTGCTATATACATATTCTATACATATTCTTTTTTTTTTTTTTTTTTTTTGGTTTTGATTTTTTCAAGACAGGGTTTCTCTGTGTAGCCCTGGCTGTCCTGGAACTCACTTTGTAGACCAGGCTGGCCTCGAACTCAGAAATCCGCCTGCCTCTGCCTCCCGAGTGCTGGGATTAAAGGCGTGTGCCTAATACTCTGAACTTAAATTCAACTCAACTCAAGGTGTGTTCCCTTATGGAATTATCTTGTAAAATTATAAGCTACTGAGCAGCACAGATACCAGTGTAAAACAGGGTAGACTCTGATGGATTCAAACATCTACTGGGGAGACATAAATTTTAAAAATAATTTCAGATATCATTTCATAAGCAAAAAGGAAGCTCATGACTTTTTGTTTTTGTTTTTCTTTCTTTCCAGAGCTAGATGGTATCTGGCTTCTGGAATCCCACCACACTTGTATACACCTACTCTTTGGAGCCTACTATAGTATTACCTGCCCATACAAGCTTCTATTGCCGTGCTTAATAGCATAGTCAGAAGCATCCTGTGGAGGAAAGGGTTTACTTCAGCTGACGGTTATAGTTCATCATGAAGGAAAGTTGGGACAGGAATTCGAGGCAAGAACCTAGAAGCAGAAACTGAAGCAGAGGCCACGGAGGAAGGTGTCTTATTGACTGACTTATTCAGCTTGCTTTCTTCCCTGGAGTGGTGCCATTCCCAGTGGGCTGGGCCCTCCCAAATCAATCATTAATCAAGAAAATGTCCTACAGACTTGCCTACCGACTATCTGTTGGAGGCATATTTTTTTTTTTCAGTTATGTTCTCTCTTCCCATGAGGGCAAAATTAACCAGCACGTTCCCCTTTTAAACAACGTTTACATTGTCACCTAGAGTTGAAATGAACTCTGACACCACTGTCACTTAACTTTCCCCCAACATGTGCCACAAGACAGAAGCTGGCACAGTGCCACACACAGAGCCAGTGCTCAGAAAATACACACTTGCTAAACATATGACTTAGTCTTCTAAGAGCATAGCTAGCTTTTTTTTTCTTCTGTAGTTATTTGCTATAGTGGTTCTTTGTATTTCCCACATGCAAACTTCCTTGAAGAAAAATATTGTTTTTGTTAAATGTAGTATTAAGTAAGAGCAAAGGTGAAACCTTTTCTGTGACCGACTGCTAAATCAGCCCTACCTATCTTATTTTGCTAATAAAGTACTCCTCAAAAAAGAGGAGTACTTTTGATTAGAATAATCTGGGTTTATCAAGTCCAATGAAGGAATGTACAGAGCATAAACAATTATACATTTCAATAATATAGGTACTTAAATTGAAAGCATTATAACTAGGAACTACAGATGCAGCTGACCTCTAGAATTGCTAACATGACTCCTTTTAGATGGAGGGAAGTACTTTTCCATGACTATTTCATTTGCCACCACAGACTCACTGGATCCAACACTCTGCTGGATGAAAGTACATTTCTAAAGGAAGACTAAATGGCTATTTGTATTTACTCATCTCCCAGATAAGATCCAAGTGCAATCAATTCTAATTAATGAGCACAATGCAAGGCAGCTGAGAAAAATTAATGTTACCTCTGCCTGTGAAAGAGAAGCCCTAGCTGTGTTCACTTCAGAGGTTAACCTCTCCCCTCTAAATCATCTCATCTGGTCAGCAGGGAGAGAAACCCAAGCGAGACTTCTCCTGGCTTTTATAATTCTGGAAAAGCTGAAGGATTTTAAAGGCTAAAACACAGCGTTACCCTAATTGGCCTTGAAACCAATCACCTCTCTGTATTTGACCCAATCTATACCTCACTACAACGGGCGAACTGGCGTTTAATAAACACTCTGCAAACAGACTTCCTACCTAAACCCTGTTCTGCAGCAACTTGCAGTAGCTATTTGGGGCTCACATAATCTCCAAAGTGTGGTCCAAGTAAAAGGAGCAATTCCTAGCCGAGGTCCTGTAGAGCAGGCCAGCTCTTCCTCTGCAGTCTCCTTTAAAATAGACTGAGAAGTTTCTTTGGGTAAGTGTGGGGCAGTCATACCGCACCTCCACCTTAACATAAGGGGATAGCCTACCGCCTCGCAATCCACACAGTACTTCCCCCCAAACGGAACGGATCCAGGACGCATTCGCCTCTGGCATTTGGGAAGCAGTCTGACTACAATACCTCTCCAAACAGGGACTGCAAAGTGGACACTTGGGCCTCTCGACAGAGGACCATGCTCTCCAAGTGAGACATTTTGGCGAGCACCACCTGATACTGCAGAGCAGTTAGCCTCCGGTCAGCCCGGCGCCGCCCACTCGGCGTGGTTCACGAAGCGCAACCGCAAGCTTTCCTGCCGGAAGCCAGCGCTGGGGGCGGAGCCAGCGCGGTCGAGTGACGTCAGGGAGCCGCGCGACAACGTGGGCCGCTCTAGTCTCCAGGCGGCGGTGCTCAGTGGTCGGTTACTGGTAAGTGATTACCGCTTCCCTCTCTGGCCTGAGCTTTCCAGCCGGAAACCCTTAGACAAGCTGAAGGACGACCTGGGGGCACCTCACCGCCCACTTTCTGTGTCTTTAGTTCCCTCCAGAAAGCCGCACACATAAAAGTACCGACAGAAACGAGTATTCTCTAAAAAACTAGGCTTTCCTCTGGCGAGAAGGTGGACAATGGGAACTCTGTGGAACTGATTAAATAGAATAATTTGTTTGTCTTTGCAAGCTTGAAACTAGATGTGGAAGTATTCGAGTGTTAGTGAGGGTAATCAGTAAAATTAACGCTGCCCTTGCACATTTATAGGACACCTGGAAGAAGAAAAGCCTTGAAATTAAAGAATGTATAGGAATAAGAAAATTCGTGTCCAAAGAGAGGACTTTGGGTCCTGAAAAAAATTTGGTCTGGAAACATTGACTCAACTATTTATGAATTTTGAGATGTTGGGAGAATCTTTGAACCGTTTGTTTAAACTTCCTTATATAGAACATAAGGACAATAGTAGAGTATTTCTAAGAATAAAAGATAACATACGCAGTGTCTGCTACACATAGATTTCATAAGCAGTGCAAAAAGACAAGGAAAACACGGCACCCATATTAGAAAGATGCCAATTATGTATTATTGAAAAATACAACTGTCTGTGGAGGAAATCTAATTACTACACACACACACACTTTGGTTCCAAAGTGGTTGTACAAGTTTGCATTACTACCTGCAATGAAGAAGTGTTCCCCTTACTCTACAGCCTCTTCCATAAGTAGTCAGTGACAATCCTTCCCCAATCTGTAGGCTGCTGTTTGGTCCTATTGATAGTGTCCTTTGCCTTACAGAAGCTTTTCAGCTTCATGAGGTCCCATTTATCAATATTTGGTCTTAGAACCTGAGCCACTGGTGTTCTATTCAGGACATTTTCCCTATGCCAGTGTGTTCATGGCTCTTCCCCACTTTCTCTTCTATTAGACTCTATGTATCTGGTTTTATGTTGAGGTCCTTGATCCACTTGGACTTGAGGTTTGTGCAAGATGATAAATATGGATCTATTTTCATTCTTCTACATACAGACAGCCAGTTAGACCAGCACCATTTATTGAAGGTGCTTTCTTTCTTTCTTTCTTTCTTTTTTTTTTTTTTTTCTTCACTGTATAATTTTGGCTTCTTTTTCAAAGATCAAGTGTTCATAGGTGTGTGAGTTTGTTTCTGGGTCTTTGATTCATTTTCTTTGATTAGTGAGTCTGTTTTTGTATCAGTATCACACAGGTGTTTTGTATCACTGTTGCTCTTTATTACAGCCTGAGGTCAGAGACTGACTCTTTTGGAAGTTCTTTCATTGCTCAGGATTATTTTGGCTCTCCTGTGTTTTTTTTTTTTTTTTAATTTTTTTCTTATGAAGTTGAGAATTGCTTGTTCAAGGTCTATAAAAACTTGTGTTGGAATCTGTAGATTGCCTTCAGTAGGATGGTCATTTTCACTATTTTAATCCTGCCAATCCTTGAGCATGGGAGACTTTACATCTGATATCTTCTTCAATTTCCTTCTTTAGGGTGTTGTTTCCCTATTTTTTTCTCAGACAGTTTATCATTTGTATAAAGGAAGTCTATTGATTTCTTTGAGCTAATTTTTTATCCAGCCACTTTGCTGAAGTTGTTGATCAGCTGTGGGAGTTCTTTGCTAGAATTTTGGGGCTTGCTTATATATACAATCATATTGAGAGGGACTGGACTTTATCTTAAAAGAAAAAAAGTCTAAGCACTTGACCTGTAGCTGAACCCAAGTACCAGGAAGGACTCCATGGCCTTTCCTTGGACATGAGTTCCAACCCAGCTCAAACCGGTCAAGTCCAGTTCAGTCTGGTTCAAACCAGTTCATTCTGGCATCCACCACCAAGTCTTGCCCATTTCCTTGCCCTCTTGCTCTACTCTTCATGTCCTGGGACGTTTTCCTGATGGGGCCACCGTGGGGCTTTTGGTGTGGGAATCGAACTTGTGACCCAGTTCGCCAGCCTGTCTGCCCTCTTGATGTCGTTCCCCGCGTGGCGCCAGGTAGAGAGGGCATGACTTGCAGTGCATCTCTTGGCACTGCTTGTCCTTCTTGTAGAAGAGTGTAGGGAAGATGAAGATGTTGAGGAAGGCGCCCACGTTGAGGAAGGCGCCCACCGTAATCCTCACGCTCAACTCCTTTGATTAGTCACACTAGGGCCGTCCTGTCTGGGCCCAGGTCCGGATCCCCAGCCAGGCATCCCTATCTGGGCAGATTTGAACCCGAAGCAATGGAGAATGAGGACGCGGAGGATGACTTTACATCAGGGCACCTTGTGGCCTGGCGCTAGAGTGGGGATGGGGGGGAGCATCATGGTACTGAGGTGCTGGACTGAAAGACCCTCGAAGGGAGACCCTCACTCAAGTCTCGGGACAGCCGCGAACCCAAGAAGACACTGAGACCGAACTCAGAATATAGGAAGGAAGATTTAATAAAGCAACAACAAGCAAGCACATGAACCAGAGCTCTGGGGCCGAAACTCATACACCAAGCATGGTGTAGAGGAGAATCAACGACCACCCAAATTTTTCACAGACTTATATAGGAAAAAGCCAAGGGGGGAAGCAGGGCAGGGAAAGTACAAGTTTGCGTCACTAAGGGGTTTTGCCAAGGGTTTTTCCAAGGGGCTTTCCATAACCAAGGGGTCGTGTCCTATATTTGGCAATGTACCCGATCTATTGGAACATTCTGAGGTTTGTTCAAACCCTTATCTCAAAAATGTTCCTGGCACAGTCCTCAGTTGGGAGGGGTTGGACTAGGTTTGTTCCAGGAGACCCTTATCTAAAAAATGTTCTTGGAACAGTTTTCATTTGGGAGGGGGTCGGACTCTGGGGTGAAGAGTTCAGGAATGTACTCTGGGGTGAGAAGTTCAGGAGTGTTCCGGGAACAATCTCCAGATGGGAGGGGTAGGAGGACTCTGAGTTGAAGAGTTCAGAAAGAGTTCAGTAATTTTCCTCCTTCAGGACCAGCTCCAGCCAGAACCCCACTTTGGTGGTGTGGTAGTGCTCCTGCTTGCGAGGCTTATTTCTCAACACAAAAGTCTGAGAAAAGTAGCTCAGGAGAGGTTAGTTATAAATCAGAAGAGGAAAAATCAACCTCAGAGGAGGAGTCTGACTCAGAAAAGATGATCAGTGATCAGCCCAACTTGGGGTCCATCTCATGAGCAGGTACCAAACACTGACACTATTACTGATGATGTGCTCTCAGACAGGAGCCTAGCATGGCTGACATCTGGGTTTTTGGAGGTTGCAATATATCTGTCTAAGCCCTTCTAGCTTTTACAGTCTCTGTTGAGATGTCAGGTGTAACTCTGATAGGTCTGCCTTTGTATGTTACCTGGCCCCCCTTACTTACTGCTTTTAATATTGTTTCTTTGTTCTGTAGATTTTTATGTTTTGATTATTATGTGACAGGAGGATTTTTTTTCTGGTCCAGTCTAATTGGTGTTCTATAAGATTCCTGTATATGTCTATAGAAATCTCTTTAGGTTGGGAATTTCTTTCTTTCTTTCTTTCTTTCTTTCTTTCTTTCTTTCTTTCTCTCTCTCTGTCTCTCTCTCTCTCTTTCTTTCTTTCTTCTGTGATTTAGTTGAAAATATTTTCTGGGCCTTGGAGCGCGGACTCTACCTTCTTCTATTTCAATTATTCTTAGGTTAGGACTTGTCACGTTATCCCAGGTTTCCTGGATGTTTTGTGTCAGAATGTTTTAGATTTAACATTATTTTCTCACTGATGTATCAGTTTGTCCTGTTGTATCTTGCATGCCTGAGATTCTCTCATTGCCTGAGTTATGTTGGTGATGCTTATATTTGTTGTTCTCTTCCCTAGATTTTCCATCTCTAGGATTTCCTCTTTATTGCTTCTTTTTTCACTTTCAGGTCTTGAAGTTTTATGAAGGAAATACTTCACCTGTTTAATTGTATTTTCCTGTATGTCTTTAAGGGATTTATTTGTTTCCACTTTAAAGACCTCTACCTGTTTGATTGCATTTTCTTGTATTTCTTTAAGGGACTTGTTCATTTCCTCTTTAAAGGCCTCTGTCATCTTTATAAGATTGGATTTACGTTATTTTCTTGTGATTGAGTTGTGTTAGGATATCCAGGGCTTGCTGTAGGAGGGTGTGTGTGCTCTGAAAGTATCATATTGCCCTGGCTTTTGTTGATTTTTTTTTTTTTTTTGAGGGCCCTTAGCCATCTGGATGGCTTTGGTCCCTGGATGCTCCTGTTGTAATAGATATTGGGAGGGAGGTTAACCTTGATGATGCTGATTTGCCAGGCCTCTAACGGGTATCCGTGGGTTGTATGGGTCCATATCTGCAGGTCTGTATGGTTCAGGATCTGTAGATCCCACAAAGGTGGGCAGAGGTGGGTGGAGAGTGGAGGTCCTCCTGTGCCATCAGGCTGCTCAGGGCAGTTTGGCTGGCTCCAGAGCAGGTTAATATTTCTTGTTTGCTGTCTCTGATATGTAACTGCTTTCTCACCTACAGTTATTCTTTTTCTTCTTCTTCTCCTTTTTCTTTTTCTTTTTCTTTTTTTCTTTTCCTTTTTCTCTTTTGATATTTACTATCAGTATCCAAATTTAATTATTATCAAATGAATGGTGTCTTGCCTTCAAGGACCATCAGAGCCTTATATTCTTAGCAGCTTGCCTTCAAACTCTACTTGAACCTGCCAAGCTCCATCTCTGAAACCTTTCACAATTAGCATTAAGCTTGGCTGTCTTAAACATCTTTTAATGAAAAGGAAAAGTTATTTTCATACAATATATTTTGACCATGCTTTCCTCTCTCCCAATCACCCCAGATCCTCCCCACTTACCCACTCACCAGCATCCTGCCCTTTCTTTATCTTACAAAAAAAAAAAAAAATGAAGAAACACACACACAAAACTACAAAAATCGCCGGGCAGTGGTGGTGCATGCTTTTAATCCCAGCACTTGGAAGGCAGAGGCAGGTGGATTTCTGAGTTCGAAGCCAGCCTGGTCTACAGAGTGAGTTCCAAGACAGCCTGGGCTACACCGAGAAACCCTGTCTCGGAAAAAAAAAAAAAGAGTCCAAACAACAACAACACCTATCCAGTTCATTTTGTGTTAGCCATCTATTCCCCGGCGAGGGACTATGACTGAGCATCTCCTTATCCACAAACAGTTGTCCTTTTATCAGTCATCCAGGCACCCTGAACAGCTATGGGAGGGGACAGTCCAGACATGATGGAAAGTCTGTGGGATTAATTTCTTGTGGTGACACATTTAACCAGTCAGATACAGTACATTGCAGGACAGCAGGCAGACACATTTCCATCCTTTGAATCTACACAGTCACATAGATAACTGTTATGGGTGTTTCCCATGGGCTGCCCTGAAATACTCGGTACTGTAGCCTGGAAAAATGTCACATGAGGAGGAGATATTATGAAACTTAGGGCATTACATTTAATTGCATAGCAAGCACATATGACAGCCATCTCTCTGGTCCTTCACCTACTGTTTGTATCCATTTTAAAAGGAGTTTTGGCCTTTCCCTTGGAATTTATAACATTCTTAGTTAATCATTATGCACATTTATTGCTTGAAGAATACTGCAAAAATTTAGCCTTCACTTTCAAATTTTGTACTTTTATTGTAGTATCTTTTGTTTTTTAATTTGTAATAAAAACACAAAACACATGCTACCATTTTGCTTTAAATAAGTGTTATAAGTAGTGGGAATATGAAGAAAATGAAGATATCTAGTAAGCCACTTGCCCACTTAAATGTTGGTAATCGTACTGATAGTCAGGATTTATTCTAAAAAGATTTATTTATTTTATGTATGAGTGCTCTATCTGCATGTACACCCTAATGCCAGAAAAGAGCATCAGTTCTTATTCCAGGTGGCTGTGAGCCACCATGTGGTTGCTGGGAATTGAACTCAGGACCTCTGGAAGAGCAACCAGTGCTCTTAACCACTGAGCCATCTCTCCAGCCCGATAGCCAGAATTTTTACTCTCTAAAATATAATTAAATTGTACTGCTACCCCATGACTTGTATTATGTATTGAACATCACACATTTTGGTAGTTAAATATCTTGGAATGACTACAATAAAAACATTAAATGCATTTATATTAGCCACTATGTAACTATTTCTGCTAGTTCCTTGGATAAATCTGATTTTTTGCTTGGTTGGTTCATCTTTTTTAATACAGATGTATTCAACATGTTCTCTCAGCTTTTGTTTGAGAAGAAATCCACTTTCACTTTCAGTTCTAGCAGGCATTTTAGCTGAGCTTAGCATTTGGGGAAGACTTTTGTTTCCTCAGCATTTAAAATTATCATTTTACTGATTTCTAGTTGAATGGTTTGGGATGGAAAATAATAGTTATTTTTCCACCTAATGTATATATTTTTTAGCTATCTTCAAAATGTTCTTCTTGTGTGATTTTCAGCATTTTGGACGTGATAATCGTAACTTTTAATTTTGTTTTTGTTGTTAATGATTCTCAGAGATTATGGGATCTTTAATTTGATATGTTTTGATCTTTTAAAAGGAATCCTTAGTCATTCTCTCTTCAAATAGTTCTATTTTCTTTCTCTTCTCTTCTGAAATTTCAGTTACACATGATTCTGTTGAGTACGTTTCCTTTCAGTGCTTTAATCCATCAACCACACACAGTCTATGCCTTTTCAAATCTGGTCATTTCTGTTGGTCTATAGTCAAGGTTCTACTGCTATGTTCTTCCTTCGGTTTATCAAATATGCTGATGAAGCTATCAAACGCAGCCACTGTCTGTCACTGTGTATGTGAATGTTACTATTCTTCTGTTACCACACACCTGACAGGAAGCACATTTCAGGCTTGCTTGTTTGGCCTCAGGGTTTGTGGGTGCATTCTAAAATGATGGGGTAAGCATGGCAGCAGGACTTGTGGAGGCAGGAACGTGAGGCTTGTATCTGAGTGCATCAGGAAGTAGGGCTCACAGAGTTACATGACACAGGGCTAACCTCCTCAGGGATCTGCTCCCTCCAGGTGACCCCTGCTTCTCAAACAGTGTCATCATCTGGAAACCGATTCAACACAGGAGCCTTTGTTGACATTTTATATTCAAACTGTGATACAGATGGAATGCTCTGAACATGTCTATTTCATTTTTCCCTTAAAAGTTCTCATCTGTTGTTTATCTTATATCACTTTACAAATTCTTTAGCTTATTAATCAGAGCTTTTGTTTGTTTTGCTTTGTTTGTTTGTTTGGGACAGTTTCACCATGTGGTCCTGACTGGCTTGAAACTGGCTGTGTAAACCAGACTAGACTTGGATTCACAGAGATCAATCTGCCTCTGCCTCCTGAGTGCTGGGATTAAAGGTGTTGAGTCACCATATCTCTTAATCAGTATTTAAATTCCACATCTGATATCTCACAAGCCTTATTCATCTCAGCAATCTTGTTGCTTTCCTGTCTTTTACAGTGACTTGTTTCATCCTGCTTTACCAAAGAATCTCTTCCATAGGTATGCTGGTACATAACTGGAATTCCAGAACTCAGGAAAGTGAGGCAGGAGGATTATGATTATAAAGCCAACCTGAGTTAGCAAGATCACATCAATCAATCAAACATACAAACAAAAATTTGAAAACTGTGGCTGACTTGTACATTTTTATTGAACAATATCCATCATGTTCTGAGCAGTCGAGATTGGAGTAAATGGTATTTGTGCATGAGGATTAATGTGAGAAATTCAATCATATAATCAAGATTAAGTTAGACTGCTTTCATCTTCAAAATTGTCCTAGTGTTCCTTAGGCTTACAATGAGGAGTGAATAACTGGAGACAAGGTTTGTTTACTCTCTGACAAGGCTCATTATTGTTTTCTATAGAGGACAAGGGTTCAAACGAGGCTTTCAAATCTTGATTTGTGTGTGTGTGTGTCTCTGTATGTGTGTGTGTGTGTGTAAGATGTGCACAAGCATGCATGGGTTAGGGTATGTATGTGTGTGTGCAGATGCATATGTGCTCCTGTTGAGACAAGAGCACACTCTCAGATGTTGTCCTCAGGAAATCCATATATCTCCATTGAGAAAGTATCTCTTATTGGTCTGCTTTGACTTGGAGCTTAACAATAACTTTAGACTGGCTAGCTATTGAGTCCCTGTTGTCCCCTCCCCAACACTGGGATTAACAGTGCAAGTGACCACACATTATTTATTTCATTGTTTTATCCAGTGTTTCAGCTGCATGTATGTGTGTGCTATGTGCATGCCTTGCACTCTTGGTGGTTGCTACATCCACTCCAGTAGTGACACGCATGACAGGCCTGAAAGCCTGGAAGCAGTCGTGAGGCAAAGAGTTCCAATGAAACTTTGCCTCCTGGAACCTTGGCATTAGCCTAACCATAGCCCGTATACTCAAAACCTGTCCTCACATTACTCTGGTGTATGGATCTGTGTGCTCTCTTTCAATATTGTTTTATTATAAGTGCCTTTTAGGATTGATTTTGACATATAGCTAAGCCTTCCTCAGTGTTCCAATGTCCCAGGCAATCCTTGAAGCCAACCCTGAGCTTGGAATTCAATAAGAATGTTACCTATTTAGTAACACTCAAATTCACTTTTAGTAGAGACAGTGAAACTAATTAGGCATTACAATTTACTTGAACAGAGCTAGAAAAGCTCAGGGCTAGTCTGCATAGTAATTACTTAGGAAAGAGTCACACCCAAACACAGGACTACACAATGGCCTAGGAAATAGGTGGGTTGTAGCATGAAAGGGTTAGTAGAAGGGAATTCCCCTGGTGCAGGTTTTTTCACTAGGCCCAGAGGAATAGCATAATCAGGTATTTACCTAAGGACCCCTGGTGATGGGTTTAACAATAGACTAGCATTGCATCAGAGCATTCACCTGGCTCCTGTGTTTAGCTGATCTTAATTATGGTTGTTCCTATTTTCAGTTGTAAACACAGCCTGGCGCCTGCCATCTTTTAATGTATGCATTCTTTTTGTGTGTATGCGTCAATGTAACTTGGCAGATGTATTCCCCTGGCTTTCTTTCTTTTTTTTTTTTTTTTCTGTATTAAAAGTCTGGTGTTTGCTTGGAAAAAATTACATTCAGATTCAGCACTCCCTTGTGTCTGCGTCTGTCTGTCAGTTCTCGCCGACCCTTGCTCACCTGCAACCAGAAACCTGTTCCCTGCAGATCAGAGACCCAATAGAGGTTCGTATGTACCAGGTGGTTAGGAAAGGGTATTGGATCTCCTGGAGCTAGAGTTGCAGATGATTTCAAGGCAAGGACTTTGCCAGCTGAGCTAACTCTTCATAAGGTGACCAGTCATTCTTTTTCTTCCAGACCTGCTGTGGTAGAGGTTCTCTCTTCCTCCATTCTCAATCTTTCTTGTGAGCATCTATTGGAGGTCACGAAGATAAGCTGCTTGCTGTCTATGTCTTCATGGTAGCCACTGCAGACTTCTACCTTAAACTGAGTGCTTTAACTTGTCCATATGGCATATATAGATCATTTCTTCATCTTTTCTGCCATAGGTAAGAGAGTGCTTCAGGACAACTCTCTCTCTGTGAGCCTGTTCATTTTCAAATTTTAAACCACTTTGTTTCTGTATGATCTCAGCTAGTCAATGGCCTAAAGAAGAAACAGCATTTATCCAGCTTTATTTGTTAGGTGGGGGGAATAGTCTTTCCAGGTTTCCACATTCTAGATAATGTGACAAGCTACTTTTAAATATAGGCTCATATATCTTCTTTTGTCTCATGTTCCCCTTTATGCACCCTTCTACTCTTGGTTAGTGTAGGCTTAGATTTTTCTTCAAAACCTACTTTATTTATGGTTCTTAAATGCTTCAACCTCCCTTCTAGCCCACTGACCTGAAGTAGGGGATTGTGGACCTGTTTAATGGTAGTTCTCTGGGTTGATTCCACTCTTTATTGTCAGGATATCAGCAGTTCAATTCAATAGCAAACACCAAAGATGGATCAGTAGTGGCAGCATGATCCAGCAGAAACAGCAAGGCTCCACTGAATTGTCAGTGGAAGTAGCCAGCATCAACCAGAATACCATGAGAAGTTCTTTGGTGCATTTCTCTCTACAAAGTAAAAACCAGTGAAGAAGTAAAGGTAGCGAAGAAGTGAAGTGTTGCACAGCGTAGCAATGCAAGAGCATTCTCCCACTGTGTGTGGGTTCTAGTTATATTCTTTCTAAATATCACATGTCTGAAGAGTCTGTTTTCAGCAAAACATCATGAGCCCTCTTACAAGACAGCTTCCAGAAAAACATCACATGACATAACTGAGTTGTTAAGAAACTAAAAATTTCCACCTCAGGTTAGAACTTTGAAATAACTTTGATTGTTGATTAAGAAATCCTTAAGTTTTTTTCCATTCATAACCCCTTTATTCTCACAAATTTTTTATGTCCTTTCTGTATGTAAATCAATATATAGAGTAGATTCACTAATTAAACATTTAATGATAGTGATAAAGAAATATATTTAAAACAATTCTTTGATGTAAATATAATCTCATCACTTTTTAAAGACAAAAGTAAACTAACTTGTACCCTGATGCAGTGGATTTGCTGCTTAGTTTTGATATAAACAATTAAGTCTTGACAAAACATTTGATACTTAACATTTCCCAGAGTTAAAAAGTGGTCAAGATTTTGATTTTACAGGTTGTCAATGCTGAGACTGCCATTTCTCATATATGCAGCGGCAGAAGTGTGTCTAGGAACATTTCAGAAATTGTTGGATAGTCTGTTCTTGTCCTAAGCAAAAATGTATTTTATAACTTTTTATATAAAAATAAAATTACCAGCTCACACAGTAATTTTAAATATCAAAATTCTCTGATCCAAAGTTATGCTATTTTGATACTTTCATTTCAAGGAGTAGCAAAAAAAAATATATGTGTTATTTTCAGTAGTTAAACCATTATATTTCTATGAGAGCAGAAAATTTTGTGTGCACATTAAAACACTGCAGTACATAAAATAAGACGTTAATATAAATCTTAGACGTTAAGGGTCGGCGAGATTAATGTTAATATAATCTTAGACGTTAAGATAAAAAAGAAGCTAATTTATTGACTTGGCAAGGGCTTATTGTTCCTGACAACCCTCCATATGATAAGGGAGCCTTTAGAATTGACATCAACTTTCCAGCAGAGTATCCATTCAAACCACCCAAGATCACATTTGAAACAAAGATCTGCCACCCTAACATCGATGAGAAGGTCTGTCTGCCAGTTAACTCTGAGTGGAGGCAGTGTTGATGGTGTTGTATAGTGTTCTGCTTAGTGCAGATGATCACCTTGTGTGTTGAGAACGAAGCTTGCAGTGGGTTGAACTATACAAAGTCTGTGAGTGCTGCCAGAGATGTCTCAGCTTCATTGCAAGTTTGATTTTGAATTAAGTTTTGGCCATTGCACATTCAGAAAACCTACAGTTGGCATTTGCTTGTGTGGCCTCATAGGGTCATGACCTATAGTTTAAGAAGCTGAACTCTAGATTTTTGGGAAAGCAGCAGCACCAGATTCAAGATGGTGGCCAGCAGGAGGCTGATGAAGGAGCTTGAAGAGATCCGCAAATGTGGAATGAAAATGTGGAATTAGCTTCCCTAACATCCAGGTTGATGAAGCTAATTTATTGACTTGGCAAGGGCTTATTGTTCCTGACAACCCTCCATATGATAAGGGAGCCTTTAGAATTGACATCAACTTTCCAGCAGAGTATCCACTCAAACCACCCAAGATCACATTTGAAACAAAGATCTGCCACCCTAACATCGATGAGAAGGTCTGTCTGCCAGTCATTAGTGCTGAAAGCTGGAAGCCAGCCACCAAGACTGACCAAGTAATCCAGTCCCTCACAGCACTGGTGAATGACCCCCAACCTGAGCACCCACTCCGGCTGACCTAGCTGAAGAATACTCTAAGGACTGTAAAAAATTCTGTAAGAATGCCAAAGAGTTTACAAAGAAATATGGGGAAAAGCGACCTGTGGACTAAAATCTGCCATGAGTGATTCCGGCAAGTTTGAGCAGAGACCTCAAGCAGTGCGTTCAGACGCCCCACAAAGCAGGACTCTGTGGAAATTGACACATGCCACCAACTGGCGTCCACTTGTGGCAGTTACTAACTTTCTACAGTTTTCTTAATCAAAAGTGGTCTAGGTAACCTGTAAAGAAGGATTAAAAAATTCAGATATTCTAAAAAAAAAATAAGCTGAACTCTAGGAAACCAAACCTAAGAAATTCATGGCCACTCTCCAACACCATGAAACTTCTCCAACTTCCTCAAAACAAAAACAAAACAACAAAAAAAACAAAACAAATCTCCCAAGTGTTGTAACGATTGTCTATATTCACATCACATCTAAAATTTTGACCTTGCATTCTGCTTGAGCTTTGGGTCTCCAACTAGATCAAAACATCCTGATTTGTTTCCATGTTCCCTCACTTACCAATGTAGCATTTACTGAGGAACAGGCATATATTGTACCAGGATGCTTTGTAGCCAAGAGAAACATTGTAACTGTTCTCATAAACCCTCCAGTCACGTGAGAAGATGGACTGAAGATGGAGAAATGCTTATTGAGGGCAAATCATCTTCAGCCCCAGTAAACAGCAGTTGTTTAATACATGTGTGAAATACCGATTTTGTGTAATTACTTTCCTCTTCATTTTACATTTGGCTTAAGACATAGTGTTCCCAATCTTATCATTATTTTGGAGATTCATTCAATATAGTCCCATAAAACATTTGTTTTTGTTGAGCAAATTGTAAAAATGTAGTTTTGATATATCTTTATTGTAGGACCACAGTTTCCATGTCATATTTTCTGAGAAGTACTAATATTTATTAAAAGTCTTATATTTCAATGAATACTGAAAGATTTTTTTCAGTTCATCTCAACTCAAATTTATTCAAATGATACCATTTTAAAAATTTAATCTCAGAAAAGAAAGAAGGGCTGGGTAGTGGTGGCTCATGCTTTTAGTCCCAGCACTTGGGAAGCAGAGGTAGGCGGATTTCTGAGTTTGAGGCCAGCCTGGTCTACAGAGTGAGTTCCAGGACAGCCAGGGCTACACAGAGAAACTCTGTCTTGAAAAACCAAAACAACAACAAGAAGAACAACACACACACACACACACACACAAACAAATAAAAAATGAAAGAAGGTAATGCAATAAATGGACAGTCAAAGTGATCTAGATTTCTTCAACAACAGATTCAAAATATTTCTAAAAAGATGCTTGTTCAGTTGCTATTTCAGGATTACTAGTCCCTGTCTCCCCAGCCAGAGACTTGTGAGTCTCAGTTCTGCCCTGTTGGTGAAGGTTAAATTCACACTAAAGACTTCAGTGCCCCCAATCAGCAGGAAATAGTCTAATGATAATTCTGCTCCCTTTCCCAACCTCTGGTTGTTTATTAATAATAAACAAAAAAGGAGGAAATGTAGGGTACAAGGGGCAAGTTCACTTCTGGGTTTGAAAACCTACCAAAACCCCACCAATTCCTTAGCACGAAATCCCATCAATCCCAGAACTCAAAATCCCAGCAATCCCTGGGCTTTGCTTGAAATCTCACCAATCTCTGCTCTGGAAAACTCTCCCCAAGGAAGCCCTATATAAGCCTGCCTCCCGCTGAGTTCCTTGATGTTCTTATTCAGCAAAGGCAGCCATCTCTTGTGTCTTTTTTTTTTTTTGGTGGTGGTGGGGGGTGAGGTTTTTTGTGCCATGTGACTTTGTGTTACTGCTTAGTGCTGGACTGCTGAGATAGCTTTCCCCTCAAAGCTGTAACACTTCCATTAACAATGAATGCTTCTCCTGCTGTGAGCAGTTGGTGAAAACATCTCTATGTATAATCCACGTGTGTGGACTAGACCTAGCTCTTCCTTCCTTGGGGAGTAGTTCCTTCCTTGGGGAGTAGGATTGTGATTATGTAACTCAAGTTTCTCTTTTCACACCTTTTACATGTGAGATTGACAGAATGACTGAATACATTGTTCACTCCTTATCTGGAACACTAACTGGTGCTTCCTCCCACCCCCTTTAAAATCAAAAACAAAAGACAGAAGTCTGCAAAAAGTCTCATGACTAAGCAAGTTAAAAGGAGTCTGAGGACCCCCTCTCTAAGTTGTTCTGCTTAAGTTCATTTATCAGTTATTTCTTGAGAGCAGAAAAGTGCAGCTATTTTATTGATCTTAGATGTCTGATTAAGTCTTCTTTCTGACAGATATAAGTAAAATTAGTTTTTTAAAAAATTCAATTGTATTTGCTTATTTCGTGTGTGTGTGTGTGTGTGTGTGTGTGTGTGTGTGTGCATGTGAGTGTGTCTTTGTGTATACACAAGCTTTTGGAGAACACACTTAGTCAGCAGACAGTTTATGGGCATTGTTCTCTTCCACCAAGCGGTTTTTAGCATGGGAGGAAGGGTTGTCAGTCCTTTACCTGCTGAGCCCTCCTGCTGGCCTCCTAAGAAGGTAAATTCTTACATGACAACAGCCAAACTGGTGGAGGTTTCTGAGGGCTCCACACTCTGCCAGTCAATCCAACACCAAGGACAGATTTGAAATGAAGACAAAAATCACATAGTAAGTAGAAAGCTATTTAGAAGGCAGAATTGAAAGGTTCATTTAAAGAGGAGACAAGAATGATGATGTTCAAGATTCTGAGAGGAGCCGGTGACAATCACTGAATGAGGGGATGCAAACAAACAAACAAACAAAAAAACACTTCGGAGAGGACAGAGATGGAAGAGTTCAATTTCTAGCAGGCAGAATTGTAGGGACCTGGAAAGCATCCAAATGGTAGTGCTGCCTTGGCTAAATGGGTCTAGAGCTTAGGGAAAGCCATTTAAGTTAAACACTCAGATTTGAGTCATTAACATTTAGGTGGTTGTTAAATTCACACAGGCCAACTCATGAAGGGAAATGAATTCACAGGGAAGTTAGAAGGTTAGTTTGGGAACCAATATGACACTTAGCTGAACCCAGGACATCTGCTTTGAACCAGGGAGTATGGGATGCAGTGAGTGGTCACAAGTCAGTAATGCTGCCTGGCTGGCTCCAGTTACTCTGTAAAGATTGTCCCACAGGTAAAAGTGTTTGCTGCAGAAGCCTCATGACTCAAATCTGATCCCCAGCACCCACACACCATGAGCACACATACAAGAATAAAGTGTCATAAAAATGAAAACCATCTGAGAATGACTCAATAGATTACTCTCAACCAGTTACAGAGCCTGCCACTGCGTAAATCACGTTGTGTAAATCGTCAGACTGGCCAGCGTGGATGAGCAGGCACATCCTCCTAGTTCTAAGGCTAGGGGTTTTCAGCTTGAGGCTATGCCATCTGCAGCATCTTGTCAAGAAGTAAATTCCCCAATCAAGCAGAGGGACTGTTGAGTTTCTGGACCTGGGCAGAATTCCTTGGACGTTTCTAGGCGGCCACAGCTGTAGCAAGGAGAAAGAAAGCACAGAAAGAATGAGAGAAGTGTCTGGGCAAGAGTGGCTGGGCTGGAGAAGTAAGTGAGAAAGACAAAGGCTAGTTTTCAGAAAATCTGCAACCTTGTGGAAGGCCAGTAAGGAGGAAGAAAGCCATGAGAAAGACCTTCACAACAGAGGTTAGACTGAGAACTTCTGTCCCCTTTAGGATGAGGGTACATTGTTCTGGCCTTCCAAGGAATTGCCCCCCTTGTCCAGGAAGATGACAGTAACCTACTCAGATGTGCTGTTTTGCAAACTAGTGCCAGCAGGCAGCCCGAGGACCCCCACCTTGCTCCAGCCTGTTTAGACTAGAGAAGGACAAGGGTAGGGGCTTGGTTGCCTGCCAGCCTCATCCTGCATCCCTAAGATGCTGATGCTTTCTTCCTTGAGGTAATACTGACTCAATTCAGTATTGAGATATAGCTTGGAGTCTTTTGGAACTGTGAGAGTCACCATGGTTCCTAGATAATGTTTTATTTGCATGGAGAGCTGTCTGTATGAAATGAAGTCTGAATTGCAAAGTAGTTAGAAATGTCCCTGTCACCTGGGAAAGGAGACTTCAGCCTGAGGGACTGGGGCAGGGGAGGTCGCCTCAAAACTGAATTTCTCCGTCTCTAGATGTCGCTCTTGGTATCAAAATAACAATTCCTGGATCTAGAAAGAGTCCCTTATTCCAAGAAGAGGCAGCAGAAGCTCGCCCCTGGAAACAAGAGAAAAGCCTAAACGCAAATGACTGCTTCCTTAGTCAGATATGTGACAAGAAAGATTAGTGTGTGGAGCTGCAGCTCAGTAACTGAATTGACTGAAACTTTGGGAGTCTGTCTTTCTCATGAGTTCCAGGTTGGCTGAGAGCTACTATGACTTCCAATCAAAGAGCATCCAAGTCGTTAAGCTTCTCAGAAACTCCTATAAACACCCAGTGTGTGAATTAGCATTTCCTGAATGCTCAACCATCATTGTTCACTGAGAAAATTCTCAAGTTTGCCCTAAGAAGAGAGAGAAGTCTCTTCACTCCAACACATTTTGCCCCATGTGGCCTCAGGACACTCTGCTCTCTGGACTCAGTACAGCTTATTGCTTATTCCTTAACCAGGCCATATGTTGAATTCACTATTTGGTACATCACCACACTGCCAAATATGCAAAGATGATTAAACCAGGAAGAAAAAACCAGGCAGACATCTAACTGAAGTGGCTATTAGTAGACCGCTCCCTAAGCAATGACTATCAGAAGAAAGGATCTTTTAAAGTAGAGAGAGAAAATGCCCTCTCAGACTGTATAACCAGAAGCACTTCTTCCAAAAATGACAGAAAAATAATTATCTTTGATTTAAAAAAAGAGACTTTTTAAAAAAATTTATTTATTTATTTTTATTTTTTTGAGACAGGGTTTCTCTGTGTAGCCCCTGGCTGTTCTGGAACTCACTTTGTAGACCAGGCTGGCCTCGAACTCAAAAATCCACCTGCCTCTGCCTCCCAAGTGCTGGGATTAAAGGTGTGCGCCACCACGCCCGGCAAAAAAAAAAGTTAGTGATTAGTTTGTTACTGTTGTGCTTATAAAAAGATAAAGAGAAGGGTGTAGTCTATGCAGGTGCAGTCAGTTATGGGGGAGGGGATGCCTTGGCGGCCCATGCCAAGGTATCCCTTGCCCTTGAGGGACCAGCCACAAGACTGAAGTTGCTACTACAATCTATATGATGGCTATAACTGTCACCTCATGACAGTTTATTATGACTCTTCTTTATATGCTGATATTCTCTGTTCCAGGTCAAGTTCACCACTGATCTGTTGCTGTGACTAAAAATTAGGTTGCATTTTCTAGAGATATATATAAATAGACTTGTACTTGTTTAAGTGGACCTGGGTTATTTATAAAAATAGTATCTTTATTTTACATACATATACGTATATATCATTGATTCTTTGTGAGTTTTACATCATGCACCCCTACTCCACTCATCTCCCAGTCCCACTGTATCCACCCCCTGCCCTTGCAACTTCCTCGCTCAAAAGAAAATAAAAAACACAAACAAAAAAACAAAACAAAACAAAAAACACAGACAACTTCTTGTCATGGAATCTGTAGTGTGTCACATTGAAAGACCCACAACGTGAGGCCTCCCTCACGTTCTGACTCAGGAGAGGCGACACCCCAAAATCACCCACAAGAAACGGTCTTGCTGCAACTTGCAAGAGGATTTTTATTCGAGAGCGTTCTCGGGCCCATGGTCATACACCACGCAGGGGTAGAGGACCATGGCGCCCCGTGTAGTTGAGTAAGGGGGTATTTAAAGGAAGAAACCACAATTCATGGAGGTGGGGAGGGCGTTGTTGGAAAATACCAAAAATACCAGTTAAGAGTCACAAGGAAGTATAAAGTCACAAGTGTCAGGTTATCTCTCAAGATAGTTTCTAAGAGCCCCTAACAATCTAAGAGCCCCTAAAGATAGCACATTTGCATTGCAGGTTCCAGTAATGGTCAGGGTGCCATT
Organism: Mus caroli; assembly: GCF_978045245.1. Lineage (NCBI taxonomy): Eukaryota > Metazoa > Chordata > Mammalia > Rodentia > Muridae > Mus > Mus caroli. The sequence goes on from NW_028227259.1 coordinate 20,776,000, forward strand.
CTTTGAATTGAACCCAGGAAGCGGGTAGGTGGAGGAATGTCGCTATCTGTTTTATGACCAGTACCTGGAGCACTAAGCCACAAAGGCTACACTCCCAAGCCTGGGCCCAAAAGCCTCGAATTTTGTTTTTACTTTGCTATACTTTTTTAATACTTCTTCATTCCCCACTTCTTCTAGTTAATAGTTCTAATCTTAGAACTAGACACTATTTTCTCCCTGACATATTTGATCCTTTAGGGCATAGTACTGTTGTCTCAAAACTAAAAGCCACACTGCATTAATTCTTGTTTTAATAAAGGTGACTTGCCTACTTAACACACATGGACCTATAATTAAAAGCAGAAGCAAAATAAAAAGGGGTCCCATAAAGGTAGAAAGTAGGGTGGTCAAGAGTACAAGATAAGGGCCTTTCCACCCGAGTCTCAAGGTTTTCTGCGTGGAGATGTCTAGCAGGTCTTCTGGAGCAGGCCTTCTGGAGCTGCCTTTTTGCTCGCTGTCTCACTCACTGGAGTACCTTGAGCCTAGAGAACAAAGGCTGGGAAAGCAGCATGTCAGCACTATGTACAGAGGCTATTTTTACCAGTGGAGGGGGCCCCCTGTAGAGTAATTTATAAGGGGGTCAGTCTAAACTGTCCAGGGGTGTTTCTATCCCTGAAGAGCAAAGGGTAGGAGAGGAGAGCTATCCAATCATTAGCGCCAGTCTCCGCTGTCAATTTGGTAAGGGTCTCTTAATGGTTTTATTTATTCTCTCTACCTGTCCTGAGCTTTGGGGCCTGCATGCACAATGTAACTTCTAACCGATCTCTAATATCTTGGCCAGTCCCTGATTTACCTGGGCGACAAAGGCAGGTCCATTACCTTGGGAAGATTTCTTTTAGAAATTCTACCTCATCATAGCACAGGCCTTGCAGCTTTTGGCTATTTCTTCTGTCAAGTCAGAGAGTCCTGTAACATAGCAGTCAAAGGACCTAACCACACCTTTTAATTTCTTGGCCCCCAGGCGAGTCAAATACTGTCCATAACTTGATAGTGCTCAGGGGTGTATCTAAAGCTGGTCTCTCTGATGTCATAATAATCTTTAGGCTCCTTGACTGCCAGGATCATTGCTCCTTGAGTCACCTGTTTGGCAGTTAGATCTGCTATCTGATTTTCTTTAGCCACAGCATCTTAGGTCTTTCTCTGCAGATGTCAACAGCCCTCTCTGTCTGTATATTGCTCCGTACAGTGGCAAAAGCATACCTGCTGTCAGTGTAGACTTTTCTTTTGCCATTCATAGAGCTTGTCTCAAAGTCACAAGTTCAGCTTTCTGGGCCGACGTCCCTTCAGGGAGGCTGCTGGCCTAGATCACTTGCTTTCTGTCCACCACCATACTGCTGTCCCCGCCTTCTGCTTATCTTTAACCTCGAGGCTACTGTCATCAGTGTACCAGCTCGAACCCTCAGGCCAAGGCTGATCTGATCCTTCAGATCATTTCAGCGCAGTGGTGAGTAGGTGCAGTCTCACGCAGTGGGACAGCAGGTGGAACGAAGCGAAGGTCACTCGTTCAGTCAACAAAAAGTTTTGATGTGTCACAGGAGCGTTGGTCGTCATCCATCAGTCAGGGGGCTTTCAGATAATGCTTTCAAGAGCGTGGGATGCCATTACAGCTAGTTGCTGTCCCAGAGTGAGCTTATCAGCATCCTTGACAAGCAGATTATGGCAGTAATAGCTTACAGGCAAGAAAACCACCCGCTGGCAACAGGGTGTAACTTCTTGGATAGGTAAGCCACTGGCCTTTTTCAAAGTCCCAAAGTCTGAGAAAGGACTCCTCTGGTGACCCCTGATCTCTCTTCCACATAAAGAGTGAAAGGCTTGGTTAGGTCAGACAAAGGCTGGCCATCAGTAGGGCCTGTTTTATTTCTCTAAAGGCTTTCAGGTGATCTGGGATCCACACAAACACTTCCCCTTCCTTGGTTAGGAGGTACAATGGGAAGCTAAGGTCGCCAACCCAGGTGTCTAGAGTCTGTAGAAGCCAGCAAGTACCCAAGAATTTTCTTACTTGCCTTGGCGTAGTTAGCCACTACTTCCCGTCTCGAAGGGTGTCTCTCAAATAAGTACCTTCAGTCTGACACAGCTGAGCCTTTTTAGCTGAGGCTCGGTCTTCAGTTGCCCAGGTTTCCTGTCTAGATCCTGTCTTTTTTTTTTTCTCCTATCACTGTGGCCAAGATTCTAGTCAAATTTCTCTCTTCTCTAATATCTCTCCTGTTTTCTCTTTCTTCTGCCTCCCGCCTCTCTCTCTCTCACACACACACTTTCTCTGCCTCTTTCACTAGACTGCCCAACTGTCTCCCTCTTCTAATACACTTTCTAATCTCTGAAGTTTCTTCCTAGGTAAAATCAAAGGGAGTGAACCGCCTGAAGGCTTCCATAAGCCTTTCAAGGAACATTGAGGGAGGTTCGATCGGCCCCTGCATTACCTCTTACCTTAGCCAAATTAGTGGGCCTGTCTTGAGGCACCTTGGAGACCAGAGCCTGGCGTTAGATTTTCAAGCTCTCCTTACCTTCAGCCATGTCGCAGTCGCAACTGGGGCGAGTCAAAAGGAATCCCATGCCAATCTCATTTTGTAGCTGTGTAGACCGCCCGTTGGCTCCCGGGCTATTTTTCTAGCCTCTAACAGAATTCTCTCTCGCTCTTCGGTTGTTAAGAGCATCTGCAACAGCTGTTGACAATCATCTCAAGTAGGCTGATGAGAAAACATAAGGAACTCTACCAACCCTGTCCTGAGAAAGGGGGTGGTTAGTTTTCCAGTTATAAATACCAGCAGAGGAAAATGACCAGTACTGAAGGGTTAAAGTTTGGGCGGGTCCACCAGAGTCCTCCCGGACTCTGTGCTCTGCAGCTCCATGTACCCGCAGCGGTCCGTCTCTCAACACCCCGAGGGGTTTGGGGTTCCCTCCGCGGCTGGGGTTGAGGCTGTGGATAAGGGGAAGGTTGTGGACTAGGCCACTCAGGAGGCTTCATACAACCACAATTTTGAGAAGCAAAACCAAATTTTAAACAATCTATTTTTTTTTAAATGAACTCTAAAAACATTACTTGCTACAAAGTTTGGCTGTCCGTTCCTGCACACAAACACAAGAAGGTGCAGCCGCCAATATATCTGTTATAAATCGGGTTTCTAGGATAAGAATTAAAACATTTATACTTTTGAAACTATTTAGAAACAAAAATGAAATGGCCGTATACATTTGCTCATTTAAACCAAACAAAATTCTTAATTTTTCTAGCTGTAATTTCAAGAGAGGAGCACCTTGTCACCTGATGAATCCAATAATCACAAGCACAGAGATTTTTGTAGGAAAAACAGCCATTTGTTCCCTTACCATAGAACTTAAGAACTTGAGAAGCTGGTGGTCCCTATAAGAGCAGCATTTATAATCAGCTCCTAGCAGGGCTTCTCTAGCCACACTAGATTCCTAACTACAGGTGCAGGGCTCCAAAGACCAATTAAAACTGTTTATTTTATTTTTTTACCAAATTATCCCCAGATAGTCGGAGAGTACTGCCTTTTTCAAAACCCATTCTCTCACATCTCAGGTGTAAACTATCTCTAGTCAGGGTATAAAGCACCTATGAGAATTACCTTTGCTTTTCTAGATTTTCACATAGCTCTAAACACATACACAAAAACACATAAAACAGAAACCAACAGATCCAGACACATTCGACCCTTTCTTGTCCTCTACAAGCAGGCAAAAGAATTAGACGATTTTGGAGGGGGAAGCTTCCGCTTCAACAGAACTCTGTCCCTCTGACCGATCCGGAGACGGCCAGGCGTCCCTGGCTCTCCTTACCTCCCAGGGCGTCCCCCGGGGCCACAGCCTGTGGTCCTCCTAGCACGTCTGCCGACCACAGTCCTCCGGTCCTTACGGCCCAAAAGGACAGCTGCAAATACCGACCGCGCGCACATTTCAGACCCCATCACCCCATCGTCTACAAACACCAGCATCCATTTCTACCTAGATGACCAAAACCAGAGAAGCACACTTGTTCCTCACTCTGCCAGGTGTAAAACCAAGGCACGAGGTGGGACTCGAACCCACGATCTCGCAACCCGAAAACCAAGACACAAATTTAATAAACTCAGATGGATCCGAACTCAGACTTCGCCATGCTTCAGAAACATAGGACAAGACACAAACAACCCAACACAACAAGCACATGTTCCAATGTTCGTTTCAGAAAACAGACACTCAAAACAGAGACACCGGCCGGCACACACACAAGAGGGGATCCCCATACCTCCAAGTCGGTTCTTGGGTGTGAGGGGTGGTCGCGTTTCCCGGCCAACGCACCAAATGAAAGACCCACAACGTGAGGCCTCCCTCACGTTCTGACTCAGGAGAGGCGACACCCCAAAATCACCCACAAGAAACGGTCTTGCTGCAACTTGCAAGAGGATTTTTATTCGAGAGCGTTCTCGGGCCCATGGTCATACACCACGCAGGGGTAGAGGACCATGGCGCCCCGTGTAGTTGAGTAAGGGGGTATTTAAAGGAAGAAACCATAATTCATGGAGGTGGGGAGGGCGTTGTTGGAAAATACCAAAAATACCAGTTAAGAGTCACAAGGAAGTATAAAGTCACAAGTGTCAGGTTATCTCTCAAGATAGTTTCTAAGAGCCCCTAACAATCTAAGAGCCCCTAAAGATAGCACATTTGCATTGCAGGTTCCAGTAATGGTCAGGGTGCCATTCTTTGAATTGAACCCAGGAAGCGGGTAGGTGGAGGAATGTCGCTATCTGTTTTATGACCAGTACCTGGAGCACTAAGCCACAAAGGCTACACTCCCAAGCCTGGGCCCAAAAGCCTCGAATTTTGTTTTTACTTTGCTATACTTTTTTAATACTTCTTCAACATATGTTCCACAGTGTACCCCTCTGTCCACACATTTTCACTTGGGAATGTTGGTCTGGTTCAAGGACTTGGGCTTCTGTGACATCATCAATATTGGATCCTCACCTGGTTTCCTCCCAGTTATCCTGTTGCTACCCTGAGTCGTGGAGACCCTGCAGCTTTAGATCAGCAGGACCTTCCCTTTCTCGTGCTCTAACAGTTCACACATGGTGTAGATTTTGGGGCGGGCCAACTCAAAGCCTTAGGTCTGAGCCTGGGTGGTACCTGAGTTGGTCAACGTGCAGGCTCTCCTGTATCTGTACAACTCAGGAGAACTCTGCAGCACTGTTTGGGCTAGACCACCCAGTGCATAGTAGCTTTTGATCTGGCTTTTTGCATTTAGCATAATTATTTTAAAATTCATTCATGTTACAGTTGATGAAAGAGAGTGTTCCTTCTATATTATTAACAAATACTAGTCTTTTTCTGTTACATATAAAACAAAGATGTTTAGGATTCAGTCTGTATCTTTTTGTGGTTTTGGGAAATAGATCTTTTTTTTTCATTGTAAGAGATTAATTTTTAAATATTAACTTATTTTAAAATATTAATGTATTTTGCTTTATGACTTGAATTGTGGGTTTAGATTAATAATTAAAGCAACTGCTTCATTATAAAATTTAAAAATTAAAAGCTTAGAATTTCCTAGTTTGTTTACATGGAGTCATGGCCTCTGTTGTTGGAGAGAATTAATCCCTGTAGAGCATTGGGCTTTGCTGTCTCCATTTCTGGATATTTCATTTTATGTCTTGCACTCATATATAATTTTTAATAAAAGTTTTCCTTTTCCTTTTCAGTCTATTTATATGAATTATAAATCTAGGATAATTATTGACAACAATCTTTATACACACACACACACACACACACACACACACACATATATATATATATGTATATATATATATATATATAAAACCAACTAAGTTATGATGTACATTTTCTTTTCTGCTCTGGATTTTTATAGATATCAGCAATACTACAATACAGTAACCAGTCTTCACTTTGGACAGTTATAATCTACACAAGTACAAGTTGCACACTTTATTTAAAAGCAAGTTCCTAACAATTTGGCTTCTGTTTTAGTTTCCAAGGAAAGTTAACTGTGAGCAAGTGCATACATGCACAGTTCACAAGTCAGTTCATGAAGATACACAGACATCGCAATCAGTGATTAACCACAGGATTAACATACACAGAAGAGCATACGGATGCATTTACTGCTTCCTAGTCTCCCAGTGACAAGCCCACAAGACATTTAACAAACAGGTACTTAAGAGACGGAGTTTGCTCAACAAACAAGAAAGTGCGGGGAAGAAGTGATGTCAGGGGTGAGAAAGTAAAAAGAGTCACCCATCAGAGAATGGAAATTGTGTGGATGGTGATGTTATAAGAGACTGTAAGGCAATTCAGGCAGGGGAACTCTGTGAAGGTGGCTTACAGATATCAACAATGATGGACAATGAGAAGTGTGTGGGTGTCCCAGAGGAAGGGACACTGGCAAGAGAACAGACAAACAAACAAGCAAGCAAAACAACCTCATTACCTTTAAAGGAACACCCAGAGATGCTTCCCAACATTGACACCACAAAGGGTGAAGGTCAGGAATATTTTCACACAAAAGCAGCAGTATAAAAATATAATTTGAAAAGACATTGCTGCAAAAGTGACAATGGTAATAGGTTTCCAGGAATGTATTTAATAAAAATTTAGGAAGAATGTTAAGAAACCATGAGCTCACCTGAAAATGAATATATAGACATAAAAACATATGTGAAACATTGGGGATGACTTGCTCCAGTTGAAATCACTTGAACACTACACCTGCATAACCCTGAGGATCATTTGCAGAAAGCTTGCTCTAGAGGATGAGAAAGTAGGCTGCAAAGTCTTAGTATAAATCGGGACTTTTTCTCTCTTGGGGGAAGACTACAGAGTATGTATTGCTTCTTGTTAACAGCAGTTCCTGGGTAAACAATCTGTGGCCCATTAGGAATGTGGGATGATAGCTGGAGAATATGCTGATGGCATCTTCATAGGCTATAAGTGTCTGTGATGTCTTGGGAATGTTCTGCCTTCAGACAGCTTTAACATATAACTACTAAGGCTCAACACTTCATCTGTCTTAGCCCTGAAAAGCTACAACACTACCTAGTAACGTTGGGTATCTTTTCAGCTGTGGATTTATTGAAAAACAAAACAAAACATCTTTGTGAAGAGCAAACTATCTCACAATGCACTGAACTGACCCCAAGAGGACAAAACTAGATGAATATTTGAAAGCCACAATTGGCTTTGTATAATATGGAACAGTAAACCAAACAGACCAGTAAAGCACACTGTGTATGTTTCTACTCAAGACCACTGACAACTGTTTCCTCTCCCAAGTGGGGCTCTGGCTTGGCCTGGAGTGTGGCTTCAGGAACCCAGTATGGGACTGGGCAATTGGTAGGTCTATACGTGTTGATATTGGGTTAACAGCAAATGACAGTGGGAGATGTGATAAACTAATAACAAGTACGAACCACACACCAAATGTACAAGATCATCGCCTCAGTTGACTTTTAATCTTATTTCATATAATTTTATCTCCAATTAATAGATCATTTCATTCCAGTCATACCGAAGTGTCTCATATCCCTCATCCCTTGAAGTTCATGAGGAAACTTGAAATATAAGTATAGGTGGTCCCCATTTTCTTTAGTCCACCTAGCTTACAACAGCCCACTGTCCTGTCCCATTCCTTTTTGCTTGTTTGCTTTAGCTTTTAAAATATTTATTTACATATATTTATATGTTTGCTTGCTTGTATATCTGTGCACCACATGTGTGAAGTGCCTGTAGAGTCCCTTGGAACTGGAGTGAAGGATGGTTGTGAGCCCAGACTGGTGCTAGGAACTGAGTCTGGGTCCTCTGCAAAAGCAGCAAGTGCTTTTAACTGTTGAGCCATTTCTTCATCCTTTGTCTAATTCTTTGGACATGTGAATCTCTGCCAAAGCTAGGCAACAAGGCAGAAAGTCTCCCTCTCAGCTTCTGTTACCACCCATAATCCAACCTCAAGTCCCTACTGCAGAGCCTGTTGATTTCCAGTTTTTCTCCTGGCTTTGTGGGGGAAATCCACCCCATTACTCAGTCACTAAAACTATCCCTTTTCATTTATTTCCAAGCTAAGCTTTTAGAAAAAAAAATATAAGCACTGTGGGTTATCTATACACACAGCCTTCTTGGAATTGGATTGGAGAAATCTCTGAATAACGTTCTAAGTTAACATCTCAAAAATATTGTTTGCATTAAATTCAGAGGAATGTTGCATAATCCAGCCAGATAAGTAAGCCACCGTCCTATGACACAGGATTCAGTCCTTAAGTTTCTCAGACTCCCAAGTACTGCAGGTAGGCAAAGATGTCCATTGTATCCATTGCATCTGTTACAGTACCAACCATGCAAAACCCTCAACAGACATTTGGCCAAACCTGGTCAAATCCCCAACCACTGCATCTGGCACTGGTCAGCAGTTCATTAGTACCTTCAGTCTTTCATATAGGCCTGCAGCTTAGAAAATACAGAGTAAGCTCTGAAAACTGAAACTTTATGTCATTTGCAAGAAACAGTTAATCTGCCTTGAAGCCATGTATGTTCTTTGTTTGATTTATGCCATGTAACTAGCTTTCTATCTTGCTGGAAAAAAAGAAGAGCAGTGTGTTTTGTTATTATGTGATGTCCCAGACTTTCTAGAAGTATTAAATCATGTATGGTCTGCATACTGTATTTCTTTATACAATCCTTAAAATTATGAATTTCAAAAGATTTAACTATGAAGATTTTAGAAAGATGATTGTGGAGCCATACTTGTGTCTTTCTGGATGACACACAAAACAGTTGTTCCAGATAAACTTAAGTCACCATTTCTAATAAAACAAGCAGAGGTGAAGGATAATCACTATGGAGGTTAGTGAATATGGAAGCTTAGGGCAAAACCTTGTGAGGGGAGGTACTGTGCGGCTGGGCATCCTGGGCTCTCTATGGAGCAAATGAACCTACTGACCAAGGAGACAACACATGCCTGTTGGCTAGACTATTCAGGCACTGGGAACTGAAGTGGAAACCGAGGTAATACTCTATGACATTGAAGAGAGGGTCAAGCGGGAGGAGAAGTGAGTATTCAGTCATTGTGATCCAGCCTGCAGCTTATTAGCAGAAAGAAATATTTCAGGACTTGGAATAAAAATCAAGGTCTTGTAGCTGCTGAGTGTGACAGACCATACTGTTAATTTATATAAAAAGAAGTAGTAGCTGGGAAAAAGAAATGACTGAAGAAAATTGAGTAGGATCACATTTCTGTCCGAGAAGGTCTAATTCTCATGGAGAAGACTAGAGCTAACACTCCCAAGTGATAGTCCAAGAGGATGTACGCAAGAACCCAAGAGAACCAAGGAAGGGGTGCTGACAGAGTGGGCCTCAAAGCTGTTTCAGAGCATGGAACCTAGGGATTGGCCTCACAGCATGAGAATGCACATACAAAGTGAACACCATTTTACGAGAAAGTTTTAAGTTCCCTCCTTCCAATGCTCTGCTGAACCGGGTAGATATAAATAGACTACAAGTATGATTTAAAAATATCTACCATAACATATAACATAAGCAAGCAGTATGTTTCTTATGTAGTAATGTTACTCTATTCTGCAAAATATTCACTGCAGAGTTGGCCAGCTTCAGGTCTCTCGTCCCCATTAGGACCTGGACATGTGTCTGCCTGCAGACACTGTTGTACTCTAGTGTTTGCTGCCACATGGTGCCCACTCTCATGAAGCAGACAGAGAAAGAAGTGGAGTCATTACCTTGGATGTGTCCCCCCACCCCCAGCACTCCCCTCCCCCTGAGAGGTCCCCTGCAGCTTTCCAGGACAAGCTGTAGGATGGGCCCTTGACCTACTTTCACATGCTGCCAGGCTCTTGGCTGACATCACATCCAGCATCTTGCTGATGTCATTACTTTCTGCTTCTGGCTGTTTTCTCACTGTCTTGGCTGTCCCTGAGATTGCTAAATGTTCACCCTTGCTTTGTGTTTTGCTCCATGATTAGCATTCTGTACTGTGCTATCCTACCCAATGCCTCCTTTCTTATTTACACATCCAGAGACCAGAGACTGTCATATAATTCCCTTAAAGTCTGTATGATGCACACTATAGGACTCATTGAATTTTTGACAAGTTGAAAATCAGACCAGACAAATCAGGTTCTACATTGTTCCCCACCAGTTACAATATTAAAGTATTGAAAACGCTTTAATGGGTGAGAGCTGCATATTTTAAAATTTTTTACAAAATGAAATAGGACATGATAGAGAGAAGGATGTCACCAAGTATTGTAAAACAGAATACTATTTTGTGAAACTCCTGCTTCATAAAAGTTGAGTGTCGAAGAATAAAACATTTTTAAGTAACATAAGCTATAAAAGAACTTTGGAAGGCAGTGATGTTTAATCCTGACTGTCAACTTGATGGGGTCAGTATCCAACTGGGGTGCACATCTCTGGGTTGTTGTATAAGAGTATTTTTAGAAAGAATTAACAGAACAGAGACGATCCCTGAGAAATAAGCACGTCTGAGTGGGTGCTATAGAGAGATACAGGGAGGTCTGAGAAGAGAGCATGCTATTTGTTTAATTGTTGTTGGTGAGACCATCTATCCATACTGTTGTAGCTGATGCTTTCCTTTGGTGACATCAGACTCTGGCCTCTCCTGGGAGCCAAAGACTAGCAACTTCCCTGTTGCCTTAGGTTGGCACTGTTGGGACGCCCAGTGTTTAGGACTAAGCGGCTCCTAGGTTTTCAGATCCTCTAGCATGAAGATGGACCACACTAGCCAGTCTAATGCTCCCCATCCCCTTATACAGATGTGTATGCTCGCATTATCAGTTTTGTTTCTCTGGACAACCCTTACTAATATAAAGGTCATGAATTATATTGCAGAGTGGGTTAGATATTAAGTAGATATCTATTCATTTTGTATATCTAATTTCTTGTCATACTTTATTTCAGGCACTAGAACTACTTTATGAGCATAATTCCTTGGACCATAATCATCACCTGAGAAAGCCGCGTGAGACACCAGTTTTAGGGTAAGTTTAGGCTACCTGTGGATATATTGGTGAGAATTGGTAAGAAATCCCAGTTCTCTCTCTCTCTTCCTGAACTTTAAATGGTTTACTTTGGATATTTCTCCCTTTGCAATCCAGAGTCCTAGCCAATATAAAAGAACATGGAAGGAAGAGTTGGAAAATCTGGGTTTGGGCCACACAGTGCTCACACTGGATGTATGATTAGAAAATCACTCTCACCAGCAGTTTATTTCTTGTCTACAGTAAGGGAAGCGGCTCAGGTTGGTAGTTCACCGATCTTGCTTATTCTCACAGTTCCCAGTTATTCCAAAGTGAAGATGGGAAAGCAGAGATGCCAAGCTCCAGGCTAGGCTCTTCTGAATCAAACACAGATCAGTGTAGATAAAACAGGCACTTGTAATGAATTCTTGATTCTATGCATATTTTTTTGTATTACATGCGTGCCTTTTGCTCTTAGAGACCAGGGAAGGGTCTTCGATCTACCAAACCTGGAGTTGCACATGGCTGTCAATTGTCAAGTAGGTGCTGGGAAATGAACATGGTTCCTCTGGAAGAGAAGTCAGTAATTTTAACTACTGAGCCATTTTTTCAGACCCAACCACCTTAGATGGTTCTGACTAACCACCAAGCTAGATAAATCTGAACTATATAATTTCTATAGAGTTTCCACATTTAATAACACCCAGTGCTCTGTATTCCTGGAGATCATGCAGTTTGACTGAATTCTTAGTAATTGATATACTGACACATATAGAATATGAACTTTGTTTTTGTTGACTGGCTAAGACAAATGGTGCAATGAAGATGGTGGTGATAATGAGTGAGGATATGTCCTGAGGGTATTGCTGAGGATATGTGCTGAGGGTATGCACTGAGGATATGTGCTGAGGGTATGTGCTGAGGGTATGCACTGAGGGTATGTACTGAGGATATGTGTTGAGGGTATGTGCTGAGGGTATGTACTGAGGATATGTGTTGAGGGTATGTCTTGAGGGTATGCATTGAGGGTATGTGCTGAGGGTATGTGCTGAGGGTATGCACTGAGGATATGTGCTGAGGGTATGTGCTGAGGGTATGCACTGAGGGTATGTACTGAGGATATGTGTTGAGGGTATGTGCTGAGGGTATGTACTGAGTATATGTGTTGAGGGTATGTCTTGAGGGTATGTGCTGAGGGTATGTGTTGAGGGTATGTGCTGAGGGTATGCACTGAGGATATGTGCTGAGGGTATGTGCTGAGGATATGTGCTGAGGGTATGTGCTGAGGATATGTGTTGAGGGTATGTGTTGAGGGTATGTGCTGAGGGTATGTACTGAGGATATATGTGTTGAGGGTATGTCTTGAGGGTATGTGCTGAGGGTATGTGTTGAGGGTATGTGCTGAGGGTATGCACTGAGGATATGTGCTGAGGGTATGTGCTGAGGGTATGTGCTGAGGGTATGTGCTGAGGGTATGTGCTGAGGATATGTGCTGAGGGTATGTGCTGAGGGTATGTACTGAGGATATGTGCTGAGGGTATGCACTGAGGATATGTGCTGAGGGTATGTACTGAGGATATGTGTTGAGGGTATGTGCTGAGGGTATGTACTGAGGATATGTGTTGAGGGTATGTCTTGAGGGTATGTGCTGAGGGTATGTGTTGAGGGTATGTGCTGAGGGTATGCACTGAGGATATGTGCTGAGGGTATGTGCTGAGGATATGTGCTGAGGGTATGTGCTGAGGATATGTGTTGAGGGTATGTGTTGAGGGTATGTGCTGAGGGTATGTACTGAGGATATGTGTTGAGGGTATGTCTTGAGGGTATGTGCTGAGGGTATGTGTTGAGGGTATGTGCTGAGGGTATGCACTGAGGATATGTGCTGAGGGTATGTGCTGAGGGTATGTGCTGAGGATATGTGCTGAGGATATGTGCTGAGGGTATGTGCTGAGGGTATGCACTGAGGGTATGTGCTGAGGATATGTGCTGAGGGTATGTGCTGAGGATATGTGTTGAGGGTATGTGCTGAGGGTATGTGTTGAGGGTATGTGCTGAGGGTATGCACTGAGGATATGTGCTGAGGGTATGTGCTGAGGATATGTGCTGAGGGTATGTGCTGAGGATATGTGTTGAGGGTATGTACTGAGGATATGTGTTGAGGGTATGTGCTGAGGATATGTGCTGAGGGTATGTGCTAAGGGTATTGATGAGGGTATTGATGAGGATATGTGCTGAGGGTATGTGCTGAGGGTATGCACTGAGGATATGTGCTGAGGATATGTGCTGAGGATATGTGTTGAGGGTATGTGCTGAGGATATATGCTATTACTATGTCAATAAGGTGTCTAGAAAAGTAATACCAATAAATGAATTAAAATTTCTCAGTGTACCTAACATGTAGGATGGTCTGTACAATTACAAATGTTTATTCAAGTAGTAAGGATATTTAAAGACAACAATATAGAAGCAAAGGTGGAGAGTACAGAGAAACTGGGTGACTACATTTGTTTTGTGTCATTACTGAGATTTATAGTATCCAGAAGTGTCACATTTCCTGTGTCAGAACATAAATATAAATTAGAGATGTGAGACAAACGATAATACAAGGCCTTGGTGATCTTTCTTAAGTAATTTTCTCCTGTCCAAAGTTTTCACTCTGTATGAAAAAATCACATATTTCTGTCATTAATTTAAGAAACCCAGGGCTGGTGAGATGGCTCAGTGGGTAAGAGCACCCGACTGCTCTTCCGAAGGTCCAGAGTTCAAATCCCAGCAACCACATGGTGGCTCACAACCATCCACTACGAGATCTGGTGCCCTCTTCTGGAGTGTCTGAAGACAGTTACAGTGTACTTATATATAATAAATAAATAAATCTTTAAAAAAAAAAAAAGAAACCCACAGAGATAAGCCTCATTACCCCAGTGGATATGTGTCTATTTCCCTCTGTAATATGCTTCAGAATAATTTATTAGTCTGTTTCTTTTTTTTTCAAGAATATTAGCATGGCAGGCAGACTTGACACCCTTTGCCTGGGAGATGGGTGTCTCAATACATTTTCATTATGTTTCTCTCTCTGCTCCTCTTAGAGGGAACTGCAAAGAGTAATGGGATATTTGGAGAGACAAACACACTGATATCAAGAATGGAGACTCATCTCTTCTGTGTCCTGGGGGCTCTGAGGTCGTGGCCACAGAGGCGAGAAGAGTGTGTAGTCTCCATTTGTGAAGAGTTAGGAAAGACCTTTTGGGAGAAGGGAGGCAGGTGCGCCCGGACAGTCGAGTAGGCAGAGTAGGGTAGGGGAGCAGGAGTTAATTTACACCTAAGGAAGTAACTATTTTTGAAACATTAGAGTAGCTTGTCAGCCTTGACTTTTTTTTTTTTCAGATTCCCAAGACACTAGACTAGGATGAGTAATTCTAGGCAATGACTGTCATTGTCAGGATAGCGCCATAATTAGAGAAATACAAACCACGTCTCACTCAGAGTTACCACAAATAGAGCTGCTTCGGTAGCTGTCAATTAGGAAAGGTTAATAAAGTCAGAACAGCCAGATGGTGGAGAAGTTGAAGACTGTAGATGTTTCTTTTGCTTCAGCAAACCTAAAAGAAATGGGTCCTGAATTCCGCAGTAAAGTTGATGGGATTGCTGTGGGTATCCACCAGAGAGCGCTGCTTGAACATTGGTTTAAGCCAATAGAAAGTCATCATATTAGCCTTTTCAAGGTGAGCTTTGGAGCACAAAGACCATGTTCTGGGTTGACATACTTCAGTTAACAGCAACAGTTAGCCTGAAGCAGAACTATAGAAGCTAAAAAGCAAGGTTAGTACATTTTGAGACTTTCCCAGAACCATTAACTTGGATGGCTTAGGCCTTTGTTTTAGTGTTGGCAGGTGGTGCTGTCTACATGCTGAGTGTTACAGCCTGAATAGTACTTCCATCACGGAGGAGTCAGTTGTGCTATGGTCTGGGACTCTTTTACATGTTAAAAATTTTCCTTTAGGTTCATAATGCAGTTGGAATCTCTCTTCACTTTTGCAAATGTCACGAAATGGCTTAAGCAGGGAACCTTGCTATCTTAGCTACTTTTCCTGATGCTGTGATAAAATATTGCAACAAAAGCAGCTGCAGGCAGAGACAGTTTATTTTGGCTTACAAATTCCCAGGAAAGTCTATCATGACAGAGAAGCCTTAGCCCGTTAAATTCCTCCAAGGATGCTGGGGAATCTAGGTGTATTGCATCTACAGTTAGGAAGCAGAGAGTGGTGAATGCTGGCACTTCTTTTCATGCATCTGAGGAATTAAGCTCAGGGAAGGGTATCTGCCATTATTTGGATGGGTCTTCCCACCTCAACTAACTTAATGAAGATGATCTAGCACAGTCATGGCCAGAGGTCCTCCATTGGAGTACCCAGCAGCCTGTCACCTACACAATTCTCATATCTAGTTGATAATTAATATTAGCCATTGCATTATCTAAACTGTTTTAATAAGCTGGAGATTTAAAAAAATTCTGTTCCCCAATTTGAAAAATAAACCAGAGATATTCATCCAAGAAAGCAGACACCTGTGAACCAAGGTGCTATTCGGAGAACCAACGTGCTATTCAGAGTTATGTAATTATTTCCTTCACAAATAGAAGTGGTTGAATACAGCCGCCTTCAGGCATCAGGCTCAAATTACTGATGCTTAAATACACATCCTGTACACTAAGAAACAGACATATTCAGTTATCTTATCTGTTGCATTGTGTGCATAGTTTTGTTTTATTTCAAAATCTAGAAAAACCTCTTATTTTTAGCACACAAATCACAGGAACTTAAGAGAATATACCTTTAGCTTTTAATACAATCATACGCTTAAAACTTACATAATATTTAAAAAGTTCGTAGTAGCTGGAGTTTGATACAAAGCCTGGTGTGATGGTTTCTCTTTCCCTTTCACATTTCTCCGTTCCTTTATGTCGTATATTTAGGATATGAAGTCTGTATAAGTAAGATGTGAGAACTCTGCGAAAATTAGATAAAAATAAAGTTTTGCTCAAGACAGCTTTATTCATCAGCTACAAATAGATGTGATATTTAAATACCAACAATCATATTGTAGTTTGCACATAAGAATCATTTTAGAAGTTAAGTTTAAAAAGGAAACACAATTGTCAAAATTTCTGTTGACAGAAGGTATCTGCCCACGTGTAAATTTTTCCATTCTCCTTAATATACGGTGAACAGCAGCGCCTGCTTTCATTCTGTTCGTAAGTCAGTGACGACAGCAGCACTCAGCTTTATCAGGTGATTGCATTACCTGCCAGGGAGTCCCTGCAGAGCTAGTTGAATATTACTAAAGGTCAGTGTGGAATTGTGGTTGTGATTTCCAAAAGCAGAAATAGCTAGCATTTAAATTGTTGCAACCTAGTATGTTGATTAAGTTTAGCATCTCTGGTTCAAACAGAAATGTTAATTACTTGCAAAAAAAGTGAAAATGGTGTACTTCATAATTACAAACTTGTATTTGCAAGCCTTTGGCGTGAAGTACCTTTGGGTATGTTCTATTTCTGCTGATTGACCTTCTCCACTCAGAAGCTGGGAAATTACATCTATAGATAGCTAAATATAATTTCAAGGTTTTTCCATCTGCAAACACGCGGGAGCTGCTCTTTCATTCCTCAGACAGACACTGAGATACTGGGGTAGAAAAAGGAAAATACAATGGTCTCTCTTATTAAGAAGCCCCAAATTTAGTCAGGAAATACATTTGCAAATATGTGTGTGTAAGGTCATACACAGAAATATATCTGGATGCTGAAGAAGCCTAATTCTTGGTGGATGGGCAGGCGGTCTCACAAACAGATAGAGGAGTTCCAGAAATATGTAGGGTTTGCATAAAGACAAGAGTGTTTGAGAGTAGCAAGAAGTTGAGTTTGGGTTTAGACTGGGTTGAAGGATTAGAGAGGAACCAAAGAGGAGAAGGGAAAGATGGATGGAAACCAGGTACCTTGGCCATGACACTGAGCCTCAGTAAATACACGCAGATCAGACCACACACACGAGATCTATACTATTCACACACTTTCTTCACATTTCTCACATTCTGCCAAAGTCTTCAGGTTATCAACTACTGAGCTGCTAAAGGCAGTGGAGAATAATACTTCAGGATTTTGAGATACAATGTAGAACAAACCTATGTTCCTATGACAATATGGAGACTGTTAAGTAATAACCTTGCATGTATCAGGTTTGAAGAGGAACTGGTTAGAGACTACAGTTGTGCAACAATACCACACCCAGTTCAGGATTTTCAAATCTGTCCATGGGTAGTCAGGACACTTAGATTACAGGTTGCACACGTGGATCGTTGGTTTCTAGCACAGTTTCTTCAACCTGTCACACCAGTTGAAAGCCCTCCTGACCCCTGACTTTTTCAGTCACTGCCATTGCAATTAAGATTCCCATTGGGCAGGAAACTGCAGAGTGGTAATCAGTTGCCAGCTTCATTTTGGCTCAACCTCAAGACTTTTCACATCAGTGTGTTTGTCTCATGTCTGGCTCATACCAGATTTCTCTAGTCCTTTGATCT
The DNA here is from genome assembly GCF_978045245.1 of Mus caroli. Classification (NCBI taxonomy): domain Eukaryota; kingdom Metazoa; phylum Chordata; class Mammalia; order Rodentia; family Muridae; genus Mus; species Mus caroli. Next base: position 20,793,609 of record NW_028227259.1, read on the forward strand.
AGTTTCAGACAGGAAAGAGGTGAGTTTACTGTAGGTAAAAGCTGACACAAGAGTAAACAGACAGCGGTGTTGTGGTTTCTGCCCATATAACTGGTAGAGCAAGACTCACCAATCAGATGGTGAGAATGAAGGTCATAATGGTGAGGCTTGGTGACTTCTAGGTTGAGAGACTGAAATACTTAGAAAAAAATCAAAGGGAAAAGCTCTTCAGCTTATCAGGATCAGGAGCCATGTGCTGCTTGTCTGTTAAATACTGATGAGTCCTGACGTCAGGTTTGCCTTTATTATTTCATCTTTTAGACTTTGTGCAATAGCATCCATTCTTGTGACTCCAACCTTACTGCTTGTGTGCTGGTCTCTTTGCTATGAGAATTTTCCCACTCCATCTAGGTAGTAAGAACTCAATGAGTATTCACTGGATAGATGAATTGTGCTTGAGTTGCTCATCTTGCATATTTTCTAAGAATTATTATACTGTATATTATACTAAATATATGATTTATATACATATATAGAGAATATGTATATACTGTGTATATATAATATATGCATATTCCAATGTAATATATACATTAGCCTATGTTCTAACATGGAAACATTTATGAGACTGAAATGTAAGATTGTAGTCATTTTTTAGTTTGAGAGTCATTGGTGGCAAATGGATGAATACAATATCAGCAATGAATTAGAAAATATATGGAGAAGAAAGGCAGTAAGATGTCAATACTGATGAATTAAGTATAGGAAAACAAAATAGAATAAGTTCTCAAGAAAAGAAGAAAGTGGAAGGCAAGATAAAATCAGGGAATAAGGATGGAAATCATTTAGATGAAAGGGCCTTAGCCTACTGGCCATCCCCAAACCTCAGGATGTTACAGTTTGAATATAAAGCATAGGCTTACATACTTGAACACCTAGTCTACAAGTTGGTGGTACTGATTTGAAAAAGCTGAGATGCTTCTAAAAGGTGGAACCTCATTGGAAAAGGAGAGTCATTGAGAACAGGTCTTGAGATCATACAGCCTTCATCTCTTCCTGTCTATGCTCTGTCTGCTCTGGTGCAATGTGACTAGCTTACCTCATATCACCCTACTACTTACTATGTCTTACTGGTCATGCCAGACTGTATACCTTCTCAAAGTATAAGCTAAAACAAACCAAAGCTTCCTTAAGATGCTTCTGTTCAGTATTTTGTAATAGTCATGAGAAAAGTAACCTATAAAATGAATAGCTGACATGTGAACTTGGAGTCTGTATTTTACAATGGCTGAGTGTGTAGGAGAATTTAATAGGCTTCTGTGTTCCCAGGAGGAAGGACAGATGGTCCTAACAATGAATAGGTATGAGCAGGAGTGGAGTGACTGTGTTTGGCACCAATCCTGAGTGACTGTCACCACTTTCCATGTGAGGTATTTGGTATGTCACACCCATACAATGGCAATCTTTGTAGATTTAGAGGTACTGTTTCTGAAAGGGAAAATATGTCCACTATAAAACAGACAAACAAACAGTCTGTTTTACTGCAAAATGTGACTGTGGTTTGGGCACCTCTGAGAGTGCCCATGATGGAGAATCACCATGTGGGCAGTAGCAGTTGACTCTGACTTTAGAAAAAGGTGATGCTGCAGAATTGATGCGTGGAAAGATCTGTTTGAAATGTAGACAGCTCACTCTGGTATCATTTAGTACTTCTGTGCCTGGTTTCATGGTGAATGAGAAGCTGTAGCAACCTTCTCAGAGTGCTGCAACACCAAGAGCAGCAGACCAAGGATGCGTGGATAGTGAGGAAAGGCTGTGGTGGCATTGTGGCCACTTTGATACCAGAGAAGCAACAGGGTCATGACTCATCAGGCTGGTTGTCTTGCTATGTTTCCCCATGTGTCCATCAGAGCTGGGAGGGCTATTTTAGAGACATAGGAAGTAGGAGATCCAGGTAGTAGCAGTTGTCCCTGGATTAGGTTCCTGGAGACACTGCTCAGGTTGCTCTTTAGAGGTTTGTTGAGCTACTTGCCAGGAATGCTATTTGCAGAGGGAGTTGACCTCTAGGCCCCTTCAAGGTTTGGCTCAGCTGTTCTCAGGAGTGTCACTCAAGGTCATGACTCTTTCTAGCCCAGTTAATCATTAATTGACTTAGAAATATAAAGGTCTGGGCATCTTTACCCAACCCAGGTCATGTGGAAGGTCTGTTCTAGCCTCAATATTTCTTGTGTGGTTAGCCAAAGCTGACACTAGGCCTTCACCACAGCCTCAATCTCCTTCATTCCTGACCTGCTTCCTGCCTTTACCTTGAAAGTTTCTAATATCAAGGTTTCCTCTTCTTTTTTTTTTTTGACATTTTTTTATTAGATATTTTCTTTATTTACATTTCAAATGCTATCCCGAAAGTTTCCTATACCCTCCCCAAACCCTGCTCCCCTACCTACCCACTCTGGCTTCTTCTCCCTGGCATTCCCCTGTACTGGGGCATATAAAGTTTGCAATACCAAGGGGCCTCTCTTCCCAGTGATGGCAGACTAGGCCATCTTCTGCTACATATGCAACTAGAGATACGAGCTCTGCGGGTACTGGTTAGCTCATATTGTTGTTCCACCTATAGGGTTGCAGACCCCTTCAGATTCTTGGATGCTTTCTCTAGCTTCTCCATTGGGGCCCTGTGTTCCATCCTATAGATGACTGTGAGCATCCACTTCTGTATTTGCTAGGCACTGGCATAGCCTCATATGAGACCGCTATAACAGGGTCCCTTCAGCAAAATCTTACTGGCATATGCAATAGTCTCTGGGTTTGGTGGCTGATTATGGGATGGACCCCGGGGTGGGGTAGTCTCTGGATAGTCCATCCTTTCGTCTTAGCTACAAACTTTGTCTCTATAACTCCTTTCATGGGTATTTTGTTCCCTATTCTAAGGAGGAATGAAGTATCCACACATTGGTCCTCTCTCTTCTTGATTTTCTTGTGTTTTGCAAATTGTATCTTGGGTGTTTTATGTTTCTGGGCTAATATCCACTTATCCATGAGTGCATATCTAATGACTTCTTTTGTGATTGGGTTACCTCACTAAGGATGATATCCTCCAGATACATCTATTTTTCCAAGTATTTCATAAATCCATTCTTTTTAATAGCTGAGTAGTACTCCATTGTGTAAATGTACCACATTTTCAGTATCCATTCTTCTGATGAGGGGCATCTGGGTTTTTTCCAGCTTCTGGCTATTTATTATAAATAAGGCTGCTATGAACATAGTGGAGCATATGTCCTTCTTACCGGTTGGAACTTCTTCTAGGTATATGCCCAGGAGAGGTAGTGCTGAATCTTCCTGTAGTATTATGTCCAATTTTCTGAGGAACCTCCAGACTGTCTTCCAGAGTGGTTGTACAAGTTTGCAATCCCACCAGCAGTGGAGAAGTGTTCCTCTTTCTCCACATCCTGGCCAGCATCTGCTGTTTTTGGTCTTAGCCATTCTGACTGGTGTGAGGTGGAATCTCAAGGTTGTTTTGATTTGCATTTCTCTGGTGATTAAGGATGCTGAACATTTTTTCAGGTGCTTCTCAGCCATTCGGTATTCTGCAGGTGAGAATTCTTTGTTTAGCTCTGAACCCCATTTTTTCCCTTTTTTATTAGGTATTTTCTTCATTTACATTTCCAATGCTATCCCAAAAGTTCCCCATGCATCACCCCCATTCCCCTATACAGCCACTCCCACTTCTTGGCCCTGGTGTTCCCCTGTACTGAGGCATATAAAGTTTGCAAGACCAATGGGCCTCTCTTTCCACTGATGGGCGACTAGGCCATCTTCTGATATATATGCACCTAGAGACAGGAGCTCCAGGGGTACTGGTTAGTTCATATTGTTGTTCCACCTATAGGGTTGCAGATCCCTTTAGCTCTCCTGGGCATATACCTAGAAGAAGTTCCAACCGGTAAGAAGGACATATGCTCCACTATGTTCATAGCAGCCTTATTTATAATAAATAGCCAGAAGCTGGAAAAAACCCAGATGCCCCTCATCAGAAGAATGGATACCGAAAATGTGGTACATTTACACAATGGAGTACTTTCTCTAGCTCCTCCATTGGGGGCCCTGTGATCCATCCAATAGCTGACTGTGAGCATCCACTTCTGTGTTTGATAGGCCCCAGCATAGCCTCACAAGAGAAAGCTATATCTGGGTCCTTTCAGCAAAATCTTGCTAGTGTATGCAATGGTGTCAGCATTTGGAGGCTGGTTATGGGATGGATCCCCGGGTATGGCAGTCTCTAGATGGTCCATCCTTTTGTCTCAGCTCCAAACATTGTCTGTGTAACTTCTTCCATGGGTGTTTTGTTCCCAATTCTAAGAAGAGGCAAAGTGTCCACACTTTGGTCTTCGTTCTATTTCAGTTTCATGTGTTTTGCAAATTGTATCTTATCTTGGGTATTCTAAGCTTCTGGGCTAATATCCACTTATCAGTGAGTACATATCATGTGCGTTCTTTTGTGATTGGGTTGCCTTACTCCGGATGATGCCCTCCAGTTCCATCCATTTGCCTAGGAATTTCATAAATTCATTGTTTATAATAGCTGAGTAGTACTCCATTGTGTAAATGTACCACATTTTCTGTATCCATTCTTCTGTTGAGGGGCATCTGGGTTCTTTCCAGCTTCTGGATATTATAAATAAGGCTGCTATGAACATAGTGGAGCATGTGTCCTTCTTACTGGTTGGAACATCTTCTGGATATATGCCCAGGAGAGGTATTGCAGGATCCTCTGATAGTACTATGTCCAGCTTTCTGAGGAACCTCCAGACTGATTTTCAGAGTGGTTGTACAAGCTTGCAATCCCACCAACAATGAAGGAGTGTTCCTCTTTCTCCACATCCTTGCCAGCATCTGCTGTCGCCTGAATTTTTGATCTTAGCCATTCTGACTGGTGTGAGGTGAAATCTCACATTTCCCTGATGACTAAGGATGCTGAACATTTTTTCAAGTGCTTCTCAGCCATTCGGTATTCCTTGGGTGACAATTCTTTGTTCAGCTCTGAGCCCCATTTTTAATGGGGTTATTTGATTTTCTGGAGTCCACCTTCTTGAGTTCTTTATATATATTGGATATTAGTACCCTATCTGATTTAGGATAGGTAAAGATCCTTTCCAAATCTGTTGGTGGCCTTTTTGTCTTATTGACAGTGTCTTTTGCCTTATAGAAGCTTTGCAATTTTATGAGGTCCAATTTGTCGATAATCGATCTTACAGCACAAGCCATTGCTGTTCTATTCAGGAATTTTTCCCCTGTGCCCATAGTTTCGAGGCTTTTCCCTGCTTTCTCCTCTATAAGTTTCACTGTCTCTGGTTTTATGTGGAGTTCCTTGATCCACTTAGATATGACCTTAGTACAAGGAGATAGGAATGGATCAATTTGCATTCTTCTACATGATAACTGCCAGTTGTGCCAGCACTATTTGTTGAAAATGCTGTCTTTTTTCCACTGGATGGTTTTAGCTCCCTTGTCAAATATCAAGTGACCATAGATGTGTGGGTTCATTTCTGGGTCTTCAATTCTATTCCATTGGTCTACTTGTGTGTCACTATACTAGTACCACACAGTTTTTATCACAATTGCTCTGTAGTACAGCTTTTGGTCAGGCATGGTGATTCCACCAGAGGTTCTCTTATACTTTTGAAGAGTTTTTGCTTTCCTAGGTTTTTTGTTATTCCAGATGAATTTACAGATTGCTCTTTGTAATTCATTTAAAAATTGAGTTGGAATTTTGATGGGGATTGCATTGAATCTGTAGATTGCTTTTGGCAAGATAGCCATTTTTAGTATATTGATCCTGCCAATCCATGAGCATGGGAGATCTTTCCATCTTCTGAGATCTTCTAGAATTTCTTTCTTCAGAGACTTGAAGTTCTTATCATACAGATCTTTCACTTCCTTAGTTAGAGTCATGCCAAGGTATTTTATATTATTTGTGACTATAGTGAAGGGTGTTGTTTCCCTAATTTCTTTCTCAGCCTGTTTATTCTTTGTGTAGAGAAAGGCCGTTGACTTGTTTGAGTTAACTTTATATCCAGATACTTCATTGAACCTGTTTACCAGGTTTAGGAGTTCTCTGGTGGAATTTTTAGGGTCACTTATATATACTATCATATCATCTGCAAAAAGTGATATTTTGACTTCTTCCTTTCCAATTTGTATCCCCTTGAACTCCTTTTGTTTTCTAATTGCTCTGGCTAGGACTTCAAGTACAATGTTGAATGGGTAGGGAGAATGTGGGCAGCCTTGTCTAGTCCCTGCTTTTAGTGGGATTGCTTCCAGCTTCTCACCATTTACTTTGATGTTGGCTACTGGTTTGCTGTAGATTGCTTTTATCATGTTTAGGTATGGGCCTTGAATTCCTGATCTTTCCAAGACTGTTTTCATGAATAGGTGTTGGATTTTGTCAAATGCTTTCTCAGCATCTAACGAGATGATCATGTGGTTTTTGTCTTTGAGTTTGTTTATATAATAGATTACGTTGATGGATTTCCGTATATTAAACCATCCCTGCATCCCTGGAATGAAACCTACTTGGTCAGGATGGATGATTGTTTTGATGTGTTCTTGGATTCGGTTAGTGAGAATTTTATTGAGTATTTTTGCATCAATATTCATAAGGGAAATTGGTCTGAAGTTCTCTATCTTTGTTGGGTCTTTCTGTGGTTTAGGTATCAGAGTAATTGTGGCTTCATAGAATGAGTTGGGTAGAGTACCTTCTGCTTCTATTTTGTGGAATAGTTTGTGAAGAACTGGGATTAGATCTTTTTTCAAGGTTTGATAGAACTCTGCACTAAACCCTTCTGGTCCTGGGCTTTTTTTTTTTTTGGTTGGGAGACTATTTATGACTGCTTCTATTTCTTTAGGGGATATAGGACTGTTTATATCATTATTCTGATCCTGATTTAACTTTAGTACCTGGTATCTGTCTAGAAATGTGTCCATTTCATCCAGGTTCTCCGGTTTTGTTGAGTATAGCCTTTTGTAGAAGGATCTGATGGTGTTTTGGATTTCTTCAGGATCTGTTGTTATGCCTCCCTTTTAATTTCTGATTTTGTTAATTAGGATGCTGTCCCTGTGCCCTTTACTGAGTCTGGCTAAGTTTTTATCTATCTTGTTGATTTTCTTAACAAACCAGCTCCTCATTTGGTTGATTCTTTGAATAGTTCTTCTTGTTCCCACTTGGTTGATTTTAACCCTGAGTTTGATTATTTCCTGCTGTCTACTCCTCTTGGGTGAATTTGCTTCCTTTTGTTCTAGAGCTTTTAGGTGTGTTGTCAAGCTGCTAGTGTGTTCTCTCTCTAGTTTCTTTGTGGAGGCACTCAGAGCTATGAGTTTTCTTCTTAGAAATGCTTTCATTGTGTCCCATAAGTTTGGGTATGTTGTGGCTTCATTTTCATTAAATTCTTAAAAGTCCTTAATTTCTTTCTTTATTCCTTCCTTTACCAAGGTATCATTGAGAAGAGTGTTTTTCAGTTTCCACGTGAATGTTGGCTTTCTATTATTTATGTTGTTATTGAAGATCAGCCTTAGTCCATGGTGATCTGATAGGATGCATGGGATAATTTCAATATTTTTGTATTTGTTGAGGCCTGTTTTGTGACCAATTATATGGTCAATTTTGGAGAAGGTCCCATGAGGTGCTGAGAAGATGGTATATCCTTTTGTTTTAGGATAAAATGTTCTGTAGATATCTGTTAAGTCCATTTGTCTCATAACTTCTGTTAGTTTCACTGTGTCCCTGTTTAGTTTCTGTTTCCATGATATGTTCATTGATGAAAGTGGTGTGTTGAGGTCTCCCACTATTATTGTGTGAGGTGCAATGTGTTCTTTGAGCTTTAATTAAGTTTCTTTAATGAATGTGGCTGCCCTTGCATTTGGAGCATAGATATTCAGAATTGAGAGTTCCTTTTGGAAGATTTTACCTTTGATGAGTATGAAGTACCCCTCCTTGTCTTTTTTGATAATTTTGGGTCGGAAGTCGATTTTATTAGATATTAGAATGGCTACTCCAGATTGTTTCTTTGGACCGTTCGCTTGGAAAATTGTTTTCCAGCCTTTCATTCTGAGGTAGTGTCTGTCTTTTTCCCTGAGATGGGTTTCTTGTAAGCAGCAAAATTTTGGGTCCTGTTTGTGTAGCCAGTCTGTTAGTCTATGTCTTTTTATTGGGGAATTGAGTCCATTGATATTAAGAGATATTAAGGAAAAGTAATTGTTGCTTCCTATTATTTTTGTTGTTAGAGTTGGCATTCTGTTCTTGTGGCTGTCTTCTTTTAGGTTTGTTGAAGGATTACTTTCTCGCTTCTTTCAGGACGTGGTTTCCGTCCTTGTAATGTTTTTTTTTTTGTTTGTTTGTTTTTTTGTTTTTTTGTTATTATCCTTTGAAGGGCTGGATTCGTGGAAAGATAATGTGTGAATTTGGTTTTGTCATGGAATACTTTGGTTTCTCCATCTATGGTAATTAAAAGTTTGGCTGTGTATTATAGCCTGGGCTGACATTTGTGTTCTCTTAGTGTCTGTATAACATCTGTCCAGGCTCTTCTGGCTTTCATAGTCTCTGGTGAAAAATCTGGTCTAATTCTGATAGGCCTGCCTTTATATGTTACTTGACCTTTCCCCCTTACTGCTTTTAATATTCTGTCTTTATTTAGTGCATTTGTTGTTCTGATTATTTTGTGTCAGGAGGAATTTCTTTTCTGGTCTAGTCTATTTGGATTTCTGTAGGCTTCTTGTATGTTCATGGGCATCTCTTTCTTTAGGTTTGGGATGTTTTCTTCTATAATTTTTTTGAAGATATTTGCTGGCCCTTTAAGTTGAAAATCTTCATTCTCAACTACTTCTATTATTTGTAGGTTTGGTTTTCTCATTGTGTCCTGGATTTTCTGGATGTTTTGAGTTAGGATCTTTTTGCATTTTGCATTTTCTTTGATTGTTGTGCCCATGTTCTCTATGGAATCATCTGCACCTGAGATTCTCTCTTCCATCTCTTATATTCTGTAGCTGATGCTCACATCTGTGGTTCCAGATTTCTTTCCTAGGATTTCTATCTCCAGTGTTGTCTCACTTTTGGTTTTATTTATTGTTTCTACTTCCCTTTTTAGGTCTTGGATGTTTTTGTTCAATTCCATTACCTGTTTGGTTGTGTTTTCCTTTATTTCTTTAAGGACTTCTAACTGTTTAGCAGTGTTCTCCTGTATTTCTTTAAGTGAGTTATTAAAGTCCTTCTTGATGTCCTCTACCATCATCATGAGGTATGATTTTAAATCCTAGTCTTGCTTTTTGGGTGTGTTGGGTTACCCAGGACTGACTGAGGTGGGAGTGGTGGGTTCTGATGATGGTGAGTGGTCTTCTTTTCTGTTAGTAAGATTCTTACGTTTGTCTTTCACCATCTGGTAATCTCTGGAGTTAGTTGTTATAGTTGTCTCTGGTTGGAGCTTTTTCCTCCCGTGATTCTGTTAGCCTCTGTCAGCAGACCTGGAGTCTAGCTCTTTCCTTAATGTCAGTGGTCAGAGTGCTCTGTGCAGGCAAGCTCTCCTCTTGCAGGGAAGGTGCACAGATATCTGGCTGAAGATGATGGCCTGAAACAGGGCCTGTCCCAGAAGCTATGTCGCTTCTGTACTTCCACTCTCACCTGCACAGACTAGTTTCTGAGGGTTCTGGGACTCAAGATGGCTCCCCAACCTCCAAGGATCCTTCTTAATAAACTATGCAACAAACTCAAATTCTGACCCAGGATCTCAACTCAAGACAGTTCTGTAATATACAGTCCTGCATGTGGCTCTCTTCACACCACTGTTCCTCATATCCTTAAGACTTGGATCTGTGTCCTATTCAGGGACCTCTCGCTCTTGGTTCCAGTTCAGTAGGTCCTTTGGGTCTTCTAGATAGATGTCAATCATGTCTTTCTCTTAGTCTCAATTGTCTACCTTTTCTCTGGTATTACTTCCCTTGGGTAGTGGAGTACCAGAATGCACTGTTGCTCTCTGCAGGGGCTATAGTTTTCTCAGATCACACAGAAGATGAATCAATTTCAAGACATGCTTGTTGTACACCTACTTCTGATGAAACATGCAGCTATCATTTAGGAGTTTACAGAGTTAAACTAAGCCTTTCCCCTAAAGAACTTACAAAGATGTGTAGAGGTAGAAGTTTCCTCTATGAGCAGAAGACCCTTTCAGGTCTGCACATATTACTTGCTTGCTTCCACTGTGAACCCAGGTTATGCTGTCAATTTCAGAAGCAACATTCAGAAAGGATGACTGAATATGTCCCAGCCCATATGGCCCTGATTTTCTCATCCACAGAAGCAGATTCCCATCACATCTTCCTAAATATGCTTCATTCTTGAGTTTAGATGCAGAATAGCATTTTTTATCCCTTGGGTTATTCTCACAGACTGGTGAATGAGAATGATTTTTGTCAACTAGAATTCAGGGACAAGCACTCGTTATGGAGCCAATTCTATGTGTTAAGTAATTCCTTAGAATAAGAGAATGAGCAGCACTCAGAGGCCATTTCACTGGCCCATATCTCATCAGGGTATGATAAGGGAAAACCAGAGTTCTGACTTTAGATAAACATGATAATAATAATAATAATAATAATAAATAATAATAATAATAATAATAATAATAATAATGCACCTCACTTTCTTACTCTCTCCTCCCACCCTCTTTCTCTCTCCCTCTTACTCTAGCCTTTCTTCTCTCTCTCCTTTTCCTACTTCTCTCCTCTTGGCCATGGCCAGTCTCTCTCTTTTACCTTTTCTCTTTCCCCCTGCCTTTCTATAATAAAGCTCTAAAACCATAGACTGTCTCTGTTCATCAAGGCCTGCTGTGCTTGGATGATGGTATAGGCTTTCTCCTAATGAGCCATGCCTAATCTCCCAATGGAAGGCCTTCCTGTGCTCCATTTAAGGCCTGGACTAAAGACTCTCACCTGCATGGGAACCTCTCTCCCTCTGCCTTCTCTCCTGTAATCCCCGGGGTGAGGGTGTCACCCCAGGGCCCCTGATATCAGGGACTGCCCCTGTCTACACCCCGTCGAGTGGGGTCAGTGGCTTAGATGCCCACCTGGGGCCGAGTGGAAAGCATCTGGCAGCCCTCTCGCATCTGCCTGCCCAGAGCACAAGAGGAACTCTGGCGGGATGTGGGCTCCTCCCTCCCCCCTCCTTCCCCTGCCCCCTTAGTTCCCAACAGTATATTGTCACATAATATATGTTTGTGTGTACTATATATAAAATATAATATATGACATACATATAGATATTATATTAACATATTTAGGTATCTATGTATAATATTACATTAATTATATTGTATATTATTCTATATGCTAAAGCATCACAGGATGCTTTTCTGGAGAGCAGTCACTTTACTGATGCATATTTTAGTTTTTTTATTAGAATAATAATATTAATTCCTCCCAGGTGAATAGGAGGTTGCTAGAACCTGTTGATTAGTTGATAAAATAAGTATACAAAGGCAGTTTCTTGAGATGGTCAACTGAAAGCACATGAGTTCCTTTTATTACAAAAACAAAAACATAAAACTAATGGTCTTGGTCACAAAGCTCACAGTCACATGTGCTTTTGATAAAACTGTGTTTTAAGTTTTTCTCAAATGAATGACAGTCCTCTATGGATTTAATGCCTATCATAAGCTGCTCTTTTGGCTTTTGAGTTTGTAGACTTGCTTAAGGAAATGTAAACAACTATTATTGTTGTTGTTAATGTTTTTTAAGGAAACTCTTATTATTATAATGACGTATACAACATTACAAATGTCTAATCAAATACTCATAATTCTCTATATATTGATGTCAAATTGCTATTTGTTGGTAAGCTCACAGAGAACTGATGTAGTATCATACTATTCATTGCTCAATCTCAGAAGCCCAAGCAAGTGTCTGGGACACTATTCATTCTCTACAAGTATTTGCTGGGCCTAATTCAGCCATATGGGAAACAAAGTAGGTCATTAAGATAGGGTAAACATTAAGGAGAAGCAGATACAGAACTGAAGAGAATAATAAAAGTAAAACAAATGTGGAAATTAAGTGGCCAAGTAGAACTTGTAATTAATCTCAATAAGAGAAAATAGAGACATTTGAAGCAGCAAAGACTCAACACCATCTGGACACAGCATCAATCTCCAGAGCACCCAAGACTTCAGTAGATGCCGTTCTAGGAAGAGAAAATGGAATAAGTTTCTCAAAGCCCCAAATAACAAATCATGAAGGGCCCATATTAAGAAAGAAGAGCCTCTTCTTCATCTGCTATGGCACTTGGGAGAGTGGGCCCTGCACCTCCCCTGGGAAGCACAGGAGAGCTGGCCCTGGATGTGGGGGCTACAGGCTCTAAGGGCGGGAGTGTGGGGGCAGGCCCTGGCTTTTCTGCTGGGAGGTGGCATAGGTGAGAGAGGGATACTCCCTTCTCTCCCTTTTGCCTTCGACACCAGGAGTATGGGGTGGGGATCAGGGAGAATTATGAGAACAGGAGAGCAGGCCCTGGTCCTCACCTGGTCAGTACTCCAGTAGAGCTGGCCCTGGATGTGGGGGTTGCAGGTAAGCCAGCCCTGAGGGAGCGAGTGTGGGAGAGCTGGCCCTGCCTTTTGTCTGTTGGGCGGAGGTGTGGACTAGGGAGACACCATCCTCTCCTCCTCATCCCTCTCCATTTATGGCAGGTGGGAAAGCTGGACCCTGGGGTCATGAGAGTGGGAGAACTACCCATGTCCCTCACTGGCTGCAACACTTGGGAAAGAACAAGTCCTGTACTTTGCCTGGGCAGCAATGTGAGGTGGCTCCCTTGGGATAGGATAGCAGAAGAACCAGTGGGCCGACCAGTTTAGATACCCGTCAGGACTTTAAGTTGGCACACCCCAACATCTACCCCATTGATGAACTGCTGGAGTGCATGAAGAGAACAGTCCTACAGAGCCAAACCTAGAATCTCCATGACACAGGTCAGCAACAGAATATCCCAGGGGAGTTACAGTGAGATTCTAGTATTGATGGAGTAGCAGAAGCCAGAGGCCTTGTACTAGACCAACAACTCATGGCAATGAACATTGGTAAGCAAAGAAGTGTAGACAAAAAGTTATACTGTGGGACACACTGTGACATACTATAGCTTCTACAGGAGTTTTTTTTTTTTTTCTCTCTCTCTCTGTTGGTGTGGAGGTGAAAAGGATGGAGGGCGGGTATGAGGGGATGTGGAGATGAGTGGGATTGGGGATCATGATGTGAAACCCACAAAGAATCAAGAAACAAACAAATAAAAGCAGAGCCTCTGAGTATTACTCTTTGCCAGACAATACCTGGGAATGCTAGAGAAGTCATTTGCTATATGTTTGCACCAGATTGAGAATTATGATATTAGCTAACTGGTTGCTGGCATGAGATGACCATCAAGAGATGGTAGCATTTGGTTCATTTCTACACTATAAATGAATTGACTGGTTGGGATTATGTCACCCAATAAAGTCTGACCAGGTGCGGGCAGACTAGGCAGACTGAACAAGCGTATCAACTTCTAAACTTTCTCTTACATTTGGCTTTTCTTCTGCAATTCACCAGAGTCTTTTGATTACCCTGTGGATTAAGCCTCAACCTTGATTGGAGTACTGCTTTCCTCGAGCTATGCCTACACTAGCTAATCTAGCTCTCTCTGGCCTTTCAGAATCCAACTTCTTCCTGCCTCATCTCTTTCTACACCAAATTCATTTCTGTTACAGGGTCCCTACTTGAGTTTCAAGTCAAATTAAAATTCCTACTGCAATGATCCATCCTGTCTTGTGTGAGGCTCCATCCATCAGACTGTTCTTAGGCCATCAGGCTGTACTTTCCCTAAATCTGAATTTGCTCTTTTCCTCATTTGCAAGGAACTCTTCATTTTAACAGTCATTTTTATTTTGAAAAACAGTGTGAGGTATATGGGAATCCTAGCATAAGAATGCAGTGACTCATTGTCCTACTTAGGGTTGCTGTTGCTGTGATGAAACACCATGACCAAAAGCAAGGGGAGGACAGGCTAATACTTCACATTGTAGTGGAATTCAAGGATAATTGAAGGAAGTCAGGACAGAAACTCACACAGGCTAGGAACCTGGAGGCAAGAACTGATCCAGAGACCATAGAAAAGCCTACTGGCTTGTTCAGCCTTCATTTGTAGAACTCAGAACCACCAGCCCAGGGATAGCACTACCACAATGGGTCAGATCCTTCCCCATCAACAATTCATTAAGAACATGTCTATCAGGCCTGTCTATAGCCTGATCTTATGGAGGCATCTTTTCAACTGAGGCCCCACCTCTCTTATGACTCTAGCTTGTGTTAAGTTGACATAAAACTAGCTAGGACAGTCATGTTTGCTGTATGGCTTCATACTTTCTGGAATGACATGCATCCTGTAGTAAGCAAAACACAGATGTCTACATATTCCACTATATTGGTCATCAATTAGGTTGGCTCTTTGAACCTGGACAATTTATTTGTTCAAGTATTATTCATGTCTATTTTCATGTAATAGTAGCAATACTAAATGCAAGAGACACCATATGGACCAGAAAGCATGATATTAAAGTTGTAAAGTCAAGCTCTGTACAGAAAATGTTTGCTGACACAGGACTAGAGCTTTCTTCATTGCTTCAGTCTGTCTGGTCTTCCATTAGAACAGAGACTGCTGAAAGGCATTTGGGTTTCCTGTACTGCAACCCATTACAGAGATGATGTGGAATTTCTGATTGAATGACAGGCATTCATCCAAGAAACATTTTTAAGTGTTCCAGTTGAACAGCAAAATCTAGACATGATGTATATTTTATGTGATGGAAGGGGTGTTCCCATGCCTCCTCTTCTCAACGTGTTGATTCTTATTTAACTCCACTAGAATACTGTCATAAACATTTCTCAAACTTTCTTGAAGAAGTTTTAAGGAGCTTCCTTCCTTGAGTCTGCCCTACTGCTGGGCTTGGCACAGAGGTGTCCCTAGACAGACAGTAGTAGTGAAGTGAACACTGACTGAATGAGCTTTCTTTTTTGGTTGCAGATAATTTTATTTAAAATATGTTGTTTGAAAACATATGTAAACTTGAATTTCACAATGTTCATAGCTCCATGGTTAATTAAATAACACTCAGGCACATGTTTAGAGAACACTGTCATATTTTCAGAGAGATTATCTAAAAGCAGAAACAGATACAACGGTCTCACTGGGCCATTCTGTTATACTGCAAAGAATTCTAGCCTTCCCAAGAAACAAGAAGAGTCCAAGGGTCAAGAGAAGCAGAGGCAGCCTCCACGTAGAATACAAGCTGTGTTTCAGACATTTGCTTTGACCTACATTTTAATTTTTTTATTTTCTTTTTCTTGTGTATTCTTCTTCTTCCTCTCTCTCTCTCTCTCTCTCTCTCTCTCTCTCTCTCTCTCTCTCTGTCTCTCTCTCTGTCTCTCTCTCTCTGTCTCTCTCTCCCCCCTCTCTCCCTCCTTTCCTTCCTTCCTTCCTTCCTTCCTTCCTTCCTTCCTTCCTTCCTTCCTTCCTTTCCTTCTTTCCTTCTGTCTTTCAGTATCTTTTTCTATTTTCTTTGTCTTTAAAGACGTCTTTTTGGCTGTTCTAGAACTTGCTCTGTAGCCCAGGCTAGCCTTAAACTAGGAAAGCTGCCTGCTTCTCCCTCTAGAGTAGCTAGGCATGGTGGAGCATGCCTTTGAGAGGATCTGTGAGTTGACCAGAGCTGGTCAACTAATCGAGTTGCTGGACAGTTAGGGCTACACAGAGAAGCCCGTTTCAAAAAACAACAAACAAAACAAAATAATTAATTATTTTTCATGGATGTATTGTCTAAGGAATGGCTAGATTCTAATCCATTGTGTGTGGCTGGAAGGGCTGTGAAGGAAACAAATCATCCATCTTGGCCAGGTTATTCTCTACTGCTGAGTCTCTGGGATTCTCTTGTAATTATTTATTACATTTGAAAAATGGGGGAATGCTTTTGAGGTAAATAAATGTGATTAAGTAACAAACTGATTTTGATTATTCTTGACACAGTATATTTTCTCACTGTTTTTTTTTTTTTTTCTTTTCCCAGGCATTGAAATTTCTTCTACCTTTCTGACAGGAAACCTGCCCAACCAGCTGCTGGGGTTTGTTCCGGTTGGTGCCAGCACAGCTCACCTTGGGCGTGAACTCAGCAGACCATCCCATGGTCCCCAGAGGACTCTCCACTCTGCAGGTGCCCTAGCACACCCAGGATCTTAGGATCACTGAGGAGAGTCAGCCTCCAGAGAGGGCTCTGACTCAGGAACTCAGGTGAGAGTGCCATCTTGGGTCTTGGGTCTCTCAGAGACCAGTCTGCTCAGAAGAGCACGTGGACCACAGAAGCAACAGAGCCTCTTGAACAGGGTCCCTTCGGGCCTTCATCCTCAGCTAGGAGGCAGAGCTGAGCTCCAGACCTCTGTGCACATTCCCTGCAAGAGGAGAGCTTGCCTGCAGAGAGTTCTCTGACCACTGGGACTCAGGAGAGAGTTGGACTCCCAGGAGTGGTGACAGAGGCTAACAGAATCACAGGAGGAACAAGCTCCAGCCAGAGTCAGCTAGAAATCTAACACCAGAGATTTCCAGATGGCGAAAGACAAATGTAAGAATCTTACTAACAGAAACCAAGACCACTTGGCTTCTCATGAGAACCCAGTATTCCCACCACAGCAAGTTCTGGATACCCCAACACATCTGAAAAGCAAGATTCAGATTTAAAATCATATCGTATGATGGTGGTAGAGGATTTTAAGAAGGGCATTAATAACTCACTTAAAGAAATACAGGAGAACACTGCTAAACAGGTAGAAGTCCTTAAAGAGGAAGCACAAAAATCCCTCAAAGAATTACAGGAAAACACAACCAAACAGGTGATGGAATTGAACAAAACCATCTAGGATCTAAAAATGGAAGTAGAAACAATTAAGAAATCACAAAGGGAGATAACTCTGGAGATAGAAATCCTAGGAAAGAAATCAGGAACCATAGATGCAAACATCAGCAACAGAATACAAGAGATGGAAAAGAGAATCTCAGGTGCAGAAGATTCCATAGAAAACATGGACACAACAATCAAAGAAAATGCAAAATGCAAAAAAGATCCTAACTCAAAACATCCAGGAAATCCAAGACACAATGAGAAGACCAAACCTAAGGATAATAAGTATAGACGAGAGTGAAGATTTTCAACTTAAAGGGCCAGTAAATATCTTCAACAAAATTATAGAAGAAAACTTTCCCAATGTAAAGAAAGAGATGCCCATGAACATACAAGAAGACTACAGAACTCCAAATAGACTGGACAAGAAAAGAAATTCCAACCGACACATAATAATCAGAACAACAATGCACTAAATAAAGATAGAATATTAAAAGCAGTAAAGGAAAAAGGTCAAGTAACATATAAAGGCAGACCCATTAGAATAACACCTCTAGTGGCTATTCCTGGTTGTCAACTTGACTATATTTGGAATGAACTACAATCCAGAATTGGAAGGCTCACCAGTGACCCTTATCTGGAGGCTTGGAGATAGAAGTTTCTGATCTGGATCTTGGTATGGAGAACTTGAGGCATAGTGGCTATGGATTCCAGAAGATTAAATCTACAAGTTCAAGGTCATCTGGGATTAAGGGTGTGGTGGAACACACCTTTAATCTGGCTACACCTTCTGCTGGAGACAATATAAGGACATTGGAAGAAGGGAGTCTTGCTCTTGCTCCTTTGCCTGCTTGCTGTGTGAGACTGAGTAACTGCTAGATCCTTGGACCTCTATTCACAGCTGCGACTGAACCATTGTTGGGAATTGGGCTGCTGACTGTAAGTCATCAATAAATTCTTTTACTATATAGAGACTATCCATAAGTTCTGTGACTCTAGAGAACCCTGACTGAACACCAGACCATGAAAGCCAGAAGATCCTGGACAGATATTATACAGATCCTAAGAGAACACAAATGCCAGCCCAGGCTACTATACCCAACAAAACTCTCAATTACCATAGATGGAGAAACCAAAGTATTCCATGAAAAAACCGAATTCACACAATACCTTTTCATGAATCCAGCCCTTCAAAGGATAATAAAGAGAAAACTCCAATACAAGGAGGGAAATTATGCCCTAGAAAAAGCAAGAAAGTGATCCTTCAATAAACCTAAAAGAAGATAGCCACAAGAACAGAATCCTAACTCTTAACTACAAAAATAACAGGAAGCAACAATTACTTTTCCTTAATATCTCTTAATATCAATGGACTCAATTCCCCAATAAAAAGACAGACTAACAGACTGGCTACACAAACAGGACCCAACATTTTGATGCATACAGGAAACCCACCTCAGGGACAAAGACAGACACTACCTCAGAGTAAAAGGCTGGAAAACAATTTTCCAAGCAAATGGTCCAAAAAACCAAGCTGGAGTAGTTATTATAATATTGAATAAAATTGACTTCCAACCCAAAGTTATCAAAAAAGACAAGGAGGGGCACTTCATACTCATCAAAGGTAAAATCTTCCAAGATGAACTCTCAATTCTGAATATCTATGCTCCAAATGCAAGGGCAGCCACATTTATTGAGGAAACTATAGTAAAGCTCAAAGCACACATTGCACCTCACAGAATAATAGTGGGAGACTTCAACACACCACTCTCATCAATGGACAGATCCTGGAAACAGAAACTAAACAGAGACACATTGAAACTAACAGAAGTTATGAAACAAATGGATTTAATAGATATCTACAGAACACTTTATCCTAAAACAAAAGGATATACCTTCTTCTTAGCACCTCATGGTACCTTCTCCAAAATTGACCATATAATTGGTCACAAAACAGGTCTTAACAGATAAAACAATATTGAAATTATCCCATGTATCCTATCAGATCACCATGGACTAAGGCTGATCTTCAATAACAACATAAATAATAAAATGCCCACATACATGTGGAAGCTGAACAACACTCTATTCAATGATAACTTGGGTCAAGGAAGAAATAAAGAAAGAGATTAAAGACTTTTTAGAGTTTAATGAAAATGACGCCACACGATAACAAGCAGGTTACTGGAGAAGAGGCAGACGTGGATACTGCTTCATCACCCTCTTCTCAGGGAAAGAGACTCAATTTCCATAAAATGCTTAAGTAAGATCATTCCCCTCCCCCTAAATTTGGCCATCAGTCTCATGCCAAAAATCATTTATACATTGCCGTAGTCTGTGCTTCCGACATGGTAATATACATTCTCGCCACATTGGAAACTAAACAGTCATCCCAGGCTAGACACATCATTAAATTGGAACTTGAAGCCGTCGCCCATGAGAGTTGTAAGACTAAGCACTGCACAGAGATTAGTCTGGAAGCTGTTAGACAGTCTCTGAGAGGCATGTCTGATTGCATGAAGGTTGAGTGCCCTAGGGTCCTTCCCCCAGAAAAAACGGCACGAGAGCAGGTCAGGGTTACTCTGGGTAGAAGTCTGTGGGCCTGAGAGTCAATCCTGTACATAGTCCCTAACATTGTACACTGGGGATCAGACCTCTACCTCTACCCACGGAGCTTGCTTCGTTCCTAAATCCCTTGGCTAGCCCAAGTTATACCCAACATACTGGGACCATTAATTCAAGCCTCATAGATGACTTGTCCTTGTGGTTTTAGAAATTCACCGGGTGAGCAAACAGATGTTTAGGCGGCCGTTAAAAACGTGGCTACAAATTTATTATATAATATGCCTTTATAAAAATATTAAAACGGGGGAGATGTTGGGAGCTATTAAGACAACTCTTGATCTCTGAATTGGGCCTCTCCCCCGAGAAGAAAAAGGGGTCAAAAGCGAGCTACAGACACATTGATTCTGAGAACAACCACGGGATGTTCCAGCCCTAAGTCATCGCCTATGTCCTGACCACACCCTGATACCACCAAGTTCCTGCTTCCCCATGTAGCTGCCAAAAGAAAGAATTTCTATTGCCTCCCCCCATAAGTACTTCTCCTTTTGCTTGTATTGCCCTACTCCTCCCACTGATATCTGTACTTCCCCTTTTGCTTGTGCATTTAAGCCTTGGGCCTTTGTCAATACATTTGGGGCTTTGATGCAAAAAAAAAAATTACTTTCAAAGCCGTATGTTTTTGTTGTTATTGTTCTTTTGAGAAAGGCTATCATGTAGCACATGCTAACCTTAAACATAGTATGTAGCTGAGGCAGGCCTCAAATCCCTGGTCCTCCCCCCTCTACCTCTTAAATGCTGGGAATAAAAATATGCAAGATCATGCTGAGTTGGTCCAAAGTTTCAAAGTCAAAAAAAAAAAAAAAAAAAGAAAATGATGCCACAACATACCCAAACTTATGGGACACAATGCAAGCAATCCTAAGAGTATCTCTCTCTGTCTCTCTGTCTCTCTCTCTGTGTCTGTCCTTCTATATCTTTACTTTATTTGCTCTTATGACTCTGTCTGCCTCTACCCCTTCTCCAGTTCCTCACTCCCCTCCCTTCCCTCACAATAAACCCCCCTTATACCAGGTCTGTCCCATGTCATGGTTTCTCAGGGGGACACCTTGGCATAGGCCCACCAGGTACCCCCTAACCCTCACCACTCTTGTGTTGTATTTCATAACATTGAGGCTAACCTGGTCTATAGGGCAAGTTCTAGGACTGCCACAGCCACACAGAGAATGTTGGGTTTCAGAAATTGCCCTTAAAGCATACAAACACAGATCTCAGTCAGACAGGAATGGTTTTTTGAATGCATACCTTAAGACTGACTGATAGAATTCTGGACTGAGGCTACACTGATAACCATTTCTCAGGGCTGGCTTATAAAGGAAAAAACTACAATGAGCTCATGTGTGAGTTCAGGAAGTGGTTGGCTCTGACTCATGCTATTTGGGTTGGCTTGACAGAACAGTTCTAACTGACCTTTATTCTGATTGGCCCTACGTGGAGCTTACAGTTGTTGAATTTCTTAAGATTCACAAACCTCAGAACACACAGTAATAACAAGGTATATATATGGTCAGCATGACCCCACTCTGACTCAGGTTATTTTTCTGCATCTATGACTGGCAGGAATATTAAAGCAATACAATGAAATAGCTGGTGGGCATGGAACAAAATGGTTAAAGCTATGCTGGGGTAGGGAGTGGAGGGGGTAGACCTCAATAGAGAAACCCCGTCTTAGAAAACACAAAACAAAGCAAAACAAAACAAAAATAAAAAGATGTACTAGTAATGTTGGCTGTGAGCTGGAGTGTTCAGTTGTTGTAATAGAGAGTCTGGGCTCCTTTTGCCAGTAATGGCCAGGGGCCAAGGTCAAGAGCAGAGGGCACCCCCAGTGTCTCAAATGTCCAATAGGGAGATTTCTGTGAGTGAGGGGTTGTCACCCAAGCTCAATCACTAAGAGAGGGACACAAGAGAGGATCCGTTGTCTTTATTTCCCAGTGGTTAAGAAAGGACACTGGATTCCTGCAGAAGGCCATCAAAAGTAAAAGAAAAATTTCCAACCAAGTAGAACTGGACAGAGATTCAAGGGAATCCACTGGGGCTGCTGAGGGCTGTGGTGGGGTGCATTTTCACCCTGACAAGATGGTGTGGGGATGCCAGACACTCAATGGTCTTGGGATGTTTAGGATGGATAGTAAGGGAAAACTCACCAATTAGCCACTGCTGGATGACATGAACTGACATTGGCTGGCTGGAAAGCTCAAGAATTAGGTTGGGGATCCTAGGCTGATCTGAGTTATGACCTGATCCGAGTTACAACACCAATGTAAGGGGTTGCGTGGGTTCCCGGGAATCAGTACAAGACAGACCCAGATACCAAATTCTCAGCACAAAGATTTATTACCCTGGAAGAGCAAGTTGGGTAGAGAGTCTGTCTCTGGGTTAGACAAAGGCAGATGTAAGCAACAACACCAGCAGGTGATTTTTTTTTGTTGTTTTTTGTTTTGTTTGTATTTTGTTTTTTTTGTTTGTTTTTGTTTTTGTTTTTTCAGGAGTGGGTGTTCAAGGAGAAAAGGGGGTAGGACATGCTAGGGTGAGGTCATAAATCCTGACTGAACAGTTTAACCAGTATAGCCCAATAATGAATTTTGGTGTTGGAACTTGGGGTGCTTTGTCTCAGGAATGAGTCAGTGATGAAATAAGGAATACACTTTGAAGACTAGCTTTAACAATGTGCTCTAATGATATAGCATGGGAGAGAGAAAGAGGCAAAAGGGCAAAACCTCTACCCATATTTGCCATGCCATGACTGGAGCTGTTAGAGAGCCCTTCAGTTGTGACCAGCTTGTTATGCTCCTGTTTTGCTTCTGTAACTCTGCCTGCTTGCCTGCCAATTTCCCCCATTTGGAAGCCCCAAACTCATTAACTATAAAAACCCTGCCTTACTCATGTTCAGTTCTGATCTCTCAAGCCCCACTGTTAGGGAGAGACATCTTTTTACATGGTTTTTTTAAGCTTGCTTTAATCAATCATTTGGTTTAATTAATTTACTATGATTTAGATCAGTGGTCTTTTTCCTCAAATCTGTTTGATTAACATCAGGAGCAATCAAATTATAATGCAAGGAGAAAGGAGAAAGTGCCTCTCTAGTTCAACTTTTAAAGTGGCCTCCTATGCTGGAGGGAAAGCCTGGGCCAGGGATGAGATAGTCATCTCTAACCCCAGCTCTGGGGAGACAAGTGGCCTCTTGGAAGTAGCTGGCCAGCCAGCCTAATCAATGAGTGAGCTCCAGGTTCAGTGAAAAATGTACAGAGACTTCTTACCAAGACTCCCTAACACCCCGCTATCCAGTGCTTCCCTGCCCCCCACCCCCATGCTGTAGATAATAAATACCCTGAGGTTTCAGTTTGTAGGTGGTCTCCATCAAAGCAAGCACAGCCTCACTCCCTGATCTCTGCTTTTCTGTACTTGTGTCATTCTCTAGCTGCCCCATCAGGTTTCCAGGACAACTGAGGCAGACCTCCTAATATTGATCTCTGGCCTCTTCATGTACCTGTACATGTGTCTCCCAAGAGTAATGCTCTGTAACTCCAGGATGGTTATGAACCTTGGCTCTCAGATGTAGATCTGTCTATACTGCATACTCTTAGATCTTCTCAGAGCTTCCCACTGTCAGCACCACACTCTGGAGGACTCTTGGTGCTGTGAGATGGGAGCACAGACAGCAAAGGGAAAGCAGGGACTTACTTAAAATCTAATGTTCCCATATAAGAGGTACAAACTCTCACTGGAGAAAAGTTAGAAGCTGAGGAGAAATAGGAAGAAACAATAAAATGCGCATGTGTGTGTGTGTGTGTGTGTGTGTGTGTGTGTGTGTGTGTGTGTGCCATTTTAGTAGCTAGGTGGCTGTGGTTAAAAAGCACAGTTTGTTTCCTCACTTTCAAAATGGGCATGTGAACAGCATCTATACCATATGGCGCTGCCTCTGCATTTGGGCATGTGAACAGCATCTATACCATATGGCGCTGCCTCTGCACTTGGCAAAGTCTGCTGTATGGTTGGCAGTTAATATATTAACTACACTCATACTCATATTCCTGGGTTCTTCTGTCTATAAAGTTGGGACAATTTTCCATAATTTGAATACTACTTATTACATAGTACTTTCCCTCATGTAGCTGGTAATTTATAAAATGATTTCTTAATAACTAAGAATCACTGGTAGGGTTTTAAATATGAAAAAGTCTCAATGTGAAGTTTAATATCCCTCAATTCCAAGCCCAGATACATGAAGCAGTAGGCAAATAGTAGCTCTAACAATGCTTGGTGACTGTGGTGGAGTCTTTGCAGCAAAGCATGGAAGCTGGCTTTTCCTAAAGGTGCCCTGTGTGTGTGTGTGTGTGTGTGTGTGTATCTGTGTGTGTCTCTGTGTGTGGTGTACATGGTGGATGGTGGATCCACACATATTTTGTGGGTACATGTGACTAGGTGCACACAGGCCAGAGGAGGACATTGGGTGTCCTGCAGTATTACTTTCTACCTTATTCACTCAAAACAGAGTCTCTCCCTGATTCTAGATCTAGGGTAGAGGCCAAGCCTGGGGATTTTCCCCATCTTCACCCCCACAACTCTGTGCTTACAGATGTGGGCACTCACACCTGACATTTCTTTCTAATACCTTTGATCACAATTTTCCCTCCCCCTTCTCTGAGATCCACCCCGTCTCCTCACCTATCCAATGCCACATCTTCTTTCTTCTCTCTTTTTAGGAACAAAACAGGTCAATCAAAAACCAAACAAACACTGGGCAGTGGTGACACATGCCTTTAATCTCAGCACTTGGGAGGCAGAGGCAGACCAATTTCTGAGTTCAAGGCCAGCGTGGCCTACAGAGTGAGTTTCAGGAAAGCCAGGGCTACACAGAGAAACCCTGTCTCGAAAAACCAAGAAAAAAAAAAACACCAAACAAACAAATGAACAAACAAACCAGAATAAAACAAGGCAAACAGAGAAAAATAACAAAGAAACACACACACACACACACCAAACAAACAAACACACATCTATAAAAACAGAAATTTGGAAACCATAATAGATAAGCAATAGACAAGTAAGGTAAAAATGTCCAAACAAGGCATTATAAGAAAAAACATCTCCCAAAATATTGAGTTCATCATGGAGCCTGCCCTTAAGTGTAGTTTGTATGTTCAGTGAGATTCCATTGAAGAAAACTATTTTGTCCTTTGTGAGCAGTTGTCCATTGGAGATAGATTCTGGGTTATGGACAAAGGGTTGTATCCACTTCTTCACTCAACATTAGGACTCCAGCTGTCTTGGACCCATACCTGACTTATTACATGGCTGTTGAGACCTAAATTCAGGTCTTTATGCTTTTGCCCACGGAGCCATTTCCCCAGCTCCAAAAACTACTTTAAAATAGAATCTCTACCTTGCATTATTTTTCCAATTTTAATTCCCAGTTGTGATCTGGAGCACTGTTCCTATGATGGTGAGGTGCGGAACACAGGAAGCAGGCTAATGGCCTTGAGCTCATCTTTTTCTTTTATTGATCTTGAGTCTTTGAACTTGGCAATCAGAAGTGTTTCTGTTCTTTTACCAGACCCATTGTTAAGAATGAAAGGCTTAAAGAGGCTGCAGCTGCCAACTTCTTCTGGTTAGGTATTTTAAAGAATACTCTTGGGGGCTGGAGAGATGGCTCAGCAGTTAAGAGCACTGACTGCTCTTCCAGAGGTCCCGAGTTCAATTCCCAGCATCCACATGGTGCCTCACAGCCACCTGTAATAGGATCTGATGCCCTGTTCTGGTATGTCTGAAAAGAATGACTCACATATATAAAATAAATAAAATGCTTTAAAAACAGAATACTCTTGGCATCTGATAAAATGATTATTTTCCCATCCCCTGTGTTGAAATATGAACATTGTGAGGTTCCTGGACGTATAGCACATGGAACTGTGGGATTTCTCTATCACTGATTTCTAGCAGTTTCTCAGCTCAGACCAATTCATACTTGCTTGAAATTGTAAATGTTGACACTTAATGTTCTCTCTGTGGGGTTAAGAAAGGTGATGAAATGTGAGTTTGTTACACCTCGTCCTTGTCAGGATGAAAGTGATGAGCTCCTGGTCCTTTCATACTTAGCCCTGAAATAGGAATTCTCCCTATTTGGTTCTTATTAACCTTGAGCAGCAATCTATAAGCAACTCTACTTTCAGGCTTCTCATCCCTGACTCCCCAAATTCTGTCTTTAGATTAACATAGTTTAGAATTTCAATATGTATTTCTTTATCTATTCTCTGTCCACTCGTTTATTGAGTAGGGCCTTACTTTATAGCCCAGGCTGGCCTAGAATTTATGGCTCCATCTATTCTTAAGCATGTCTTACTTTCTATCCTACCGTATGCTCCAAACGTCATATACATTTATTACTTTGATTAATATTTCAAAATAAGCTACTTCAGCTTCCTATATTTGTCCTGCATTCAAGAATACACGTGGTGATGGCCAGTTTGGGTTGCGAATTTGACAAATCTGCAAAGAGGGAAGGAATTTCATCTGAGACAGTCCTCTGTCAGATAGGCTTGTGGGCATGTCTGAGGTGTTTTGATTAGTGATTCATATAGGGAGGCCCATCCTACTGGGGAAATACCAACGAGGGAAGGTGGTCCTGGGCTGCAAAAGTAAAGTAGCTGAGGAAGCCAGTAAGCAGCATTCCTTATTGCCTCTGCTTCAGTTCCCGCCTCCAGTTTCCCAGGCTGGGCTATGTCCTGGCTTCCCTAGATGATGGGCTGTAAGCTGTAAGCCAGGTGAACCCTTTCCCTCCCCAAGCTGCTTTTGGTCAATGTTTCATCATATCAAAAGAGAAAGCAAACTAAAACACATCAGTGGTAGTTAGGGTTTTACTGCTGTGAACAAACACCATGACCAAGGCAAGTCTTATAAAGGACAACATTTAATTGGGGCTGGCTTACAGGTTCAGAGGTTCAGTCTGTTATCATCAAGGTGGGAGCATGACAGCATTCAGGCAGGCATGGTGTAGGAGGAACTGAGAGTTTTACCTCTTTATCTGAAGGCTTCTAGTGGCAGCTAGGACTAGGGTACTAGAGTCTATTCCCACAGTGACATATCTATTCCAACAATGTCACACCTCCTAATAGTCCAACTCTCTGTGCCAAGCATATACAAACCATCCTCACATTCATTTACTTTTTCCTTTCTAACCAGAGAATATACTTTTTGATGACAAAATGTATGGTCAAAGTTGGGTTTAATATTTTTATTTTAATCTTATTTTTTATTGAAAATTGATTTTTTAATCATATAATATTCTCTGTTATGTTTTTCCCTCACCTCTCTTTCCAGTTCCTCCCCACCTTCCTTTCCATCAACTTCCCCCTCACTATTACTCTGTCATTAAAAAGCAAACAGGTTTCTAAGTGATAATAATAGAATAGTGTAAAATAATAATAAGTTAAAACAAAACTAAACATTAGAATTGCACAATACAAATAAACAGGAGCCCAAGGGAAAGCACAAGGAACAGAGGCCCACCCATTCACATGCTTCGGAATCCCATGATCACACTAAACTGGAAGCCATAATCTACATATACAAAAGATGTGGTGCAGTGTAAGCTGCCTGTAGCCACCTGCGGCCACACTAACTGGATTCCTGAGTGGGATGCAGGAGCTGTATAGGAGAGAACGATGAGAGAAATAATGGAGCCCAAGACATGTCTCTGTTCAAGGCCTCCAAAGTTTACTCAGAGTCTGTGCTTATAAAGGGGGGAGGCCCATCCCCCACCAATTCATTCTTGATGCCTGTTTCCAGATGCTGTCTCCAGAATATCTCCAGGGCCTCTCAGCAGGTAGCAGTGTCTTGGAGAAGAGCAGCAGCAGGTGACAGAACAATAGAGCCATCTAAGTCTAAAGGCTCCACCCCAGGTGGTCTCATACTCAGTGGCAGCAAGGTCAAAGACAGCCTACTCAAGGCTGGGGGAGGCTACAGTGCAGACCTTTGCACACTGCCTCAGTCTCTGAGTTCACATGAGCATTCATCATGTTGATTTAGAAGATCTTGTTTTCATGGTGTTCTTAGTCCCTTCTGGCACTTTGTCTTTCTGCCTGCTCTTCCTTAGGGTTTCCTGAGCTCCTGGGAAGGAATGTGATGGAGACATCACTTTTGGGGCTGAATGTTCCAGGATTTTCATTCTCTGCACAATGTCTGGCTGTGAGTCTCTGTATTTGTTTCCATCCGTGAAAAGAGGATGTTTCTCTTATGACAGCTGAGCAAGGCACTAATGCATGGTGTGGTGGTTTGAATAGGTATAGCCTCATAGACTCATGTGTGTGAATTCTTGACCCATCTGGAGTGGCACTATTAGGTAGGTGTGGCCTTGTTGGAGGAAGCATGTCACTGGGGGTGGATTTTGAGGTCTACTGTGCTCAAACTCTGTCCTGTGTGGGTCCAGCCTTCTATTGCTGCTTGTAGATCAAGATATAGAACTCTCAGCTCCTTCCCCAGTACTATGTTTGCCTGCATGCTTCTTTCTATGATGGAATGGACTAAACCTGTGAAACTGTAAGCCAGTCTTGTTTTCCTTTATAAGAGTTGCTGTGGTTAGCCAGGGGTGGTGGTGCACACCTTTAATCCCAGCACTCAGGAGGCAGAGGCAGGCAGATTTCTGAGTTTAAGGCCAGCCTGGTCTACAAAGTGAGTTCCAAGACAACCAGGGCTATACAGAGAAACCCTGTCTCCAAAAAAACCAAAAAAAAAAAAAAAAAGTTGCTGTGGTCATAGTGCCTCTCCACAGCAATGGAAACCTAAACTAAGACAGAAATTGGTAACAGAGCCTGGAATGTTGCTGTCATAGGCCTGACCATGCTTTTGCTTGGAAGAATGTGGGTTCTGGGACTTTGGATTAGAAGAAGCAGTTGAATACTTTGAGTGGGGCTTAATGGGCCATTCTAGTAGAACATGGAAGACAGTGATGCTGAGGGGTGATTTGAACTGTGGTGGCCTGGCTCAAGAGGTTTCAGAGAAGAATTTTTGTATGCTGTCTAAAGATTGTTCTTGTGATATTTTGGGGTACTAAGAAGTGGAATGGAGCTAAATCCCGTGTTTGAGGAGAATAATATGGTCTCCCAGGAGTACTGACACATCTCTGATCACCTAAGAACACAGGTATGACCACCACTTCTGCTCAAATACCTGGCCCAAGAGGGATCCACCAGGAGCCCTCAGGACACAGGAACTGAGCATCCTGGGACATGATCCTTCCAGTTTTCATCTGTGCTCAGAGCTGACTTTTTGCCATAGCTCTCTGTACTCAAATCCCACTGGGAGAGAACTGGTCTCCCAAGAGGGCTGGCACACTTGAGAGCAAAGGTAAGACCACCACTTCTGCTCAAATTCCTGGCCCAAGAGAGACCCATCTGGAGCCATCAGGACATAGGGACCAAGGAATGACTGGGGACAGGATTCTTCCAGTTTCTATAAGTGCCCTGGAGCTGACCCCATGCCACAGCTCTCCATATCCAAATTCCTCCCAGAGAGAACTGGTCTCCCAGGAGTGCTGACACACAGGTTTATAGGAGGGACAAGCCACAGTCAGAGACAGCAAGACCAGCTAACACCAGAGATAACCAGATGGTGACAAGCAAGGGCAAAAACATAAGCAACAGAAGCCAAGGCTACTTGGCATCATCAGAACCCAGTTCTTCCACCACAAAAAGCCCTGAATACCACAACACACCCAGAAAAGCAAGACTCTGATTTAAAACCACATCTCATGATGATGATAGAAGACTTTAAGAAAGACATAAGCAACTCCCTTAAAGAAATACAGGAGAACACAGGTAAACAGGTAGAAGCCCTTAAAGAGGAAACACAAAATCCCTTAAAGAATTACAGGAAAACACAACCAAACAGGTGAAGGAATTGAACAAAACCATCCAGGATCTAAAAATGGAAATGGAAGCAATAAAGATCACAAAGAAGGACATCCCTGGAGATAGAAAACCTCGGAAAGAGATCAAAAGTCATAGATGCAAGCATCACCAGCAGAATACAAGAGATACAAGAGAGACGCTCAGTTGCAGAAGATTCCATAGAAAACATTGACACAA
The DNA here is from genome assembly GCF_978045245.1 of Mus caroli. Taxonomy (NCBI): domain Eukaryota; kingdom Metazoa; phylum Chordata; class Mammalia; order Rodentia; family Muridae; genus Mus; species Mus caroli. The sequence goes on from NW_028227259.1 coordinate 20,823,238, forward strand.
CAGTCAAAGAAAATACAAAATGCAAAAAGCTCCTAACCCAAAACATTTAGGAAATCCAGGACACAATGAGAAGACCAACCCTAAGGATAATAGATATAGAAGAGAGTGGAGATTCCAACTTAAAGGGCCAGTAAATATCTTCAACAAAATTATAGAAGATAACTTCCCTAACCTAAAGAAAGAGATGCCCATAAACATACAAGAAGCCTACAGAACTCCAAATAGATTGGATCAGAAAAGAAATTCCTCCCATCACATAACATAGTCAAAACACCAAATGCACTAAACAAAGAATATTAAAAGCAGTAAGGGAAAAATATCAAGAAACATATAAAGGCAGACTTATCAGAATTACACCTGACTTCTCCCCAGAGACTATGAAAGCCAGAAGATCCTGGGCAGATATCATACAGACTCTAAGAGAACACAAATGCCAGTCCCGGCTACTGTACCCAGCAAAACTCTCAATTACCATAAATGGAGAAATAATGATATTCCATGACAAAACCAAATTTACACAATATCTTTCCAATATCCAGCCCTACAAAGGATAATATATAGAAAATTCCAACACAAGGAGGGAACTATACCTTAGGAAAAGCCAAAAAGTTGTCTTCTTTCAACAAACCCTAAAGAAGATAACCACACAAACAAACAAACAAACAAAAATAACATCAATAATAACAGAGAGCAACAATCTCCATTCCTTAATATCATCAATGGACTCAATTCTCCAATAAAAAGACATAGATTAACAGACTGGATATGTAAACAGGACCCAGCATTTTGCTGAATACAGTAAACAGAACTCAGTGTCAAAGACAAACACTAACTCAGAGTAAAGGGCTGGAAAACAATTTTCCAACAAACGGTCCCAAGATATAAGCTGGAGTAGCCATTCTATTATCGAATAAAATCAACTTTTAACCAAAAGCTACCCTGAGATTCCACCTCACACCAGTCAGAATGGCTAAGATGAAAAACTCAGGTGACAGCAGATGCTGGCAAGGATGTGGAGAAAGAGGAACACTCCTCCATTGCTGGTGGGATTGTAAGCTGGTACAACCACTCTGGAAATCAGTTTGGCAGTCCCTCAGAAAATTGAACTACCTGAGGACCCAGCTATACCACTCCTGGGCTATACCCAGAAGATGCTCCAATATCTGGTAATAAGGACACATGCTCCACTATGTTCATAGCAGCCTTATTTATAATAGCCAGAAGCTGGAAACAACCTAGATGTCCCTCAACATAGGAATGGATACAGAAAATGTGATACATTTACACAATGGAGTACTATTCAGCTATTAAAAACAATGACTTCATGAAATTTGCAGGCAAATGGATGGAACTAGAAAATATCATCCTGAATGAGGTAACTCAGTCACAAAAGTACACACCTGATATGTACTCATTGATATGTGGATATTAGACAAAGAGCGTGGAATACCAACCAATGATAAAACTAAGGACCACATGAAGCTCAAAAGGAAGGAAGACCAAAGAGTGGATGCTTCAGTTCTACTTAGAAGGGAACAAAATAATCAAAGGAAATAGAGGGTGGGAGGTACTTGGGAGGAAGAGAAGAGGGGGAGGGGAAAAGGAGGAGGCAGAATCAGGTATGGAAGGAGATGGAGGAGATATACACAGGGTCAGGAAATTGAACAGAGGTGTATAGCAATGGGGGATGGGGAACTGGGGTAGCAATCAGAAAGTCCTAGATGCCAGGAAAGCAAGTGCCTCCAAGGACTCCACAGGGATTTCATTAGCTGAAATATCCCACATAGGGGAGGGAGAACCTGTCGAGACCATATCCAGAGGTTAGGCATACCCCCTTCCCCCGGTTGAGGGATGGGTCCACCCACCTATGTCCAAAATTTTAACCCAGAATTGATCCTGTCTAAAAGAAATACAGGGGCAAAAAGTGGAACAGAGACTCAAGGAAAGGCCATCCAAAGACTGCCCTACCTGGGGATCCATCCCACATGCAGACACCAAACCCAGACACTATTGCTGGTGACAAGAAGTGCTGCTGACAGGAGCCTGATACACCTGTCTCCTGAGAGGCTCTGCCAGATCCTGACCAATGCAGATTAGGATACTCACAGATAACCATTGGGCTGAGCACAAAGATCCCAATGGAAGACCTAGGGGAAGGACTGAAGGAGCTGAAGGTGCCTTATCTGGCATCAATGGGAGGGGAGGCCCTTGGTCCTGTGAAGGCTTGATACCCCAGTGAAGAGGAATGCTAGGGTGGTAAGGTGGGAGTGGGTGGGTGTGTGAGAGAGCACTCTCATAGAAGCAGTGTAAGGTAGGATGGGATAAGGGAAATTGAGGAAGGGGATAACATTTGAAATGTAAATAAAAAAATAATCCAGTAAAAAATAAAGGAGAATAATAGAGATAGTAAATAGAATTAAAGGAGTGGTGTTTCCGGGACAAGATCCCACCCAGCTAAGCTTCCATCTTGTTTTAAGGAATTAAAGAAAAGCTCAGGTCCAGATGTGGTGGTGCATACCTTTAATCAGGCACTCAGGAGAGGTAGGCAGATCTCTGAACTCAAGGTCATCCTGGTCTACAGAGCAAGTTCTAGAACTGCCAAGCTTAGGCAGCAAAGGAAACCATGGACAACCGAAAGCTGATGATAGAAGAAATGGATTGTAAAAATTTCCCTCCACAACTAAGGAAAGCAACTGAGGTCCAAGGTAACACATTCCCTGACTTTCATCCTGACATTAAAACATCTCTAAAGTATACAGGTTGATATAACTCAGTATTTTTTTCTACAATCCAGTATCTTTCAATAGCTGTTGTTCCTGCCTCATTGGCATTAAAAAATAAAGTTAATAAAGCATTATTCAGTTTATTTCCAGCAGTTCTTATTTCCCCATTCTGTTTATCAAGATACAATTCAATCTTTATGAATCCATACATATCAATAGCTAGCATTTTATTTTTACCATTTAAAGTAGATAGTTAGGCACTTGAATTCTATGCCCAGCTCCATGCCAGTGATCCAGGATTCTCATTCATTTAAACAGAGAAGCAATCAAGCCATATTACATAAGATGTCAATATACAGTATCAGTTAAAATAAGTATCTGTTGTCTGAGATTGAAGGACTATTGATCTGAGCTCCCCATTGTGGTAGTAAATAGCTTTCCCATGGGTTTATGGATATATCTGCCACATAAGGCTTTGGTTCCATTCATTTAATTTGTCTTACACTTTATTTTACTTGGAATAATGTTCCAATCCCAATAAACTATGTCCATGTCTTCTGAAGGGGCCAGTGTGGATTCCAAGGTTTTCATGAGATTATAGATATATCATCTGTTGTGTACAGCAAACCTTCTATTTCAATACTATTTTATTTTAACTTTTGTCTCAGTTTCCCCTCAAAAAACTGACTTCTGGTACTTCCAAATCTTCCTGTTCTTTCAATTGGAGCTTCTTTGCCTTTGGCATATGGAAGCCATAGACATTGAGCAATCCTGTCTTCTTCTACTTTAAGATGCATAGTTTTGTTTATGTAAGCCACAATTACAGTCTCTCCCTTGAAGTCTTTATCTGTAATTCCTAGATGCATGACGAATCCTTGAGATGATAGGCTACTGCTTCTTTAGGCTTTCTTCTTTCTTTGGGGAAAGAGGTCCATGTTCTCTAGTAGTTATTTTATAGTATGGAATTTTTTTTTGATAATGTAAGAGTTTAATTATGGCTAAGTCTAGGGCACCGATCCTTTCTGTAGCCTGCATTACATCCCCAATGCTTGGATGAATTATTCTATTGCTGACAGAAAATTCCTGGCTTCTGTTGTTTGTTGCCAGGGGGTTACTTAGGGAATTTCCCATAGGTAAGGGATTACCTCAAACATCTCTTGCTGATCTGGATTCATTAGTCCAATGCCTACACTTATCACACCTTCTACAAATCCTGGAAGGCCCAAGTCTTCTAGAGAAGTCTCTAGGAACTCCTTGCCTATAATCTTTTTTCAGATGAGCTCATCTTCCATAGTTGAAACATACTTATTAAGGTCAACATCAGCAGTAGTTCTAATCCATTCATCCAAGGCTGACGATCGAGATTTAAAGGACTAAGAACATATTTTACACTCTGCATTTTCATTTTTGGATGCTAAAGTTTCAATTAGTACCTGTCTTGCATCTGGATCTGATATTGCCCTGTTAATAGCAGACATTAATCTATGTAAGAAGTCACTGAAAGTCTCTGGGGCTTTACATAATCTTTGTGAATGGCAGACCTTCTCCTTATTCCTCAACCATATCCTAGGCTCTTAAAGCTACTAAAGTACACTGTATAATAATAGAGTTATTAAATTGCATCTTCTGTGTTAAGTTAGCAAATTGACCTTCACCTAACAATTGGTCTTTCATGATATTAGCAGGCCTATTATGATTTTCCATAATTGCAGCTTCTTCTCCCCACTGTCAGCTATTGTAATTGAAAACAACTTTCCAGAACAGCTGCTACTAAATCTTCCCAGACTTAGGGGATAGTCTTGTTTTGGGTAGCCCAAGTATTTAGCATCTGTCTCACATGGGGTGAGTGCATTCCATATATTACTATTGATTTTTAAAAAATGTTTAAGATCTTGTATTTTAACAGGCTTGAAAGCTAGTTGTTCTTTTGTGAATTTTACAACGTTGTGGCATTTATTCCTGAGTAACTGGGAAAGCGAGTGGTGGGTAGTTCCAGTTCCCCAGTTTCAGTAAGAGGTAGCACTGTAAATTCATGGGGCTTTCTAGTTTGGTCCTTAAGTTCATTAGGTACCATAGGTTCACATTTAAGCACTTCCGTTTTTTTCCTCTATCTCTTGTCTCTCAATTCTTCATATTTCTAAAGTTGATTTTTCATGTTGTACAGCTATTTTTTGTTGTTTTACAGTTTTTTTTTCTACCTCTTTTGAGAGGAAACATATAAGATTGCTACTGAAAGTAGGAAAGGGTTTACTCTGGTGGTCACATTTGCAGTGTGCACTGCAATGGCTTTTTCAAGTAATATTTCAATCCTCTCAACTCCTACCTTTGGCCTTGAGGGACCTGAAAGGTCGTTTCCCATTTTTAATGCAGGAAAAGTCTGTCTGTATAATTGAGATTGTCTTTTGGGATGGCTTACTGTGGTTCACTATCTCAGAGACTCCTGCATGTTTCTTGCTCTGGGCTCTCAGCTCAAGTCTTTTACAGCCCTGGAGTCCCCTGGGCCTCTCTAGGCATTCAGCTGAACTTGAAGAACTGCTACTTTCTCTGGAGACAATTCCAAGTAAATTTCTCCTCTGTGGCTTTCTGTCAGATGTCTTCTGTACTCTGTGACATTTCTGTGAGATGTCATCTGCATTCTGCAACATTGGTGGGCCCTCTTCTTCTCCAATAATTCTGGGTGCCAGGTATAAATGTAAACGCTGCTTCTATTTTCTCAGATGAAGTGATCAGATGAGAGATGTACCTAAGTTGTCCAAATATGTGGTTTGGACTGAGACAGAGTGTTTCCTTCTCTGTTCTAACTATCCCTAGGCCTAGGCCTGGAAGCTTCTAGCCTCCACACAGTCTAATCTTCTTCAAGCCCTGACTTTGAAGGCTTCAGCTTCCAGCTTCCATCTGCTAACTAGGCCTAATATGTTTCATCTTGTGAAACTTACTGCTGAATAGAGTCACTCTAGTTCTGTCTCTACTTTGGCTGGCTAATTCAACTCAGCTGTTATGGCTCAAACTCCAAAGACTCCAAGCTGCCTGACTCAAATTGGCTTCTCTCAGCTTCTGGCTGAATTGCTCTGCTTGGAAAGACTGCCTCTTAACTCCATGAACTGAACTGCTCCAAACTGAACTGAGAACACAGTTGAATTGAGCTGAATCTTTCTCTCTCACTGCTCTTTAAATAGTTTCCCTTTCTGGTCTGTTCTTGTGAGAGTTTGGCATATCCTATCTCTGGCTCATTCTGTCAAATCTTTCTCTGCCCCTCAGTTAGATGTCACTGTTTGACATTAAGGCATGTCTGTACTCTAACATGAGAGAGTTAAGGTACATAGTCCAGCCAGAGGGATTAAAAGTGTGTGGCATGTCTGCATTTCAGTTGGGTCATGTTTTTGGATGTGATCCCTTGCCAGAGCAGCCATGTTCGCTGTTCTTCAGGCCCCCCATAGTTTCATGTGTGTGAATTCTTATCCCTAGGGAGTGTCATTATTAGGAGTTGTGGCCTTGTTAGAGGAAGAATGTCACTGTGGGTATGGGATTTTAGGTCTTCTATTCTCAAACTTTGGCTTGTATGGAATCCAGTCTCCTGTGAATCAAGATGTAGAACTCTCAGCTCCATATCTGCCTGTGTGCCTCTATATTCTCTTCTGTAAAGATAACGGACTAAACCTCTGAAACTATAAGCCAGGCCCAATTAAATGTTGTCCTTTATAAGAGTTGCAATGGTCATGGTGTCACTTCACAGCATATGGGTATAGCGAAATGTTCATAGTGTCATCAGGACTCATTTTCGTGCTGTTTTATTTCCTTTTTATTTATTTTTTTAAATGAGTAGTATTTGGTTTTACTTTAGTATCTAGTCTCAAGATCTTGGTTATCCAAGCAGTGTTGCATATGAGTTTCATCTCCTGGAGTGGGCTTGAAGTTACTCCAGACTTTGATTTATTACTTCTACAAATTTTGTGCCACCGTTGCCCTAGCATATCTTGCAAGCAGAACACCTTCGTCTGTCCAAGGATTTATAGCTGAATAGGTGTTTACTTTTCTCTTTTGGTAGCATGCAGAGTACTCACTGTCTTATACCAAAGATCCTAGCACATAGGAGTGAAGGCTCTATGCAGGCACCAGCTTCTCCATGTTCAGTATATTGTGCAGGTACTTCATTCAGTGAAGGTGTCTTACCATCAGTTTGCAGTGAGCGTCCTATAGTCTGGGCAATAGCCTGAGTTGTTTGGAGGTTTTCATAGGGCCACTTCAGACAACAACCCACTTAAATGTAACTCAGTCCCAGCACTGGGGGCTTCATTTGGTGACAAGAGATATCCAGTTGGGGCTCTTGTCTTCCCCATTATTTGCTGATTTTAGTTAGATCACCTTCATATATGTATATATTTTAGGAAATTTCTGTGGTATTAGATTTCTATACTATCCACCAAAAGGTCCTTAATTTTAGCTATCTTTCTGTAAGGTATTCTCTCCCTTGTCCTTCTCTCTCCACTTGATCCTTATGATCTAGCTTCCCCTATCCACCATAACCATTTATTCCATTTCCCTTTCTGAAGGAGCTCTCTCTCCCTCACCGCCCCACCCCCCAGTCCCTTACTCTATATGTAACCTCTGTGGTTCTCTTTAACGTAGCTTGATTATCATTGACTTAACAGCTAATATCTACATATATGCAAATACATACCATATTTGCCTTAGTGGGCCTGAATTACCTCACTCAAAGTAATTTCTTTCTAGTTCTGTTGTGCTCATTTCAGAAGCATTTGTGAAACCAAAAAGACCACCAAGGAGTCAATTCTGGTGTACTCTCACTAGAGTCTTTATTTAAGCTAGAGCTTGGGGTCACCCACTGTTTCTGATGCAGCAGGACAGGAGGGTGAAGCCCTGAGCCCTCAGTGGGACAAGGCTTTATAGGAAATGGCCAGCAAGTGAGGGCCTTCCAGCCTGTCAAGCATCTAATTGAATGACTATTGTAAGCAGACAGGTGGGTGCTCTGAAACCAAACCACGAACAAACTCTGAAAGCACATCTGAAACTATCAGACTAATCCTGATTGGCTGCTGCTAGGGAGTAGCTAGGGAGTAACTCTGGGGTATAGGCCAGAGATAAGCTATGTGGTTCTTCCTGGAACTTGGATGTAGCTTCTGTTCAGCTGCATGTCTATTTCTCAGGTCCTTTTTCTTTTAAAATGGAGGCTACTCCCAAGATAAGAGTAGGTTAGACCTTTCATTTCCAGCCCTTTCTCTTAAAATTACATAATTGCATTTTTTAAAACAATTGAGCAATACACCTGTATTGGCTAGTTTTGTATCAACTTGACACAGGCTGGAGTTATCACAGAGAAAGGAGCTTCAGTTGGGGAAATGCCTCCATGAAATCCAGCTGCAAGGCATTTTCACAATTAGGGATCAAGCAGGGAGGACTCCTTGTGGGTGGTGCCATCTCTGGGCTGGTAGTCTTGGTTCTATAAGAGGGCAGGCTGAGCAAGCCAGGGGAAGCAAGCCAGTAAAGAACATCCCTCCATGGCCTCTGCATCAGCTCCTGCTTCCTGACCTGCTTGAGTTCCAGTCCTGACTTCCTTGGTGATGAACAGCAGTATGGAAGTTTAAGCTGAATAAACCCTTTCCTCCCCAACTGCATCTTGGTCATGATGTTTGTGCAGGAATTAAAACCCTGATGAAGACAAATTGGTACCAGCATAGTGCGGTATTCCTGTGACAACCTGACCATGTTTTGGGGAGGACTGTGGAAGGACTTTGGAACTTTGGGCTAGAAGATCCATTCGGTGTTAAGTGCTCTGTGGGATATTGTATAGGAGCTTGGAAGATAATGTTGAGAACAGTGCAGAAGATGGAGGCCTAGCTTGTAAAATTTCAGAGGGAAGATTAAAGACTCTTACCAGGGCCATTGCTATTTTGATTGTGAAGATTCTGTGGGACTGGTTAGCTGGGGCTGAAAAATCAGCTGTGATTAACAAGATACCAGAACTACTAAAGAAAACCTTTGCATTACTGGGATTATTGATGCTGGTTAGCTGGAGCTAAGAAATTAGCTGTGATTAAGAAGAGACCAGCATCATTGAGGTGACATCTTCTGGGAAGTGTTTTCTGAAAGCACAAAGAGGCTGTGTTTCAGAGCTAACCAAGGTTTTACTTCATGCTGTAGCAGGACTTGGTAATGTGTAAGAGTCACCCAAGTGGTACTGGTTTTGAAGGCATGAAGGGGTCATGCAGAGCAGCTGAGGCTCAGCACTGTGAGAGGCCATGAAAGGCCATTGGTGAATTGCAGCCTCAGTTGCAATTGATGGCCCAGGACAGAAGGGGTCATGCAATGTTTTGGAGATGCCAGCACCATGAGATGACCACCAAGAACAGCAGCAGCAGTGGAGTACAGGCAGCTGGAGCCTAGAAGACAACGTGTGTGCTATAAAGGGCATGGCTGGAGAAGTGACCCAAACCCTTGGAGGAGCCCAGAAGATCATGAGTTGGATCCCAGATATTGGATGCCTGGAGATTGATTTTTTTGCTTTTGATTGTGACTGTGCCCTGACATTTTTCCCTCTTGAAGGAAGAAAGTATTTTAGTGGATCCCACAGTTAAGAGACTTTTAATTGTAAAAAGACTTGGATTTTAAAAGATATTGGATATTTTAAAAGGATTTAACTTTTAATATGTAAAGACTGTGGGACTTTTAAAGTTGTTTAGTTCTTGGGGATGAATAAGAAACTAAGGGTTGAGGCTTACTAGTGATGTGTTTGTGTGTCAAGTTGACAAGGGGTCAATTGTACTGGCTAGTTTTTCGTCAACTTGACACAGGCTGGAGTTATCACAGAGAAAGGAGCTTCATTTGGGGAAATCCTCCACGAGATCCAGCTGCAAGGCATTTTCTCAATTAGTGATCAAGGGGTGAGGTACCCTTGTGGGTGGTGCCACCTCTGGGCTGGTAGTGTTGGTTCTATAAGAGAGCAGGCTGAACAAGCCAGTAAAGAACATCCCTCCATGGCCTCTGCATCAGCTTCTGCTTCCTAACCTGCTTGATTTCCAGTCCTGGCTTTCTTGGTGATGAACAGCAATGTGGAAGTGTAAGCTGAATAAACCCTTTCCTCCCCAACTTGCTTCTTGGTCATGATGTTTGTGCAGGAATAGAAACCCTGACTAAGACAACAAACACCCTTGTGTAAATGAACCACATTTTCTTTATCCATTCTTCCACTGAAGATCATCTACATTGTTTCCAGTTTTTGGCTATTATGAATAGATCAGTAATAAACATGGTTGAACAAGTGTCCTTGCAGTAGGGTGAAGTATCCTTTGGGTATATGCCTAATTGTGGTACAACTGGATTTTGAGATAGGTTAATTTTCATTATTCTGAGGAACCACCACCCTGATTCCCATAATGGCTGTAGAAGTTTGCACTCTCAACAGCAACTGATGTTACTTCTTGCTCCACATCCTCCCTGTGTGAGCATTAACTTATTTTATTGATCTTAGCCATTCTGACAAGTGAAAGATGGAATCTCAAAGTAGTTGATACTTTGATAGTTAAGAATCTTGAACATTTCTTTAAGTGTTTCTCAACTATTTGAGTTTCCTTGTGGAAACTCAAATATATTTTATATATATTTAATATATAATTAAATATATATTATTTGTTGTAGAGGAGTTTTAATTCAGCAACTTGGATACTCTGGCAAGGAATCACATTCAAAGATGTGATCCAGCTAGAAATGCAGACATGCTCTGGATTACAGTATAATCTGGCTGGAATACAGACACACTCTTAGTACAAATCTTTAATCCTTAACAATGAAGGTAAGGTTAGTTTGTACAAGGAAGGAGACATGTTTGAAAGTGATTTCTAACTGAAGAGCAGACAAAGTGATGAACCAGAGGAAGATTAGACAGAATAGATATGTCTGAGATAGGATATGCCCAACTCACACAAGAACAGCAGAGGAAGAGAGAATACTTAAGAACAGCAAGAGGTGGTGGTGTGGTGTGTGGTAAGTGTGTACGTTGGTTTTACCTGGACAGTTTTACAGAGTCAGGTTACAGGAAGAACAAGCTAGGCACAGGTAAAAACAGAGCAAGCCAGAGAATAAGAAATAGCCAGAAGATTAGAACATATTTGTCTAAGTTAGTACAAGATCAGGTAGAGCAATTCAGGCCCACACAGCTTAGGTGCAGCCCTCATCTCATCCTTTCATCTGAGGAAATAAAAGAGACATTTACAATTTGCTTTCTTGATATCTAGTTCTTTGAGTTCTTTAAATATTTAAATTTTGGATATTATCCCTCTATAAGACGTGTATCTGGTAAAAATATTTTCCAATTATGTAGGCTGCCATTTGTCCCAATGATGGAACAATGTACCAATGATGCCATGCAGCCTTTCAGTTTTAAGAGGTCCCATTTATTAGTGGCTATGGTAACAGTGTTGTGTTGAGAATGCCTTTTTCTGCACAGATGAGTCCAAGGCTATTTCACAGTTTCTCTTCTATAAGGTTCAGTGCATCTGGTTTTATGTTGAGGTCTCTAATTCATTTGGAGATGAATTTTGTGCTGCATGATAAATATGGATCAATCTGTATTCTTCCATATGCAGCTATCCAGTTTAAACAGCATCATTTGATGAAGATGCTCTCTTAGTCACAGTGTATATGTCTGCCTTCTTGACCAAAAATCAGCTGTCTAGGTAGGTGGACTTATTTCTGGATCTTCCATTCGATTCTATTAATCAATGTATCTGTTTTTGTGCAAGTATGATGCTGTTTTATATAGCTCTGTAGTATAATTTGAAATTAGGAACAGTGATTTTATATTCTTTTATTATTCAGGATTCTCTTAGCTATCCTGAGTTTTTTGTGTTTCCACATGAAGTTGAAAACTGTCCTTTTGTGAGACTATGCCGGGGCCTAGCAAACACAGAAGTGGATGCTCACAGTCAGCTAGTGGATGGATCACAGGGCTCCCAATGGAGGAGCTAGAGAAAGTACCCAAGGAGCTAAAGGGATCTGCAACCCTATAGGTGGAACAACATTATGAACTAACCAGTACCCCGGAGCTCTTGACTCTAGTTGCATATGTATCAAAAGATGGCTTAGTCGGTCATCACTGGAAAGAGAGGCCCATTGGACACACAAACTTTATATGCCCCAGTACAGGGGAACACCAGGGCCAAAAAAATGGGAATGGGTGGGTAGGGAAGTAGGGGGGAGGGTATGGGGGACTTTTGGGATAGCATTGGAAATGTAATTGAGGAAAATACGTAATAAAAAATATTAAAAATTAAAAAAAAGAAAACTGTCCTTTCAAGGTCTGTGAAGAACAGTGCTGTAATTTTGGTGGGGATTGTGTTGAATATGTAGGTTGATCTTTGTGGTATGGTTTTTATTTTTTCTACATTAATCCTACCTGATATGAGCATGGGAGGTCTTTCCATTGTCCTAAGAAACCTTTAGTTTCTTTCTTTAACAACATTATATAAGCCTTTCATTGGCTTGGTTAGAGTTACCCCAGTATATTTTACATTATTTGAGGCTACTGTGAAAAGTGTTGTATATTTCTTTCTCAATCCATTTTTTTTATTTTTATATAGGAGGGCTATTCTTATTCTTGTTAGTTAATTTGTATCCATCTACTTTCAGAAAGTGTTTATCAGCTGTACGAGTTTTCTGGTGCAAATTTTTTAAGGGTGAGTTTGCTTAGGTGGAGTAGCTTAAAGCTATACACAGCAGTTTACTATCATGTCATCTGCAAATAAAGATACTTCGACTTATTCATTTCTGATTTGTATCCCCTTGATCTTCTTCAGGTGTTTTATTTATCTCACTAAAACTTCAAGTACTATATTCAGTAAGCATGGAGAGAGTGAACTTCCTTGTCTTCCTGATTTTAGTGAAATTGTGTTGAGTTTCTATTTAATTTGATGTTGGCTATGAGCTTGCTGTAAATTGCCTTAATTATGTTGAGATATCTTACTTATATCAATAATCTCTTTAGGACTTTAATCATGAAGTGGTGTTAAATTTTGCAAAAGGCCTTTTCTGCATCTAAGATGTTTATGTGGTTTTTGTCTTTCAGTCTGTCTACATTGTGGACTACACTTACTGATTTTTTTTTTTTTTTTTACAGACACATAGATGTCCTTTATAGATATTCATCATTTTCTCTGCCCACAACAAACAACATTGTTTCTACTGTTTTATGAGAAATGGTTATTGTACATCTGTAGCTATGTTATTCAAATTATTAAACCAGTGCTGTGGTACTTTGTGGGACATTATCGTCTCAGCATTATATGGGAATTAGAGCAAACTCCTAGAGGAATAGATCGTGACCAGGTACCCTGAGTCATGTTACCTGTTTCAAAACACAGAGACAAGGGCTGTAAGCAAGGTACTCATTGCACTGTTGATAGGAATTGAACCAGTGGTTGATGTCTTTTATATTGATCCCTACAAAATTCTTCATTGTCTGTCATTAGTCTATATTTTTACTACATTTACTGATTTTTATATATTAGGCCATACCTGCTTCTCTGGGATGAAGTTTACTTGATCATGATGGATATTTTTAGTTTGCAAGTATTTTATCACGAAGTTTTGTGTTTATGTTCATAAGAAAAGTTGGTCTGTAGTTCTCCTTTTGGGGGAAGGATATGTGGTTTGGATATCGGAGAAACTGTGGCCTCATCAAATTAATTGGGCACTATTCAGTTGGAGTTGTCTTTTAATGCCTTCTGTTTGGTTAGAATTGTAGAACTGATATTGCTTGAATTTGATCCACCACGGAATGGCTTCTTTTTCCATTTATTGTGACTGAAAGTTTTGCTGAGTACAGTAGTCTGGGATAACATCTGTGGCCTTTTGGAGCTGGTGGAACACCTTTCCAGGCCCTTCTGGCTTTAGAATCCCCACTGAAAAGTCAGGTCCTGTTCTATTAGGTGTGCATTTATGTGTCCCTTGGCATATTTCTCATGTAGACTTTAATATTCGGGGTTTGTTCTGTACATTTATTGTTCTGATTATATGCCAAGGAGAATTTCTTTTCTGGTACAGTCTATTTGGTGTTCTGTATGCTTCTTGTACCTTGATAGGAATTTCTTTCTTTAGGCAAGGGAAATCTTCTTTTATGATTTTGTTGAAAATATTTTCTGTGTTTTCCACCTGGGTTTCTTCTTTTTCCCATATTCCTATTGATGTTAGATTTGGTATTTTCACAGAGTTCCAGATTTCCTGGATGTTTTGTGTCAGGAAATTTTTAGAGTTAACATTTTCTTTAATCAAAGTATCCAGTTTTTCTGTTGTTTCTTCAGAGTCTGTGATTCTCTTTTCTGTACCCATGCTCTGTTGGTGAAGCTTGCCTCTAAGTTTCCCACTCAGGTTCCTCAATTGTTCATTTCCAGATTTGTCTCAGTTTGGATTGTCTCTATTGATTCTATTCCCACTTTCAGATCTTGAACTGTTATATTAATTTCCTGCTACTGTTTGTTTATATTTTCATAGTTTTCTTCAAGGATTTATTAATTTTCTCTTTAAGGACCTTGTCAATAGTATTATAACTGCCATTTTAAGGTCTTTGTGTTGTGCTTCAGTTATGCTGTGTTTCTCAGGGCCTCCTGGGATAGACTTGCTGGGCTCTAGTGGAGACATATTGCCCTGGCTGTTATTAACTGTGTTCTTACGCTGGCCTCTAGGCATTCGGGTTTGGGAAGATTGTAATTCTAGGTACTGATAGCTGGTCTGGTCTTTTTTGGCTGGGTGTTTGGTTTCTTGTTTTCTTTTGTCCTCTCTGGTTCTTGGGAGAGTGCAGTGGTTCGTTTGTGCTGCTTGTTAGAGAATGTTTCTGAGATCCTGCCAGTTATTGCCACTGAGGGAGAGGTGAAGATCTGCCATTACTCCACCTGCTTCATGGGCCTGAGTGGCCTGAGAGTTCCCACTGAATACCTTAGGTTTAAATAATCTTATGTTCACTTACACTCTAAGGAGTGCTCAGCAAATATTGTCAAGAATGACTTAAGTAGTTCATTCATTTCTAATGATTTTAAACAAAACAATATTTCTTTAAAACTTTCCTCATTGTCCAGACATTTTTGGTTCAGCTGTTTTATGTGCTAACTTTATACTATAACTTTTTTCTCTTAGCAGAAATCACATATTCTGCACGGACAGAGACAGACTGCCTGAAATTACATGAATAATGGAAGAGAAAATTAGGACTCCAAATCCAAAATAGTCTATTTCTTTGATTTTCATTCATTAAAAATAGAAAGAATAGAAGTAATTGAAGTATTTTCAACTGTGTTGCATAGACAGTAGTAAGTAGATTTTACTATAGCATATCCCAATGAAGCCAAAATTAAGCCAAAAGAATCAAGAATAAATGTTAGTAGCCAAAGAACAGTTCATAATGGCAATTGTTATTTATAATAACCATCATATGACTATTATTTTGACTAGTAAACAAAATCCAATTTACTTCCTCAGGACTAGTGCAGTACTGTCATAGACTGAAAAGTATGTTTTAAAACTGTTATCATTCTAGCCTAAATGAAGGATTTGCCCCCCCCCCCCCAATTTTGCATTTGGCTTAATTCAAATGAATTCTCTCTGTGCATCATATGATCCTATCAAGATTGTATGAATAGGAATCAAAAATGGGAACATCGGTGGAAGGTGGAGGATCTCTGAGTTCCAGATCAGCCAGTTCTACACAGTGTGACTCTGTCTTGAAAGACAGCTATACAGGAAAGAAGGAATAAAGGGAGGAAGGGAGGGAGAAAGAAAAAAAAAAGAGAATAGAAAGACCAGTACATGTGCTATGTATAGGTTATAGACTATACAAGGGTTAGTACTCTGAATATCTAGTTAACAAGGAACTAACAGATTTGTGACTTTCTGGACCCCTCCACATGTAAAGAGCAAGGTCTGAAAAAGTAAAGCAAGATACAGAATTAAGGGTCTAGTTAATCACTAGACTGAATAATTTATTCTAGTTAGTCAGCTTCCATAGTCTCTTATATTTGACTGTACATTTTTTATGTGTCAAGTAGAATGAATACTCACTGTTTCTGTATTTGCTACCCTTTCCAGGGTTTTGATGAAATAAAGGGTCCTCAAAACAAGGAGTTAAGATAGACCAAGGTTCAAGTACCACTGCTGCATGTTATTGTAGGGGGAGGTGCTGAGATCTGGGTCCCTAATTGGTTCTTGACTTGTTAATAAAGAAGGCCGGAGCCAATTGGTGCGTAGAAGGGACAGGTGGGACTACCAGACTCCAAGAGGAAAGTGAGACTCGGGAGAGTGAGGAAGGGCTTTTTGTTTTAATATTAATTTTTATTTAGTTTTTACACTCCATATTTTATTGTCCCTCCGACTGTTCCACATCCCATACCTCCCCCCACTCCCTTGTCTCTACATGGATGGACCCACTCACCACCCTACCTGACCTCTAAATTCTCTGGGGCCTCCAGTCTCTTGAGGGTTAGGTGTACCATTGCTGAATGAACACAGATCTGGAAGTCCTCTACTGTATGTGTGTTGGGGGCCTCATATCAGCTGGTGTATGCTGTCTGTTTGGTGGTCTAGTGTTTCAGAGATCTTGGGAGTCCAGATTAATTAAGACTGCTGGTCCACGAGCCGGGCGTGGTGGCTAACGCCTTTAATCCCAGCACTTGGGAGGCAGAGGCAGGTGGATTTCTGAGTTCGAGGCCAGCCTGGTCTACAGAGTGAGTTCCAGTACAGCCAAGGCTACACAGAGAAATCCTGTCTCGAAAAACAAAACAAAACAAAAAAAAGATGCTGGTCTGCTGGTCCTCCTACAAGATCATCCTTCTCCTCAGCTTCTTTTAGCCTCCCCTAATTCAACAACAGGGGCAGCTGCTTCTGTCCATTGGTTGGGTGCAAACATCTGCATCTGACTCTTTCACTTGCTTATTGTGTCTTTCGAAGGGCACTCATAATAGGTCCCTTTTTGTGAGCACTCCATAGCCTCAGTAAGTGTCCGGCCTTGGGACCTCCCCTTGAGCTGGATCCCACTTTGAGCCTGTCGCTGAACCTTCTTTTCCTCAGGCTCCTCTCCATTTCCATCCCTGTGATTCTTTCAGACAGGAACAATTATGGGGCAGAGATGTGACCGTGGGATGGCCACCCCATCCCTCACTTAAAGTCCTGCCTTCCTGCTGGAGGTGGGCTCTGAAAGTTCCCTCTCTCTATTGTTAGGCATTTCATCTAAGGTCCCCTCCCTTTGAGTCATGAGAGTCTCTCATCTCTAGGTCTCTAGTGCATTTTGGAGGGTTCTCCCAGCATCCTATTTCCTGAGGTTGCCTGTTTCCATTCTTTCTGCTGGACCTCAGGACTTCATTCCTTTTTGCTCACCCAATACTAGATCAGGCTTCCCTCTCCCCCTCACTCTCCCCCTTCCCCCATCCACTTTCCCTCCCAGGTCTCTCCCTCCATTCCCACTTGTGATTACTTTCTTCTTTCTTCCAAGTGAGACTGAGGTGTCCTCATTTGGGCACTTCAGCTTGTTGAGCTTTTTGAGTTCTGTGGACTGTATCTTGTGTGTTCTGTATTATTATTATTACTATTATTATTATTGGCTAATATCCACTTATTAGTGAGTACATACCATCCATGTCCTTTTTTGGGGGATATCCAAGTATCCATCACTCAGGATGATATTTTCTAGTTCCATTCATTTACCTGCACAACTCAGGATGTCCTCATTTTTAATAGTTGAGTAGTTCTATTGTGTAAATGAACCACATTTTTCTGTATCCATTCTTCTGTCGTGGGACATCTAGGTTGTTTCCAGCTTCTGGCTATCACAAATAAGGCTGCTATGAATACAGTGGACCGTGTGCCTGTGTGACATTGGTAGGGCATCTTTTGGTTATATTCCCAGGAGTGGTATAGCTGAGTCTTCAGGTAGATCTATTTCCACTTTCCTGAGGAACCTCCAGATTGATTTGCACAGTGGTTGTACCAGTTTGCAATCCCACCAGCAATGGAGGAGTGTTCCTCTTTCTCTACATCCTCTCCAACATGTGTTGTCACCTGAGGTTTTGATCTTAGTCATTTTGATTGGTGTAAGGTGGAATCTCAGGGTCCTTTTGATTTGCATTTCTGTAATCACTAAGGACTTTGAACATTTCTCTAGGTGTGTCTCAGCCATTTGAGATTTCTCAGTTGTGAATTCTTATTTTAGTTCTATACCCCTTTTTTTGACTGGGTTGTTTGGTGTTTTGAGTTTCTTTCTTGAGTTCTTTATATATTTTGGATATTAGCCCTCTCTTGGATGTGGGGTTAGTGAAGATTTTTTTCCCCTAGTCTGCTGGTTGCCGATTTATCTTATTGACTATGTACTTTGCCTTACAGAAGCTTTCCAGTTTCATGAGGTCCCATTTATCAATTCGTGATCTTAGAGCATGAGCCATTGGAGATCTGTTTAGGAAATTTCCCCCTGTGCTGTTGAGTTCAAGGCTCTTTCCCACTTTCTCTTCTTTTAGGTTCAATGTATCTGGTTTTATGCTGAGGTCCTTGATCCACTTGGAGTTGAGCTTTATACAACATAACAAATATGGGTCTATTTTCATTCTTCTACATACAGACAGCCAGTTAGACCAGCACCATTTATTGAAGATGCTTTCTTTTTTTCCATTGTTTTAGGGAAACAACTCCCTTCACAATAGCCACAAATAGTATAAAAATATCTTGGGGTAATTCTAACCAAACAAGTGAAAGACCTGTATGACAACTTCAAGTCTCTAAAGAAAAATTCAAAGAAGATCTCAGAAAATGGAGAGATCACCCATGCTCATGGATTGGCAGAATTAACATAGTAAAAATGGTCATCTTGCTGAAAGCAATCTACAGATTCAGTGCAATCCCCATCAAAATCCCAACACAATTTTTCAAAGACATAGAAAGAACATTTTTCAAATTCATCTGGAAAGGCAAAAAACCCAGAATAGTGAAAACAATTCCTTTTTTTTTTTTTTTTGGTTTTTCGAGACAGGGTTTCTCTGTGTAGCCCTGGCTGTCCTGGAACTCACTTTGTAGACCAGGCTAGCCTCGAACTCACAAATCCGCCTGCCTCTGCCTCCCAAGTGCTGGGATTAAAGGTGTGCGCTGCTTCTTGAAAAACCAATCTGTCTTTTGTTTTCTGTCTCCTTTTCACCTCTTCCTGTCAATGCTTTCTCTTTACTTCTAACAATCATTTTTCTTCTTTATGTAAATGAGCACAGGGCCCCAGCTGCTGTCCTTGAAAACCACTGTAACAATTTCATTGACATAACATTCTCCATAAGGATGCCAAAGGATACCCAGACAGCTCTATTTTTTTTTATTCTGATGAATGGTGTAAACTGGTGGCCTTCCTAGAACTTTCTAGAACTTTCCCAGAGTATGTGGTAACTGAGCATACACCCACCCATTTCCCCCTCCCTTTCCTTGTTGGACTTTACTAGAGAGCTGGCAACTCTTCCTGGTGTTCAACCAAATCCCAAGCTTCTCAAACATATTTCCTCTAAAATCCTTACATATTTAATAATTTTCCCTTTGGACCTGCTTCTAGCCATTCAGAATAAAAGACCCAGGTTAACACAGAGTTGTTCAGCTTTAAGGGAAGACAGTGGCTGTGAGGTCATGTATTTAATCCAAAGCCTCAGCAGCTGCAGATGGCGACATTCTGGTGTTCAGTTGGATAAGAGTTGTGCAGACAGTTCTTTGCCCTGAAGTACATAGATCCAGGCAGTTTCCCTAGACTAATAGCACCGAAGCTCAGTCATCAGATTTTTAATATCCTAATACATAACAGTTTCCTCCTAATGAGTAGGAACTCTTTATACAAAAATCATTTTAAAAGACTCAAGCAACATAACCATAAACCTACTTAAGACTTGAAATGGGTTATGTGAACCAGTTGGGCTGTTGACTTCTAAAGTCCACTCATTCTAGAACAGAGACTGCTGTCACGTGACAGAACTACAGCCATAAAAGAGATGATTCAACTAGGAAATGTAATTAACACCTACAGCCATTTAGAATAAAATGTCTATTTTAAAATTTAACTTTTAACCTTCTTTTTTTTTTTTTTTCCTTTTTTGTGGTGGTGCTAGAGATTGAATCCAGGAACTCTAGTAGGTGAACTTTTTATTATGGAGATGCATCGTATCTATCTTTTAGTAATTATGAGGAAACAAGATACCCAAAGTGAAATTATTAGATTTAACAACTGAATACCTCAGATCCACAAGCTCTCTGAGGCTTCCTCCAGGAGAGGCACTACTTGGCCCCCTGTCTGAACACTATCCCCTGCCCTGAGAGAGAATGTGACTCTGATGAACTCCCCTCTGTCTGCTTCCTCCAGGAGAATCCAATGCTTCTTCAGATCTAAGCAAATGCAAAGTCAAACCCAAGAATCAAGGTATCACATACCAAAAGGACTAAAACACTTTATTAACTTGTGAGACAGGGTGGAAAGAAATAAAGGAGGGAAGGAGGAAAGCAGGGTAAGGAGTCAAGTATCAGGGGAGACAGGAGAGAAGCCCAGAGGGCCAGGGGAATGAATGAAAATGTGTTGCAAGGGGCTAGTGGTGGCAGGGGGTGGAGTGAACCTCTAGAAAATCCCAGAAACCTGGGGGACTCCCAGAATTCAGTGGGGATGTCCTTAATCAAAATGCCCAACAGTGGGGAGATAGAACCTGAAGAGACCACCCCAGGAAGATAGATATGGCCCCCAGTTGAGGCATGGGGCCACCCACCAATCTTCAAAAAATTTGACCCAGAATTGTTCCAGTCTAAAGGAAATGCAGGGACAACAATGGGACAGAGACTGAAGGAAAGGCCACCTAGTGACTGGCCCAACTTGGGATCCACCCCATGCCCAAGTAGCAGGCCCTGACACTATTGCTGATTCTATGTTATACATGCAGACAGGAGCCTGGCATGGCTGTCCTCTGAGAGGTTCTCTCAGCAGTTGACTGAGACAGATGCAGATACTTACACTCAACTATTGGACTGAGGTCAGGGACCTCTGTGGAAGAGTGAGGGGCAGGATTAAAGGAGCCAAAGGCAATTGCAACCCCATAGGAAGACCAACAGTATCAACTAACCCTGGCCCCTCAGAGCTCCCAGAGACTAAGCCACCAACTAAAGTGTATATATGGACTGATCTGAGGCCTCCAGCACATATGTAGCAGAGGACTGCCTTGTCTGGCCCCAGTGGGAAAGGATGCACATAATCCTGTAGAAATCTCCTAGGGAAGGGGAAAAACTCTGGGCAAATACAACATGCACTTTTATTTGTTTGTTTGTTTACATCCAAAAAGCTGTATGACCTCCAGACCTTTCCTTTACAGAGTCCCTCCTCCCATCTCCCATTCCCTTCTCCTCTGTAAGGATGGCCTCCCTCTGGGTGTCTCCCCACCACCACACCAAGTCTCCCCTATCACCACACACAGGATTAGGTGTATCTTCTCTCACTGAGGCCAGACAAGGTAGCCCTGTTGGGGAATAGATTTCACACTCAGCCCCTCTCTAGTTGTTGGGGTACCCACATGGAGACTGAGCTGCATGTCTGCTACATTTGTGCTGGAGGCTTCAGTCCAGCTCAGAGATGCTCTATGGTTGATGGCTTAGCCTCTGAGAGCTCCCAGGGGTCCAGGTTAGTTGATTTTGTTGGTCTTCCTGTGGAGTTCCTATCCTCTTCAGGGCCTCAATCTTTCCCCTAACTATTCCATAGAAGTCCCTGACCTTTGTCAATGTTGCTAGACAATTGTGGCAAGACCAAAGAGTAGATCATACAGTTCAGTGAAAGATAAAAACATAACATTTATTGAGGTTTAGATAATGATTTTTTTCCTAAACAAATGGAGACTCAACAAAGAAAACACATTCTTTTCTTTGAATTTAGTCAATGTTATTTTCCCCCCTGATGTTAGAGTGATAAAGGCCCTATGGATAGAACTCATAAAAATTGCTGGCAAATATACACTCACGTTGAGTTATAGAAAGTTAATGAATTAAATTATACTCCTGAAAGCAGCCTCATTATAATAAAAATCTGTAGAAAAAGATGAGTTATCTGTATGCATTATGATATAATTATTTGACCTTCCTTGAACTGAGAATTTCAAGGACTCTAAAAGCCAAAGGAAAATCTATTTAGTTTTCCTGAAGGCATTATAAAAATATTTTAAAAACTAGACTTGAACTCATTGTTCAAGGTGATTATTATTCAGTGAGTCAGAACAGGTTTGTGGCCACTGACAGCGATGCATACTGGTTTCAAACTAGGCTTGACATGTCAGAGCCCACAAACAGTCTTCAATCTTGCTTTTGAGCAAGGCTGGTTATTTTCAAAGCTGTCATAACAGTAAATATGTGGAGAGTTTTTGGGGCTGCTTCTAGGAATTTGGCAGGAATTTGATACTGGGTTGGGACAATGAAGTAGGCTCAAGGCAAATACAGCAGAGGAATGTATTGTATTCCTTGTACCTGGACCATCCTGATATCATAGCAACCATGGGACTTTGTTTAGTGCCTTGATTTTTGCCCTGCTTGTTCCTTGACTACTTTGTTTATGCCTTAAGGACTGACCATATTCTTTGTATGTGCCCAGATTGATATAAAAAGGACTGGATAAAATTAAACTTGCCTCAGCCTCACAACTGGCTGGGGTCATGCTACAATGTTGTCTAATTGTCTTTTTCTTTTTAATCCTTGCTCCTGTCTGGAGAACCTGTTGAGTGACTGAGCTGGCTTGGTCATAAATATGTATTTTTTGCTTACCTTTAATGGGTAATTCTTCCTAATAATTGCTCCAATGACTTCCAAACAATTATTTGAAACCATCTTCAGCACTTTACTAATAGAGAAATGGCAGAATATGGCATTGTCTCTTGTGGTTTTTTTCCTAGTTTATAAAATGTCCATGCAGTTTGTGATTTCTGCAGTAGATGGCAGTGTTTAAAAACTTCCTCCTTTACCAACAGGATGGCTGGATGATTATCTGTAACCAGGCTGTGCATATTATAGATAGATTAGTCTATATAACAAATCATGCTTTTGTTTTCTCACTACTTTCTGGATAAATGATAAAAAAAATTATGAAACTTATATTTGCTAACTTCATATCTATTTGAGAGTTGCCAGATCTTAGAGGGGGAGAACATGAGAGTCTTGGAAGCCTGAGAGGTCAGGGTCAAATCATACTAATAATGGCTGTTAGATTAGTTAGAGCTCAGATGGCTCTATTTAAAGTATTTAACACATAGAATAATAGAGCCCAGCCAGCACTGTGGGTTTAGAAGAACTCAATACTGAAATATAGTTTGATACAAATTAAATTTCATAAAAATACTGTGCATTTATCAGACCCAGAAAAGGTGAACCAATTCTAGTTCTTGAAAAATATTTCTAGCACTCCGGGTTACATTGGACATCTCTAAGGCATGCTTCTGGCTGAGTATTGTGCAGAAATACTCATATTTTATTTCTTTTTATTGACTATAATAGATAAATGTGTCCCCCCCTTTCCCTTAAAAGCAATTAAATATTACTGTCTTTAATGACTACGTTTGTATTTAGTTACATAGCTATAATGAAATAGAAATTTCCATTATCTTCATAAAGTTGAAGGGTTCTATAAAGACCCTTCACAAAGTTGGTGGGGAAACACTTTATGAGGGTTTGTGGTAAGCCAGCATGCCTCTCAATTGATATTATTTATTTCTTGTCACTTGAGGATTTCAAACATGTACAGTGATTAGCTCTGTCCCCCATTCCCACCCTCCTATCAATTAGGCATTTTGTGGATTAGGCATTAGTCTTTCTCTAATCTGGCATTTTATTCTAGTATTGCCTGTATGCAGAATAATAAACATCTTGATAACTGGTCCCCAGCGGTGATTCTGCAAACTGCTCTGTTTAATTCCGAATAGTCCCCCACCCCTGATTTAAAATGAACTCCTGTGCTATGTTCTCAGTACCACTTCCTCCTGGTTTGGGAAATCTCTGCTTCCTTAATTAGCCTTTCTAATGTTTTTTTTTTTTTTTTCAAATCTCTCACTCATTGGTGTCTCCTCATTCTTGAAAAACCAGTCTTGCCAATTTTAAATAATATTTTAAAGGCCAATTTCTTGATATAAAATCTCATTTTGGTTGTTGTCTTTATTGAACTTTGACTACTATAACAAAACATCATACATTAGGTGGTCTAGCTTTTTTTTTTAACTTTAGTATCTATATTGTCTGCCTGTATGTGTATGGATATGCATGTACCATACTGTGTGTGGAAGACAACAGACAATTAAGGGGAACTGGCTCTCTCCTTCCACTATTTGGGTCTCAGTGACTGAACTTGGATCACTTCCTTGTTTGTTGGCCCCCCTTTTCTTTTCTTAAAATTAATTATTTGATACATAGTCTTACGGTATATTCCATATTGGCTATAAACTCTTGATTCCCTAAGCCTCCCAAATGCATGTATGACCACTTCCACTCATTCTTTTGTTTTGTTTACATTAACTTTATTTTTACTTGATATATAAAAACACAAAAACTGCACACACAACACAATGGTTCAGTGTGTGCAATCATTGTATCACCAGTTAGTCATGACTATGTCTTTAAACACCGATTACTTATTTATGGCAAATATGTCAAAAATCCATTCTTCTAGCTTTCTGAGACGTGTAGTACACAAACACTATTTGGTCACCCAACCTTACAATAGCACACCAGAACTTTTGACAGGTGTCTAAATACGGTTTAGTACTCATTGAGCAACCAGCAATCTCTTTCTCATTCTGTATGGCCACTAATCCTACCATAATCAACCTGGCATTGTGACCGAATTTAACTTCAATTTTCTCACTAACACCCTATCTCCAAATACCATTATATAGTAGCTTAGGGCTTCAGCACTAGTTTGGAACTGGGAGGAACACAAATGTTAAGGTCACAACATTGCTTGTATGTTTCTTCTTCTGCAGCTTTTCAGATAATAATTTGGGATAAAAATAACCTTCACAGATCCCCTTTCTAACCTCTCATTTTCTCACAACCCTCCATCATATGGCCTATGTGTCCCTGAATTACTAATCACAAATGCCCTTGTATCTGTCAAGGCCATAGTATGGAGTTCTTATCTTTTTTTGGCTGATCAGGCTGCCAATGCTGCTTGCTATTTTATTCAGTCTTGGTATCTTTTTCTGACTTCTGCAAATTATGCTCTCTTTCTTTTTCTACATTTGTCCTTTCCAGTCACTTCTCAGTCTTCCCTCATCTCCCCAGGGTCAGAAGTCTACAAATGATCCTTCCCTCCTTCCTTCCTTCCTTCCTTCCTTCCTTCCTTCCTTCCTTCCTTCCTTCCTTCCTTCCTTCCTTCCTTCTTTTCTTTCTTTTTCTACATTTTTCCTTTCCAGTCACTTATCAGTCTTCCCTCAACTCTATTCTCAGAGATCCTTTTATAATCTATGTCCTTGCCTTCAAGCCAGGCCTACTAACTGTACACATGCTGTTGCAGCAGCCATTTCTCACTCTAATGTAATGCAAAGGACGGCTTTCCCTTCCCGGGCATCCTTATCAATTACCCAAGATACTCCAGCATTCTCTCAGATAGAACTGAAGTCAACCCTTTACTTGATTTACTTTTTCCCTTA
Organism: Mus caroli; assembly: GCF_978045245.1. Taxonomy (NCBI): domain Eukaryota; kingdom Metazoa; phylum Chordata; class Mammalia; order Rodentia; family Muridae; genus Mus; species Mus caroli. The sequence goes on from NW_028227259.1 coordinate 20,848,625, forward strand.
GTTGTGGCAATGCAAACATTTTTGCTCTCTGATTTGTCTAGGAAAACTATTAAATTGTATGTTTTTTGTTGTTGTTTTGAAACCAGGTCTGACTCTTAAGCTTAGGATGCTCTGAAATTCACTACAAGCTCCATTCATAGCCTCTAAATCCAGCTGTCCTCCTGCCCCCACTTCTCAAATGTTGGTCATACAGGCATGAACCACTTTAAAGTCTTTGTGCTTTAAAATCTCTTTGTTGAAATTTGTAGTTTTCCCCATACTAAGCAATGCATTGCCTTCTGTTGGTTTTCATAAGTATCATTTATATCATGTCACTCAAGTCTGAACACTTTACTTTCTATCAGTCCTTAAAATGCGATGGTAAACCAGTAACAATATTTCAGATCTGTACTCCTTAACCTAAAAGTCGAGACAATAAGGTGATATGATCTTGACCCTTAACCCCCTGCCCGTGTGCATGTGTAAGTAGGTAGGTAGGCACAGGTGTGTGTTCCTGATTGCAATGGTTATGTCATATATCAAAACCACAGAATTTCAAAGTATTTTCTCCATGTTGTGGTTCTTATAATTTTTCTGTTTTATTTTTTAAAGATAGATTGTCAAGGACCAGCCTTGACTTGGAGAGGTATTCCCAAGAGAAGGGGTGTTTCTGAGCAGCAGAAGAAATGACACAAAGTCAATCATGGAATATAAGCTGATGGCTCTGTGTCCTGCTTGACATGGCTCTCCAGGCAGCTCTCTGCTCAAGATGTCTCTCTCTTGCTACAACAAAATTTTAAATCTCTGGATAGCTCATGGGTTTTCTAACCAAAATTGGAAAAGCTGGTAGAAAAAAAATATTTGGTCTTTTCTGACCAAAGTCAGAAATCCTGCTAGAAAAATTCTAAAAGAGCTGTGTTCACTCTCTAAGCTGCTCTCTCTGGATAGCTCTCTTTCACAGACCAAAGCCCAGTCTTTTATTTACATATCAAGTCAGTCATTTACTTCAGGTTCACATTTGAATATCCTATAAATCAGCATTTTATGACCTTAGCTCTTTGATTCTTAGGAAAAGACAGCAAGTACAGTTTTTTTTTTTCTTTTCAACATTATAAATGAATTCAGAGATCTGCCTGCCCTAGTAAGCACAGACAATAAGCTAACTTGGTGGAATCCCATTCTGAGATTACCATTCCTACCATTCCAGAACCTCTGTCCTAGGCTGACCTTGAATTTAGGAATCTGCCTGCCTTTGTATCTTTCTGATAGATTGGCTTTTTTAGTGCAGCTGCCTTTGTTTTTTAAGGTTCATGAAGCCCCTCATACAATTCATATTGCATCTTTATATTTTGCATAGTTGTGAAATTATATAATTTTGTACTCATGTTTTCAAAGTTCTTTCCCACAGCCTTGAGGGCTGTTCTGAAGGTCATAGTATTTAACCATTTTTCCTGAGGATAATAGACACACCCTTGACTCTCAGACTCATCTTGTTTCTAAATATCATTAGTGTCATGTCACTAACCTTGACAGGGAGAATATTTCCCAAATAAGGAACATGAAGTTAAATATATACATTGTTATACAAATATGCCTCATGCCCAACAACCATCAGCCCATGCCCTGCTGTCTCTGCTCCAGGCAGGAAACTGCCATACAGTCCTTTTTAAGATCATGGAGGACTCAGCAATTGGTAGCCTGTGAGATGGTTTGGGTCATAGTCATATTGTTATATTGTTTAATGCTGATTCATACAAAGGGTTCCTTCCCCTCAGTGCTAAACAGCTTGTTACCAAGGAAATTTTTAAGTGATCAATATAGGAGTTACCATTTATTTATATTAAATGTTACCATTCAAATTTAAGTCTAATGTTGTAGTTTATTTTGAGATATTAAATTGTAGTAATATAAATAATTTCATAATTATCTTCTGTGACATAAGTCAATATTCTTAATTTTAACATTTGAAATAGGGCCACTTTTAGTTTCTGGGACTTTACCAAAGTTATTGATTTTTTAAAATTTATTTCTACTGGGTAATAATTTCCCCAAACATAAAATCAATGGTAGGCAACCACACTGCCACCAAGCATCTCTGGCTCCAAATTATTTTTTTTTTCTTATTGCATATTTTCTTTATTTTCATTTCAAGTATTATCCTCTTTCCTGGTTTCCCCTCCGAAATTACCCTCCCCTATCCCTTTTCCCCCTCCCCCTGCTCACCAAGCCACCCACTCCTGCTTCCTGGTCCTGGCATCCTGCTACACTGGGGCATAGAGCCTTCATAGAACCAAGGGCCTCTTCTCCCATTGATATCCTACTAGGTCATCCTCTGCTACATATGAGCTGGAGCCATGAGTCCCACTCTGTGTTTTCTTTGATTGGTGGTTTAGTCTCTGGAACCTCTGGAGGTACAGGTTAGTTCATATTGTTGTTCCTCCTATGGGGCTGCAAGCCCCTTAAGCTTTTTATGTCCTTTCTCTAGCTCCTTCATCAGGGATCCTATGCTCAGTCCAATGGATGGCAATGAACATCCACTTCTATATTTGTCAGGCACTAGCAGAGACTCTCAGGAGAGAACTATATCAGACTCCTGTCAGCAAGCACTTGTTGGCATCCACAATAGTGTCTGGGTTTGGTGATTGTATATGGGATGGATCTCCAGGTGGGGCAATCTCTGAATGGTCATTTCTTCAGTCTCTATTCCACAGCTATTTTTTTTTTTGTACACAACTAAATGTTTATTTAAAAAGAAACAGCAAATAAGTTTATAGCTGTAATGAGTGTTTAAAGTTGATCATAGTATAGTCTTTTTGATTTTCTTTTTTTTTAATTTTTAATATTTTTATTACATATTTTCCTCAATTACATTTCCAATGCTATCCCAAAAGTCCCCCATAGCGCCCCCCACTTCCCTACCCACCCATTCCCATTCTTTTGGCCCTGGCATTCCCCTATATTGGGGCATATAAAGTTTGCAAGTCCAATGGGCCTCTCTTTCCAGTGATGGCCGACTAGGCCATCTTTCGATACATATGCAGCTAGAGACAAGAGCTCCGGGGTACTGGTTAGTTCATCATGTTGTTCCAACTATAGGGTTGCAGATCCCTTTAGCTCCTTGGGTACTTTCTCTAGCTTCTCCATTGGGAGCCCTGTGATACATCCAATAGCTGACTGTGAGCATCCACTCCTGTGTTTGCTAGGCCCCTGCATAGTCTCACAAGAGACAGCTATCTTTGGGTCCTTTCAGCAAAATCTTGCTAGTGTATGCAATGGTGTCAGCATTTAGAAGCTGATTATGGGATGGATCCCTGGATACGGCAGTCTCTAGATGGTCCATCCTTTCATCACAGCTCCAAGCTTTGTCTCTGTAACTCCTTCCATGGGTGTTTTGTTCCCAATTCTAAGAAGGGGCACAGTGTCCACATTTTGGTCTTCATTCTTCTTGAGTTTCATGCGTTTAGCAAATTGTATCTTATATCTTGGATATCCTAAGTATTCCACAGCTATTAAAAACAATGAATTTAAGAAATTCTTAGACAATTGGATGGATCTGGAGGATATCATCCTAAGTGAGGTAACCCAATCACAAAAGAACACACATGATATGCATTCACTGATAAGAGGATATTAGCCCAGAAGCTTGGAATACCCAAGGTACAATTCACAAACCACATGAAGAAGGAAGACTAAAGTGTGGATACCTTGATCCTTCTTAGAAGGGGAAACAAAACATACAAATTCTTGAACTGGGTTAAATGAAGAGTCTTTCCAACATTAGTGAAGGGGTTGTCCCCCTGCAATGGTGTGGCTTTTCTGAAGAATCACTCACATAGTGGGCTGGCAGACATGCTGTCACTCAGAGCACCAATTGTGGTTGCATATGCTCCCATGACTCATCATCAGTGTTGTCACATCAACAACCCACCCATGAGACTATTATGAAAATTCTTCATTACATACCTATTAAAAACCTTTGATATCAACATATATAGTATATCCATGCTTCACCAATCTATCAGCTTTATTTGAAAAGTTTTCTTTAATATAACCATTCTTTATTGAACTCAATTTTGTGTCCAATGACCACTACTACAATTCCCATTAAATATTCTACTTTAATCACATATTGTAGGCACAAATTTTCTCAACCTACTTTAATAAGCATTCAATCTCCCCTCTAGCCTACTTCTCACCAGAGGTAGTAAAAAAGAAAAGTAATTAGGACACAGGGGAACTAGACCTGTTTAGAAATTGTCCTTTGAGGGTAAGTCCAGTCTTTGTGGCCAGGATATGTGCAGTTCAGTCCAGTAGCAAACACAAAGTATGAATCAGCAGCTGCAGTCCAGTCCACTTGGCAGTTACCATATGAACCAGCAAAGGCAGTTCAATCCAAAAGAAACCACAAGGCTCACCAACCAGTCTGAGGCTGTGGAAGCAACAAGAAATTGCAGGAATCTCACAAGTTCTTCAGCAAGTTTCTCTCTATGGCATTACCACAAGCAGAGCCCAGCAATGGAATGTAAGATGAACCAATATATGCATGTTATTAGTGAAGAATATTGAGGTGGAACAAAGAAAACCAATGCTCGAGCTCCCACTGTCTGTGGGGTCATATTTATATTCCTTCTGAATGTCATATGTCCTTTCACATGTTTGCTATAGCAAAACATCTTTTCACATGTGTCTGCTTCAGGAAAGCATTCTTTCATGTGTCTGCTTTAGCAAAACATCGCTTCACCTGTGTGCCTCAGCAAAACATTATTTGCCTTAACTGAATTTCCAAAGAAACCCAAGATTTCTGCTTCAAAACGTCTCATACTTTCTCTCTTTATCATGATTTCCAAACAAATTATTATTTGTTTTTCTCTTCTCTTTCCATTTTCCTTTGTAGGACTATTGTGATAGACCAGGGCACTGGCCAAGGGAATTTCTTTGTTAGGTATTACTTGATTCTGGAATATTTTGCTTTTTTTTTTTTTTTTTTTGGAAAGCTTTTGTACATTGAGCAGGCAAGTGGTTTATGATATGGTGGGAATCTGTTCATAACCTAACTGCTACAGATTCCTCTTCTTGCATAAGTCTTGCTACTATGTCACTCAAGAGTCTCCCCCTCAAATAAAAGCTATGCTTTGATTGTTGTTGCAAAAAAACTCTCACAAGTACAATAATGAGCTTTAGAGTGCACATTTTCTTCAGAATTTTAATCCTAGATATATGGATAGGAGCATACTCCACAAACTCTGATTAGCTGTATTATAAGTTTGCATCACACTCTGTTATGCCTATTACCAACACTTTGATTGGAATATAAAAGCCTCAAGATTCATTTCTACATTTCAAAACATTGCCTGAAAATTAAAAGTTGAAGAATCTCATTTTTTTTACCTCTTTGCAAAAGCATCTTAGCTAAGAAAAATTCACAAGTGTCACTATCTTTCAGTTTAATCTTCTCTTAACTTTCTCTGCTCAATTTGACATTTGTGTCTTGAGGCCCAAACATCAGGAGGTGCTCTCTTAGCCTCTGAACACTTGAGTTCTTTTATCCTTCCTTCCATCACTGACACATTATGGCTGGAACATCTTTCTTTTCCAAGCCTCCATAACCAACACCAAGGAGTATCTAAACTCTCATGTACAAAGAAGACTAAGTTTTATGTGTTTGCCCTTGGTTTGTAGCTGTGAAAATTTCAATTCCTGTGAAATGAATTTCAAACTATAGCCATCAAGTAGAAGAAATTTTACTTTTTTGTAGGGGTTTTACCCTCTCCTTAATCAGATTTTACCTAATGATGCCCCAGAAAGTAAAGCTCCCTTAGCAAACTATTCAGAGTTTTAAAGATAAAGATGTGCTTGTTCAGAATGGACAATGGAGATTCTGGCCCAGGCACTTGAGGCTGAATGGAAATAAAAATAAAAATACCACCAGTCCTACAATATATACCAATTAATTCAACCAGTCATTTTATTTATGGGTTTACAGTAATTTTATTTTGGGGGGGGTTAATCTAAATTAAAAAGGTCTGAGAGAAAGAATAATAAAATATCTCCAGAAGAGAACATGAAAGGTACTATTTGATGTCTAAAAGAGAGAATTAGACCATAGTTGTCCCCTTCATGAATTAGAGATACTCTTTAGGTACTGTACTGAAATTGTCTTTTTGTTTCATATATCCATGGGTGTAATGAGTTATTGGGTAGTGTTGTGAGTCACAGTGGCTGAAGTTGATGCTGTGTGCCTGATTGGGAAAAGTCTCATACAAGATTATTTCTAATAGGATAAGTTGTAATTTTGAGTGATGCTTGTTGTGACAAAAATACTGTTCCTCCTGACAAGTGGCTATGTTGATAATCAAGAGATGACTCACTGTCCCTAACTAGGGTTCTATTGAAATACTCCATATGATAAGACATTGATGATTCCTCAGCAAGACCAATCTTATTGAGAAAAGAACACCTAGGAGGTATGGAAATAATCTTTCATTCATAAAAATGAGTCTATCCCTGAAACTCAAGTCATTGAAAAAAGCACTATTTCATCTTGGAAATTCAAATTAAACCTTCAAAATTTAATATGCTAGAGGACTGTCATGTGGATAAGGCTGACAGTAGAGGAAACAGACAAACCTTTCTTTGTTTCTTAGTGTCTCAGATGTAAAACTCAATGGAACAGGCCCATGTAAATATTAGAACAGATTTTCATAGTATGTGGGTGTCTATAACATCATATTTGGGTTTGTATGCTGATGTCTTTAATATCTTGTATCTTAAACTTATGAAGAAATGGATTTCAAGTTGTGTAGTGCTTAATGACTCAAGTAAGTGATATTATAGGAATGTTTTATCTTTAAACAATCTGTATTCTGTTGATCTTAAAATAAACTAGTATTTCCATGATCTCCCATTTTGATGTTTGGGGATGACAAATTAGCATTGGAAATGCATTAAAAATACAGGACCACATGGTAAATGACAAAAGGAAGAGTAAACCAAGCTGTTCCATAACTCCGAAAGCTATCAAAGTCAACCTCTTTACTTGTTGAAATGATAAAAGAAAGAGTATATACTACATGTACACATATATAAAGAATATATACCATTATTATTTATATATACATGCATATGCATATGCTTTGTATATAAATATGTATTCAGCATTGCTACTAATTGTACTTTAACCCAGTTGCATATTGAAGAGCTATTACAGTCCTTCAAGATTTATGTAACACTTACAGCAATATGATTTATTTACAAAGAGCTTCTTTGATGTTCTGTTTAAGAGAGCCCAGTGAAGTTGTATGTCTTATATACAAATACTGTTTAATTTTAATTCCAAATTCAGTCCTGATAATGAATGTAAATAGTCAAGTACATCTGCCTAGGGTTTGAGACATGTAAAAACCTCATGTCAGCTGATCTCTTTGGACCCCTTAAGACTTCACATTTCTGTCTTCTTTCTTACTTTGGTTCACTACAGGCAGTGCTGGTATATATCTTATGATACTTCTCTACATAGATCCAGACATTATCCTATCAGTTATGTCTCAGTTTTGCTTTACAGCAATGCTTCTCAATTGTAGGTTGCGTATCAAATATCCTGCATAGCAGCTATTTATGTTATGATTCATGACAGCAGCCAAATTACAGTTATGAAATAGTGATGAAATGCTTTTATGGTTGGAGATCACTACAACATGAGGAACTGTATTAAAGGGTTTCAGCATTAGGAAGGGTGAGAACCACTGCTCTGCAGGATTATCCCTCTCTCATTGGGTGCAGACATATTGGGTAGAATAGTTAAGATGCTATGAAATTCCTTAGCAAAGAGAGGTATCCTGATATCAATGGGGTGACCTAGCCTAGGTCATTGGAGTGTAAGTTGAACAGAGACATATGTATAATTGGACTATCACAGTGATAGTTCTTTGAAGAAATTTCAACTGGTTCTTGTTAGATTGAGATCCTCACCATTCTCTGGACCCTCTTCTTCCTGCATGCTTACTTCAATTTATAAACCAACCAATCCTTACTGACTTACTGACTTTCTCCTTCCTTCCTTCCTTCCTTCCTTCCTTCCTTCCTTCCTTCCTTCCTTCCTTCCTTCTTTTCTTCATGTATGGCTGTTTTGCCTGCATGTCTGTGTACTATGTGCATACCTGGTGATCACTAAGGCCAGATGAGGGTATCGGATTCCTTGGACTTGAGTTACAGACAGTTGTGAACTGCCATGAGGGTGCAGGCAAACGAACTCAGGTTCTCTGGAAGATCAGCCCATATTCTTAATTGCTGAGACATCTCTTACCCCTTCTTTATTTTTCTGATTAAGTTACTATTTTTCTCTTCCTCATAAACAAAAGAGCCTGAGTCAGCCTGCTCAGGTTGTAGAACTTCCTTTCTGGAATACCTGCTTCGAGCCCAACACTCTCTACTCCCTTCACAGTGTTCATCTCTTCATAGGTGGCCTGAGGATACAAAGTGGAGATCCTTCAAAAGAATATAGTAAGGACAGGATATGAGGTAAATGAAGATCTTAGTGACAATAAGTTAATATTTTAGGCATCACTTTCTTTTAGGCTCCTAAGGTTGGACTTCCTTAAACTTCTGAATTCCTGCCATACCAAAATTAGAGCTGACTTCATCAGTAATTCCAGTAAGATGTTCACCATAGACCATCAGCAATTCAAATAAACACCTGGCCCAGTACTAGAGGAATCCATATGTCCCTGCTGCTTTTAGAAGTAATCCCTAGTTAATTTTCTGTAGCAAATCACTGTGAGTTGGTCAGGCTTGTATTAGAGGTGTCCTATTGGAGATGGTCCACAATCACCTCTCTGAGTTCCAAGATGTCTCCTTCAATGCTTTCTCCTTCCCTACTTTCCTTCCTATATGTTCTTATTTTTCAGTTTTATTCTGTTCTTACCCTCTGGATGCTGGGCTTGGGGAAGCAGAACAGATGTAAAGCTGCTTTTTCAGAGGTCTTCTTTTTCATTAACTTTTGAATTTATTCTTCTTCATCAGACTCTTTGCTGACTAGCATATTTTCTGATGATATTAGAGTACAATACAACTTTACCACATTTCATGTTAAGAGTATATGAACCGGTGGCACACGCCTTTAATCCCAGCACTCGGGAGGCAGAGGCAGGCGGATTTCTGAGTTCGAGGCCAGCCTGGTCTACAAAGTGAGTGCCAGGACAGCCAGGGCTACGCAGAGAAACCCTGTCTCGAAAAACCAAAAAAAAAAAAAAAAAAAAAAAAAAAAAGAGTATATGAACCACTGCAAATCTCAAAGAACACTCTTCAAACTATGGATCAAAATCCATTTGTGGATTGTGAAACCAATGTGGTTGTATCTAGGATTTTGACAATGGGTCCCCCTTGCCAAGGACAACTTCCTTGTTGTTGTTGTAGCAAATAGAGAGGTGGCACTGCTGTGTATTTAAAGACTTCACCTGCACAGTCTAATCTATTTGGCATTAGAAGGCACTTTTCAGGTTATGAAAAGAGAAATCTGGACACCAACAAAACCCTCCACCTATAATCTGTCCATTCTGCAAGATTTGCTGGGGCAATGGTTGAACAGAACATGTGGGAGTGAGTGGCCAATCAATGTTAATTTAAGGCCCATGCCCTAATCTGCCTGGATAACCCAGAGCTAGAGACTAATTAGCTCAAAGGTACCTTTCAAGTTCAGCTCTAGGGTACAACCAAACAATAAAAGATCAATGAAATAATTCCTAATGATATCCTGCTATACTTATAGATAGATGCCTTTTTAAGCCATCATCAGAGAAGCTTCTGCCAGCAGCAGATGGGAGTGAGTGCAGAGACCACCAGTCAGACATTAGGACAGTGTCTAAACTGGAGATCACTACTGGGTGCTTCCCCTTGGAGATTGGGAAAACTTCCAACTTTGCAGAAGAAGGGGAGGAAAGATGGTATGAGTCAGGGAGGATGAAGGACAGCAGTAGAACATGCCCCACTTGAAGTATACATTTCTGGTTTCTTTGGAAAGTCAGTTATGCCAAATGATGTTTGGCTGGGGCACACTGGTGAAAGGATGTTTTGTTAAAGCAAACACTTCAAAGGACAGGTGATGAAGGAGTATAAATATGACCCCGCAAATCCATCTATTTGCCCATGAATTTCATAAATTTATTGTTTTTAATAGCTGAGTGTTACTCCATTGTGTAAATGTACTACATTTTCTATACCCATTCCTCTGTTGAGGGACATTTGGTCTCTTTCAGCTTCTGGCTATTATAAATAAGGCTGCTATGAACATAGTGGAGCATGTGTCCTTATTACCAGTTGGAATATATTCTGCGTATATGCCCAGGGGAGGTATTGCTGGATCCTCAGGCAGTACTATGTCCAATTTTCTGAGGAACCACCAAACTGATTTCCAGAGTGGTTGTACCAGCTTGCAATCCTACCAGCAATGGAAGAGTGTTCCTTTTTCTCCACATCCTCACCAGCATTAGCTGTCACCTGAGTTTTTTTTTTTTTTTATCTTAGCTATTCTGATTGGTGTGAGGTGGAATCTCGGGGTTGTTTTGATATGAATTTCCCTGATGACAAAGGATGTTGAACACTTTTTTAGTTGCTTTGTAACCATTCAGTATTCCTCAGTTGAGAATTATTTGTTTAGCTTTGTACCCCATTTTTATTAGGGTTATTTGTTTCTCTGGAGTCTTCTTGAGTTCTTTGTATATACTGGATATTAGCCCTCTATTGGATGTAGGATTGGTGAAGATCTTTTAGCAATCTGTTGGTGGCCTTTTTGTCTTCTTGACTGTCCTTTACAGAAGCTTTGCAATTCTATGAGGTCCCATTTGTTGATTCTTGATCTTACATTACAAGCCATTGGTGTTCTCTTCAGGAATTTTTCCCCTGTGCCCATATGTTTGAGGTCCTTTCTCACTTTCTGTTCTATAAGTTTCAGTGTATCTGGTTTTATGTGGAGGTCTTTGATCCACTTGGACTTGAGCTTTGTACAAGGAGATAAGAATGGATCCATTTGGCTTCTTCTACATGCTAACCACCAGTTGAGCCAGCACCATTTATTGAAAATGCTGTCTTTTTCTACTGGATGGTTTTAGCTCCTTTGTCAAAGATCAAGTGACCATAGGTATGTGGGTTCATTTCTGGGTCTTCAGTTCTATTCCATTGATCTACCTGCCTGTCACTGTACCAATACCATGCAGTTTTTTTTGTTTGTTTGTTTTAATCACAATGTCTCTGTAGTACAGCTTGAGGTCAGGGATAGTGATTTCCCCAAAAGTTCTTTTATTGTTGAGAATAGTTTTCACTATCCTGAGTTTTTTTGTTATTCTATATGAATTTGGAAATTGCTCTTTCTAAATGTATGAAGAATTGAGTTGAAATTTTGATGGGGATTGCACTCAATAGGTAGATAGCTTTTGGCAAGATGGCCATTTTCACTATATTAATCCTCCCAATCCATAAGTATGGGAGATCTTTCCATCTTCTGAGATCTTCTTTGATTTCTTTCTTCAGAGATTTGAAGCCTGAGTGAAGTAACCCAATCACAAAAGAACACACATGATATGCACTCACTGATAAGTGGATATTAGCCCAGAAGCTCAGAATACCCAAGATACAATTCACAAACCACATGAAGCTCAAGAAGAAGGAAGACCATAGTGTGAATACCTTGATCCATCTTAGAAGGAGGGAACAAAACACCCATGGAAGGAGTTACAGAGACAAAGTGTGGAATAGAGACTGAAGAAATGATTATCCAGAGACTGATTCACCTGGAGATCCATCCCATATATAATCCCCAAACCCAGATACTGTTGTGAGTGCCAACAAGTGCTTGCTGACAGGAACCTGATATAGCTCTCTTCTGAGAGGTTCTGCCAGTGCCTGACAAATACAAAACTGGATGCTAAAAGCCATCCATTGGACTGAACATAGGGTCTCCAATTAAGGAGCTAAAGAAAAGACCTAAGGAGCTGAAGGATTTGCAGCCTCAAGAGAGGAACATTAATATGTACCCCCAGAGGTTCCAGGGACTAAACCACCAACCAAAGAGCACACATGGTGGGACTCATGGCTCCAGCTGCATATGCAGCAGAGGATTGCCTATAGGACATCAATGGGAGGAGAGGCTCTTGGTCCTATGAAGGCTGTATGCCCCAGTGTGGGGGAATGCCAAGGCCAGGAAGCAGGAGTGGGTGGCTTGCTGAGCATGGGGAAGGGGGAGGCGATAGGGTAAGAATGTTTTTAGGAGGGGAAACCTGGAAAGGTGATAACATTTGAAATGTAAATAAAGAAAATATCCAATAAAAAATATGAGCCCTCAGACAGTGGGAGCTTGAGCACTGGATCACTTTGCGCCACCTTACTGTTCTTTGTTGATGGCACACACATATTGGTTTGACTTACATTGTGCTGTTGAGCTTTGCTTGTGGTGACATCATAGAGAGAAATTCACCAAAGAACTTCTCATGAGCTTCCTGTGGCTTCTTGCTGCTTCCATGAACCTGGGCCAGTTGGTTAGCCTTGAAGTCTCTTCTGGATTGAGCTGCCCTTGCTGGTTTGTGTGTGGTGTGTGGACTGGGATGCCAGGGCTGATGCTGTGTGGTATCTGCCCAGTGGACTGGTCTTTAACTGCTGATTTGTGTTTGGTGCTTGCTAGTGGACGGGACTGAGAATAACAAAGACTGGAATCACTCCAAAGGACTATTGCTAAACAGGTCTACTGCCCCCATATCCTAATAACCTTTCTTTTCTACTTCCTCTTGTGGAAGATGAGTTAAAGAGGAGGTTGAGAGAAATGTATGCTTACACCTACTGAATCAATCAAGCAGGGCTCGCATGTGCTCACAGAGGCTGAAATGGCATGCACGGGCCACCAGGTCCTCTGCATGTGTTTTATAACTGGTAGCCTGGTGTTCTTGAGAGACTTCTAACAGTGGAATTTGGTGTATCTCTGACTGATCATGAGAGTCTTTTCCTCCTATTGGGTTGTCCTCCAGCCTCACTATGAGGACTTTCACCTTGTCCTATTATATCTTGTTTTGTTGTTGTCTCTAGGAGGCCTGCTCTTTTCTGAAGAGGAAATGGGGAGAGGATGTGGGGGGAGAGCTAGGAGGAGTGGAGGGAGGGGTACTGTGGTTGGTATATGTTGTATGAAAGAAAGAAATCTATTTTCAATAAAAATTCACACACACACAGACACACAAAATAGAGTAGAACTGGATGTTTTCTTTAAAAATAGAACATTTTACAATGTTTTCTTTTGTTGTTGTTACCAGTACTAAGGATTGGAGGCAAGCACTCTACCTTTGAGACCCAGTCCCAGTCTTTTATTTCCAAAAAGTCAAACTTTTTTGAAACAAAAGTTTTGTAACAATGCTGTGAAATTCAATCTAATCTGCTTAATGATGTCAAGACACGGGTGGAATATCTGACTGATGTCTTTTTTGATCTTCTTGTCTTCTACCCAGCCCACTTGCCTTGTGGAAACTGTTGTGAAGCATTTGTGTGACCTGACGGGAGAGCAGTATAAGCTGAGCCCTTCAAGTTCAGGACCAATACAAGAGAATTAATTTTAGCAGAGTTCTTCTCAGTACAATAACATGAACACCAAAACTATCATCTTGTTGCTTCACTTTAATTTAAACCAGAAGCAAAATCTCTTTCAGACACATGCCTGATATTTGGATACCTGGGTTCAATGCAATGACAGTTGAGGAGAAAAATCACCTTAATTTAATATATATTGTTAGATTCCTCAGATAAATGTTACCAAACATACGTCTCTGAAGTGTTGATATATGTCTCTGAAGGAGAGATGAGGCACAGTGGCCTCTAATTTCAACTCCAGCTTATTTAATTTTAAGAATGTCTGTACCATTTCTTCTTCAAACTCCTCCACTATAGCCTTCTCCACGTTTCTTTTTTTTTTTTTTTAATATTTTTATTACATATTTTCCTCAATTACGTTTCCAATGCTATCCCAAAAGTCCCCCATAGCGCCCCCCCACTTCCCTATCCACCCATTCCCATTCTTTTGGCCCTGGCATTCCCCTATATTGGGGCATATAAAGTTTGCAAGTCCAATGGGTCTCTCTTTCCATTGATGGCTGACTAGGCCATCTTTCGATACATATGCAGCTAGAGACAAGAGCTCCGGGGTTCTAGTTAGTACATCATGTTGTTCCAACAATAGGGTTGCAGATCCCTTTAGCTCCTTGGGTACTTACTCTAGCTTCTCCATTGGGAGCCCTGTGATACATCCAATAGCTGACTGTGAACATCCACTCCTGTGTTTGCTAGGCCCCAGCATCGTCTCACAAGAGACAGCTATATTTGGGTCCTTTCAGCAAAATCTTGCTAGTGTATGCAATGGTGTCAGCGTTTAGAAGTTGATTATGGGATGGATCCCTGGGTACGGCAGTCTCTAAATGGTCCATCCTTTCATCACCGCTACGAACTTTGTCTCTGTAGCTCCTTCCCTGGGTGTTTTGTTCCCAATTCTGAGAAGGTGCACAGTGTCCACACTTTGTTCTTCATTCTTCTTGAGTTTCATGCGTTTAGCAAATTGTATCTTAAATCTTGGGTATCCTAAGTTTTGGGCTAATATCCACTTATCAGTGAATACATATTGTGTGAGTTCTTTTGTGATTGTGTTACTTCACTCAAGATGATGCCCTCCAGGTCCATCCATTTGGCTAGGAATTTCATAAATTCATTCTTTTTAATAGCTGAGTAGTACTCCATTGTGTAAATGTACCATAATTTCTGTATCCATTCCTCTGTTGAGGGACATCTGGGTTCTTTCCAGCTTCTGGCTATTATAAATAGGGCTGCTATGAACATAGTGGAACATGTGTCCTTTTTACCGGTTGGGACATCTTCTGGATATATGCCCAGGAGAGGTATTGCTGGATCCTCCGGTAGTACTATGTCCAATTTTCTGAGGAACCGCCAGACTGATTTCCAGAGTGGTTGTACAAGCTTGCAATCCCACCAACAATGGAGGAGTGTTCCTCTTTCTCCACATCCTCGCCAGCAACTGCTGTCACCTGAATTTTTGATCTTAGCCATTCTGACTGGTGTGAGGTGGAATCTCAGGGTTGTTTTGATTTGCATTTCCCTGATGATTAAGGATGTTGAACATTTTTTCAGGTGTTTCTCTGCCATTCGGTATTCCTCAGGCGAGAATTCTTTGTTCAGTTCTGAGCCCCATTTTTTAATGGGGTTATTTGACTTTCTGGAGTCCACCTTCTTGAGTTCTTTATATATATTGGATATTAGTCCCTTATCTGATTTAGGATAGGTGAAGATCCTTTCCCAATCTGTTGGTGGTTTTTTTGTCTTATTGATGGTGTCTTTAGCCTTGCAGAAGCTTTGTAGTTTCATGAGGTCCCACTTGTCAATTCTCGATCTTACAGCACAAGCCATTACTGTTCTATTCAGGAATTTTTCCCCTGTGCCCATATCTTCAAGGCTTTTCCCCACTTTCTCCTCTATAAGTTTCAGTGTCTCTGGTTTTATGTGAAGTTCCTTGATCCACTTAGACTTGACCTTAGTACAAGGAGATAGGAATGGATCGATTCGCATTCTTCTACATGTTAACAACCAGTTGTGCCAGCACCATTTGTTGAAAATGCTGTCTTTCTTCCACTGGATGTTTTTAGCTCCCTTGTCGAAGATCAAGTGACCGTAGGTGTGTGGGTTCATTTCTGGGTCTTCAATTCTGTTCCATTGGTCTATTTGTCTGTCACTATACCAGTACCATGCAGTTTTTATCACAATTGCTCTGTAGTAGAGCTTTAGGTCCGGCATGGTGATTCCACCAGAGGTTCTTTTATCCTTGAGAAGAGTTTTTGCTATCCTAGGTTTTTTGTTATTCCAGATGAATTTGCAGATTGCACTTTCTAATTCGTTGAAGAATTGAGTTGGAATTTTGATGGGGATTGCATTGAATCTGTAGATTGCTTTTGGCAAGATAGCCATTTTTACAATGTTGATCCTGCCAATCCATGACCATGGGAGATCTTTCCATCTTCTGAGATCTTCTATAATTTCTTTCTTCAGAGACTTGAAGTTTTTATTATACAGATCTTTCACTTCCTTAGTTAGAGTCACGCCAAGATATTTTATATTATTTGTGACTATTGAGAAGGGTGTTGTTTCCCTAATTTCTTTCTCAGCCTGTTTATTCTTTGTGTAGAGAAAGGCCATTGATTTGTTTGAGTTAATTTTATATCCAGCTACTTCACCGAAGCTGTTTATCAGGCTTAGGAGTTCTTTGGTGGAATTTTTAGGGTCACTTATATATACTATCATATCATCTGCAAAAAGTGATATTTTGACTTCATCTTTTCCAATTTGTATCCCTTTGATCTCCTTTTGTTGTCGAATTGCTCTGGCTAGGACTTCAAGTACAATGTTGAATAGGTATGGAGAAAGTGGACAGCCTTGTCTAGTCCCTGATTTTAGAGGGATTGCTTCAAGCTTCTCACCATTTACTTTGATGTTGGCTACTGGTTTGCTGTAGATTGCTTTTATCATGTTTAGGTATGGGCCTTGAATTCCTGATCTTTCCAAGACTTTTATCATGAATGGGTGTTGGATCTTGTCAAATGCTTTTTCCGCATCTAACGAGATGACCATGTGGTTTTTGTCTTTGAGTTTGTTTATATACTGGATTACGTTGATGGATTTCCGTATATTGAACCATCCCTGCATCCCTGGGATGAAACCTACTTGGTCAGGATGGATGATTGTTTTGATGTGTTCTTGGATTCGGTTAGCAAGAATTTTATTGAGGATTTTTGCATCAATATTCATAAGGGATATTGGTCTGAAGTTTTCTATCTTTGTTGGGTCTTTTTGTGGTTTAGGTATCAGAGTAATTGTGGCTTCATAGAATGAGTTGGGTAGAGTACCTTCTGTTTCTATTTTGTGGAATAGTTTGTGAAGAACTGGGATTAGATCTTCTTTGAAGGTCTGATAGAACTCTGCACTAAACCCATCTGGTCCTGGGCTTTTTTTGGTTGGGAGACTATTAATGACTGCTTCTATTTCTTTGGGGGATATAGGGCTGTTTAGATCATTAACCTGATCTTGATTCAACTTTGGTACCTGGTATCTGTCTAGGAACTTCTCCATTTCATCCAGGTTCTCCAGTTTTGTTGAGTATAGCCTTTGGTAGAAGGATCTGATGGTGTTTTGGATGTCTTCAGGATCTGTTGTTATGTCTCCTTTTTCATTTCTGATTTTGTTAATTAGGATGCTTTCCCTGTGCCCTCTAGTGAGTCTGGCTAAGGGTTTATCTATCTTGTTGATTTTCTCAAAGAACCAGCTCCTTGATTGGTTGATTCTTTGAATAGTTTTTCTTGTTTCCACTTGGTTGATTTCACCTCTGAGTTTGATTATTTCCTGCCGTCTACTCCTCTTGGGTGAATTTGCTTCCTTTTGTTCTAGTGCTTTTAGGTGTGTTGTCAAGCTGCTAATGTGTGCTCTTTCTAGTTTCCTTTTGGAGGCACTCAGAGCTATGAGTTTTCCTCTTAGAAATGCTTTCATTGCGTCCCATAAGTTTGGGTATGTTGTGGCTTCATTTTCATTGAACTCTAAAAAGTCCTTAATTTCTTTCTTTATTCCTTCCTTGACCAAGGTATCATTGAGAAGAGTGTTGTTCAGTTTCCACGTGAAGGTTGGCTTTCTATTATTTATTTTGTTATTGAAGATCAGCCTTAGTCCATGGTGATCTGATAGGATGCATGGGACAATTTCAATGTTTTTGTATCTGTTGAGTCCTGTTTTGTGCCCAATTACGTGGTCAATTTTGGAGAAGGTACCATGAGGTGCTGAGAAGAAGGTGTATCCTTTTGTTTTAGGGTAAAATGTTCTATAGATATCTGCCAGATCCATTTGATCCATAACTTCTGTTAGTTTCACTGTGTCCCTGTTTAGTTTCTGTTTCCATGATCTGTCCATTGGTGAAAGTGGTGTGTTGAAGTCTCCCACTATTATTGTATGAGGTGCAATGTGTGCTTTGAGATTTACTAAAGTTTCTTTAATGAATGAGGCTGCCTTTGTATTTGGAGCATAGATATTCAGGATTGATAGTTCCTCTTGGAGGATTTTACCTTTGATGAGTATGAAGTGCCCCTCCCTGTCTTTTTTGATGACTTTGGGTTGGAAGTCAATCTTATCTGATATTAGAATGGCTACTCCAGCTTGTTTCTTCAGACCATTTGCTTGGAAAATTGTTTTCCAGCCTTTCATTCTGAGGTAGTGTCTATCTTTTTCTCTGAGATGAGTTTCTTGTAAGCAGCAAAATGTTGGGTCTTGTTTGTGTAGCCAGTTTGTTAGTCTATGTCTTTTTATCGGGGAGTTGAGTCCATTGATATTAAGAGATATTAAGGAAAAGTAATTGTTGTTTCCTGTTATTTTTGTTGTTAAAGTTGGCATTCTGTTCTTGTGGCTGTCTTCTTTTAGGTTTGTTGAGGGATTACCTTCTTGTTGTTTCTAGGGCGTGGTTCCTGTCCTTGTATTGGTTTTTTTCTGTTATTATCCTTTGAAGGGCTGGATTCGTGGAGAGATAATGTGTGAATTTGGCTTTGTCGTGGAATACTTTGGTTTCTCCATATATGTTAATTGAGAGTTTGGCTGGGTATAGTAGCTTGGGCTGGAATTTGTGTTCTTTTAGTGTCTGTATAACATCTGTCCAGGATCTTCTAGCTTTCATAGTCTCTGGTGAAAAATCTGGTGTAATTCTGATAGGCTTGCCTTTATATGTTACTTGGCCTTTTTCTCTTACTGCTTTTAGTATTCTATCTTTATTTAGTGCATTTGTTGTTCTGATTATTATGTGTCGGGAGGTATTTCTTTTCTGGTCCAGCCTATTTGGAGTTCTGTAGGCTTCTTGTATGTTCATGGGCATCTCTTTCTTTAGATTTGGGAAGTTTTCTTCTATAATTTTGTTGAAGATGTTTGCTGGTCCTTTGAGTTGAAAATCTTCATTCTCATCCACTCCTATTATCCGTAGGTTTGGTCTTCTCATTGTGTCCTGTATTTCCTGGATGTTTTGAGTTAGGATCTTTTTGCATTTTACATTTTCCTTGATTGTTGTGCCCATGTTCTCTATGGAATCTTCTGCACCTGAGATTCTCTCTTCCATCTCTTGTATTCTGTTGCTGATGCTTGCATCTATGGTTCCAGATTTCTTTCCTAGGGTTTCTATCTCCAGTGTTGCCTCATTTTGGGTTTTCTTTATTGTGTCTACTTCCCTTTTTAGGTCTAGTATGGTTTTGTTCATTTCCATCATCTGATTGGATGTGTTTTCCTGTTTCTCTTTAAGGACTTCTACCAGTTTGGTTGTGTTTTCCTGTTTTTCTTTAAGGACTTGTAACTCTTTAGCCATGTTCTCCTGTAGTTCTTTAAAGTCCTTCTTGATGTCCTCTACCATCATCATGAGATATGCTTTTAAATCCAGGTCTAGTTTTTCAGGTGTGTTGGGGTGCCCTGGACTGGGCGAAGTGGGAGTGCTGGGTCCTGATGATGGTGAGTGGTCTTGGTTTCTGTTAGTAAGATTCTTACCTTTACCTCTCGCCATCTGGTAATCTCTGGAGTTGTTATAGTTGTCTCTGTTCAGAGGTTGTTCTTCTGGGGATTCTGAGTATCCTCTGTCAGCAGACCTGTACAGACTAAGTTCGGCGGAGTCCCGGAGCCAAGATGGCGCTCCCTGCAGGGCAGGTCACTGTCCTCCGGCTGGGAGGGTGTCGGATGTCTGGGGCCCCAAAAGGGTGCTGCCTCAGCGGTTCTGTGGCTCCCGCCTGTCCCAGAAGCTGTCTGCCTCTGTGGTCCTCACTCTGACCTGTAGAGACTAAGCTCGGCGGAGTCCCGGAGCCAAGATGGCGCTCCCTGCAGGGCAGGTCACTGTCCTCCGACTGGGAGGGTGCCGGATGTCTGCGGCCCCAAAAGGGTGCTGCTTCAGCGGTTCTGTGGCTCCCGCCTGTCCCAGAAGCTGTCTGCCTCTGTGGTCCTCACTCTGACCTGTAGCTTCTCCACGTTTCTAAGAGCTCAGCACCCCTTTTGCTGTTATTTTGGATTTTATTCCTCTGACTAGTGACCAATCTGCACTTTTCATAGTCTTTTCTTCCTGGTGGAAAAATTGTCCTAAGTAATTTTCTGTCTTTAAAATGATTTAATGCTCTGTGCACCGTCAATTTTCTATTTCAAAGGCCCCACAGCTAATGGGATGCATTAATCCTTGATTTCCTTGCTGGTTGATCCCCCTTAGCCAGTCTTTACTTTCCTTACCTAGCTTCCATGAATTTACCAGTCTTGCATCTGACAGCGCACACTGCCTCTCGTCTACCTACAAACACTGTAATAGGCAAAGACGTTTACAAGTCCCACCCTTCCTGCATGTAAAGACTGACCTTTCTGTCTGGGCTCAGAGTTTCACCCTCTTTCACTACCTCTCTTCATGTTTAAAACAACAACAACAACAACACAACAACAACAACACAACAACAACAACACAACAACAACAACAACAACAACAAGCACTCTCTGCCGTTACTGTCTTTCCTTCCCTCCCCGTTTCCAGACAGACTGCATTTTTCTCCGCTGTCTCCTTGAATTGGAACATAACCCATGGAAGCCTGTGAAATCACACAATAGTTTAGAAGTTCTTTCAAAACATAAATTTGCACTTCAAGGGATATTGCACAGAATTTTTATAGTGAAACATTTGATATTTGCATGACAGTAAATAGACAGATGGTTTAGGGCCAGAAGAACACTTGATAGCCCCACCCTGTCTCCATTCCATGTGTGTGTGTGTGTGTGTGTGTGTGTGTGTGTGTGTGTGTGTGTGTGTGAGAGAGAGAGAGAGAGAGAGAGAGAGAGAGAGAGAGAGAGAGAGAGAGAGAGAGCTTACAATATTTAACCTTCCTGGAAAAGGTCTGATCTCTAGTAGGAAAAGCTTGTTTTGTGTCTCTTTACAAAAGCCTGAACCCAAATCTGTGAATCAGGTGTTAGAACACACTGACTGACTGACTTCTACATTGAAATCCTTTGGCTCTGTAAAGAAAAGCACTAATATGTATCCTTTATTGTTTTATTATTCTCAAAATTTACAAACTAACTTTTAAGAAAATTTTATCCCCCAAATATCTTTCCAAATGGTAATTAATGTGTTTTGATATTTATATGAATCTTTTTACCTAACTAGACTTGAAAGCATTTAGCAAACAGATTTATTACCTATAGAGTGTGTTCAAGTCAATTAAAGTAAAATTCAATTAAAAAGCAGCCACCTCTAAAGTAGGGCTCAGCAGATGTTTAACAGCTCACAGCAACACCTCACAACATTGCAACTTAAGCAGCAGTTGATGAGCAAAGATGAAGAATTCCATTTTCTATTTAAGCCACAAGAGCAACAGGGAGAAGCAGAATGTAATTATCCAAATTAGAAGTTTTCTTTGACACTGAGGTCACCATCTCTGCTATTTGTGGAAGGGCCAAGGGATATTTATTGATCACATGCAGCCAAGTATACTGCTTTATGTCTCTGCTGATGGACAACCCCCTTAGGCACACAGCCTCTAAATACTACAGCAGTGAAAAATTATGACATGGCCAAAAATGTTCTTCAGCATTTCAGAAAGGCAGCCTCACATCTTGTGTTCCTGCCTCTGGCTTGAAAGAGGACTCGGTCAAACCACTAGACTAGCTACCAAGTAATGGAAGTAGGAAAGTGTGAGGGGTAGTGTGCATAGCATAGGGTAGCAGTGATTTTACAGCTTTTTAATTTGATCCTGAATCTGAATGTTTGGGAAACATTCTGGCCATTCATTCACTTCATGCTCAAGACTACCCAAGACTAAGGGATACTGAAAGAAGGCAGAGTTTCTCAAGGTGTGGAGATACTTGATAGAAAGCGACCTTACCAAGACTGATAAACAATAAGAAACAACCCCATCACTATACCAAAAGATGCTTACATGGATAATTGGATATGTCTTCCTGCCTTTTTGCTATAAATTTGCTCGGTATTCACGAGCTGGTTTGATTGCCCTGCATGTACTGACCTAATGACTATTATATCACTTTATAATTAAACATCAGATTAGGTTTCCAGACAGAGGGGAGAAAAAAAGTTAGGGTACAGTTTATGTTGAGTTGAATGATCACTTTACCCAAAGCTACTTTAATTTGATCATTAATCTAACTCTAAAATCAGAAACACATTAATGTATTTATCTCTGGGTCAAATTTCTTGATCAGCTTGCTATCACTATGCTATTATTTAATCCATTCCTTTTGATAATGGCTGCTTACAAATAACACACAGAATTGAAAATGACTCTGCTCTTTCATACTGGTAAAAGCACATCTCTACAGCCCGGAGGAGAGAAGAACCAGAAACATCTTCTAGATATACTGTTTAATTCTAAGTCATGGTCTGTTCAGATGTCACTATAACCATTTTATACAGTAGAAATGTGATAAAGGGTTTTTGATATAATGGTTCTGTATGTGGATCACAGGGACTAAATACCAAGATAAAGTGTTTCCCCTTCTGTCAGAAGAATAAAAGACGTCATCAGGAGGATTATAGTGACCCATGCCTGCATTATCACATTTATTATATACCCACTGTGAACAAACAGGCTGACTGCTAGGCAGATAGAAACAGGAACCCAACATCTCTTAAACTCTTATTATCTTGGGTGTAAGGAAATAGGAAAAAGCCAAGAGTAAGCAGAGGGGAGGGTTACACAGGGTGCCAGCATGCAGCTGGAAGTGGTGATATTAAGACTCCTTTAGCAATCTGTTTTCCAGCCTTCAGGAACAAAGTTTTAAACCAGATTTAGAGAGATCAAGTTTGCAAGGAGTGATAGAGCTGAAGAGGTCACCTCCTTTCAGACAGTAAAAGTAGAACCACCCCTGGTCACACAGAGAAGATGCTAAATTTAGAGAATGAGGTAAGGGCTTTCATATCTCACCAATCTGAGTTTTCTTCTGTCATCTAACATGCTTTTTCCCATCAACAATACCCCTGTTCAGAATCTACCACCCTCTTCAGATCACTAGGCATCCGTTATGCATTTCTCCACTTTTCTTCTCACAGCCAGACTTTGGGAATGAGTTGCCTAGGCTTACTGTCTCTGTTCATTTATTCAACGGTTGCCTCAAGCACCACCATTTTAGTGCCACACCACTGCCATTCCTCCAGATGTCCCTACCAACCACTCTTCTTTTTTCACCCCACTGCTGTAGGGACCATCCTGATAGTTTCCTCCATCTTGAAGCTATTTCTTATTCCTACTTCTGGGGCACTAATTCCCACAGGTCTCCATCTCCCATGACTTGAGGTCTATTTCTTTCTCTACTTACCTAGATCTTTGGGTTTATCCCCCAGCCCCCAGTACTCCATCATCATCCTCTTATTTGGTTAATTTCCCAAGATACTACAGGATGTAGAATGGTGTAAGGCTTGGACAAAGACAATGGTCTACCTGGTGATCCAACCACTCAACAGTGTGAGCCTAGATACCTCATTTGACTTCTCTGAGCCTCTGCTTCCTTGTCTTCAATAAGATAGGATGCATACCTTCTCTTAAGAAATGAATGTGATGCCATAAGTGAAGAGATGATCTCAGGCTTGCTACACGAGGTATGTGCTCATTAAAAGCTCACTCTGTGTCACTTCTCCCCTTTGTATTGCGGGCACACTAATTCATTTCTCTAGCTCAGCCTTATGCTGTTACTATGACAACATAACATCTTGTCAAGGCCTGAAACTAACTCAGAAAAACCTTGTCCTTACTGTCACCTAGGGTCTCATTGTTCTAAAATCTCTTAAATCAACTGTTTTCTGAATTTTCTACACTCCTCATGGTAGTTTGCACTGCCTCCATCCTGTATATATTTTTATTAGTCTTCTAGTTAGTGGGTCTGCCTCCATCTGTTTCCTCCCCCACCTCCACTCCATCTCCCTCCATAGCTATTGCTGGTGCATCTCAGTACTGGAAAGCCTTCTCTGTTCCCTGCTTTGTAGAAAACAATGCTCACAGAAAGTTCCCCTTACTCTAGTGCCCTACCTTTACTCATCTTTCACAATGGTTTGCTTGGCAATCTGCTGGTAAATGAACTAGCTCACCCATGCTCACATTCACCCAGCCTTATGGACATTGATTCCTCTGTTGGGTGTGCCTTATCTTGTTCATTCATAACTCCCAGCTCATATATTTCCTTTCCCACGGAGTCTTTTCTAACATTTCTTCTCACTGCCCCACTTCCACCTGTTACGTATTCTTAAAATTTCAACAACTTTATTTTTATTCAATACATCTTTATTGGATAACAAATTAGTTATTTACTACTCCATAACAAATCCTTCACAAAATTAATGGCTTGAACAAAAATTGATTAAGTAGTAACAACTCCCAAAACTCATGAATTTATGGAGTCTATCTAACTGCCACAAGCTAAATTAAAGTGTTTTCAGTAATGTGGCCAACTTTAGATTTGACTGGGAAAATCTGTCTTCACACTTGCCCAGGGTGTCAGAATTAAGTTACTGTTGGGAACTTGGGCTGAAAGACCCATGTTCTTGATGCACAGTCTGAGGCTGCTCTCAAGTCCCTTTGCTTCCACCAGATTAGACCAGACTGTAAAAGCATATTTCCTCAGAGAAAACAAGGAAGAGAGGAATGGGAGGGGTGGGGGAGGAACAAGAATCAGAGTCCATTTGGACTGTTGCAACAAAAATACCTTAAGCTGGGTGACCTAAATTAATTAATAATTGCTCATAGTTTTAGAGGTCAGAAGTCTGAGGTCAGGATGTTGGCATGGTTAGGGTTGTGGGCTGGGTCCTATCCTCAACCCCCAGGCCATTTTTCTTACTATAGTCGTTTCATATCTATACCTAATAGACAGCAGAGAAAGGAAGGCAAAGTAATTTTTTATTTATTTTAAGAACATTAATCTCATTTCTATGAGCTGCAGCTTCACAATCCAACTGCCTCCTAAAGAGCTTACCTCCTAATACAATATCATATTTGGGATTGACATTCCAAAACATGCATGTTGGAGGGGAAACAAAATTTTAGTCCATTTCAACCATTAGTAACTGATCCCAGAAGTTATATCCTCTTATTTTCATTATAAATTATTATGAGTAAGAAGTTACTATTTCTAGCACTCATCCAATTGGGAGATGGTCACAGTGATATAACCAGGGGCAGAGATTGGTAGGCACTATGAGACCATACACTGGGCTGTGCTTTCCTTGGCATTAATGAACACCTAGTCTACTGAGCGGAAAAGAGATCACCATAAATAAGTAGTATTAACAGAGGTATAACAAAACAAATCCAAGGATATTGATTAGAAAGGTACTTAGGTGAAGTTACAGAAAACCTGCTAACCAATATTAATTTTCCCATATAATGGATTTTAATGTGAAATCTAGGGGCAGCCTGTTATTGCCATTGGTTCTATTACATTAAATCAGAAGGATTAGTGCATGTCTTTTTCTTTTTCTTTTTCTTTTTTTCCTTTTCTTTAGCTCTGAGATGTCTACAGAACCTCCAAATACTCTGTTTTGTTTTAAAGCAAGAGAAAAGGGGTAAGGCGTTTCTGTTTTTAGCCAGTTTTTCATCTTCTGAGGTTGGATGGGTTGGATGGGTGCCACCCTAAGATCAAGTGATGCCATCCACCTCCTGAACAAGTTGGGTTCTGTTATCAAGGAACAAAGTGACTCTTGGGGAGGCTAAGGTGATTTGGGAAGTGGCAGGCAGAGTAGTGCTGGAGTATGTTAATGTCTAAACCCCTAGAGCCTAGAACATGATAAAAAAGTCTTTGTTGATTCTATTAAATTACAAATGTTTAGGTGGGAAATTGTCTCGTACTTTTCAACGAGTTCAGTATAAAAACTTTTTTATAAATGAAAGGGGAGGCAAGATAAGTAAAATCAAAGAGAGAAACCAGAAACAGTTTTTAGGGCCCTGAGATTGCTGGCTTTGAAGATGAAAAGGGGGTCACGAGCCAAGGAATGCTGGATGTTCTGGAAGCTGAAACAGACAAGAAAATAGATCCCTGGACTTCCAGACTGCACACAGACTTGTTAATTCTTTGATACTTGTTTATGTTATTTAGTATCACTCTGAGCACTATGACCTCACACAACAATGAAGAAAGAGAACGTGTTTATGTTAGCTCATGCTTTAGAGGGTTTTGGACCATGGTCAGTTGGCTCTGATTCTGGACAATGACTTGCAAGGTAACAGTGGTGGGGATATGAGAAAGAGGTTACTCACCTTGGGATGACCAGAGAAAGAGGAGAAGATTTTCAAGCACACATCCTGAGTGACCTGAGTAGCTGGATTCCCACCCCTTTGAGAACCTCCATAAGAAGAGCTGTCAGCTGAGCCTCCCGGCAGGCGACCATTCATATTCAAATCCATAATAACTTTAGTTCAGTGAGAGTCCTGCTGCAAATTTCTCCTTCGTTATTACAAGGTAATAAATGGTGCTGCTCTGAGCCAGCAAGTTTGTGGTAGAAATGTTAGGAAAGGAAAACATGCTGGGAAGATGGAACCCCATATCTGCTGGTTTTGTTTTCCCTGGCAACTTGGGATTGCTTTCACCTTGGTACCAACACCTCCCTCAAATAGACCCACACCTTTGAAGGCAAGAATAATTTTCTTTCTTTTTAAAATTTAAGTTGGATTATTTTTAACTGACTTATAAAAGCATAAAAATTGTGCATATTAACATGATACCATGTGATGCTTTAAAATGTGTTTATGCTGTGTAATATTTAAATCAGGTTAAACTTACCTGGCACTTCAAATTTTGTCATTTTGCATGCTGAAAATTTAAAGTTCTTTTTTTTTAATATTTTTATTACATATTTTCCTCAATTACATTTCCAATGCTATCCCAAAAGTCCCCCATAGCGCCCCCCACTTCCCTACCCACCCATTCCCATTCTTTTGGCCCTAGCATTCCCCTATATTGGGGCATATAAAGTTTGCAAGTCCAATGGGCCTCTCTTTCCATTGATGGCCGACTAGGCCATCTTTCGATACATATGCAGCTAGAGACAAGAGCTCCGGGGTTCTGGTTAGTACATCATGTTGTTCCAACAATAGGGTTGCAGATCCCTTTAGCTCCTTGGGTACTTTCTCTAGCTTCTCCATTGGGAGCCCTGTGATACATCCAATAGCTGACTGTGAACATCCACTCCTGTGTTTGCTAGGCCCCGGCATCGTCTCACAAGAGACAGCTATATTTGGGTCCTTTCAGCAAAATCTTGCTAGTGTATGCAATGGTGTCAGCGTTTAGAAGCTGATTATGGGATGGATCCCTGGATGCAGCAGTCTCTAAATGGTCCATCCTTTCATCACAGCTACGAACTTTGTCTCTGTAACTCCTTCCCTGGGTGTTTTGTTCCCAATTCTAAGAAGGTGCACAGTGTCCACACTTTGGTCTTGATTCTTCTTGAGTTTCATGCGTTTATCAAATTGTATCTTATATCTTGGGTATCCTAAGTTTTGGGCTAATATCCACTTATCAATGAATACATATTGTGTGAGTTCTTTTGTGATTGTGTTACTTCACTCAAGATGATGCCCTCCAGGTCCATCCATTTGGCTAGGAATTTCATAAATTCATTCTTTTTAATAGCTGAGTAGTACTCCATTGTGTAAATGTACCATAATTTCTGTATCCATTCCTCTGTTGAGGGACATCTGGGTTCTTTCCAGCTTCTGGCTATTATAAATAGGGCTGCTATGAACATAGTGGAGAATGTGTCCTTTTTACCGGTTGGGACATCTTCTGGATATATGCCCAGGAGAGGTATTGCTGGATCCTCCGGTAGTACTATGTCCAATTTTCTGAGGAACCGCCAGACTGATTTCCAGAGTGGTTGTACAAGCTTGCAATCCCACCAACAATGGAGGAGTGTTCCTCTTTCTCCACATCCTCGCCAGCATCTGCTGTCACCTGAATTTTTGATCTTAGCCATTCTGACTGGTGTGAGGTGGAATCTCAGGGTTGTTTTGATTTGCATTTCCCTGATGATTAAGGATGTTGAACATTTTTTCAGGTGTTTCTCTGCCATTCGGTATTCCTCAGGTGAGAATTCTTTGTTCAGTTCTGAGCCCCATTTTTTAATGGGGTTATTTGACTTTCTGGAGTCCACCTTCTTGAGTTCTTTATATATATTGGATATTAGTCCCTTATCTGATTTAGGATAGGTGAAGATCCTTTCCCAGTCTGTTGGTGGTTTTTTTGTCTTATTGATGGTGTCTTTAGCCTTGCAGAAGCTTTGTAGTTTCATGAGGTCCCACTTGTCAATTCTCGATCTTACAGCACAGGCCATTACTGTTCTATTCAGGAATTTTTCCCCTGTGCCCATATCTTCAAGGCTTTTCCCCACTTTCTCCTCTATAAGTTTCAGTGTCTCTGGTTTTATGTGAAGTTCCTTGATCCACTTAGACTTGACCTTAGTACAAGGAGATAGGAATGGATCGATTCGCATTCTTCTACATGTTAACAACCAGTTGTGCCAGCACCATTTGTTGAAAATGCTGTCTTTCTTCCACTGGATGTTTTTAGCTCCCTTGTCGAAGATCAAGTGACCATAGGTGTGTGGGTTCATTTCTGGGTCTTCAATTCTATTCCATTGGTCTATTTGTCTGTCACTATACCAGTACCATGCAGTTTTTAATCACAATTGCTCTGTAGTAGAGCTTTAGGTCCGGCATGGTGATTCCACCAGAGGTTCTTTTATCCTTGAGAAGAGTTTTTGCTATCCTAGGTTTTTTGTTATTCCAGATGAATTTGCAGATTGCACTTTCTAATTCGTTGAAGAATTGATTTGGAATTTTGATGGGGATTGCATTGAATCTGTAGATGGCTTTTGGCAAGATAGCCATTTTTACAATGTTGATCCTGCCAATCCATGAGCATGGGAGATCTTTCCATCTTCTGAGATCTTCTATAATTTCTTTCTTCAGAGACTTGAAGTTTTTATTATACAGATCTTTCACTTCCTTAGTTAGAGATACGCCAAAATATTTTATATTATTTGTGACTATTGAGAAGGGTGTTGTTTCCCTAATTTCTTTCTCAGCCTGTTTATTCTTTGTGTAGAGAAAGGCCATTGATTTGTTTGAGTTAATTTTATATCCAGCTACTTCACCGAAGCTGTTTATCAGGCTTAGGAGTTCTCTGGTGGAATTTTTAGGGTCACTTATATATACTATCATATCATCTGCAAAAAGTGATATTTTGACTTCATCTTTTCCAATTTGTATCCCTTTGATCTCCTTTTGTTGTCGAATTGTTCTGGCTAGGACTTCAAGTACAATGTTGAATAGGTATGGAGAAAGTGGACAGCCTTGTCTAGTCCCTGATTTTAGAGGGATTGCTTCAAGCTTCTGACCATTTACTTTGATGTTGGCTACTGGTTTGCTGTAGATTGCTTTTATCATGTTTAGGTATGGGCCTTGAATTCCTGATCTTTCCAAGACTTTTATCATGAATGGGTGTTGGATCTTGTCAAATGCTTTTTCCGCATCTAACGAGATGACCATGTGGTTTTTGTCTTTGAGTTTGTTTATATACTGGATTACGTTGATGGATTTCCGTATATTGAACCATCCCTGCATCCCTGCGATGAAACCTACTTGGTCAGGATGGATGATTGTTTTGATGTGTTCTTGGATTCGGTTAGCAAGAACTTTATTGAGGATTTTTGCATCAATATTCATAAGGGATATTGGTCTGAAGTTTTCTATCTTTGTTATGTCTTTTTGTGGTTTAGGTATCAGAGTAATTGTGGCTTCATAGAATGAGTTGGGTAGAGTACCTTCTGTTTCTATTTTGTGGAATAGTTTGTGAAGAACTGGGATTAGATCTTCTTTGAAGGTCTGATAGAACTCTGCACTAAACCCATCTGGTCCTGGGCTTTTTTTAGTTGGGAGACTATTAATGACTGCTTCTATTTCTTTGGGGGATATAGGGCTGTTTAGATCATTAACCTGATCTTGATTCAACTTTGGTACCTGGTATCTGTCTAGGAACTTCTCCATTTCATCCAGGTTCTCCAGTTTTGTTGAGTATAGCCTTTGGTAGAAGGATCTGATGGTGTTTTGGATGTCTTCAGGATCTGTTGTTATGTCTCCTTTTTCATTTCTGATTTTGTTAATTAGGATGCTTTCCCTGTGCCCTCTAGTGAGTCTGGCTAAGGGTTTATCTATCTTGTTGATTTTCTCAAAGAACCAGCTCCTTGATTGGTTGATTCTTTGAATAGTTTTTCTTGTTTCCACTTGGTTGATTTCACCCCTGAGTTTGATTATTTCCTGCCATCTACTCCTCTTGGGTGAATTTGCTTCCTTTTGTTCTAGTGCTTTTAGGTGTGTTGTCAAGCTGCTAATGTGTGCTCTCTCTAGTTTCCTTTTGGAGGCACTCAGAGCTATGAGTTTTCCTCTTAGAAATGCTTTCATTGCGTCCCATAAGTTTGGGTATGTTGTGGCTTCATTTTCATTGAACTCTAAAAAGTCCTTAATTTCTTTCTTTATTCCTTCCTTGACCAAGGTATCATTGAGAAGAGTGTTGTTCAGTTTCCACGTGAAGGTTGGCTTTCTATTATTTATTTTGTTATTGAAGATCAGCCTTAGTCCATGGTGATCTGATAGGATGCATGGGACAATTTCAATATTTTTGTATCTGTTGAGGCCTGCTTTGTGACCAATTATGTGGTCAATTTTGGAGAAGGTACCATGAGGTGCTGAGAAGAAGGTATATCCTTTTGTTTTAGGATAGAATGTTCTGTAGATATCTGCCAGATCCATTTGATTCATAATATCTCTTAGTTTCACTGTGTCCCTGTTTAGTTTCTGTTTCCATGATCTGTCCATTGGTGAAAGTGGTGTGTTGAAGTCTCCCACTATTATTGTATGAGGTGCAATGTGTGCTTTGAGCTTTACTAAAGTTTCTTTAATGAATGTGGCTGCCTTTGTATTTGGAGCATAGATATTCAGGATTGATAGTTCCTCTTGGAGGATTTTACCTTTGATGAGTATGAAGTGTCCCTCCCTGTCTTTTTTAATGACTTTGGGTTGGAAGTCAATCTTATCAGATATTAGAATGGCTACTCCAGCTTGTTTCTTCATGCCATTTGCTTGGAAAATTGTTTTCCAGCCTTTCATTCTGAGGTAGTGTCTATCCTTTTCTCTGAGATGAGTTTCCTGTAAGCAGCAAAATGTTGGGTCTTGTTTGTGTAGCCAGTTTGTTAGTCTATGTCTTTTTATCGGGGAGTTGAGTCCATTGATATTAAGAGATATTAAGGAAAAGTAATTGTTGTTTCCTGTTATTATTGTTGTTAAAGTTGGCATTTTGTTCTTGTGGCTGTCTTCTTTTAGGTTTGTTGAGGGATTACCTTCTTGTTGTTTCTAGGGCGTGGTTCCTGTCCTTGTATTGGTTTTTTTCTGTTATTATCCTTTGAAGGGCTGGATTCGTGGAGAGATAATGTGTGAATTTGGTTTTGTCGTGGAATACTTTGGTTTCTCCATCTTTGTTAATTGAGAGTTTGGCTGGGTATAGTAGCCTGGGCTGGAATTTGTGTTCTTTTAGTGTCTGTATAACATCCGTCCAGGATCTTCTGGCTTTCATAGTCTCTGGTGAAAAATCTGGTGTAATTCTGATAGGCTTGCCTTTATATGTTACTTGGCCTTTTTCTCTTACTGCTTTTAGTATTCTATCTTTATTTAGAGCATTTGTTGTTCTGATTATTATGTGTCGGGAGGTGTTTCTTTTCTGGTCCAGTCTATTTGGAGTTCTGTAGGCTTCTTGTATGTTCATGGGCATCTCTTTCTTTAGATTTGGGAAGTTTCCTTCTATAATTTTGTTGAAGATGTTTGCTGGTCCTTTGAGTTGAAAATCTTCATTCTCATCCACTCCTATTATCCGTAGGTTTGGTCTTCTCATTGTGTCCTGTATTTCTTGGATGTTTTGAGTTAGGATCTTTTTGCATTTTACATTTTCCTTGATTGTTGTGCCGATGTTCTCTATGGAATCTTCTGCACCTGAGATTCTCTCTTCCATCTCTTGTATTCTGTTGCTGATGCTCGTATCTATGGTTCCAGATTTCTTTCCTAGGGTTTCTATCTCCAGTGTTGCCTCATTTTGGGTTTTCTTTATTGTGTCTACTTCCCTTTTTAGGTCTAGTATGGTTTTGTTCATTTCCATCATCTGTTTGGATGTGTTTTCCTGTTTTTCTGTAAGGACTTCTACCTGTTTGATTATGTTATCCTGTTTTTCTTTAAGGATTTGTAACTCTTTAGCAGTGTTCTCCTGCAATTCTTTAAGGGATTTTTGTGCTTCCTCTTTAGTGTCTTCTGCCTGTTTAGCAGTGTTCTCCTGTAGTTCTTTAAGTGTGTTATTAAAGTCCTTCTTGAAGTCCTCTACCATCATCAGGAGATATGCTTTTAAATCCGTGTCTAGCTTTTCCGGTGTGTTGGGGTGCCCTGGACTGGGCGAAGTGGGGGTGCTGGGTTCTGATGATGGTGAGTGGTCTTGGTTTCTGTTAGTAAGGTTATTACGTTTACCTTTCGCCATCTGGTAATCTCTGGGGTTAGTTGTTATCGTTGTCACTGTTTAAATATTGGAGCAGAAGCTGTGTTCCACTCACCAGCAGTCTCTAAATCCTGCGGCGGGGGTTGTGGGTAGCTGACGGTACCCCGGTGCTAGTCCAGCCGGAAGAGGCCTGTGGTCCTACTCAGGCCGGTTTTCTGCTTCCCTAACTAATGCAGTCTCTGGTCCCGCTTGCAATTGGATTGGAGCAGAAGCTGTGTTCCACTCTCCAGAAGTCTTAAGATCCTGTGGCAGGTGTTGTGGGTAGCTGGCGAGTGTCAGCCGACCCTGCGCCCCAGCTGCCCCGGTGCTTTTCTGACCGGAAGAGGGTTGTGGCCCTATGTAGGCCGGATTTCTCTCTCCCCAACCAGAGCAGTCTCAGGTCCCGCGTGATTGGACTGGAGCAGAAGCTGTGTTCCACTCACCAGCAGTCCCAAAATCCTGCGGAGGGGGTCGTGGGTAGCTGGCGGGTGTCAGGCAACCCTGCGCTCCAGCTACCCCAGCGCTGATCCGGCCGGATGAGGCCTGTGGCCCTACTCAGGCCGGTTTCTGCTTCCCTAACTAATGCAGTCTCAGGTCCCGCGCAATTGGATTGGAGCAGAAGCTGTGCTCCACTCACCAGAAGTCTTAAGATCCTGTGGCAGGTGTTGTGGGTAGCTGGCGAGTGTCAGCCGACCCTGCGCCCCAGCTGGCCTGGTGCTTTTCTGACCGGAAGAGGGTTGTGGCCCTATGTAGGCCGGATTTCTCTCTCCCCAACCAGAGCAGTCTCAGGTCCCGCGTGATTGGACTGGAGCAGAAGCTGTGTTCCACTCACCAGCAGTCCCAAAATCCTGCGGCGGGGGTCGTGGGTAGCTGGCGGGTGGCTCCCGCTACCCCGGCGCTGATCTGGCCGGATGAGGCCTCTGGTCCTACTCAGGCTGGTTTCTGCTTCCCTAACTAATGCAGTCTCAGGTCCTGCGCGCAATTGGATTGGAGCAGAAGCTGTGCTCCACTCTCCAGAAGTCTTAAGATCCTGTGGCGGGTGTTGTGGGTAGCTGGCGAGTGTCAGCAGACCCTGCGCCCCAGCTGCCCCGGTGCTTTTCTGACCGGAAGAGGGTTGTGGCCCTATGTAGGCTGGATTTCTCTCTCCCCAACCAGAGCAGTCTCAGGTCCCGCGTGATTGGACTGGAGCAGAAGCTGTGTTCCACTCACCAGCAGTCCCAAAATCCTGCGGAGGGGGTCGTGGGTAGCTGGCGGGTGTCAGGCAACCCTGCGCTCCAGCTACCCCGGCGCTGATCTGGCCGGATGAGGCCTGTGGCCCTACTCAGGCCGGTTTCTGCTTCCCTAACTAATGCAGTCTCAGGTCCTGCGCAATTGGATTGGAGCAGAAGCTGTGTTCCACTCACCAGAAGTTTTAAGATCCTGTGGCGGGTGTTGTGGGTAGCTGGCGAGTGTCAGCCGACCCTGCGCCCCAGCTGCCCCGGTGCTTTTTTGACCGGAAGAGGCTTAAAGTTCTTTTTACATCTCCATCTTGTGACCTAGAACAGCAGGCACACTAATATTTTAACAAAAAAAGGTAAAATCCTTCTACTACATAAAAGTTCACTGATAACTTTAATAAAGAAAATAAATCAAAATCAATTTCCTAACTGAGGCAAAGAAAGCAGCTAGCCCCATGAAAGATCAGAATTCTAAACAGACCAAAACAAAACAAAACAAAACAGATTTGCAGTGTGTAAAATTAGGTATATCATTGTATTGTGTATGTATTTTTTTGAGTGTATGGTTTCCTTTCATAGATAACACACAATGGTAGCTGGGGTGGAGGACAGAACAGATGTTGAAGAAAGAAAAGGCACATAGGCTCTCAGATTCTTGAGAAATGTTTTCCCAGTGCAATCAATAAGATCAGAGACATTTCTTGTTTAGATCATTAGGGCTTCCCTAGACTGAACTAATACATAGGAATTTAAAATGTTGATTATGTGACAAATAGGTTAAATAAGTGGCAAGTAGTTTCTATGGACTGGTGGTACATTAATTGCTTCTGATTTTCAGGGACCAATTCATTAGAAAAAATTACACAAGTGGGGAGTTCATTCTTTCAAGCATCAGGCTCCCTAGAAAGAGCTGTTATTAATAGCAATTTTAGACAAGAACTATAACGTTCAGCACCACCAAGCCTGGAATCTCAAAGCCTGACTTCCATCTGTTGTGCATTTAATTCATTTACTGAAACCACTTTAATTCTGTTGAAAATCTATAATAATTACAATGAAAGTAAATAACCCTCTAATTATTTGGAAAGAACATGATCATAGACTCACATTGCCTCTGATTTTATTACTCTAAAAGAGCATTTGGTTAGCCATTTTAATTGGGTGGTAGTGAGACCAGAGGGAAAGATTTTTAAAAGCTTTATGCAACCCAACCAGAAACTTTTACTGTTTGTGACAAACAATTTTGATTTTTGATGTTTGAGCTCAGCCATTGAAAGAATTTGGCATGGCTCCTATTCTCCTTTGTCTTCATCTTTTAAACTTCTTTTCTTACTGATATGTATCCCAAATTTAGAAACAGATTATACAGTTGTCCCTTCTGGTCATGAGAGAGGATCCATTTTCCTGTCACCTTGGAAATGCGTCCTACAGGACATGAGACTTCTAAGCCATGGAAAAGAGAGCATCCATTTCTCTAAACCTTGAATTGCAAGACTAGGTACTGTACTCTGACCTCCTGCTGCAAACTTTTCACTTGCAGAGTGACTACACTTCCTGTGACTTTTTTTTTTTTTTTTGGAGCTATTGCTTCTGCGTGTGTGTCACAGTACCCTTTGTTTCTACTCTTAGGTAGGAACCCTTGTATGTTCTTGCTCATACAGATCCTCCTTATTTTCACCATCAATACCTACCACATTATTTTGTACTTGACTGTCCTAGTCAGCTATAATTGTCAGTTTGATGCACCCTTCTGAGAAGGGACTCTCATTTGAGGGATTGCCTAGAGCAGATTGGCTTATGGGGATTGTCTTGTTTGTTGATTGATGTAAGAAACCTGCCTGCTGGTGGCAACACTTTTCCCTGGGAATATAGTCCTGGGATGTACATATAAGGAAGCTAGATAATGCACACTAGAAATTACAACAGTATAGTTACCTAAACAAGACCTGCACAAATGATACAACCAGTTGACATGATAACAGGAATGGAAACAGTCACAAGGCTCTACCCCTAGATAATGAATTGTAGGCAATTAATGGCTGCTGAGAAAGGCAGAATCAGTCTTCACAAGGCTACTGATGTTATCCAATCCCAGTGGTCAGCCTTAAACACACATACAAACAAGTTACACTAAACGAATGCAGCAGGCTATATTTATAGATACATATATGTATACACATATATGTGTGTGTATAACAATACATGCATGTAGCAATAATAGTTAAAGAAAAGTCATGAATTTGAGAGGGAGTTGCAGATCATGGGAAAGAGGAGTTGGAGTGGGAAGATAGAGTGGTATAACTGATATAAATACAATATTTGTATACAAGGTTCTCAGTAGATACATTTACTTAAGAAAAAATTAATCTAGATGAGCATGAGCCTTTGAGTTTTTCCTAGGGTTCAAAATTTCTTCTTGGTTGGTTTCTGTTTCAAAATCTTGGTTGAGCTCAGTGATGCCCTGTAATGTGTAAGCCTCCCCTAAGTTGCCTTTTATCAGTGTTTTACCATAGCAAGACATGAAACTAGAACATTTCCTTTTTTCCAGACCAACTCATGTAACCAAGTTCTATGAGCAAAAGGGTTATATTCATAATTCTACAATCTCTATTAAATGTAGATTGTGAAACATAAGTGTTTGTTTTATGAATGAATAAGTTAACTGATGGTTCTTACCAGACCATTCAAGGGGAAAAAAGACTTAGAGTGCAGAACTTTCCTCAATAGATGTTTATGGTCAATTCTCTGAAAATCTGAGAAGGCTTTTGAAGTTGTCAAGAGAAATATTTTTGTTATCCAAACCAAATACACTGTAGGAAAGAAGCAACGAAAGTTTTTTATTAAATTTATTCTTTTTTCCTATGGGCATTCTTTATTTAGATTCTTAGAAATATGGACACATTTTAATTCATTGACGATTGTAAACTTTCCACTTAGCAGATAATTGCTTTTTTTCTCCCTGTGCTCATATTTAATGGATCTTAGAAAAATGAGGAAAGTTTTGCTTAATTACTTCAGTTTCTAAAGATTCTTGTTAAATAAAGATCTCTTATCTGATGCTTTATCAGTAATTAGAAATGGAGAACTTTTATGAAGAGATGGTGGATGCCTCACAGTTCCCTGCTGTTGTTGGGAGAAAGAGGATAAAATTGTGCACCTGCCTCTATAAATGTGCCATGAACCTTAAGCAAGGACTATTCTCTCTCTGTGAGACTGAAGAGGTAGTCTCAGAGCTTTCAGTGTCTGGTGCTTGTATATGAGCCCTTCATTGGCACAGACCTCACTTCCACGTTAGCAAAAGGAAACGGCACCCACCCAACATTCTGAAGGGCTCAGACAGAGCTCTTACCCACCCTACACCTTGTGTGTGTGTGTGTATGTGTAAGGCCTGACTGT
The DNA here is from genome assembly GCF_978045245.1 of Mus caroli. Classification (NCBI taxonomy): domain Eukaryota; kingdom Metazoa; phylum Chordata; class Mammalia; order Rodentia; family Muridae; genus Mus; species Mus caroli. The sequence goes on from NW_028227259.1 coordinate 20,885,848, forward strand.
TAATATCTATGTCTGTAGAAGCAAACATCCTGTTATAATAGCAGGAGTCTCAGATATAAATCCATGACAGAACATCTGCATGGCATGTATTGGTGATACTAAATCCACAGCAGAGATTTGTGGATTTGACAGTATAGAAAGACTAAAAACAAACAAACAAACAAACAACTCAACTTGTAAAGAAGTTAACAAAAAAAAAAGAGGAATTTATCTAAAACACAGTAGGCAATCTTTTGAAAATTGTTGGGCAGAACAGTGACTTAGTAAAAGCAGGACATCATAACAACAATATCCCAAGCATGCAATGAATAGAACATACCAAAGACCTGGCTCAAGGTTTCTGGAAAATAGCACAGGTATGAAGTAACAGGATTGAAAACCAAGATGGCAGCTATGGAAATTGGAATGATGAAATAGTTAGACACATTTAAAAAATTAGAATCGTCTTGATAATGTTGGAATGTGGAATCATGGAAGGAGAAAGGTATCTATCAGAGCTGATGGAAAAAAGTTATTCTCATTCAGCAACTCAGAAATGGAAGAGGAATGTGGAGAAGAAACAGGAAACATTTTGAATACAGAACAGTGAATTTGGTTTGGCCACATCAAATGTGAGTTGATAATAGGTCGGCACATTGGAATTGTCCCCTACCACTCATAAAGGTGAAATTATAGACTCAGATGAGCATTAAACAAAACTATAAAATTTGAAACCTGGAGAAAATCCCCTTTAAGGGACCAATTAGAATGTATTCAGGTGCTTCGGGGAAAAATGACTGTGGTGGTTTTCAAGAATTTGTGGAGTGTTTGTGAAGTTTATGCTTGAATAATATTTGGAGATGTTAGTGCTTACGTTTCCCACAGCATTTTCCTGTCCATTTCCTTCTATTAACTCAGCAGTAGATTCTGTGCTTCGTTGCCAGTGAGAGTGGAGAAGGCAAGGAAAAAACCCAGGAGTACTCTTTAAGACCTAGTATCACTAAATGCACATGCCCACTGGTAGAGGGATAAGGAAAAGACAACGAACTAGAAGATGCAAAAAGGAGAGAGGTCCCCTTCAGAGAAAATCAAGCTCAGAGATTCTGGAGCAGAAAGAATTTTTCCTTTATTTCCTCAGAGAAGAGGCTTCCAAGCCTCAAAAAAAAAAAAAAATGCCCCAAACAATGATGATCTACTGCTGTGCATCTGAAGATCTGATTTGTTTCAGATTCAGGGAATCTGTGCATATACAATGCCTAAGTCTTTCTTGTGGCACTTTGAATAAAAATGGCCCCTGAAGGCTACACTCATATGTTTGCATACATGGTGGGACTGTTTGGAGTGGATGGGAGATATGAAAATGTTGGAGGATGTGTGTTCCTGGAGATGGGCTTTGAGATCTCAGAAGAATCATGCATTTCCCAGTGTGCACTCTGCCTTGGGTTTGAGATGTGAGCTCTCAGTTGCTTTTGCTGCCATGCTTTAGCTTAGCCATCACAGACTCTAACCTCTGAAACCCTAAGTTCAATTCAGTGTTTTAGCTTTATTTTGTAAGTGTCTCTGGTCATAGTGTTTTATCACAGTCCCAGAAAAGTAAATAATACAACCTTCAAATATCTTGGGGTTGAATGATCTGGATTGCCCACAGAAATCCACATGTCTCCAACAGCATCTCTAGGTGATTTATTTGGTAGCCACATTCACTTGCTTAGGGAGGAGTTCCTCAACCTTGTCAATATTAATATTTGGGCGAGTAATTGGTTTTTGGCATCAGGGGCTGGAAATAGGGAAAACGCGTTTTTGGATTTGTATTTCAGGAGAATTCTTGGCCCCCAACCACCAGATTCCAGAAGCTTTTCCCTACTTTTAGTTGCAGCAATAAAAAAAGCCAAACATGCCCCGGGCTCTGTTGGGGAGGAGCACACAAAACTCTTCCAATTATAAACAAGCATTCTACATAAACCACAGGGTTCAGAGTTCCTGGCTTTACTCACATATGACAAAGAAGCACCTGAGAGTGTTTGATGCTTGAGGAACAGTGGTTGAATCAGATAAAATGTCTGAATACAAAGAATTACATAAATCAATGGCTGATGATCAACACACCATCATTTTTATTTCTTAAAAGTGGGGTTATGTACTATGACAGTGTCTGAGGTCTCAGTACCCTTTAAGGGTGAAGGTGGTAGATGGTGCTGGGGAGGGTCTGTGCCGAAGCTCCACAGAATCTGTTGGAATTTCCTGCAAGCGTTATGGTATAAGGCTTAGGACTTGAAATATTAACAGAGGTAGGAGACTGATATTTCTTGCACAACTGAGTTTGTGGCCTGACTTTTATGTCTTATACAAGCTCAGATTGTCTTACCCTATGTTATCAGAATTTTATTACCCTAGGTTATCCTAAAATGCATTCCATGCATGTCCATGTCAATTCTGTAGTAGACTAGAAGACCAATGTGTCCTGGCTGAAAGGGAAGCAGAGTAAAAAGTCTGTAAGTGACATCTCAATTTTGATACTAGACATATGAAGTGACAATGTAAAATAAGTTCAGTGGGGAGGGGTGTTTCTTTGTAGGCTTCAGCAATGTCTTTTGTCTTTCTGAGACTCTATATACTCTCCTAACACCTGGAAGGTCAGTAATTTCAGGTGGAGAGCTTGAAGGTCAAGTAGACAACTGAATGAAAGCAGCAGTTTCTTCTGAATAGCACAGCTATTTCACATAAGGTTCTTAACTCCAAAAGAAGTGTCCAACTCAAATGAAAAACATCTCATCTTTGGCTTTTGTAAGTGGAGTTGTTACCCCAATTGCCCTGAGAACCAAAATAGCTTTAATACAATCCAGTGAAAGCATATGATTTTTTTTTTTTGATTAGTGGTGAGAACTCTACTTGTCTATGGGTATAAGAACAAAACTTTAGAATGTAGTTAGGGATTATACTGATTGAGTAATATGGTGGTTCTAAGTTCTCTCTAAGATTCATGACTTCACTAGTTCTGGGGAGTTGTCTCCTGGGAGTTTCCAGTATAGGATGGAGACTATTACAGAACTCTGCTAACAATCAAAATGATGAATTGTAGAGCACAGTCCTGATGTATACATCTGCAAAACAGATTACACACCTGAGGCCCAGGAAAGACTGTGAAGGAGGGGACAGAAAGAACACAGGAATCAGGATCAGGGTATTTGCTGTGAGATTGCATCTCCTAGCAACTTCAGAAGATGTTTCCATAAAGTCTTGCCAACATGACTGTCTAAGCAGGATCTGAACAAAGACAACAGTAGGCATGCCAAAGTGGATGGGCAAGCCCAGAGGCCTCAATCCTACACAAAGAACTGCAAGCAACCTAGGATTGCTGAGAGTGGGAGCAATAGTCTTTCCCAGGGAAGAGCACACCAATTGGTTTTAACATACACAAGTAACATACAGACTGCGCAAGGAATTATGTGTGTATAAACATAGGTGCATGTAACAACAATTAATAAAAAAAAGAGGCCAAGAATTTGAAAGAGAGCAAGGAGAGTGTTGGAAGGGAGCAAAGAGAAGGGGGGGGGGCATGATGTAATTATATTATAATCTCAAAAAACCTAAACGCTCTATGATTTAATAATTGGAAAGAGTGTCCAAGTTAAATGGCCCCAATCAACACTGAATGCCAGCATCAAGTCTGGAGCTCACAACAAATGATAATCAAACTGGTAGCTTTTGTATTCAGTAGGATTTAAAAAAAAAAAAAATCTAGATCCGGCCGGATCAGTGCCTGGGTAGCAGGAGCGCAGGGTTGCCTGACACCCGCCAGCTACCCACGACCCCCGCTGCAGGATTTTGGGACTGGTGGTGAGTGGAACACAGCTTCTGCTCCAGTCCAATCACGAGGGACCTGAGACTGCTCTGGTTGGGGAGAGAGAAATCCGGCCTACATAGGGCCACAACCCTCTTCCGGTCAGAAAAGCACCAGGACAGCTGGGGCACAGGGTCGACTGACACTCACCAGCTACCCACAACACCCGCCACAGGATCTTAAGACTTCTGGTGAGTGGACCACAGCTTCTGCTCCAATCCAAGTGCTCGGGACCTGAGACTGCATTAGTTAGGGAAGCAGAAACCGGCCTGAGTAGGGCCACAGGCCTCATCCGGCCGGATCAGCACCGGGGTAGTGGGAGCTCAGGGTTGCCTGACACCCGCCAGCTACCCACGACCCCCACCGCAGGATTTTGGGACTGCTGGTGAGTGGAACACAGCTTCTGCTCCAATCTTTAAACAGTGACAACGATAACAACTAACCCCAGAGATTACCAGATGGCGAAAGGTAAACGTAATAATCTTACTAACAGAAACCAAGACCACTCACCATCATCAGAACCCAGCACCCCAACTTCGCCCAGTCCAGGGCACCCCAACACACCGGAAAAGCTAGACACGGATTTAAAAGCATATCTCCTGATGATGATAGAGGACTTCAAGAAGGACTTTAATAACACACTTAAAGAAATGCAGGAGAACACTGCTAAACAGGCAGAAGACAATAAAGAGGAAGCACAAAAATCCCTTAAAGAATTGCAGGAGAACACTGCTAAAGAGTTACAAATCCTTAAAGAAAAACAGGATAACATAATCAAACAGGTAGAAGTCCTTACAGAAAAACAGGAAAACACATCCAAACAGATGATGGAAATGAACAAAACCATACTAGACCTAAAAAGGGAAGTAGACACAATAAAGAAAACCCAAAATGAGGCAACACTGGAGATAGAAACCCTAGGAAAGAAATCTGGAACCATAGATACGAGCATCAGCAACAGAATACAAGAGATGGAAGAGAGAATCTCAGGTGCAGAAGATTCCATAGAGAACATCGGCACAACAATCAAGGAAAATGTAAAATGCAAAAAGATCCTAACTCAAAACATCCAAGAAATACAGGACGCAATGAGAAGACCAAACCTACGGATAATAGGAGTGGATGAGAATGAAGATTTTCAACTCAAAGGACCAGCAAACATCTTCAACAAAATTATAGAAGGAAACTTCCCAAATCTAAAGAAAGAGATGCCCATGAACATACAAGAAGCCTACAGAACTCCAAATAGACTGGACCAGAAAAGAAACACCTCCCGACACATAATAATCAGAACAACAAATGCTCTAAATAAAGATAGAATACTAAAAGCAGTAAGAGAAAAAGGCCAAGTAACATATAAAGGCAAGCCTATCAGAATTACACCAGATTTTTCACCAGAGACTATGAAAGCCAGAAGATCCTGGACGGATGTTATACAGACACTAAAAGAACACAAATTCCAGCCCAGGCTACTATACCCAGCCAAACTCTCAATTAACAAAGATGGAGAAACCAAAGTATTCCACGACAAAACCAAATTCACACATTATCTCTCCACGAATCCAGCCCTTCAAAGGATAATAACAGAAAAAAACCAATACAAGGACAGGAGCCACGCCCTAGAAACAACAAGAAGGTAATCCCTCAACAAACCTAAAAGAAGACAGCCACAAGAACAGAATGCCAACTTTAACAACAAAAATAACAGGAAACAACAATTACTTTTCCTTAATATCTCTTAATATCAATGGATTCAACTCCCCGATAAAAAGACATAGACTAACAAACTGGCTACACAAACAAGACCCAACATTTTGCTGCTTACAGGAAACTCATCTCAGAGAAAAGGATAGACACTACCTCAGAATGAAAGGCTGGAAAACAATTTTCCAAGCAAATGGCATGAAGAAACAGGCTGGAGTAGCCATTCTAATATCTGATAAGATTGACTTCCAACCCAAAGTCATTAAAAAAGACAGGGAGGGACACTTCATACTCATCAAAGGTAAAATCCTCCAAGAGGAACTATCAATCCTGAATATCTATGCTCCAAATACAAAGGCAGCCACATTCATTAAAGAAACTTTAGTAAAACTCAAAGCACACATTGCACCTCATACAATAATAGTGGGAGACTTCAACACACCACTTACACCAATGGACAGATCATGGAAACAGAAACTAAACAGGGACACAGTGAAACTAACAGAAATTATGAATCAAATGGATCTGGCAGATATCTACAGAACATTCTATCCTAAAACAAAAGGATATACCTTCTTCTCAGCACCTCATGATACCTTCTCCAAAATTGACCACATAATTGGTCACAAAGCAGGCCTCAACAGATACAAAAATATTGAAATTGTCCCATGCATCCTATCAGATCACCATGGACTAAGGCTGATCTTCAATAACAAAATAAATAATAGAAAGCCAACCTTCACGTGGAAACTGAACAACACTCTTCTCAATGATACCTTGGTCAAGGAAGGAATAAAGAAAGAAATTAAGGACTTTTTAGAGTTCAATGAAAATGAAGCCACAACATACCCAAACTTATGGGACGCAATGAAAGCATTTCTAAGAGGAAAACTCATAGCTCTGAGTGCCTCCAAAAGGAAACTAGAGAGAGCACACATTAGCAGCTTGACAACACACCTAAAAGCACTAGAACAAAAGGAAGCAAATTCACCCAAGAGGAGTAGACGGCAGGAAATAATCAAACTCAGGGGTGAAATCAACCAAGTGGAAACAAGAAAAACTATTCAAAGAATCAACCAATCAAGGAGCTGGTTCTTTGAGAAAATCAACAAGATAGATAAACCCTTAGCCAGACTCACTAGAGGGCACAGGGAAAGCATCCTAATTAACAAAATCAGAAATGAAAAAGGAGACATAACAACAGATCCTGAAGACATCCAAAACACCATCAGATCCTTCTACCAAAGGCTATACTCAACAAAACTGGAGAACCTGGATGAAATGGAGAAGTTCCTAGACAGATACCAGGTACCAAAGTTGAATCAAGATCAGGTTAATGATCTAAACAGCCCTATATCCCCCAAAGAAATAGAAGCAGTCATTAATAGTCTCCCAACTAAAAAAAGCCCAGGACCAGATGGGTTTAGTGCAGAGTTCTATCAGACTTTCAAAGAAGATCTAATCCCAGTTCTTCACAAACTATTCCACAAAATAGAAACAGAAGGTACTCTACCCAACTCATTCTATGAAGCCACAATTACTCTGATACCTAAACCACAAAAAGACCCAACAAAGATAGAAAACTTCAGACCAATATCCCTTATGAATATTGATGCAAAAATCCTCAATAAAGTTCTTGCTAACCGAATCCAAGAACACATCAAAACAATCATCCATCCTGACCAAGTAGGTTTCATCGCAGGGATGCAGGGATGGTTCAATATACGGAAATCCATCAACGTAATCCACTATATAAACAAACTCAAAGACAAAAACCACATGGTCATCTCGTTAGATGCGGAAAAAGCATTTGACAAGATCCAACACCCATTCATGATAAAAGTCTTGGAAAGATCAGGAATTCAAGGCCCATACCTAAACATGATAAAAGCAATCTACAGCAAACCAGTAGCCAACATCAAAGTAAATGGTCAGAAGCTTGAAGCAATCCCTCTAAAATCAGGGACTAGACAAGGCTGTCCACTTTCTCCATACCTATTCAACATTGTACTTGAAGTCCTAGCCAGAGCAATTGGACAACAAAAGGAGATCAAAGGGATACAAATTGGAAAAGATGAAGTCAAAATATCACTTTTTGCAGATGATATGATAGTATATATAAGTGACCCTAAAAATTCCACCAGAGAACTCCTAAGCCTGATAAACAGCTTCGGTGAAGTAGCTGGATATAAAATTAACTCAAACAAATCAATGGCCTTTCTCTACACAAAGAATAAACAGGCTGAGAAAGAAATTAGGGAAACAACACCCTTCTCAATAGTCACAAATAATATAAAATATCTTGGCGTGACTCTAACTAAGGAAGTGAAAGATCTGTATAATAAAAACTTCAAGTCTCTGAAGAAAGAAATTATAGAAGATCTCAGAAGATGGAAAGATCTCCCATGCTCATGGATTGGCAGGATCAACATTGTAAAAATGGCTATCTTGCCAAAAGCAATCTACAGATTCAATGCAATCCCCATAAAAATTCCAAATCAATTCTTCAACGAATTAGAAAGTGCAATCTGCAAATTCATCTGGAATAACAAAAAACCTAGGATAGCAAAAACTCTTCTCAAGGATAAAAGAACCTCTGGTGGAATCACCATACCGGACCTAAAGCTCTACTACAGAGCAATTGTGATTAAAAACTGCATGGTACTGGTATAGTGACAGATAAATAGACCAATGGAATAGAATTGAAGACCCAGAAATGAACCCACACACCTATGGTCACTTGATCTTCGACAAGGGAGCTAAAAACATCCAGTGGAAGAAAGACAGCATTTTCAACAAATGGTGCTGGCACAACTGGTTGTTAACATGTAGAAGAATGCGAATCGATCCATTCCTATCTCCTTGTACTAAGGTCAAGTCTAAGTGGATCAAGGAACTTCACATAAAACCAGAGACACTGAAACTTATAGAGGAGAAAGTGGGGAAAAGCCTTGAAGATATGGGCACAGGGGAAAAATTCCTGAATAGAACAGTAATGGCTTGTGCTGTAAGATCGAGAATTGACAAGTGGGACCTCATGAAACTACAAAGCTTCTGCAAGGCTAAAGACACCATCAATAAGACAAAAAAACCACCAACAGATTGGGAAAGGATCTTCACCTATCCTAAATCAGATAAGGGACTAATATCCAATATATATAAAGAACTCAAGAAGGTGGACTCCAGAAAGTCAAATAACCCCATTAAAAAATGGGGCTCAGAACTGAACAAAGAATTCTCACCTGAGGAATACCGAATGGCAGAGAAACACCTGAAAAAATGTTCAACATCCTTAATCATCAGGGAAATGCAAATCAAAACAACCCTGAGATTCCACCTCACACCAGTCAGAATGGCTAAGATCAAAAATTCAGGTGACAGCAGATGCTGGCGAGGATGTGGAGAAAGAGGAACACTCCTCCATTGTTGGTGGGATTGCAAGCTTGTACAACCACTCTGGAAATCAGTCTGGCGGTTCCTCAGAAAATTGGACATAGTACTACCGGAGGATCCAGCAATACCTCTCCTGGGCATATATCCAGAAGATGTCCCAACCGGTAAAAAGGACACATGCTCCACTATGTTCATAGCAGCCCTATTTATAATAGCCAGAAGCTGGAAAGAACCCAGATGTCCCTCAACAGAGGAATGGATACAGAAATTATGGTACATTTACACAATGGAGTACTACTCAGCTATTAAAAAGAATGAATTTATGAAATTCCTAGCCAAATGGATGGACCTGGAGGGCATCATCTTGAGTGAAGTAACACAATCACAAAAGAACTCACACAATATGTATTCACTGATAAGTGGATATTAGCCCAAAACTTAGGATACCCAAGATATAAGATACAATTTGCTAAACGCATGAAACTCAAGAAGAATGAAGACCAAAGTGTGGACACTGTGCACCTTCTTAGAATTGGGAACAAAACACCCAGGGAAGGAGTTACAGAGACAAAGTTCGTAGCTGTGATGAAAGGATGGACCATTTAGAGACTGCCGTATCCAGGGATCCATCCCATAATCAGCTTCTAAACGCTGACACCATTGCATACACTAGCAAGATTTTGCTGAAAGGACCCAAATATAGCTGTCTCTTGTGAGACGATGCCGGGGCCTAGCAAACACAGGAGTGGATGTTCACAGTCAGCTATTGGATGTATCACAGGGCTCCCAATGGAGAAGCTAGAGAAAGTACCCAAGGAGCTAAAGGGATCTGCAACCCTATTGTTGGAACAACATGATGTACTAACCAGAACCCCGGAGCTCTTGTCTCTAGCTGCATATGTATCGAAAGATTGCCTAGTCGGCCATCAATGGAAAGAGAGGCCCATTGGACTTGCAAACTTTATATGCCCCAATATAGGGGAATGCCAGGGCCAAAAGAATGGGAATGGGTGGGTAGGGAAGTGGGGGGCGCTATGGGGGACTTTTGGGATAGCATTGGAAATGTAATTGAGGAAAATATGTAATAAAAATATTAAAAATCAAAAAAAAAAAAAAGAATGCAGCTGTCTCCTGGCAACCTTTGTCATTATAAAAAAAAAATCTAAATATAAAATTCTAAAATAATTTTTCTATTTACTCCTAGTGACTTAAAAGAGGGCAAGAGAAGATGTAACATGTATAAAATACTATTAAATATGAAATTATTTAAAGTATATGTCTTCACTCAAATACATCCTGAGCAAGAGGGACAAGAGACATTTCAACAAGGTGAAAACTCCTAAGTTTCTGAGACCTATGAGTGGGTTAAGGTGTTTACTACAAAAGCCTGTTGACCTGAGTTCAATCTTTGTGTCTTAGAGTTTCTACTGTTGACGTGAAATACCATGACCAAAAGCAACTTGGGGTGAAAAGGGTTTATTTGGCTTACATACCTTGAAGCACAGTGCAATCCGAGGCATGAATTCAAACCAGCAAGGATCCTGGAAGCTGGAGCGGATGTAGAGGCCATTGGGAAATACTGCTTACTGGTTTGTTTCTCATGGCTTGCTTTCTTATAAAACACCAGACCAAGAATGGATGGTATAACACACAACCGGTGGTTGTGGTGGCTTCCCACATCAATAACTAATTAAGAAAATGCCCCACAGGCTTGCCTACAGCCCAGGCTTATGGAAGCATTTTATCAGTTAAAGTTCTCCCTGGGGCTTTGTTCAGGAGGTCATGGGTAGGAGAATAGAGATCAAGTTCTTTACTAGGAAAGTCTGTCAACCATTTGGTGCAAAAAATGTGCCACAAACCCATGCAGAAAGTAAAGAGGGCACAAAGATGAAGGCTTTGACCAGACAGCCCACCTGTTATCAGTAAAGATACCACCAGATGGGAATGTGAGATTGAGCTAACATTAAAATTTAACCAAAATGTGACTCAGAATAATAAAAGACTAAAGTAGAAAAGTCATATAGGCAGAAGATGAAGACAATGTAGCACATATATCCATTAAACATGATAAGAAAATGAATTACTAGTGAACTAACAACATACAAATGTCACAGCATCAGTGAATTTTACAGATAGTGAAGGGGACATTCTTTTTTTTTTTTTTTTTTTTTTTTTTTTTTTTTTTTTTTGGTTTTTTCAAGACAGGGTTTCTCTGTGTAGCCCTGGCTGTCCTGGCACTCACTCTGTAGACCAGGCTGGCCTCGAACTCAGAAATCCGCCTGCCTCTGCCTCCCGAGTGCTGGGATTAAAGGCGTGCACCACCATGCCCGGCGAAGGGGACATTCTTAATAGCTGAGTAGTATTCCATTGTGTAAATGTACCACATTTTCTGTATCCATTCTTCTGTTGTGGGACATCTGGATTGTTTCCAGCTTCTGGCTATCACAAACAAGGCCACTATGAACATAGTGGAACACATGCCCCTGTGGCTTGATGGGGTATCTTTTGAGTATATTCCCAAGAGTGGTATTGCTGGGTCTTCAGGTAGATCTATTTCTAGCAACAGGGCCAAAGTGGGATACAGCTTAAGGGGAGGCTCCAAGGTCTGGCACTATTACTGAGGCTATGGAGTGCTCACAGAAAGGGACTTATCATAACTGCCCTTCAAAAGACCCAACAAGCAGCTGAAAGAGTCAGATGCAGATATTTGCACCCAACCAATGTACAGAAGCTGCTGACCCCTATGGTTAAATTAGGGAAAAGCTGGAAGAAGCTGAGGAGGAGGGAAATCCTGTATTAGGACCAGCAATCTCAATTAATCTGGACTGCCTAGATTTCTCAGACACTAGATCACCAACCAGACAGCATATACCAGCTGATATGAGCCCCCCCCCAACAGTATACAGCAGAGGACTGTCGTGTCTGTGTTCAGTTGGAGAAGATGCATATAACCCTCAATAGACTGGAGGTCCCAGGGAGTTTAGAGGTCTAGTGGGGTGTGGGGGTGTGGAAACATCCTTGTGGAGACAGGGGAGTGGAGAGGAGGTATGGGATGTGGAACAGTTAGAGGGTGGACCAGGAGGGGAATAAAATCTGAAGTGTAAAATAATATATAATTAATAAATAAAGGTGTGTCTCTGATAAGTGAGCCATGCTCTAATGGACGACCCTAGTACAAATTGTATTCAATGGCTTATTAAAGATATGGAGAGATATGAGTGAACATTAAGTTGGGAGAGGAGCCCTTCCAGTCCACTGCAGCACAGGGGTTCCTTGCCCGCTGAGTCTCTGGACACCCGCAAGGACCCACACAGGATCCCCCACGTGATCCTAAGACCTCTGGTGAATGGAACACAGCGTCTGCTCCAATCCAATCACGCAGAACCTGAGGCTGCATTAACCAGGGAAGTAGATAACCCGGCCTGATCAGGGCACAAGTCACTTCCGGTCCACTGCAGCACCAGAGTTCCTGGCCCGGAGAGTCTCTGGACACCCGCAAGGACACACACGGGATCCCCCACGGGATCCTAAGACCTCTGGTGAGTGGAACACAACTTCTGCCAGGAGGCAGGTTCAAACACCAAATATCTGGGCACCTTCCCTGCAAGAGGAGAGCTTGCATGCACAGAGTACTCTGACCACTGAAACTAAGGAGAGAGATAGTCTCCCAGGTCTGCTGATAGAGGCTAACATAATCACCTGAGGAATAAGCTCTAACCAGAGACAACTATAACAACTAGCTCCAGAGATTACCAGATGGTGAAAGGCAAATGTAAGTATCCTACTAACAGAAATCAAGACCACTCACCATCATCAGAACGCAGCACTCCCACCCCACCTAGTCCTGGGCACACCAACACACTAGAAAACTAGACCCAGATTTAAAAGCATATCTCATGATGATGGTAGAGGACATCAAGAAGGACTTTCATAACTCACTTAAAGAAATACAGGAGAACACTGCTAAAGAGTTACAAGTCCTTAAAGAAAAACAGGAAAACACAACCAAACAGGTAGAAGTCCTTAAAGAAAAACAGGAAAACACATCCAAACAGGTGATGGAAATGAACAAAACCATACTAGACCTAAAAAGGGAAGTAGACACAATAAAGAAAACCCAAAGTGAGGCAACACTGGAGATAGAAACACTAGGAAAGAAATCTGGAACCATAGATTCGAGCGTCAGTAACAGAATACAAGAGATGGAAGAGAGAATCTCAGGTGCAGAAGATTCCATAGAGAACATCGGCACAACAATCAAAGAAAATACAAAACGCAAAAGATCTTAACTCAAAACATCCAGGAAATACAGGACACAATGAGAAGACCAAACCTACGGATAATAGGAGTTGATGAGAATGAAGATTTTCACCTTAAAGGGCCAGCAAATATCTTCAACAAAATTATAGAAGAAAACTTCCCAAACCTAAAGAATGACATGCCCATGAACATACAAGAAGCCTACAGAACTCCAAATAGACTGGACCAGAAAAGAAATTCCTCCCGACACATAATAATCAGAACAACAAATGCACTAAATAAAGATAGAATATTAAAAGCAGTAAGGGAGAAAGGTCAAGTAACATATAAAGGCAGGCCTATCAGAATTACACCAGATTTTCACCAGAGACTATGAAAGCCAGAAGAGCCTGGACAGATGTTATACAGACACTAAGAGAACACAAATGCCAGCCCAGGTTACTATACCCAGCCAAACTCTCAATTACCATAGATGGAGAAACCAAAGTATTCCACGACAAAACCAAATTCACACATTATCTTTCCACGAATCCAGCCCTTCAAAGGATAATAACAGAAAAAAACCAATACAAGGACAGAATTCACGGCCTAGAAAAAGCAAGAAAGTAATTGCTCAACAAACCAAAAAGAAGACAGCCACAAGAACAGAATGCCAACTCTAACAACAAAAATAAAAGGAAGCAACAATTACTTTTCCTTAACATCTCTTAATATCAATGGACTCAATTCCCCAATAAAAAGACATAGACTAACAGACTGGCTACACAAACAGGACCCAACATTCTGCTGCTTACAGGAAACCCATCTCAGGGAAAAAGACAGACACTACCTCAGAGTGAAAGGCTGGAAAACAATTTTCCAAGCAAATGGTATGAAGAAACAAGCTGGAGTAGCCATTCAAATATCAAATAAAATCGACTTCCAACCCAAAGTTATCAAAAAAAGACAAGGAGGGACACTTCATACTCATCAAAGGTAAAATCCTCCAAGAGGAACTCTCAATTCTGAATATCTATGCCCCAAATTCAAGGGCAGCCACATTCATTAAAGACACTTTAGTTAAGCTCAAAGCACACATTGCACCTCACACAAATAATAGTTGGAGACTTCAACACACAATCATCCAGATCGTGGAAACAGAAACTAATCAGGGACACAGTGAAACTAACAGAAGTGATGAAACAAATGGACTTAACAGATATCTACAGAATATTTTATCCTAAAACAAAAGGCTATACCTTCTTCTCAGCACCTCATGGTACCTTCTCCAAAATTGACCATATAATTGGTCACAAAACAGGCCTCAACAGATACAAAAATGTTGAAATTGTCCCATGTATCCTATCAGACCACCATGGACTAAGGCTGATCTTCAATAACAACATAATTAATGGAAAGCCAACATTCACATGGAAACTGAACAACACTCTTCTCAATGATACCTTGGTCAAGGAAGGAATAAAGAAAGAAATTAAGGACTTTCTGGAGTTTAATGAAAATGAAGCCACAACATACCCAAACCTATGGGACACAATGAAAGCATTTCTAAGACGGAAACTCATAACTCTGAGTACCTCCAAAAAGAAACTAGAGAGAGCACACATTAGCAGCTTGACAACACACCTAAAAGCTCTAGAACGAAAGGAAGCAAATTCACCCAAGAGGAGTAGGCTGCAGGAAATAATCAAACTCAGGGGTGAAATCAACCAAGTTGAAACAAGAAGAACTATTCAAAGAATTAACCAAACAAGGAGTTGGTTCTTTGAGAAAATCAACAAGATAGATAAACCATTAGCTAGACTCACTAGAGGGCACAGGGAAAGCATTCTAATTAACAAAATCAGAAATGAAACGGGAGACATAACAGATCCTGAAGACATCCAAAACACCATCAGATCCTTCTACCAAAGGCTATACTCAACAAAATTGGAAAACCTGGAGGAAATGGACAATTTTCTAGATAGATACCAGGTACCAAAGTTAAATCAGTATCAAGTTAACGATCTAAACAGTCCCATATCCCCTAAAGAAATAGAAGCAGTCATTAATAGTCTCCTAACCAAAAAAAGCCCAGGACCAGATGGGTTTAGTACAGAGTTCTATCAGACCTTCAAAGAAGACCTAATTCTAGTTCTGCACAAACTATTCCACAAAATAGAAGTAGAAGGAACTCTACCAAACTCATTCTATGAAGCCACAATTACTCTGATACCTAAACCACAGAAAGATCCAACAAAGATAGAGAACTTCAGACCAATTTCCCTTATGAATATAGATGCAAAAATCCTCAATAAAGTTCTTGCTAACCGAATCCAAGAACACATCAAAACAATCATCCATCCTGACCAAGTAGGTTTCATCCCAGGGATGCAGGATGGTTCAATATACGGAAATCCATCAACGTAATCCATTATATAAGCAAACTCAAAGACAAAAACCACATGATCATCTCGTTAGATGAGGAAAAAGCATTTGACAAGATCCAACACCCATTCACGAAAACAGTCTTGGAAAGATCAGGAATTCAAGGCCCATACCTAACCATGATAAAAGCAATCTACAGCAAACCAGTAACCAACATCAAAGTAAATGGTGAGAGGCTGAAGCAATCCCTCTAAAATCAGGGACTAGACAAGGCTGTCCACTCTCTCCCTACCTATTCAACATTGTACTTGAAGTCCCAGACAGAGCAATTTAACAACAAAAGGAGATCAAGGGGATACAAATTGGAAAAGATGAAGTCGAAATATCACTTTTTGCAGATGATGATAATATATATAAGTGATCCTAAAAATTCCACCAGAGAACTCCTAAACCTGATAAACAGCTTCGGTGAAGTAGCTGGATATAAAAGTAACTCAAACAAGTCAATGGCCTTTCTCTACACAAAGGATAAACAGGCTGAGATAGAAATTAGGGAAACAACACCCTTCTCTCTTTTTTTAAAAATTGTTAATATTTTTTATTACATATTTTCCTCAATTACATTTCCAATGCTATCCCAAAAGTCCCCCATAGCGCCCCCCACTTCCCTACCCACCCATTCCCATTCTTTTGGCCCGGGCATTCCCCTATATTGGGGCATATAAAGTTTGCAAGTCCAATGGGCCTCTCTTTCCATTGATGGCCGACTAGGCCATCTTTTGATACATATGCAGCTAGAGACAAGAGCTCCGGGGTACTGGTTAGTTCATCATGTTGTTCCAACTATAGGGTTGCAGATCAAATAGACCAATGGAACACCCTTCTCAATAGTCACAAATAATATAAAATATCTTGGCGTGACTCTAACTAAGGAAGTGAAAGATCTGTATGATAAAAACTTCAAATCTCTGAAGAAAGAAATTAAAGAAGATCTCAGAAGATGGAAAGATCTCCCATGGTCATGGATTGGCAGGATCAACATTGTAAAAATGGCTATCTTGCCAAAAGCCATCCACAGATTCAATGCAATCCCCATCAAAATTCCAACTCAGTTCTTCAACGAATTAGAAAGAGCAATCTGCAAATTCTTCTGGAATAACAAAAAACCTAGGATAGCAAAAACTCTTCTCAAGGATAAAAGAACCTCTGATGGAATCACCATTACTGACCTAAAACTTTAATACAGAGCAATTGTGATAAAAACTGCATGGTACTGGTATAGTGACAGACAAGTTGACCAATGGAATAGAATTGAAGACCCTGAGATGAACCCACACACCTATGGTCACTTGATCTTTGACAAGGGAGCTAAAACCATCCAGTGGAAGAAAGACAGCATTTTCAACAAATGGTGCTGGCACAACTGGTTGTTATCATGTAGAAGAATGCGAATCGACCCATTCCTATCTCCTTGTACTAAGGTCAAATCTAAGTGGATCAAGGAACTTCACATAAAGCCAGAGACACTGAAACTTATAGAGGAGAAAGTGGGGAAAAGCCTTGAAGATATGGGCACAGGGGAAAAATTCCTGACTAGAACAGCAATGGCTTGTGCTGTAAGATTGAGAATTGACAAATGGGACCTCATGAAACTGCAAAGCTTCTGCAAGGCAAAAGATACTGTCTATAAGACAAAAAGACCACCAACAGTTTGGGAAAGGATCGTTACCTATCCTAAATCAGATAGGGGACTAATATCCAATATATATAAAGAACTCAAGAAGGTAGACTCCAGAAAATCAAATAACCCCATTAAAAAATGGGGCTCAGAACTGAACAAGGAATTCTCACCTGAGGAATACCGAATCGCAGAGAAGCACCTGAAAAAATGTTCAACATCCTTAATCATCAGGGAAATGCAAATCAAAACAACACTGTGATTCCACCTCACACCAGTCAGAATGGCTAAGATCAAAAATTCAGGTGACATCAGATGCTGTGGACATCAGAGGATGTGGAGAAATAGGGGGAGGGTATGGGGTACCTTTGGGATAGTATTGGAAATGTAATTGAGGAAAATACGTAATAAAAAATATTAAAAATAAAAAAAAAAGAAAAAAAACAAAAAAACAAAAAGAAAACAAACAAAACAAAAAGTTGGGAGAGAATGGAGTGGGTCTAGGGGAAATTAAAGGAAAGACTAAGGGTATATATTCAAACAACAAAATTGTATATTTAAAGGCAAATATACTGTACCAAAAAGGCAAGAATTGAAAGAGCACCTGTACCATATTTACCTTTGTATATGCTTTTTTGAAAAATGGCAAAATATAATTACATTGTTTAGGAAAATATGTGTGGTGATTTGAATGAGAATGGTTCCCAATGTCTCCCCAGTTGATGGACATTTGGGAAGGATTAGGAAGTGTGGACTTTCTGGAGTTGCTGTGTCACTGGGATATAGGCTTTGAGGTTTCAAAAACCTCTCCCCAGTTAGCCCACCCTCTTTGTGGATCAGATGTAAGTCCCCAGCCACTGCTGTAGGACCGTGCTGGCTAGCCTGCCACCACACTCCCCACCATGATGATTGTTGACTTTAATTCTCTTGAATCATACACACAAGCCAAGACTTTCTTTTATAAGTTGTCTTCATCATGGTGTCCCTTCACAGTAATAAAAAAGTATCTAAAGTAACACGGTAACTCAAAAGTTCTGAGAATAAAACAGGGCATTGTAGCTATAGACACCTCAAGCTCTGTCAGCTCTAGGAGGAGCGAGGCCCTGCGACTTGGGTTTTTCACATGAAGGGAATTTGAAAGGACCACTGCTGTTTTATTTCTTGATTTCTTGGTCATCCAAATGTTAGTTAATAATTACTCTAATTGTTAAACTTTATCCATCACTGTAAATGATTAAATGTGTACCTTATGCTTTCCACACTGTTTTTTTTTTTTAATAGAAATATCTTAGGAGTCATAGAAATAGAACTGGAGTAGTGACATTTGTGGCAAGTAACAGGGGACATGGCTGGGTGATATGGGAAGGCTTGTAGTCCAGCCATCCAGTTTCTACATCCAGATAGACTTCACTCAGATAGACAGTCCTGTCATCCACACTGGGTCTCAATAAACATTAAAGGTTTGAGCTGGGCCATTTATGCTACATTCTATTGATTTTGCCATAATATTTTAGAACCAACCAATATTATCATCAGTACAACATAACACAGCATAATTTTTAAGTGGAAGCACCATAATTTTTTATGTCTTTTAAAAAAACTGAGTTATACAAACCAATGCATGTGATTCCAAAGTTGCGAAATGATTACTCATGCCATGTGGTTTGTTGGCTATGAGTCTTAAGAAATAAAAGCTAAAACAACAAAACAAGTTGGGCAGTGGTGGCACAAGCCTTTAATCCCAGCACTTGGGAGGCAAAGGCAGACGGATTTCTGAGTTTGAGGCCAGTCTGGTGAGTTCCAGGACAGCCAGGGTTACACAAAGAAGCCCTGTCTCAAAACCAAACCAAACCAAACCAAACCAAACCAAACCAAACCAAACCAAACCAAACCAAACCAAACCAAAACAAACCAAAACAAACCAAACCAAAACAACAACAACAAAAATACCCCAAAACAAAACGAATCAAAAAGCACTGAAAAAGTTACTGGGAGAAAGTAAAAATGTGAAATTTAATATTATTTTAAATGATAGTTATGGTCCTTGTGAGCCTGGAGTTGTCATAGCAACAGTAATATAGAGAAATAAGCTTCTAGTCTCTCTCTCTCTCTCTCTCTCTCTCTCTCTCTCTCTCTCTCTCTCTCTCTCTCTCTCTCTCTCTCTCTCTCTCTCTCCTCGGCTTGGCATTCAATAGTAGAGAATAGTCCCAGATGATGTGCAAAAGCCATAATGTTTATAAATTAGTTTCAGTTAACACATGCAGAAACCTTGAGTTTCTAAACAAATAACAGGCTGGTGAATGTTAAGAGGATAGAGACATCTTTGATGAATGTGTGATGTATCCAGATTCCAGGGAAATAAAATAACATGGCATATGGTTGATTTTACTGGTGGCCTTTCCATATCAAGCTTGAAAATCATCATGTTGCAATGCCATCTCTGAAGTCTGTGCCATCAATTTGATACTTCCCTAAAATATTATGTCATTCCATCCACAATGTGTACTGAACATTCACTTATCTTTTGGACAGTGATTTGGAAGTGTATATACTGGTAAGAATAGTCTGAATCAAATATACCAAATTTGAATTCCAGCTCTACTACTCTTGTGCTGGAAAGTCTTGGTTAAATTATTTAATATTTGCTTAATATTCAATATTTCAAGCTTCAAACAGATACACATATAATAGAGATAATTACAATATCTAATTTAGAGTTGTTACAAGGTTTAAATGAAATAATATGTTTAGAAGTACTTGACTTAGCACATAATTTATATTGTACTAAATGGAGAGAGGCTGGAAGCAATCCCACTAAAATCAGGGACTAGACAAGGCTGCCCACTTTCTCCCTACCTATTCCATATAGTACTTGTAGTCCTAGCCAGAGCAATTAGACAACAAAAGGAGATCAAGGGGGACACAAATTGGAAAGGAAAAAGTCAAAATATCACTATTTGCAGATGATATGATAGTATATATAAGTGACCCTAAAAACCAGAGAACTTCTAAGCCTGATAAACAGCTTCAATGAAGTAGCTGGATATAAAATTAACTCAATCAAATCAATGGCCTTTCTCTACACAAAGGATAAATGGACTGAGAAAGAAATTAGGGAAACAACACTCTTCACAATAGTCACAAATAATATAAAATACCTTGGTGTGACTCTAACTAAGGAAGTAAAAGATCTGTTTGATAAGAACTTTAAGCCTCTGAAGAAAGAAATCAAAGAAGATCTCAGAAGATGGAAAGCTCTCCCATGCTCATGGATTGGCAGAATCAATATAGTAAAAATGTCTATCCTGCCAAAAGCAATCTACAGATTCAATGCAATCCCCATCAAAATTCCAACTCAATTCTTCACTGAGTTAGAAAGGGCACTTTGCAAATTCATCTGGAATAACAAAAACCTAGAATAGCAAAAACTATTCTCAACAACAACAAAAAAAAAAACCTCTGGTGCATTCACCATGCCTGACCTCAAGCTATACTACAGAGCAATTGTGATAAAAGCTGCATGGTACTGGTACAGTGACAGACAGGTAGATCACTGGAATAGAATTGGAGATCCAGAAATGAACCCACACACTTGATCTTTGACAAGGGAGCTAAAACCATCCAGTGGAAAGAAGCTAAAACCAACAGATGGTGCTGGCACAACTGGCGATTATCATGTAGAAGAATGTGAATTGATCCATTCTTATCTCCTTGGAGAAAGCTCAAGTCTAAGTGGGTCAAGGAACTCCACATAAAACCAGAGACACTAAAACTTATAGAGGAGAAAGTAACCTACACCAACAAGTCTGGGGAAAATGTTAACACTTTCAATATTTATGCTTTTTGGGCACTTCCCATGGGAAGCTGTCCCTACCAAAGTGGCCATAGGCTGCAGTCCTCTGATAAAGTGGCTTCTTCAGATCCAGATCCCTGACAATGACCCCAGGGCGAAGATCAAAATTCTTCTTTACAATTTCTAATAGCTCTGTCTCACTCTTCTGAGAAATGCCATAATGGAAAATGGAGATCGACAATAGATGAGAAACTCCAATAGCATAAGAGACCTGAACAAGAACCCTCCTGCACAGACCTCCTTTAATGAGGGATTTTGCCACCCAATGAGCAGCATAAGCAGCTGAATGGTCCACTTTGGTGGAATCCTTTCCTGAAAAGGCCCCTCCTCCATGAGCTCCCCAACCGCCATAAGGATCCACAATGATTTTTCAGACAGTCAGGCCAGCATCACCCTGAGGCCCACCAATAACAAATCTGCCACTTGGCTGTAGGTGGTAAATTGTATCCACATCAAGGTCTTTTGCAGGTACAACAGCCTTGATCACTTTCTCCTTCAGAGCATCCCTCATCTCATCAAGACAAACTTCTTCATCATGCTGAACAGATATAACAACCGTGTGGACTCTGATGGGAAGCACAGCACCCCGATCTTGCATATACTGCACAGTCACTTGAGTTTTAGAATCTGGGCGTAACCAAGGCAGTGTACCATTGCGTCGTAGTTCAGCCAGTTTGGCATTTAGCTTGTGTGCTAAGACAATGGTTAAAGGCATACACTCTTCTTTTCATCAGTGGCATAACCAAACATCAAACCCTGGTCTCCTGCACCAATGTCTTCCTCATTCCGGTCAAGATGAACACCGTGGGCAATATCTGGTGACTGTTGTTCCAAGGCAACCAACACATTACAAGGCTTGTAGTCAAACCCTTTGGAAGAGTCATCATATCCAATGTGCTTTATGGCTTCACGAACCACTTTCTGGTAATCAATGGCAGCTCTGGATGTAATTTCCCCAGCAAGAAGGATCATTCCAGTTTTAGCAACAGTTTCACAAGCCACTTTAACATCAGGGTCTTGTTGAAGGTGTGCATGAAGGACAGCATCACTGATTTGATAACAAATCTTATCTGGGTGACCTTCCCCTACAGATTCTAAAGTGAAGAGGAACGTCCCCTCCTCGATGAATGCCTCGTGGAAGCCGTTCAGCAGCCCTTTCATGGCGGCAGCGGTGAGAGAGGGCAACTCTGAGGTGATGGAGCGGCAGCTAGGCGGAGGGCTGCTGAGGACACAGAGGGAGGATCTCCTCAGCTCTCGGCAGGCTGGAGCCTCGGAGCGAACCTCAAGTAACTTCCTGTGGATGCTGTGAGGTAGGAATTGAAGCCCTTCCCAAGTTCTAGATAGCTATTTAGTCTCTCTAGTAGAGCAGAAGGGTAAGATGAGCCACTTAGACACAAATACAAACTAAACACACACACACACACACACACACACACACGTCCTCATGCAGGGAAAATACTTGTACCCATAAAATAAAATAAATCTTTAAAAAAAATAAAATCAAAGAGATGGAGTCTCAGGATCCAAGCTAGTTTTGATGTCACTATGGATCCCAGGTTGGTCTCAAATTTGTGACCATTCTGGGTCAGCTTGCTGCCTGCAGGGATTCCATCTGCATGCCATTGCACCCCACATCCATCCAGAAATCTGAAGTGCCATGCTAATTGTTTCTTTAATGTTTTGATTGAGATTCACATGGAATTTATGTTTTCAGATGAAAGATAATTGACATGCTAAGAAAAGTCTTCAATTCATGGATATCTTTGTTTCATTTATTTTGATTTTCTCTCAAAATGTATTTTTATTTATTTATTTATTTATTTATTTATTTATTTATTTCTCTCTCTCTCTCTCTCTGTGTGTGTGTGTGTGTGTGTGTGTGTGTGTGTGTGTGCAGACCCTAGGAATCCAGAAGAGATTGTCAAACCATTGGAACTGAAGTCACAGGTGATTGTGAGCTGTCTGACATGGATACAGGGGATGAACGCAAGACTTCTGCAAGAGCAAAATGTGCTGATAATAATTCTCTCTAGCTCTATTGGAATTTCAGTAACATTTAGCTCTCAATATATAAAGTTTGTCATACATTTAGTTTGTGTATGATTATGAGATAAAGATACAGAAAAGGAAGTGGAAGGCAGGAAAGAGGGATGAGGGAGAGAGGGAGGGAGAAGGGAGAGAGAGAGGGAGGGAGGGGTAGAAGAGAGAGAGAGAGAGAGAGAGAATATCTTGCAATATGTACAGATAGAAGGATAGAACTCAGGTGGTCAGGTTTAACATCAATGTTCATTGAGCCATTTAGCTGGCTCCATTATATAGTTTTAATTACAGAGAGTTTTAAAGCTATAGCAATATGTGTGTGTGTGTGTGTGTGTATTACTTGGGGATCAAATTCAAGTCATTGCAAAGCACTCCAACACTGAACTACATCTCTGGTCCATTTTAATTTGATTTTTATTAAGGACAATTTCAGGTAAATCAAAGGCACACATAATTGGTAATGCACCTAGCATGTGCAAGGCACTATGACCTATTCTCAATATCAGGGAAGAAAAGTTTGTCTGATGACTCCTCACTGCCTGTCACTCTCTTTCAACCCTTGCTACAGTATTTAAAGCAAACCACAGATAATTTCATGATAAATATTTTAGTGCATAGAGTTTGAGATTCTGCCTCCACTCTGCAAGGAAAAAAAGAACAAGAACAATGGATTATTATAATATCATTGCTACATGTAAAATATAACAACAAAATGTGAACAGTTCCTTAATACCTCACACACACATCTGTGTTTAAATTCCAGTAGTCATGTAGTGACATGAATTATTATTTAGCAGGATTCAATATCACATGTTGAGATTAAGCGCCATGTTTCTTGACTCCTTTAGTCTACAGATTCTCTCATTTTCCCTTCTATTTGTTCCATTTATGTAGTGGAGAAAAGTTTCATATCTCTAGATTTCACAGCCAACATTTTGTTGATCAAATACCCATGCTGGGTAGTCATGTATGTATGGGCCCCCTATATTCTCCCCAACCGCCCTGCTCCCCAAGCCACCCACTCCTGATTCCTGGCCCTGGCATTCCCCTGTACTGGGGCATGGTCTTTCTTCTTCTTGAGTTTTCATTTTGCAAATTGTATCTTGGGTAGTCTAAATTTCTGGATTAATATCTGCTTATCAGTGAGTGCATATCATGTGTGTTCTTTTGTGCTTGGGTTACCTAACTCAGGATGATATCCTGCAGATCCATCCATTTGCCTCAGGATTTCATAAATTCATTGTTTTTAATAGCCGAGTAGTACTCCATTGTATAAATGTACCACATTTTCTGTATCAATTCCTCTGTTGAGGGACATCTGGGTTCTTTCCAGCTTCTGGCTATTATAAATAAGGCTGCTATGAACATAGTGGAGCATGTGTCCTTATTACAAGTTGGAACATCTTCTGGGTATATGCCCAGGAGAGGTATTGCAGGATCCTCCGGTAGTACTATGTCCAATTTTCTGAGGAACTGCCAGACTGATTTCCAGAGTGGTTGTACCAGCTTGCAATCCCACCAACAATGGAGGAGTGTTCCTCTTTCTCCACATCCTCGCCAGCATCTGCTGTCACCTGAATTTTTGATCTTAGCCATTCTGACTGGTGTGAGGTGGAATCTCAGGGTTGTTTTGATTTGCATTTCCCTGATGATTAAGGATGTTGAACATTTTTTCAGGTGATTTTCAGCCCTTTGGTATTCCTTGGTTGAGAATTCTGTTTCTCTGTAACCCATTTTTAATAGGGTTATTTGATTTTCTTGAGTCCATCTTCTTGAGTTCTCTCTCTCTCTCTCTCTCTCTCTCTCTCCACACACACACACACACACACAGAGAGAGAGAGAGAGAGAGATACATACATATATATATATATGTATGTGTGTGTATACGTATATATGTATGTGTGTATATATACACACACACACACATATTTATTGGATATTAGTCCCCTATCTGATTTAGGATTGGTAGAGATCCTTTCCCAATCTGTTGGTGGCCTTTTGGGTTTTTTTTTTTTTCCCGGAGACAAGGTTTCTCTCTGTAGTCCTGGCCTCACTCTGTAGACCTGGCTGGCTTCTATTCAGAAATTGCCTACCTTTCAAATCTACCTTTCAAAAGCTGAGATTAAGGTGTGGGCCACCACTTCCCAGTGGCCTTTTTGTCTTATCGACAGTGTCTTTTGCCTTACAGAAGCTTTGCAATTTTATGAGTTCCCATTTGTCGATTCTCGATCTTACAGCACAAGCCATTGCTGTTTTGTTCAGGAATTTTCCCTCTGTGCCCTTATTTTGAGGCTTTTCCCCACTTTCTCCTCTATAAGTTGCAGTGTCTCTGGTTTTATGTGGAGTTTCTTGATCCACTTAGACTTGAGCTTTGTACAAGTAGATAAGAATGGATCAATTTGCATTCTTCTACAGGATTACTGCCAGTTGTGCCAGCACCATTTGTTGAGAATGCTGTCCTTTTTCCACTGGATGGTTTTTGCTCCCTTGTCAAAGATCAAGTGACCATAGGTGTGTGGATGCCACACACACTCCAGTGAAGTCTGCTTGACAGGCTGAGAAGCCTACGAGGCAAAGAGTTTCACAGAAACTCACCTCCTGGAGCTTTGGCGTTCTCATTATCCCATATACTCATACCCTATCCCCGAGTTAGTCTTGTGTATGTATCCACATGCTCTCTTTTAGTATTATCTTATTATAAGTGCCTTTTAAGGTTGAATTCTGACATAGCCAGAGCCTTCGCCAGTGTTCCAAGGTTCCAGAAGCCGATGAGCTTGGAATCTGGCAGGAATGCAGTAAGGAAGTTACCTATTCAGTAACTAATTAAGCATTATAAAAGACAGAGCCAGCAGCTCAGAGCTGGTCTGCAAAGTATTTACTAATGACAGTAGCAAATCTCACCCAAACAAGGGAATACTATAATAGAGCTAGGGAATCCCACTGAGACAGGGATCTTCTCTATAGCCAGTTATATCAAGCTTTGTATTAGAAGCAAGTTGGTGAATTCTTCTGAAGACCCAGGAAATAGGGGGGTTGTGGTATTGCAGTATTCATGAGAAGGTCTGGTAGTGCAGACCCCCTGTTGGTGGGCTTAACAATAGACTAGCTTTACACCTGGCTCCCTTCTTAGTGGCAGCGGCCTGGTCCCCACCTTATTTTGATGTATACATTCCTTTTGTATTGGTGGATTGGTTCTCGTCTGGTTTATTGCTATTCTGCTGTATAAAAAGTTTGATGCCTGACCTGAAAAAATATATTCAGATTCTACACAATCTCTCGAGTTGATCTGTCTGTCATTCGCCGACTCTTTGCCCACCTGTGACCAGAGACCCTTTCCATGCAGACAAAGGGACCCCAGAGAGTCTGTGGCCTGTGGGTTCATTTCTGGGTCTTCTATTCTATTCCATTGATCTACCTGTCTGTCACTCTACCAGTACCATGCAATTTTATCACAATTGCTCTGTAGTACAGCTTGAGGTCAGGCATGGTGATTCCCCCAGAGGTTCTTTTGTTGTTGAGAATAGTTTTTGCTATCCTAGGTTTTGTTGTTGTTGTTGTTGTTATTGTAGATGAATTTGCAAATTACCCTTTCTAACTCACTGAAGAATTGATTTGGAATTTTGATGGGGATTACATTGAATCTGTAGATTGCTTTCAGCAAGATAGCCATTTTGACTATTAATCCTGCCAATCCATGAGCATGGGAGATATTTCCATCTTCTGAGATCTTCTAATTCTTTCTTCAGAGCCTTGAAGTTCTTATTATACAGATCTTTCACTTCCTTAGTTAGAGTCGTGTACACCAAGGTATTTTATATTATTTATGACTATTGTGAAGGGTGTTGTTTCCCTAATTACTTTTCAGCCTGTTTATCCTTTGTGTAGAGAAAGGACAATGATTTGTTTGAGTTGTTTTATAGCTACTTCACTGAATCTGTATATATATATATATATATAATCATATCCTCTGTAAATAGTGATATTTTGACTTCTTCCTTTCCAATTTGTATCCCCCTTGATCTCCTTTTGTTGGCTAATTGTTCTGGCTAGGACTTCAAGTACTATATTGAATGGGTAGGGAGAAAGTTGACAGCCTTGAAGTGGAATTGCTTCAAGTTTTTCTCCATTTAGTTTGATGTTGGTTACTGGTTTGCTGTATAATGCTTTTATTATGTTTAGGTATGGGCTTTGAATTCCTGATCTTTCAAATACTTTTATCATGAATGGGTGTTGGATTTTGTCAAATAATATGTCAGCATCTAACAATATGATCATGAGTTTTTTCTTTCAGTTTGTTTATATAGTGGATTACATTAATGGATTACTGTGGTCTCTCTTCCCCCACCATGGAACCTGCTTGCTCAAGGGTGGAGTTTCCTGCTCATTCGTTCTGCCACGCCCACTGCTGGACCCTGTCGGCTTTGCTGCTTGGAGGCACACACGTGTTCGTCCTGCTACTGGACCCCGAGTTACTTGGCGGGAAATTGGGATCCCTCCCCCTTCCTTTATAACTGAATGTTGGAATTAGTAAAGGGGGGCCTTGAACATGGAATCGTCTTGGCCCCATTCTTTCTCCCGCCCCGTCTAGCTTCCTCTCTTTTCAGCTCGAACTGCCATTCTCAGTTGAACCGTTCGTGTTGCGGACTGCGGGCGGGCCGCAACAGATAACCATATATTAAACCATCCCTGAATCCCTGGGATGAAGTCTACTTGGTCATGATGGATGATCCTTTTGATGTGTTCTTGGATTCAGTTAGCGAGTATTTTATTGAGTATTTTTGCATAAAGCAAATTGGTCTGAAGTTCTCCTTCTTTGTTGGGTGTTTGTGTGGTTTAGGTATTTGTGGCTTCATAGAATGAATTGGGTAGAGTACCTTCTGTTTCTATTTTGTGCAATAGTTTGAGGAGTATTGGAATTAGTTCTTCTATGAAGGTCTGATAGAACTCTGCACTAAACCCATCTGGTCCTGGGCTTTTTTTTTTTTTTTTTTTTTTTTTTGGTTGGGAGACTATTAATAACTGCTTCTATTTCTTTAGGGGAAATTGTACTGTTGAGATCATTAATCTGATCCTGATTTAACTTTGGTACCTGTTACTGTCTAGGAAGTTGTCCATTTTATTCAGGTTTTCCAGTTTTGTTGAGTATAGCCTTTTGGAGGATCTGATGATGTTTTGAATTTCCTCGTGTTCTGTTGTTATGTCTCCTTTTTCATTTCTGATTTAGTTAATTAGGGTACTGTCCCTGTGCCCTCTAGTTAGTCCGGCTAAGGGTTTATCTATTTTTTTGATTTTCTCAAAGAACCACCTCCTGGTTTGGTTGATTCTTTGAATAGTTCTTTTTGTTTCCATTTTGTTGATTTCAGCCCTGACTTTGATTATTTCCTGCTGTCTACTCCTCTTAGGTGTATTTGCTTCCTTTTCTTCTAGAGTTTTTTGGTGTGCTGTGAAGCTCCTAGTGTATGCTCTCTCTAGTTTGTTTTTGGAGGCAATCAGAGCTATATGTTTTCCTCTTAGGACTGCCTTCATTGTGTCCCATAAGTTTGGGTATGTTGTGGCTTCATTTTCATTAAACTCTAAGAAGTCTTTAATTTCTTTCTTTATTTCTTCCTTGATCAAGGTATCATTCAGTAGAGTGTTGTTTTCCACGTGAATGTTGGCTTTCTATTATTTATGTTGTTATTGAAGATCAGCCTTAGTCCATGGTGATCTGATAGGATGCATGGGATCATTTTAATAGTTTTGTTTTTGTTGAGGCCTATTTTGTGACCAATTATATAGTCAGTTTTGGAGAAGGCACCATGAGGTGCTGAGAAGAAAGTATAACCTTTTGTTTTAGGATAAAATGTTCTGTAGATATCTGTTAAAACCATTTGTTTTATAACTTCTGTTAGTATCAATGTGTTTCAGTTTAGTTTCTGTTTCCAGGATCTGTCCATTGATGAGAGTGGGGTGTTGAAGTCTCCCACTATTATTGTATGAGGCATAATAATTGCTTTGGGATTTACTAAAGTTTCTTTCATGAATGTGACTGCCCTTCATTTGGAGCATAGATATTCAGAATTAAGAGTTCATGTGGACGATTTTACCTTTGATGAGCATGAAGTACCCCTCCTTTTTTTTTTGTGGTGATAACTTGGGGTTGGAAGGCGCTCATGTAGTAGTCTTTGTACTTCAGGTATGAGCCCTCACAGTCACTCAAGGCAGAATCCTAGAAGTCCTTCAAGAATGAGCCCTCAGAATCCCTCATGGAGGACCCCATGCACTCCCTCAAGGGGGATCCCTCACAGTCACTCAAGGACTTCACACAGCCTATCAAAAAGAAGTCCTCACAGGCCTTCAAGAAGAAACCCTCGAATTCCCTCAAGGAGGCACCCTCAAAATCCCTCCCAGAGTAGTCATTACCGTCGCTCACTTAGTAGTCTTCGAAGTACTTCAGGTAGAAGCCCTCGAAGTCCTTCAAGGCAGAACCCTCGAAGTCCTTCAAGGATAACTCTCACAGTCCCTCATGGAGGACCCCATGCAATCCCTCAAGGAGGAGCCCTCACAGTCACTCAAGGACCCCACACAGCCCATCAAGATGAAGTCCTCGTATTCCTTCAAGAATGAACCCTCAAAGTCCTTCATGGAAGAGCCCTCACAGTCCCTCATGGAGGACCCCATGCAGTCCCTCAAGGAGGAGCACACAGTCTCTCAAGGACCCCACACAGCACATCAAGGGGAAATCCTCGAAGTCCTTCAAGAAGGAACCCTCAAAGTCCTTCAAGGATGAGTCCTCACAGTCCCTCATGGAGGACTCCATGCAGTCCCTCAAGGAGGAGCCCTCACAATCACTCAAGGATCCCACACAGCCCATCAAGGGGGATTCTCGCAGTCCTTCAAGAAGGAACCCTCGATTCCTTCAAGGATGAGCCGTCACAGTCCCTAAATGGAGGGCCTCATGAATTCCCACAAGGAGGAGCACTAACAGTCACTCAAGGACCCCAAACAGCCCATCAAAAAAAGTTCTCACAGTTCTTCAAGAAGGAACCCTTGAAGTCCCTCATAGAAGACACCCTCAAAATCCTTCCCAGTGTAGCCATTACAGTCACACATGAAGTAGCCTTCAACATATTTCAGGTAGCAGCCCTCACAGTCCCTCAAGGCGGAACCCTCCAAGTCCTTCAAGGATGAGCCCTAACAGTCCCTCATGGAGGTCCCCATGAAGTCCATCAAGGAGGAGCCCTCACAGTCACTAAATAAACACAGACAGCCTATCAAGGAGAAGTCCTCACAGTCCTTCATAGGAACCTTTGAAGTCCCAGAAGGAGGCACCCTCAAAATCACTCCAGAGTATCCATTATAGTCACTCATGGAGTAGCCTTCAATGTTCTTCAGGTTTGAGCCCTCACAGTCCCTCAAGGCAGAATCCCAGAAGTCCTTAAAGGATGAGCCCAAACAGTCTCTCAGGGAGGACCCCATGCAGTTCCTCAAGGAGAAGCTCTCAAAGTCCTTCAAGGATGAGCCCTCATAGTCCATCATGGAGGAAGATATGCAGTTCCTCAAGAAGGACCCCTCACAGCCACTCAAAGACCACACAGCCCATCAAGTCGCTCACAGAATAGCCTTCAAAGTATTTCAGGTAGAAGTCCTCGCAGTCCCTCAAGGCAGAAGCCTAAAAGTCCGTCAATGATGAGCCCTCACAGTCCCTCATATAGGGACCCCATGCAGTCCCTCAAGGAGCGGCCCTCACAGTCACTCAAGAACCTCACACAGCCCATCAAAAAGAAGTCCTCACAGTCCTTCAAGAAGAAACCCCCTAAGCCCCTCAATGAGGGAACCTCAAAATATCTCCCAGTGTAGCCATTACAGTCGCTCATGGAGTACCCTTCGAAATACTTCAGGTGCAAGCCCTCGAATTTCCTCAAGACAGCAGCTTTGAAGTCCTTCAAGGATGAGCCCTCACAGTCCCTCAAGGAGGACCCCATGCAGTCCCTCAAGGAGCCAACAGTCACTCAAGGAGCCCCACACAGCCCATCAAAAAGAAGTACTTACAGTCCTTCAAGAAGGAACCCTGGAAGTTTGTCAAGGAGGCACTCTCAAAATCTCTCCTAGTGTAGCCATTACAGTCGCTCATGGAGTAGCCTTTGAAGTACTTCAGGTAGAAGCCCTCACAGTACCTCAAGGCAGAACCCTCGAAGTCTTTCAAGGATGAGCCCTCACAAAACTCACGGAGGACTCCATGCAGTCCCTCAAGGAGGAGCTCCTAAAGTCATTCAAGGTCCACACATAGCCCATAAAAAAGAAGTCCTCACAATCCTTCATGAAGAAACCCTCGAAGTCCCTCAAGGAGGCATCCTCAAAATTTCTCCCAGAGTAGCCATTACAGTAACTCATGGAGTAGCCTTTGAAGTACTTCATGTAGGAGCCCTCACAGTCCCTCAAGGCGGAATCCTCGAAGTTCTATAAGGATGAGCCCTCACAATTCCTAATGGAGGACCACATGGAGTCCCTCAAGGAGGAGCTTTCACAGTCACTTAAGGACCCAACACAGGCCATCAAGAGAAGTCCTCGCAGTCTTTCAAGATGGAGCCCTCAAAATCCTTCAAAGATGATCCCTCACATTCCCACATGGAGGACTCCATGCAGTCTCTCAAGGAGAATCCCTTGCAGTCGCTCAAGGACCACACACAGTCCACCAAACAGAAGTCCTCACAGTCCTTCAAGAAGGAACCCTCGAAGTCCCTCAAGGAGGCACACTCAAATGCCTCGCAGAGTAGTCATTAAAATAGCACAAGAAGTAGCCTTTGATTCTTCAGGTAGAATCCCTTGCAGTCCTTCAAGAATAAAACCTCAAAGTATTTCAAGAAGGAGCCTTCACAGTCACTCAAGGACCTCACACAGACAATCAAAAAGAAGTCCTCACAGTCCTTCAAGAAGGAACCCTCAAAGTCCCTCAAGGAAGCACCCTCAAAATCCCTCCCAGAGTAGCCATTACATTCACTCATGGAGTAGCCCTTGTAGTACGTCAGGCAGGAGCCCTCACAGTTCCTCAAGGCAGAAACCTAGGGGTCATTCAATGATGAGTCCTCACAGTCTTTCATGGAGGACCCCATGCAGTCCATTAAGGCTGAGCCCTCACAGTAACTCAAGGACACCTCACAGCCCATCAAGAAGACCTCTCAGTCCTTCAAGAAGGAACCCTTGAAGTCCTTCAAGGAAGAGCCCTCACAGTCCCTCATGGAGGACCCTATGAGGTCCCTCAAGGAGGATCACTCACCTTCTCTCAAGGACCCCACACAGCCCATCAAGGAGAATTCCTTGCAGTTCATCAAGAAGGCACCATAGAAGTCCTTCACTGATGAGCCCTAACAGTCCCTCATGGAGGACCCCATGTAGTCCATCAAAGAGGACACCTCACAGTCACTCAAGGACCACACACAGCCCATCAAAAAGAAGTCCTCACAGTAGTTCAAGAAGGAGGGAGACACCCTCAAAATCCCTCCCCAAGTACCCATTACAATCACTCATGGAGTAGCCTTCGAAGTATTTCAGGTATAAGCCCTTGAAGTTCCTCCAGGTGGGAGCCTCAGAGGCCTTCAAGGATGAGCCCTCACAGTCCCTCATGGAGGACTCCATGCAGTATCTCAAGGAGGAGACGTCACTGTCACTCAAGAAACCCCACACAGCCCATCAAAAAAAATGGTACTTACAGTTCTTCAAGAAGGATCCCTGAAAGTCTCTCAAGGAGGCACTCTCAAAATCTCTCCCAGTATAGCCATTATATTTGCTCACAGAGTATCCTTCGAAGTACTTTAGCTAGAAGCCCTCACAGTCCCTCAAGGCAGAACCCTCGAAGTCCTTCAAGGATGAACCCTCACAACACTCATGGAGGACTCCATGCAGTCCCTCAAGAAGGAGATCCCACAGTCAATGTAGCACACAGCCCATGAAAAAGAAGTCCTCACAATCCTTCTTGATGGAACCCTTGAAGTCCCTCAAGGAGGCACCCTCAATATCTCTCTCATGTAGCCATTACAATCACTGATGGAGTCGCCTCCAAAGTACTTCATGTAGGAGCCCTCACAGTCCCTCAAGGCGGAATCCTCAAAGACCTCTAAGGATGAGCCATCACAATCCCTTATTGAGGACCACCTGAAGTTCCTCAAGGAGGAGCTTTCACAGTCACTTAAGGACTGAACACAGCCCATCAAGGATAAGTCTTCACAGTCCTTCAAGAAGGAACCCTCGAAGTCCTTCAAGGATGAGCCCTCACAGTCCCTCATGGAGGACCCCATGCAGTCCCCCAAAATGTAGCCCTCACAGTCACTCAAGGACCCCACATAGCACATCAAGGAGAAGCCCTCGTAGTACCTCAAGACAGAATATTTGAAGTCCTCTAGGATGAGCCCTCACAATCCCTCATGGAGGACCCCATGCAGTCTCTCAAGTAGGAGCCCTCACAATCACTCAAAGATCCTACATAGCCCATCAAGGAGAAATCCTCTCAGTCCTTCAAGGAGGAACACTTGAGGTCCTACAAGGATGAGCCCTCACATTCACTCATGGACCCCACACACACAAACAAGGAGAAGACCTCATAGTCCCTCACGGGGGAACCCACGAAGTCCTTCAAGATGAAACTCAGTCCCTCATAATGGATCCCATGCGGTCCTTCAAGGAGGACCTCTCACAGTCACTCAAGGACCCCACACAGTCAATCAAGAAAAAGTCCTCACAGTCCTTCAAGAAGGAACCCTCGAAGTCCTTCCAGGATGAGCCCCCCCCCCAACCCCTAATGGAGGACCCAATGCAGTCCGTCAAGGAAGAGTCCTCAAAGTCACTCAAGTAATCCACACAGTCCATCAATGAGAATTCCTCACAACACTTCAAGAAGGAACACTAGACGTCCTTCAAGGATGAGCCTTCACAGTCCCTCATGGTGACCCATGCAGTCCCTCAAGGAGGAGTCCTCACAATCACTGAAGGACCACACACAGAGAATCAAAAGGATGTCCTTAAATCCTTCAAGAAGAATCCCGTGGAGTCCCTCCAGGAGGCACCCTCAAAATCCCTCCAAGAGTAGTCATTACTGTTGCTCATGGAGTAGCCTACTAAGTACTTCAGATAGAAGCCTTCACAGTCCCTCAAGGTGGTACACTCAAAGTCCTTAAAGTATGAGCCCTCATAAACCATCATGGAGGACCCCTTGCAGTCCCTCAAGTAGGAGACCTCACAGTCAATCAAAGACCCCTCACAGAAATAAAAATAATGCCCTTAAAGACCTTCAAGAAGACTCCCTTGGATTTCCTCAAGGAGGCACCCTCAAAATCCCTCCCAATGTACCCATTACAGTTGCTTATGGAGTGCCTTTCAAAGTACTTCAGTTAGAAGCCCTCACATTCCCTCAAGGCAGAACCCTGGAAGTCCTTCAAGAATGAGCCCTCACAGTCACTCAAGAACCCCACACAGCCCATCAAGGAGAAGTCCTCACAGTCCTTCAAGAAGGAACACTCGAAGTCCTTCTAGGATGAACCCTCACAGTCCCTCATGGAAGACCCCATGCAGTCCCTCAAGAAGGAGCCCTCACAGTAACTCAAGGAACCCACACAGCCCATCAAAAAGAACTCCTCACATTCCTTCACAATGGAACCCTCAATGTCTCTCTAGGAGTCACCCTCAAAATCCCTCCATGAGTCACCATTACAGTCGCTCTCGGAGTGGCCTACGAAGTACTTCAGGTAGAAGCCTTTTCAGTCCCTCAGGGAGGAACCCTCGACGTCCTTCAAGGTTAGCCATTATAGTCACTCATGGAGTATACTTTGAAGTATTTCAGGTATGAAGCCTCACAGTACCTCTATATGGAACTCTTGAAGTCCTTCAAGGATGAGTACTCACAGTTACTCAAGGAGGACCCCATGCATTCCCTCAAGGTGGAGACCTCACAGTAACTCAGGACCCCACATAGGCCATCAAAAATAATTGCCCGTTTGGAGCTGTGATGAAAGGATGGACCATCTAGAGACTGCCATATCCAGGGATCCATCCCATAATCAGCTTCCAAATGCTGACACCATTGCATACACTAGCAAGATTTTGCTGAAAGGACCCAGATACAGCTGTCTCTTGTGAGACTATGCCGGGGCCTAGCAAACACAGAAGTGGATGCTCACAGTCAGCTATTGGATGGATCACAGGGCTCCCAATGGAGAAGCTAGAGAAAGTACCCAAGGAGTTAAAGGGATATGCAACCCTATAGGGGGAACAACATGATGAACTAACCAGTACCCCGGAGCTCTTGTCTCTAGCTGCATATGTATCGAAAGATGGCCTAGTCGGCCATCACTGGAAAGAGAGGCCCATTGGACTTGCAAACTTTATATGCCCCAATACAGGGGAATGCCAGGGCCAAAAGAATGGGAATGGGTGGGTAGGGAAGTGGGGAGGGGTATGGGGGACTTTTGGGATAGCATTGGAAATGTAATTGAGGAAAATACGTAATAAAAATATTAAAAATTAAAAAAAAATAATTGCCCACAGTCGTTCAAGAAGAAACCCTTAAAGTCCCTCGAGGAGGAAACCTAATAATCTTCCCAAGAGTAGACATTACTGTTGCTCATGGAGAAGCCTTTGAAATACATAAGGTAGAAGCCTTTGCAGTCCCTCAAGGCGGAACCCTTGAAATCCTACAAGGACAAGCCCTCAGGGTACCTCATAGGGTATATAGGGTACCTCATATGCAGTCCCTCAAGGAGGACCCTTCACAGTCACTCAAGAACCCCACACCGAATCAAAAAGATGTCTCTAACTCCTTCAAGAAGAATGATTCAGAGGCCCTCAAGGAGGCACCCTCAAAATCCCTCCAAAGAGTAGTCATTACAGTTGGTCATGGAGTAGCCTAATAATTCAGATAGTAGCTTTCACATTCCCTCAAGGCAGAACTCTCAAAGTCCTTCAAGGATGAGGCCTCACAGTACCTCATGGAGGCTCCATGCAGTCCCTCAAGGAGTAGTGCTAACAGTCACTCTGGGAACCTGCACAGCTCATCACAGAGAAGTTCTCACAGTCCTTCAAGAAGGAATTCTCAAAGGACTCCACAAAGCCCATCAAGGCGAAGTCCTAGCAGTCCTTCAAGTAGGAACCCTCGAAGTCTTTAAGGATGAGCCCTCACAATACCTCATGGGGGATCCCTCACAGTCACTCAAGGACCCGACACAACCCATCAAGGAAAAGTCCTGGTATTCTGTCAGGCTGAACCCTCGAAGTCCTTTAAGGAGGCTCCCTCAAAATCTCTCCCAGAGTAGACATTATAGTCAATCATTTCAAGGATGAGCCCTCACAGTCCCTCATGGAGGACCCCATGCACTCCCTCAAGGATGAGCTCTCACAGGCACTCAAGGAACCCACAGTGCCCACCAAAAATAACTCCTCACATTCCTTCAAGAAGGAACCTTTTATGTCCCTCAAGGAGTCACTCTCAAAATCCCTCCCAGAGTAGCCATTACAGTCACTCATGGACTATACTTTGAAGTACTTCAGAAATGAACCCTCATAATCCCTCAATATAGAAACCTCGAAGTCCTTCAAAGATGGACCAACACAGACCCTCAAAAAGGACCCCATGCAGTCCCTCAAGGAGGAGCCCTCACAGTCACTCAGGACCCCACACAGACCTTCAAAAAGAATTGCTCACAGTCATTCAAGAAGCAACCCTCAAAGTCCCTCGAGGAGGCACCCTAATAATCTCTCCCAGAGTAGCCATTACAGTCGCTCACGGAGTAGCCTGCGAAGTACTTCAGGTAGAAGCCCTCGAAGTCCCTCAGGGCAGAACCCTCAAAGTCCTTCAAGGATGAGGCCTCACAGTACCTAATAGAGGCCCCCATGCAGTCAATCAAGGAGTAGTCCTCACAGTCACTCAAGGACCCCACACAGCCCACCAATGAGAATTCCTCGCAATCCTTCAAGAAGGAAGCCTCAAAGTCCTTCAAGGATGATCCCTTACAGTCCCTCATGGAGGACACCATGCAGTCTCCCAAAAAGGAGCCCCCACAGTCACTCGGGGACCCCACACAGCCCATCAGAAAGAATTGCTCACAGTACTTCAAGAAGGAACCATCAAAGTCCCTCAAGGAAGCACCCTGAAAATCTCTCCCAGGGTAGCCATTATAGTCTTCACTGAGTAGCCTTTGATGTATTTCAGGTAGAGCCCTCAGAGTTCCTCAAGGAGGAACCCTCAAAGTCCTTCACGGATGAGCCCTCAGTGCCTCATGGAGGACCCCATGCAGTCCATCCAAGAGATGCACTCACAGTCCCTTAAGGCCCCACACAGTCCATCAAGGAGTTGTTCTCGCAGTCGTTCAAGATGGAACCCTCTAAGTCCTTCAAGGATGAG
The DNA here is from genome assembly GCF_978045245.1 of Mus caroli. Classification (NCBI taxonomy): domain Eukaryota; kingdom Metazoa; phylum Chordata; class Mammalia; order Rodentia; family Muridae; genus Mus; species Mus caroli. The sequence goes on from NW_028227259.1 coordinate 20,923,328, forward strand.
CCTTCAAAGTCCCTCATGAAGGATCCCATGCAGTCCCTCAATGAGTAGCCCTCACAGTCACTCAAGAGCCCCACACAGCCTATCAAGGAAAAGCCCTCGTATTCCCTCAGGGCGGAACCCTGGAAGTCCTTCAAATATGAGCCCTAAGAGTCCCTCATGGAGTACCCCATGCCCTCTGTCAAGGAGGAGCCCTCACAGTCACTCAAGGACCTCAAAAAGCCCATCAGGGAGAAGCCCTCGTAGTCCCCCAAGGAAAAAACCTGGAAATCCTTCAAGAATGAGCCCTCGCAGTCCCTTACAGATGATCCCATGCAGTCGTTCAAGTTGGAGCCATCACAGTCACTCCAGGATCCCACACAGCCCATCAAGGAGAAATCCTCGCAGTCCTTCAAAAAGGCAACCTGGAAGACTTTCAAGGGTGAGACCTCACAGTCCCTAATGGAGGACCCCGTGTAGTCCCTCAAGGAGGAGCCATCACAGTCACTCAAGGATCCCACACAGCCCATCAAAAAGAAGTCCTCACAGACCTTCAAGAAGGAACCTTGGAAGGCCCTCAAGGAGGGAACCTCAAAATCACTCCCAGAGTAGACATTACAGTCACTCATGGAGTAGCCTTCGAACTACTTCAGGTTGAAGCCCTCAGAGTACCTCAAGACAGAATCCTCGAAGTTTTTGAAGGATGAGCCCTCACATTCATTCCCTCATGGAGGACCCCATGAATTCCCTCAAGGAGGTGTCCTCACAGTCTCTCAAGTATCCCACACAGGCCATCAAAAAGAATTGCTCACAGTCCTTCAAGAAGGAACCCTCGAAGTCCCTCAAGGAGGCACCCTGATAATTTCTCCCAGAGTAGCCATTACAGTCGCTCATGGAGTAGCCTTCAAATTACTTCAGGTAGAAGCCCTCGCAGTCCCTCAATGCGGAACCCTTAAAGTCCTTCAAGGATGAGTCTTCACAGTCTCTCATGGAGGACCCCATGCAGTCCCTCAAGGAGTATCCCTCACAGTCACTCAAGGACCCCACACAGCCCATCAGTAAGAATTCCTCACAGTCTTTCAAGAAGGATCCTCGATGTCCTTCAAGGATGAGCCCTCACAGTCCCTCATGAAGGACCCCATGTATTCCTTCAAGGAGGAGCTCTCACAGTCACTCAAGGAACCCATACAGCACATCAAAAGGGAGTCCTCACAGTCCTTCAAGAAGGAACCATCAAAGTCCCTCAAGGAGGCACCCTCAAAATCCCTCCAAGAGTAGCCATTACAGTGGCTCATGGAATAGCCTACCAAGTACCTCAGGTAGAAGCCCTCGCAGTCCTTCAGGGTGGAACTATGGAAGTTCTTTAAGGATGAGCCCTTACAGTCCCTCATTGAGGACCCCATCCAGTCTCACAAGGAAGAGCCCTCACAGTCACTTAATGACCCCACACATCAAATAAAAAAGATGTCCTTAAAATCCTTCAGGAAGAATCTCTCGAACTCCTTCAAGTAGACACCCTCAAAAATCCCTCCCAGAATAGCCATTATAGTCACTCATGGAATAACCTTCGATGTACTTCAGGTAGGAGCCCTCACAGTCCTTCAAGACGGAATACTCGAAGTCCTTCAAGGATGAGTCCTCACAGTCCCTCATGGAGACCCCATGCAGTCCCTCAAGGAGGAGCCCTCACAGTCACTCAAGGACCCCACACAGCCCATCAAAAAGAATTGCTCACAGTCCTTCAAGAAGGAAGATAAAATATGCCAAGATGAACTCTCAATTCTGAATATCAATGCTCCAAATGCAAGGATAGCCACATTCATTAAAGAAACTTTAATAAATCTCAAAGCACCCATTGCACCTCACACAATAAGAGTGGGAAACTTCAACACCCCACTCTCATCATTGGACAGATCTTGGAAACAGAAGCTAAACAGAGACACATGGAAACTTATAGAAGTTATAAAACAAATGGTTTTTAACAGATATCTACAGAACATTTTATCCTAAAACAAAGGGATATATCTACTCAGCAGTTCATGGTACCTTCTCCAAAATTGACCATGTAATTGGTCATAAAACAGGCCTCAACAGATACAAAAATTTTGAAATTATCCCATGCATCCTATCAGAACACCATGAACTAAGGTTGATCTTCAATAACATCACAAATAATAGAAAGTCAATGTTCACGTGGAAGCTGAACAACACTCTAGTCAATGATAAATTGGTCAAGGAAGAAATAAAGAAAGAGATTAAAGACTTTTTAGAATTTAATTTAAATGAAGCCTAAACAACCCAAACTTATGGGACACAATGAAAGCATGCCTAAGAGGAAATCTCATAGCTCTGAGCACCTCCAAAAAGAAACTAGAGAGAACACACACTAGCAGCTTGACAACACACCTAAAAACTCTAGAAGAAAAGGAAGCAAAATCACCCAAGAGGAGTAGACAGCAGGAAATAATCAAACTTGGGCTGAAACCAACCAAGTGGAAACAAAAAGAACTATACAAAAAAAAAAAAAATCAACCAAACCAGGAGCTGGTTCTTTGAGAAAATCAACAGGATAGATAAACCCTTAGCCGGACTAACTAGAGGGCACAGGGACAGTACCCTAATTAACTAAATCAGAAATGAAAAAGGAGACATAACAACAGAACCTGAAGAAATCCAAAACATCATCAGATCCTACTACAAAAGGCTATACTCAACAAAACTGAAAAACCTGGATGAAATGGACAATTTCCTAGACAGATACCAGGTACCAAAGTTAAATCAGGATTGGATTAATGACCTAAACAGTCCCATATTCCCTAAAGAAATAGAAGCAGTCATTAACAGTCTCCCAACCAAAAAAAAAAAAAGCCCAGGACCAGATGGGTTTAGTGCAGAGGTCTATCAGACCTTCAAAGAATACCTAATTCCAACTCTCCTCAATCTATTCCACAAAATAGAAACAGAAGGTACTCTACCCAACTCATTCTATGAAGCCACAATTGCTCTGGTACCTAAACCACACAAACACCCAACAAAGAAAGAGAACCTCAGACCAATTTCCCTTATGAATATCAATGCAAAAATACTCAATAAAATCTGAGTCCAAGAACATATCAAAACAATCATCCATCATGATCAAGTAGGCTTCATCCCAGGGATGCAGGGATGGTTTAATATGCAGAAATCCATCAATGTAATCCACTGTATAAATAAATCAAAGACAAAAACCACATGATCATTTTGTTAGATTCTGAGAGAGCATTTGGCAAAATCCAACACTCGTTCATAATAAAAGTCTTGGGAAGATCAGGAATTCAAAGCCCATACCTAAACATAATAAAAGTAATATAGAGAAAACTAGTAGCCAACATCAAACTAAAGGGAGAGAAATTTGAGTCAATCCCACTAAAATCAGGACCAGACAAGGCTGCCCACTTTCTCCCTACCAATTCAGTATTGTACCTGAAGTCCTAGCCAGAGCAATTCAACAACAAAAGGAGATCAAGGGGATACAGATTGAAAAGAAAGAAGTCAAAATATCACTACTTGCAGATGATATGATAGTATATCTAAGTGACCCTAAAAATTCCACCAGAGAACTCCTAAACCTGATAAACAGCTTCAGTGCAGTAGCTGGATATAAAATTAACTCAAACAAATCAGTGGCCTTTCTGTACACAAGGATAAAGAGGCTGAGAATGAATTTAGGGAAACAACACCCTTCTCAATAGTTACAAATAATATAAAATACCTTGGTGTGACTCTAACTAAGGAAGTTATCTGATTGATAAGAACTTCAAGTCTCTTGTATGCCCCAGTACAGGGGAATGCCAGGACAAAGAAGTAGGAGTGGGTGGGTAGGGAAGCAGGGTGGAGGGAGGGTATGAGGAACTTTCAGGATAGCATTTGAAATGTAAATGAAGAAAATATATAATAAAAAAATGAAAAAAAAAGAACTTCAAGTCTCTGAAGAAAGAAATCAAAGAAGACCTCTGAAGATGGAAAGATCTACCATGCTCATGGATTGGCAGGATCAATATAGTAAAAATGGCTATCTTGTGGAAAGCAATCTACAGATTCAATGCAATCCCCATCAAAATTCCAACTCAATTCTTCATTGAGTTAGAAAGGGCAATTTGTAAATTCATCTAGAATAATAAAAAACCTAGGATAGCAAAAACTATTCTCAACAATAAAAGAACCTCTGGTGGAATCATCATGCCTGACCTCAAGCTGTACTACAGAGCATTTGTGGTATAAACTGCATGGTACTGGTACAGTGACAGACAGGTAGATCAATGGAATATAATCAATTGAAGACCCAGAAATGAACCCACACACCTGTGGTCACTTGATCTTTGACAAGGGAGCTAAAACCATCCAGTGGGAAAAAGACAGCATTTTCAACAATGATTGATTGACTCATTTACTTTCTTGTTAAAATGAAGTGTTTTTTTTTTTTTTCATGTTTAATGAAAAGGAAATCCTGGATTTCTGCTTTTCCATAGAGTTTCTGATGAATGAGTAACAGACACACAGTAGTGAATGACTGCCCAGTGATGTCCACGTGAAACTGAGATGGCTCCTTTTTGAGCGACTGAGGCATCTCAGAGAAGAGGGGTCTTCTGGCGCCTCCCGGAAAGACTGTGTAGCCTCTTACTCAGAGCGACTGTGCTCTCTTCTCTCTAGAAGTCTACAAGAGCTCCTCAATGGGTGCTTGTGAGGGCTCCTTCCTGAGGGACTGCATGGGCCTCTCCTCAAGGGACTTCCAGAGCTCTTCCCTGAAGGACTGATGACTCTTCACTAACCCTTTATTCTGTTTCAACCCTTGCTACATTATTTTGAAGCAAATCACAGATAATGTCATGATAAATATTTTAGTGCATAGTTTGAGATCCTGCCTCTACTCTGCAAAGGAAAAAAGTAAAAGAAAAAGAATTAATCATAATATCATTATTACTCTAAAAATGTAACAATAAAATGTGAACAGTTCCTTAATACCTCATATATACATCAGTGTTTAAATTCCAGTAGTCATGCAGTGACATAAATTATTATTTAGCTGGACTCAATATCACACATTGATATTGAACAGCTTGTTTCTTGACTCCCCTGTAGTCTAACGATTCTCCTTTTTTCTCTTCTATTTGTTCCATTAATGTATTGGAGAAAAGGGTCATTGCTCTAGATTTCACCACCAACATTTTGTTGATCAAATAACCATGCTGTGTAGCCATGTATATATGGGCAGTGCTAGTTGGGCTTAGTGGATTATCAAAGAAACAAATAAAACATGAAATTGGAAGAAAGACATTGTGGGGGTGTGGGAAAAGCTGGTAAGTAGTAGAGTATGGTTATATTTTATTGTATACATGCGTACAATTTTAATTAGGAAAAATTATAACACCCCCTTCATGTGATTTGACACATTCTGCTGCCTCTGATACTTTCTCTGAGTTGGAATTTCTTCAAAACTCTTCTATAAATGCATTTGCCAGGGGAGCAGGATTGGAAAGTGTAACCTTCAAGAGAGACTAATTGTTCTCTTTCTAGACTGGGTAAGGTGTTGCAGGCATGGCTCCTTTCTCTCTGAGGACCAGGTTAGCTGCCACAGGAGTTGGAATCCCATTGTCTTACACATCCATCCACTGGTTCTTCTGCCTCTGCTCTAAGCTGAAGCTATGCAGAGACCCCATCCAGAGCTAAGGACATGCTAGGACTAGGCTTTTAGGCTTCCAGAACCATGAAGTCAAATAACCTCTTCCCTTCATAAATAAGCCGATTTCAAGTACATGAACATAAATCAGGAGAAAGTTGGATTTAAGATTTATCAGAATTTGTTTTCTGGTGGGAAAGGAGGCCATATTTCATAGAAGATGATAATCATCAGGAAGCACAGAATGTCTGGGTTGGTTTGGCATTTTACTTTTCTCTACCTACCTATTTAACTCCTCTCTCTCTCTCTCTCTCTCTCTCTCTCTCTCTCTCTCTCTCTCTCTCTCTCTCTCTCTCTCTCTGGATCAAATCAAGGCTCTCATGTTTGCTAGGCAAGCAGTCCACCATTACATTCCCAGGCCTGGTAAGATATTATAAATATAAATATTAATATTATACTGTTTGCTAAATGATGCTGAAACCTGAAACTATAACAGATCTTTTCATATTGACCTGCTTGGAGGGCCCTGCTAAGTTTCACTAGGACTTTATTTTCTGTTATTCTTTATTGTTTATTTCCAATCTTTATGTTTTTTATTTATTTTGTATTAGATATTTTCTTTATATACATTTCAAATGCTATCTTGAAAGTTCCCTATACCCTCCCTCTGCCCTGCTCCCCTACCCACTCACTCCCACTTCTTGGCCCTGGCATTCCCTTGTATTGGGGCATATAAAGTTTGCAAAGGATAGTCTATCCTTTCGTCTTAGCTCCAAACTTTGTTCCCTATTCTAAGGAGGAATGATGTATCCGCCCATTGGTCTTCCCTCCTCTTGATTTTCTTGTGTTTTGCAAATTATATCTTGGGTGTTCTATGTTTCTGCACTAATATCCACTTATCAGTGTGTGCATATCTAATGACTTCTTTTGTGATTGGGTTACCTCACTAAGGATGATATCCTCCAGGTACCTCCATTTTTCCAAGAATTTCATAAATCCATTGTTTTTAATAGCGGAGTAGTAATCCATTGTGTAAATGTACCACATTTTCTATATCCATTCTTCTGTTGAGGGACATCTGGGCTCTTTCCAGCTTCTGGCTATTATAAATAGGGCTGCTATGAACATAGTGGAGCATGTGCTCTTATTACCAGTTGGAACTTCTTCTGGTATGTGCCCAGGAGAGGTATTGCTGGATCTTCTGGGAGTATTATGTCCAATTTTCTGAGGAACCTCCAGACTGATTTCCAGAGTGGTTGTATAAGCTTGCAATCCTACCAGCACAATCTTTATGTTTTATTCTACTTGTTTTTATGATCATAACTTCAGGTATGATATGCAGGAGCTGTGGGCATCTGTCAGTTTTTTATTAAGTCAGGAAAAAAATTCCATAATTCACCTTTTTTTTGTGGTTTTTCAAATGTTTTACCAAATCAAGGGAGTTTTAACAAGAGTTGGTGTTAGTTTTTTAAATTTTAAAAATTAATCTATACTGGGTGCTAAATAGTAAGTATATTTCCTGTCTCTATTTAGATGGTCATATGCTATTTTCTTGTTTGTTCAGTCAGTGTACTGAATTACATGAGAATGTAGGATAAGAAGGCAACTGTGAATTCCTAGTATACATATAATATATTTATAATGTTAGTCTCAATACTCTTTTATTTGATTTATTTGATTCAGTTTGCTGATAATTTTTTTGGGATTTCTGCATCTATGTATGTGAAATATATTAACCGGTCAGGTCTTTTTTGTTTTTGTTTTTTGTTTTACCAAAATTATACTTTGTTTTACAAATTTTGACCAATTATTACTCTCAAGTTATACACACATACACACACACACACACAAATCTTTTTCAGCTGTTAAGTGTACAAGATGAAGAAAATTTTAGTTAGAAGGGGATGTACCTGGAAGATAAATTTCTTAAAGTCTATATGCATGTTTCAAAACTGCTGAGTCCCAAGTCCATTCATGAACTCTAGGCCTGCCAGAATCATGTGCAGTGTATTAAAGCTACACTATTTGAATAGCTTATTAATTATGCATAAATCAGGTAAAGCAATGTGTCAATATGTAACAGACTGTGCACTTTAACTGAACATGGCAATATATTCACTCTATCGAACTTTACATCATCATTTGATATCAAACAATGAAGCAAATCCCAACAGCATCTACAAAACCAGCTTTGCATTTACAAAGGATTGTTTTCCATACTGATTAATCCAGGCAGCTAATTCATTGGTTTATGCAACTTCGTTGAAGAAAAATAGATCAATTATTAGTTGACCACTCATCCATTGACAACTCGCATCGTTTATTCAGTGCTACATTAAACAGTATTGGAAGATAGATTAACTAATAGCACCAAGCCTCCTGTACTGGCTAGTTTTGTGTGTCAACTTGACACAGGCTGGAGTTATCACAAAGAAAGGAGCTTCAGTTGGGGAAAAGCTTCCATGAGGTCCAGTTGTAAGGCATTTTCTCAATTAGTGATCAAGTGGGGAGGTCCCTGTGTGGGTGGGACCATCTCTGGGCTGGTAGTCTTGGTTCTATAAGAGGGCAGACTGAGCAAGCTAGGGGAAGCAAGCCAGTAAGGAACATCCCTCCATGGTCTCTGCATCAGCTCCTGCTTCCTGACCTGCTTGAGTTCCAGTCCTGACTTCCTTTGGTGATGAACAGCAATGTGGAAGAGTAAGCTAAATAAACCCTTTCCTCCCCAAGTGCTTCTTGTTCATGATGTTTGTGCAGGAATAGAAACCCTGACTAAGACACCTCCTAACAATTTAAATGAAAATTACAAAAATGTTTTGGGATCCTATTTTGGAATACAAAGGGTGTTTGACTTCCAATTTCCATTCTCTGTAGAACAAGAGCAGGCCATTCCTTTATTGACATGCATAAAATACATCCCATTTTCTGTTCTGCTATGCTATAATTCAATACCGATTCTCCAGCCACATCAGTTATGAGCGTAAAGTACACCATGCGACCTCCAATCTCTAACAGTGGAAGGTTTAAACAAGCACGGATGCTGCTAAAACAGTGCTGCTTCCTTTGATGTGACAGCTGAGCATCCATCTCCCTCCCCCTCAGATGGCTTCTTCAGCATGGTAGAGCAGTGAGGATTGGTTTAGTCTCATAACCAAGTTAGAGTGAAGACATTGGCCATAATACACATGCTCTAGGTTTTTTAAAAATATCTGAATCTTGGGCAACTGTTCTCGTGTAACTACTTTACATTTCTAAAAGCAGTTCTTGTCCAAAGCTAGAAGAACTTAAGTCTTCTCAGATGAGCATGTGAATGAATGGAGGGAGGTAAACAAAAAAACAAAATTAAAAAAGATGAGGTCCGATAGGAGAGCAGGTGGATAAGAAAATAACAAAGGGAACAGTAATTTAAAGTTTATTCCAGCTATAATGCAGGTTATTCTGACTGTAAGGTAGCATCATGCGGCATACTTCTGAGACCATTCCTGAAATATTCTGTTGTATTCATCTCTGTCTGTTTTATAGATCCAAGCAATCTCTGGCACTGGGGGGGGGCAGTTATCTGGGTTTAGATAACATAGCAGTGAACAAATGGATAAAAGAACTTTAGAAACAGTTAAAGCAGGAGACCAGTGTGATCTTAGAATATCAAGACAAATGCTGCCATTACGGTTAATATTTGGATGATAAATTCTTGTAAACGCAACCCATTTAGGTGGTTTGAAGGGTGAGTCTGTAGGAAAACGAATTGTCAAAGAGAATACACCACCTTGATATGGGCTGTCATTAGGTTCCATAATTGTGACTTGCCAATGAAACGTGTCATCTCCAACTGGACCTGCATTGTGTTGGAGGGCCACTGGCCAAATCACTAAGTTCCTTTTTTTATTTTTATTTTTTTATTGGATAATTTTACTTTAAAATTTTTTTTATTAAATATTTTCTTCATTTACATTTCAAATGTTATCCCCTTTCCCGGTTTACCCTCTGAAAACCACCCTCTGCCTATGTCCTCTCCCCTCCCCCTGCTCACCAACCCACCCACTCCTGCTTCCTGGCCCTAGCATTCCTCCACACTGGGGCATAGAGCCTTCATAGGATAAAGGGCCTCTCCTCCCATTGATATCCAACTAAGCCATCCTCTGCTGCATATGCAGCTGGAGCCATGAGTCCTACCATGTGTGCTCTTCGGTTGGTGGTTTAGTCCCTGGGAGCTCTGGGGGTACTGGCTAGTTCATATTGTTGTTCCTCCTATGGGGTTGCAAACCCCTTCAACTTCTTGGGTCCTTTCTCTAGCTCCTTCCTTGGGGATCCTATACTCAGTCCAATGGATGGCTGTGAGCATCCACCTCTGTATTTGTGAGGCACTGGCAGAGCCTCTCAGTAGAGAACTATATCAGGCTCCTGTCAGCAAGCACTTGTTGGCATTCACAAAAGTGTCTGGGTCTGGTGACTGTGTATGGGATGGATCCCCAGTTGAGTCAGTCTCTAGATGATCATTTCTTCAGTCTCCACACCTTGTCTCTGTATCTCCTTCCACGGGTGTTTTGCACCCCCCTCCCTATGATGGATAGCCATCTTAGAAGGGGGGAACAAAACACTAAGTTCCTTATTAATCCGTTTCAGCGCCATGGTCTGTGCTCCTCACTATACGGATGCGTACTCAAAGGTCCAGTCAAAACTCTTGATTATCCCGGCGGTGAGGAAGGATTGTCTCTTCTTCTCACACCAGCTTTGCCAGACACAGGCTTGCGCAGGGCACAGCCACAAGTTGTCCGCTCCAACAGAACAACTGCCAGCTTCTGGCTATTATAAATAGGGCTGCTATGAACATAGTGGAGCATGTGTCCTTTTTACCGGTTGGGACATCTTCTGGATATATGCCCAGGAGAGGTATTGCTGGATCCTCCAGTAGTACTATGTCCAATTTTCTGAGGAACCGCCAGACTGATTTCCAGAGTGGTTGTACAAGCTTGCAATCCCACCAACAATGGAGGAGTGTTCCTCTTTCTCCACATCCTCGCCAGCATCTGCTGTCACCTGAATTTTTGATCTTAGCCATTCTGACTGGTGTGAGGTGGAATCTCAGGGTTGTTTTGATTTGCATTTCCCTGATGATTAAGGATGTTGAACATTTTTTCAGGTGTTTCTCTGCCATTCGGTATTCCTCAGGTGAGAATTCTTTGTTCAGTTCTGAGCCCCATTTTTTAATGGGGTTATTTGACTTTCTGGAGTCCACCTTCTTGAGTTCTTTATATATATTGGATATTAGTCCCTTATCTGATTTAGGATAGGTGAAGATCCTTTCCCAATCTGTTGGTGGTTTTTTTGTCTTATTGATGGTGTCTTTAGCCTTGCAGAAGCTTTGTAGTTTCATGAGGTCCCACTTGTCAATTCTCGATCTTACAGCACAAGCCATTACTGTTCTATTCAGGAATTTTTCCCCTGGGCCCATATCTTCAAGGCTTTTCCCCACTTTCTCCTCTATAAGTTTCAGTGTCTCTGGTTTTATGTGAAGTTCCTTGATCCACTTAGACTTGACCTTAGTACAAGGAGATAGGAATGGATCGATTCGCATTCTTCTACATGTTAACAACCAGTTGTGCCAGCACCATTTGTTGAAAATGCTGTCTTTCTTCCACTGGATGTTTTTAGCTCCCTTGTCGAAGATCAAGTGACCATAGGTGTGTGGGTTCATTTCTGGGTCTTCAATTCTATTCCATTGGTCTATTTGTCTGTCACTATACCAGTACCATGCAGTTTTTAATCACAATTGCTCTGTAGTAGAGCTTTAGGTCCGGCATGGTGATTCCACCAGAGGTTCTTTTATCCTTGAGAAGAGTTTTTGCTATCCTAGGTTTTTTGTTATTCCAGATGAATTTGCAGATTGCACTTTCTAATTCGTTGAAGAATTGATTTGGAATTTTGATGGGGATTGCATTGAATCTGTAGATTGCTTTTGGCAAGATAGCCATTTTTACAATGTTGATCCTGCCAATCCATGAGCATGGGAGATCTTTCCATCTTCTGAGATCTTCTATAATTTCTTTCTTCAGAGACTTGAAGTTTTTATTATACAGATCTTTCACTTCCTTAGTTAGAGTCACGCCAAGATATTTTATATTATTTGTGACTATTGAGAAGGGTGTTGTTTCCCTAATTTCTTTCTCAGCCTGTTTATTCTTTGTGTAGAGAAAGGCCATTGATTTGTTTGAGTTAATTTTATATCCAGCTACTTCACCGAAGCTGTTTATCAGGCTTAGGAGTTCTCTGGTGGAATTTTTAGGGTCACTTATATATACTATCATATCATCTGCAAAAAGGGATATTTTGACTTCATCTTTTCCAATTTGTATCCCTTTGATCTCCTTTTGTTGTCCAATTGCTCTGGCTAGGACTTCAAGTACAATGTTGAATAGGTATGGAGAAAGTGGACAGCCTTGTCTAGTCCCTGATTTTAGAGGGATTGCTTCAAGCTTCTGACCATTTACTTTGGTGTTGGCTACTGGTTTGCTGTAGATTGCTTTTATCATGTTTAGGTATGGGCCTTGAATTCCTGATCTTTCCAAGACTTTTATCATGAATGGGTGTTGGATCTTGTCAAATGCTTTTTCCGCATCTAAGGAGATGACCATGTGGTTTTTGTCTTTGAGTTTGTTTATATAGTGGATTACGTTGATGGATTTCCGTATATTGAACCATCCCTGCATCCCTGCGATGAAACCTACTTGGTCAGGATGGATGATTGTTTTGATGTGTTCTTGGATTCGGTTAGCAAGAACTTTATTGAGGATTTTTGCATCAATATTCATAAGGGATATTGGTCTGAAGTTTTCTATCTTTGTTGGGTCTTTTTGTGGTTTAGGTATCAGAGTAATTGTGGCTTCATAGAATGAGTTGGGTAGAGTACCTTCTGTTTCTATTTTGTGGAATAGTTTGTGAAGAACTGGGATTAGATCTTCTTTGAAGGTCTGATAGAACTCTGCACTGAACCCATCTGGTCCTGGGCTTTTTTTAGTTGGGAGACTATTAATGACTGCTTCTATTTCTTTGGGGGATATAGGGCTGTTTAGATCATTAACCTGATCTTGATTCAACTTTGGTACCTGGTATCTGTCTAGGAACTTCTCCCAGATGTCCCTCAACAGAGGAATGGATACAGAAATTATGGTACATTTACACAATGGAGTACTACTCAGCTATTAAAAAGAATGAATTTATGAAATTCCTAGCCAAATGGATGGACCTGGAGGGCATCATCTTGAGTGAAGTAACACAATCACAAAAGAACTCACACAATATGTATTCACTGATAAGTGGATATTAGCCCAAAACTTAGGAAACCCAAGATATAAGATACAATTTGCTAAACGCATGAAACTCAAGAAGAATGAAGACCAAAGTGTGGACACTGTGCACCTTCTTAGAATTGGGAACAAAACACCCAGGGAAGGAGTTACAGAGACAAAGTTCGTAGCTGTGATGAAAGGATGGACCATTTAGAGTCTGCCGTATCCAGGGATCCATCCCATAATCAGCTTCTAAACGCTGACACCATTGCATACACTAGCAAGATTTTGCTGAAAGGACCCAAATATAGCTGTCTCTTGTGAGACGATGCCGGGGCCTAGCAAACACAGGAGTGGATGTTCACAGTCAGCTATTGGATGTATCACAGGGCTCCCAATGGAGAAGCTAGAGAAAGTACCCAAGGAGCTAAAGGGATCTGCAACCTTATTGTTGGAACAACATGATGTACTAACCAGAATCCCGGAGCTCTTGTCTCTAGCTGCATATGTATCGAAAGATGGCCTAGTCGGCCATCAATGGAAAGAGAGGCCCATTGGACTTGCAAACTTTATATGCCCCAATATAGGGGAATGCCAGGGCCAAAGGAATGAGAATGGGTGGGTAGGGAAGTGGGGGGCGCTATGGGGGACTTTTGGGATAGCATTGGAAATGTAATTGAGGAAAATATGTAATAAAAATATAAAAAAAATAAATAAAACAGATAGACAAAAAAAAATACCCATGGAAGGAGTTACAGAGACAAAGGTCAGAGCTGAGACAGAAGGAAGGACCATCCAGAGACTGCCCCACCCAGGGATCCATCCCATTTACAACCCCCAAACCCAGACACTATTGCATATGCCAGAAAGATTCTGCTGACAGGACCCTGATATAGCTGTCTCTGGTGAGGCTATGCCAGTGCCTGGCAAATACAGAAGTGGATGCTCACAGTCATATATTGGATGGAACACAGGGCCCCTAATGAAGGAGCTAGAGAAAGTACCCAAGGAGCTAATGGTGTCTGCAACCCTATAGGAGGAACAACAATATAAACTAACCAGTACCCCCTGAGCTCGTGTCTCTAGCTGCATATGTAGCAGAAGGTTGGCCTAATTGGCCATCACTGGGAGGAGAGGCCCTTGGTCTTGCGAAGATTATATGCCCCAATACAGGTGAATGCCAGGGCCAGGATTCGGGAGTGGGTGAGTTAGGGAGGAGGGTGGGGGATGGGTATAGGGGGCTTTAGAGATAGCATTTGAAATGTAAATCAAGAAAATGTCTAATAAAATTTTTTTAATAAAAAAAAACAAAAACAAAAACAAAAAACAAAAAACAAACAAACAAAAAACAAACAAACAAAAAAAAGAACAACTGCCAGCTGCCACGCTCACCCCGCCCCCTCCTATTGGCCATCGCCTCCATTGCGAGCTCCTGGTGAGCTGATGGTTGAAGGGGAGCAGTTTGCCTCCCTCATCCAGTCCTAGTGGACGTGCCACCCTCTTACCATCTCCCTGTAGGAACAGCATTTTCTTTGTAATCCTATCAAGGTCGGACCAGGAGGGCTGGGGACAGAGGCAGGCGGGTCATGGGCTGAGGGGGGACTGGTCAGGTCTTAATTAGATTTTAGAATGAAGATTGTTCCAGCTTCCTCAATTAAAAAATGGAAGCGAATCTATATTTGTATCTCATTTAACAGACACCGTCAACATTAATTGGAGTCACAAGGGATTTTTTAGTTCTGTACTTCAAAATCTGGAACAGAGACGAGATTGCTGTTCTCTCTCTGTCTCTCTGTCTGTCTCTATCTCTCTGTATGCCTGTCTCTGTCTCTATGTCTGTCTCTGTCTCTCTCTGTCTCTGTCTCTCTCTCTCTCACTCTCTCACACACAAACCTCTCATGGCTCCTCTGAAATTCCTAGACAAACGCAGGTAAAAGTTAGTGTCATTGTTCTGAGTCCCAAACATGCAGGAAAGGGCAGACTAGGAAAATGGGTACACCTTTTGTGCTTCACTCCTGTGGAAGAATTCTGCTCTACAGGGAGTTCAGGTCTCTGCTCTTAAAGCCTTCAGCTGATTGGGTGATGCCCACTCACAGTATGGAAAGCAATCTGCTTTAAAGTGTCCTGATTCTAAATGTTAATCAGATGTAAGAATTACTGGAGCTAGAAGAATTACAGGCTATCATGAACCATCTGACATAGATGCTGGGGACTGAACTCAGGTCCTCTGAAAACCATTTCTCTATGCCTTCCTCCTCCTCTTCTCTTCTTCCTCTCCTCCTTTTTCTTCATTTAGTTCTTAGATTTAGGTTTTTACTCTATCTCAAATTCTCTCTCTCTTTTTTTTTTTTTTTTTTTGGTATTTTGGTTTTTTGAGACAGGGTTTCTCTGTTTAGCCCTGGCTGTCCTGGAACTCACTTTGTAGATCAGGCTGGCCTCAAACTCAGAAATTGGCCTGCCTCTGCCTCCCAAGTGCTGGGATTAAAGGTGTCGCCCAATTCAAATTCATTTTTATTTTTAAATTTTTATTATTTTATTTTATTTTATTAGATATTTTATTTACATTTCAAATGTTATCCCGAAAGTTCCCTATGCCTTCCCCCCCCCACCCTGCTCCCCTACTGACCCACTCCCACTTCTTGGCCCTGGTGTTCCCCTGTACTGGGGCATATAAAGTTTGCAAGACCTAGGGGGCCTCTCTTCCCAATGATGGCTGACTAGGCCATCTTCTGCTACATATGCAACTAGAGACACGAGCTCTGGGGGTACTGGTTAGTTCATATTGTTGTTCCACCTATAGGGTTGCAGACCCCTTCAGCTCCTTGGGTACTTTTTCTTGCTCCTCTATTGGGGGCCCTGTGCTCCATCCTATAGATGACTGTGAACATCCACTTCTGTATTTGCCAGGTACTGGCATAGCCTTACTAGAGTCAGCTATATCAGGGTCCCGTTGGCAAAATCTTGCTGGCATATGCAATTGTGTCTGCGTTCTGTGGTTGATTATGGTATCTTTGTATCTTTAAAGATTCCATGCAGTGGTACACAGATTACCTTATCACAGGTGGAGTTTCTTGAACATGGTTTTGGGGCCAAGTTTGCAGATTTTATATCTTCAAGTGGCAGTCTTGCAGTCAATGCCACCTTTTTATATCTTATTTTACCTCCTGTGGTAGGGCCAAATGAACACCTTCCATAACTCAAGACTGTGAACCAGGAATCAAATTTACTGATTCAATTTGCACCTGTAGATTTGGGGCCATAAAAGGAGATTGTATATTTTGGAGTTGTGATTAAACTGTCAGTTGGCCAGACTTCACATCTTGAAGCTGAGACGCTGGGACTGATGGGACAGGTTTCTCAGTTTGCAATTGTGGTATGGGGGTTAATTCCTCAGACTGTATGCTCTCCTGATATTGTTTTGTGTCCAAATCTATAGATGCCACCGTTGTAGTCAGCTGTCCAGCTTTTATTTTGTCTGGAATTAAATCTTTGTCTATGTCTACAGGCTTCATACCTTGCAATCTTGGATCTGGGACTAGGAGTTTACATTCTGTAACTCCTGGGATAAGTTCGCTGACTCCATAACCTTAGGTTAACCAGTACCCCCTGAGCTCGTGTCTGTAGTTGCATATGTAGCAGAGGATGGCCTAATGGGCCATCATTAGGAGGAGAGGCTCCTTAGTCTTGCAAAGGTCCTATGCCCCAATACAGGGGAATGCCAGGCCCAGAAAGCAGAAGTGGGTGGGTTGGGGAGCAGGGTTGGGGGAGGCTATAAGAGACTTTTGGAATAGCATTTGAATTGTAAATGAAGAAAATATCTAATAAAAAAATTGTAAAAAAAAAAAAACCCAAAAAACAAAAAAAAAACTACCTCTGGGTTTCTTTTCTTTTTTTTTTTTTGGTTTTTCGAGACAGGGTTTCTCTGTGTAGCCCTGGCTGTCCTGGAATTTAAGGATCCTATTTAAGAAACCTTTGCCTCACTCCCAGCACTCGGGAGGCAGAGGCAGGCAGATTTCTGAGTTTGAGGTCAGCCTGGTCTACAAAGTGAGTTCCAGGACAGCCAGGGCTATAAAGAGAAACCCTGTCTGGAAAACAAACAAACAAAAGAAGCCTTTGCCTCCCTTGATTACAGAGATTTCTCTTACATCTAGTTTTTGTTTCGTTTTCTTTGTTCAATTATTTTGAGATGGAATTTTGCCAGGAGCTTGCTATGTAGACCAGGGTACCCTCAAACTCATAGAGGTCAAACTCATGGTTTTGAGCATGTTAATCAAGCCTTGGGCTATATTCTTAGCCAAGATTCTCCATTTAATACTTATTTCAAAGAATCAAAGTGTTTCTCTCATAGTACTAGAAAGATTGCTCAGAGGTTAAGAGCCTTGGCTGCTCTTCCAAGATGTCCTAAGTTCAATTGCCAACAACCACATTGTTCATAACCACCTATAATGAGGTCTGGTGCTCTCTTTCGCCTGAAGTCATACATGCAGACAGAATAAATAATAAATTAAAAAATTTCTTTCTCCTAGTTTGTGAATTAAATTGTTTTTCTTTCTTTGGTTAAGTTTGCTTTTCAAGATGTCTGTAACTGAATCCTTATGTCCTTGATTTTGAGTCCTCCTTAAGGGAGCAGTTAGAGCTTTGTATTCCCTCCCAGGTGCCGTGTTACTTGTCTCACATCCTAGGATAAGGATTGCTCACTATACAATAACCCCAGTGTTCTTTATGGTTTCAATTTCGCCTGTGAATTATTTAGGAGTAGGTTGTTAAATTCCTAATTATTTGAATTTTTGTGTTTTTTTTTAAGTAGCCCCCTTTTTTTTTTTGTCTTGTTTTGTTGTGTTGAGACAGGGCTTCTTTGTGTAACAGCCCTGAATGTCCTTATTCACTTTGTAGACCAGGCTAGCATCAGATCCCTCTGAAGCTGGACTCACACATAGTTGGGAGCCACCTGATGTGGGTGCTGGGACCCGTACCCAGGTCCTCTAGAGCTTAGTATGCACTTTTAAGTCAGGAGCCATCACTCCAGACCCATGTATTTTTAAATTTATGTATGCATATTACAGGTCACCAATAATAGGTAGCATACACAAGTAGGATATCTTTATAGTGACTCTGTCAATCTTAACTGGTGTCTTAGTGGGGGTTTTACCACTGTGAACAGACACTATGACCAAGGCATCTCTTAAAAGGACAACGTTTAATTGGGGCTGGTTTACAGATTCAGAGGTTCAGTCCATAATCATCAAGGTAGGAAAGTGCAGCATCCAGGCAGGCATGGTGCAGGAGGAGCTGAGAGTTCTACATCTTCATCTGAAAGCTGCTATCAGAATACTGGCTTCCAGGCAGCTAGAGTGAGGGCCTTCAAGCCAACACCCACGGTAGCATACCTATTCCATCAGGTCCACACCTTCTTATAGTGCCCCTCCCTGGGCTGAGCATACAAACCATCACAACTGGAGTGTTTAGCCCAAAAGCATTTGAATTAACATTAATAGGGTTGGATTTGGTTTCCTTTCTTATTATTAGCTCTCAATGGTTTGCTCCTGTACTTCTTTTGGGTCAGTTGAATGCTTAGTGTCCCATTTATATATTTTTTATTAGGTATTTTCTTCATTTACATTTCAAATGCTATTCCAAAAGTCCCCCATACCCTCCCCTAACCACTCCCCTACCCATCCACTCCCACTTCTTGGTCCTGGTGTTCCCCTGTACTGGGGCATATAAAGTTTGCAATACCAAGGGGCCTTAGAGTCCCATTTAAACTTTACTGTTAGTGGCTAGATAGATGACTCTGTTTAAGAGTGCATATTGCTCCTGTAGAGGACCTAAGTTCAATTCCCAGCACCCACATTGGGGAATCTGTACTTTCTTTCTTAGTCTATTTGAGTTAATGTCTGCTTCTGCTTAAATGTAGAAATCTCACAAACTCATAGATTCCTTCCATCTCCTGCCACCTTCCCTTATATAGTAGTTTTCTATATGTTGTCTATATATAGTCTACTGAAAACCTTATCAAACAATGTTAATGTTTTGCTTTAAATTACTTGAAAATCTTGTAAAAATGTTTCCCAAACTACTTGTGTAAGCATAGATTCTCATACTGGGAATGTAAGATGTGCACCATCGTTCCTGTAGGGTCCCATTTTCTTTTTTTCTTTCTTTCTTTCTTTCTTTCTTTCTTTCTTTCTTTCTTTCTTTCTTTCTTTCTTTCTTTCTTTCTTTCCTTCCTTCCTTCCTTCCTTCCTTCCTTCCTTCCTTCCTTCCTTCCTTCCTTCCTTCCTTTCTTTCTTTCTTTCTTTCTTTCTTTCTTTCTTTCTCTTTCTTTTTCTTCTTTTCCTTTTTTCTTCTTCATCTTTCTCCTCTTTCTCCTCCTTCCTCTCCTTCCTCCCATTCCCCTCCTCCTTCTCTTCCTCCTAGTCCTTCTTTCTTCTTCTTTTCCCCCACCTTCAAGCAGGGTTGTACTCTATAGCACAGGATGGACTTGAATTTGAGGCAGTTTTCCTGTCTCATCCTCATAAGTACAAGGATAATAGTTAGGAGATAATATATCTGGCTGTCTGCTGCCCCTTTCTTCTCCCTTACCCCTTCTATTTAGTTCATCTATTCTTAAATTGTCAAGATGGTCCAGTGAGTAAAGGCCAAGCCTAAAGACATGAATTCAGTTCCTGGGATCCATATGGTGGAAGGAGAGAGCTAAACGTAACTTTCTCCTTTTTATGTAGTCGAGGACCCAGGAAATAATGTCCACTTCTAGGGTGGATCTTCCTACCTCAATTACTGAAGTCAAGATAACTACTCACAAGCCTGCCCATCATCGCACATAGTCCCTTTGGTGATTCTAGATCCTTTCATTTGACAGTATTAATGGTCAAAACTCTACTCCTTGTCAACTTGACCCAAACACATCAAACCTATTTTTATCACATTATTTTTGTTTGTATATGTATGTGCATGTTTGGGTACCGAGGTACATGTGTGGAGGTCAGAAGACAACTTGCAGGGGTCAGTTACCACCACCACGTGGATCTGAAAAATCAAATTCAGGGAGTCACGTTTGACCGTAGGCAGGCTTACCTGCTGAGCCATCGTGCTGGCCCCCAAACACATCAGTCTTAATCTACACTCCTCTGCTATTGTCTTCATAGGTTCATGCTACCTCCTAACCCGCAAATATACTCAGTCCAACTTCAAAAGTGTCTGGAGTCTAGCAGTTCTGAAACTTCTAAGTCTCTTGTGACTTTTCAGAAAATGTCCTAACTCTGAGCTTCAGCATGATTAAAAACAAGTTACATCCTTAAAGCATGAAGGTATACAAAGTAAACATCCCCAGACCAAAGAGAAGAGCATCCTGCATCTCTGTGTCCAGCATCTTGGGCTCATGATGGAATCGTCTGTGTTCCAGGGGGCTTGAGTGGCTTCTTCCTCCGGCTTTGCAATCTGAAGTACACATCCTCTAACTCGAGCAAGCCCACTCTATGCCTCTAGCTTGCTTTCCTCTCTGGAAATCCTGTGGTCTCCATGTCTTCACCTGCACAGCTTCACACAGGCCTCCTCTCAGGGAGCCTGACCCTGCCACACATTGCTATTTTCAGGGTGGATTTTCTCATTTAGATTAACCTAATCACTGTAATCCTTCATAGGCACATTTAGGCTAATCTAATCTAGAAGGTTCCTCACAGGTATGCCCTCCCTTGATTCTCCAGCCGCTTGAGTGGAAACTCTCACAATTAGCTTAGAAACAACCAGGCATGGTTACAAACGATGGCTCCATGGTTAAAGTGCTTTCTCTGCAAATGTGAGGACTGGAATTTGGATCCCTAGAAACCCATGGAAAGGTTGGATGAGTTTGGTGGCCCACCTCTAATTCCAACCTCAGAAGGTGGAGGAGACAGAATTTCCAGAACAAGCTGGCTAGCAAGAGTTGCCATACCAGTTAGCTCTGGGTTTGATTGAGAGATCCTGTCTCCAATGAATGAGGTGGAAAAGCAATTGAGGACCATTTCTGACATCAAGCTTGGGCCTTCAGATGCATGTACACATGTGCACCCACATACATGCAAAATCCCAGAAACATATATGCAACACTTGCAGTCACACATGAAAAATGGAGAAAGGAATAAAACTGAGTTTACAAAATAGTAGACTTCCATCTGGCATTTTCATGCATCCTTAGGCTCAGTGAATGTTCCCCCTTCTCTTGAGCACCCCCTGGAACCAGATTAAACCTTTCCACCTCCAGTAGCTGCTTCTGTTTATTCATTTTTCAAAAGCAGGTCTCCCTCCTGTAGCCTTGTCTTCTGCTTGATGACTTCTCAAACATTCTTTCGTATCTACTTGATAAGTTATTTGTCTCATGGTGAAATGAGTCAATTCAAGTCAGATTCGATTATATTAAATACAGGTTTATTGGTCTCAAGGACAAAGGCCTGGGAATTCACCAAGGGAAGGGGGCAGAGGGTAGAGAGAGAAAGAGAGAGAGAAAGAAAGCTCTCGCACAAGAGAGTGGGGAGAGCAAAAATGTCTGGATATGAGGAAGGACATCAGTGGAAAGGGCAGCCCAGCCCCTGTGCTGGATGGTTCAGGGTTGGTGGCAGGGTATACTGGGTAGGGACTGAAGTATGCTGGGAGATCATGGAGGGCAGGTCTGCTTTGATATGTAAAGTACACACTTAGTCCCTGTTTCATGCCCATAACCAAATGCTTCTGAAACCAAAATCTTAATTTTTCTTCCTCTGGAGAAATATTATTGTAGGAACTTTTCACTGAAGCTAGAATTCTGAATTGACAAATCTTTCCCTTTAAGATTTCAAATGGACTGGAGAGATGGCTCTGCTCTTCCAGAGGTCCTGAGTTCAATTCCCAGCATCCTCATGGTGGCTAACAAGCATCTGTAATAGAATCTGACATCCTCTTCTGATGTGTCTGAAGACAGCTACAGTTTACTCATATACATAAATAAAATAAATCTTTTTTTAAAAGTTTAAAACAGTGTTACATGGCCCACTGACTTCTTGGCTTCTCTTGGGCATACATGACCCCTCTGTTATAAAATGGTAATTTTCTGAAGCTAGGCTCTAGTTTAGTCTTGTTTTAAGACTTTTGTCTTTAACCGTTTCATTCAGATGTATATAGCTATGCTTTTCTTTGACTAATCTTACTGTTAAGCTTCTTGAATCTTTCAATTTATATCTGTCACCAAATTTGGGTTTATTTTTTAAACCAATTTTTATTTTTTTCAAATTTTTTGGGGGGGTGATGTTCACATGTATACATGTGTGTATATGTGTGGGGGCCAGAGACTGATGTGGTTGTCTTCCTTGCTCTCTTCATCTGATTTATTGTTTTAAATGTGCAGGAGGGCTGCTGGAGAGATGACTGAGCAGTTAAGAGCACTTGTTGCTCTTGGCAGACGACTTGGCTTCTAGTCCTAGCACCACATGGAGGCTGACCGCCATCTGTAACTCCTCTTCTGACTATGAAGATACTGTGCATACATTGGCATATACACAATCACAGGCAAAGCATTCAGATTCAAAATAAATGGCTAGAAAAGTTGCTGGCATCTTTATTAATTTTCATGGGCTGTGGTCATTTAACCATATAAAAGAGTATGTGGAGATCCTTGGGAGTCATTTACTCAGATTCTTCCAGTTGGTAAAAACTTTGCAAAACTCTATGTTAGAGCAGAACTGGGCACAGACAGTGAGCCAACCAGCACATAGACTAGTTCCACCAGCACAGGGGCATCCTAAGACTGCCCTTTTGTGGTCATAATCATTGTCTTCCAAGCCTCACCACTTATTGTCTCCGATAACTATTTATTGATTACCCATTTCTGTAATTTTGTCATTTCAACAATGTTGTACTTAACAGTACAGAAAACAGTACAGAATCTACTAGGATTGGCTTTTTCACTCACCATAATTAGAGACCCATCCAGGTTCTTCCTAAGAATATGTAATGACTGTGTGTGTTATATGCATACATACACATGTGTGTGCCTTTATGTTCCCTTTCTCCATAGGATAATTTCTGTCAATTTGTTAACTACAGAAGCTCTGTGTTCATTCATTCATTCTTTTTTCATAGTCTCAGTTTCTCTGTTGTGATTCCCGATTTGCTGAATGAATGACAGTGTTGATTTGTTAACTACAGAATCTCTGTGTTCTCTCTCTCTCTCTCTTTCTCTCTCTCTCTCTCTTTCTTTCTTCCTTCCTTCCTTCCTTTCTTTCTTTCTTTCTTTCTTTCTTTCTTTCTTTCTTTCTTTCTTTCCTTTCTTTCTTTCTTTCTTTCTTTCTTTCTTTCCTTTCTTTCTTTCTTTCTTTCTTTCTTTCTTTCTTTCTTTCTTTCCTTTCTTTCTTTCTTTCTTTCTTTCTTTCTTTCTTTCTTTCTTTCTTTCTTTCTTTCTTTCTTTCCTTTCTTTTCTTTCTTTCTTTCTTTCTTTCTTTCTTTCTTTCTTTCCTTCCTTCCTTCCTTCCTTCCTTTCTTTCTTTCTTTCTTTCTTTCTTTCTTTCTTTCTTTCTTTCTTTCTTTCTTTCTTTCTTTCCTTCCTTCCTTCCTTCCTTCCTTCCTTCCTTCCTTCCTTCCTTCCTTCCTTCCTTCTTTCTTTCTTTCTTTCTTTCTTTCTTTCTCTCTCTCTCTCTCTCTCTCTCTCTTTCTTTCCTTCCTTCCTTCCTTCCTTCCTTCCTTCTTTCTTTCTTTCTTTCTTTCTTTCTTTCTTTCTTTCTTTCTTTCTTTCTTTCTTTCTTTCTTTCTGCCAGCTCTGTTCTCAGCACCTTGAGCAGCCCCAGTCCCTACATCCACTGCCATTCATCTGTGACAGCTCTGGCCACTCTCTCTCTAAACTTTTGATTTATTGTTTGCCTTTGATCAATATTAGCCCTAAAATGACTTCCCTCCCCCCTCCCAGTTAGCTTATTTTCCAGAAGATTCATTGAGTTTTTCATGTTTCTATGAGTGGGAGCTGATTAAATTAAGTTTTGTGTCATATTGTATTTAGCCTGCATATTTAAAGTAACACTTTTGTAAGTTATTCCTGTAGATTCACTAGTTTAGTGGATTTTTCTTTTGTTCTTAAAGTAATCTATACCAACTTTAAAAACCTGTAAATTCTTTATTTTGAAATTGTAATATAACTACATTCCTCCCACATACCTTGCCTCACTTTCTTTCAAGTTCACGACCCATTTTTCATTACACTTTGTGTGTGTGTTTATATATATATATATATATATATATATATATATATATATATTCATGTGTATATATTCTCTCTCTCTCTCACACACACACACACACACACACACACACACGCGCGCGCACATGCGTTCATGTATGCTACAAGTACAACGCTACTTGTATATATGTTTTCAGTGCATGACCACTTTGTATTAGGTAACCTACTGGCATGCTCTTCCCTGGGGAAGACTCTTTACTGCACTCTCACCATTCTTTAGTTGTCTACGATTCTTTGTGTAGGCTTGTGGTCCTAGGGGCTTTCTCATGCCCATTGTGGCATTTCTATTATCCTTGATGAGTGGTGGAGATCACATCTGCCTGTGGGTACAAGGATACAAGTTTAGACTGCTGTTAGGAATTATGCTGGTTTAGTAAAGTTGAGTAAAGTACTGACTGCAGGCTCTGCTCCAAGGTCTTTGGCTTCACTAGCATTCCTAGAAAGCCATAGGAAAACACATGTTTTCACTCTGAAACTAAATTCTACTTAAAAACAAATTACTTTTATAATATAATTATAGGGAAGCAGACAGCCAGCATAACTTCCATCTTCACCTCTCTCTCCTCTCTGAATCCAGTCCCACTGTCTCATCCCCAGCCCTGTAGCAGACCACCCACAGGAACCTCCCCTCCCTGCTGCCCCCATCTTTAGTCGCACATCATACGTAAACCAATCTTCCTTCCCCTCATTCATTGATTTATCCTAGCTTCCCTGGGAACCTGCAGACAAGGCTGCCAGGGCAGCAGGGAGGAGAGCTTAGGATCTTCACTCTTCCTTCTCGTCTCCTATGCAGTTTTCCAGTTTCATCCCCAAATCTGTAGCAGACGATTGTGGCCTCCCCTGCTCACTCTTGGATGCTGATCTCAGGGGACAAGCAGATTTTGATGCTATATACGGCTTTCTTCCCATTTGTGGACTTCTAGCTCATCCTCATTCCTAAGTGCCAACTTTTAATACTGAGATAAACATTTTGCTCTCCACAGACTGACCGAAAAGCCCCCAAAGCAGACAACACCGACAGAACTCATTGAACATGGAGAGGTTGAGCTGGTACCCACATAGAGACTTCACCCCTACATTCTAATGTCTTTGGTACAAGAAGGTAGTCTGCACTCTCCAAAAGGAGAAACATAAACACCAATCAACCACAAACCCTTTGATCTACAATGGTGTGTAGCCTGCAGGAGAAGCTAGTGCAGTGGTGGTACAAAGCTTGTGGGAGGGACCAACCAATATCTGATGTAACTTTAGGCCCACTCCACAAGATGGAACCCTTACCTAATACTACTTGGGTGACTGAGAACTTGAGACTAGACAGCCCAGGGATCTAGGGTAAACCAAATAGAATTGATCTGCTAAAAGAGCATAGTAATAAAATGACTCCTAATGACATTCAGCTACACCCATAGATCAGTGCCTTTCCCAGCCATGATCAGAGAAGCTTCTTCCTGTACAGATGGGAACAGATATAGAAACTCAGCCAGACATTACACAGAGAATAAGAGACCTTGGGACACTCCTTCCTGAATTAGGGCATCTCCATCAAATTGCTTCCCTCAGGAACGCTCAGGTAGAAGAGTTAAAAGGATGTAAAAACCAGAGTGATTGAAGACACCAAGAAATCAAGACTCTAAATCATGAGGACTGATACACATATGAACTCACAAGAGACTGGCAGCAGGCACGGGGCCTGTGTGAGTCTGCACTAGAGCTGGAAGGTGAAGTGGACACAAGCCCCACCCAGAAGCTCTCTCAATCTCTTAGAAGCCTATTTGTTTTCTAAAGAAAGGCAGAAAGGTGGTGGATCCAGTAAGGGAGATGGAGAAGGGCCGTGAGGAACAGAAGGAGAAGCTGTAAAAGCCAACTTTAATAAAAGGAAAAAAATAAATGGAATTTTAACAGGTATAATCATACGCATGTTTGAATACTGTCCTTTTATCACCTTGTCAATATTTTTTATTACAAACCCGACTAAGGTGCACTTTCCTCTCATTCAGATGGGATATGATGGTTAATCCACAGAATTTAAATAAAACTCATATGAATATGTTTAGGAAATCCTTGGAAAGTTAGTTAAAACTAAAGTTTTGTTAGAATTGAAAATGAATATAGTGGATTTTATTAAACATCTTAAATTTTCACTCAGCTCTTTGATATGATATGCTACAGTTTTATTTATAGGCTCACAATTTGCTGGAGCCATTTCCACCTCTGTTCTCTTTCTGAAAACAGCATGAAGCAAATAGGAGCTTCTTTCAATCCAAATCTGGGGGATGTGAAGACATTGTGAAGCATTGTCAGGGCCACTGCATGGGGTAGAACCACAGCCACTGATGATCATGTGGTGTAGATCAGAAGAAGATGCTGTGGTTAAAAGCTGCTGAGAGTTTGAATGGCTTCTGCAGCAGAACCTGAAAGGCATTAAAATGTGCCCTTACACCAGAGTACTGAATCATTAATGTTAGCTTTCGTTTATGACTATGGTAAGGAACGCAGCCTCAGGAATAGGCTTTCTTCTTATTTAGAAGGACATGAGGATTGTAAGATTTTAAAATATGGGCTACATTATTTGAGAGATTCTTAAAAATCTGAACCTGAGATTTTAGAGACCTAAATGATTGCAGAATAGGGACAAGATATGCGTTTAAAGATGCAGAGAATGCAAGTAGCAGTGCTTCCCATCATGATCCCCGAGTTGAAAGTTTTAAGTAAGCTTTACCTTTTCTGAAACACTCCAAAGGATGGGCTTGGAATGAAGGTTTGATTTTTTTTATAGTTATGTATTTGATTTATGTTTGTTTGATTGACTAGGGTGGACACACTCATATCCAGTAGATGCACATGTAGAGATCAGAAAACACCTGTCAGGGGTCGATTTTCTCCTTCCACCATGCGGATTCCAGGGGCCAACTAGGGTCATAAAGCTTCTTTATCTTCAGACCCATCTTCCCTGGATCCCAATTTGATCTTGACTTTCTGAGGGTGCTGACACACTCAGGCCATCTTATTGAGGCTACTATCCCAGTGACTGAGTAAGTGGTAGTCCTGATTCCTAAAAATCCCGAAGGAAACTGAAGATCCAAGGGGAGAGAGGAGAGGGTGGAAGGAAACTAAAGATCCAAGGGGAGAGAGGAGAGGGTGTTAGGGGTGCAAAGAATCTTAATCATTAGAATCTTTGTATTCTGTGGTGAGATCCAATGACCTTGGGCATAACTCTAAAAGTCAGTTAACCAACAGGATTTAGCAGTCCTCACTTTATGACCTTGATCATAAGCAATGACTCATCTGGAAATCCTAAACATCCATTGCTTACAAAATTATACCTATGCAACTTCAGAAAGAGCTTTCAATTTTAAATAAAATATCTACTTGTCATAATCTGATAAGTCTTTTTTTTTTCCAATAATGGTTTCTCTCCTTTAAATTTTCTAGAGAAGTCATCTTAGTCTTTATAAAATACTATAGTAGGGATCTTAGAATGTATCCTCTGTACTCTCTTTCTCACGAAATTCCAGAGAAGAGAAACAGAGCCCTCAAGAGCCTGGCATACTAGCAGCAAAGTAAAGAGAGCTAGGTCTGGGTCGCAAGGTTCCACTTCCTGTGCTGCATCAGGGTAATTTGTTATCAACGGATTTAGTTCTCTATTTCACGTTGGACCTTAGGAGGGTCACACAACCCAACTATTGTTCAGTTTCTTCATTTTTTATAGTCCTAACTAGCATGCATTGAGGCAGTTTGTGAAGGCTGAGTTTCACTCCTGACCCTTTGTGGCAGTAAGAGAAAAACATTTTCAACAGTGGGATTTGAGATTTGAGCATTCAGTGTTTCTAATTCTATGCTGTCAACGACAGACTTCTACCAGTTATTTAGCACTTATGAATCATATTATAGTTTCAAAATACCTTTCTATCAATAGCAGCTTTGTAGCATGAATCAGGCTAGTTTTGTTATTTCTTCCTCCCCCAAACAGCTATCCTGGCGACAGAGGATGATTTCAGAGTCTCACATATGTTTTGCTGTTCAAACTCTTGGAGTCCATCTATATCAGTGGTTCCCAAGCAGTGGGTTGTGACCCCATGGGGACTGAATGACTCTTTCACAGGTCCCATATCAGATATCCTGCATATCGAACATTTACATTACTATTCATAACAGTAGCAAGGTTACAGTCATAAAATAGCAACAGAAATGATTGTATGGCTGTTGGTCACTGCAACCTGAGGAGCTCTATTAAAGGGTTGCAGCATTGGGAAGGTTGAGAACCACCGATCTATATGGTGCAAGTCAAAGATTTTAAATGAAGGGTGGGATCTATCTTCCCTGTGGGGTAAAGGTGCAAAGGTCAAGATTCAAATGCTAGTGGCACGGCAGTGTGAAGGTTTGTTAGACACTCATTCTTGGATGGCATGCCTACTGTTGAATTGATCATTCCAGCTCATCCGCAGTTCTTAGAGTCGTGGAGGACCCTACTTTAACCTGAACATCTGCTATAGTACAAGACACTGTGGAAGTGTATTGACATGGTCTAGTTCATGTCTTATTGATCCCAACTTGAAGGGAAAATGATGGCTTCTTAGGGGGAATGCACAGGAGCACTTTAAACTAACAGCGTGCCAACTCTGGACTGCTCTCAGTGGTTGTTGACAAGAGTGGACACCTCTGAATGTGCTTGTTGGTATACAGATTCTGAGCACGGAACCTGGAGGCAATTCCAAACCTGGAATACGAATAAGGCTCTCCTTTGGCGTGCCTCAAATAGAAAAGCTCTTTGACTCACAACCTCTGAGTCTGAGTCATCCGTCAGTCTTTTCTTTGTCCTGGAAGGCAATTTAAGCATCAAGACACAAACAGGCTTTTTATTCACAGCTTTCTCTTCTCAGCAACCTCTAAACTCAACCCCACGGCCAGTAAAGGTTTTTTGTTTTGTTTTGTTTTTTAAGGCATTGATTTCAAAGAAAGATAACTTTATATAAGCAGGGTTAGGGGAGTTGAGGGCTTGGGAGAGTCACTAGAAATCACTGTCCTTTCTTGCCTTGAAGCCCTCTCTGCTTTAGGACACACTGCCTGCCAACTGACCCTACAAAACTTATTACCATCTTCTTGTCTCTTCTTCCTCCCAAGTTAAAATGCTGATTTACCAGCAGCCGTAGGGGAGTTCTGAAATGAAACCTAACAGACGTTCTGACCCTTCATTACCACCAAACACACAGAAGATAGATCTCCTTGAGTTCTATTTTTAAGGACATAATGTGTCCACATCTAGATCACCTTCTGCATCTGTCCTAAATCACTTTGATATTTTAAAGGCTTTCTGAAAGGTTATAGCTACACTTGATAGGAATTCTGGCTTACCTCAGCAACCACATTCCCTGATCTGTCTAACGATGTCCTCTTTTCCAAACTAGGCTTCACGGATCTTGAACTGTAATTCCGCAGCTGGATGCAGAGGAAATGCTCCTGTGTAATTCTAACACTTGCGCCTTCAAATCGTTTTTAGTTGCAGCAGAAGGCTCTTCATTGCCTCTGTGTCCCTAATCCTAAACCCCCTCCCTTCCCTCCCCCCATAATTGCAAATCCTCAGGGTATCAGATCAAGAGCATAATTAATCTCCATCATTTACACATTGGGCCCAGTTTTACTGAAGGGTAATTTACATAGTACAGACTTCTGGATGAAAGTCTATGGGTGCATTCTTTCGTCTGCTCAAAGAATGCAGCATTCCATTCATGGAGTTTAAGATTATTTGTACCAAAATCTATTCCTGCAATTGAGCATTGTCGGTTTGCTATTCGGTTCAGAAGGAACCAAACAGTAACTGATGGCAGGAGAAAAAATAGAGATAGCAATGAGCAACTCATTTTGAAAGGGCTGTAAAAAAGGGCAGTGGCAAGAATGGAGAAAGTAAATGAGAGAAGCGGACAGTGCAAAGTACACGTTAATTGTGCAAGAGATTGTTTGCAGACGATCCAGGGAAATTACACTAAAACCAATTCTCTGGTTAACTGGAGCTTTCGGTTGTGGGAGAGGTGGAAATACTTCCACCGTTAAGGCACTCATCCCACTTATCTTTATCCCTCTTTATCTTTAGCACATGCTAGCTGCCAATGAGTATTTGTGCAATAAATGAAACACCTGCCAAATTATCCGATGTTTTCAAACAAACTCTAAAATTCTGTGATAACTACTTCTGTGCATGCAGGCCCCATCTATTGCAAGCCGCGTGGGAGAGAAAAGGTTTGACTTCAAGCGAAGCTTGGGGTTTCCATTTGCCATCGTTCATTTGGTTGCATAGTGGAAAAGTGGGACGAGAAACAACAGAGGATCACCCTCCAGGCGTGACTTCTACATTATTGTGTGACAGACTTCTGCCCAACTTCTCCTGTCTCCATCTGCCAACCTGAGGTCACCTAAGAGTTAGCCTGGGGCAATTCTGTGGTTTTAACAGGGACACCTCCCCGGGGAACCACATCTCTCTTCCTTTCTCACCTACACCTGCCATAAGGCTGCCTCTTTTTTCTCTGCAGAGATGCAGAGGTCAAAGCACGTTCCTGTGCGGTGATGAAAAGCTCAGGATCAGCCTCTTGGCCAGCAGCACACCCTCCAGGATCCAGGGAGTGCCTCTAGGATTCCTGTGGGCGCGCTCTTAGATTCCCCTAACTCCACGTCTGCTTCTCTTGCTCCTGGCACTTAAGAAGCATCTCCTGGTAGCCGGGATCCTCTGTGACCTGGGGCACCAGCATAGCCCACAGGAAAGAGGGTCAAAGGCGAGATGAAGAGTAAGGGGGCGTGAGGGCTCGCAGGCTTCAGCTGCAGCAGCTGCAGCAACGAACAGAGGAGCGGAGGGTGCAAAGCAGGGCTGGAGCCGGGTCCAGGAGGGAGGGAAGAGGGGGGCGGGAGGCTGTGCCTGGCGAGCCGGAGGGGTGCTCCACGCTCCCCCTCCCTCCTTCCGGGAGCGAGGGTGCAGACTCTAGAACTGGTGCTGCTGGGCTGAGGCGGAGGCAGGGGAATTGCAACGCACGCCGCTCGCTCGGCGAGTGTGTCTCCTGCGCGCCGAGAGGCGGGGGGAGGCGGAGGACCGGGAGGAGGAGGAGGGGGAGAATGCCCGGAGCCGCCGCCGCCGCCGCCGCCGCCGCGATGCTCCCGGCTCAGGAGGCTGCCAAGCTGTACCACACCAACTATGTGCGGAACTCGCGGGCCATCGGCGTGCTGTGGGCCATCTTCACCATCTGCTTTGCCATCGTCAATGTGGTGTGCTTCATCCAGCCCTACTGGATCGGCGACGGCGTGGACACCCCGCAAGCCGGCTATTTCGGGCTCTTCCACTACTGCATCGGCAACGGCTTCTCCCGGGAGCTGACCTGCAGGGGTAGCTTCACGGACTTCTCCACGCTGCCCTCGGGCGCCTTCAAAGCCGCCTCGTTCTTCATCGGCCTCTCCATGATGCTCATCATCGCCTGCATCGTTTGCTTTACCCTCTTCTTCTTCTGCAACACAGCCACCGTGTACAAGATCTGTGCTTGGATGCAGCTCACCTCCGGTGAGTGCGCGCTCACCTCCACGGGGGCGGGGGACCCCTGGGTGTCCGAGCTCCGGAGAGGCTGGAGTGGGAGGGACCGCTTCCTGAGCTCTGCCAGTCCCGGACAACTTAATCCTCTCTCAGGTTGAAGGCGTGGAAGGAGGAACCCCTAGGTTCCTCAGCCTTGGCACTGGCGCCAGGTCCTCAGGCGTTTCGGAACCTCTTGGATGCTAGGGACGCCACCCATAGGGACGCCTTGGAGGCTGAGCAGTTGTTGGGCAGAGTCCGCTCAGAACTAATGATGGGGTAGGGGGGCGGAGAAGTGGCCACTTAGAGGCTGGGCTCGGGGTGTGTGTGTGTGTGTGTGTGTGTGTGTGTGTGTGTGTGTGTGTGTGTGTGTTTATGTGCGTGCGCTGGGGACTGGGGGAGTCTGGTACAAGCGGGTGAAAAGAGGATTTAGAGCAAGCCAACCTGTTCTGCCCTTCCCTGGATTATTTCCGCCTTTGCTTCAGGGTGTGTGAGTGTTGGGAGGAAGGGTGGGGGGCGTGTAAATTTGTCTTTGGCAACCATAAATATTTTATCATCCATCTGGTGATGAGTAAACCCTAATTTTGTTTAAGCACCCCCCTCCCCCGGTTTTCTTAAAAAGAAAAAAAAAATGTAGCATAGAGTGTTCCTTAGCAGTTCCTCGATGCCACACCTCCAGCATCTCCTTGTCAGCCAAGGTCCTTCCATTTCATCTCTAAACAGGCAGAGAGGTCTTGGGAGAATGGGGATTTCTCAAGACCTCATTTTGGGGAAGGGGTGTTAGGAAAGCAGGTGAGGAGAAAACCAGCTTCACCAGCAACCAGTGATCTTCCCTCTATTTAGTGTACTGTTGCCAGCTGAGGATATGAAAGGACTCCCTTCCCCACATCCGCCAGGATCAAAGTTACTTTCAATTAAGAAAGAATGAGGAGTGTCTTCTCTGATGGCTTTGAAGAGTCCGGAAACAACACCTGTGCTTACAGCACTTCTGTTCTGTCTCCTCTCCTGCCTTCCAGTCTCAAGTCAAGGGTCCTTGTTTTTTTTTTTTTTTTTTTTTTTTGACACATTAATGAAGCCCTTTGGAATGGAGGGATCTTGAATGTCTCCAGCAGTTAAACATCTTTATTTATGACTTATTATTATCATCATTATTTAAGTATCTTAGTCTTAAGGGAATGTTTATTCTATGTTTTGAAGGCTTCTGGGAGAAGAGAGATTTCATTACTGAGCTTATCAGAACGTGTAAGATGAGGGAATGCTGAGCTGAAAGATGGTGGGACACGCTAAAGTTCCCGTTATTCTGGGATGCTGGGTCCCTTTGTGCAGCAGAGGCTGGCCTCAAACTCCTGGTGCACTCACTCACCTCAGCCTTCTAGTGCTGGGATCTCAGGCTCTATATCTGTATCAGGAAAGGCTCTTGATCTTGTTAGTTTCATCTAAGAAGTGAAGCTTAACATGGACTGAAGTGCTTGTTTGAGGTTTGTCTTGCTGCATTGCATTTGCATTTACTGTGAAAGTTTGTGTGTGAGGCGCAGGAACGAGCATCCTGTCATCCTGCTGCACAGAAAGAGCTTATTTCCTGTGGTCACTCTGCCCTCCCCAGCTCGAATATATATCCCCTGCTCTGTGTCTTTTTACTCTCATTAATTTTATTGACATTTCAGAAGCAGAATGACTGAGATGTTCAGTAGACTTCTTCATTGCGCTTCTTCATGATACTTTCCTCTGATTTGACTTTGAAGAGAATAGGACAGGCAGGCTGCATATGTTTCAGGGAAACACTTGACCCTACACTGCTAATTTTAATTCTTCTCAGTTAAATGACCTATTTAGACTGGTGATTCGAGTTAGATTATTTCTCAAAGGTCTGAGAGTTGTTGGTGAATACTTCTCCAAAAGCACATAGTTGAGTCTTTTATTTTAATGAAGATTTATATTCTAAAACTGTATTTTTTAAATAAAAATAAAGAAAGCTACCTTTGGGGAAAATGATCACTTTTGAAGTAGCATAAACTTCAGATCTTACAGTGCGGCCTCTTGCTTTTCCTACAATAGATAACACAGAACACGATAAACTCTGGAGCAGGAACACGTGCTGTCATGTGCTCAGACACGAATTAAATGTTCCATTTACATTTCCATACCATTAAAATGCCCTGATAGTCTTTGTACTGCAGTGCGTATGAAGGGATTTTCTTCATCCAGAGATTTGAATAGCCTTAAATATTATGCCTTTAAAAAAAGCCTTTGGAATTTGTTATTTTACCTCTGGTTTCAGTTATTAATCAACTATATTAATAAAATAATCAATTATGATGAGATGTCAATTAAGAATTATGTGAATTGTATTTATAAATTTTAAAGAAATGAGATGAGACCTAGGAGGTATTTGTGAGGAATGATGCATTCAACATGGTTTTAGTTTTAGGTTTTGTTTTTGTTTTTTACTTTTGGGGATGTAAGAAATGTGACATGGTACATAATGTACTAAATGCTCTCTGAGACTGCGGAGCTTTGGATGTCTCCTTTTTTAGTGTTCTTTAATGTTGCATAAGCTTTCCATGTTTATAGTTTAACTACCCAGAGTAACCTCTAGGGAAAATTTCTAAATATGAAAGGTGAGACTTAATGTAGCATTTAATTATTGGATATTCTTTAACCTTAATTTGAAGCTAACTAACTAGCTTGTATGTGTGGCTATCTAATCACTTTAACGTGATAGCATCAGAAGTCAGGTAGAGTGTCAAATTCTACACGAAGTGATACATTAAGATGATGAATGTAGACTATTTTGTAGTAGTATGAAACCTTGAACATTTTAAGGAGCCTGGTGCAGTGATGAACACCTTTAATCCAAGCACTAGGGACACAGAGGCAGGTGGCTATATCTGTGAATTTAAAGCCAGCCAGAACTACATAGTGAGTCCCAGGACAGCTAGGGTAATGAAGAGAGACCCTATATCAAAACAAAACAAAACATAACATAAAAAACAAACAAATAAAACCAAAACAAAATAATAAAAATCATCGTCACCACCGTCATCACCACCACCACCATCATCATCATCACCATCACTACCGCCACCACCACCGTCATCATCATCAATCGTCAACAACAACAACAACAACAACAACTTTATAATGGTTCTGGGAAAGGAACTAGAAATATACTTAATTTATTAGATCTGAAAATGGTATTTTTCACTTGTCTATGTGTGTGACTCTCCTATCGGCAAGGTGAAAAGCTTGTGCTGTCCCACATCCCTTTAGATCATTGCCAAGCAGAAGCCAGAGACCAGGAAATGCAGAGCTAGTAACTAATGGCGCCCTGTCTTTGGGAGCAATCTTAGATGTATGGACTGCTCCTAGTACAGAGACTGGGGACATAGCATCGTGTACCAGGTAAGTATGGTAACCAGAGATGCAGCCCTTCCCCACTCTTCAGACAACAAACTGGGAAGGGAAAAGAGAAACTTTTTTTTCTTTTTTTGTGATTTCTGTAATATATCTGTAATTGTCATGTGAATGAAGTCCTGTTTCTTCCTTAAATCAATATGGAAGGGAACTTTGTTCCTCGGAAATCCCATTCTCTGTTTCTCTATCTGCAAGAAGAGTGTTTCAATGTTTTCAAGTCCAGTAGTAGTGGAATCTTACAGAGATGTCTGGTTTGCTTGTTTAACTGACTGTAGATCTTATCTTAAATTGTTTCTGAAGCTTATATGGCCAAGGGAATATTTTCTTTTTCATCAACTAAGATATGATAGAATGTAAGGCTTTGCCTCTGCCATAGACTTCTGGGTGGACGACAGCTAACAAGGAAGGATTCACTTTTATCCAGGATGGAGGACAGAGTGGGTTTCATTCCCCCCAGCCCATCACAGGCTCAGCATTCTGACTGTCCGGAGGACATACCATAGTAGCAAAGCTGTGTAATGAGCCACTGGGACACTTGCTCAGTGCCTCCTAGCTTCTCTGCCTCAGTTTCCTTAAAAGTATTTTTAGCCACCTTACTTTCTCCACATTGTTTTAGGTGTGGCAAGAGTCACCAAAGGTCATTACTATCTCCCTGAGTCTATACGGACCAAGCCTTTGTAGTGTTTTGTTATCAGTATGACACCATTCATTTTCTCTAGCTCTCACTAACATTTGAAATTAATGATTCCCCGTGTGTTTATTCCCTGTCTGTCTTCCCCAGGGCATTGAACATCAGACCTTACTTTTTTCTTTATATGATAGAGAAGCCAAGAACATATGTATATATTGGGATTAAAAGATGCATGGTCACAGCCTGGTTCTGGCACTTATTTCTTTAGCCAATAAATTCGTTTCTGTGCCTCAGTTGGTCACCTGCAAATACCTGTACCCTCTTTGGAAGAGTGATGTCATTGAACGAACTAATGTATATAATCAATATCTGGCTCATGGTAAACCAAAATACTATGTGACTGTTAGCAGTAGTTGCTTCTATTACTATAAATTACACATCTTATATATTCAGTAAGTTTTGTTCTGCGTTAATTGGTGAAGAGAGAAATAATTATTGTATTGAAGAAAGAAAGAGAAGGTGTTAGAGTTCTCATGTGCTGCAGTGAGAAGAAAACAGCCGTGAGAGTCATGATATTCATCTTTCTCTGTGGCCTCAGCAGGGACTTCACTGAAAGAAAGCTCTTCTGATCCTTAATGGCTATGGTTGTGCCTTGGTGGCTTGTTTCATGATGGGATTTTTCCAAATGGAGGGTTTTCTAATGCTCAGGTAATGATCTTTATTACAACACCAGAAAGCACTCAATCATATCTCAGTTTTCAGCCAATTTTTTTTCTACTACCATTTAGTAGTTCACAAAGAAAAACAGCAGAAAAAACAGCTGCAGGAAATAACCCCACTGAGAATGGCAGTGTTATGTGAGAGCTGGAGATGGGGTTGTCTCTGAAGAGTGGGGTCTGTTCTGGGTTGGTTTTCAGAATGGCAGTGCTATGTGAGAGCCTGGAGATGTGGCTGTCTTTGAAGAGTGGGATCTGTTCTGGGTTGGTTTCTTATGAACTCCAGGAGCAATCAGAAGGGAGCATGTTCTCCAGGATTTTGAGTTGATTCGTCCCGGGCGTTGGTGCATACTTACTCACCCTGGAGCTTGCATTACCTGTCCACACCTGTTCAGGTGGGGCATGTTCAGGGCTTGGAAGGGGCTGCTCTCAAGAGGGGACAAGCTTGGCATTGTCGCAAATCAAGCTCAGTGTTCAGGACAATCAGAAGGCCTTGCTATTTGGCTAGTGCTAAGCATCTGAAAGGAAAAAGTCCTTGCTTCAAGGGGAAGCTGATCTAAGCTAAGTTCAGTGTCAGAAAATTTCCCCAAAGGAGCAACTTCCTCCACTAGAGCATTAGAAATGTCCCTGTAGGTAGAGAGGGAAGGGCGTGTACTGCAAAAGAGGGACATCTGTGTTTCCTAACAATGTCTTCTAGTTACATTTTACAGAGTGAACTCATACAATTTTACCTGTCAATTTAAAAAATTAATACCCTATAAAAAAAACTTTCTATTTATCACTCCAAACAGGCAAGAAAATGATTTGAAATAATTTTAGGAACTGTTTTGTTCCTTATATGTAATATGGCAAGGAAAGTGACAGTTGGATGAGGTTGTAAAAGACATTAATATATTTGTCAAAATAAACAATTTTTGTAACAGCAGGATTCTATGTGAAGATGGGAGAAACATAACAGGTCCCATATAAACCATATGACAGACATTCTGTTACGAGTCCCACAAAGCTGCACATTAGCTTTTCTATAGTAAAAAATGCTAACAATCTGTTTATAAGTTCATAAGTAATTAATAAATATAACAGAAGCCTAACTGGATATAGATGACATGAGCTCAGCACGAAACACCTATCTAGCAGTTGCTGCCTTGGAACGATGCCATGACCTGGGGAAGAGTCTTGGTAGGTAGTTCGGCGTGCTACACTGTGAATACCTCAGAAAAACTTCAAAGTAAACCATACCTTAAGTGAAAAAGTAAGCACAGAGCCTATGACTAGGTTTGTGCACAGTGTGTAATTCAGACCACTTTAACTGTGGTGAAAAGAGATAAGTGTGTATAGAGAGAAGTTTGGAACACACTGGCATGAAGCAAAGAATATTCCAGAAGAATTCCAATTCATGGGTTTAATGGCATGATAACTAGAGCAATTTTAAAGTAGGATTTCCATAATATAGTTGAACTTTTGGGGTCAACACAAACCATCTTTAATTAATGTGAATTTTCCTTATCATAATGAGTCAATTGGAATTTCTATTTGATAGGAGGAAAGACAGATAGGTTGACCTTTCCTCTTAATAACAGCAGGCAGATATTAATGCTGACAGCTAGAGGATGTTAGCATTATTCAGATACAAATAGTAGATAAGCTATTTAATGGCTTAAAGATAGTCCTCTTATGAAAATCACTGGAGCATTTGGAGCTACATAAGAGCAACCCTCAACATTCCAGATGTTCATATAAGTTACACTGTAATTAGACACAATTTGAAATCACTACTGAGCTTCTGCTCTGTTTTGTGCCTATGGCCCAGAGTCCTGGCCATTCAAAGTTTTCATCAGCATAGATGCCATCTCAATCATCTTCTTTATATTTTTCACTAAGAAAAATAGAAAAATGAGTGGCTCACAAGAGGAAGGGCATTTTTTTCCCCAACAGACACAAACTCTGACCTCTACCCAGAAAACAGTTCTGTTTTGTAAGATTTATTTTTATTAATGTATACCACCACCCCACCTCTCTCTCTGTCTCTCTGTCTCTGTCTCTGTCTCTGTCTCTCTCTGTCTCTGTCTCCCTCTGTCTCTGTCTCTGTCTCTGTCTCTCTCTCTCTCTCTCTGTGTGTGTGCGTGTGTGTGTGTGTGTGTGTGCGTGTGTGTTTGAGCCTATGGAGACCAGAGAGCCTCAGATCCCCTGGAGGCTGAGTTACAGGTGGCAGTGAGCTGCCTGACCTGGGTGCTGAAAACTGAATTCTGATTCTCTGGAAGAGAAGCAAATGTTCTTAAGCACAGATCCATCATTTGAACATCAGCAGGAAGACTTTCTGAAGTAGATTTGCCGGTATGGAATTAGTCTCGCTTAATTCTGATCTTTCTGAATGGACCAAGATCTACAGCAGCAAAGGGGCTGCCCATGTATGAGTGCAAGAGGAAGAAAGATCCTAGAGATCCTAGATCTGTGTGAAGTTCCTTTCTCAGCATTATATTGTTTGGGTTATGATTTATCAATGAAAGCGTTAGTGGGGGAGTAAGGAAGGATAATAAAATTAGCAGCTAATAATTGTAGATGTGAAAAATGTCCTTAATTCAGAAGTGGACCTGAAGAACTTAACTAATAGAGAAAACTTTTCCCATCTTTCACCTTATTAGGAAACAATAGCTTAGAGTAATTTAAAGAGCATGCACCTTTATCTAAATTACAGACTGTCATTAGACGTTTTTTAATTAGGTATTTTCTTCATTTACATTTCAAATGCTATCCGGAAAGTCCCCTATACCCTCCCCCTGCCCAGATCCCCAACCCACCCATTCCCGCTTCCTGGCCCTGGCATTCCACTGTACTGGGGCATATGATCTTCGCAAGACCAGGGGCCTCTCCTCCCATTGATGGCTGACTAGGCCATCCTCTGCTACATATGCAACTAGAGACACAGTTCTGGGGGGACTGGTTAGTTCATATTGTTGATCCTCCTATAGGGTTGCAGACCCCTTTAGCTCCTTGGGTACTTTCTCTAGCTCCTTCATTAGGTGCCCTGTGTTCCATCCAATAGATGACTGTGAGCATCCACTTCTGTATTTTTCAGGCACTGGCATAGCCTCACAAGAGAGAGCTATATCAGGGTCCTGTCAGCAAAATCTTGCTGGCATATGCAATAGTGTCTGTGTTTGGTGGTTGTATGTGGGGTAGATCCCTGGGTGGGGCAGTCTCTGCATGGTCCTTCCTTCCTTCTCAGCTCCAAACTTTGTCTGTGTAATTCCTTCCATGGGTATTTTGTTCCCCATTCTAAGAAGGAGTGAAGTAGCCACACTTTGGTCTTCCTTCTTCTTGCGTTTCATGTGTTTTGAAAATTGTATTCTAAGTTTCTGGGCTAATATCCACTTATCAGTGAGTACATATCATGTGTGTTCTTTTGTGATTGGGTTATCTCACTCAGGATGATACCCTCCAGATCCATCCATTTGCCTAAGAATTTCATAAATTCATTGTTTTTAATAGCTGAGTAGTACTCCATTGTATAAATGTACCACATTTTTTTGTATCCATTCCCTTGTTGAGGGACATCTGGGTTCTTTCCAGCTTCTGGCTATTATAAATAAGGATGCTATAAGCATAGTGGAGCATGTGTCCTTATTACAAGTTGAAACATCTTCTGGATATATGCCCAGGAGAGGTATTGCAGGATCTTCTGGTAGTACTATGTTCATTTTTCTGAGGAACTGCCAGACTGATTTCCAGAGTGGTTGTACCAGCTTGCAATTCCACCAGCAATGGAGGAGATTAAAAGATATGGGAAGAATATTCAAAGAAAATCAAGGTGCAGCACTGAAGAACTGAGGTGTGGAATGTGTGTTACATTCCCAGGAGGTCCTGTATTCAACAAGAAGGAAAGGTGATCTAGCTGTGGTGAGTTGCAGGAGCAGAGAAGAAGATACCCAAAATAAGTGAATCATCAGTAAGGAGATGGTGAGGGTCAAGGTTGTATTCTGTGTGATTTAAGAGTATCAGAAGCCTGTTTAGTTTGGTATCTATGACTGAAAATTACATTGGCACAGAACAACTAATACAGGATCATTAATAATAAGTAATACTGTGGGCATGTGTGTTCATTAACTTAGTTTTAACAGGTTGATGAGCCTTCTATACTACTAACTACTGCAGTGTATTGCAACAAATCCTTTATAGAGAAAAAAATTCTGTACTTAGTGTATTAAAAGCCATGAGTAGTGATCCTTTGATGGTTATGACATCTGATTAATAGATTAATGATCAATACTGTCACTGGATTTAAATAGAGTAAAAATGCACTGCAGATACTAAGGCTCTTATTTTTTAAATAGTTTTAAAAAACATTTCCATGAGTACACATATGTGCATGCACTAGGATGAACTATGAAGTGTATTGATATTTGTTGCCTATCCTCACTCAGCAACTCTAAAAGACACTTGCAGAGGTGGAAATGATTTAATAAGGGTTTTGAAAAATAATTATCCCTTCTCAAGAATATCTTGAAAGATTTGCAGCATGAGTACATAGTTATATGTTTATTAGAAGGAAGATTAGAAAAAGATATACTTGACAAGAAATTTGACATTTTTGGTATTTTTTCACCTTCATTTAATATCTTATATTAATTAACTAGTTGTTATATACCTCAGATTTTGAATGGAATTAA
The DNA here is from genome assembly GCF_978045245.1 of Mus caroli. NCBI lineage: Eukaryota > Metazoa > Chordata > Mammalia > Rodentia > Muridae > Mus > Mus caroli. The sequence goes on from NW_028227259.1 coordinate 20,964,450, forward strand.
AATTAGAATTATTTCCCTAGTTGGGGTTTTCTTAACATTCTTTCTGTACTATTAAAATAAGTCATACAGTCTATCTTTGAGCAATAATATAGATTTTTAAAAATTCCACTTAAACAAATATATATAACCTAGTGTCAAACAGATATAGATTTATAGACTTCTTTCAGTAAGGCCACTGAAAAATTAGCATATTCTTCTCTTTTATTTAATAAAGAAACAATAATGTTCCATACTGTCAAGCAATTCCCACTTGCAAAACCTTAGGGTTGGTAAACTTAGCCTATGTAGGAATCCTACATTGGTATTACTATGATCATTTTTTTAGATGAGTAAGTTGAGTTTTTAACATTGTTCAATGTTTCTTGCACACGTGTTTCTTGGTGGTGTGGAAGCAGAGATGGTGACTCTAATTGTTTAATCACAATCACAGTTACAGATCATTTGGGCAATTAAAGTGAGGGAAGAGAACCAAGAATGTGATCATAATATTTGCACCTTGGCTAGGTAACTTACTGGCTGGATGACTTTGGTTAGGCCAACTAAATATTTCCTTGACTTTTTTTCTCTTAGGCCTATACAATTGTATGAATTTTTATGATTAGAAAAATATTTCCAAAGTTATGAAAATTAAAAATATTTTATCTGCTAGTGACGTTTTGTTGTGCATGTACCAGGGAATCAAATACTAGGAAATCTTCAAATGTAGGGTGAGATTAAGGCAGAAAGGAAACAGCTGTAGTCTGAGAACCAGGCAGCAGAGCTTGGGTTCCATGATCTAAGAGCAACTTACCTTTTGTGTCCATGGGATAATCGAACTGGACCCTGAAGGAGGCCTATAGTAAGCTTTGAAGAGCTTGCCTATCTTTGCTGTTTTGTTGTTAGGACTGTCTCTGAAGAGCTCATGAATCATAAGGATTTAGTCACAGAATTTAGTGTGCAGAAGGCACTGCAATCACAGTGTGCTACCTAGTAGGTGACAGTTATGCCACATGTGTGATTGATCTACTGTGTTCTGAGGATTAAGAAGGAAAATGGTGGACACTTTGTGTAGGTCATGGTGAAATGGGAGTGTAAGTTTACTAGGACTGCATATCTGCCTGTGACCCAGAGGGACAATAAACAATGAATATTCTCTGCTCGATGTAGTGTCAAGATCGATTGTGTGGTGACCGCCCAGCACTGCTGTGGATCACAGAGCTGATCAAATAAGCCCCACCAGATTTAGCTTTGGGGATGCAGTGAGCACAGCCGGGATATCTTGTAGATCATAGTGCAAACCCTGTTCTTTATAGCCTCCATGTTTGTAAGGGCTTTCCAAGGAGAGGGGCTTAAGCCAGGAGAAGGGCCAGCATCAAGCTGCCCTAGCGGCTGCAGAGGACCCCTCACCTGACCATAGGATGGTCTCTAGAGGGAGCTCCAGCCCTGTCATCTCCTGTGTTCCAGAACTTTGCCTTTTACAGTCTCATCCCAACACTTTCTGACTGATGTTACTCTCAAAATAACACTTGGGAGGATGGAGAGCATGGAATGACACGTGAAAGCAGAGAAAGAAGAAAGGACGAGCCAGAATGTGTTCAGTAGAAGGGGAAGTCCGTTTACCTGCAGAACATGTCTATTCCTTTTGGATATTCTTTTAGTTCCTTTCATTGGTGTTAGAGTTCATAGAAACCAGTTTCTATGATTTATCAGAACTTCACATAAGCTGTCAGGACTTTCTGTTGACTATCTTTGTAAAGGTATGATTGACAAAACCGACTGTCCCTCTTCAGGACATTTTGGCAAGTCACTGAAAAACAGCTAATGAATTCAGAAGTAGAGCACTGTGAACTGCCTAGGTGGTCATAAGGTATACACTGTCTGCACCTCTGCAGTAACCTTCATCATGTTTTTGCAAGTTTAGAAATTAGAGTTAGAAATTCCATTTCTTGAGAAAAATTTGAGGTTTTTCAAATTGAAAATAAACATTTGATAACTCAAAACATGGATCTTAGCCACAGGTAACAAGACAAAACAAAACAAAACAAAACAAAACAAAACAAAACAAAACAAAACAAAACAAAACAAAAAAAAAATGCTTGTTTCAAGAGAAAAAGAATGAGTCCCCACTTTCTCCTCTTGATGCCACTCAAAGGAAACATAAATAAATTCCACCTCATTTTCCCTTCCCCTTTTCCTGAACATTGGTTTCTATTTTATCTCTTTGGGAACCTGAGCAGGCAATTCTTTAGATGAAACCGCCAAGCCCACAAGCACTCTTTCTGCACAATGTTGGGCCTTTTCTTTCCATCGCAGCCCTGGAGAGTGTTCTAGTAATCACAGCCAGAGTTCTTCATTAGCTTTGATACCCTCCACAAACCCAGGCCACCAGAGCATCAAGAGCTGAAAGAACCAAACAGAAAATCTGAAACTACATGGATGCTCCAACTGTATATAGCACAGCAGCACAGCAGTGGGACCTCTTAGATTGTGTGTGTGTGTGTGTGTGTGTGTGTGTGTGTGTGTGTGTGTGCCGAGCAGAGGGAGAATGTCTGCAATCGATGTAAGTTCATTTGAAAAGGACTATGCCTTCTCCTGCCTGTTAAATAGTTGAGCTTTTAAGAAACATCTCTCAAAAACCAAACTAAAGATTACAAGGGAGACCTTTCAGTGCTGAAATTTTAATTGTAACAGGTTTCCTGAGGGCATCAAATGGAGGTAACATACAGATCTTCGTTTCTAAGTCATATGCTAACATGAACAGTTTGTTAATTTTGTATTTATTCCCCAAATAAGTGATACCCAAGTTTAATGTAAAAATTTGACTTTTAGGAAATCAAGCTTGGACACACATCATGAGAGGACCTTCAAAGTTTCTTTTGTAGCTATGTTATTTAGCTTACCCATCGGTTTTGTTTTGTTTCTCACTTAACAAAGTGAGTTATTGTTTCAGTTCATCTGCCAATGAGTTATGAAAAATGTGCTTTATATTTGTGTGTAAGTGTCCATATGGATGCGTTTGTACACACAGACACAGAGCACACAGACACCATAACACACACACAGAGACACACAGACACACACACAGAGATCTTTATTCTCTGTGTGTGTTTATGTTAGCATTTGTGTTTTGTTGGGAAATGTACTTAGGGCATCTTGTATGCTGGGAAGGGCTCTGTCACTGAACTGTGTTACCAGGCTTTTTTGTGTTGTAGTTGTTGTTATTGTTGGCTTTGTGTGAACAATGATGGTACTGGGGATTGAAGTCCTTAACTCATGTACAGTAGGCCAGTACTCTACCCCTGACCAATGTGTAATGAAGTGATCATTTGTCTCCTTGCTAATCCCTGTCTACTTTCTCCAGTTTTGAGTTATTAAAACTTGATCTTTGACAAAGAAGCCAAGCATATACAATAGAAAAAAGAAAGCATCTTCAATAACTGTTGCTGGTCTAACTGGCTATCTGTATGTAGAAAAATGAAAATAGACCCATATTTGTCACCTTGCACAAAGCTCAAGTCCAAGAAGATCAAGGACCTCAACATAAAACCAGAAACACTGAATCTACTAAGAAAGAAAGTCGGAAAGAGCCTTGAACTCATTGGCCCAGGGGAAATTTGCTAAATAGAACTCCAATGGCACAAGCTCTAAGATCAAGAATTGATAAATTGGACTTTATGAAACTGGAAAGTTTCTGTAAGGCAAAGGACATAGTCAATAAGACAAATCAGCCACCTACAGATTGGGAAAAAAATCTTTACTAACCCCACATCTGATAGAGGGCTAATATCTAAAATATATAAAGAACTCAAGAAGCTAACCACCAAAAAACCAATCAACCCAATCAAAAATAGGGTATAGAACTAAACTGAATATTCACAGCAGAGGAATCTCAAACGGCTGAGAAACACCTAAAGAAAGGTTCAAAGTCCTTAGTGATTACAGAAATGCAAATCAAAATGACCCTGAGATTCCACCTTACACCAATCACAATGGCAAAGATTGTGACTCAGATTGTCACTCAGGTGACAAAGATTGTCACTCAGGTGACAACACATGTTGGAGAGGATGTGAAGAAAGAGGAACACTCCTCCATTGCTGGTGGGATTGCAAACTGGTACAATCACTCTGGAAATCAATCTGGAAGTTCCTCAGAAAACTGGAAATTGATCTACCTGAAGACCCAGCAATACCACTCTTGGGAATATACTCAAAAGATGCCCTACCATGGCACACAGACACATGTTCCACTATGTTCATAGTGACCTTGTTTGTGATAGCCAAAAGCTGGGAACAACCTAGATGTCCCACTATAGAAGAATGGATACAAAGAAATGTGGTTCATTTACATAATGGAGTGCTACTCAGCTATTAAGAATGAGGACATTTTGCAGGCAAATGGATGGAATTAGAGTAAGGTAACTCAGATCCAAAAGGACATGCGTGGTATGTACTCACTAGTGAGTAGATATTAACCACCCCCCCAAAAGAACAAAAAAAGTACAAAATACCCAAGGTACAATCCACAGAACTCAAAAAGGTCAACAAGCTGAAGGACCCAAGTAAGGATGCCTCAGTCCCACTTGGGAGAAAGAAGAAAGCAACCACAGGTGGGAAGGAGGGAGGGATTTGGGAATAGATGGGGATGGGGGGAGAGGGGAACATGATCTGGTATTGGGTGGGGGAAAAGGACTGAAACTTTGAGGGCCAGCAGAAAGAATGGAAAAAGGCAACCTCAGGAGATCGGAGATTGGGGGGGACCCTCCATAATGTACCAGAGACCTGGGCGGTGAGAGACTTTCAGGACTCAGAGGGAGGGACCTTAGATGAAATGCCCTACATTAGGAAGAGGGAACTTGTAGAACCCACCTCCAGTAGAAAAACAGGGCATCAATTGAAGGGATGGGGTTGCCATTCCACAGTCAAAATTGTTCCTGTCTAAAAGAACTGCAGGGATGGAAATGGAGAGAAGTCTGAGGAAAAGAAGGTCTAGCAACATGTACAAAGTGGGATCCAGCTCAAGGGGAGGCCTCAAGACTTGACACTATTACTGAGGCTATGGAGCACTCACAAAAAGGGACCTATCATGACTGCCCTTGGAAAGACCCAACCAGCAGCTCAAAAAGAGTCACATGCAGATATTTGCACCCAACCAATGGACAGAAGCTGCTGACCCCTGTAGTTGAATTAGAGGAAAGCTGAAAGAAGCTGAGGAGGACAACTCTGTAGGAGGACCGGCAGTCTTAATTAAACTGAACCCCCAAGATCTCTCAGACACTGGACCACCAACCAGGCACTATACACCAGCTGATATGAGGCCCCCAACACATATACAGCAGAGGGTCTGCCGTGTCTGGGTTCAGTCAGAGAAGATGCACCTAACCCTCAAGAGACTGGAGAACCTAGGGAGTTTAGAGATCTGGTGGAGTGTGGGATGGGGACAGCCTTGTGTTGACAGGGGGTGGGGAGGAGGTATGGGATGTGGAACAATCAGAGGGTGGACTAGGAGGACAATAACATCTGGAGTTTTACTAAATAAGTAAATTAAATAAATAGATAAATAAATAAATATTTTAAAAACATGTAGTTTTATTTTTAATATACTTATCATAATAAATTATTTAATTAGTTTGTTTTTAAGGAAAATTGTTTTAATATTTTACTATTCACTGTAACATATACCATAGATATTTATTGTTTTATATATTATTATTTTTTATAAAGATTATTTTATAGATCATTAACAATCTCTATTTATTAGGTTAAAAAACTTCTTTTATATTCCTTCATCAAATAGAAAATGTGTATGTTCAGTTTTATTGAGCACATTTTGTGCTTTTAGTGAGATGATTATGTTAATTAATATGCTCTAATGAGTTAAGTCATGATTGTAGGTTTTCAAATATTGGTGTAATCATGCCTTTAAAACTTTACTGTACAAAACTCAGACTCTAATGATTGGCTGTTTTTTGTCAAACTGTCTTCATTTAGTGTGAATGTCAAGCTTATGTAACATTCACAGTTAAGACATCTTTCTCTTGCCTTCTCTGAAGGAACTTGTATGTGAGCAGAACGATTTGTCCTTGAATGTTTTAACACCGCTTTCACATCCTGGCCTGCTATTTCTTTGTTGTGGGATTTTAAACCACAGCTAACATTTCTCTTGTTGCTACAGAATTGTTAATATTTTGAAAATTTCATCTTATGCAGATGTATTTTTGTAAAATGTTTCAACTTATTTACATTTTCAAATTCATTGATATGAAGTGATTTATAATATAACCATAATTGTATGGACTGACTCTATTGATTTTCTTTTTTATATAATGTATTTGCTTTTATTTTATGTGTATTGATGCTTTGCCTGCATGTATGTATGTGTAAGGGTGTTGCCTCCTGGAATTACAGACAGTTGTGACCCACCATGTGAGTGCTAGATTTGAACCCAGGTCTTCTGGAAGAGCAGTCAGTGTTCCCAACTGCTAAGCCATCTCTCCAGCCTCATGTCTTGATTTTCTCTGGATCATTTTGTGCCAAGATTTGTTTGATTTACTTCCTATCAGAATAAAATTTAAGTTTGTGTTTCTTCTCCATTGCTATCTCATTTATGACAATAGTTTCTCCTTTGGATTTTCTCTTGAATTTCCTTTGGATTTTGTCTCTTGTACCTTTTGTGACTTCCTCATCTTGTCACCAAATGTTTAACTTTGTAGTTGCTTCAGATTTTTATTAGAGAAACAAAAAAATCCCAGTTGCTTATCAGTAGGAATATCTTTGAAGGGGATATCATTAGACATGTCGTGGGGGAGGGGCTCAGGTGGACACCCACAATGTCCCAACAGCAAGGTTGCCTAAACAAGATCCAAAGAAAGATGACACCAACAGGCTACTTAATGTAGAAAGGGAACCCTTGAAGGACCCCAACCCTACACCAAGTGCTGTAGGCTAACTAAGGGAAGCTGAGAGCAGGAGAGATAGTCTTCCAACAGGAAGAAGCCTCTAGCTGATTATTCAGTACCAAGTGTGTGCTCAGCCCTGAAATCACATACGTGTAAGTATGATTATAGAGACTGAAACTGTAGAACTCGAGGAAAAGATGTCAAGAATTTGAATTTTTGTGACAGTCTGAGGGGTAAACGAAAAAATAATATAATTTTATTTTAAAGTATAAAACACTTAAACTTTCATGTGTATGAGTGTTTGATCAGGATGTATTTCTGTTGACCATGTGTGTGCTGGGTTCCCACTGAAGCTAGAAGATGTCAGATTCCCTGGGATTGGAGTTATAGATGGCCATGATCTGCCATGGGGCTGCTGGGAATTGAACCCAGATCCTCTAGAAGAGCAGAGAGTGCTTTAAGCTGTGGAGTCATCGCCTCATTCCCTAAACACTTTGTTTAGGAATTACATGTAACCATTTCAAACAAAGTGTAGGTAAAAATGATGTTCATAAAAACATGATTGTTTTCATAGAATCATTTATAAATCTTTTAGTGACATGATTTAGATAAGCATGCTTACTTGTGCTCACTATAGTTAACAGTTCATATATTCCATTTTTATGATGTGCACAGTAAGTGCAGTGCATGTTTTTACAAAGTGGAACGTGAGTGCTCCAAATGTTCATGAGCTTACTGTTATCATTGTCTATGATAAATGATATGACAAATCCTTGATCATTAATAACCATTTATTAAGTTAATGTCAGGTTTAATGCTTTATTACCCTCTATCTCAAAAAACCCTCTTACTCCTCATAATTTATTACATTCAAAATAAATTTTGAAGTTTTTCACCTAGAAGCCATTGGTTTTCTGTTTGACAGAAATTTGGGAGAATTGTCTGGTCAACCTGCTTCCCCAAATATAAGCCCTTTGGCTTGCATGCAGCTGACATGCTATGGCTGCATAAAAACTTCAAACACAGAGACATGCTCCCTATTGGTGCCATTGATGAAAGGAAAAATGATGGAAAACATGGGATGATGTGAGCAAACTTATTATGTTTATATAATATATAATATCTGAAGGAACTACTCAGAAACACAAGCCTCCCACAGCCAAAAAACCAGCATCCTTTCCTAAGATAAACTTTATTTCCAGCGACCACTATATGGAATGTAGTAGATTTCTTTTAGTTTACCAGAAAAAAAATCAAATGAGATTAAAAGACAAAAGCTGCACTTGGGTCATCAGTTCATTCATTCATTCATTCATTCATATCTTTCCTGTTGCTAGGGAAGGTGGGAGGATTAAAATACTTCCTACTCTTGATGATCTTTTTGTGGTTAGTTCTTTTTCTCCTATTGTAAAGAATTTTTGCTTTACTGAGAAAAAAAGTGGAGGCAGCCAACCATGCTAGATAAGTGGCTAAGTCAGTCTTGATCTCAGAGCATCTGGTCTCAGTGGTGCCTGCTTCATGTGCAAGGCCATTGCCTAACTTTAGACCACTTTCTTTGTCTGTCTCTGCATTAGTTTCTGCCTTTCCAAAACAAAAATAAAAGTAGTACCTATCTTGAGTTTATCATACACACAGAAAAGGAGGAGCCATTAGCTATCAGTACCATCATTGCCTGCATCACTATTGGCTGCATCACCCCATCATTCTAGGGAGGTAGGCCCAGAGCAGTGTGACAGACAAAGCATCCACCAGTGTGCTGTTCCATGCATACTAGATGACTTCAATAGTTCCTTTAATTTTTAATCTTGAAAAGGAATTGTGTGCACCCTGGATTTATCCATTTAATGATTCTGTTGTACTTTTTGAAAGCTAAATGAGGCCATTTCTTTTCATCCTAGCCTTTTTTGGGATTCGGCAGTAGTAAGTAGAAAACAGGAAGACATGAACATCTCTTCTCTTTTGGTCTTCTTTTGGAATTGGGGTATATACTCACTGAGGCTTAAACAGGAAGTAGAAGAGTGAGCATTTACAGCTCCCTGTGACTCTTAACATTGCTGCTTCCCAAGGAGGTGATGTGTTGCCTATGGAATGCCATTGTAACATCTAACAGCCAAGGGGGCTTGTTTTCCAAGTTTACCTTTTCCTCCCATGTATGGAACATGCCACAACTCAGAGCCCTCTCCAAAGCACTGCTCTAAAGACAATTTCTCAGCATTGCTTACATAATGGATTATCCTACAGACTCTGTGCAAAAGATCTTATAATGTTTGGAAGAGGTAAACTGCTCAAGAAAGTGAGTTCTGTTTTCTTATTATTACATCTTGTGTGTGTGTGGGGGGGGAGGCACAGGTATACCACAGCACACATGGGGAAGTCTAAGGACCATTTGCAAGAGTTGGTTTTCTTCTTCCATTGTGTGAATCCCAGGAATCAAACTCAGATTGCCTGACCCACTGAGGCACTTGAAGGCTCCAAAGCTCTATTTTAATATGTTTCTAAATGATGAACCATGAAACAAACTCAACTATGTTTTAATATCTTGTGTACATGAATATGTATGGTGTGTAGGCTAAATGACTCATATTACTCAGGAAAAATGCACTGGAAATAGGTATTTTGTTAAAATCAGGTATGTGTATCCTGTGGTTTGTAATTTGACCATAATATTCAGAACCAGTATAGAACCAAGTAAACATTAACATATTTGAGTATAAACCTTGTTTTTAAATCGATTATTTTCCAGAAAGGGTTCTGTTCTTAGCTTTCAAGGGAACGGCCACAAAATCTAAGTGCTAAGAAGTTTGGGAAGATCTAGAGGACAAGAGCCAAAAACAGAAGACTACAGAGTGCACAGGTTAAGGCACAAACAGATGGGCTAACCTGGGACAGAAGCAACAGCATACTAAACATGTGCTGTGAAGTCCCCACTGTCTCTGCCACATGTGCAGACATCTATATAATGGCAGTGGGAGAAGGGCTGGCCAATAACAGTGCAGCCAGAAACAAAGAACCTTCAAGTCCCCCTCCTCCTTGTCCTCCTCCTCCTTTATTTCTTCCCCTTCCTCCTCCTTATTCTCCTCTCTTGATTTTTCTTCTTCATATGCCTTGAAGTTCAAATTCTCATAGAAAACAAAACTAAAGCAAATCTCAGAATCCAAGTTTATAAATGAAAGACAAAAAAAAAATGCTACATAGGTAAAGAGCAAACATCCTACCTAGAAGTTAACAAGAAGAAGGTACGAAGTTATAGAAAAATTTCAAAGAATCTTCAAAATATAGTATCAGTTTGTTGCTACTGAGGGCAATAATAAAGTACAGCCCTAGAGATATTTTATAATCATTTTTCTTACATGCTATTTCACCTTTTCACTGTTGTGAATTTTTAGAAGTAAAACATAACTTATAAATAAAAAGTGTATAGCATCTTGGTATATTTTTCAATTATATTTTATTTTATGTCTATGAGTATTTTGCTTGCATGTATTTCTGTGTACTACATGCATGTCTGGTACCCATGGAAACCAGAAAAGAGTGTTGGATTCCCTGGATCCAGATTTTCAGGTGGGTACAACCATTTTGATGATAAGAGTTGAACTGTGGTCCTCTGGGACCAGCCAGTACTCATAACCATTGAGCCATCTCTTCTGATCCTTTGGTACATTTAATGTAACTACAAACTAGCTTGTTTACTGAGGGTTCATGTTATACCAAGTATCTCTGGGCCTTACCTATTATTTCATTTATTCCTAATATTAGCTATTATCATTTCCATTCACTGGAGAGGGAATACAGGCATAGAAAAATTAAGACATGTTGCTCAGGATCACACAGCTAGAGTTTGCTGTTCAGTACAGCATCATTAGGAGTATGTGGCTGCCTTAAATTAAGTCTAGATGAAATTAATTAAACATTTAGTTTCTTAGTGGCCTTACACACACTTGAAATCCTCCATTGGTCCACGTGCTAGTAATATTGGATAGCGTCAAGCAGAATATCTCTATTTTTTTCCAGAAATTTCCACTGCACACAATTGTACAAGACACAGAGGAGCCAGGCATGAGTCCATGTCCTGTGGTGGTTCTAGAGCTCAGACTTGGAGTTATCATCCAGTACATTTTTCTCTTCTGCTTACAATTGAAGTATTTGTATAAGTCTATGTTGTATGTTAACCCACAGGATGAGTGGCAATGGGTTGAATAGAGAGCGAGTGGAAACTTTCTTCCACTTAGTGATCCTGTCCTAGATGCTGCTGGTACAGGAGTGGACCAACAGGATGGGTTCTCTGACCCCACAGAACTTTAATGCACGTTGGACTGACATTTCCGAATCACCAACTATGCAATCTATCTATCTCTACCCCAGAGAGGGGCAGTCAGAGTAAGTATAATGTTAGAAAGTTCTGATACAAAGATATCCTTGGTGAGACACATTTTAAAGAGGACACCGAAAAGAAAGCACAGAGGTGGCCAGGAGGAGCAGTAGACACAACGGGCCCATGGTACACAGACTCGGGGGAACAGGCTTTGAATTCAGTACCACAAAAACGGCCCTCGTGCAAAGGATCCTGCTTCTTTCTGACTGGCTTGTACCTCCTGCCTTGGCTTCCTTTCTCCTCCCTGGCCTAATGTCACTTTTCATTCCAAGACCTAGTGCATTTTCATTCGCACCTTGAGGCCATTTTACGTCATTAATGAATGTCACTTTTGTAGTTTTCCAACTTGGTAACAATGCAAACATTAGCCGTTTCTGTGACTGAACTTTGATTTGAGATTGCAGGATCATCTTTGCTTCACACTCTCTGTGTTCTAAAGGCCCCGCCCAACAAGCTCAGTCACCTCAGCTCAGAGGTGACTGTATGCAAGGAGATGCTGATAAGTTGAATTTTAGAAGGAAAATAAGATGAAAATTAACCACCACACTGTCTAAAAACAACTTGTGGAATTGAGGTTTTGGTTGTGAGTACCTTGACAAAACAGACTCCTAAGGTTTGGAGCAAAGTTCAGCTTTTCAATATGACAATACATCGACACCCCACGAACATAAACTCACCTCTTTACTTGCAAAGCATTAGGAAAGGTTTGATTCTTAGGGCAGTCTTTGGAACTCTGTATCATGTACTCCCTTCCTGGCCATCACTGTTGGGACTACGTCATGTTAGGTCCAAGTCTGTGCTTCTGGCTTTATAATGACATCGTTCAAACAGATGGCAGTTGACATCCTCTACCTGTCATCAAAAGGAGAAAAATACATTAATGAATGTAGAATACCACACTGATGTTACAAATATTTAACAAATACAGTGCTTTTGCACATAAGGTTTGGGGATAGAATCATGCAAAAGAACTCCAAAATTATTAGCTTCTATCATTTATATATTCACTGAAGCAGGTCTCTTTTAAACATACCATACTGTACCTGACTTTCTTTCTTTCTATTTTTATTGCTATCTCTCTATTCTTATTTATTTATTTATTATTTTTATTAGATATTTTCTTTACTTACATTTCAAATGTTATCCCCTTTCCTGGTTTCCCCTCCAAAACACCCCGATTCCCTCCCCCTTCCCCTGCTCACCAACCCACATCCTGGCCCTGGCATTCCCCTACACTGGGGCATAAAGCATTCACAGCACCAAGGTCCTCTCCTCCCACTGATGACCAAGAAGGCCATCCTCTGCTACATATGCAGCTAGAGCTATGGGTCCCACCATATGTACTCTTTGGTTGGTGGTTTAGTCCCTGGGAGCTCTGGGGGGGGGGGCTACTGGTTGGTTCATATTGTTGTTCCTCCTATGGGGCCACAAACCCCTTCAGCTCCTTGGGTCTTTCTCTAGCTCCTCCATTGGGGACCCTGTGCTAAGTCCAATGACTGGCTGAGAATATCCACCTCTATATTTGTCAGGCACTGAGAGAGCCTCTCAGGAGACAGCTATATCAGGGTCCTGTCAGCAAGCTCTTGTTGGCATCCACAATAGTGTCTGGGTTTGGTGATTGTATATGGGATGGATCCCCAGGTGGGACAGTCTCTGGATGACCTTTCCTTCAGTCTTTACTCCACACATAAATTCATTGTTTTTAATAGCTGAGTACTACTGCCTTGTGAAATGTATCACATTTTCTGTATTCATTCCTCTGATGAGGGACATCTGGGTTCTTTCCAGCTTCTGGCTATTATAAATAGGGCTGCTATGAACATAGTGGAGCATATGTCCTTCTTATATGTTGGAGCTTCTTCTGGGTATATACTCAGGGGTGGTATTGCAGGGTCCTCAGGTAGTAGTATGCCCAATTTTATGAGGAACTGCCAAGCTGATTTCCAGAGTGGTTGTACCAGTTTGCAATCCCACTAGCAATGGAGGAGTGTTCCTCTTTCTCCACATTCTCACCAGCATCTGCTGTCACCTGAGTTTTTTTTTTTTTTCTTAGCCATTCTGACTGGTGTAAGGTGAAATCTCAGGGTTGTTTTGATTTGCATTTCCCTGATGACTAGGGATGTTGAACATTTCTTTAGTAGTTGCTTCTCAGCTGTTTGGTATTCCTCAGTTGAGAATTCTGGGTGCCACTGCATTTGGAGCATAGATGTTCAGAATTGAGAGTTCTGCTTGGTAGATTTTTTTTTCCTTTGATGAGTATGAAGTGTCCTTCCTTATCTTTTTTGATGACTTTTGGTTGAAAGTTGACTTTATCCCATGTTAGAATGGCTACTCCTGCTTGTTTCTTGGGACCATTTGCTTGGAAAATTGTTTTCTAGTTCTTTACTCTGAGTTAGTGTTTGTCTTTGACACTGAGGTACATTTCCTGTATTCAGCAAAATACTGAGTCCTGTTTACATATCCAGTCTGTTAGTCTATGTCTTTTTATTGGGGAATTGAGTCCATTGATGATATTAAGGAATAATGATTGTTGCTCCCTGTTATTATTGATGTTATTTTTGTTTGTTTGTTTGTTTGTTTGTGTGTTTGTGTGGTTATCGTCTTTTGGGTTTGTTGAAAGATTACTTTCTTGCTTTTTCAAGGGTGTAGTTTCCCTACTTGTGTTGGCATTTTCCATCTATTATCCTTTGTAGAGCTGGATTTGTGGAAAGATATTGAGTAAACTTGGTTTTGTCATGAAATATCTTGGTTTCTCCATCTATGGTGATTGAGAGTTTTGCTGGGTATAGTAGTCTAGGTTGGCATTTGTGTTCTCTTAGGGTCTGCATCTTCTAGCTTTCATAGTCTCTGGTGAGAAATCTTGTGTAATTCTGATAGGTCTGCCTTTATATGTTTCTTGACCTTTTTCCCTTACTGCTTTTAATATTCTTTGTTTAGTGCATTTGGTGTTTTGACTATGTTATGTGATGGGAGGAATTTCTTTTCTGATCCAATCTATTTGGAGTTCTGTAGGCTTCTTGTACATTAATGGGCATCTCTTTCTTTAGGATAGGGAAGTTTTCTTCTATAATTTTGTTGAAAATATTCAGTGACCCTTTAATTTGGGAATCTTCACTCTCTTCTATACCTATTATCCTTAGGTTTGGTGTTCTCATTGTGTCCTAGATTTCCTGGATGTTTTGGGTTAGGGGCTTTTTGCATTTTGCATTTTCTATGACTGTTGTGTCAATGTTTTCTATGGTATCTTCTGTACCTGAGATTCTCTCTTCCATCTCTTATATTCTGTTGGTGATGCTTGCATCTATGACTCCTGGCCTCTTTCCTATGTTTTCTATGGCCAGTGTTGTGTCTCTTTGTGACTTTTTAAAATTGTTTCTATTTCTACTTTTAGATCCTGGATGCTTTTGTTCAATTCCTTCACCTGATTGGTTGTGTTTTTCTGTAATTATTTAAGGAATTTTTGTGTTTCCTCTTTAAGATCTTCTACCTGTTTACCTGTGTTCTCTTGTATTTCTTTAAGGGAGTTATTTATGTCCTTCTTAAATTCCTCTATCATCTTCATGAGGTGTGGTTTTAAATCATAGTCTTCCTTTTCTGGTGTGTTGGTATAATCAGGGTTCACTGTAGTGGGAGAACTGGGTTCTGATGTATCCAAGTAGTCTTGATTTCTGTTGCTTATGTTCTTGTACTTGCCTTTCGCCATCTGGTTATCTCTGGTGTTAGCTGGTCTTGCTGTCTCTGCCTGTGGCTTATCCCTCCTGCCAGACTGTATGTTAGTACTCCAGGGAGACCAGTTCTCTCTGGGAGGAATTTGGGTATGGAGAGCTGTGGTACAGGGTCAGCTCTGGGGTACAGACAGAGACCAGAAGGATCCTGTCCCCAGCTGATTCTTGGTTCCTTTGTCCTGATGACTCTGTGAGTGTCCCTCTTGGGCCAGGAATGTGAAGAAAAATGGTTGGCTTACCTGTGCTCACAAGTTTTTATGCAGTCCTGGGAGATCAGCTTTCTCCTGGTGGTATTTGTGTATGCAGCTCTGTGGTACAGCATCAGCTCTGGGTACAGATGGAGACCAGAAGACTCCTGTCCCAGGCAGTCCCTTGGTTCCTGTGTCCTCAGGGTTCCAGGCAGGTGCCTCTGAGCAGCAGTGGTGGTCCTACCTGCACTCACAGTCCTGTTGGCACTCCTGGGAGTCTCTCTCCCTCCTGGCACTATTTGGATATGGAGCTCTGTGGCAGAGGCTCTGCTACAGGTGGAGACAGAAACTGGAAGGCCTGTACCTGACTTTCTCTTCAGACCCACCTCTAATGTCCTACACAGCTCAAATGCAGTGTCTCTTATGCTGAGCACAGCTTCTCATGACATTCCCAATCCACTCTGCGAACTAGAGTTTCCAACCCCCCCCAAAAAAAAACAACCTTAAAATATTTTCTAGGCATATGGAGATTGCACCTCTTAACTACAAACATTTTATACTCCAAGAGAAAAGACTCAATGCAGAAAGAAGACAGTCAGCCTCTTTCTCCAGACAGTCGAGGTTTCTCCACTCTCTCCCCTTAGTTTAGTGCAGATTTTGTGGACATAATCCACAAGTTTTTAGCCAAGCATTCTGGGTCCAGTGAGCATGGGATCCAGGTAGATTCAGCCATGTGAGTTTGGCTCCTCTTCTAATAACAGTGAAGGCTTCCCAATTCCACTTAAAAGCAGTCCAGAAAAAAACAAAAAGTTGGCAACTTAGAATGACTGTGTGTCCAACTTCACTGGGCAAGTGCCCTGTTTCACTGGGGGAGCCTGTGACTCTACCCAGAAAGGCTTTTTTTTCCCTCTGCAATCCTGGATGGCTCACAGGAATTGCAAAGGAGTTGAAATTTACTAAGTTCTGTTTACAGTGTATTTGTGAGGAAGGATTAAGTCTCTTAAATGGTCATGAATTCAAGCATTTGGTCTGCTTTATATTGTTATTTTTTAAAAATAGCAATCACAGGCTAGCCTATGAAGTGCCTTTGATTTCTGCTGATCACCTGGGAGGCACACAGGCTATAGGTATTGGGGGGGTAGTCTGAATGCTGATCTCTGATTATTATTGTTACATATCTATTTTTATTTAGCTAAATAATGTTACATGCTTTCTTTTCTTTTTGCTATCTATTTATTTTGGAAACACGTCATGCAGCACTGGGTTTTGAAGATCCACTCGTGTGGCTGCATGTATTTCTAGTGTATTTCGCGCTGTTGGCTGCATGGTACTCCAGGACGAATCTTCTCTCCATACCTGTTCATTGCCTTGTGCTTGCCTCTAGATCTCTGCCATACTCAACAACCCTAGGATGAACAGCTTGTGCACACTTCTTGATGAATGTGTATGGAACTCTTTGGAACTGCTGGCTCACAGGGTGCTAATAGTCAGACATGGACTGTTACAGATCATTTACTGCTGCATGGCCTGGCTGGTCAGGTGTACACATTGGACATTCCCTTGCATTACATTACACTTGCATTCCCTCATTCCCATGGGTACCACTCCACTCTTAGTTTTTTCTAATTTTTATCAATCTGATTTGAAAATTTTCATTTCTCTAAATTACTGCATTTATCTAACTTTTGGATGGTTTTAAAAAGTAATCTCCTTATATGCTTGTTAATTGGACCTCTGTGGCTGCCTTGAGCTGCAGTTCAGAGGAAGAAGACCATAACTAGAGCCCTTCCTGTGTTTCTGTCAACCGAAATATAAGTCATATTGTGTAAGTTCAAATTCTCAATGCTCACATTAGAAGAGTAAAAGATAAGTGAAATTAATTTCAATAACACGAGAGATAATATATTAAACTAATAACATCTTATGTAATTTAATATACCTAAAAGTTATCGATAAGAATTTTGTTATTTTCCTTTATACTGTCTCTAAAATTTGTGTACATTAGCATGATTTTACAAGTTTTCTGCTTCTGTGATAGAATACCAGGACCAAAACTATTTAAGGAAGGAATAGTTTCTTTTGGCTTCTGGTTCCAGAGGGCTGGAGTTCTAATGAGGAGGAAGATCATAGCGAGCTGTCAGGCACAGGAAGCTAGTTCCTATAGCTCATCTGCATGCAGGAATCAGAGAGAGGGCAAGTGGGGTGAGGCTGCAGAATCAAAGCATGCCCCTAGTGACATGCTTCCTCCAGCAAGACTTCCTCCCAAAGTTTCCATAATCTCTTCAAATGATGTTCTGGCTTGTTCTGGACCTGGCTTGTTTCATGTGATATAATGACCTTTAGTTCCATCCATTTTGCTACAAATGACAGAACTTAGTATTTCATTGCATGTTCACACTATACTTTTGTTATCCATTCATCATTGGTGGATAGTGGTTGTCTTTCTTACTTTTCTATTTCCATGATAAAACACCATGGCCAGACTTGAGACTTGGCTTCAGAGGGTGACGTCATGATCATCATGGTGGGGAGCATGGCATTGGTGAAGTAGCTGAGAGCTCACATCTGATTTACATGCAAGAGGCATAAAGAAAGCTAACTGGAAATGGTGTGGGCTTTTGAAATCTAAGCTCACCCCCAGTGACACACTCCCTCCAACAAGACCACATCTCCTAACCCTTCCCAAACAGTTTCACCAGCTGGGAACCAAATATTCTTTTTAATTTAATGTTCTTATTTCTATACTTGTTTTGGCTTTCTAAATTTTTAGGGGTCTTCTAAAAATTTCCTTGCCCATTCCAATGTCTGGAAGCTTTTCTCCTTTGTTTTATTCTAGTAACATTTGGCTTCAAGTCTTAAATTATAAGGAGACATTCTTATATCCTAAATTCATTTAGAATTTAGTGAGAGATAAGAGCCAAGTGCCCCCCCTCCCCAGACAGCTGGATGCACAGTTTTCCAGGCACTATTTATTGAGTCCTTTCTTCAGTGCTTAGTTATAGCAACTATATTAAAAATAAATTGGCTGTAGATCCACATGCATTTCCTTCTGGGGTCTCCCTTTTAGTTCCTTGCTCCATATGTTTGTGTTTATGTCAGTAGTATTCTGCTTTAGTAATGTGCCAAATTTTTGAAAATCAAAATATATGTGTGAGGAGCAGGTGTGGCAGCAGTCCCAAGAAGGCGCCAAGGACTGCAGCTAAGTCTTATGACTTGCACCTGACTTCCTCATACATCTGAATATAAGCCACAAACATCGTGAGAGCTGCGCAGGTGTACCAGGTTACTGGCGAAGCCATTTTGGTGGAGATATGCCCCTGCTGCCCTGATTAGCTGAAGCTGCGTGCCTGGTGAGGTGGTGTGGCCTGCTGTGCGTGGATGAGAACTGATAGTATATAAGAGTGAGAGGCCCAGGGCTCGGACTCTTTTGCCTACACAGTCAATGTGCAGCCCAATAAACGTGTGCAGAAGGATCCTATTGTGGTGTCTTTCTTGCTGGCGAGTCAGGCGTCCCACATATATGTAGTGTTTTATTTAATAAGAATGATTTTATGCTGTTTATAAAATTTCAAACAAACTTGGTCATTAGAAGACCCTTCCCACATTGAGATGAAATCTATCTCTGACTTGTACTCATTCATCTTAGCTGTGCTTTTCACGACCACAGAAAAATGTGTCGTCTGCCTGTGAGTTACTATTATGGCGAATTCTTAAGTTTCTCTTTTCTCAACTGTGTCACCAACACCCCCATTTCTTCAGGCCACAGTTGTGCCTCATGTAACAGTTCTTCCACTGTACTACACTAGGCTCAATAATTGTGTGTATTTCAGACTGTCTGAATGTACACAAAATGAACACAGAGCCAGTGTGGTATTCTATCTATCTATCTATCTATCTATCTCTCTATCTATCTATTTTTGTCTATTTGCCTCTCTCTCTGCTGAGGTATATGTGTATACACATGTGAATACATACATATATCGAAATCAATGTTAAGTGTCTTTTTTTGTTGCTAGTCATGCTACTTATATTACTTTAAAAATGGAAATAGAGTCTCATATAATATGCCTCAACCACATTTCCCCTCCCTCCACTCCTCCTAGATCCCTCCACCTCCACTCTTCTTCAAAACCACTCTCCCCCATCTGCCATCAGAAAAGAGCTGGCCTCCAAGAGACAACAACCAAACATAAAAAACAAACAAAAGGGAAAAAAACCAAACCAAACCAAACAAACAACAAGAAACCCAAAATACAATCAGACAAGGCAAAAGCCCCAACACCAAAGCTGACCAAAGCAACCCAACAAGAGAAAAAGAGTCCCAAGAGCAGGCAAAAGAATTAGATACACATCTGCTCTCATAGTTAGTACAGAAAAATGCCAAGCTAAAGTCACAACACTTAAGCAGAGGACCTGGTGCAGAATCATACCTGTCCTGTGCTTTCTGCTTCAGTCTCTCTGAGCCCAAATGAGCCCTGCTTAGTTGACTCAGTAGTCTGTACGTTCTTGAGTGAAATATTCTGTAGATCTCTGTTAGATCCATTTAATTCATAACCTCTCTTAGCTCCATTGTGTCTCTATTTAATTTTTGTCTGGATGACCTGTCTGTTGCTGAGAGTGGGGTGTTGAAGTCTCCCATTATCAGTGTGTGAGGTCCATATGTTATTTAAGCTGTAGTTATGTTTCTTTTTATAAGTGGCTTGCCTTGTTTGGGGGACATAGATATTAAGAATTGAGATATCATCTTGGTGGGTTCTTCCTTTGATGAGTATGTGGTGTTCTTTCCCATTTCTTTTGATTAGTTTTGGCTTGAAGTCTATTTTATTAGATATTAAAATGGCTATACAAGCTTACTTATGAAGTTTATTTGTTTAGAATATCTTTTTTCCATCCTTTTAGCCTGAGGTAATGTGAATCGTTGATGTTGATATGTGATTCTTGAGTGCAGCATGATAGATCATGCTTTGGCATCCACTCTGTTAATCTTTGTGGTTTTAGTGGAGAATTGAGACTATGGATCTTGTGAGATATCAATGGGAAATTGGCCTGAGCTGAGAACTGGGATATAACAATGAGTGAGAGGAGGGAGGTCAGGAGTGAGTGGAGAGTCTGTGGATCCACAGGGGATGGGAGAGGGGAGAAAGGCTGCAGCTGGTGTTCTGTTGTAGTGCTAGGATAAGCCTGAGGGACTAGGTCTAAAGGAACAGTGAGAGAGGAGAAAGCTTGCAGGTAGGCTACCTGGTCCAAATTATTTATATGCTGTCTGTCTGTCTGTCTATTATATGCCTTGTGTAGATGTGTGTGGATATACCCTGATGTGTATGTGGCAGTCAGACAAAATCTTTTAGGAATCAGTTTTTAATTTCTGCCATATGGATTCCCAAGTTTAACTTCACCTTAATTTTTAAAATACTTGCCATTGAAGTTGTGGCTTACCAGTCTATCCAGTCTAGATCACCACTGAGCTCTAGAGACACTCCTACCTTTGCCACCCACTCCAACCCCAGTGCCTGGATTGCAAGTCCACAGCACTATGCGGCTTTTGACACACTCTGGATCTCATGATTGTGCTGCAAGCTATTCATCATTGGGCCCTCTTCTCAGCCATCAGCATGACTCTTTGGATGTAGGTAGTCAAATGAGGAGGTACAGAAGTGAGCATGGCTTCCCCTGAGCCAGACATTGTGCCATTCCCAGCTAAGTTTGTGAAAGTCACATTTTGACTCCATTAAGCTGGGCGTGGTGGCGCATGCCTTTAATCCCAGCACTTGGGAGGCAGAGGCAGGCGGATTTCTGAGTTCGAGGCCAGCCTGGTCTACAGAGTGAGTTCCAGGACAGCCAGGGCTATACAGCAAAACCCTGTCTCGAAAAACCAAAAAAAAAAAAAAAAAAAAAAAAAAAGAACTACTCATTGTGTGGGTTAATCATTTGTTGATGCTTTTCAAGGATCCCCTATGTATTTGGTCTGTTTATAAATAGATTGGTCAAATGTGGACTCCAATTCACAATAATTTTTCTTTTTTCTTAAAAAAAAATCCATGTAGCATATTTTGTCCATAGTTTTCCTCTTCTCCAGCACCCCCAGGTCCTTCCCATCTCCCTATGCATCCACTTTTATGTTCTTTCTCCTCGAATCAAACTCTCACTCTCTCTCTCTCTCAAAAAAAAAAAAGAAAGAAAAGAAAAGAAAAGAAAAGAAAAAAAATCAAATCAACAACAATATAAAAAACCCAATGAGACAGAAAAAAAAAAATCCCTGGAAGACACGACAAAAGCCCACAATAGTCTTAAATAGGTGTGATAAATATGTAGAAGACAAACTTATTTTTTAATTCTTGTTATTTTGATTTTGTAAAACATATACATAGACACAGAGACACGTGTACACACACACACGTTTGTATGTGGAGGTCAGAAGAGACCTTTTAGAAGCAGCTTTTCTCCTTCCACTACAGTTCTGGGAATCAAACTCAGCTCATTGGGCTGCATGGCAGGCGCCTTTATTTGCTGAACCACACCACTGGACTGATACAACTAGTTTTGATAAACTTTTAAGTTTCCCTGTCATTACTCCTTATCAAACTCCTCACAGCCTCACAGTCAGAAATAACTGTACAATACAATAATACATAATATGGGATCAGGGAAATGATGTGGCTATGAGTCTCACAAGAGAAAGGACCATACTGCAGCAAAGGCTTGAAGAAAATGTGTGATTGCTCCTGACAGCCTCACCCCAGGTTTGCCCATGCCAGCAAGAAAATAAAGACAAAGGCAGACTCTAGACAACAAAGAGACAAGAGTCAAAGAGAAATTCTTCCTTGTTTCTTCTTACTCTCTGGTGCTGTCTGGAACCACCTGTTTCTGATGATATACCTGAGAAAATTTAACCCACATGTTAGGTGAGGGGCCACACAAGAAATATGTGATGAAAAGGAATAATCAGGAATGGGAAGTGTCTTCTATCTATCTATCTATCTATCTATCTATCTACCTAGAATAATTCTGAGTTCTTTTATTTCTAACATTTCCAAGAATAGCTCCACTGTGATTGTAGTATGTGGTAGCCAGAGAATACAAATTTTAGCTTTAACACATCTAGGAATTAGAAGAACAGGTAGGGGATCAAAATTTGCATTAAAAGAACCAAATTCTGACCTTTGAAGATTAAAATTCACTCCAACAAATGTTCTTACAGATGACACTATGGCTTACCTTGTAGGCCCCCACAGGTGAATGGCACATCCCCTCTGTAGTCTGCTTGTGGGGAGAGGATCTATCATTTCATGGACGGTGAAAATCAAGAGTAGTACACCAAGTAGCAGTTCAAAGGAAAGTCTGCATATTTATTTGAGAGATTTGGGGTGAACTATTGAGTGACTTAGTCCTTGGGATGGACTTTAAAGGGTGAGTTGTATTGCCAGAGGGAAAATTAAGCAGGGGAAAGGTCATGAAGCTGTTACTTCAGAGGGATGAACTAGGCAATAGTACACAGATGGTTTCTTCTGTTTTCCCAAGAGGAAAAGCTAACTAGGTAAGAAATATCTTTGTCGTGTGGTCAAAATTTTGTGAAGATGTAAGATGGCCTTTGCTTCCCTCCTGTGGGGGTTTGACTACGTTTGCCCCCTTAGACTTATACATTTGAATCCTTGACCCACAGGAAGTGACAGTATTAGGAGGTATGACCTTGTTGGAGTAGGTCTGGCCTAATCGGAGGAAGTACACCACTCTGGGGGTAGGCTTTCAGCTCCTATGCTATGGCTCCACCCAGTTCTAAAGAGTGAGTCCATTCCTGGCTGCCTTTGGATCTCCTCTACCATGTCCTCCTGGACTCTGTTATGCTTTCTTCTATGATGATAATGGACTAAACCTATGAAATTGTAAGCCAACCTCAATTAAATGTTGTGCCTTAAAGGAGTTGCCTTGGTCATGTTTTCTCTTCATAGCAATAAAACCCTAAGACATCTACAAAGTTATGTGTGGTCCTGGCAACAAGTTGCAGCTCAGCAAATATGAGCTGCACTGAGAATAGAGCTGACCTTTGTTAATGGCAGCCAGTAGGTACTAACTGGGGCATCTGGGCATCTGGCTGATGTGCTGGTTAGTTTTTGTCAGCTTGATACAAACTAGAGTCCCATGGGAAGAGGGAGCCTCAATTGAGGAATTGTCTCTGTTGGATTGGACTGTAGGCATGACTATGGGTGTACTTTCTTGACTAATATGGGAGAACCCAGCCTACTGTGGGCAGTGCCACCCCTGGGTAGGTCCTCTTGGGTTGTGTTAGAAAGCAAGATGAGCAATCTATAGAGAACAAGACAGAAAACAACATTCCTCCAGTCTTTTCTTCAATCCCTGCCTCAAGTTCCTCCCTCTGCTTCCCTCAGTGATGGACTATTACTGAACATATAAATCAAATAAATCTTTCTGTCTACAGATTGTTTAAGGTCAATATTTCATCACAGCATCAGAGAAGCAAAGTAGAACAACTATTTAAAACATCAGTCTGATACAGGACTACCCTGAGGATGAAATTTAGGGGCAGATAACTTCAATATAGTAGGGAAATTGTAATACCATACATTTAAGTCTGTTTTCCTCCTCTTGTGTCATGGCTTAGTCAGGGAAATGAATGCAGTGGGAGGTAGAGTAAGGGATGTGACCCAAAGGGCCAGCTTGCACTTTTGTAAAGACTGGGTAGGTAAACTTAACATCTATAGTTCATGCTGTAGGAAAGACTACACTAGTTTTTGAGCAACTGTTTCTTTCTGGAACAGTAGCCATCTACTTTAAAGAGGAGTTTCTCTGATGAGGGATGAGAGCCACACTTACCTGTAGACATAAGCTAGAACAAGTGACTGGCGGGTGCCCATCCCCAAATGATTCATCAACACACTCCCTACATCTAAGGCTCAAGGACCATCTCAGAAAAGGGGGAGGACAGATTGTAAGAGCCAGAAGATCACGATGTCTTCTGCAAAGTAGTATCTTAGGAGAAGGAGGAGGAGGAGGGGAAGGAGGAGAAGGAGGAAGGAGAGAGTGGATGAGTTGGGTGATTATAATCAAAATACATTGTAGCAAATTCTCAAGGAAATCACGAAATGTTATATTGAAAACAGAAATAAAAAATAATCAAATCTTACTTCATGTGCCTGTGTCAGGGGCTGCACTAGAACACACTTCTCTGTATGTTAAAGTGGTAACTATTGTGTTTGTCCTTACTTTAACAAGTGAGAGCTGCTTCAGGCCTTAGCCTCTGTGTCTTCATACCATTGAAGAGGACATTGAGGACTGTTGTTCCGAATGTCTAGCTCGTGGTGAGAGGGCACAGGCAGGCTTGACTGTGGCAATTCGACAGCAATTTAGTGGTAAATGTGCAGCAGCATTGGCTGCCTGTCACCAAGCTGCTGCTGAAGGCCCTAGACTCCAGTGGCTTTGTTTGGAGTGTGACCATTGGGAGGGTGAGCACAAATCTCCATCCTGTCAGAAAGAAAGTGAGATTTTGGCTGGGCTGCTGTTCTTGGGTTCCTGGAAATATTTTACTGGTATGGGTCCTTTTCTTTCTTGTAAATTCTTTCCAGTCTTGTTCTTTATTGAGAGCTGTGACATGTGGAGCACAAGCTCCCATACTGTGTGCGGTGGATGGCAGTGTAATGATCCTTTTGCAAAGGTGACAGTTCATAGAAATGGTTTCAAATTTGTTGCTACTGATAGACATAAATGAATTCCCACGTAGAGTCATGGATCACCAAGAAAAACACACTGTGCCAACGGCACACAGCCAGGGAGTGACAGGGGGCTTCCCTGGAAGAGGATATATGGGACAGAGCTCCTGAAGACCAGGCTTTGAGGGGTCTTGCATTGCTTCTTTGTCTTTACTGGTTAATGCCCTAAAAATAGTAAGTTTTACCCTATGAATATGTTTCAGTTCCTTGAAAGCAATATTAAATATCTACATGTATTGATGAGGAATTTATTTACCTGCGTGAATGAGGGATTAGTTATCTGGAGATGAAAAGACATTTAGAAAGTTGGCCTTTATGTCATTTTATGATTTAAAACTGAAACTTAAAACTTTTTATTTCCTCTTCTATATGCCAGAGTTAGCTGGTTTCAGCGATTGAAAGACAGATGTTAAGGGAATTAATTTTCAAGATGCAGATACTCTCCCTCAAAGAGACTCAATGACAGTGTTAAAAGGACAGGATAACCTGGTGTGGCCCTCACTCTAAGAGTGACCCAGACACATCATCCACACTGGCAATCCTCTGATGTGCTAAGGTTTCTGAGTCTTTCACACAGGGATCCGTGGGAACGTTCAATCTGTATGAGAAAAAGAATTCTACCCTAGCACAATGTTCCCACGGCCAAGCCAAGAACCTTCCACTCAAACTTGCCTACCTCTCAGACATAATAAGGTTAGTTTTTTATTAGTGTGTTGTAGTGTGCTGGGTATGTAAGATACTGCAGATCTTTCATTCATGTGGTTTCATTTTCCCAACAGTTTTGCCAGTATTTATTATATTATAAAAACCAATGCTGAGACCAGAAAGTAACATGTCCAAATACCAAGGGACAGAACTTACTTCAAACCCAGAACAGTTTGGCTCTCAGGATTTCCTCTCTCCATTGGTCTATACAACAAGGGCCTTTTGGATGGTTAGCCATAAGACTGGTCACGAGGAGATGGGCCACTGGATAAGCAACATTTTTGAAGGGACCGAGCAGGTAACCCTGAGAAGTTGTTAAGAGCAAGAAGCCATGTCTGACCTGCTCCATGCCCTCTTACCCAGCTCAAGCATGACCTCCTCTTCAGACCTTGCTTTTCTGCTTATGCCCAGCAGTTAGCTAATGCCTCCCTGTGCTTGATATATCTCCCATGTGTCTGTGCTTTATATGGCTGGCACTGAACCTTAATCCATGAGACAAAGGCATCCAGATACAGCTCAGAGAAGCGGAGGGAGGAGTCTGGGCAGGTGATGTGGAGGCGAGGCAGAAGCTAACTGGACTTAGAGATGAGCTTCTTGGTTTTTGTTTGCCTTAGGAGGGAGGGACTCAATGTACACACAGAAAGACAGGAATGTTGGTAAGAAAGCCCGGGCTTTCTAACTGTTGTGTTTTCATGATTACCAAGATTGGGTGGTGGTTTTGTTATTCTGAGAAAATGTGTGTGTGTGTGTGCCTGCATGTGCATATTTCTACCATTTACATCCATTCTTGACCAAAATACATTGAAAGAAAGACACTAGGTGAGATGGAGACATAAGAAGACCACTGCCATAAAGACTCATAAGAAGCCACACTTCTTCTCTAAGTCAGAGAACCACAGACTATAGAGCCCACAGTTCAAATCCCCTTCACAACCTCTTTTCCTGAGGCAAGCTAGCTATATGTATATTTTTTTCATTATCAAAAATAAAATCAAAAGGAAGACATTTGGTGGCATAAGAAATGAGGTGGGATTTCCTGTTGCTGATACACGCCCCTTCACTAATGCATTGCCTACAGCTGCCTTCCTCTTATAGAAACTGCACTGTGCAGTTGCCACAAAAGCCCCAAACAGTTTCAATCTGGTTTCTCTCAAAAAAAAAATTTCCAATCAGTGATCTAAGTCATAGTAGCACCTCTCTTTGAAGCTAGGGAGAAAACAGAAACATTGTTTCCATTGTTTCAGGAGCCTTGTAGTCGAGTATATTGATCACATTTATAGATCCCTGTTGATTTTTGCTGTTTGTTTAATCTGCGTTGGCTGAAAAGTCTGGAATTATTGTACCTTGTGGAGGTATATTCTAAGTGCTTTCTGGAAAATCTCTCATGATTGATTTTGGTGAAGGAGTTTTAATTTTTAAATTGCCTTTGACTTTTCCATCTCTGACTGGATGCCCAGGGGAAAGGGCAGGATGATCAATATGGGCCCTGATTCTACAGCCCTCATGGCTGCCATGAGGATTGATGAAGTAAAAATGTATAGGCAGCTTTCTTGGGAAAGGCACTCTATAAGAAAAGACAGCATTATTAATAACACGACTTTGATCTCTGACTCACAAAATAATAGGTTTCCACAAAAATAATTTAGTCTTGATTATTTTTTTTATATATATATTTTTATTACATATTTTCCTCAATTACATTTCCAATACTATCCCAAAAGTCCCCCATAGCGCCCCCCACTTCCCTACCCACCCATTCCCATTCTTTTGGCCCTGGCATTCCCCTATATTGGGGCATATAAAGTTTGCAAGTCCAATGGGCCTCTCTTTCCATTGATGGCCGACTAGGCCATCTTTCGATACATATGCAGCTAGAGACAAGAGCTCCAGGGTTCTGGTTAGTACATCATGTTGTTCCAACAATAGGGTTGCAGATCCCTTTAGCTCCTTGGGTACTTTCTCTAGCTTCTCCATTGGGAGCCCTGTGATACATCCAATAGCTGACTGTGAACATCCACTCCTGTGTTTGCTAGGCCCCGGCATCGTCTCACAAGAGACAGCTATATTTGGGTCCTTTCAGCAAAATCTTGCTAGTGTATGCAATGGTGTCAGCGTTTAGAAGCTGATTATGGGACGGATCCCTGGATACAGCAGTCTCTAAATGGTCCATCTTTTCATCACAGCTACGAACTTTGTCTCTGTAACTCCTTCCATGGGTGTTTTGTTCCCAATTCTAAGAAGGTGCACAGTGTCCACACTTTGGTCTTCATTCTTCTTGAGTTTCATGCGTTTATCAAATTGTATCTTATATCTTGGGTATCCTAAGTTTTGGGCTAATATCCACTTATCAATGAATACATATTGTGTGAGTTCTTTTGTGATTGTGTTACTTCACTCAAGATGATGCCCTCCAGGTCCATCCATTTGGCTAGGAATTTCATAAATTCATTCTTTTTAATAGCTGAGTAGTACTCCATTGTGTAAATGTACCATAATTTCTGTATCCATTCCTCTGTTGAGGGACATCTGGGTTCTTTCCAGCTTCTGGCTATTATAAATAGGGCTGCTATGAACATAGTGGAGCATGTGTCCTTTTTACCGGTTGGGACATCTTCTGGATATATGCCCAGGAGAGGTATTGCTGGATCCTCCGGTAGTACTATGTCCAATTTTCTGAGGAACCGCCAGACTGATTTCCAGAGTGGTTGTACAAGCTTGCAATCCCACCAACAATGGAGGAGTGTTCCTCTTTCTCCACATCCTCGCCAGCATCTGCTGTCACCTGAATTTTTGATCTTAGCCATTCTGACTGGTGTGAGGTGGAATCTCAGGGTTGTTTTGATTTGCATTTCCCTGATGATTAAGGATGTTGAACATTTTTTCAGGTGCTTCTCTGCCATTCGGTATTCCTCAGGTGAGAATTCTTTGTTCAGTTCTGAGCCCCATTTTTTAATGGGGTTATTTGACTTTCTGGAGTCCACCTTCTTGAGTTCTTTATATATATTGGATAGCATGCTTCTAATAGGGCCAAAGTAGTGAGAAGTTTGGGACAAGGTAATCAAAGGATAATAAAAGAGACCATTGTGGTTCCAACATGCCATTGTCTATTTTTTGTCTTTTAAAAATATTCTTATTGAAAATATTTTTCATACAATATATTTTGATCATATTTTCCCATTCCCCAATCCCTCCCAGATCTTCTCCACTCTGTGGATCTAACTTTATTGCCCCCTCCAAAAAAAAGAAAGAAAGAAAAGAAAAGAAAAGAAAGGGAAGGGAAGGGAAGGGAAGGGAAGGGAAGGGAAGGGAAGGGAAGGGAAGGGAAGGGAAGGGAAGGGAAGGGAAGGAAGGGAAGGGAAGGGAAGGGAAGGGAAGGGAAGGGAAGGGAAGGGAAGGGAAGGGAAGGGAAGGGAAGGGAAGGGAAGGGAAGGGAAGGGAAGGAAAGGAAAGGAAAGGAAAGGAAAGGAAAGGAAAGGAAAGGAAAGGAAAGGAAAGGAAAGGAAAGGAAAGGAAAGGAAAGGAAAGGAAAGGAAAGGAAAGGAAAAAACAAGTAACAAAAACAAAAACAAAACAGGAAACACAACTCCCAGCCAAAGAAACCCTGAACATCTGGGCAAGCAAGCAAAAGTCAAAATAAAGCACACTCACTGAGTCCACATTCTGTCAGTCAACCGCTCCTGGGCACCCTCAAGTATGGTTGATCCACCAGTGAGAGTCCACTGGAGAAACCAGACTTCCCTTTCCCAGAAGGCATCAGTGGCAATAACTTCTTGGTTAAGGGTGGGACCCAGTGTCCACTTCCTCCTCTATCTGACTTAAACTTGTGCAGGTCTTGTGAGTGCTGCCAGTCTGAGTTCACTTGTGCATCAGCCTTGTTGTGTCAGGAGGATGCATAACAGTCTCTATTTTTAAGGAGACAAACTTTTTTCTTCTTTCCTGACATTATAGAAAATTTAACTCAGCAAGCATAAATGGTATTACTGATCAGAAATCACGTTGGAAAACCTTCTTCTAGAGAATTGACCCCACACTGTAAAAATGATCCATCAGAAGGTCCTGGAGTTTAGCCTCTGTCTGGCCAGACACACTTGTTCCTAGACATATCCCTGGAATACAGTGTAGGTTCCCTTCATAGCAGATGCTGGGATGGGACTTAGGTGTTTTCAGTTTCTTCGGGAGATGTTCCTCAGAGTAAGACCTGAGTAAGGAGGCTGAGGAGAGTGAGGAAGAAAGCCAGGAAAAGCTGTGTTCCTTGTCAGGGTAACCAGTACACAACTTGGGTTCCATCTGCTGGGAAGCCTATGAGACACTGTGGGGAGTCCTTGTTATGGAGGGTGGAATTCATCAACACACTCTACTATAGAAATAACCACTGTCAGGTTCTGCCTCATGCACTATGCTACGAGTTCTATCTAATACCTCTCATTAAAACAATCAAGACAGATATCTTTAGTGAGGAAATTGAAGATATTGATACAGGTTCTGGTGCGTCATTAGTCCTGTAAGTGTCAGTCCTATGATATAGATCCAGGTTTTCTTCCAGAGGATTGTTTCCTCTGTGCTAAATAATGATGCAGTTGCCTCTTCACGAGCTGATGCTTTTAGAGTTTTTAAATGTTACTAATTTGTAACATTGACATATGGGTGAATGGCATGATGTTCTGCTGCAGTAACCAGTGACCCTTGGAGCTATGTGGTTTAATTGCCATTTCCTTCTCTCATTATATAACATGTAGGTGACAAGATGGCTCTTTGTTAATATGACTCTCTTTTGAGAATCTAATAGAATAGACAGCTATTGTCTTAAGGTTTCTAACTGCAGGTTAAAGCAAGCTTGCTAAAACCAACCTTGAATTTATATGGCCTCGGTAATAAACACTTAAGCAGCCTAAAATTCTGTCAGTTGGAGCACTGTCACCCACAAGGACCCAATGAAGCTTTGATTCATGGGTAGCTTGGTATTTCTGTTTACCTTTTTTACAAGAAGGACACTGAATGTTGGTGATTAATAAGAGTCCCTCAAGGTAGGCCTGATTTTTAATTTAGTTTTTACCAAGGTCCTTCTTTTCCTGTTCATAGGCTAGCAAGTTTCAGCTATAGAGCAGATCATCATAGCATGGAGTATATTTAATTCTGACGTTGACTTTGCTGTGTGACCTCATGAACATTCAGAGTAGCCAGTGCTGTGGGTGTGGCCCCTGCATTTGAGTATTAGAAACTGAATCAAAGGAGAGTAAGACTCAAAAAAGGCCTACCTCCTAATCAGCAACCCAAAGGTCACCTTAAGATTTACCCACTTCTTGTCAGCCTAGGATTTCATCTTGAATGCTCAGGAAAAGCCTCTGGCCATAGGCACAGTCTGAGAATATTAGCAGCACCGTGGTGGGGACAACTGATTGCAGGGTAGATCTCCTTTGCAGCACGAGGTTCAGACACTCCTTTTGTTGTGCAACACATTTTCTCTGCCAGCTGAAAAAACAGCCAAGAGTATATAAAAAGGGGACAGTTAACTATTAACACCCATCCCCCAACTAGCACAAATAAGAGCAAATGTGGCTTTGATCAAGTAACAACATAGCTTGGAGCAGATATCACATTTTAATGTCCGTTCAGCCCTGTTCATAAGTTCCAAGTACTTCTACCAGAGGACTACCTTTTCTTAGGAGTGGTATTCAGGGTTGGAGAGAACAGGTTATTAGGGGGTGAGAGGCTGTTATGGAAGCCTGCCATTTCTTCGTGGTGTCTCATTAACTCTGGCGTGAGCCTGTCATATAACCCTGGGCATCCCATTGACCTCAGTTTCTTCATCTGTAGGAGGAAGTAAGAGAAGATTCTACATCAAAAATAACAATGAAAACTTTTGAAAGTTTTTTTTTTTCAATTCAGAAACATAAAAGGATGGACAAACTTTGGTTTTAGACTAATAGAGACTTAGAATATTTGGAATTTATGAAAATAAGTCATTTCCCAGGGGTGCTAAAGAGTCAGGGAAAGGGGATAGTCCCAGTGAAGGAGCAGGGATTCTTTGCTACAAGAGTCAGAGGTAGACTGAGGAAAGAAGCTAGAGATACTTGGGGAATACTGAAATCAAAACCACACTCATCAAAGATGAAGCCCACGTGCAGAAGCCTGCAAAGGCTACAAATAAAGCACAAATGAGTCTCTTCTGAGACGCTTGAGACGAGGAGAACGGGCTCGAGGCTGGAAGGGGACATTAGCATTCTATTCTTTTGCATGTTGCCATACAGGTGTGCTCAATGAATCTTGTAGCCAAAGATGGGTACTGTCTAGGATAGTGAAGGATGGAGTCAGGAATCAGACTCAGAAATGAACAGGAGGTGACCTAGTTCACTCTGTCTAACACCCCATCAGGGGCTTTCCCCTCCTCTACTACTGATTCTACAAATAAGAGGTAATTTTCTGAGTGAGAGCAAGCTGTGCCTTCTGCATCTACAGGCAGGGTGTGTGTGTGTGTGTGTGTGTGTGTGTGTGTGCTTGCACATATGTGTGTGAGATATTTTTATCCTCATACTAGTGCAGAATTATAACTTCCCACTTGCCTGAATATATTTTATAGCCATGGCTTTGACTACATCTTGTTAAAGAGCCATTCCTAAAGAGTGACTATGATATACAGGGAGTGAAACACAAATGAGAACCTGGCCAATTTGCATTAGAGACAGAGTAGTCTACTTTCAGCTTGCTGATATTGAAAGGTAGGCAGGAAAGGAAAAACAGACAACTCATCTAACAGTATTGCAGACTGTGGTTTTTTTTTTCATTTTGCCAGTATGCATAGTTGTTAATTGCATACTTATATTACTCCACTGCTTACTTATGAAGCATGTTTCCCTTATATCGTGAAGTTTGGGGTGTGTGGAGACCTCTTGCTCCATTCTGCTGCTGTTAAGTTTTTTCTAAGAAGTTGTTTAAGATGTTACCTGTTAATGATATTGGAATGAGTTTAGCCAAGTTGGGAGAATAAAACTTAAATATTACACATATATCCTTAATCTGTGAAAATTTCTACTTGTACTTTTGCTGCATGCATGCTTATGACACATTTGATCATCAGAGAGAAGCATTTAGGGATTGAGTTTTGAAGGCTTTGGGGGCCCTAAAGGTCAGTGCCACTCATGTGTTTACAGATGGCTAGGGCTCAGATATTTCATTTGTAACCTGAGTATGTTTTTTATTAACCTATTTCTAAATTAGAACATTGCTATATTCAGTCAGAAAATTCATATAACATACATAAAAAAGTCAGAATTCAACTTTTACTATTACCTGGTATTAATGTTGGTCAGATAAAATGGGTTGCTATGGCTTTGGGTTGCTATGGTGTTGGGTTGTTATGGCATTGGGGTTGTTATGGCATTGGGTTGCTGTGGCGTTGGGTTGTTATGGCATTGGGGTTGTTATGGCATTGGGTTGCTATGGTGTTGGGTTGTTATGGCATTGGGGTTGTTATGGCATTGGATTGCTATGGTGTTGGGTTGCTATGGTATTGGGTTGCTATGACATTGGGTTGTTATGGCATTGGGGTTGTTATGGCATTGGGTTGGTATGGTGTTGGGTTGTTATGGCATTGGGTTGCTATGGTGTTGGGTTGCTATGGTATTAGGTTGCTATGGCATTGGGTTGTTATGGCATTGGGGTTGTTATCGCATTGGGTTGCTATGGTGTTGGGTTGTTATGGCATTGGGTTGCTATGGTGTTGGGTTGTTATGGCATTGGGTTGCTATGGTGTTGGGTTGCTATGGTGTTGGGTTGTTATGGTATTGGGTTGCTATGGCATTGGGTTGTTATGGCATTGGTGCATGCTTATCAGGTTTGAGGCATGGAATATGGAGAGGCTGGTGCTTTATTGATGCTTACCACTGAAGGACTGGACTCCTTCATGTGTGTTCTGACTTGGAGATTTCGAGACTACTTAGGTAGTGATAGGTTTAAAAGCTACATGTGTTTGTTTTACTTGTTGTGCTTTAGGAGTTTCTAAGTAAGTTAAATTTTGAATTGTTGGGACGTAAAGGTGGGAGTGGCTATTGCTAATAAATTGCTAAGAATTTAGCAGGAGCAGAGTGTCTCTCTCACAATGAATTTTTAGTTATTATTCTATCTGAAGGCACGAGGAAAATGACATCACTGCTCTGGTTCATTGTCTGGAAGTCACTTTGTCCCACAGGCTTACCCTCCTCCACTTCTGAACTTTTAGCCCAGAGCACTTAGAAATTTGCTAGAGTAAAGGTTTGGCTGTTGTATCTTGCCCATAAGCCCAGCTCTCCTCTCACTGAGTGTTGGGTATTCTTGATGTATTTCTTATATGTAGAGAGCACTACTGAGTATGGGTGTAGGCTCATTAGCAGTGAGGTATGAGGTATAACTTGAGGGACCCTCAGCAGGCAACTTTGCTATAAATCCTATACTTGATTTTCCCAGCATGAAGTTTGGATTTGAATCATATTTCCTTTATGGTTAAAAAACTTTGCCTTGTCTTCCCTTGTGCCTAGTGTAATGTGATAAGAACATTAATTTGAGATACACTTATCCTAACAAAAACTTTTAAAGGAGTGGTTCATGAGAAAGGAAAGGAAGGACCTACTACATATTTCAGTTTGGGTTTTTAATACCGATTTTGTCCCAGCAAGAAACTCCAGGACTTGGTCAAGGACACATGTTTGTAAACACTGGGCGCCGTCTTTGCTTTGTGATGTGTTCCTTTATGTTCACCAGCATTTCTCAATTCACTTGTTTCTGCCTTTACCCAAAACTTTCCTCTTTTGTTCTATCACAGAATGAGTGAGTTCCAAACAGGGTGTAAACACACATGCCCTGCCCCCCTCTTTGTATGTGTTCATCTTCTTTCTCTGTATGGTGTCCTTACAGAATAGTTGTATGGATTTCATGCCAAATAGAACTATAGTTTTTGTACCTCTGTTCTGGTCTCCTACAAGTTCCTGGACAACTTGTTCTCACTTCTAAATACCTTCTGTATGAAGACCATTGTGCCAAGTATATTTATAATCTATGAATTATAACATATAAATATATTATAGTTAATAAGTATAAGTATACAAATAATATATTTAAGAAATATATTAAAATAATACATAAAATTACAAATATAGTATTAACTTGTGATAGTACAAAGTAATAATAAAACACACTTATACTACTTATTACATGCTGGCACCATTCCATATATGTACTGAATATCAAATTTTTAAAATTCACAGTGTTCTATAGGGGTTTCAGACAGGTTCTATACAGGGGACAAAAATTAAGTCATTTCTTTTACATCTCTTGACATGCAATTTGCATTCCATAAATTATATGCATTGTGCACACAGTTTGATGTACAAGTGTATGTAATGCAATGATTTCAGCAACTTAGAGAGTTGCAGCTATCACTACCATATAGTTTTATAGTATGTCATATCCTCCAAAAATTGCCTTGAATCTGTCTGCAGTCACCGTTTTCTCCCCAGTGGTCTGCTTCATATTTGCATGGATTTCTGTTATTGAGGAAGTTCATGGAACATGTGATCCTTTGCACTTGGCAGCACTCACCAACATGAGCCTTTGAACTCATACTTGCTACTGCATAGATCTTAGGATCGTTTGTTTTCATTGCTGAACAAATTGTGTTATATTTAATAATAATATATGAAAATATTTCTTATAAAATATATTTATACATTTTATATATTATATATATATAGATAGATAGATAAATATGTCTCACTTTTTTATGAATATCCCAGTTTCAGGACATGAATATTTTTCTTACTTTAGGCTTTTACCAATAATGGGTTTGACCTTCTTTTGAATAGATTTTTAAGACCAAAATTACTGATTTGCAAGGTAAGGCTTTTTGTTAACTTTCAAAGAAACTGCCAAATTGTTTTCTGTGTGAATGTGTAGCATGGAATTTTAGCTACTCTGCTCTGTGCTCCTGGTGGGTCAGGTCACAACGTGCTTCCAACAGCCTGCTCAGGAACTCTTTGGATTCGTGAATGGAAGAGGACACAGACAGACAGACAGACAGACAGACAGACAGACAGACAGACACACACACACACACACACACACACACACACACACACACTGGTTGATTTAAAAATAATGCTTAGCACTTCCAAACCTTCCCCTGCTATCCTGGGTTCAGTTAGGAAGAGACCAGTGGCTACTTACCTGAATTCTTATGTGGCTGTTGGCTCTCTCTCCTGCAGCCCTAAATCTCTTCTACTTCCCCATGGTGATCTGCAGTCTCCTCCTCCTGCATCCTAGTCCACCCAACTCTAAAGGTCTCACCCGTATCCCATCTCCCTTTTCTCAGGGATGTATTATTTTATACTCCCTTGAGTAATGTACAACAGTGGTGGTTTCCTCACATCCTTGCCCATACTTGATATCCCCTGTCTTTTAGTAATAAGCAAACTACTAGGTGCATAGTGGTATTTCATTTTGGTTTTGATTTGTAAATGAATAAATCATGTTAAGTACATTTTCATATGCTTATTAGCCATTCATATGTCTGATTTGGTAAATTAACTATTTAAGCAGTTTAGTAGCTCTTTGCCTTATTGTTGAGTTATAAGGGCTTTTTATATATTTCGAATAGTACTCTTTATCAAATATATTACTCACAAAAAATTTTGTCATAAGTGGCAGCTATATCTTTCAGTAATTGTTTAAACAATGGGGATTTTAAATCAAAGATTAATATGTTGGTATACTTGTTAATCATCTATTGGAGATTTGAAACACTGAAGGATTCCAAAGAGTCAGGGAGCTAGTCCTACAGGAAGAGCTAACACCCCTAGGCATGGAGGGGCTGAGTATTGAAACTGGGGTTCTTGTCCAGGCTCTAACACTTAGTCCCCTGAAGAGGGGAAGCCATCAACTGCTAATGGCATCTCAGGATTGTGGCAAGATTGCTTATGGAGAGGATGAAGGGCCTTAAAGAGGTCAGTTGCTGTTACTGCTGCTGACTGACAGAGAAGAGAGCTGAGGTCTGATGAGAAAGCCACTGAACCGTTTCCTTCTTTGCTTTCTTTCTTTATTGGATATTTTATTTATTTGCATTTCAAATGTTATCCCCTATACCAATTTCCCCCCTGGAAAAACCCTATCCCATGCCCCCTCCTCTTGCTTCTATGAAGGTGTACCCCCACCAACCCACCCACTCCTGCTTTCTGGCCCTGGCATTCCCCTACACTGGGGCACTGAGCCTTCACAGGACCAAGGGCCTTGTCTTCCACTGATGCCTGACAAGACTGTCCTCTGCTACATATGCAGCTGGAGCCATGGGTCTCTCCATGTGTACTCCTTGGTTGGTGTTTAGACCCTGGAAACTCTTGTTGGTTAATATTGTCGTTCTTCCTATGGGGTTGCAAAGCCCTTTAGCTCTTTCAGTCCTTTCTCTAACTCCTCCATATGGAACCTCATGATCAGTTCAATGGTTGGCTGTGACCCTTTAATATAGTTCCTCATGTTGTGGGGACCTCCACCCATAAAATTATTTTCCTGGCTACTTCACAACTATGATAATTGTTCCTGTTATGAATCAGAATGTGACCTGATATGACCCCCAAAGAGTTAGCAAGAACCACTGCTTTATAACTTTAGTTCCTATTTAGTCTCTTTACATTAAAAACCTGCTTGGAAAGAGCCATGGTTCTTCTCTTCTGGTGGTTGGATGGGAATCATTTGAGCATGGTTCTGTCTTGGGGTGGGAGGCTGATTCACATGCAATTGCATGAGTCTGATTTTCTTTTTCCTTTTTTTCTCTTTTCCTGGTTAATTGTGTCTTTCCTTTTTTTAAAAGGTTTTTTTCTAATTCCAGTTCTCTGGGTTTCACGATACTGTTTTCATTTTGGATGTGAACTTGGTGTTCTTATCACTAACGTATAAATTCTGGAATAATTGTAGTGCTACAGCTTTCCACAACTAAGAAGCAAGGTGAATTCAGGGGATTTTTCTAGAAGAGTCACAGTGTGGATGCTACATATTCGTTATCACTTCAGTTTGTGTGTATATGTGTGTTTAAAATTTTGGTGCTTAAAATTTTAAAGGGACATTTTAGGATATAGCAGCCTTGGTTATGTGCACAGCACACAAGTGTACTGCTCTCTTGCAAATGCACATATATATGATTTTTTGTCTAGGTATTTTTCCAAATTAACAGTCTGAGTCAGAATTATATCACCGCAGATAGAAAACACCAGGCAGGATAAACATTTTTGCAGAACAGATTGTTAATAACTAGTGAGCTCACTTTTCTTCTCAGTGAGACTTGCAGTCTACTTAAGAACAACCTAGAGCTCTCAGAGACATCATCTCTCAGGGTGACAGTTCGTTGATGTTCTAAACAGACATGACAAACAATATAGGTACCTTGTAATTGTGTACAATCTTGTGTGTGAATTTTTAAAATAGCACAAATGTAGCCAGAATGGCTGCTACCTAAACATGACTGTTATCTTGTAGCTGGAGATGTCCTATATCTACCCATGACATAAAGAACTAGGACCTAGCAGCTGGGATGGCAGAGAGGAAGCTATTTATTGTGTATACCTTCACCTTTAGATGCCTGTCGTCTCAAAATCAGAGAACCTGCAGAATGAAAATTCAAGGTCACAGTTCTAAATATATGATGTGAGACCAGGAGAAGCAAGTAATCTAATTCTCTCTTTTAAGGATTAAAAGAGTGCTTTATACACGGTGGTTGCTGCTTGCAGGATGCACATCCTGGTGTATCTAGATCACCTGGTTATAATGGGTGTTGAGGCAGGATTTGGTCTACAAGCTTGGAGTGGTTTTTGATACATGGAGGAGACAATGTGCAGTGGACCTTAAGAGACCTTAACCTCTTTTATGTCAAGAGGTTACCAGGCAAGCTGCACTTGTGAGATCTCCCTGAGCAGAGCAGAGCCTTAAGATGGTAGGTCCCAGATTCCTTACTGCATTCTAAGGGTCAAGGGAAATAACAAATTTTGAAATATTGCAAGAAGACATAGTTATAAATATCTTTATATGGTAATTTATAAATAATTAGACAAAGGGACAGAGGGTGATGAGTTCCTTATTAGCTTATTTTTGAAATGTGCTTTCCTGAGTTATACATATAATAAACATTATACATATAATATGTAAATATTATACATATAATAAATATTACCCAGTGAATGGCTGAATCATGAAATAACCCATATAGAACAATATGCATACTTTGACCAGAAAAAAATAATGCTTGAACATGCATTTCCCCAAGATTTCTTGAGAAATCACAGTTCTGTGGAATGCTCAAACTTGTGAACCCCTGCACTTCCCATTCGCCTCCTAGAAATTAATTCAGTGTGCTGATCTGCAATGAAATTTTTTGGTTAATTTTGTTAATGCAACTTTTCCAACTCATTTGAAAGTCTTTATATCCACGTACTGCTAATATAATAGTGTAACATAATAGTATAATGTAATAGTGAAATATAATAGTGTACCCATTTGATATATTCTTCCATAAGCTAGTATCCTATGACCATAGATATCTAAATATTATTTGGAAAAAAAACAAGCAGTTTTCACAGTAACAGCCATATTTGAATCAAAACCATGAGTGCAGTGGTTAAAGTACTAGACCTTAAGAGAAAACTCTTTTATGTCAAGAGGTTACCATGCAAGCTGCACTCGTGAGATCTCCTGGAGCAGAGCAGAGCCTTGAGATATTAGGTCCCAGATCCCTTACTGCATTCTAAGGGTCAAGGACGCTAGACGATCTTAGGAAATTTTCATTCAAAATATGAAGTGTATTTTGATTATTTTAAAAGCTCTGTTTTCTTTTGGTTTGTTGATGGCCATGTGCTGTAACGTAGTGTCAGTTTAAATCTTAGCTCAAAATAACTGTGTCTTGACTATTTTGGATTTAAAAGATAATTCTATCATCCTAAATACAGCCCAATTAACTTACCTGTTAATCTAGCTATCTACCTTCATTTTCTGTATTACACTATTTCACATTCATACATTCCCCTCACCATTGATTTTTAAGTACTTTAACATTACCTATGTTAACTCTTAAACATCTGGATTCTTCAGTGCCCAGATACCATCGAATTTGAATCTATTGTGATTTGGACTAGGGACCTATGTGTTTATACATATCAAGATATTCTCATGAAAACCAAAGTCTGAAAGCTACTGTTTGATGATGTAGGAGTCACGACTTAAAAACAACAACAACAACAACAACTATTGGCATTTGACATGGGGAGGGGCATAAAGGGAGCCATTGCTGGTGGAATGCAGGAATAACACAAAGTCATTCATTTGTCAGTTTCTTCAATCATTCATCAGACTGTGAGGGCGTTGTATATGCTGTTAAATTTGCTAGGAATGTGGTGATCAAAAAGATGGAAATCTGATCTATTCTAACCAAGTTTACATTTGACTTTGAAAGATTCAAAGCAGAAGCAAAAATTAAATATTTTCAGGTAGTGATCATTGTAATAAACACACCCTAAGAAAGATTTCACACAAGACTATGTAATGTGTCTTAAGAGCCAAGAACCCCAAAGAAGCTGGATACTAGCAGAGATCTCTCAGGTCATTCATCTCCCCAGTGGGAACAAATTCCCCCTTCTGTTCTTCTGACATTATACTCATCTTCTCATTGAATGTTGGTTTTCATGGTGAAAAGTAGGATTGAATGGCAAGCGGGATCCTGACCAAGAATGCTCTAGGAAGGCTGTTGTCAATATCTATTCCTTGGGTGGATATCAAGAAGCAAATGAAGTTGTTGAATTATCTGCAGCCTCTGGGAAAAGAGGGAGGCTTTGGCCAGCATTGCTCCTCACCCTTGCCAGAATATACTGGCAAATCGCATTGCCGATAATATTTATACATCTAAAAACTCATTATATATGGCTCTTTCCTTGAAAGTTGCAGGAGTCTTGCAGAGAAAGTCAATGTTGTTGGAGCACAGAATTCTTTGATTATGGCTTTAAAATTTGGATGCATAAAGAACCGTGAAGTTTAGTTTTCTAGTTGGGAATTTTGCTTGGTAAGGACAAAAGGTAACATTGCAGATTGGCTGCAGTTTTCCAAATATCTGGACAGTTTCCAGCGGCCAGTTCAGTTAGGGCCACAGGAAGGTCGTGGATGGCAGGGGGCAGGATGCCTTCTGACATTGTGTAAAGTTCCATTCCTTGGGTAGTCACAGGACAGGAGGAGAGAATTTGCTGACTCACTTGCTATCAGCATAGGTGTCTGCTTTAAACTATGCCGGGGAGCGTACTGCTAAAACCCGAATTCCTTACAAAACATGGGCCTGCTCAAAATGCTTCTCGTGCTTATTCATCATTGGAGGGAGGTAGACTTCTATTCTTTGCCGTGAAAGGGGAAATCAGACCTGGATGTGTCACAAAGACACATGTGAGCAGGGCCAAAAGGACAAGCTGAAGGACAAGAGCGTCTTAAACCTAAATGTCTTTATTGTAATCATCCTTTGGAATAGACTTTTAAAGACATTACAAAAGCGTCACTGCTTACAGTATTAACAACCATCTAGCATAGACAAGAATTTGCCTGCACCATTGAGGAACTAGGTCACCATTTTCTCTGGCAGTTGACAACACCGTGACTCCTTTGCAGCCCACCTTACCCAGGCCAGGTTACCATAGAACCTTCTTAGACTTGCATAACTCCTGAGAGGATGAATGTGCACATTTTAAAAACTAATAATGTTTTCTAAGTTTTCCCTTGCCTTCGCAATAAGCCTAGACTTTATTTGCAGTTCAGCTAGGAACCCACAGTTCACTTGCCTGTGGTTTAATTCTCATAAAAACCCCATCTGGGAAAAATAAAATAAGTGTAGAACCGCTACAGGATTTACAGCTACCCCACTTGACCATTTCTTTTACCTTAATTTTTAAAATTAAATCTATAGAGGTATAATTTATACACAAGAAAATGCATCTATTTCATGCTTGGAGGTCATGGTGTTTTGAAAAAGTAATGCATCTATAAACACCATCATAGCCAGGAACAATTGTAGCACACTTAAAACTTCTTTCTTGTCCCATGACATCCTACCACCACTGACTCCAATCACTGAGAGCAATGAGTGTACTTTCCCCAGAACTTCATAATGAGTGAAATACACAGCATAAAGTCTCCAGCTTCTTTTACTCAGCATACTTTTCAAATGTGCTGCTGTGTTCATTTTCTTCATTACTGAATAGTATTCCACTGCACAGGTACGGCACACTTATTCTACTGTTA
This sequence comes from Mus caroli, assembly GCF_978045245.1. Lineage (NCBI taxonomy): Eukaryota > Metazoa > Chordata > Mammalia > Rodentia > Muridae > Mus > Mus caroli. The sequence goes on from NW_028227259.1 coordinate 21,006,318, forward strand.
GTGGGCATTTATATCCTCTTGGGTTTCAGCTATTAGGCATAAGGCTGCTATGAGCATCCATTGCACAAGCCTTTGTGTTGACACATGTTTTCACAGTACTTAGGCAAACACGGAGGAGTAGAATTTATTGGACATATGGTGAGTGCTTCTTGAGCTTTGAAGCAACTGCCAGACTGCTTTTGAAAGTGGCTGCACAGTTTTTCATTCTGAGAAACAATGGAGGTGAGCTCTACCTTCTTTACAAGCAATGGGGGTGAGCTCTACCTTCTCTGCACCTCTGTACATGTTTGGCATTGTCTGTCTGAATCCCAGAGGCATTCAGTGACTACAGTGTTATTTCATTGCTTTCCTGTGCATCTCCCTGATGACTAATGGTGTGGAGTATCTTTTCATGTGCATGAAAATTTGGTATGAAGCTTCCTCTATGTCTTTAGTACAGTCTTTGATAGATATGTAGACCTGGAATGTCTTTCTCCCAGTCAAACTTTGCCTCACCAGTGGAAAAAAAAATGGATGCTGGAAAATAATTTGTTTACCACTATTTCCCCCTTTCCTCCCCTTTGATTGAAAAAGCTTTTCCCCCTTCACATAATATACCCTGATTACAGTGTCCCCTCCCTCTGTTCCTCCCAGTCCTTCCTCATTTACTCTCCCACCTGGATCCACCCCCCTTTGTCTCTTATTAGAAAACAAACAGGTTTGTAAGTGATAATAATAAAATAAAATAAATATAAAATAAAACAATGAGAAAACAAACCTAAGGAAAAGAGCCCTCCTCCCCGCCTCAAGGCACATGAAACAGGTACAGGCACAGAGACCTACTTTTTTGAACACTTAGGGATCCCGTAAAAAAACACTAAACTGGAAGCTATAACCTATACTCAAAGTATTTGTAGGATAGAGAGAGGAAAGAATAAAGGGAAGAAAGGAGGGAGGGAGGGAGGGAAGAAAGGAGAAGGAGGGGGCGATAAAATAAAATAAATGAGATAACAAGACCATTCTGCGCCAAGGAGCCTCTACTGGGCCTCTTGGAGCTTGCTTTCTGTTGACCATCTCGTGCTGGGTGTGCATCCTGCCTTTAAGAGTAGTTTGTCTCCCCAGTGAGACTCCCTTGAAAAATATTAAATGTTCATTTGCAAGTGGTTATCGATGGGACATAGCTTCTGAGTTAGGGATGGGGGCTTGTGTCCACTTTTCCTCTCAGCTTTAGGACTCATCTAGTATAGCCACATGCAGGCCCTGTGAACCCTCCCGTGGTCTCTGTGAGCTCAGGTGTACATGGATTCTGCTGATTTAGAGTCCTGTTTCCTTAATGTCCTCCATTCCCTCTGGCTCTTACACTCTTTCCACGTCCTCTTCAGCAGGGTTCTCTGAGTCCTGAGGGGAGGGATTTGATGGAGACATCCTGTTCGAAGCCGAGTGTTCCAAAGTCTCTCACATCGTGACTGGCTGTGAGTCTCTGTTCTTGTTCCCATTGCTGTAAGAAGAAGCTTTTCTAATGATGGCCAAGCAAGGCTCTGATCAAAGAGAATATTATAAAAGAAGTCATTTTATTGGAGTTTAAAAAAAAAAAAAGAACACTAGTATATTCGGTCTTGCCTTAGGTCCCTGAGCTGTCTTCTAGACTCAAGCAATATTGGGTAGGGGTACAACAGATGTGGTTGGTCACTCTCACAAGCTTTGTGCCACCATTGCCTTGGCATATCTTTCAGTCAGGACACTACTGTAGACCAAAGGGCTTATGGCTGAGTTGGGGTTTGTTTTTCCTTTGATAGCATGAAGAGTGCCTTCCTGTATTAGACACCAGTGGAACTTCTCCATGTCCAATGAACTGTGTATGTGTTTTCTTCAGCAAGGGAGCCTTGCTGTCAGTTTGTAAAGAGCAGCCAATAGCCTTGGCAACAGTCTTGAGATCCCTTTGGCCAACAACTCAATTAGGTGTAACCCAGTCCCAAGCTTTGTTTGGTGACAAGAGATGTCCAGTTGGGATTCTTTCTCCCCTGTTATTTGGCAATTTTATTTAGGTCCCTTTCACATATGTATGTATTTTAGTAAGGTTCTAGTATATTAGGGTTACATACTACCCTCACGCAGCTCTTAATTTTAGGTCTTACTGATAGTGATTGCATTCAATCTGTAGATTGCTATTGGTAGGATGACCACTTTTACTACATTAATCCTATTGCTCCATGAGCATGGAAGATCTCTCTATCTTTTGATATCTTCTTCAAAATTTTTCAGTGTTTTAAGCTTTTATCATATAAGTCTTTCACTTGCTTGTTAGAAGCACCACATATATTTTATATCTGAGGTAATTAGCACAGGTGTTTCCCTGATTTCTCACCAGTCATTTTCATTTGTATATAATAATGCTACTGATTTTTGTGAGTTAATTTTTAAATTTATTTTATTTATATGTGTACACTATAGATGTCTTCAGACACACCAGAACACGATATTGGATCCCGTTACAGATGGTTGTGAGCCACAATGTGGTTGCTGAGAATTGAACTCAGGACCTCTGGAAGAGCAGTCAGTGCTCTTAACCCCTGAGCCATCTCTCCAGCCTGTGAGTTAACTTTTTTTTATCCAGCATTTTGCTGAAAGTGTTTACCAGCTGTACAAATTTTTCAGGTAGAATTTTTAGGGACACTTACATATACCATCATATCATCTGAAAATAAAGATATTTTGGTGTCTTCTTTTCCAATTTGTATCCCCTTGATCTGCAGTTGTCTTATTGTTTTAGTTAAGATTTCAAGCACTGTATTGAATAGATATGGTGAGAGTGGACAACCTTGTCTTGTTCCTGAATTTAGGGGAATTGTTTGAGTTTCTCTTCTTAAGCTGATGTTGGCTGAGGTTGCTGTAATCTGCCTTTATTATGCTAAGGTGTGTCTCTTGTATCCCTAACCTCTGTAGGACTTTTATTAAAAAAATTATTTACATTCCAGTCATTGCCACCCCAGATTCCCTCCTCCAGTTCCTCATCCCATTACTCTTCCCATTGCCTCTGAGAGGGTGCTCCCCTCTACGAGGCCTCCTCTTTGCTGGTGCCTCAAGTCTCTTGAGGATTAAGTGCATCTTCTCCCACTGAGGCCAGGCCAGGCATGGACTTTTATAATGAAGGGGTGTTGGTCTTTTCTGTATCCTTTAAGGCTTAGGTTCTATTTATTCTTATCTCCTAACATATTATCCCATGTCTTTCTCTTCAGTTCTGAAACAGGAACCAATCATATAAAGTGAATGAGTCTATAAACACAAAAAGAGGGCCAGGTGCTGTAATTGTACAAACTTAGCTTTTCTCTGCCATGTATAATCCAATCAGAGCCTCACTAAGCTTAGCATGGAAATCTAGATTGATTAGCAGACCTTGGACAAGGTCAACCTGACAAATTAGTCTCCCAGGGAATTAAAAACCAATTCCTGATGAAGAGTTCGCATTTCCTGGGCCTTTTTGCTCAGTGAGACTCTGTTTAAGGCAGCATTCAGAGTTTCCCTCATAAGTATGTATGCCTGCATCTGTATTTATGCTTCTTTCTGGAATATTCCCTTTATTCCATTAGACTCATAAGGAACTTTCTTAAAAATAATGTTGTATCTGAAAAAACAGCTGGCTTTGAAGAAGAAGATGGTCTGAGAGGTGGGGCAATCTAGACGCACTTGGTGATGTGCGAGTAACTGTCCCAAGGCAATGTCTAATAAAGCTGAGAGCCCCAAACTATCTGAGTGGGAACTGCAAAGTTTCATGAATGTGTAGGCCCATCATATCATAGACTGCCCTGATCTGGTGTATAGCATGCTTTTATTAGGAATGTGTTGGTTAGCCACATAAATTCTAAACTTTGTCTTTCCAATACTGTCCACCACTTAGAGGTCTGCAACACAGACATAAGTTTCTCAACTATAAAATGGGACTGTTATAGAGCCTATCTCATAAAATTGTTTTATGAAGATTCACTGAGATTATTCATGTGACTAATACATTGTGAGTCCACAATAAATGTCAGCTATTTAAGTTCTATGTCAGAGGAGAGCAATGGGAAGTAACAGTCCAGGAGGTAGATACAGCATTCGTAGATATAAACTGAACAAATAAGCAAGCAAACAAAACAACCTCCTTTACAGGATTCAAATCCTACCTGAATCTGCTGTGCGAAAGATGTTGCCATGTTTTAGTAAAAGTTAATGGAAATAGCGGTCATCATTGTATTCAAAAGTAAAGAAGAATTCTGCCGGGCATGGTGGCACACGCCTTTAATCCCAGCACTCAGGAGGCAGAGGCAGGCAGATTTCTGAGTTTGAGGCCAGCCTGGTCTACAGAGTGAGTTCCAGGACAGCCAGGGCTACACAGAGAAACCCTGTCTAGAAAAACCAGAAAAAAAAGAAGAATTCTGACATATATTCAGTAAGGCAGGAGCTCATACAAAGCTTCAGATAAGGACAGAGTTATGTTAGCCTTATTTCTTTTTTTTTTATATTTTTTATTATGTATTTTCCTCAATTACATTTCCAATGCTATCCCAACAGTCCCCCATACCCTCCCCCTGACTCCCCTACCCACCCATTCCCACTTTTTGGCCCTGGCGTTCCCCTGTACTGGGGCATATAAAGTTTGCAAGTCCAATGGGCCTTTCTTTCCAGTGATGGCCGACTAGGCCATCTTTTGATACATATGCAGCTAGAGTCAAGAGCTCCGGGGTACTGGTTAGTTCATAATGTTGTTGCACCTACAGGGTTGCAGATCTCTTTAGCTCCTTGGATACTTTCCCTCAGGATGGGAGCCCTGAAAGAAGGATCCTGTAATGATGTGAGATTTTTTAAGCCCCAAATGCCTGAGTGGATCAGAAAGACATCTTCAGATCTGGAAGGCCTTAGATAACATGCTATTAACAAAGCCTGAACATTTACTCCTAGGCCTTCTGCAGGCAAAACAGAAATGAACCAAAGCAAGAGAAGGGAAAGAGACTTCATAGTATGGAAGGTATTATTGCGAGATTGAAATCAGCTCTGTACACTTAATATTTAAATGTTGGAAATTTGTTTACCAGGTACAGTAGAGCTATACAAGTTATTCTTACAAAAGAAAAAAAATGCTAGTTTACTATTTAGAAAGTTGATTCCAAAGCAATGTATTTTAAAATGTCAACTAGAAAATCAGGGAAAGAACATATATGTTATTTTTTTTAATCAGAACAGGGATCATTTTGCTCTCCTTCTGTTAACTAGTATCATAATCTCAATGTGGTTTTTTGTTTGTTTGTTTGTTTGTTTGTTTGTTTGTTTGTTTGTTTTGAGACAGGGTTTCTCTGTGTAGCCCTGGCTGTCCTGGAACTCACTCTGTAGACCAGGCAGTGAAGTACTTAGAAGGGGAATCTGTTAAGGCCTGTGTAAAATATTAAGGCCTAGATGTAATGTCAAGGCCTAAGTAACTGACATGTGGATAGCCTGACATTATAAAGACACTTTCCCATATGTTTCTGCTGTTACTAGGAGACTTTCTAATGCCAAGACTGACTACATATTGTTATGCTCTGTGCCCCTGGAAACCAACCATGATAGGCCCACAGTGATCTTTGATCCGAACCAACTATCCAACATTACTTCTTGCACCTGCGTGGTATGAGCTGCTCCAAGGATAGACTCCAACATAAGAGACACACCTGCATCAATATAAGAAATTATTTGGAATAAGACTTCCATTTTGAGTAGTGGTTCAGGAAAGTTTAAGTTCCCAAGACCTCCCTGAAATCTGACATCCTACTTGTCAGAAAGAGACATGTTCGTGTGTAACTGACATTCTGGTTGGCAAGTTAAGAAATAAATGTTAGACAAGGCAAGTCCCCTACCACAGTTGAATACCCCAACCAATGGGAGCAGGATAAGTATACAATAAAGACATGTAACTAAAGAGATTCCCCTATCTCTAAATCCTGATTGGTGAAATAACTTGGCACAGATGTTTGTGGATTTTGGGCTTAAAAATCCTGTAGGATCTTAACTTGGGGTCATGGTTCAGTTTCAGAATCTAGACCATGGCCCTGGTTGATCAGTCCTGGGGTATATGCTCAATAAGTTGTTTTTATTAATTCTTTGAGATTAATAAAGACATGGAATTAATAAAGTCACAGAAACTGAAATCAGTGTCCATGTGATTTGTAAGGCAATTAATTCCTTGACTCCACATTATCTTCCATATTGCAAAGAAATAGCAAATAAGTATAATGTATAGTAGGTGATTTTTTAAATCATATAAATTGTATTTAAATAAAAGCAATTTAAAGCTAAATTTCTTTTTTTTTGGCTTCTTTTATTATTGCATGCTAATTATATATAAATGAATTTGATTGTAATATTTCTTAGTTTTATGTCATATATGTCATACACCTTGATCCTCTCCCTGTCTACATTGCCCTCCTACTCACTTCCTGCCCATGCTATTCACCACTTCCTCCTTTCCATTTTCTTTTCTGTGCCTCTAAACCATTAATATTTTCCCCTAAATTTCATGTGAAAAGCTAAATTTCAATAAAACTGCTTTTTAAATTTTATTTTTATTTAATTGTGTCTGTCCTCTTTCTCTCTGTCTCTGTCTCTCTCTGTCTCTGTCTCTGTCTCTGTCTCTGTCTCTGTCTCTCTCTCTCTCTCTCTCTCTCTGTGTGTGTGTGTGTGTGTGCATAGGTGCCCATGGAAGAAGGTGTCAGATTACCTGGAGCTGAAGTTGTAAATATGTTTGAGCCACCTGATTTGGTGCTGGGAACCAAACTTACAGTTTTTGGCAAAGCAATAAGTTCTCTTAACTTCTGAGTCATCTCTCCATTCCCCTAAAGATGGTTTGGTTTGGTTTGGTTTGGTTTGGTTTGGTTTGGTTTGGTTTGGTATTTCATAAGTAGAGAAACATGAAATGTAATCCATGTTACACAAGATAGACTGGGGAGAAAAGATGAAGGTATACACAGAGCAGACACAGATAAACAAGATTGCAGTGCACCATGACCTCATAGCAGGTGTGGCGAGCCAGTAACTGTCTCCTGTGTGGTGGGAAGGAGTGCATGAGCCTCCACCCAGACCCATGGATCTAGGAACAGGCGGTGGCTTTTAGAAGAGGGAGCCAGCTTTTTTTTTTTTTAATGGGGTGGCTCCTGGCAGGCTCACACAGTCCAGTGGATTGCTTCATAGAGAGTACAATAAAGAACATGGGGTTGGGTGGAGTCAATGGGTTATTTTTCGAAAGGTCAAGAAGTTTTGGGGTTATGGAGGCAAGAGCAGATCTGAGAAAGTAAGAGGTGGACAACGAATATGATCGAAATACACTGCATAAAGCATTCAAAGAATTAATAAAGATATTTTTAGAAACATGATGACAAGATGAAAACCTAATGATCACTTGTTATATATCCTTATAAGACTAAATTCACTTAGGACTATAAAAGTAAAGTGGGCGCTATTTCTTCGTGTACTGACAAAAATACAGACCAAGTTGTAAAACAGAATTCAGCAAGATGCTACATGTGTGAGGAACCAACCATTAAATAGTTTGTCTCAAAAGTTTTCCTATTATTACTGAGCTTCTAGAATTTTTGCTTTATATCATTAAAGTTTTCTTTTTTAATATATACACTATCTTTTTATTATGAAGTGTACCTTTATTACATAAATAATCCCCATCCTATATTCGGTTTTGGCTCCTTCCTTAACCATTTGAATGATAAGCCTTCTGACAGGACAGAGACATCTCTTCAGAAGGGAACATGGCAGTAGAGAAAGATCGTTACTAGGACAAGCTTGCTATTGGGGGGAACACACAGACTCTTGTCTTGAAGCTTGGCCTCTTAAACTGTGGAACACTAGCACACATAAGTGTGCAAATTATGAAAAATTTGCCACCAGTGATGTTTCTGAACATACAATGTTCAGTAATTTATTAAAAAGCAAATGTGCCATGAGCCAGGGGATCTCTGGTAGAGCTTGCCCACTCTTTATCTTGAGAGTTGACTGACACTTCGATTGTGACCACCGGGCAATTACACTGTGCAATGGTGTCACACCACACAACTCCAGCGACTCTGCCTCAAATCGTTCTGCTCAGACTTAAGTCCTTTGTCTGTTGTGAGGTGCAATGTTTTTACTCCATGTACATAAATTTCTGCTGTTATGGAAACATATGGTTTAATTATGGAAAACAAAGACTTTAAATATTTTCCTACTGTCATTCCTCTGCATGTAAATATACAAGTATATCTTTGGAATGCATTGTGCTAGAATATTGAATTTTTAAAATGACTGAGTTGGTGATTCAAATTTCATAAGAATTTGCTAAATGAATTTTGGCTTTGGATTAGAATAGAATTTCCAGCAATTTCTGAAATGACCCTAGGCATACTTCGGCCATTTTGTACTACATATTTATCCAAATTTATATTAGCACTCATGATTACAAATCAAAGTATCAATTGGCTCTGGGAAATGTTGAAGGTGCTCTGAGACCTTTAGCACCAAAAATTAAACCAGGATTTAATTTGTTATGTAAAAATAAACACACACATTCATCTCATTGATCTTTAATAGTAAAAGATTATGTATATCATGTATGTAGATGATATATGTATATATACATGACATATATATATATATATCAGATAATCCAGTGTTAAAATAAAATTCTCTATAATTTGTTTTAAATATTGATTTTATAACTCTGTTATATAAAGGGTATCTTAGTCAGGGTTTCTATTCCTACACAAACATCATGACAAAGAAGCAAGTTGGGGAGGAAAGGGTTTATTCGGCTTACACTTTACATACTGTTATTCATCACCAAAGGATGTCAGGACTGGAATTCAAGCAGGTCAGAAAGCAGGAGCTGATGCAGAAGCCATGGAGAGATGTTCTTTTTTTTTATTGGGTATTTATTTCATTTACATTTCCAAAGCTATCCCAAAAGTCCCCCACATGCTCCCCCACCCACTCCCCCACCCACCCACCCACTCCCACTTCTTGGCCCTGTTGCTCCCCTGTACTGAGGCATATAAAGTTTGCCCGACCAATGGGCCTCTCTTTCCACTGATGGCCGACTAGGCCATCTTCTGATTCATATGCAGCTAGACACACGAGGGATGTTCTTTACTGGCTTGCTTGCTCTGGCTTGCTCAGCCTGCTCTCTTATAGAACCCAAGACTACCAGCCCAGAGATGGTTCCACCCATAAGGGGCCTTTCCCCTTGATCACTAATTGAGAAAATGCCTTACAGTTGGATCTCATGGAGGCATTTTCTCAACTGAAGCTCCTTTCTCTGTGATAACTCCAGCTGTGTCAAGTTGACACAAAACTAGCCAGTACAATTAACCCTTTGTCAACGTGACACACAAATACATCACTAGTAAGCCTCAACCCTTAGTTCTTATTCATCTCCAAGATCTTAAATAACTCTAAAAGTCCCACAGTCTTTACATATTAAAAGTTTAATCCTTTTAAAATATCCAATATCTTTTAAAATTCAAAGTACTTTAAAATTCAAAGTCTCTAAACTGTGGGTTTCACTAAAAAAACTTCCTTCAAGAGGGAAAAATATCAGGGCACAGTCACAATCAAAAGCAAAAATCAATTTCCAGCCATCCAATGTCTGGGATCCAACTCACGATCTTCTGGGCTCCTCCAAGGGCTTGGGTAACTTCTCCAGTCATGCCCTTTGTAGCACACACCTTGTCTTCTAGGCTCCAGTTGCCTGTACTCCACTGCTGCTGCTGTTCTTGGTGGTCATCTCATGGTACTGGCATCTCCAAAACGCTGCTGTCTTCCACTGTAACTAGGCTTCACCAATAGCCTCTCATAGGCTCTCTTCATGGTGCCAAGCCTCAACTCCTTTTCATGACCCCTTCAATCCTGGGCCATCAATTGCAACTGAGGCTGCACCTTCACCAATGGCCTTCCATGATCTCTCACAGTGCCGAGCCTCATCTGCTCTACGTGACCCCTTCATGCCTTCAAAACCAGTACCACCTGGGTAACTATTACATATTACCAAGTCCAGCCACAGCACAAGGTACAACCTTGGCTATCCCTGGAACACAGCCTCTGTGCTCTCAGAAAACACTTCCCAGAAGATGTCACCTCAATGATGCTGATCTCTTCTTAATCACTGCTAATTTCTTAGCTCCAGCTAACCAGCATCAATAGTCCCAGTAATGCAAAGTTTTCACTTTAGTAGTTTTGGTATCTTGTTAATCACAGCTGATTCTTCAGCCCCATCTAACCAGAACCACAGACTCTTCACAATCCAAAATAGCAATGGCCCTGAAAAGAGTCTTAATCTTCCCTTTGAAATTTCACAAGCCAGGCCTCCATTTTCTGCACTGTTCTCAACATTATCTTCCAAGCTCCTACACAACATCCCACAGAGCTCTTAATACTGAATGGATCTTCTGGCCCAAAGTTCCAAAGTCCTTCCACAGTCCTCCCCAAAACATGTTCAGGTTGTCACAGGAATACCCCACTATGCTGGTACCAATTTGTCTTAGTCAGGGTTTCTATTCCTGCACAAACATCATGACCAAGAAGCAAGTTGGGGAGGAAAGGGTTTATTCGGCTTACACTTCCATACTGCTGTTCATCACCAAAGGAAGTCAGGACTGGAACTCAAGCAGGTCAGGAAGCAGGAGCTGATGCAGAAGCCATGGAGGGATGTTCCTTACTGGCTTGCTTCCCTTGGCTTGCTCAGCCTGCTCTCTTATAGAACCAAGACTACCAGCCCAGAGATGGTCCCACCCACAAGGGGCCTTTCCCCCTTGATCACTAATTGAGAATATGCCTTACAGTTGGATCTCATGGAGGCATCTCCCCAAGTGAAGCTCCTTTCTCTGTGATAACTCCAGCTGTGTCAAGTTGACACAAAACTAACCAGTACAAAGGGTGATGTATAAAGTAATCACAGTGGGAAAGCTTACCCTGTCCTGAAGGGCCATTTTCCCAGGGGGCTGACTCAGGACAGGAGGTGATGGGTGCCTGAAAACCTCCAAGTGCCTTCTTGCCAGGGAGAGTTTGTGGTCATGTGACACATAGCCATTCCTAATTGCATAGCCCCAAATATGTTTTGTTTTGTTTTGTTTTGTTCAGTTCAGTAAAACTCAAAGCACTTAACAAGTCAGCAGGATACATGCCCTGGGCCTCCTGAGCACCAAATTTGGGGCAATATAAAAGCAAATCAAACTTCCCATGAAATTTGTGAAAGAAGGGTATGAAACCCAATCGGAAGCTGAGCCAAGAGATGGTGTTGGTGCTCAGCTCCCCTTTCTTTCCTCCCCTCTCCCCTTCTTCACCTCTCCTCCTTCCCCTCTCTCCCTTTCCTCCCTCCCCTCTCTCCCTCTATTCCCTCCCCTCTCCCCTTTTTCTCCCTCCCCTCTCCTCCTCTCCTCCCTCTCCTCTCCCCACTTTTCTTCCTCCCCTCTCTCCCCTTTCCTCCCTCCCTTCTTCCCCCTTCCTCCCTCCCCTCTGTCTTCCTTCTTTCTCCTCAGATAGTTATTGAATATTCATATGTCTCAGGCACTACCCTGTTCTAGATACAAAGTTGTAAGTGAATCAGATATAGCCCTTACTTTCCTGGACAATAATATCTAGTGGCAAATTAAGGTTATAACTCCTGTTTTTATTATTTGCCTGGCTAATCTTGGATCATCAGTTTATACTGCACCTAAAATATGTACATTGTAATGACTAATGAAAGTTGATTTTGAATTTTTGAAAACACATCTAAACCAATTTACTTCATTGAGAATCTCATTTGGGATGGAAAATTGCAAGTTTTTGGACACAGATGCATAGAAATGATGAGAGATGTTAATCTAATTTGAAACTGTCAAATACGAGCATAGAAATATAAAAGTCCACCATTTGAAATAGCTGCAGTAAAAAGTTGTGCAAAGGTCAGGAGTTTTGTTTCCTATTCCCTCTGATTAGTGTTCAGGGAAGCTAGTTGTGATACATTCATTTCTAGCTACAGTATTTTCAACTTACAATGATTTGTTTGGATGTACAGTTCTGTCTTAGGGTTTCCATTGCTATGAAGAGTCACCATAACCAAGGCAACTCTTACAAAGGACATTTATTTGGGGCTGGCTTACAGTTTCAGAGGTTTAGTCCATTATCATCTTGGCAGGAAGTTTGGCGGCGTCCAGGCAAACATGGTGCTGGAAAAGGAACTGAGAGTTTTACATCTTGATCCAACTGCATCCAAGAGAAGATTGACTGTCTCCCAGGCAACTAGGAGGAGGGACTCAAAGCCGACCCCACAGTGCAACACTTTCTCCAACAAGGCCACACCTCCTAATAATGCCACTCCTTGGGCCAAGCTTATTAAAAGCACCACACCATCGTTGGGATCTCCCTTTCACAAATGAGAATGTAGAGGCAGTGTTAGGACAGAGTCAGACTTTAGGTGTAGATATTGCCATTCTAAAGACCATGCTCCTTTTTTTTTTTTTTCATTTTTATTTCTTTTTTTAAATTTTTTAATTTTTAATATTTTTATTACATATTTTCCTCAATTACATTTCCAATGCTATCCCAAAAGTCCCCCATAGCGCCCCCCACTTCCCTACCCACCCATTCCCATTCTTTTGGCCCTGGCATTCCCCTATATTGGGGCATATAAAGTTTGCAAGTCCAATGGGCCTCTCTTTCCATTGATGGCCGACTAGGTCATCTTTCGATACATATGCAGCTAGAGACAAGAGCTCCGGGGTTCTGGTTAGTACATCATGTTGTTCCAACAATAGGGTTGCAGATCCCTTTAGCTCCTTGGGTACTTTCTCTAGCTTCTCCATTGGGAGCCCTGTGATACATCCAATAGCTGACTGTGAACATCCATTCCTGTGTTTGCTAGGAAGAGACAGCTATATTTGGGTCCTTTCAGCAAAATCTTGCTAGTGTATGCAATGGTGTCAGCGTTTAGAAGCTGATTATGGGATGGATCCCTGGATACGGCAGTCTCTAAATGGTCCATCCTTTCATCACAGCTACGAACTTTGTCTCTGACTGCTATCCCATTACTACCTGTCTTAAGGACACTGACATATTGATACTTTATGGGAATTTTACATCTTATACATGAGGATTCCTAGGAGTCATTTAACACCTATACCTTCTTCCTCCCTTTATCTTGTAAACTACTCACATTTGAGTGTCTATTTTTAGAAACTTCTATGCAACACTTTCACTCTGATGTGGTGACTTCCAAGTAATATAGGTACAGATTATAAGCCATGTCTTGGCCATGAGGACTCTCAGTGTCCTGTACAAATTAATGAGTTCCCATTCTCCTAAAATGTTAGCTTAGTCTTGTTAATCACCATTAAATTTAATTTTAACAAGATACATGCATGCCAATTGGCTCCTCTAAATTTATTTCTTGTAGGCAGATATTCCTATGATCCTGTATTTCACCATGGTCAGATTAACAATTTTTGCTCAGCAATATTAGCATTGCGTTAACATTCACTGCCTGAATGCACAGTACTTGGCTTCTCTTTTCAAGTGTTGTTGAGAAGGAAATAGCCATTTTGCTAAGGAGCAACATTTTAAATTTGCTTTATTTCTAGGTTGTGAGGACTTCCTTTGCTTTTGTTTGATGCTTTTTAAATGGTATTTGTTCGCTGGTTAAAAGGGCAGCCTTAGAGGACCCCAACTGTGTTGGTGCCACATTAATGGAAGAAAGCTCAGGGCATCCACTTGAATTAATTCCACAGAGACAGAGCTCAAGTTTGAAGCCTCCACTTCTGTCTCTGACACATCTTCCATCCGTCAGTAGCTTATGGCTTTTGGCCTATCTGAAATCTGTATGGTGTGTGTGGCTGCCCTGTTCTGATTGCCTAAGTGTTATCCCCAACAAAAAGTTTTCTCTCTATTGCTTGGACAGCACAGACCCTTGGCATGGGGAGTGAATGAGGGAGACTTTACAGAAAGTTTTATCAGAGCTTTACAAGCAGTTTAACTTACCAGACCCCGAAGCACTCAGAGCGGCAAACAAACCCTTTTCAAGCAGTACCCGTGCGCTGTTTCCAGCGTTTATGGTGAATATTTATTGTATACATTGCTTTTGACCTGATTGCTGCTTTCAACAAATGGTTGCCAGAACATGCATACAAACACACACGCATTGCTCTCTGGGTCAGAGGCATGAAATGATACACACTTCCAGATTACAGCTGTGCCTTAGCCCTGGATGTATTGCTAATTATTTGGAAAATCCGGGGCAAGTAAGGTTGGTTATGTTATTCTCTTAAAGGCAGGTTAAACAGACAACCTGAGCACACAGCAGGGTATCAGGCTAAATCTTAAGTGCCCTCCACATGTATTGCTTACATGACTGTGAGTTCCCATCTCTTTGAGTGTAAGAGATATTTTCATACAAATGCATTAACACATACTTGAAATCCAGAAGGAAGATAACAGAGGTTTCTTGTCCTCATTTAAACAGAAGGTGGAAAGGGGTACAAATTAATGAGAAAGCTGTGGGTTCCTTTTCTCCCTTTCTTTGTCTTGTTGTCAAGAGGGCCCTGCGAACACTTATTAAAGGTTATTTTTGAATCTCGGTGGTCAGTGGAACTTGCTTCTTTTACTCATGGAAATATTTCAGAGCTTCTCTTCACCTGTCTGACCTCTAACAATGGTCGTATTTCAAAGGAGCGTAGTATCTTGTAAAATCTAGAAGCTTGCATGCCTGCATATCTGATTTTGCCCATTTTACCTGCAACCCGAACAGGTGGAAGAAACAGAAATAAGAAAAACATTGAATAATTGGAGGAGAGTGGTCAGGAGAGTGAGTTAAATAGAGGACAATGCTGTTGACTGGAGAATTACATAGCAAGTCCTAAGGGTCGTTGAAGGTGGAAGGGAGGAAAAGTGCTGTGAGTGGACGTGTCAGAAATTTCTATTAATTTCAGGAATTGGGGAGGATGGAACAAAAGATTCCAGAGCTAAAGAGAGCTAGAAGACTGTTCTCTGGGAAATGGAAAAGGGGGAATCTGGAGTGTTTTATGTTATCTAGATTTAAAATGTGACATAGCTTGTTTAACATAAATAGAATAGATATAAAAGTTGGCAATAGAGGTACAATGTGGCCACAATACTGACATGACTCAGAGAAAGCATCTGGCTGTAAAGTTGGTTTGAGGGGTTTAAAGTCAAAGCTTTTAAAATACACCCATCAAAAGGTGATGTCTAAGACCAGACTGTATAAAATAAAGATCTCAACAAAGAGAACTCGATCAAGGTCCATCCAAACCTCACAGAATGGAGACAGCACTGGCATCACAGATCATCTTAAGGAGCAACTTAAGACATTAAACTTCAGTCAGGTTTTATAATGGTGAATCCTACATATTCTCTAATCCAAACAAGCTGGACCTCTGGTTTTTAGCCTCTCAATCTTCACTTTCATAGTTGCAGTGGGACATTTGGGAACCTGGCACCTCTGGTTAGACAGGTGCTGCTCACTTATCATGTCCACTTCTCTGAGGGGGAGATACAGGCCTGTGCCTTTTGGAGGACCACTCTTGGAATACCCGTTCCCTTCCCATCTTTCTTAGTGTCAAAGAAACTATGTCTTATTAGGTCAAACTGTTCCTTTTTAATGTCAAACATCAGCCTTCCCTCCTCAACCTGAGAGATCATGCCAGCCTAGCTTTTCCTGAGGCTCTCTCTTCTAAACAAAGGCTGAGGAGACACAAAAAGAAAGAATAAAGGTTCTTATTCCCTCTCTCTCCTCCACACCCTTCTGTCAGGTAAGAAGAGCCTTACATGTTAAATCATAAGGTAAGTTTTCAATTGTCTCCATTCTTCTGTATCAGGAGGAACTTGCAGAAGTTAAGGTCTTAATAGATAATTGGGCCTGTTCTCTCAATAATACCAGGATTTTATAACAATTTTTGTTGTATTTCTTCTGTGTTTACCCTGGAAATTCTGGAAAGATTCCTACAGCAGGAAAGTACAGTAGACATGCCAGTACAATGACTGTGCTCCTCGTAGCATTTATCATTCGTATCATGAATTAATAAGTTGGTATTCTCATCCATATGGTCTGGGTTAATGAGACTGTGTCCCAGAGATATGGCCCCACTTAGGCTGAGACAGATGACTTTTAGCTGAGTCTGCAAAGCTGAAGGCCAGACTTGGCACCAGAGTAAAATCACAGAGATAATGATTGCCTCTCTAGAAGCCATCTTGGTAGGCAGCCAACCTGCCTCTCTTGGTGGCATCTGAGCTCCTTGAGAACATGGAGCATCATTCATTCATTCATTCATTCATTCAGTCTGTCAGTCAGTCAATCAGGAAGTAGTATCTTGCATTATTGCTATGATACAATTATATTATAGTACCACAGGGCTCTACATAGTAGATGAATGGGTGTATTGCCCTATTTTGTACATTAATATAAAAATACATCTTAAATTGTTATTTTAAAACTCTGATAAAAGGAAGCATTTCCAGTATGGTGAGTGAGGACATCCCCAAACTATTTCTCCAGAAAAGTAAAGAGAACACTTGCAGAAGTTATGAAAATAAACTCTTTAAAGTCTTAGTTAAAAAAATATAAAATCTGAGAAATATCAGTGACCTTTGTGATACTTCTACTTGTCCTTCCATCTGTGTGTATGTGTGTGTGCATGTGTGTAGGTGTGTGTAGGTGTGTGTGTGTGTGTGTGTGTGTGTGCATGTATGTAGGTGTATGAGAGAGTCCTGTATGGTAACTTTAAACACTAGCAGACTCACTACTATGAAAGACAGAAGCATAACAGCTGCTGGTGTGAACAGGTTTAGAACTCTCCAGAAAAGCCCCTCCTCAGAGCATTGCCATTATTTGATGTGCTTCACAATTCTCTAGGGAAGTACCATTCACAGAGCATTGTTACTAGGCGCCTATATTGGCACCCATTCTAGGAAGCTCACTATACCTAGCAAGTTTTTGAAAACAATAATTGGCAATTATTTAATATCCCAGGAATGTGAGGGCTTAACTGAAACTTAGAGCAATATATACAGAGTAAACAATCACAGAGGTTTGGGAAAGTTCATCTGTATCCCTGGCAATCTACAAAGTCATGTGCATGGGCATGACCCTGTTCATGCTCAGAAAATACCAGAGATATTCTCCTTCCTCACCTTGGGATGCCCTTGACTCTTCCTTAAGCAGGACGTGAAGGCACTAAAGGTAGAGCAACTGAAGCATTGCATGTGCTCTGTCATACATGTAGACTGGAGCTCGGCATGTGCTTTGCCACACATGCAAACTGGATAATTGCATATGCTCTGCCATACATGGACAGCCCTCAGCAAAGCAAGGGCGAGTCAGCACCAGGCAGTGCACACAGTTTCTTCAGCCATTAACAGACACTGGGATATGTGAAGAGAAATTTCTGTAGCTGCACGCAACCTAGATTTCAGTTTTTTTCAGGGTTATTCCAGGAATGCCACTAAACAAAAATGAACAATACAAACAGAACAAACTAGAACAGAAAGATAGAAATGGGAAGGGTCTGGTTTATAGAGCTTTCCCATTAGATCACCTAAAATTTTGACTCTGATAGAAAAGTTAAAGGAATCACAAAGAACCGGGTTATCATATAAGCAGTAAATGGGGCCCGATTCTAAAGGAGCTGTTGTGTTAGATTAACTACACAAAGGATTTAAATTGGCTGTTACAAATACATCTAATGAACCAAGAACCCATGTCTAAAGAAGCAAATGAAAATATGAAACAACGACCTGTCAAATAAAGAATGCCGATAAATTAACACAATAGACTATAAAATAGATGACTAAAAACTCAGGAGTTGACAAATTTGAAAACGGAAATGAAAATTTCACCAGAGAACTTAAAAGTAGAGTTGAGCTGGTAGAAGAAAGATCTGTAACACCAAAGAAGGCTGAGGCTTAGTTATGTAGTCTGGAAAACAGAAAGGAGAACAGAATAAAAATAAGCAGTACCTTCGAGGCCTCCAAGTGTTGTCAGGTACATCACAATGTACACCATGATGTGCCAGGATGAGAGGGCTGAGCTGGGAAAGAGACAGAAGGGGTATATGGAAAAATACAGACTAGAACTTTCTCAAATTAGGTGACAGATAGAAAAAGAATAAAATATCTTCATATGCTATACGTAGACACGCAGGCTATCAGAGGAGAAAGAGAACCTCAACACACTCAAACGAAGTCAGACAAGAGTATATGAAGGATTGCTAGTGATGGAGCTGTCTTTTCTCCAGAAACCATTAAGGTGGGGTCAGAGGATGAGATATTCAAGATGCTGAAGAAAAAGAAGACCATGCCAGTGTTTCATAAACTTCCCTAAGCAACAGAAAAGAATGGGAAGCTCTTTCAGTTCAGGCTGATAGAAAACAACAAAAAAGTTCAAATCTTACTGCAAAGCTGTATTTTCCTAGAGGTTATGGTATTGCAAAAGGATTGAGGCATAGGTGAACAAACAGAACTGAAGAGTTCAGATGTATGTTTTTGCTCAAGTAAGTTTTTACCAATGCCCACATCATTTAGTAGGGAAAATAGTCTTTTCAAACATGCAACTGAACAACTGAGCCTTCACATATAAGAGGATGTAAACATGTAGAGGATATTTACATACAGGGGATGTTCACATGTAGAGGATGTTCACATGTAGAGGATGTTCACATGTAGAGGATGTTCACATATAGAGGATGTTCACATGTAGAGGATATTCACATGTAGAGGATGTTCACATGTTGAGGATGATGTTCACATGTAGAGGATGTTCACATGTAGAGGATGTTCACATATAGAGGATGTTCACATGTAGAGGATGTTCACATGTCCAGGATGTTCACATGTAGAGGATGTTCACATGTCCAGGATGTTCACATATAGAGGATGTTCACATGTAGAGGATGTTCACATATAGAGGATGTTCACATGAAGAGGATATTCACATGTAGAGGATGTTCACATGTAGAGGATGTTCACATGTAGAGGATGATGTTCACATGTAGAGGATGTTCACATATAGAGGATGTTCACATGTAGAGGATGTTTACACGTCGAGGATGTTCACTTGTGGGGATGTTCACATGTAACAGGATAAAGTGTTGCCACAGAACTCACTCTGTCTACATGGATTAACTTGCTATTAACCATAGTTATAAGTGATAGAATTTAAAGTTTTAAATTAATAAAAAATGTTACTAAATATTCCTGATTGAAAATCTCTAAATGTTTAATTGGTAATAATGTTTAAATAAGAGAATAGTTTCTTTAATATAATATCAAAAGTATAAACAACAAAATAGAGACATTAGATTTCATCAAAGGATGCACATGCTTCAAAAGATATCAATAAGAAAATCAAATGTGATCTACAAAATGAGAGTGACTGCCACACATTTCTAACATGGTTCCATGGACCTTGTTACCATCTGAAATTCTGTCTGATCTTCAAAGTATCAGGCCAACAAATAAAGAAAAATAAGTTAGCAAATTATCAACTGTGATAGAATTTCAGTAATTATAATTTTTATAACTCTAAATTTTTCTTGAGATATTTTATAATACTCAAAAATAATTTCTAAAAAGGGAAAACAACCCTTTGACAAGCATATTTTAAAATACTGTTAGCTTTCCAGTTTGTATTCATTTTTATCTGAATTAATTTGTGTGAAAATACTGTACATAAAAGCTTAAATATATACCTTAATGTAAGTATTGATTTCATATTTCTTTTTTAATTATGCTGGATAACATTACCAAGTTATTGAGATTAGTTAATTGCAATCAGTAGCTATAATTTCCCAAGGGTCAACATTGCCATACATTATAACTTGCTCATGCCCAGTAAGCTAACTTTAATTGCACAATTATTCCATATCTATATATCTTCTGCCATGAGTGACACAAAATAAGAAGACTCTACAGGTCCGACTCACAGAAAAGTGTGTAGTTATTAGGCATCAGGTACCTTGCAAAAATAACATGACTCAATGTAACATGATTTACACAGATTAATTCATCGAATTTTTCTCTTAATGCCTGTATCTTCAGGCAATTGAGAAGCTCAACCTGTGATCTGTGATCTCCAAGGAGTTTAGTTGTGGGTGTGGTGCCTGGATGCTCTTGTCTGCTCATCGGTTTTCCAAATTCCAAGTGCTCATATTCTGTGCACTTTTTGCCAGTTTGCCACTTAGTGTCACTTGTAGCGTTATAAGCAAAAAAAAAAAAAAAAAAAAAAAAGTGTTTTTTTTTCCTTCTGAAGCTGACAGCCAGTTTCTTTGCCACCCACTCAGCCTGCCAACTCCACTCCTACCACAGAGACTCTCCCCAGTTCTTATGTCCTTGGTTATTGGAAGGACCCGCTGACTGACAGGAGAAACAGTGGGAGGAAACGTGGGAGGAATTGTGCAACAGGTTGAAGAAATAAATTTCTCGCTACGGAGACACTGTCTTTCCTCAGCATTTTTCTGTCTTGGTTTTCTACGGTTTCCCAAACATCCAATACTTTATGCAAATAAACTTTCTTACTGGGGATCTTTCTAAGATATTAAATGGCTTTGTACATTGGATGAAGTCATAATGACATTTATTCTTTGCTCTCTAACCTTTAATGTTATTCTTCTAGCTTCAGCTTTTATAATAGTCTCAGAAATAAAGCCATTCTTTGTCTGAATGTGCAAGAGTCAGGAGATTTCAGGCTATCAATGACAGGAATAGAAAAGTGAGCCTCAGCCCAGAAGGAGATGTGTAGAGGTATGTCATACCCCTAGCACAAGAAGACAGATGGAACCAAAGGCAAAGGAGACTCACCATGCTTCCTCTTTTATATCCTTTTCTCTCTGCAGAGAGCTGTTCCTGTCCTTGGGTCCATAGTGGAGAAACATGGTTATTCCTGCGCATTCATATGTGATAGAGTGTGTCATGCTCCCTCCCTCTCCCTCCCTCTCTCTCTCTCTCTCTCTCTCTCTCTCTCTCTCTCTCTCTCTCCCTCTCCCCCTCTCTCTTTCTCCCTCTCCCCCTCTCTTTCTCCCTCTCCCCCTCTCTCTTTCTCCCTCTCCCCCCTCTCTTTCTCCCCCTCCCTCTCTCTTTCTCCCTCTCCCTCTCTCTTTCTGCCTCTCCCCCTCTCTCTTTCTCCCTCTCCCTCCCTCCTTTCTCCCTGTTCCCTCCTCTCTTCCTCCCCCCGTCCCTCCCAGCATTTCTCTTCTGTTCTAACCAGCTGCCTTATGTTAAATGCACACGTAGTGAAATGTTTGCCAAGTTCCCATGACCAGATCAGGAAGGAGGTCAAGTAGAGGTACACAAGATGCCACAACGTGTCATTGTTGCTGCAATGGTTATAGTAAGATATAAAGACACTTTTTTTAAGTCACCAACTAATGGGCTGAAAGCAGAGGGTGTGGCCATGAGTTTGGAGCTAAAATGTTGTAACTCCCGGTTCTGTAGAGGAAGAACCCACACAGTCACAGTGGATTGCCTTAGGGACAGCAACACTGTCTTCTTTTCTTCCATTCCTGTCTTTAATCAGTTCTCATTAGTGTTTGCCAAGCAATACAGAGCAAAAGCCCAATAGTGAAGAGTTTAGAACAGAAAAGCAAATATGAAAATGTTCAGTAATTTTCTTATATATTTAATTGTGCTACTTAATCAATTATGTTAAAATGCCAAATTATTATACCTAACAAGTTTTTATGAAAGGCTAAAAAGGAGAGAAGACTGAAAATAAGGTCAAGTATCAAAAAACTATAAAAATAGTTTACAAAATTAGAATATAAGCAATTAAAATAATTATTAATAAATGAATTTTCTAAAAAATACATAGACTTTCAGGTGAAAATTATAGATTTAATTTTATGTTATATGATAAATTTATCTTAAGAAACACTCCATAGCTGTAACCTTAAATGTAGAGAATGTTGATGCTAATTGTTGGGTTTCATCAATTCACTATATTCCTTCAAAACGATTTTATCTGATTATTTTCATGTGTCTGGGCGTAAGTATGTGTACAATGTGAATTCAGGTGCCCACAGAGGACACAAGTGGACTTCGACACCCAGGGGCTGCAGCTAAGGGGGCTTGTGAGCCACCTGCTCTGGATGCTCAGAACAGTATTCAGTCCTCTGGAAGAGCAGCAAGCACTCTTTCTCACTCAGCCACCCCTCTAGCCCCAATTAATTCAGTATAGTCCCTTTAATTTCTAATCTTTTCATTAGTTTTTACATTTATTTGAAATTTGATTAAGCTTATTTTATTTTTGTCCTTTGACCACACTATCAAAGAAAACCTGGGAGCCCTGTGGAATTTCTGTAAATCCATGCCTATGTTTGGACAGTAAAACATAGAAGAAAACTTGCAAAGATGGTTAAAAAGGACCTCAACTGCTTCATATCCATTCCCTTGTGGGTTTCATGAGGCCTACCTCATCATCTCTACTTCCCTGTGAGCAGTCTCTATGGACACTGAGTATCAGAAGGCACACTCCTTACCTCCAGGGGTCTATGTCTTCAGCTCATCCTTATTGAGATCTACTACAAGAAAGGTAGGAAAGGGTGTAACAGCCAGAACAGAAGCAGTATGCAATGAATGTGTGGTTTTAAACAGAGGTTACAATAGAGTAAGAATCTGGAAATGAACATTCCATTAAACAAATTGCGTACGCAAAGGCTTTTAGAACACTGTGGAGATAGAAAATCAAATCAAAACAAAACAAAACAAAACAAAACAACTGTGTTCCTCCAGATAGGGAGCCTTAAGTTTGCTTGTCTTTTAGAACAAGAAAAACAAAACATGAAAAAGCATCTTATTCAATTTAACTTACTTTAATTTCCATCTATCTATCTATCTATCTATCTATCTATCTATCTATCTATCTATCATCTTCCTACTTGTCTATCCACCCACCCATCCGTCCACCCACTCTATCTACCTCTTACTGTTTGTGGCCTTTCCAATTTGTCCACAGCTTTCATTTGACGTAAAGACTGCAAGTGATCACCATTCTCTTAGGTCTCATCAGGGTGGGGGGCAGGGTGAACAAGTCAGTATGTCCTCATCGTCTTGCACAAGGTTCACAGCACACTTTCTCTTTCTTTTTATTAAACTAATAAAATTTATTTTAAAATATACAACTCAGTATTGACATTTTTAAGACATCAAAATAACATTTATAATAGTTAAATGCCTCTTAAATGTACATGATATCTTCTAAAGCTAAAAGTAATATGCACTCAACCAGTTTTTAAAATCTATTTGGAATATTAAACATGATAGAAGTAGAAAAAATCTCTTATGAAGTCCTCTATGAAAGGAAGTTGTGACAAGTTCCTGATTAAACAGAAATTGTTCCATTTCCAAGGGTGAATACACAGTGTAACCGTGGTTTCATAGGATCAATTGGGTAGTGTTCCTTCTGTTTCTATTTTGTGGAATAGTTTGAAGAGTACTGGTATTAGGTCTTCTTAGTATTCACCACTAAGGCCATCTGGCCCTGGGCTTTTTTTTGGTTGGGAGACTTGTCGACTGCTTCTATTTCTTTCTGGGTTATGGGACTGTTTGGATGGTTTATCTGACCTTGATTTAACTTAGGTATTTGATATCTGTCTAGAAAATTGTCCATTTCATCTAGATTTTCCAGTTGTGTTGAGTATAGGCTTTTGTAGTAGGATCTGATGATTTTTTTAATTTCCTCAGTTTCTGTTGTTATATCTCCCTTTTCATGTCTGATTTTGTTAATTGGAATACTGTCTCTGTGCCCTCTGGTTAGTCTGGCTAAGGGTTCATCTATCTTGTTGATTTTCTCAAAAAAACAGCTCCTGGTTTTGTTTATTCTTTGTATAGTTCTACTTGGTTGATTTTAGCCCTGAGTTTGATTTTTCTTTTTCCTGCGGTCTATTCCTCTTGGGTGTATTTGCTTCTTTTTGTTCTAGGGCTTTCAGGTGTGCTCATGGCACACTGTCCACCCCCTATATCAGGCTCCTCCCCATGGGAAGCAGCTCTGTCTTATCTTTCATTTGAAGTGTGTGGGGGATGTGGACAGAGCCTCAAAGGTCAGCCATGACATTCACAGTCATTTGTTGCATGAGAAACAGATATTTCACATAACAAACATAATCTTGTCAGAGGTGGAAATTAGTTCTGTTCCATCTAGATAATTCTCTTCATGTTATTTGCAGAATTTTTTGTTACTTTGTCATGAAACCAAGACAAAAATCAAGAACCGATGGAAAACCATCTTAGTAAAAGAAGAAAGTAAAATGTCTGACCCTTTACCGTTTACAAAGATGTACTACATGAGTTTCCCGTTCTGTCCTCACATCTAACTTGTGTTTATTATCCCATTTTACAGAAAGGAAAAGTAAGACAAAGAAGTCAGGAACCTTGGGTCTCCCAAACATAAATAATGAGTACAAGGCCAAGTCTTGTATGTTTTCACTAGTACAGTTATTTCTGCTCCCAGATCGGTCACAGCTGCCCCTTACCTACCCTGTCCTTCCCTGGCAAAACTCTGTTATTGCCTACGTTGGGACACACTTCCTGAAACCCCCCTGTCCCCTATTTATTTCCAAGAATCAATCTATTCCTATCTCACCGTCTGATTTGTTTGCTTGGCTTTCTCTTGAGAATAGAAAATCAGGACTTATTTATTTTGTTCTCTACAGAGTATAGCACAGCATCAGATACATTATAGCTATTTAGAAACTGACTAGTTTTCCTCCTAATGACAGGGTTTATGCAGCAACACTAGAGTATTGAAAAGTTTCTATAGACTGCTAAAAGATTGCATGGTGGTGGAGGAAGCTGCTGTTCCCATGAGGCTCTGAAAGGCGGTTGTCTCTGACATCCTCTTGACATACTCATTTCCCAAGTGAATAAGACCCTGGTACAGTCATAGGTTATGACAATAAGCAATTAGGAAAAACAATCTCCCAGATTACAATAGATGCATTTGTAATTTCTCTGAGTAATTTAAGACATTGATTTATAATTTATTATATTTCATGTGATTTTTCACATCTATCCTATTACTACAGCAGATCAAGATAAACTACCTAGAAATGCATTATGCTTCCTTATTCTTTTTTTTTAAATTAGGTATTTTCCTCATTTACATTTCCAATGCTATCCCATAAGCCCCCCATACCCATTCCCCCACTCCCCTACCCACCCACTCCCCCTTTTTGGCCCTGGTGTTCCCCCGTACTGGGGCATATAAAGTTTGCAAGTCCAATGGGTCTATCTTTCCAGTGATGGCCGACTAGGCCATCTTTTGATACATATGCAGCTAGAGACAAGAGCTCCGGGGTACTGGTTAGTTCATATGGTTGTTCCACCTATAGGGTTGCAGATCCCTTTAGGTCCTTGGGTGCTTTCTCTAGCTCCTCCATTGGGGGTCCTATGATCCATTCAATAGCTGACTGTGAGCATCCACTTCTGTATTTGCTAGGCCCCAGCATAGTCTCACAAGAGACAGCTATATCAGGGTCCTTTCAGCAA
Source organism: Mus caroli (assembly GCF_978045245.1). Classification (NCBI taxonomy): domain Eukaryota; kingdom Metazoa; phylum Chordata; class Mammalia; order Rodentia; family Muridae; genus Mus; species Mus caroli. The sequence goes on from NW_028227259.1 coordinate 21,031,818, forward strand.
AATCTTGCTAGTGTATGCAATGGTGTCAGCGTTTGGAAGATGATTATGGGATGGATCCCTGGATAAGGCAATCACTAGATGTTCCATCCTTTCATCACAGCTCCAAATTTTCTCTCTGTAACTCCTTCCATGGGTGTTTTGTTCCCAATTCTAAGAAGGGGCAAAGTGTCCACTTTTTGGTCTTCGTTCTTCTTGAGTTTCATGTGTTTAGCAAATTGTATCTTATATCTTGGGTATCCGAGTACATATTCTGTGAATTCCTTTATGATTGGGTTACCTCACTCAGGATGATATCCTCCAGGCCCATCCATTTGCCTAGGAATTTCATAAATTCATTCTTTTTAATAGCTGAGTAGTACTCCATTGTGTAAATGTACCACATTTTCTGTATCCATTCCTCTGTTGAGGGGCATCTGGGTTCTTTCCAGCTTCTGGCTATTATAAATAAGGCTGCTATGAACATAGTGGAGCATGTGTCCTTCTTACCGGTTGGAACATCTTCTGGATATATGCCCAGGAGAGGTGTTGCTGGATCCTTTGGTAGTACTATGTCCAATTTTCTGAGGAACTGCCAGACTGATTTCCAGAGTGGTTGTACAAGCTTGCAATCCCACCAACAATGGAGGAGTGTTCCTCTTTCTCCACATCCTCAACAGCATCTGCTGTCACCTGAATTTTTGATCTTAGCCATTCTGACTGGTGTGAGGTGGAATCTCAGGGTTGTTTTGATTTGCATTTCCCTGATGATTAAGGATGTTGAACATTTTTTCAGGTGCTTCTCTGCCATTCGGTATTCCTCAGGTGAGAATTCTTTGTTCAGTTCTGAGCCCCATTTTTAATGGGGTTATTTGATTTTCTGGAGTCCACCTTCTTGAGTTTTTTATATATATGTTGGATATTGGTCCCCTATCTGATTTGGGATAGGTAAAGATCCTTTCCCAATCTGTTGGTGGTCTTTTTGTCTTATTGACGGTGTCTTTTGCCTTGCAGAAGCTTTGCAATTTTATGACATCCCATTTATCGATTCTCGATCTTACAGCACAAGCCATTGCTGTTCTATTCAGGAATTTTTCCCCTGTACCCATATCTTCGAGGCTTTTCCCTACTTTCTCCTCTATAAGTTTCAGTGTCTCTGGTTTTATGTGGAGTTCCTTAATCCACTTAGATTTGACCTTAGTACAAGGAGATAGAAATGGATCAATTCTCAATCTTCTACATGATAACAGCCAGTTGTGGCAGCACCATTTATTGAAATGCTGTCTTTTTTCCACTGGATGGTTTTAGTTCCCTTGTCGAAGATCAAGTGACCATAGGTGTGTGGGTTCATCTCTGGGTCTTCAATTCTGTTCCATTGGTCTACTTGTCTGTCACTATACCACTATCATGTAGTTTTTATCACAATTGTTCTGTAGTACAGCTTTGGGTCGGGCATGGTGATTCCACCAGAGGTTCTTTTATCCTTGCGAAGAGTTTTTGCTATCCTAGGTTTTTCATTATTCCAGATGAATCTGCCTATTGCCCTTTCTAATTCGTTGAAGAATTGAGTTGGAATTTTGATGGGGATTGCATTGAATCTGTAGATTGCTTTTGACAAGATAGCCATTTTTACTATAATGATCCTGCCAATCCATGAGCATGGGAGATCTTTCCATCTTCTGAGATCTTCTTTAATTTCTTTCTTCAGAGACATGAAGTTCTTATCATACAGATCTTTCACTTCCTTAGTTAGAGTCACGCCAAGGTATTTTATATTATTTGTGACTATTGAGAAGGGTGTTGTTTCCCTAATTTCTTTCTCAGCCTGTTTATCCTTTGTGTACAGAAATCCCATTGACTTGTTTGAGTTAATTTTATATCCAGCTACTTCATTGAAGCTGCTTATCAGGCTTAGGACTTCTCTGGTGGAATTTTTAGGGTCACTTATATATACTATCATATCATCTGCAAAAAGTGATATTTTGACTTCGTCCTTTCCAATTTGTAACCCCTTGATCTCCTTTTTTTGTCTAATTGCTCTGGCTAGGACTTATTCTTAAGGTAATTATGTTACACTGGAGTGTCTCCAAAGGGTCATGTTGAGAAGGCTGACTAAAGACTGTGACAGAATTGAAACTTGATCTGCCAAGAATTTTGGAGGTGTACATGTCTTAGCAGTCACTCAGTGATCACTCCAGGCTGAGGGGCTTAAGCTCAAAGAGCACAGCATGAATTCTCTCAGATACGTACCTGGACATGAAGAGTTTCTCAATTTGCTGTGATTGTGAACAGTAGGGTACAAAGTCTACTGAAGCTGTAGTTGAATTTGGTAGGTTTTCCCTCAAACCATTAAGGATACCATAGAGTCCCCTGTGCTAGATAGATTGCATCAATATCCTAGAGGCATTAAAGACAGGTAATGATGAACTATTTGGCTGCTATTATGCTAGGAAAAAAAAAAGAACTGAATCCTCTACCTAGGCAGCTCTGAGGTTCCATTCTTGATCAATAGTTCCATTTCATAGTGCCAGCTTCATCTTACCTTATTTACTCATTACCTTATTTTTACCACGTTCTGCAAACAGTAGATGAAAAATCTAGACACATGACTCCCAAGACAGCATTCTTTCTACCCAGCCAACTAGAACCTCATGTACCCTTGCCCTGTCTTGCTTCTTGCTGGCCTCTGTAGATTCTGCATGGGCTACCAGGTTGCAAAGGTTTTACCCATGTTTTTTCCTTACACTATTCAGCCTCCCCCTCTTTCAAGCCTTGCAAAAAGACTGAGTGATTTTTAAAAAAATTATACCTCCTCTAAAATTATTTTTATAAATGCTCCATGCAGACAACCACTATCCTTCCAGCTTTAGTGAACTCACAGTGTGTGCCTTATTACATTGCTGGAAGTCATTTAAAGCTATACATTTTATTTTGACACTTATACTGGACTCCTGTAGAAGTAACCAAATATATATAATTTTCTGGTTTGCCAGGTATAGAGGAAGCCCTGAGACCATTTCTACCCTGAAGATTGTCTTGAGTGTGGCTGTTGTGTTATTTTACCTTTCTCTTGGTCAGTGGCCATGCTAGTGGCTTTGCTTTACTGTGATCTGAATGAAAGAATTGAAATGAGGAACTTATTGTGGGTCATGGTTTCATCTATGTTTGTCTGTTTCCATTGGCCCCTCTGCACTGTGTTAAGGTCATGGTAAGTAGGACAGAAGAACTATGGACGAGGAAGGGGATGGTGGAGGGAAGCTGCTCACCACACGGTAGCCAGGAAACAGAGCACTAAGATGGTGAAGGGATGAGGGCTGTGAGAAGAATCAATAACTAAGGTCACTTGCTGAGCTGGTGACCTGAGTTCAATCCCTGGAGCCCTACTTAACTCCAGAAAGGGGTCCTCTTCCCTCTACATGTATGCTGTGGCATATGTGTCTCACACTAACACATAAACACACACACACACACGTACATGTGTGTGTGTGCGCATGAGAGAGAGAGCTAGAGAAAGAGAGAGACAGACAGACAGAAAGCACATTTTAAGTTTGAAAAGTACTTTCAGAAAGAAGCTAGGGTAAACATGTATGCTTCAAAGCCTTGTACCCCAAAGACCCATTTTCTTTAACTGGGTTCCATTTTCCACAGTTGTACTACCTCCTAAACACCTGCTTTTGACCCCTTGTACCATTGATTAAACCATTGAATAAGTCAACATTCTCATGATCTGATCATCTCTGAAAACACTGCAACAAAACTGGTTGACTATTTCACTAACCTCCTGGGTTTATCTCAGTCCAAAAAGAATTCATCATCAAGAGTAACTGTCCTTATGACTGGAGTTTGCTAAGTTGTAAAGAGCATGTGTTGCTTGCTCTTGCAGAAGACGCAGTCTTTGGTTCCCAGCACCACATGGTGGCTCATAGTCATCTGTAACCCCAGTTCCACGGGATATTGGTACCTTCTTCTGGCCTCTGTGGGAACCAGATACTGAGATAGCTTGGCTGCTAAAGGGCTTACTATGCAATCATGAGGACTGGGTTCAGACACCTGGGTAAAAGTCATCAAAATATCTGTAACTCCAGTTCTGTAGAGACTGAGATGGGGGCATCTTGGGCCTTCTCTGGCCAGCTCTTCTTACTGAATTGGTGATCTTAAGATTCAGTGAGAAAGTCTAACCTCAAAAATAAGGTGAACAAAAAAATAGTAAGACAATATTAACTCTGGACTCCTGTAGATGCCTGTACAAATGTATTTGCACATCAGGATCAAATATACAAGTGCATGAACATGTACATGAGTACACACAGGATTAGCTATCCCAGTACTGAAGAATCACTAAACCGTTCTCTACAGAGTGGTGGGTAATAGCAGTGATGCATGCGGTGAGAAAACTGAGATCCTCATACACAAACATTACACACAGTAAAATATTGCTATTTGAGGCTCATTCTTCATATTCATGCAAAATTAATTTATAAAAATATGTGTTATTGTTTGTAGAAAATAAAGACTGAGAGAAAATGCTCTTTTGTGAGTTTTTCAAAAGCTGTAGCTAGTTATTTAATGTGAGTCTTATAAACAATGACTGGAATTTTTCAAAAAAAATGTTTAAGCCCACATTTTCACAAAATGAAAACAGTCAAATCAATTTCTGCAGTGTTCATAAAACCAGAAGGTAATTTGCATTTACCAAATAAAGAAGGACAAAGACCAAGAGAGGGCAGAACACATGAGCACAACATTTTGCATGACTTGGATTTAAAGAACAAAAGCAGAAATTCTAAACTGAAATTTAATTTCTGGAAAGAAATGGTTCCCCGTGCTAGATAACATTTAAAAAAAATTCAATTTGGAAAAAAATATTGAGAACATACCAGCTGAGACAAACGAGATTTATTCTGAAAACAGCGAGAAAATACATTCACTATTGTTACTGCTTTGTGGCTCAAGTGTGAGCTTATTAAGAGAAAAAGATCCAGAATATTAAAATGTGAGTCCAATGAAGAAAAACAATAACAAAATTGTTAAAAGAACAATAGAATTTATGAAGAAAGATTAGAGTACCATGTTAAATATGCTTTTCTATGTTGCCATTCAGGGTTCATAAGAACTCTCTACAAACATGGCATAGGTGTGAGACTCTGAGAAGACAAAGGTGCTATCCCCCGTGAGGCCACACAGCCGTAACTAACATTTGCATAAGAAACTCCAAAAGTGATCATAAAGACTCCAACCGTCTAGTATTTTAGATGGCTACGTATGCTCATCCATTCACCATGCGTGTCTATGCTACAGTAGTTTAATTTGAAGTTTGTCATAGAGATGATGTCATAAGTGAAGCACCTCTGGTGCGTAGCCCTGCTCCATACAGTCATAGAGTTCCAGCCCACTGTTGCCAAGATGGGCATTCAGTGTTTGGTCAAAACGTGAAATGTTTATGCAGTTATCTTCCTAGAACTACTTAACAGGCACACCTGACCTCTCCACATTTTTTCCATATCACAACATTGTCATCTACAAAGCTCATGCTTGAGAACCTTGTAAGTTACAAACAGAATGACAAAATATCATGAAGTTGGAAGTGGACTTTTTAAAAAATTATATCTAATTAAATGTCTCTGGTGTTAGATTTTAACCAAATGAAGCAGTGTTTTTCAGTGCTTACATATTAATTAGAGATCAATAATAATTTTATTAAAGACTCATATTTATTGGAATAGAATTTTTAAAATATGACAGACATATTTTAGGGAGAGTACTTGGAGAGGTTTCAGAACCAGGCAATGATTTGACTAAAACTCACAGTATCAAATCTTCCTGGTCACTTCTCCAGTCATAAAAGTAGCTATAACTGGGGCAGTAAAGTGTAGGACAAATTATGCAAACACAATGTAAACATTTTATATCCATTGCTTGTGCAATATCTTATGGATATATTTGAATGTTTGATATAATTTTTCTGTTTTTTTTTCCTTCCAATGATTTTGTGAAGTAAATGCTATAATGACCTGTGTTTTATAACAAAGGCAAAAGGAAAAGGGCCAAACTATTCAACATCACATAATAATAGAAATGGTGGATTCAGGATTCAGATCAAGACTGCTGAACACTGAGTCTATGTTTAATCATAACATTGTAGTGCTGCTCAGTTAGTATCTTCCTGTCAACCTTATCATAAATTTTTATTTTAGAACTTTGGAACAAAGCAGAACACTTAAAGCATGAAGATGTTGGAGAATAATTGTATTTAGCACATATTAATAAATTGCTTATTTTGTGTTAGACCTTTAGTCAGAGGAATTCTGCTCTTATGACCCTGTTTAATTCTTACAATGTATTAAATACAGGATTCAATATTCCTTTTTTATAAACCAGGAAATGGAGGCTTTAAAAGTTATAAAATTTACCTGTATTTAACAGGCAAAATGAAATTGGTAGAATTCAAATGCAGAATAAATTCTTTCTGAGTATATCTGGCTAAGAGACACCTTTTCCTGCATCCTCCTCTAGACAGCATCTCATGCCTTCCGGTAAATGTGCTGTCAAGTTGCAGTCATTCATTCTAGTGGAGAGCTTTGCATTAATAACCCAGCTGCTCTGTACCATGCCCCGCTTGTTAAGGACATCCTGGTGCTGGGACATGGATAAGTGGAGCTATATTTTTGGTGCATATAGATATTTGTCTGGAATCAACTGTAAGTCTAAAAAACATGGATCCAAAACAATATTTTTTTAAAGACAATATAGAACAAGCACTGTAAAATACAGTCTGCATTGGAAATGTTTGGGGAATAGTTTTGGACTCCGCATTAGCAGTTACCCAAGAAAAAGTCAAAGAGATAATGAATACATAGTACCTATCTAGTAGCATGTATCAAGAAATGATAATTCCATCATTTCTCAAAATCAGTCAATTTTGCTAATGAGCGAATTAATGCCAAAAAGATGACTGGCATGGTAATAATTATAAGGTCAGACTCAAACTCAGGTCTTCTGGCTCCAGAGCCCATTAATGTATTGAAAAGAAATATTTTCTACAGAAAGTCATGAGTAAGTGCCTAAGAAGAATATGTAGACATCATTGTTACTGTGCAAGGGTGATTCTTTTAAAATGTCTTTGAAGACTGACTGCAAAATTAAATAAAGATCATAAGTATTCATTGATCTTATGGCCAAAGACAGTGTCCTAAGACAGGTAGAATTAAAAAAAAAAACCCTAAGAACCTCATTTTTCTCTGCAAAATTGGAATTGAAGATTATTCCAGGCCACCTGTATAGTTCATATTTTTTCTTCTGGAGCCTTGCATTTAGTGTCTAACACCTCTTTGGTCTGGTCACAAAGTAGAAATGAGTATGGAACCCAAGGTAGGAATTGAATGGCAATTTACTGGGTTCAGTTGTCCTGTTGTAGCATGGTAATTGCACTACTTATCTTGAAGATTGCAAAGCTGAATGGGTAAGGTGTTTTTTGTTTGTCTGTTTTAATTTAAGTTAATATGGGCTTAGTTGTATCTAATACATTAAAATTCTGTTTTAACCCTTGTCATACTCAGTTGGTCTTGATATGTTGATTTATGATTTGTAAGTTCATTTCTAGGTTCTAGTACCATTTTTTAAAGATTTGTCTTATTGCTATTAATGTGTGTGTTCAAATTCCAGGTTTAATTCCCTAGACCTGGAACTGCAGGTGGTTGTGAGTTAACTAACTTGGATGCTGGGAACAGAACATGGGTCCCTTTGAAGAATAGCAAGCATTCTTAACCATCGAACTATCTTTCTAGCTCCCTAAAGTTATCATAGTAGTATTCGTTGTTGCTATTGTTTTATAATAATAGTTGTAATGATTACCTATCTTGATGTGTGTTAAATATTAAGAATGAAAGCTATAGTAACACTGGCTATGGTATCTTGAAGTATTTCTGTAAAATGACAGGCTACTTGTGCTGGGTATATTGCAGTAGAACAACTACTCGACAAAAAGTAGGAAGAGACATAGTTCATTCAACATATGTTTAGCTTTAAAATTTAATATTCTTAACTCTTTGCGACATGAAGGCAGTCTTTCTGTAAAGAGCCTACTTTCTACTTAAAACCACCCATTTTTCATAACAATGGCTATGACTACCAAAAATCTCAGAAAATAAAATAGCTTTATAAACTCCTTTAATGTCTGTGGGTTTGTTCAAATTTCATGAAACACACATGAAGCTCAAGTAAGGTTGTTATTCAACAGAGCCAATGAAATAAGTTGTTTTTGAAAGTTATGCTGTAATTCAACTGTTAAAAATTTGATTTGAAAACATTTACTTAAATTGTTAGCAATCTGTAGAACTGGATTTGCTAACTACAGAAAGTATACCAGGAAAAGCAAAGCAAAACTAAGTATGTTTCAGAAGGCATAAGTAAAGCTCTGTGTGCAAAGCTGTAGGATTGTGAGGTCTCTAAACAAGAACAGAATAAAGACATAGCATAGAATTCAGGTGGAAAGAACAACATCTTTCCCATTTTACACGTCATCTCTTTCTACATGTCACCAAACGTCACTTACCTAAATTCAATGGGCTCTACTTTAATATTAGTGAGAGTATGCTCTAGACTTACCATGGTTTTGCTATATATGATGCCATTTATGTTTATTAAAGTGTTCATTTAGTTTTCACAACAACCATTTGAGGAGGCCACAGTAAAGACAACCAGTGAATGGGGGGATACACCAAAGCCTCTGCTCTTCATCCTTCTCCCAACTTACCTTCACACAGAATCACCTTGCTATCTTGTGAAGATTTTCACAGAGGGGAAAAATGAAAACAAAAAGTGTTCACTCATTCAATATAAGCCTGGACAATACCCAAATACCAAGTAGTAAAATCATAGTCACACACCGTAGAAAGCTTGCTCAGCATCAGACTATGCTTTCATTTTGATGACAGTTAGAGGAGCAAGATAGAGCAATGAGAGGTCTAGGACCCCCCCCCCCCAGTGCAGCACACCAGATCTTCTCATATTACAGGAGGGTCTGCTCTTAAGAGTATCCCAGGACAGGCCAAATGAAGGCTGCAGCTCAGAGTACTTGTACAGAAGGAGAATCTCCATTTTAAAAAAGATTTTTTTAATGAGTTCTTTAGCTGTTCTCCTTCATACATGATAGAATAAAATGTATTGCTGCTTAACCATTATACTCCCTGCAAGCTCTGAGTAAATGACACCTGGCAGTCTCTTGAAAATGGCATCCTTGCCATTTTGGAAGTATGGCAGGGAAAAAAAGACAGAGACAAGCCTTGACTTGGTGCTACCTGTATGTTACTTCCCATAATGCAAAAAATTTGTGTATCTTCTTGTCAGTTGAGTGGCCATTATCAGCCATGTTGGACCACAACTAGTCTTAACTTGCTTCTTTCCTGAAATGGATTTGGTGATGTTAAGCCAGCATTCACACTGGTTCCAGATGTTGATATAACATCTCCACTGTGCTGGTTGTCTTTGTTCAGCGTGTACTGAGTGGCCTCTCACTCTTTGACTTTGCGTCTCCAAGCCCTCATTTCCCACGAATGACTGCACTGGATAACACAAATAGAGAACTTTAAAATATTTTATTTAATAGTAATATGTATATAACATGTTCAGATCCAATCTATCCCCATTCCTTTGCCTCCAATGTGAATGTTATCTTATCACCTAATGTTCCCTCTTAAATTTTTCTCTCTCCCTCTCTCCCTCTCTCTTCTCTCTCCCTCTCTCTCCCTCCTTCCCTTCCTCCCTCTCTCCCTTCCTCCTTCCCTCTATCCCCTCTCCCTCCCTATCTTTCTTTTAATTTAGTTCTGAGTCCATTTAGTTCTGAGTCCATTTAGTTCTGCATGTATGTACCTGAGTGTGGACCATCTACTGGAACATTAGCCTATCAGGACTTGCATCTCTAAAGAAAACTGACTGCTCCCTATCATTGGGCATCAGCTGTCAATATCTCTGATGACATTGGTGTGGCTTCTTAAATCCATCCCTCAATCTATGCTGTGAGTTAGACTGAGTTAATTTCTGCAAGTCTTGTGCATGTGTGAGTTCATGCGTGAAGCTGTGCTGTATGTCCACCAAATACACCTTGCTACAGGCCTCCCTTCCTTTTAGGTTTTACAATCTTTCTATCCTCTCTTTCATTGTGATTCCTGAGCCTTGTGGTAAGGGAATGGGATGCAGATGTTCCATTTAGAGCTTTGCATTCTACTAACTCTTATTCTCTGTATGTTGACTAATTGTTGAACTCTATTAATAGCCATCTGCTGCAAAAAGAAGCTTTTCTGATGAGGGTTGAGGGGTGCATTAACCTATGTGTATAAAGATAAGAACTTAGGGCAGTTTATTACTGTCTATTTGGCAGGACTATAGTACTAGGTTCTCCCCTGATGCCTGTGACCTAACCAGTCATGAGTATTTGGCCCAGTTAATAGTACCAATCATGGGGTCAATCTTATGAAGCAATCTTTAAATCTAATCAGAAAGTAGTTACTCCCATAACATTTAATCCACTATTGTACCAGTGGGGATTTCTTGCCAGGCCAGTGATTATTGTAGCTCTCAGGATTCACAAGAGGATATGACTCATTATTACTTTTCTTGTCTGGTAGCATGCACAGTAATTTTCAGCACTCCAAAAGCTAGCCAGTAGGAAGGGTGTTTTTAGGTTGTAACCACTTTGATTTCTCCTTGTCCTTTGACTTGGGTATATGATGTCTTCAGCAATAGGACATTATTAATTTTGTTGTCAGTATCTAGTTCTGGTGGACAACCAAGAGCAATGGCAAAAGGCTGTAATGTGTGGGGGCTTATGTGACCTGACGGACAAACAAGTCACTAAGAGGTAAGCCATACCTGGCACTGGATTGTTTATTTGACAGTAGATGGTGTCTGGGGAGACATTTCTCTCCCCATCCTTATCATAGGATAATTTCATTTAAGCCTTTACACATACATGTGCACATATACATACATACATACATACATACATACAGACAGACAGACACACACACACGTATATTTAAATTTGTGGAGCTGCTACAGTTCTATATTTCCATATGACACTTTCAAAAGTCTTTAGTCTTATTCATTCTTCTCCATATTCTCTTCCCTTCCTCTCTTCCATTCTTAACTCATTTATTCCTCTTTGTTCCATTATTCACCTGACCTTCTTCTGGCCAATGACATTCCATCCTTTTCCTGGTGACCTGTCTGTTTTCTTACCTTCTGTAGGTATCACAATTTAAACACAAATATCTAAATTTTCAACACTAGCATCCATGTGTGAGATAGAATATGTGGTGTCTGCCCTTCTGGATTACTTATTCAGGATGCTTGTATCCAATTCTCATAATTCCATTTTTCCTTACAGCTGGATAATATTTCACGTTGTATATGAACTCTATGTTTGTTACCCAATCTTCTGTTCGTGGACATCTAGATTTTTTTCGACTTTCTGGCTATAGTGAACAGAGCCATAATGAACGTGGATGAAGATATATATAATGTGTGTGTGTGTATATATATATATATATATATATATATATAGTATATATATAACGTATATATATTGTATATATATATATATATATATTATATATATTGTATATATTGTATATATATATATATATATACACATACTCCTTTGGGAATGTGCCCAGGAGTTAAACAGTTGGAATAGGTGGTATATATTTCTTCTGGGTTTTTGAGGAAACCTTGCACTGATTTTCATAGCGGCTACATCACTTTGCACTTCCTCCAACAGAAAGTAAGTGTGCACCTTACCCTACACAGATGGTGTTTGTTTGTTTCTTATCTTAGCCATTCTGACTGGGATAAGATGAAATTTCAAAAACATTTTTAATTTGCATTTTAAGGATCTTATTTTCTGGTGCTCCTGAAAGATTTTTTTTTCCTCAATATTAGCTCATTTCATCCTTAAAACAACCCGGTGTTGTTTGGATGTTGTTTCCTATATGCTCATGTATTAAATAAAGTCTTGATCCCTAGTCTCTTTGGAGGTGGTAGAAGTCTAGAAAGTGGAAAGAAAGAAAGAAAGAAAGAAAGAAAGAAAGAAAGAAAGAAAGAAAGAAAGAAAGAAAGAAAGAAAGAAAGGTCTTCAGGTGACTGGGAATGAGCCTCTAAGGGACATACTGGTACTGTCCTTCCTCGGTTTCATTTCCTGACTATGAGGTGAGGAGTCTCTACTGTGAACTGTAAACTCTTACACTTATATGCAAAAATATTGTCTCTTGCTGTTTTTAGCGTCTAGAATCATTTTTCATGGACCTTATATATTCCTGTAAGAGTATAAAACATCCAACAAGGCTTCCTATATATAGTATTACCTGAGAGTTTTTGTTGATAACTTCTTGCAGACACCATATTTCTACTTTCCATTTGATCACCTGGCCAGATTTATTTCTTTTCAGCAGAAAATGTGACTTAAAATGGAGGTCTCTCAAATCCTAGAGAAGACATGCTTCCCAATAAACATTGTGTTTCAGTAAAGATGGAACATTTAATATTAATTCATTCACCTCTTCAAAATGGCACACTGTAAATTCTACTATTTCAGTGACAGAGAACTGTGTCACACCAAATCATTCTTCTCCCTTTGAGAATGAAGCTTTGGCCTTTGCTGAGACTTTTGGAGAATCAGGGTTCTGGTGCAAACAAATCATGCAGTCACATGTAAGAAAGACTGTCATAATTAGAATTCCCCCTTTTTCTAACTAACATGCAGTGTTTCCAGAATAAGAAGAGGAAATTGGCATTGAGTTGTTTAAGAGCTCTGCAACAGCAATTGCAGTGTGAATTCTTAAACGTATGCTAGAGGAGGGGAATATTGTTACGTTCTTCCTAGAGTTTCTTGGGTGCCTCTGTATTCGGAACACCACACAATCATGTCCAGATCTGAGGACAGGGAATTCTGAAATGAAACACAGCTGGCCTGATATTTTTAAGAAAATTGTTAGGGAGACACTATGTGCAATCAGTTGAATTGTTCTTTTTCTTACCCTATTTCAGAAGATAGAAACAAGTTGTAAATGCAGAGTTGGTGTTCAGAATGTAAATTGGCAAGAGAATCTGTTTATGCTGTTAGATTTATGCATAAGCTGTAGATGCACAAACAAGGTCTTATTGACCTCAGCAGTTAAGCAGTGATCCAAAACAGGCTCATTGCATCCAATTCCACACTGCTACACAGCAGAGTTAACATAGTGGTTTTGAGGGCTGAAGTTGAAATCTCTTACTGGTTTAAAATTATTTTTTGAGAAATACAGATTTTATTAGCCAGCACTTAAATGAATGTAGAGTCAATATTTAATGCTGGCATTGCTGAGAATGTGATTGGATTTAATGGGAGTTAGCATTAGATTTTTCAGGGTCATCCTGAGAAGAAAATAAATTGCTCTGTATAGTTACACTGCTGGTAAATGTTACCACCGATTAGCGTATAATTGAGATCATGCTGAAAAACAATGAGTACACAAATGGCTTTAAGAGCATAACTTTAAAAAAATTATCAACTGATTCCATCTGAGCCGAGCTGGGGAATTGGAAATATAAACAGAAGAACGAGAGCATAAATTTTTGAGCCTACCTAAAGGATATTTGCTCTCTCAAACAATTGTTAATAATTTAACTGCTCAGTGAGTACCTTCCTGTTAAGCATGTTTTATTTGTAATGCCTGTGCCAAGTACTAACAGCAGAAGGCACTCAGGTGTAATTTTTTTTTCCTTGAGAGCTTGGATAAGTGATCATTATTCTTACCCATACTGTCAATGATATTTTATTCTTCATTTTAACACTAAAATATTACATGAATCCTCTGTCTTGAAATGCCAGTTTTCACATTTCTCTTAAGAAAATTACTACTACTCATAAAATATGTTCCAACTTCTAGTTTGTGTTTTTTATTTTCTCTAACAAATACTTTTATGCTTCTAATAGCTGTATGTCATTATTGGTCAAAAGAAATGGAAACACATTCAATGTTAGTAGAACTGATAATAAACCAGAATATGAAGAGTAAGGGCATTTTACCACTGTCACCAAGGACAGACAGTGACATTGCAGTTTGCAATGGACATATGGGCCTAGGTCAATAGACCCATCTGCTGTGAGTTGCACTGTGGCCACAACATAAAGGCATGTTGAAGTCCTAATGCCAGTACCTCAGAATGTGACCTCATTTGAAATCAGATGCAGATGACACTGATTTTGATTTGAGTAGGTAGTTTCTCTTTTTAAAGATTTATTTGATGTGGTATGTATGAATGTTTTGTCTGCATAAATGCCTATGAACCACATTTACACCTGGTACCTGAGGAAACTGTGGGCTTCCATGTAGGTGCTGGGAACTGAACCTGGGTCTTTTGCAAGATTAACAAGTGCTCTTAACCACTCAGCCAACTCTCTAGCCCAAGACTCAGGTAGTTCTTGATCCAGTATGACCACTATTATCTTAATAAGTAGAGAGGATTATATATGGTGGCATATATATATTTTTTTACCCCATCATTCAGTAGGCAGAAGCAGGCAGAACTCTGTGAGTCTAAGGCCAGCCTAGTCTATATAGTGAGTTTGAGGACAACAGAGACAAAGTGTAGAGAGTTAGTCTTTAGTCAAGAAAGTTGAAAGATTTCTGGCAAATGCCAGAAGCTAAACTGCCGAGGAATGATTCTTTTCTACAGGTTTCAAAGGGCACCCAGCTCTATTAAAGCTTGACTATGCTCATCTAAGCTTCACCGCTAGAAGACAAAAAATCTGTTTCATATATGCCTAAGTTTGTTGTACCTCTTTAAAGCAATCAAAGCAAATGAGTATCCACCTGCTACCATATCACCGGCTCACTGTCTCCCAACTATCATGGGGAGGGGAATGTCACCTGGCCCCTCTTTCTGAGTCACCAGTACCCCCATTGAAGCCCTGATGAACCGTTTGAATGGTGAATCTGATGTACATGTCCCTGTCCCAGCTAAAGGGAAGCTGGGAGAAGGGATCTGGCATTTTCAGAAATGTTTAATGTAGGCAATTTTCACAGAAGAGGAAGAAGCTCATATTCTGGGCAAGCAAAACCAGTGGTACCTGTCCTATAAAATCAGTGTTAAAGTGATAAATATTATGAGAGGCATAACAATCCATTAGGTTAATGTCACAATTATTACTAGATTTTTAGTCATTTAATTAGGAATTTGTTGTGGTATTGTATGCTGACACGTGTGCACCTGAAAGTTTAACCCTCCATGTTCTGTTTAACCATCTCATATCTCAACAGTCTGTCTACTTTGAAATTAGCTGTTCACTGGCTTCCAAATCTTTTTCCCAGGTTACAGTTTTCCAGAGAGGATGAGAGGAGTACCCAGGCCGCCATAACCCCTGTGTTGGCTGATTTTTTATTTTTTATTTTTTATTTAATTTAAAAAAATTTTTTTAAATATTTTTTATTACATCTTTTCCTCAATTACATTTCCAATGCTATCCCAAAAGTCCCCCATACACTCCCCCCCAATTCCCAACCCACCCATTCCCATTTTTTGGCCCTGGTGTTCCCCTGTACTGGGGCATATAAAGTTTGTGTGTCCAATGGGCCTCTCTTTCCAGTGATGGCTGACTAGGCCATCTTTTGATACATATGCAGCTAGAGACAGGAGCTCCAGGGTACTGGTTAGTTCATAATGTTGTTCCACCCATAGGGTTGCGGATCCCTTCAGCTCCTTGGGTACTTTCTCCAGCTCCTCCATTGGGGGCCCTGTGATACATTCACTAGCTTACTGTGAGCATCCACTTCTGTGTTTGCCAGGCCCCGGCATAGTCTCACAAGAGACAGCTATATCTGGGTCCTTTCAGCAAAATCTTGCTAGTGAATGCAACGGTGTCAGCGTATGGATGCTGATCATGGGATGTGGCAGTCTCTAGATGGTCCATCTTTTCGTCACAGCTCCGAACTTTCTCTCTGTAACTCCTTCCATGGGTGTTCTGTTCCCAATTCTATGGAGGGGCATAGTGTCCACACTTCAGTCTTCATTCTTCTTGAGTTTCATGTGTTTAGCAAACTGTATCTTATATCTTGGGTATCCTAAGTTTTGGGCTAATATCCACTTATCAGTGAGTACATATTGTGTGAGTTCCTTTGTGATTGTGTTACCTCACTCAGGATGATGCCCTCCAGGTCCATCAATTTGGCTATGAATTTCATAAATTCATTCTTTTTAATAGCTGAGTAGTATTCCATTGTGTAAATGTACCACATTTTCTGTATCATTCCTCTGTTGAGGGGCATCTGGGTTCTTTCCAGCTTCTGGCTATTATAAATAAGGCTGCTATGAACATAGTGGAGCATGTGTCCTTCTTACCGGTTGGAACATCTTCTGGATATATGCCCAGGAGAGGTATTGCTAGATCCTCCGGTAGTACTATGTCCAATTTTCTAAGGAACCACCAGACTGATTTCTAGAGTGGTTGTACAAGCTTGCAATCCCACCAACAATGGAGGAGTGTTCCTCTTTCTCCACATCCTCGCCAGCATCTACTGTTACCTGAATTTTTGATCTTAGCCATTCTGACTGGTGTGAGGTGGAATCTCAGGGTTGTTTTGATTTGCATTTCCCTGATCATTAAGGATGTTGAACATTTTTTCAGGTGCTTCTCTGCCATTCGGTATTCCTCAGGTGAGAATTCTTTGTTCAGTTCTGATCCCCATTTTTAATGGGGTTATTTGATTTTCTGGAGTCCACCTTCTTGAGTTCTTTATATATATTGGATATTAGTCCCCTATCTGATTTAGGATAGGTAAAGATCCTTTCCCAATCTGTTGGTGGTCTTTTTGTCTTATTGACAGTGTCTTTTGCCTTGCAGAAGCTTTGCAGTTTCATGAGGTCCCATTTGTCAATTCTCGATCTTACAGCACAAGCCTTTGCTGTTCTATTCAGGAATTTTTCCCCTGTACCTATATCTTCGAGGCTTTTCCCTACTTTCTCCTCTATAAGTTTCAGTGTCTCTGGTTTTATTTTATTTTTTTTTAAATATTTTTATTACATATTTTCCTCAATTACATTTCCAATACTATCCCAAAAGTCCCCCATAGCGCCCCCCACTTCCCTACCCACCCATTCCCATTCTTTTGGCCCTGGCATTCCCCTATATTGGGGCATATAAAGTTTGCAAGTCCAATGGGCCTCTCTTTCCATTGATGGCCGACTAGGCCATCTTTCGATACATATGCAGCTAGAGACAAGAGCTCCAGGGTTCTGGTTAGTACATCATGTTGTTCCAACAATAGGGTTGCAGATCCCTTTAGCTCCTTGGGTACTTTCTCTAGCTTCTCCATTGGGAGCCCTGTGATACATCCAATAGCTGACTGTGAACATCCACTCCTGTGTTTGCTAGGCCCCGGCATCGTCTCACAAGAGACAGCTATATTTGGGTCCTTTCAGCAAAATCTTGCTAGTGTATGCAATGGTGTCAGCGTTTAGAAGCTGATTATGGGACGGATCCCTGGATACAGCAGTCTCTAAATGGTCCATCCTTTCATCACAGCTACTAACGTTGTCTCTGTAACTCCTTCCCTGGGTGTTTTGTTCCCAATTCTAAGAAGGTGCACAGTGTCCACACTTTGGTCTTCATTCTTCTTGAGTTTCATGCGTTTATCAAATTGTATCTTATATCTTGGGTATCCTAAGTTTTGGGCTAATATCCACTTATCAATGAATACATATTGTGTGAGTTCTTTTGTGATTGTGTTACTTCACTCAAGATGATGCCCTCCAGGTCCATCCATTTGGCTAGGAATTTCATAAATTCATTCTTTTTAATAGCTGAGTAGTACTCCATTGTGTAAATGTACCATAATTTCTGTATCCATTCCTCTGTTGAGGGACATCTGGGTTCTTTCCAGCTTCTGGCTATTATAAATAGGGCTGCTATGAACATAGTGGAGCATGTGTCCTTTTTACCGGTTGGGACATCTTCTGGATATATGCCCAGGAGAGGTATTGCTGGATCCTCCGGTAGTACTATGTCCAATTTTCTGAGGAACCGCCAGACTGATTTCCAGAGTGGTTGTACAAGCTTGCAATCCCACCAACAATGGAGGAGTGTTCCTCTTTCTCCACATCCTCGCCAGCATCTGCTGTCACCTGAATTTTTGATCTTAGCCATTCTGACTGGTGTGAGGTGGAATCTCAGGGTTGTTTTGATTTGCATTTCCCTGATGATTAAGGATGTTGAACATTTTTTCAGGTGCTTCTCTGCCATTTGGTATTCCTCAGGTGAGAATTCTTTGTTCAGTTCTGAGCCCCATTTTTTAATGGGGTTATTTGACTTTCTGGAGTCCACCTTCTTGAGTTCTTTATATATATTGGATATTAGTCCCTTATCTGATTTAGGATAGGTGAAGATCCTTTCCCAATCTGTTGGTGGTTTTTTTGTCTTATTGATGGTGTCTTTAGCCTTGCAGAAGCTTTGTAGTTTCATGAGGTCCCACTTGTCAATTCTCGATCTTACAGCACAAGCCATTACTGTTCTATTCAGGAATTTTTCCCCTGTGCTCATATCTTCAAGGCTTTTCCCCACTTTCTCCTCTATAAGTTTCAGTGTCTCTGGTTTTATGTGAAGTTCCTTGATCCACTTAGACTTGACCTTAGTACAAGGAGATAGGAATGGATCGATTCGCATTCTTCTACATGTTAACAACCAGTTGTGCCAGCACCATTTGTTGAAAATGCTGTCTTTCTTCCACTGGATGTTTTTAGCTCCCTTGTCGAAGATCAAGTGACCATAGGTGTGTGGGTTCATTTCTGGGTCTTCAATTCTATTCCATTGGTCTACTTGTCTGTCACTATACCAGTACCACACAGTTTTTATCACAAACTCTGTGCAGCTTTAGGTCAGGCATGGTGATTCCACCAGAGGTTCTTTTATCCTTGAGAAGAGTTTTTACTATCCTAGGTTTTTTGTTATTCCAGATGAATTTGCAGATTGCACTTTCTAATTCGTTGAAGAATTGAGTTGGAATTTTGATGGGGATTGCATTGAATCTGTAGATTGCTTTTGGCAAGATAGCCATTTTTATAATGTTGATCCTGCCAATCCATGAGCATGGGAGATCTTTCCATCTTCTGAGATCTTCTTTAATTTCTTTCTTCAGAGACTTGAAGTTCTTATCATAGAGATCTTTCACTCCTTAGTTAGAGTCACGCCAAGATATTTTATATTATTTGTGACTATTGAGAAGGGTGTTGTTTCCCTAATTTCTTTCTCAGCCTGTTTATCCTTTGTGTAGAGAAAGGTCAATGACTTGTTTGAGTTAATTTTATATCCAGCTACTTCACCGAAGCTGTTTATCAGGCTTAGGAGTTCTCTGGTGGAATTTTTAGGGTCACTTATATATACTATCATATCATGGGCAAAAAGTGATATTTTGACTTCATCTTTTCCAATTTGTATCCCCTTGATCTCCTTTTGTTGTCAAATTGCTCTGGCTAGGACTTCAAGTACAATGTTGAATAGGTATGGGGAGAGTGGACAGCCTTGTCTAGTCCCTGATTTTAGTGGGATTGCTTCAAGCTTCTCACCATTTATTTTGATGTTGGCTACTGGTTTGCTGTAGATTGCTTTTATCATGTTTAGGTATGGGCCTTGAATTCCTGACCTTTCCAAGACTTTTATCATGAATGGGTGTTGGATCTTGTCGAATGCTTTTTCTGCATCTAACGAGATGATCATGTGGTTTTTGTCTTTGAGTTTGTTTATATAATGGATTACGGTGATGGATTTCCGTATATTAAACCATCCCTGCATCCCTGGAATAAAACCTACTTGGTCAGGATGGATGATTGCTTTAATGTGTTTTTGGATTCGGTTATCGAGAATTTTATTGAGGATTTTTGCATCAATATTCATAAGGGAAATTGGTCTGAAGTTCTCTATCTTTGTTGGATCTTTCTGTGATTTAGGTATCAGAGTAATTGTGGCTTCATAGAATGAGTTGGGTAGAGTTCCTTCTACTTCAATTTTGTGGAATAGTTTGTGCAGAACTGGAATTAGATCTTCTTTGAAGGTCTGGTAGAACTCTGCACTAAACCCATCTGGTCCTGGCTTTTTTTTGGCTGGGAGACTATTAATGACTGCTTCTATTTCTTTAGGGGATATGGGACTGTTTAGCTCGTTAACTTGATCCTGATTTAATTTTGGTACCTGGTATCTGTCCAGAAATTTGTCCATTTCGTCTAGGTTTTCCAGTTTTGTTGAGTATAGCCTTTTGTAGAAGGATCTGATGATATTTTGGATTTCTTCAGGATCTGTTGTTCTGTCTCCCTTTTCATTTCTGATTTTGTTAATTAGGATGTTGTCCTTGTGCCCTCTAGTGAGTCTAGCTAAGGGTTTATCTATCTTGTTGATTTTCTCAAAGAACCAACTCCTTGTTTGGTTAATTCTTTGAATAGTTCTTCTTGTTTCCACTTGGTTGATTTCAGCCCTGATTTTGATTATTTCCTGCCGTCTACTCCTCTTGGGTGAATTTTCTTTCTTTTTTTCTAGAGCTTTTAGATGTGTTGTCAAGATGCTAGTGTGTGCTCTCTCTAGTTTCTTTTTGGAGGCACTCAGAGCTATGATTTCCCTCTTAGAAATGCTTTCATTGTGTCCCATAGGTTTGGGTAAGTTGTGGCTTCATTTTCATTAAACTGTAAAAAAGTCTTTAATTTCTTTCTTTATTCCATCCTTGACCAAGTTATCATTGAGAAGAGTGTTATTCAGTTTCCACGTGAATGTTGGCTTTCCATTATTTATGTTGTTATTGAAGATCAGCCTTAGTCCATGGTGGTCTGATAGGATACATGGGACAATTTCAATATTTTTGTATCTGTTGAGGCCTGTTTTGTGACCAATTATATGGTCAATTTTGGAGAAGGTCCCGTGAGGTGCTGAGAAGAAAGTATATCCTTTTGTTTTAGGATAAAATGTTCTGTAGATATCTGTTAAGTCCATTTGTTTCATAACTTCTGTTAGTTTCACTGTGTCCTTGTTTAGTTTCTGTTTTCAGGATCTGTCCATTGATGAAAGTGGTGTGTTGAAGTCTCCCACTATTATTGTGTGAGGTGCAATGTGTGCTTTGAGCTTTTCTAACGTGTCTTTAATGAATGTGGCTGCCCTTGCATTTGGGGCATAGATATTCAGAATTGAGAGTTCCTCTTGGAGGATTTTACCTTTGATGAGTATGAAGTGTTCCTCCTTGTCTTTTTTGATAACTTTGGGTTGGAAGTCGATTTTATTCGATATCAGAATGGCTACTCCAGCTTTTTTCTTCAGACCATTTGCTTGGAAAATCATTTTCCAGCCTTTCACTCTGAGGTAGTGTCTGTCTTTTTCCCTGAGATGGTTTTCCTGTAAGCAGCAGAATGTTGGGTCCTGTTTGTGTAGCCAGCCTGTTAGTCTATGTCTTTTTATTGTGGAATTGAGTCCATTGATATTAAGAGATATTAAGGAAAAGCAATTGTTGCTTCCTTTTATTGGCTGTTTTTTTAAAAAAGCTTTTTTGTAATGTACTTGATAAATGGTACCTTTGGGTTTATTTGAGTGACATGCACTTGATTTTTAGAAGAGAATACTATTTTCCACAAGTGATTCATATTTTCCATTTCTTTTTGTTTTGTGTTATTTAAATCTCATTGTGCTTTTAAAAATTAATTAATTTATTTTTCTACACTCCATATTTTACTCCCTGCCCCCTCCACCCTTCAACTGTTCCACATCCCATACCTTTTCCCCACACTCCTGTCTCCACGTGGATGTCCCCACAGCCCTACCCCACCTGACCTTTAAACTCCCTGGGGCCTCCAGTCTCTTAAGGGTTAGGCGCATCTTCTCTGAATGAACACAGACCTGGAAGCCCTCTACTGTATGTGTGTTAGGGGCTCATAACAGC
Organism: Mus caroli; assembly: GCF_978045245.1. Lineage (NCBI taxonomy): Eukaryota > Metazoa > Chordata > Mammalia > Rodentia > Muridae > Mus > Mus caroli. The sequence goes on from NW_028227259.1 coordinate 21,053,735, forward strand.
TGGTATATGCTATCTGTTTGGTAGTAAAGTATTGAGAGATCCAGATTAACTGAGACTGCTGGTCCTCCTACAGGATTGCCCTTCTTCTCAGTTCTTTCAGCCTTCCCTAATTCAACAGATGAGTTGAGTCCATTAATATTTAGAGATATTAAAGAGAGATGACTTGGCTCCTTATATGTTTGTTTTTATAGGTGGCTTTATGTGCTTGTGGCTCTCTGCTTTTGGCTTTATTGTGAGATGCTTAATATCTTGTCCTTTTTTTGGTGCGGGTACCTTTTTTTTTTTTTTTTTTAATTTCCTTCCAGGATCCTCTGTGGGGCTGGGTTGGTAGGTAGATACTGTTTGAATTTGGTTTTGTCCTGGAATTATTTGGATTCTCCACCTATGTTGATTGAGAGGTTTTCTAGGTATAGTATCCTGGGCTGGCATTTGTGTTCTCTTCGAGTCTGCATGACCTCAGACGAGGCTCTTCTGGTTTTCATAGTCTCTGTTGAGAAGTCTGGTGTAATTCTGATAGGTTTACCTTTGTATGTTACTTGGCCTTTTTCCCTTGCAGTTTTTAATATTCTTTTTTTTAATTTTTAATATTTTTTATTACGTATTTTCCTCAATTACATTTCCAATGCTATCCCAAAAGTCCCCCATACCCCCCCCCCCCCACTTCCCTACCCACCCATTCTCATTCTTTTGGCCCTGGCATTCCCCTGTATTGGGGCATATAAAGTTTGCAAGTCCAATGGGCCTCTCTTTCCAGTGATGGCCGACTAGGCCATCTTTCGATACATATGCAGCTAGAGACAATATTCTTTCTTTGTTCTGTGCATATAGTGTTTTGATAATTATGTGATGAAAAGATTGTCTTTTCCAGTCCCATTTATTTGGTGTTCTATATAGGCTTCTTGTACCCTTATGGTCATCTCTTTCTTTAGGTTGGGGAAGTTTTCTTCTATGATTTTGTTGAAGATATTTTCAGGTCCTTTGAGCTGGGAATCTTTATTTTCCTCTATTCCAATTATTCTTAGATTTGGTCTTTCATTGTGTCTTGAATTTCCTGAATGCTTTGGATTAGGAGTTTTTTTATGTTTTGAATTTTCTTTGACAGTTGTGTCAATCTCTTCTACTGTATCTTCTACACCCAAGATTCTCTCTTCTCTCTCTTGTATTCTGTTGGTAATACTTATGTCTGTGATTCCTGACCTCTTTCCTAGGTTTTCCATTTCCAGGTTTGCCTCCATTTGTGTTTTCTTTATTGTTTCTAGTTCCACTTTTAGGTCATGGATCACTTTACTCAATTCCTACACCTGTTTATCTGTGTTTTTCTGTATTTCTTTTAGTGTGTTATTGGAATCCTCCTTAAAGGACTGTATTATCTTCATGAGATAGGATTTTAGGGCAGATTCTTGATTTTCAGGTGTATTGGTGTATTCAGGCCTTGCTATGGTGGGAAAACTGGATTCTGATGATACCCACATATTTTGGCTTCTGTTCCTTATGGTCTTGCACTTGCAATTCACCATCTGGACATACCTGGTGTTTGTGGATCTGGGTGACTGTATGGAGTCTGCCTCTTTTGTCCCTGTGTTCCTTCTATTCACCCAGTAGGCCTGTAGCCCTAGCTGTTTCAGATCACCTGAGGGGCCTTCCAACTGGGAACTCTTCACAGGGGCAGAGAGGCTGCAGTAGATCTCCTGGGATACCTTCAGAATTTTGGGTCTTCAGTGGAGCAGTCAAGCTGTTGTCCAACTTCTCTGAGTGCAGCTGATCCTCAGCTGCTGTGAGTGCTGCAGGTTCTCTAGGATGGATTGTGATATGGTATCTTCAGGGGAACATACTAAATTAAATTGCCCCAGTAGCAAGAAGCAGGCAGAAAGGGTGTAAGGGATGGAAGTGGTGTTCAGGAGGGTAGGAGTTTGGTGGATGATGGGTCCTGAGTCTACCAGGCTCCCAGCAGCAGCTCTGGGACTCAGGAGTTGGGGGGTGAGGGGGTTCTTACCAACTGCTTTGAGCGCAATGGGTCCTCTAGGATGGATCAGGATATGGTGTCTTCATGGGAGCAAACCAACTAGGAGTTTCTCATTGTGTCTTAAAGGACATAATTAACCAAATACTTTTCAGATTGTGTTTAGAAGCACTAAGTTACTGTGATGGCTATTTTGGTTGTCAACTTGACTCTATCTGGAATGAACTACAATCCAGAAATGGAGGGCACACCTGTGAAAGTTTTTCTATTTCATTTGAAGTGTGTGAATCCACTTCTACCTGTGAGGTAGGAAGACACACACCTTTAATCCAGATCTTGAGGTGGTATAACCCTGACTAATAAGTCACCATCACCGTTGCTGCCAAAGACCAACAAAAGTATACAAAACATTTAAGAAAATAATACTTGTGAAAGTTTTTTTTTCCTTTCAAAAGATTTTCCCAAGTTACATTAACTGAGAAGCTGAGGCAGTTCTGTCCTTGAGCATGACTAATAATATGTGGTCACATGCTTCGCAGTGTCTGGCCCAGGGTGAGTATATTGATAAACTCAACAAAATAAATGTTACATGCCATTGAAACATTTTATTTTATTTGTGAAATCAAAGCTTCAGTATTCCAGTAATCCTTGAAGGCAAGCCACTGCACCAGGCACAGAGAGAATCCACAGTGAACATAGGTCAAGGGTTTTAAATGCAATGGAAGTACTGGCAAGTTTGGAGAGAACTGTGATGCAAGATCAGCTCCTTAGAAGTAACAGGAAGGTTTTTGTTGTTGTAGTTGTTGTTTTGGGTTTTTGTTTTGTTTTTTAATTTGGTTTTGTTTTTGTTCATTTAGTTTTTAGGAGAAGGGAGAAGCCGCTTTAGAGGTCATTGGCTGCAGTAGACTGCCTTTACCTTCAAGGAAGAACATGATTAAAAGGGATAAAAATGGAGCAGAATTACTTCAGGATGCAGAAAAGCATAAGAAAGAGACAAATTGTCCCTCAAAGAACAAGAAGTGATCCTAACTTATATTCTAATTAAAAGACAGTGTGGGTGCATTTAGTGTGTCAAGCACTGTGCTAATCCTGCATACATGTGATTAACTACTGAGAGCAGGCCTGTAAGACAGGAACCTTTATGATTTCCACTTCATCGATAAGAAAGGAGAGACTGGAGAGGTCTTGTACTTTACCCAAGGTCATAGAGCTTAAAGTAGTAGTTTATAGTTTGAATCTTGTTCAAACTCAAATATGAGGAAACTATCTACTACAATAAAAATCACAAGTCTAATATTGCTACTTAAGTTGCATCTTGAGTAATAAACTAGGAAAAACATACATTGATGAGAAACTGTGGATAATGCTTAAGTGTCTGGGGAAGAAAATGTGCTGGGCATTTAGCAGGGGAAAAGAATGCCTTTGTGCTTGGAGCAGAAGAGTGACAGATTCAAGTGTTCTATCATCATAGGTAGTATGAGAATAGATTTAAGGAGATTATAAATTTGATTTTAGACATCGATTTTGAGATTTAAATCAAATACCTCAAGGAACAAAGAGAAGAATGAAGTTAACATTGATTTAAGATTCTTCCAAGTAGAGATAATAGTTAAAGTGTTAATAGTTGAATTCTTAGATACATGTTTTGCCCAAAGACAAAAGGAGGAGATGAAACTTGGAAACCAGGAAGAAAAGGCAGCAAGGAAGCAAGGGTGAGGGGAGTTATGCAAAGGAGCAGTATTGTGCTCCAGTGGCTTGCCAAAGTAATGGGCTGGAGCAAAGGACCCAGAAATGCTCACTTCTGTTCCAGACAAACAAATTCCCATCTGTAGACTCCAAGGGTAAACTAATGTACTGGAGGGTCAAGGTAAAGTAGAGGAATGGTTCACTACTTAAAGCATAGGTTCTAACATCATGAATTCCTTGAGGACAGAATCAATACTGTGGACTACTCCCACCTCCCTTAGCTGGCTAAGCTTAGTAGCCTAGAATGCATAGTGGAAGACATTTTTATTGTCTTCTAAGAGTAATATTCAGGTAATCCTAGTGATTTTGAAGTACACAAGGGAGAAGACCAGAGAGCCACAGGGGGAGTGTACCCTGTCCACTGGCTTAGTGGTTGATAAAATATACACAGCAACCTTGCTTCTCCTTTGGGGGCATGGGATTCAGAATGGCTATAGCTGCTCATTAGTTGGTTTTGTATTATTATGAAAGGAAGATTGTCTGGAAAAGGGAGATGTATTTTGATGCACAGTTCCAGGTCTCAATAAATTATAGCAAGGGAGGCATGCTGGAATTTGTGGCAGCAAGATTATGTGGAGGAGTTTCTTGAAAGCACTGAAAGCCAGGAAGCAGACAGTCATTAGAACCAGGTGTTGGGCAATAACTTGCAAAATTTCACCTCTATTGACCATCTTATGTTGGCCATGTTCTCCTTCCTAAAGGTGCCACACCTCCCCCCCACCCCCAAATCACCAGGGTACTAAGCACTGAAATGCAATCCGGTGGAGACATTTCATATTTAAACCAAATTAAACCAAAACAACTGCATTTAATGAAGAGATAGCACAGATAGAAAGGTGGGTAACAAAGAAGATTTCTTAAAGAGGAACTCAGAAAGGGAGGCAGAGATACATTTTAAATTCAATATAAGGGTTGAAGCAAGTGAAATGGGAGAATGCTGGTTTCCTTGGCCGTGATGAACTTCTGGAGTGTAGAGAGTAGATTGAGTAGTAGATTTAAAACAAGTTGATAAGACTGAAGATGAAGCAGGTGGGAAAGTCAAGGGAATAGATTAACGGACTACACATTTTGATAACACGAGTCAAAGGTAATTAGAAAGAGTGCCAAACATCATGGGCATACTTAGGCTGAAAAGTTTCTATTTGCTTCTATTGATTTATTGGATGATACAGAAACTCTGAGAAAGAAGAATGTACTCAAGGTAGAATAGTTATCTATGCAAAAGAGAAAAATCACATGTGTAATGATGAAAGAACCTAAAAAGCATTCATCGCTAAAACTTACAGAAAAGAATAAATGCAAAGAAAGAAAGGAAGAAAGAGAGAGAGAGAGAGAGAGAGAGAGAGAGAGAGAGAGAGAGAGAGAGAGAGAGAAGGAAGAATAGATTTAAAGAAAAAAGACAAGAAGATATGGGCAAGTTGAAGTGAGGGTAGGAGGGCAGCAAGGACAAAAGGGAAAAGGAGTTCTGGCCAGATGAGAAGTTTTGTGGCAGGGGGAATCTTGTCACATTGCATCTGATTTTAAGGGATGGTGTATGAGAATTGAAGGTCTAAATGAACTCTTAGGAGTAGAGGAAATGGGGTTCAGAGTGTGCTGAGTTGCGACGGGAGAACTTCTTTGAAGAGTCCTGAAGATGATTTTATCGTAGAATCTTGAGCAGGGGAAGTGAAGTCCTCCCTGAGGGCTGGAGGGCCTCAGCAAGGAGAGGAGGAGAGAAGACTACAGCTGCCAGCTCTGAAAATTACTTACCACCCAGGAAATGCAAAGCTTCCCAGAAAAAAAGCATTATAGGAGAAAAAAATAAGGTAAGTCACCAAAGTTAGAAGAGAAAGAAACGGATAGGAAGGGACTGTGCAAGCTACAGGTTTGTGCCTTCCTCTGCTTCTAAATTAATATGTTGAACTCTGACACCAGTTAATGGTTTTAGGACATGGAACATGTAGGAAGTGATTAATTCATAAGGGAAGGACCCTCAAAATACGACTAGTATCCTTTACTAAGGTCCCAGAGAGTTCTCCAGCCATCTTTTTGCTATAAAAACACACACAATCATGGCAGACTAGAACCTAGAAAATAATTCTGAAAAACCTAGCCATGATGTCCCTACCTCACTCAGAATGCAGGCCCCAGAAGAGTGAGGACTATATTTCTGTTTATAACCCACACACTCTAGGGTATTCTCACTGTCTCTCACCTGACTAAGACAATTGTTTTCTCCTTCTTTATTACCATCTACCACCATGTCAATTATGTCAAAATGTATGACTTATAGGGACTAGCTTACTTTAACTTTTGTTACAAAATGTCTCAGCATAGATTCTGATATTACACTACTTGAACCCAAGTCACAGGCTTTCTGTGTCCAATCTTTATTATATATGTCAGTTATTTTTATTCTCCCTCAGCTTCAGATGTTCTATCTGTACAGAAGGTATTAACAACATAATTAATGCCAATCTCATAAGTGATAAGGATTATGTTGCATCAAGAAGAGTCATAGAGAGACCACTCACACTTCTTTGTTAAATATTCTTAATTTTGACAATGGTGATTATAGTGATGTAAAATATATTGGAAATTAACAGACAGATAAGATAGTGTATCCTCAGGGAACTCACAAACTATTAAGAAGGATATTAATGAATTAGAGAAGGCCAACAGTTAAAATACAATTAACTATTTGAAAAACTAGCAATTGTTCCCCATAGAATGTCTTAGTTACTGAGATCAAATTAAAAGAGAAAGCCTACTGAGATACCTGCCTTCACAGGACCTGGAGTCTAGTGAGAGGAGAGAGAAAATAAGCGATAAAGAGAAATCAGAATGTGGAGAGTGTGGTCAGAGTAGGGCTTTAGCATTGTTTTCCGAAGAAAGTAGTTTAGATGTTCCCTATCACATTCTCCTAACCAATAAAAATCAATTGTGCTTTTTATGTTTAGTTTCCTAAAACTATAGTTGCTCTACCAAATGTGTGATACACAAGTGTTATACAGTACAACACTGGTGTTATACAGAAAGTGGCTTAATGATTGAGCTATCTCTTTACAGGCACTCGCTCTGCTAGAGGTGGCAGAGCCCTGCTTGGCTGGAGGATTTGTGTTGGGGAATCAGAGAGCTGTCTGTTGTAATTCACAGAAGTGCTACTGTGTGAAGGCACAGAGAGAAGAAAGGCCTTCCACAGAGGTACAGAGGAGCTCTTATAGGATCTATGGCACAACTAGACAGCTTTACAATTTGTTTCAAAATGCTCACAGGTTTCTATCACAGAGAAGGTTAAATAGGACCACAGAAAGCTAGGGAAAGATGACTGACTCAATAAGCACACTGTAGCCCCCACACAATACATCCAAATATTGCTTTATCTAGAAAGGTTCACCAAACTAGACCACGTAGTTGTCACAGTTGGTTGGAAGAGGGAATGTGGAAGCTACTGAACTGACTAAAATGGACAGGGCTGCCCCCCCATGCCAAGAATTATCAGATCCAAACGTCCATTTTACTGAGTTCTGAAATACTATATGTTGTACGTAATTGTATCTGGAGAAAAAGGATATACAAGCATGGGGCAGATGAGGCAAGAGAAAATGGTGCAAACAGTTGATCACAGGGTCCAGACACAGTTCCAAAGCACTGAAGGTCTTAAGGGGAAGGCAGATTTTTTAGCCTGGTAGTAGAGATGTGACCGAAAGCAGGTTTGGGAGCAGAAAGTAAGCATGCCTGACATTGGAATTTGGAATAGAGGGTTGTACTTACTAATAATGATGAAGGATGTTTATACACACACATATTCATGAAAACACACATACAGAGGCATGACAGTGTCCCCTAACATGTAGCACCTCGACGTTTGCTGACCTCTTCCCTACCATGTAGCACCATGATCTTTGCTACCCTGTCTATTAATGATCGTTCCCTTTTCTATGGAGACACCCAGTAATGGGCAACTTGGGAAGGGAGGATTTATTTGGGCTCATAGTTTCTTGGCAGAGAAAGTACGAGAGCATGTGGTGGGATTGTGAAGTTGGAGGGAAGGATGCAGAGAAAGAAGTTTTGGCCAGATTCAGGGTTGGCTGTAACCCATGAATCACAAACCTTATGACCCTTCTTCTGCCAGCTGGGATCAGTGTCCAAAAGGTTCTACAACCTCCCAGAGCAGATCCACACACTGAGGACCAAGTGGCCTGAGCCAATGGGACACCATTTGCATCCAAGTTTTGAAAAATAAATTTTGTTCTCTTGTTTTAAGAATTGAGTATTTCTTTCCTTTGCCTTCCAGAGGTGGGAGGGGTTCATGTCTTCAGCCACTGCAGCTTGATGCACCCAAAACTTGCTCAACAAATGCTGGCTGTGCTTATCACTGTCTTGGTAATGGCAAGACAAACAACTTTAGTGATCTGACACTTTGAAACTCAAGGGGAAGAGATAGTCAAAAAAATGAAAGGAAAAGAGCAAAATTTATTTTAAATGCCTCCCTTTGAGATAGACTTCTTCCTTAGAGTTATATTGCTTAAACCGTAGTTCCAGTTTCAGGCCTTGATGGTGCAGTTGTGTTTACCTTTCCAAACACTCGAGTGTTTACAGGACTCCCTTAACTATAATGGAAGATGAATTGGTAGGGTGATTTCCTAAAGTGTTTGTGTTTGTTTTTTTTTTTACATATGTGTGTAAAAAAGAGATTGCCTGTATGTGGGGTATGTTTTCTAGTTGAGCTGTCTTCTCTGGCCTCAGTGGGAGAGGAAGTGCCTAACCTCACAGAGACTTGAAGTGTAGAAGGTGGGGGTACCTGGGTGTCTCCACCTACTCAGAGGAAAAGGGGAGGAGGAATGGAGGGAAGGATGTGTGTGTGGGGGGGGGAGAGGGGGTGACAGTGAGTGGAATGTAAAGTGAATAAAAAATTAAATTTTAAAAAAGAAAGAGGGGGGTGAGGAGAGAGGCAGACAACCTGACAGAGAGATAAAGAGAGGGAAAAGACAGAAAGACATGGAGAGACAGAGACGCACACACACAGTACTAAATAAGGGACTTCATCCTTTAACTTTTACTTACAAAACAGATAGGCTCTTATTCCTTCTCATATGTCTATACATAGAAGATAAGATGTTTGTGTCTTTTGATAAGCTGTTCAATCTTTACTACTTATTGCTTCTGTTTACAATGGTAAAAATCATAGCTCCACCACCCCTGTGATGGGTTCAGTAGCTTCAGGGTGTTTGCCTGTTTATGGCATGAGATTTTCTGCACTGTCATTTGAGCATCTTGTTAAAGCACCTGGTTCTGACATATGGCGGAATTGGCATTTCGGAAGTTTACTCTAGATGGAATTTTGACCTACTGTTCTATATACTGTGTTTAGAAAACTAGTTCCAAACCACCATGAAGCTCCTGAAGTAAAGAAAGCTGGTGTTGTAGAAAGGCCCATATTGAGAGCAAATTGAAGGCTGTGAAATCAGGTGTGTGCCAGGGCAGCCTTTACCCTAACAGTCTCCACCTAGGATACATTTTATGAATATTTCTTTCCTCTAATTTTTCTTTGAAAAATTCTACTAGTTTCATTTCCAAGGAAGGTTAAAACATTCCCATTGATATTTGGTTTACAGTTGTTTCTTATGCCCCACAACTGTGAGCTGTGTATTATTTATCCATCTTCTAGATGCAGATCCTTGTGTTTTATTTGTAGTCTCTGTCTACCCCCACATAGACACAATGTATGGCTAAGACGGAATGGAAGGAGACTTGGAGGAAGGGAAGGAACAACTATATCATGGTCTTTACTAGCTTCAAGGAGATCAGTCTACTTTCCAAATGAAACCTTTGGAAACTAAAGTTCGCCTTGTGGATTAGTACATCATTCTTCCTAAATCTAATATGAATTTTCTCATTGTATTAGTCAGGGTTCTCTGGAGTCACAGAACTTATGGATAGTCTCTATATAGTAAAGGAATTTATTGATGACTTACAGTCTGCAGTCCAATTCCCAACAATGGTTCAGTAGTAGCTGTGAACGGAAGTCCAAGGATCTAGCAGTTACTTAGTCACACACAGCAAGTAGGCAAAGGAGTGAGAGCGAGACTCCCTTCTTCCAATGTACTTATATGGTCTCCAGCAGAAGGTGTAGCCCAGATTAAAAGATGACCTTGAACTCGGAGATCTCCCTGTCTTAATCTTCTGGAATCCATAGCCACTATGCCTCAAGATCTCCACACCAAGTACCAGATCAGAAACTTCTATCTCCTAGCCTCCAGGGTCACAAGGTTAGGGTCACTGGTGAGCCTTCCAATTCTGGATTGTAGTTCATTCCAAATATAGTCAAGTTGACAACCAGGAAGAGCCACTACACTCATTATCCACTCTATACTAAACTGTCCAAATAAGCAGGTCTCCTGAGAAACTGATTGGTAAACACAGTCAAAGAGCTTCCCTCTACCTCCCCAAGCTGTGCTATTTCTTTAAGTTATTCATGAAAAATAGAGTGCTAATGTCAAGGAATTTCTTAGAGTATCTGGAGCATTATATTTGCTTAAAACTATTTTCTCACAGTGTAGTTTTAATGGCCACATAGTTTGGAAGGTGTAAGTCGTATACTTTAAACATCATCAAGCTTTGTGCTGCTGTAGCCTGGCTCACTCTCTGCCTGTGTCAGTTCCTATTAGAGCTCCTTTTTACAGTATGTGTAAAGCATTCACTTTCTTCCTATTTAAGGTTCTAAGTATAGTGGTGACTGATGTGGAGCCAGAATTTCTGAACTCTGTTTCAAATTCAAATCATCTAGTCCTTCAAGTACTTAACATTTTTATATGTGGGGTCAAAATATAATGACCCAATTGGTTAAATTCCAGCAGCCACAACTGGTAAAGCCTTGTGCTTCAGGTTTTGCTAGTGATGAGCATCAGGAATTAGATACATCACTCTAAATCCTATCTGTCTCTCAAAATATGGAGGTCAGTATTATGTAGGATACGTTAAGATAGAATTCTCCTAATTAAAATGTTGTTCCAATCATTCAGATGATGCCTCTGAATCACAAAGTATTGCTCCAGGAATGTAATAAAATTTCCCTTGTTCACTTATCTTCTAAAGGTAATTTAGAAACTTGGAATCACAGTCACAACATCCAGTCTTTGCATAATAACATTCTAATGCAGTAGTTTTATAGATACCTATTCAAAATTATGCTTAAAGGAGCATACACAACCTAGTGATGTGGTCCCATTTGGTTAAACCCTCCTCCATTTAGGAAGACACAATAATTCATGTATTGAAATTCAATCCTAGAATAATCACTAGTTAAGCTATTTTGCCATACCTCCAAACACATGCTATTATCCAAATTCCTTTTTTTAAAAATTTATTAGATATTTTCTTCATTTATATTTCAAATGCTATCCCCTTTCCTATTTTCCTCACCAAAAATCCTCTATACCCTTCCTTTGCCCTCCTCCCCAACCCACCCACTCCCACTTCCTGGCCCTGGCATTCCCCTGTACTGGGGCATATAATCTTCGCAAGACCAAGATCCCCTCCTCCCATTGATGGCCAACTAGGCCATCCTCTGCTACATATGCAGCTAGAGACACAAGCTCTGGGGGTACTGGTTAGTTCATATTGTTGTTCCACCTATAGGGTTTCAGATCCCTTCAGCTCCTTGAGTACTTTCTCTAGCTCCTTTTAAAAAATATTTATATACTTTCCCACTTTTATCCAGAGTTGAGAATAATGGCATATTCTTGATGACTTGGGGTACTATGAAGTAAGCATTTTCTTTACGTGTTTGACAATGTAACACATTCTCTCAAGGATAAATGGTAAGTATACATGGTTAACACACTAGTGATTTTCCTATTAGATACATTTTTCTTACTGTTGGTTCTAGATTTTTTACTTAATCAGACACACAGTGAGCTTCTTATTATAATAAAATAGCCATATCAAGCCCAAGTCAAGGCTTTGACTTTCTTTCACTGTTCTAGTTCTGTAATAGTAAGACAGCAGTGCATCACAGTGAACTTGAAGATTGCATGGAATTATATTTGTATATGAATATATATATATATATGGACACAACTCTGGGGAAAATCAGCCAGGGGAAATTCAGGTAATCTTTGAAGGCCAGCCCTTGACTGGAAGAAGGGTGATAGATGTGAACATGTGCTTCCTCAAGCAAAGTACAGCTGCTGGGTTTGAACTCTTCTTGAACGGAAGGACAAATCCAGAAGAAACTGCTCAAGGATTCCCAGGCTGAGGGAGCTATTGTTCATTACAACAGCAATGGAATGTAATCACAACCATTTAGAAAGCATTACATTTTAAAAAACAAAACAAATATGAAATAAGATGGAAAAATTCCAAGTTGAAGATGTTCTTTTAACCCTTGTGTGTACAGGAAGCAGTTTTTCTCCTGTCTCCTGTCATGCTGTAGTAATGGATTCTTTATTGACTAGAGTGGCTAGAGCACAATGAAGAAAGCAGTATGTCTCTGTAGAACTCTCCTCGGTCACTTAGAGCTGTAGGGTGTTTGCATCTTAGTAATATTTCTGAGCTGCAATAAATTAATGGTGAGGCCAGAGGACCAGAGAAGACATTGCGTGATAATTGTACACAAAATTCTTGCATATAGGAACTTCTCTAGTGAGGTGTGCTTACCTTCATCTATGAAAAAGAACTAGCATTCAGAAGTGTTTAAAAAATCATTTCATTATTGATGAATTGATTTCATTGTATAATGGGCTATTTTATTTAGATAAAAAATAACAGTGATCTTAGGTTAAAGATCAGTCAGTACCACCCCAAGACCATTTTACAATGGCATTTTTATCCTTCCTAGGACTGAGCATTCTTTAACTTGTAGAGTTCTATACCATATGAAATATAAACTTCTGAGGATGTGAATCTTTTTATGTCAGCCAGCTACTTTGTAATTAAACTTGAAAACTGGCTAAAGGCAAATTTGGACATAGATTTTCAAGCTGACTCTACTAAACAAAAATCAAAAGACTTAAGCCTAGAAAGCTGTTATGTAAGATCAGATTTTTAATTGCTCATCTATTCTATAGACAAATAATTATTTTAAAACCTATAAATATTAATGTTATCATTTTCATTTAGACAATCATTAACAAATGTATTATTAGTCATTTATTAATGTATTAATATATTATTTTATTGTATACATTAATTTTATTATGTTTTTATCATCTTGTATATGTATGTATATACACACACATATACATATACATACATACACAAACACACACACACACATATCTTGAAGTTGTTATCACCTTACTTGGTAGCACAATATTAAAGAACAATACATTTAAAAATGAACATAAATAAAAACAGGATTAAATGCTTCCTGTCATAATCTTTTCCTATTCATTTATGAAAAGACAATACACTTTGATATTTTCTTTTCAGATCAGATTCCTTTTCTTATTTTTTTTTCTAACTTTCCCCACTTAAGACCTGCAGGCTCTTTGCAGTAAGGCTATTTTTTTAAATGTATTGGAGGATGAAAGTGTCTTGAGCCCATGGCCTCTAGCTTAGATTATTACTTTTCTTTTTTTCTATTTTGAAAAATCACCTCAAGAAAGTCTGGTTTTTACTGAGGTACTGTCTAAATATACATTCTGTCCTATGTTTGTTTCAAGTGCTACATTACTATGAAAAGAACTGAGTATTTATAGACTGGCCCTCTGGACTGTAATCCAGTCTAATAAGGTATCTTAATTGGCTTTATTTTGAAACAACAGAAATCAGACTGTCTTTCAGATACTAAAAGATAAATGACAAAGCTTAAGCTTCTATGCTTAAGAAGTCTGGGTATTTGCATTTGAATATGAAGCTATCTTCAATAGTAACTTACAATAGTAGTAATACTAGACATATTTAACATATATATATACAGATACATATATACACATATACATATATATGTATATACACATATGCATATATACATATACACATATGCACATATACATGTATACATATATACACATATACACATATACACATATATGCATATATATGTAATTACATTCTGCAGCTGTACAGACTACTGTGTTTCAATCTGGCTGCATGACTACTAAGCGATAAACTTACATTACCTGGTGAAAGAATAGCATCTTGCAAATTTCGATTAAGTAAAACGAATAATTAAAATTAATTTGACTCCTAACTTGTATTTTAATAAGGTAACATAATTATTTAACGTTAACTTTCTGGGGACAACTCTCTGTCATCACTTCGGCCTCCATTCTTACAGCTACTCCATGAAGCACATAGTTTTAGTACTTTCACTTTCTAGAAAGAAAGTCATAATCATGGAGATAAAATAACTGTTTTGGGTTATCCCTGATGGATCTATGATGCAGTTGAGTTCTACCCTTTGCCTGCAGTCTCTACTAGTTCTGATGGATGCCTCACGACTTCTTTTGTCACAAGTGAAGCAATGTGATTGAATATGCGGCTACTACCACTATGTCCTCCTCCTCCTTCTTCTTTCCTCCTCCTCCTCCTCCTCCCTCTTCTTTTCTCCTTCTCCTCCCCTCCTCCTCCTTCTTCTCCTCCTCTTCCTCCTCCTGCTTTTCTCTTTCTCCTCCTTTGATCTTAGTTTCTGACTATGTAATATAGCAACTTAAAATGTAATGTTATGCATTTATGTCTCTAATGGCCAGAATATATAGTCCCAAAGACATGCGTGTCCTCACGTTATGAGCCAGGGCATCACAGACTGCACTTAGTATGCTCAGCATCTTTTAACCTATGTATTACCATGCAAGAATTTTATTGAAGTTCAGTTAATAGAGTTCTATCTATCCTGTGTCATTAAGTTATTCTTGCAAATTTATTGGATGATGTTGTATCTTAATATTTTTATCATATGGTTTCTACTGAAGCTCTTTGTTTGAAAGATTCTTAAACATCATCTTTTTAAATGGTAGGGGATTTTAGAGATGCACATAATTTTCATGAAGAGCAAATGGAAAAATTCATAGTCTTATCTTTAAAGTGCTTTATGCTCTCACTGCTAAAATGTGAACCTTTACATTAAAATGCATACGTCAAGTACCTTGGTGCTGTGCACACTGTTCTCACTTGATGTCAGATGACAGCTTACAACACCCAATCTCTATCCTAATGTGTGCATCTTACTTTAAATTCCTTATTCATTTTTCTACTTTGTCCAAGGAGATTACAGGTACAATAGTTATAAAAACTATTTTATAAGTATAAAAGTTTATATTTTGTTCATATTTATATAACTATAAAAGTTAGCACAATCATACTACAAAGTAATATAGAGATTATACAAGAGTCCACATAAGAATATGTACAGAGCTCACTCATTGGTGACTGTATGTAGAAGAAACAAATAAATTACTATCTCTTGCTATGTTCTCAGCACAAAGCAGCACACTTTTGACGTGATGTCCCTTCCTCATCATGTGTCAGTTCTTTGGTAGACATCTACTGTGTGCCACTGAGTGTTCTGTAATTCAGTTGATTCTGTTATAGATTAGAATCATCTCAGATGCCACGTTTACTGACCAGTCCCTTAGATGTGTTCCTCTCCACTTCAAATTCCAGTGATAAGCAGTGACTTGCCAGCTTACCCACCTCTATCTAATCAGCTACAAAGTAGGTTCTCATGATACCTTCCTGGGGTTTCATCATCTTCTTCTTTCAAGAGAGTGCCTTATTTACAATTACTCATTATAAAAATATTCTTCAATGAAAGACACAACTCAGAAGTACCAGGATGGAAAATACAAATATGACAAGGTGTACTGGAAGAGGCTCAGAGCTTGCTGGTATAGACATCTGGAGACAACAACCTCCTACCTTCCAAGGGCTTAACACACAAATACTTTCCAGTTTACAACTCAATGTCCATTTTGTTAACCATAAATTCTTATCTTGATACCAGGACTTATCCTCTTTGTAAAATTTAATAATTCATTGGTCCTTCAAAAAAGCAGTTCACATCCAGGAGTCCACCTGAAGTCACCTTAGGGGAAAAAGGGCATTCCTATCACCTCCGAAGTTCAGAAAATTTTGTTGGGGATAACTGGCCCCAAAGACCAAATATTAGAACAAATAATGTCCCTAGTACCCCATCACTCAGGAAAATACAAGCATTTTAGTTACCAGACTGGGGGCAGGGATCAAATATGTGTTTCCTATTAAACCACAGCATCATAGGGAAAATTTGCTACGGCATGCACTTTGGGTTTCTCTTGTTTACTATGTCAGCTTGACTGTGCTGAATGAATTTCACAGGAGATGCGTTGTCTGCAATCTTAACTTTTAAAATACTTTCTAAAAGTTATCATTTACAAAGTTGTTCCACCTGTGGAACATTTTTCATCAAACAGCATTCTCAATTATAAGAAGATAGATTATCTGACCAATATACATCCATATATGCTATCAGCTTACAAAATTGATTCATAGGAATTTTCATTACTGAAGTAATTTGTGTATAAGATAAATAAGAATATATATATTTTTAAATTTTTTATTTATTTATTATATGTAAGTACACTGTAGTTGTCTTCAGACACACCAGGAGAGGACGTCAGATCTCCTTTACAGATGGTTGTGAGCCACCATGTGGTTGCTGGGATTTGAACTCGGGACCTTTGGAAGAGCAGTCAGTGCTCTTAACCGCTGAGCAGTGCTCTTACCTGCTGAGCCATCACACCAGCCCAATAAATAAGAATATATTTAAATGAAATGATAATGAAAAACGCAACACACCAAAATTTGGGAATGCAGTTAAAGTACTAGCATCATACACACACACAGACACACACACACAGACACAGACACACATACACACATTTCCATGTGTGTTGAATGCAATTTATATGCTATATTATGTGTTAATTTACACATAAAATATTTATACACTATATATTATATATACATATGTGTGTACTAGAAAGAAAGAAAGGGTTTGAAAAATCTATGATTCACTAGACTCAGAAACAAAACACCATATGTTCTCTTATATGTGAATCTTGACTTCTATACCTTAGTTTCATGTGTTTGACTTGGTGCATCTCTGGATATCAATAATCTAGAAAGGCATCTTGGGAGGGAGGACTTAGGGGAGGGAGGATAGTAAAATATATAGATATAGTAGAGAAAGAGAATGCTGGGGGTGAAAGATTTAAGTAATGCAAAAGTGGGAGGATGGGGGAGAAAAAGGTCAGCCATGACAGGGGGTGCATGAAGAAGTAATAAAAGCCAACCATCTGTTAACTCAAGAAGGGGGTCTGCAACCCTATAGGTGGAACAACATTATGAACTAACCAGTGCCCCCAGAGCTCGTGTCTCTAGTTGCATATGTAGCAGAAGATGGCCTAGTCGCCCATCAATGGTAAGAGAGGCCACTTGGTCTTGCAAACTTTATATGCCTCAGTACAGGGGAATGCCAGGACCAAGAAGTGGGAGTGGGTGGGCTGGGGAGCAGGGCAGGGGGAGGGTATAGGGGACTTTCAGGATAGCATTTGAAATGTAAATAAAGAAAATATCTAATAAAAATTCAAAAAAAGTATTAAAGAGAGTTAAAAGGGAGATGCTCAGCATGCTTAGATAAAATTCATCCTAGAAGCAGTGAGTTACTGGATAGAGAGTCCACTGCCAGGTGAGGAGTACCAGATACCCAAACAGAACAATTTCTTGCCATCCTTCTGGATTAAGTTTACTTACCAAAACTAGATGTAAAGACCACAGTGCGTGTGCTTGATAGTTTTATATCAACTTGACACAAACTGAAGTCATTTAAGAGGAGGAAATCTCAATTTAAAATATGCTTCCCTAAGATCTGGCTGTTGGCAAGGCTATAAGGTGTTTTCTTAATTAGCGATTGATGGGGAGGGCCCAGCCCTTTGTGGATGGTGTCATTCCTGGGCTGACGGCCCTGGGTTCTATAAGAAAGGAAGCTGAACAAGTCACGAAGAGCAAGCCTGCAAGCAGCAGCCCTCCGTGGCCTCTGCACCAGCTCCTGCCTTCAGGTTTCTGCCCTGTGTGAGTTCCTGTCCTGACTTCTTCCAGTGATGGGCTATGATCTGGAAGTGTAAACAGAATACACTCTTTCCTCCCCAACTTGCTTTTATTCATGATTGCTTCTTCACAGCAAAAGAAACCCTAACTAAGACAGTGCTGAAGTCATTACAAACCTTGGCTTGATGTCAAGAAATCAACCTGGAACTGAGCTGGAAGCTTCCTTCCTGTTGGCCAGATTTCAAAGTGCCCAAAGCGGTACGTAAGCTGATACCGGAAAAGAGGCTCTGATTGTCACACCTAGCCGTGAACCATATGGACTACAAAACCAAGCTACCAGGCAAGATATGCCAATTGTGCAATGGTAGCATGACTGTTATGGTGCAACCAACAGTATGGCTGAATTTGATTCTTTGTCCATGGAAGGGGAAAAAATGTAATAGGATGGGGATTGTGTTTTCCCATGGAGTGAACTTTATTTCTAAGGAATATTGGATATCTGCTTACAGGCTGTGTATTACATTATTGAAAATATGACAGGTAAGGCTATACATAATCCTTTATGTCTAAAAGTTTCCTCATGCCTTGCTCATTCTCACTTTCCCTCTTTCTCTCTCCCTCTATAACACATACATACTAAATATATGTAAGCCATAGCATTGGCAATAACATTAACTGGAGGTACTATGTAGTGCAGTGGGTCTTTTGAATACCTCTTGTAATGACTTTGTATGTTTGTCTCTCTTTATTGTCCTTGGCAGCCCTCGCTCATTTCTTCAATGACTTTGACTATTTTGCTTCTCTCATGAAGTGAAAACTGTGCAGTGTTTGCCCTTCTTCTGTAACTGACTCAATTCATTCAGCGTCATAACATCTTACATCTCTTACATTGCTACAAATGGTGGAAGTTCCTTCTTCTTTACAGCCAAATCATGCTCCTTTGGATGTACATCTTCCATGGATAGAGTTTTTGTATTTTAGTTACTAGAAGTGATGCTACAGTACATGTAGGAGAGCAGACATTCCTTCAAGACTTTCATTTCTATTCTTGTGGACATACACCCAGTAAAGATTGCTGGATCAAATGTAAATTCTCTTTTAAAAAGAATTTACACTGTTTTCTGTAGCAGATATAACATTTAACATTCTAGTCACCAATGAATAAGTGTCCTGGCTTTTTCATGTCTTCCCCAGTCCTTGTTGTTTCCTCAAATATTGTTAATAGTCTAGCCTGTATGATAAGCACTGAACTTCTAATTGGAGGTTGTTTGTTTGTTTGTTTGTTTTGTTTTTTGATGATTGGCAATCTTTTGGAGGCCTTTTGCCATTAAATTAAAATTGTGATATTTACATATTTTGGATATTAATTCCATATCAATTTAAATTCTCTTTCACTGCAATTCTCCAGTTTAGCCTTTATTTCAGCATCCTGAGTGAAGGGGGGCCTTTAGCTAATGTCAGCAGTCACCTCTGGCTGGCAGTGATATGGAGATTTGAAACAGAAGTTCTTTGTTGTTTGTATGTTTGTTTGAGTGAATAATAAATAATCTGGTATATTAACACATGTAATGAATGGAGTGGAAAGCTTACATAGGCAAATAAAGGCACATAACATTGAGAAGAGACAATCTACAGAAAGGCAGTCCTCTAAGGTCTTATCAACTGTTAACATGAAAATGGGGCAATTAATATCTGAGACTCCAGATTTGTGGCCCACTGGGTAGAATCTGGGTTTTGAGGTTGATAATTTCCTGAATGTCTCTTCAACCAGATGGTTCTGCAGATGATGTACCATCTGACCAGACAACGCTTAGTTATATCATTTAATTCTGTGCTTATTAAAGCTTGTTCTTTCTGGCAACATACTGAATCTTTCTGAAGCCTTTCCTTGGCGAACTCTTCAGATTTGCAGAGTGGTTGATTTTTAAAGTATGTCACTAGGATTTCCAGAGAGCACTCCATCTTCTCCAGACCTATGGAGAGAGCCAAGCATTGCACATCTGTTGCTTTGTCACACACTCCACCCCATACATAAACACAGCTAGTTTTGATCTGTAAGACTATGCTTGACTTACTTTGGTGCTCAAAGGTAGTAAGGATTATCAATAATCTTTCAGGGGTTGGTTGAGTTGTGGATCTGCTTATTGGCTTGACTTATCTCAGGTGAGAAACAGTAATCTATGCCTGACAGTTGGTAATCATGCCAGGATTCCATTTTCAGAAAACATGGTGTTGTGCTAATTTCAGACAAGGCAGGGTAGTGTGATTGGTGGAAGCTTGGAAAGTTTTATGGTCCTGTGACCCACTGAAGAAGATAGAAAATAGACAAGATAGAGCCCTAAGTCTTTTCTCAATGTGTACAGAAGAGTGTTGTTCTGTAATATCCCATCCCTTAGCACATCATGCTTATCAACAGTGGGAGTCACAGGTTAGAGTGAATTCGTGACAGAAAATGAAGGAGCTAATGAGCACTATTCACAGTGCAGAGCTGTTCAGCCATCAGGTCTGTTTGTCTGTAAACTCTGATCATTTTTTTTTGTTACTAGACATCAAATATTTAATTTTTTTTGACATGAAGACTCTTCCCATTACCACTGCCATATCTACCAACAAAGATTAGTCACACACTTCAGAAATATCCATAGTTAAAAAGACCTCCCTAATAGAAACCTCAGGAGACTTCAAGATAAAGAGAGACAAAGGTAGGACAAGTGGCTCAGACACTGTGTGTCACCAAAGGGACTCACAGTTACAAAACTTGAGTTTTCCCAGAGCACCAGAGACTTGATACCTGGAATGTGGTTGAGGCAAGGGGTCTGTGATACCCATTTCCATTTTGGAGTAAAGCTGTGTAACAATATTTTCTGTAGGCTTAGGGTTTTCAAAACCTTCTTTAATAACAGTTTTCAAACACTTCCACCCCAACTCCCTTTGTAGCCCATCATCCAAAGGTAGGGGAGAAAAGATGGTAAATAGGACAAGGAGATGTGGACCTGTTTAGAATTAGTTCTTTGGGGTGATTCCAATCTCTGTTGTCAGGATACCAGCAGTCCAGTTCAAAGAGTGTCACCAAACAGGAATCAGCAGCAGTGGAATCCAGCAGAAACAGCCAGGCCTCTGCCGAATTGGCATGAGTCAGCAAGAGTAACTAGAGTCAGCCAGAATCCCAGGAGAAATTCTTTGCTGTGCCTCTCTCAACAAAGCAAAGATCAGTGAAGATGCAGAACTAATGAAGCATTGCATGACTAGCTATGCAAGCACACCTTTCCTTTCTCTTGGGTCCTACTTATACTCTCTCCAAGCATCACATGTCCTCTCACTGGTCTTGCTACAACAAAATGTCACGTGAGTCCTGCATCACTTGACACAACCAGAAATTTCCACTTCAATTTTCTAAATGCTGGTGGCTTACACTTCCTGCATGTCACCCATGGAAGTAAGCCTGAAGATGTTTTTCAGGGGTCATAAAAAGCAGAACAGTGACATTTATTTTAGATGCTGACAGTAATAGAGGAACACATAAAAAACAAGACAGAAACTCTAGTAATAAGGAGATTATTTATTGTAACATCATCATAGACTTACTGAACCAAGACAAAGAGTAACAATACAGAATCCATCTTCTAAAAGTCAGTTGATCTTCACCACACACTATAGATTATTTGGATGTCTAATACAGGGAAGAAAACTGCCATGTGGCAGGCCGTTAAATTCTCTAAAACTGGATTCCATCTGGGAGTTTGCCTTCCCAAATGCAGACTAACACAGGAGTAAAGCAAGACTTGTATCACTTAAGGAGTCATTTCCAACAGGAGAGCAGCTGTCACATGTCTGTAGTGTCACTTGGCTAGTCACTGAAGGTGTCCAAGCATGGTGACTCTAGCTAGAGGCCTATTCTCCTGGAAAGCAAGCAATAGTACACAATAGGTGTGTGTGTGCGCACGCACGTACGCGTGAATGCATGTCCATGTGTGTTGTCAGCAGATTAATATACACATCAGTTGAGCAAGCGTTATGCTGTGGGTTTCTCTGAAATCCCTTGTACACATGTCAGAAGCTACTTTTCTGTTTTTGAGAAGTCTGCATATGGCTTATGGTTAAAGGAATTTAAGAATGCTCTATAGAGCTTTGTTTCTGCTATGTTGCTGCTTGCTTACAATGCTTTTCTCCAAGAATCCTAAGCCATTATTTCTGAGTTGCAGCAGCTATGTTTATTGGACTACAAATATGCAATGGCAGATTCTAATTTGAGATACTCTGGAACTTGGTTTGTGGATAACTTGGTAACTTTTTGAAGGAGTATTTGTCGTGAGTGTGATAAAAATCTCTGTTCATTTGAATATACTCTATTGTTAGCCCTGAGTTTTATAGCACAGGCTAATTGGCAGTTGCTTCTGATGGTGGTTCTTCCTGTCTTTAATGCCTTACTGCTCAAACATGCAAAGATGTTTGTATGCAATTGTCTTATATGTATATTTATTCTCAATCATGTGCAAATGTTTTCTATTAGTCAAACATGGGTTATTGTTTTGTGGGACTTAAAATAATCAGATTTACAAGTGCCTGTGTTTGACATATAGTTAAAGGCATGCATTCTAAAGTCTGAGTTCCGGGCTCAGCCACACTTCTTCCCTTCTTATCACACGATGAGCCACTTCACTTTTGCTTTCCTCATTGGTTTGTTGCTTGCTTCCTTGCTTGGGGATAGTATCTCTCTATTATGTAACCTGCCTGTCCCAGAACTTACTATGCAGAGCAGACTGACCTTGAGGTCGCAGAGATTCTCTTGCTTCTGTGCTAGGATTAAAGGTGTGTGCTGCTGCACCCAGCAGTCTTTGTTGTATAACAATATATTAAGAGCACCTGCTCCTGGGGTTTTTGTGAAGTTTAAGGAAGTAATCCACTTAACAGAGAATCTGGGATACAATCCATGTTCAGTTGACTTTTATCATCTCATCTGTTTAGCTACGTGAAGTCCTTAAAGGTGGTGTGTAGCTACATGGTTAACTCTCTCTTGTCTAATTACTGGATTTATGTGAAAGAAGAATAAAAGTGTGCACAGTTGTCTAGAGAGGTGCCTTCTTTTCTTCATTTACAACCAGCAAACTTGTATCTAGACAAACTTGAAGACCAGGCATTGGAAGTTCATCTTATCCTTTCGAATGTTTTTTAAGGGGCTTCACACAGTGTAAAGCATCTTCAGACATCAGTGGCAGCAGACCAAGGGGTGGGAAGCAGGGCCACTTTCTGTACCTTGATTCAACCTAAGCCTCTGGACACAAAATCATAAAGCAGGACAGTTCATCTCCCTCAGACGTGTCAGAAGACGCTGTGCTCATAGTTAGGACAGCTTTTTAGTCAATGCTTTCTGAGGGACACAGAATTATTGTACAAAGCAGATACTTGTTTGAAAAAAAATGCAGTGTAGGTCAGTTTCTATGAGTTCTTCCTAGAGATCCTTGGGAAATAGCCCAAAAAATAAATGAGAAAAATATCTTTGAATTTGAGAAGTCTGACTGACTTGAGTTGAATTGACTTGAGGAGTAAGTTCCCCATGTGGTAAGGAGGCAGGTTCTCTGTGGAGTGAGGAGGTATATTCCGTGTGTGATTTTTGCCCTTCGTACATCTGGAACAGTCATTTACAGGATGAACTGGTATCTCAGGAGGCAAGGGGCAGGTAGAAAGCCAAAGATCCAAATGGTCCCAGAAACGATGTTTCCAGATCCTGCAGAGTTGTGCATGTTCTCTCTGTATGGACCTTCTGAGCAGGAAGTCTTCATCATAACCCATCTAGGTTATAACCACTGTTAGAAGCTTAACACACACACACACACACAACACACATGCACGCACACACATGCACACTCACACAAAAAGAACAGACTCCATCACCTAATGTCAGTCCCAAGACAATATGCCCACTCTGACTAGTTCAGTGAATTCTTTAAGTGAATTTTTAGAAAATCAGAAAACACTACAATGGCAGGCACAATATATTAAAGCCTGTGACTAATTCAGTTTTGATCTTGACTGAAGCCTTTATCCAGTTTTGTACCTTTTTTTCTACTCTATTATATGACCAAAGAGCAGATTATTTATCAGAAGAAATGGACGCTATCTCTGAAAGTTGTGATAAGTTACATTATTCCTATTTAAAAAGAAAAAGTTGTAACTATTCTTTGTCAGTGTCATGAGAGGGGCTTAAAACACTTTACTTGTTGGTCAACTAAAACACGTGAGGATGCCAAATGCTGTCCCCAGGAACCAGAGAGATTCCTTGTAGGTTGTGCTGCCAGTGGTCTTCACCTCTGCTGAAATCCCTTAGGGCTTTGTTTGCTTGTCTGCTTTGAGCTGTATTAAGCTCTTAATAGTGTTTAGCTGAAGTGGCTACTGCTTATTCTGAGACAGGTATTACACCAACAGCAGATGTTCCCTACATTTTGACCTCTGTGTTCCCTAAAGAGATTCTTTCCCAAGGTCCCCATCTTAGACATTTAACTATTTCCTGAATTATCTATTAAAATATTATTTTATATATTGTGTATCTCTGTATCCATTGATTTAAATATATATAAAAACTATTTATCTGAAAGCAAATGACCAGGATTTATTTATTTTTTTTTTTTACTGGTTAGTTTTTGTCAAAGTGATACAGACTAGAGTCTTTGGAAAGAGGGACCCTCAGTTGAGGAACTGTCCCCATCAGAACTGGCCTGGTGGGCATGGCTATGGGGCATTTTATTTATTGATGTAGAAGGACACAGTCTGCTGTGAGCTGTGCCATTTCTAGGCAGATGTCTCTGGTCTCTGCTTCAGTTCCTGCCTGCATGTTCACCTAGGCTTCCCTTGATGATAGACTATAACCTGTAAGCTATCCATCCAAGCTTTTCTATCCAAGTAGCTGTTGGTCATGGTGTGTATCACAGCAACAAAAAGAGAAGTAGACCATGCACTGTGCTAATTTGGACTGTATATCTTAGCACACCTGACTCCATGTTAGAGGAACAAGGCACCATTCTGAACTAAGAGCCCAGCACATAGACCATCACACCTGCCAAATGAGAATTAAGACCTAATCCGTCCTAGTTCCTAGTTCTGGGAAGGCCCCTGAATGTCCTCACTTTGCTTTGTAGCATCTGTAGCTCTGTTTACTGCTAACAGTTCTTGCTAATTGATGTGTGTCAACAGGATGTGATTTTTGCACATAAAAAGAACAGTAAGTTACATGATTTGGGCAACTTTCTTGTGTAGCTTGCTGGCCAGCAAATAAACACGTTCCATTGGCTTTAAGAGTCTGTGTGTTCTCTGAAGGAATTGCCTTTCAACAATCAAATATTATCAGCTTCCTTTCTCAGATATGTTATTACTAATTTCCCTTACACAGGGAATCTATCTTTTAAGTTAAAATAAGATTTATTGTTAGTCTTCCAAATACATTTAATGAAAAAGAATATCCTTTTGAACTAAACAGTTATGTGTTCAAAGCTATGCTTTCCTCTTCAAGCCATGTGAACACCTTCCATCTTCAACATCAGCAACATTAGAATCACGGTTTTAGGTGGTAGACTCTATCTTTATTTAAGGAACACCTTTTCCTCCTTCAGTCGTTCTTCTGCATATTGTTTGCTCATTCTGCTGTGCTAGAGTTAGAAATAACCAGAGCCAAGTTTCAAGGCCTTACCCGGTAGCAGGTTCATCTCGTTCCTTGGCAGGCACAGACAGTACTTTATATGATGACTCTATAATTACCCAGTTTTGGTAAACACACATTATTTTGCCAGTGCAGAAAAATGGCTCCTTCAGCACCATTACATTGCAGTTCATCAAGTAAATAGTCATTTAGCCATTTTCATGAAAAATGTGTGTTATTTTGTTGATAGCTTGTCAATCCACTGCATTCAGCTAATTCCCTCTACTCCTTTATAAGTATTTTTGCAGCCTCTTTTGGAAAACCATTTCTGTACTGTATAGAAACTGTTCAATGCTCTATTTCCATGTAAAACTCAGTTGGTGTGATTGTTTTTATAGATATTTCTATTATGAACAGCCTCTCAGCATTGGAGCTAGCAGGAAACAGCACACAAACTATTAAACTGAATAGCTTTGATGGAAACCAAAATGCTCGATTGTCTTTTAAAAATAGAATGAAATGATTTTATGTTTAGGCTCTGGCAATATTTTTGTTTGGTCATTTAAATGTGAAATAAGTTACTGACAAAATTATAAGACCCATTGAAAATGATGCTCTTAGTCTGTCCTCACTATCTGCAATCAGGTACACAGTACGAATGGAATTGTCTCACAAAGGTGCTCTTTGGATTAAAGCTAAGATGGTATTTTCCCATATCTTTTAGAAGGGCTAATCTCCTCCAGGATGGTATTACAATTGAGGGCATTTGCTATATATCTCCCCAGATGCAGGTGTTCAGAAGTTGACTTCTAACTCAAAGATAGAATTCCATGGAATTCCATAGAATCTTCTCTAGTGAAGAGTGCGTGCTTGTTTGTTCTTATAGTGATGGGTGAGGCAGAGATCTCTAATAAAGCAGTACATTAGGATGTAGATGGAGTCACCACCCTCTGCCATACTGTGCTGCCGGGCCTTAATGGAAAATGTCACACCCTGGAGACATGGTGTGTATAGATGAGTGCATAATCTAAGTATGTATAATGAATCTCAGTAGGACATGGAGAAGTGGGAAATTAAAGTCCTCCTGCTCCTTATATAGGAATTGACGACAGTGGCTCCTAAATAATTTTGGCTGTAAGAGTTTGCCTTTGCCTACTTAAATATCTAAAGTACCTGTTACCTCCTGTGTTGCTAATCCTTGTGTCCTTTACTGGAGCAGAAGCCTGGGCTGGAGAGTCACTTCTCCCTGAGGCTTTCCCATCATCCTTTGAGGACGGGGTGGTAATGATTGCTCCAAACTCTGCTTCCTTTCTCCAGTGTCTTCTGCCAGCCTCCTGGAAGCATGGAAATGGCAGGGAGATCTCCATCTTGTTTGACAATCAGAGATGCCAATCCCAATTCTCTTGTTTGGTGACACATGAGGAGGCCGATCCCCTATAGCATTTCAGCCAAGTTGTTTGGCTCAGACAAACTTCTGGGTTTATTTTCAGTTTTCTGTCCTCATTTACACTGAAGGAGGCAAAAGAAGTCAAAGAAAAAAAAATCCTTTCATGATAGATAGTATAAAGCAACTCATTCTCTTCTCTCTCTCTCTCTCTCTCTCTCTCTCTCTCTCTCTCTCTCTCTCTCTCTCTCTCTCTCTCTCTCCCAACTAATTACAGATTGATTAAACACAATCAGTCTGTCAAGTGTAGAATATGTGGAAGAAATACTGTGATGAACAGTTTGTTGTTGTTCGTGTTGTCTGTCTGCTGTTTGAGGGTTTTGTTTGTTTGTTTGTTTAATTTCTCCCACAGCAGGCTTTTCATCTGGCTCTTAGCGTTTCTATGTAGGAAACCCAGAAAAGGTGTAAGGGAGGTAACGGTTGTTAACAGCTAAGTAGTCAGCAGTCAGCTGGTTTTTTTTTTTTTTTTTTTATCATTTTTAAAAGTTTCATTGTTTACTGAGGAAATTTAAATTGTTTTCAAAAGTGATGTTGTTGAACAGTGAAAACTCTAACCTAATTCTTTGGTTCATTTCTTGCCCTTATTTTGAGAGAACACTTTCTAGACATGAAAAGACGCTTTCTGTGAGCAGCTGTTTGTTGCCTCACTTTCCTGCTGTGCTGTTCTTTATCGGACTTAACATTTTCTTGTGTCAAACATCCATTTGTTGTATCTTTGCCCTTTAACAATATTTTGAGATTTACTCTTTCTATTTGTATTTTTGCGAATTTTCCTGTTTATACTTTTTCTACTTCGCAAAAGTTCTTTATATAGTCTACATTGGCCCTATATCTGTTATGTGTGTTCCATATGTTTTCAGTGTTTTAAAATATGTAGTAATTGTTGGATTATTGATTTGAGGCTTACATGTTATGTAAAAAAATTTTCTACTGGACCAGTTGAACAGCAAGGTAGATCTACTGAAAGATACTGTACTGAAACAGATTGGACTCAACTTGAAAAATACTTTGAAAAGCAGGACCTATTAAGCCCAGGAGGGACCTGGAAAGCCCAAGCAGGGCACTGAGGAGAGGGGTGTTACCTCTGAGATCAAAGAGTGAAGGACATCAGTGGTCACTGATTGGTACTTATGAAAATGAGGTTCCCACCCTCATGCTGTGTCCTGAGGCCACTAGGGCACTACTTTCTGATGATAACATTTTAAAGGAATGGCACTCAGGTCTCTAAGAAAGGCATTCCTAGACGTAGAACATTTTCATCTCAAAAGAGCTAAAAGAACATAGAATTGCTAGTTTTCTCAAGTAAGTATGTTAATAAAATGGTGATTTAGAAGGGCTGGAGAGATGACTCAGCAGTTAAGAGGACCAGATTTCAATTCTCATCACCCACAGCGCATTTCCCCGATTACCCAAAGCCCTTCTCCTAGTCTCTGAGTGAACCAGGCACGCACTTGATGCACAGATACACATGCAAGCAAAACACTAATAAACATACAATAAAATGAAAAGAAAAAAAAACAACAGGGAGGTTTAGGGGTCTACAGTTAGGAAGAAAAAAAGATGGAGAGGCGTGCTAGGCTGTTTAAATTCCTCCAAAAGTGTTGTCATTCTCAGAACCATGGAAGCCAATCAGAGAGAGAGACTGGGGAGAGCTGAGAAGGAGGAGTGTGCAGAGCCCTAAGTCTTAGATTGATGCCACATGCTAACTGAAGTGAAAGGAACAGGGAAAGGGTGGGGTGTGTGTCACATAGGTAAGGAAGGCAACCTTAGTCTTTCTAAACCTGTCACCAGGTCAGGTGCTAATTAAGCAGACAGCCGAAATATACACTGTCTAGTGTGTATTCGTTGTTGCTTACAGGATATGAAGATTCACATAGCACTGGCCACTTTGAATTAGAGATCTGCTAGTCCCTACATGATAATGCACCCTCAACTGTCAAATGGCAGTGTAAGGAAGAGCCACACCTGAGTTATGATTCCAGCTTTGCTGTTTATTAGTAGTATACAATAGAGAAGCAATTTAACTTGCACTTTGGACCAGTGGCCTCCCCTGCAAAACGTGGATAGTAACTCCATTCAGTATTATTGGAACAACTTAGTAAGCTGGTGTATGCGAAGTATCTGGCTGAAATCTTTCACATAGAGCAAGCCCACTCCATGTTGTTTCTTCTTCCCATCTTGAATAAATGCAGCTGACCAATTTTGATTAAAAAGCAGGAGGAGTCGAACCTCACTGTTGCAAAGTCCTTGGAAATCCTGTTGTGTGTTCTTGGGGTCATTCTGTCTGATTAGCTGTGATCAGTAAGCTAGCCTGCTCACTTTGCCTCAGCACTCCTGAGTGGTTTTCCTCTGAGGTTCATTTAATCTTCTCATGCAAGTGAGATGCAGATCACAGTATTCTACTTCATCACCAACACCAGCATTGATTTATACTGGTCATCAGAAGGCATGAAATGGTTGTCTTGAGTCTATAACATTTAAATTAGTTGTTGCACAACCAATTGAAACCTTTTTGGTCTAACATTTAGAGAATGTATGTATGGCACATGTTTCCCAACTAAACAGAATCTAAAAACATGACTCAGAAAGGATTTCCACTTTCAATTCTCTCTATATGTTTTTTTTTAATTATTTTAAAGCAATTTTTAAATCTAAATATATTTTGACCATATTCTTCTCCTCCCCTAAGTACATTCAGATCCTCTGAATTTTATATATTTAATAAATACCCTATGAAGTTACTGAGAACTGGCAGCTTAAGACAATGACAAAGTGCATTCCTTGTATAACTGTATAAATATTAAGAGTGTTTGTAAGAAAAATATTCAAAATGTCAGAGCAGGCTCTATATTCATAAATCATGGCAGGCAATTATTCAATTACTAATTATTATATATGTTAAGTGTTCCTATGTTAATCTGTTGAACTGATGCTATAGCTTGCTTTTTCTTCCCTGCTACCTTCTTTCCTCCCCCTCCTGCTTCCTTCTCCACACCGCCTTTCCTCTGTGCAGCACAGCAGAAGGATGGAGTACAGGGGCTGCTCTTCTTTTCTGTGCTCCTCAGTACAGTGTAGTCTGCTTTCTTTGGTTTGACTAGTAATGTCTTGCATAGGTAAATGGGATTCTTCTGCAACTTTAACCCCACAGGGATGATGAAAGAGGAATGCTAATATACGAAACACTTACCTTTGAAACTGTCTTTACACAGTGTGAAGTTTTAAGAGATGAGGGCTCAAAAATCTGTGAACAGGTAGCCCTTTAACAGACTCTAATGCTCATTACTTGCCATTCTCTGAGGAGATGGATATGTGTACGGTTCTGCCCAGAGCTGGGCAGAACAGCTGTTAGTCTCTCTCTCTGCCTTCCTGGTAGCACCACTACAAATTATAGAAAGGGTGAATCAAGATTTGTAAATATGCACTTGTAGATGGAGCTATGGGGTGAGTTATAAGAATTGTGAAAGAAGACATTTTCCTAGGAGTCTAGGGGTCCCCTTGGGTAGCCCCTCCCCCTGCCACACCTCAGCATGGAGTTTCTTTGGGGGAAATGCAAAGGACCTCTGTTTGTTACCTCTCACAGAAGAGCTATTTGATTTTGGTGCTCTCCTTCAGAAGATAGGAGTCTGAAGTAGAAGAGGAGAATAACTTAAATCAAAGATTAACAATATGTGTTTCTTTTGAAAATAAAAGATCCGTAAGAATTTTGAACCAAGAAAGAGACACGGTAAATTAATAAGACTACTCAATAGTTTCAAGGTACTTTTCAATATGTAAACAGTATTGCCAAACAGGAGAGAGTATTGCCAAGACTCAGTAAAAACAAACAAACAAACAAACAAACAAACAAACAAACAACCCAATGCTTTGTGCAGGCTTTGAATATTCTAAGCCTGTTTTCACCCTTTGTATCCAGCTCAGCTTAAAGATGTTTGTTTGTTTGTTTTAACTCTGCATGCTGTTCCTGGTCTATCTTCTCAGTCAGGTTATCATCTGCAAAGTTCCAACACCCAACACTCAGACTGTATTTCTCAAATCTCATTGTCGCTGGGCTCCCCGATAGACTCTGCTGATGAGAAAGCCAGTAGTGTTGGGGGGTTGAGTGGCAAAGAGATGGAGGCATCCAGTTTCTGAGAGATCACCATCAATGCACTCACAGGAGAAACACTGTCAGCCTTGACCAGGGAGAAAATGGCCTGGCAGCAGAGGTTTTAGAAACAGGTTCCTGGAAGGGCTCACCCAGCCAGGCATGACACACAACTTGTACGCCACTGCTTCTTCTCCTTCACCCGAAGACAGCAGGATTCTTCTTCAGTTACTAACCATTACGTGACTTTATCTTGTTCCCTGGCATCTTAAGCACTTCCAACATCCATATAGCCAATCCTTCACTAGATCTTATTTTATAAATGCCAAGAGTGGTTTGTTTTCTGGCGAGTTGCTAATACAATGTATTTTCCCTGCAAATACACCTGCTAATGTGTTTTGTGTGAATTTACCTAAAACAACAGACTTCAGCAGAAAACAAAATTAAAGTGCTAGGCGTGGGACTTCATTATAAGTCTTCTTCAGAGAAGCCAGTATAGTGAGAGAGAAGTGGCAGGGACACTGGTCTGAGATCAAAGTTCTTGGCATAATTGTGACCATTGATCATCTAGCGTTCCTCTGTGTAAGATGTAGAACGCAGAGGAGAACACAAGTATTGTTTTTATTCTTGGCTCTACTCCATCCTCTTCTTGGCTGTGTCAGACACCCCTTGTAGACTGGAAAATCAGCTGAGGGTGAAGGACCACTTAGACACAAGGTGCCAGCAAGGAGGCAAGGGAACTAAAGTGGCTAGATGCATTTCTCTTCAGTTTCCGTTTGTTTTGTATTTGTTTCTGAATTAATAGTGAAATCTCACCTTTGAACAAGGTATTCTCCTTTACAATAGTATTTTCCAGGACTGTGTTAACCATAAAAAAGTATCATCTTTATTATTTGACCAGATGAGAGGAAAAAATTGTGCCAGTGACATTTTACCAATATCTGAAATTTTACATTTCTTTAACTGTAAGTAAAGCGAGATTGTTGGGCTATGTAGAGACATTTCTGATTTTGGTCTTTTAAATATGTGGCTACGGGAGATCTGCTGGTAGCCATGGATACTTCTGAAATGAAGTGGGAGAATAGGGAAAGTTCATCAGGTAAGTATGCTCTTATTGCAATCTTCACCCTTCTCCAGGACAGGACTTTTCAGCACTGGAAACAAGGAAGTGGCTTTCTGCATACTTCAGACAACTGTGCATGCATGCTTCCACTAAAAGTATCCAGGTTGCCGGAGGATAGAGGCCACAGCTAGCACGTGGCCATTGCAGCTCCACAGCCTCATTCACTTAGGTCTGCCTCCACTTTGCTGTCAGCCGTGCTCAGCCACAGTCAGTCATGGCTCAGTCACCAGATTAGCCCAATGGAAATAAACCAATGTGTGTTTTGAAGAGTGTGTTTATTTATGTCACTGGACCAAGGCTTTCTGGAGAAACATAATAGATGTTTGAACTAATTGTAATCCTAGCCTATGGATTAAAGGGGATTTTAGTTGGAGTTGCAGTCTATTGGTGAGACTCAGGTGGAGGTGCACTGCAGATGTCTACAAATGGCATTTGCCCAGGTTCAGCATCCGTGAGAGCTTAGGTTCTGATTTCATACGTTTCTTGGGAACTGTATTTCTGACACTTCCCTTTAATTCTCCCTGTCACTTTTGACCTCTGTCCAACATCTTCCTCTCTGCAAGAGTAACTCATGATTCTCCAAGTGTCTGTCTCCTCTCAGCCTCACATTGCTACTCCTCTCCTCTCTCCCAATGTGCCCCCTCCAAAGGTTTTATTCTTATACTTGGACCTGTTAAGGTCAACAGCAGTGTCTAACAGTACATTTGCCTTGACTCTATGAGTCCCTGTGTTAATAAATACAGCTTAAATAAAGAAGAGGGGAGCAGTCATTGTCCATCTGCATCACAGAGTCAGTGTAACAGGGTGAAGAAGGATTGTAAGACCCAGAGGGGTCAAGAACACCAAAGAAAAATCCACAGAATCAACAAATCTAGACTCGAGAAGCCTCACCAAAACTGAACTGACAACCAGAAAACCTGTATGGGGCTGACCTAGGCCGTCTGCAAATATGTTATGGCTGTGTAGCTTGATCTTCTTGTGGGACTCCTAATGGTGGGAATGGGTATTGTCTCTGACTCTTTTCCCTGCTTTTGGGACCCTTTCCCTCCTACTGGGTTGCCTCATTTAGCCTCATTGTGAGGAAAGGTGCCTAGTCTTATTGCAACTTGATATGCCAAGTTTGCTTGATATCCCTGGGAGGCCAGGTATTTTCTGAAGGGAAATGGAGGAAAAGGAGATAGGGGAAGGGGCCTGGGAGGGGAGGAGGGAGGGAAGCAGCAGCACTGGGTATTGAGAAGTACCACGGGATGGCAGAGAGTAGAAATGTCTAGTTTAACCATGCAGAGCTGTGGGATATCCAGCAGTGTTAGTTCTTCCAGTGCAATAATTCCTAATCATCTCTCAAAGGTACTGAAGAAAAAATTAAATACGGTATATAAATGCACTTTGTATACTATAAAGTTCTATAAAATTTGAGTTATAAGAGTTTATATCTGTTTAGAGAAACAATGTGAAGTTGATTCTGGGGGATTGTTCATTTAGTTATCCACACACTAGACTTCGTTGCATAACAAATAGAGCATGTTGTATTATTTGGCAAACTGCATAGAGCTGCATATCCAATTTAATAATCACGCCTGGGTTGGTTTCTCCACATCCAATCAAGAAAATAGACACATATGGACAAAACTACATTTGGGAATAGATTGAGAACCGAGATTGGCAGTGTCTGAGAATTTGCTTCAAAGTATTAGTTTAAGCATGGAGGAAGTTGGTCACTTCCTTTCCTCCTCTTCTCCTTACTTCTTCCTTCCTCTTTCTCTCTCTTTCCAAGATGATTCCCATCTTGTTCACTGCTCGTGCTGACCCAAAGATTTCCTTAGTGTCTGGGGGTTTTTCCTTCCTGTGATACTAGTAATACAAGTTAGGCTCTCTCTCTCTCTCTCTCTCTCTCTCTCTCTCTCTCTCTCTCTCTCTCTCTCTCTCTCTCTCCTCTCTCTCTCAATCTCTCGCTCTGTCTCTGTCTCTCTATGTCTCTGTCTCTCCCTCTCTCTCGTGTGCACATGTGTTATGTGTGACACTGTGCACAAATGTGTATATACAAGCATGTAGAGGCCAGAGGTTGACATCTGTCATCATCCTCCATCACTTTCCATCTTGCTCATCGGGGCAGGAGCTGTCAATTAAACTTGGAGCCCACACACATGGTAGTCTCACTAACTGGCTTGCTCTAGGCATCTCCTCTCACTCCCTTCCAGACTGGAATTACAGGTGACCAGCAGCCAGCATTTATGTGGATCCTGAATATCTTTTACTCTTGTCCTTACATTCACATGACAACTGTGTTAGCCGGGAACCCTCCTCCCAGCCCCAGGGGTAAGTTCTTGCCAACTCTCAACCAGAAAAACACTTCCCTGTCTGTCTTCAGTGTACACTAGGCATTTGAAGCAGGGAATTTACTCCCAATATTAGATGCTCGCTGTGACTCGTGTCCCTTCTTCCTACCTCAGCTGGCTGTTAGCCTTTGAAACTAGAGAATGGACATTGTAATGTGAGGTCCACTTCTTGACTTATCTTCATAGCCAATTAGGCATGTGCATTTATTTCAATGGCAGCCAGAATGCCAGCTGCTGGGGACTTCAGAACACTGTTCTTGATTTTCCATCCTCACACCTATGGAGTAAGCATGGCAGCCACTGCCAACTGCTTGTAACTTCAGCTCTGAGTGCTGGCTGGCTCTCAGAAACAGAGGTAGAGAATAACTAGACTCACATTTGCACCCCAGTGAAGAATGGCAAGGATGTGAAGATCTGTTCCTGGACCGAGAACTCTACAGACAGGTTTCAGCATGAAGCAGGTTCCATGGAGAATGACAAATTTCCCAAGTTGTGAATCTGTTCCCACTTTAACCATTGAGGTGTTTCCTGGGGAACGGAGCTTTGATTCTCTCAGATCGAATGTCAGTCATTCCACAGGAGTCTCCATCTTAGCTGGTTCCACATCAAGCCTTTGCCTTGTGGACATGTGGACTATTTGGTCCAACACGGCAGTGAAGTCAGTAATGGTGGCTTCAGAGATTACTGGTTTTGTCTTGAAATAACAGCTGCAAACTATTGCCAAGGTTGTCTGGAGTCAGCACAGATTGTCATGAATGAGCATAAACACAGGGTCCTGTCCTCTTCCCAGCTCACTGGAAGATTTTTTTATGTATGTCAGAAGAGGCCCGTAAAAATCAACACATTTTAGGATGTGGCTTTGAAGTACTGGCCAGGGACTCATTCTGGACTATTTCCCGGTAGATATTGAGAGTTGTGTCAAACTAGACTTTATTTATGACTTTTCCCCTTAATAAAAGCTTCCTTCTAAAAGGAAAGCTTATTACACCATTCTTAATTTTATTTAGCAGATTTAGCTAATATGCTGTAAATCTATTCCAGGACACAAACGCAGCTAACTAAAATGCACACACACACACACACACCTGTTTATACCACTAAAAGTTAGCTCCTAGGGATATTTGGAAATCATGAAAACTTTCCTTTACAAATAATATTTGGTAGTGGTCAAACTCAGTTTCCCCAAACAAGCAACAAAGTTTGTTGCTGATTTCCAGAAGTCCATGAGGATGGGGACACATTCATAAAAAAACAAACCAACTTGGATCATAGTAGCCATTGGCATGGCTGCACGAAGCACATGTCTCTTAACTTTCAGAGCACTCGTGAAGTAAAACTGCCCTCTCATTGTGAGATGAGTTGTATATTCATATCTAGACTTAATCCGGCATTCCTTCTGTGCACAATTTCAGAAAAGGGAGAGGAAATGGATGGTGGCAATTGAAGTACCACACGCAGAGAACACCAAAATGCCAGGCAGGTGCTTTGTGAAGCTCCACTGTGAGCTTGGAACACACACTGCCTGGTGCTTCGCCCAACAGACGAGGTTGCAGGATGAATCAACTGGGAGACGTGGCAGCATTTGGGTGCTGCTCTCTGAGTTAGTTTTTCTCTTCATTCGTTAGTACCTGGACCCATATTTTCCAAAGGGAAAAAGAAATCCGCTAAATAGTCTTACACAGAATTGGCTTTTCTTCATAATTCCATTCTTCTTTCTTGTGGGATAATTCTGAGTTTGAGGAAATGAGCTATTTCACAAGAAGAGGTTAATCTCCGTTCATCCGCTTATCCTTTCAGTAACTACTCATTCTTCAGGAACCCATGTCCCATGGGGTCCTATTCACATTCCAGGGGTAACAGGATTTTAAGGTATTTGTAAGATCTCAATTCAAATAGAACTTGGCTGAGAGAATGATTGTGTCTACTGCCCTATGCCTGGACCAGGATCAGTAGCAGCAATACTTAGTCTGCAAACACTAACAGCTCTACAAATTCAAACATAACTCATGGACTCTGCTACCCACCACACTTCTCCATGCTATGCAGTGGGGTAGCTTGGAGATAAGGAACATAGGAAAGTAAACCGGGTTATGGCTCGGGAGAGTCCGACAGAAACCTGAATCCAGACACACAGGCCTGGTCTATGTTCCCAAACACTGCTGAAGTCTGTCCCAGACACATGCAGCCATGTGTGTCCTTTTCATTGGTGGTTTGTCTTTGTTAACTCCTTTGATTTCTACATCTCTTCCCTTTTAATCCATTTCTGATTTCTATAGCTCAAATAAGACATTTTTTGCAACCTACATACCACAGTGAGGACACAGGCTTCCAGTATAGATGACTGGGTAGTTATTTCAGCCTGTTTCCTTATTGAATTTACCGCAGTTTCCCACAAGTCTCAGAAACAGGTTTTTCTGAAAAGATAATTTGTGCTTGAAGAAGACCATGATTCCTTATAAATATGAGATTCTCATGATTTTTCTCATTTTTCATATTGCTAATGCATGAACAAGACTTAGTTCTTTCTGTAAAATGTGCCATATGGCTTTAATGTATTTCCCATATGTTTCCACTGACTGCTACCTAAACTGCAGAAGTCAGGAGCCACATTTGCCTTTCAGTACAAAGCAGCCCTCTGACAATCACAATAGATGATGACAAGACAGAGTTGTGAAACAGGAATGTGGGGGCAGGTACATGGGGGTAAATATTCTGTTGTCCCCATTGAAACAAAGCAAAATGGCTTCCTTTCTGTGGTCCCCTGCCATGTCCTCTGCAGCTGTGACTGAATATTAACAGTGAGCTAGTCACAGTGCTGATAAATCTTTCATTTAAGTCTCATTGACAACGTGAGAAGGATGTTACAATCATCACATTACAAGTGAGGAAACAGCCACCTTGAAATCTGTGCTGTTAACCACGAGGAAATAGCTTACAGAAACCTCGTACAACCACTCTGGAAATCAGTCTAGCAGCTCCTCAGAAAACTGGACATAGTACTACCAGAAGATCCAGCAATACCTCTCCTGGGCATATATGCAGAAGATGTTCCAACATGTAATAAGGACACATGCTCCACTATGTTCATAGCAGCCTTATTTATAATAGCCAGAAGCTGGAAAGAACCCAGATGTCCCTCAACGGAGGAATGGATACAGAAAATGTGGTACATTTACACAATAGAGTATTACTCAGCTATTAAAAACAATGAATTCATGAAATTCTTAGGCAAATAGATGGATCTGGAGGATATCATCCTGAGTGAGGTAGCCCGATCACAAAAGAACTCACATGATATGCACTCATTGATGAGTGGATATTAGCTCAGAAGCTTGGAATACCCAATATACAATTTGCAAAACACATGAAACTCAAGAAGAAAGAAGACCAAAGTGTGGATACTTTGCTCCTTCTTAGAAGAGAACAAAATACCTATGGAAGGAGTTATAGAGACAAAGTTCGGAGCTGAGAAGGAGGGAAGGACCATCCAAAAATTGCTCCACTCAGGGATCCATCCCATAAACAACCACCAAACCCAGACACTATTGCATATGCCAGCAAGATTTTGCTGACAGAACCCTGATAACGCTCTCTCTTGTGAGACTAGGCCAGTGCCTGGCAAATACAAAAGTGGGTACTCACAGTCATCTATTGGATGGAACACAGGGCCCCCAATAAAGGAGTAGAGAAAGTACTCAAGGAGCTGAGGGGGTCTGCAACCCTATAGGAGGAACAACAATATGAACTAACCATTATCCCCCAGAGCTTGTGTCTCTAGTTGCATATATAGCAGAGGATGGTCTAGTTGGCCATCAATGAGATGAGAGGCCCTTGATCTTGCGAAGATTATATGCCCCAGTACAGGGGAATGCCAGGGCCGGGAATCAGGAGGGTGGGTTGGGGAGCAGGGCAGGGGAAGGGTATAGGGAACTTTCGGGATAGCATTTGAGATGTAAATGAAGAAAATATCTAATAAAATATAATAATAATAATAAAACAAAACCTCAGCAAAAGTTTCTGCTATGTGGTCTCGAACAAGTTGTGTAAGCTGTCTGTGTCTCATCTTTCCTGCATCTTAATTTAACTAATAAAATCAGAAAGATGCAGTATGCAACTTCTCACTGAATGCTTTCTATTTGGATTTTTACCTCGAGATGGAATACTATTAATACATATGTATAAATACTGTGGTTGAGAAGTTGGATCATGAATACTTCAATCGAACATTTCAGCTTAATATAAAATTTTCATTTCCCAAAATTAGTTAGAAAATCCTAGTTATTGTGATTAAATCAATAGGTGTATGTTTATGTTACCCCCATGTCCCAACCAAAAATGAGATGTGGCGAAAGCTGCATTTTAAAGAATCCAATCTCCTTTTCAATCAAATAGATATTGTGAAGTATTAAACCCAAGACAACTTTATTCCATTTTAAAAATAATCTTTAACAATTGCATGTGCTCTATGAAATATTAAAAATGTGGTGGTGGATAAAAGAGGGCAAGAGGAGGTGAACACAACTGAAGTGTTGTGTACACGCAGGAAAATGTCACAGTGAGCCCCTTCATTTGGAATAATTAGTATGTATCAATAGTCATGCTGACAAAAGTCAACATGAAGTCAAGATGACACCTTCCTGTTACCCAGAAATCATCACTGTTGCCTCTCCTCTTGAGCTATATTCTGTAGTTTTTATACATCATATATGTGTAAGCATTTGCAAATATTTATATTGAATTAATCCATGTGTTGCCCTTTAGCATTCATTGTTATGTAACCTTTACTTCAACTAGTAATTATCTTTCAATTTAGATAAAGTTTTATCTTCCCTAAAAGTCCATATTCTTATTTCTCCAGCTGACTAGTATTTTACTGTACATAGCATATTGAAATTAGCATCATTACATATTCTTATCACTCCATAAGTTCCTTTTGCCTTAACATAATCCCTTTTTTAAAAGAAAAATAATTCAATTTCTAGGTTCTGGAGTGATACCTTAGTCACTGAAAGCAGCCAT
This sequence comes from Mus caroli, assembly GCF_978045245.1. Classification (NCBI taxonomy): domain Eukaryota; kingdom Metazoa; phylum Chordata; class Mammalia; order Rodentia; family Muridae; genus Mus; species Mus caroli. Next base: position 21,093,090 of record NW_028227259.1, read on the forward strand.
TGTTCTTGCAGAGGCCTGAACTTGGTTCTGAGTACTTCTCTGGTGGTGGGCTTTGGACTGACTGCAAGCCCAGATGCAGGGCCCCGATAACTCTTCATATCTATGTGGGCACCAACCATCCAGGTGGTACACATGAATACATGCAGGCTAAACACTCATACACATAAAGATAAATATTTTTTAATGCAGTTTCAGGAAAGGTCACAGCTCTGTAGGAAAATGCTGGTTTAGCAGGATGTCTGGATTTCAATCAGCATCACAAAAGAAGGACAAAAACAATGTTCCATTCTAAAATGCTACTGCCTAGTCCATGACTGAGAAGTTCCAAACTTAAACAAGAAAAATCCAGTGAGAAAGAACAGAAACCTCCTGCGTTAGCCCTTCCATAAGACTGGAATCAAACATCAATCATTAAGGTGCTCCTCAGCCCTGGAGTGAGTGACATGAACTAGAGGGACATAGGGAACTGTTTTCAGGTAAGTAGTTGAGAGTCACTGGAACCAGTCTCTGACTTAGGTGGTCTACTTACATACTCTGAGAACAAGTCCCTGACCCGCAGGGAAGAAATGCCTCTTTCAAATGTTTTTGAATTCATTAAAATGTTTTCCAAACACTTCATGATTGGCCTTTCTAGCTTCTTCTCAAAGAGATTCTTCCTAGATAGTCTTAAAAGTAGACCACCTAGAAACCCTACCATATTTTACTTGTGTATACTGCAGGATGAGAAGCAAATACCAGGCATATTTATCACAATTGTGCCTAGTTCTTATACTCCCCTTTCTGTTGCATGACTGTTTTTCTATTCCTTGTGAAAAGAGTGGATATATATATTCAAGATACTGCAAGCCTTCTGTTCATCAACTGTGAACTTAGGCTCGATCAGAGGGGCTTGGCTTTCAGCTCCTCCTCTCTTACGCGATCTTGGGCAAGTTCCACAGTCACTTGGTCTCTGATTGTTTCCAGGCTGTAAAAACTAGAGTAAGATCCCGTGGCGGGTGTTGTGGGTAGCTGGCGGGTGTCAGCCAACTCTGAGCCCTAGCCATATCCAGGGATCCATCCCATAATCAGCCTCCAAACGCTGACACCATTGCATACACTAGCAAGATTGTGCTGATAGGACCCTGATATAGCTGTCTCTTGTGAGACTATGCCGGGGCCTAGCAAACACAGAAGTGGAAGCTCACAGTTAGCTATTGGATGGATCACAGGCCCCCAATGGAGGAGCTAGAGAAAATACCCAAGGAGCTAAAGGGATCTGCAACCCTATAGATGGAACAACATTATGAACTAACCAGTATCCCGGAGCTCTTGACTCTAGCTGCATATGTATCAAAAGATGGCCTAGTCGGCCATCACTGGAAAGAGAGGCCCATTGGTCTTGCAAACTTTATATGCCCCAGTACAGGGGAACACCAGGGCCAAAAAGTGAGAATGGGTGGGTAGGGGAGTGGGGGGGGGGGAGGGTATGGGGGACTTTTGGGATAGCATTGGAAATGTAATTGAGGAAAATACGTAATAAAAAAAAAAACCTAGAGTAAGATAGTTTCAATCTCATGTTGTGAAAGTTAGATGTAATACCATATACGGTATTAAAGTAGTATCTGACACATAACAATTGGTAACTTGATTTTAGAATGAATTTGCTTTAAAAAATGGAGTTGGGAAAACTGCAAAGTCCTGGTCTACAAATGTTCTTTGGCACTTTCTCTTCATTATGAACTCCAATCCAAGTAATAATTAAAACACGTGCTTGGGGGTGAGCTTATGTTCCTTCATGACACACACGCTCCTGTACTATGTAGGTGTGTGCACACTTGATGTGTGCAGGTACATGCAGTGTTAGCTTATTCACAGGTACGAGGTGTGTGCTATTGACCCTCACATTCCCTCCCTGCCCTTGAAGCTGCCATTACCACCAAGCAGGAAACACCTCAAGCAAGGGCCAGGGCCACACATCTGTTCTTCAGAGCCATGAGAGCAAATCCAAAATTCCCCTGCCTCTACAGTGTAAGAAAACTACCCAGAGTCCAGTGTAGTCCTCCACTTGCCTGCTGAGAGATGAAGAGCTAAGTCATCCCTGGGCGTGAGCATGTCATCTGTTTTTTAAGCACACCAAAGGTATTTAGAAGTTCAGTTCTAGTCAGCTGGGGGAAAAGGTGTGTGGGTGTGTGCGTGTGCGTGTGTTCTATGAAAGTACAGTGTTGGACCCAGGGTAAATAGAAAGATTAAGGAAGTATTATCCTTCACCTCAAAGATCTCAGAGCTCCAACATGAGGAAGGCTGGTTTCAGGGTAGAAGAGCAATGCTTCTTCTTAGCAAAGAATGAGGAAGAGGATGTGCATTCTAAGATAAAGCCAGAGGAGAGATGGGAGGCCAGGGATGTAGTACACACTGGGGATTATCCTGGAGCACATGGGATGAAGTACTGTTCTTCAGAGAAAAATGAGATGCACAATCGGAAAGAATAGTATTCTTACAAGACTACTTTTTTAACATATTTTTAATGTTATATTTTTATTAATTATTTGGGAATTTCACATAATGCACCCCTGTTACTGTTACCACCAAAGTCCACCCCCACATGCATATGGTGTCCCCTCACAAAAAAAGATTAAAATGTCAAATTTGTGTTGTGTACATTGTCAGTGGAGCATGGTCAAGCTCCCATTGGCCAGCTCCTTAAAGACAAGTGAGTCCCCCCCAACCCTACCCTTGCCAGTAGCCCTCTGTTGTGGAGAGCTACACTTCAGGTTTCTTATCATGACTTTTAAGAGTTCTCTTCAATGGCTACCTGTCTATGTTGTTACTTTTTGGGGTGGGTGGGACACAGAAGCTTTCTCTGTCTCTTTCTCAACTGCAAGTCTGCAGCCATCAGGACCTCTGCAGAAGCAGCATCCTTATTCTTTTCAGTCAACAGGAACAAGGATCATGGACTTGCACATGATACCTGGCTACAACATGGACCAAGGACATCCACCTGGCCACCATGCCTCATGTCTCAGCATGGTCTCTGGTGACAGTACAGATCACAGACATCAACACAGTCCTCTGCATCAGCATGGAACATGGAACCATCATAGCCCTCAGTGGCAACACATGACACAGACCTCAGTATGGTGTCCAGTGGCAGCACAGATCATAGACATGGAAATCAACTTGGCTACCGGCCTTAGCACAACCAGGGATAAAAATATGGCCCTCGTTAGCAACACTGAGCATGGACATCTGAATAGCATTTGGTGGTGACACAGGTCACATGGGCCATCAACCATGAACCCAGACATGGCCCCCAGTGGCAGCATGGACCACAGACACCAGCATGGCCTCCTGTGGTGCTCAGGCTGCAGATACTGACAGGGTTCAGAATCCCTCCACAGCTCCATTCCTCCAACACAAATTCATATATCACTGGAAACTACAGCAACTCAGTGTATTTTTTGTCCACACAGCTCTACACACAAACACTCATTGCTATAAGTCTTTGGTCTGGCTCAAGGCCTCTGATCTCTCAAACACCACAAATCCTGGATCATTGTAAAAACTTCTTTGATCACTGTCATGCTTCAGGTTTTTGTCTTCGGATCTCGTTCTGCAGTACCTGCTCCTCCTTTCAATCCACAGTAGATGGAGTGGGTGCTGGGTTGACTGAATCTGGCCCTGGATGGCAGTTGAGTTGGTCCAGCTGATCTTCCCAAGGCAGTGGCCTCTTCCTGGCAGCTGCCCCACAGTGGCATGTGCCGGCCTACCAGCATAAAGTCAAACAGTCCTCTAGGCAAGAGTAAAGATTAATGATAGGAAAGGCAGAAAGAAGATACAGAAACAAAAGATATATTCAGAAGGGCTATCCAATGACTATTGCAGCCCAGAATTTATTTCTCATAGCCTTTTTATACCCCACAGTGCCGTGGGAAGCAAAATCACAAGCTAGCAGAGGCAATGGCTGACACACACACACAGGATATCTGTTCCCATCCAGAGGCCTCCCTATTCCTTCCATCAAGATCAATAGAGCATTCAGCCCCTCACCTTGAGCCTCAAGTGTATCTCCTCTTACTGTTCCATGTGTCAGCACACCAGGAAATGTGCCTGCCCACAGAACATCCTGTCGGGCCAGCAAACCCTGACCTGTTTTGACCCTGCCTAACAGGCAGACTTTCACAGAAGCAGACAAAATGACTCCTGACAACGGCAGGCTCCTGATCTTTATTCTTTATGTAGTAAGTCATGTGATCTTCTGCAGACAGTGGAGAATTCATTTACGTTACGAATAGTTTTCTTTAAGAATTCTTAAAAGAGAGCCGGGCAGCCTTTAATTCCAGCACTGGGGAGGCAGAGGCAGGCATATTTCTGAGTTCAAGGCCAGCCTGGTCTACAAAGTGAGTTCCAGGACAGCCAGGGCTATACAGAGAAACCCTGTCTCGAACCCCCCCCCCCAAAAAAAAAGAAAAAAAAAGAATTCTTAAAAGAAAAAAACCCACTCTATGAGACTCAATCAGCAATACATTTTGTTACCTTTAAGTTCTTAATACATATAGCAGTTCATTGTTTTCAATAATATTTAAGCATTATTACCAAACTCTTATTCTCTAGTTAAAAATAGACAGTCATGAGGGTAATGATGTAGATAGAATTTAAACCCATTAACATCAAAGAAAAACATTAAATATTTCTCATTATCTATCTCTTAAATATTGTCATATTATTGCTTAAAGACTGGTTCTTTGATGCAATAAAGTTTGTGTCTGAAAAAGTGGTAAGATGGTTGCCAAAGGCTGGAAGAGGAGAATGGTGTGGCTGACATGACAGTTGTCATTCAGGAATCACAGAATTTCAGACATACAAAGTTTATAATGTCTGGGTATCTATTGCATTTGTGTGTATGTGTGCTTAACAGCACTGACCTCTTGGAAATGGTTAAAATGCTAAGTTATTAATTAATTAATCAACTCTTATTATTATTGAAAATAAACTTGGGCTGGAGAGATGGCTGCTCTTCCAGGGGCCCCAGGTTCAATTGCCAATGCTCACACATTGGCTCACAGTTCTCTGTAACTCCTGTTTCAGGGTATCCTGTGACTTCTTCTGACCTTCATGGGCACCAGGCATACACATGGTGATCAGACACATATGCAGGCAAACACACACACACACACACTACACACACACACATACACACACACATACACACACACACACACATACACACATCACACATACACAAATAATAATTTTAAAAATCAGAAAAAGACATGCCTTATGGGGAAAGCATTCTTGTCAAGTGTAGCTGTGACAATGTCCTACTGGAGATTCCACCTTGGTGTCTGGTTCACAAAGGGTGTGAGAAGCCTTGCAATAAACAAAACCATTTACCTTTACTCAGACCTTAATTCCCCAAAGTAGTAGGAACAGATTGAGATATTAAGAGTCATTTCCCCATCTAGACCATCACTAGGGGTTGTTGAGAGTCTGTCTCCTAGTTCATCAAGCAATGCTAACCTCTCCATCTCCAGTAAAAGGCTTTTAACAGGTTTCATTGCTGACATGGTGTATCTCAGAAGTCGTATGCCTTAGATCCGTGCTTGCTGGCCTTAGGGAAACTCATCTGCCAGTGCTTGAGTTTTCTTGAAAACACTTCTCAGCTCTTGTCCCAAGCATCCTTCATTGTCTTATGTCTAGATACCGCTATCTAAAATTGACACACTCAAAGAATATTCTTTATCAGATGTAGAAAAATGAAATAAGCACACAATCTCATCATAGTCTTTTAATAATTTAGAGACACCGCTTAATAAATGCAAAACAACAAAAGGTAAAATAAAGCAACTGGGGGGCCATCCTTATACTAACAAGGTCGGAAAAGCAGACTTCAGGCAAAGTCAACTGTTGCTTTTGTTCCTGACACTTTTGCTTATAGAAGACCCAAATACTGTGGGGAGAGAGATGGGAAATTATGAATGCCTCCTTTGAGAATGGCAGACTTCAACAAGGCCAATGTGCCTGCCTTCTTGTTATTACTAAATGGTGGGGGATAGAGACATCTTCAACTCAAATCTTTTATTAAATAAGTTAGACCTTCCCTAATAATATACTTCACTGGTATACAGAACTCAAGCAATATTAACTGCTCTGAGCTTTGCAGATGAGGTGTCTAACTTTTCGACTCTGATGAAAAGTTATCTACAGAATTCATGTTCAAGAATCATGCAATCAGCTTATCAAAATAGTCACAAGATGTTTTTATGGTTTAATCCAGTTCACAGTTTTGCATTACAGGTATCCCTGGCTTCGCACAGCTAGCAGGCCTCAGAGTGGACATTCCTGATGAGGTTATTTGATGAATTGCAATTGATCTGTGTTGAAAACTTTATTGTGATATCATTGTCTATGGAAAACAGTAGGTAGAAAGTTTCATTATTAATTCATCCCTTTAGTAACTATTTACCAAGTGTGTGGTACACTCCAGGCACTGTGCATGATGGCTATCAACTATGAGCAAATCCAATACATTATCTACTTTAATGCGTTCTACCATTGCCAAGAGGGGAAGATAATCTTTAATCACATCATAGGAAAAAGTTGATGTTGGCAGGCATAGTGATGACATTGGAGGGAAAGACATCATGCTGCAAGTGTAATGTTGCCCTAATGAATCAAGACTCAAAGAGGGCTTCTCACAGGAAGCAGGATGCACTGAGAGGAAGAAGGAGCAATGAAGTGTGGTCAGAGAATTGCTTATGAAGAGGAGTAAGGGTTAATCCATGTGGAATCCAATCCTGGAAGAGTAGTTACGGAAATCCCTGGGATGTTGTCCGTATTTGAAATGAGTTAGAAGAATCAGAATGGAGATATCAAATGTGCCTTGTATTTTTCTGTTCCTATTCTTGTATTTTTTTTTCCCCCCAGTGGAGATGTGTAGCAGTGAGTTTGGGCTATACAACTTTATGCTCCTGGCAGGTCACGTGCTTCCAACCACTCACCCAGAAACTCTTTGCATTTGTGAATGAAACACACACACACACACACACATTAGCTTATTTTTGAAATGCCTTAGCTACTCAAAGGCTGGGCTTTTTTGTTTGTTTGTTTGTTTGATTGATTTGTTTTTTGTTTTTTAACTCCAGATTTTATTCCCCTCCGGGTCCATCCTCCAACTGTTTCACATCCCATAACTCCTCCCCACCCCCCTTTCTCCACAAGGATGTCCCCACCCTTCACACCCACCCCACCAGACCTCTAAACTCCCTGGGGCCTCCAGTTTCTTGAGGGGTAGGTGTATCTTCTCTGACTGAATCCAGACCCGAAGTGGGATCCAGATCAAGGGGAGGTCCCAAGGCATGACACTATTACTGAGGCTATGGAACACTCACAAAAAGAGACCTAGCATGACTGCCCTCCGAAAGACCCAACAAGCAGCTATATATGTGTTGGGGCCTCATATCGGCTGGTGTATACTGCCTGGTTGGTGGTTCAGTATCTGAGAGATCTGGGAGTCCAGATTAATTTAGACTGCTGATCTTCCTACAGGGTTGCCCTCCTCTTCAGCTTCTTCCAGCCTTTCCCTAATTCAACCACAAGGGTCAGCTGCTACTGTTCATTGGTTGGGTGCAAATATCAGCATCTGACTCTTTCAGCTGCTTGTTGAGTCTTTCTGAGGGCAGTTATGATAGGTCCCCTTTTTTTTTTTGAGTGGTCCATAGCCTCAGTAATAGTATCAGGCCTTGGGACCTCCCCTTGAGCTGGATCCCACTTTGGGCCTGCTGTGGTTCTTTCAGACAGGAACAATTCTGGGTCAGAGTTTTAACTGTGATGGCAGCACCATCCCTCAATTGATGCCCTATCTTTCTGCTGGAGGTGGGCACTACAAGTTCCCTCTCCCCAAGGTAGGGCATTTCATCTAAGGTTCTTCTCTCTGAATCCTGAGAGTCTCTCTCCTCCCTTGTCTCTGGTACATTCTGGAAGATTCCTCCAACATCCTGACTCCCGAGGTTCCGTGTTTCCATTCTTTTTGCTGGCCCTCGGGAATTTCAGTCCTTTCCCCCAACCAATACCCAATCATGTTCCCCTCTCTGCCCCCCTCTTTTCCCCTCCCAGGTCCCTCCCTCCCCACTTGTGGTTGCTTTTTTCTCCCTCCTAAGTGAGATTGAGACATCCTCACTTGGGTCCTCAGCTTGCTGAACTTTTTGAGGTCTGTGGGCTGTATCTTGGGTATTTGACACTTTTTTTTGGCTAATATCTACTTATTAGTGAGTACATAGCATGCATGTCCTTTTGGGTCTGAGCTACTTCACTCAGGATGATACTTTCTAGTTCCATCCATTTGCCTGTGAAACTCATGATGTCCTCATTCTTAATAGATAAGTAGTATTCCATTATGTAAATGAACCACATTTTCTGTATTCATTCTTCTATTGTGGTACATCTGGATTCTTTCCAGCTTCTGGCTATCACAAACAAGGTCACTATGAACATAGTAGAATATGTGCCTCTGTGGCATGGTTGGGCATCTTTTGGGTATATTCCCAAGAGTAGTATTGCTGGGTCTTCTGGTAGATTTATTTCCAATTTTCTGAGGCTCTTCCTGAGTGGATGTACCAGTTTGCAATCCCACAATGGAGGAGTGTTCCCCTTTCTCCACATTCTTGCCAATATGTGCTGATGCCTGGGGTTTTGATCTTAGACATTCTGATGGGTATAAGGTGGAATATCAGGGTTGTTTTGATTTGCATTTCTCTGATCACTAAGGACTTTGAACATTTCTGTAGGCGCTTCTCATCCATTCAAGATTCCTCTGTTGTTAATTCTCGGTTTATTTCTATACCCCATTTTTTGATTGGGTTGTTTGGTTTTTGGGTTCTTTATGTATTTTGGATATTAGCCCTCTATCAGATGTGGGATTAGTGAAGATTTTTCCCAATCTGTAGGTTGCAAATTTGTCTTATTGACTATGTCTTTTGCCTTACAGAGGCTTTCCAGTTTCATGAGGTCCCATTTATCAATTCTTGATCTTAGAGTGTGAGCCATTGGAGTTCTGTTTAGGAAACTCCCCCCTGTGCCAATGAGTTGAAGGCTCTTTCCAATTTTCCCTTCTATTAGATTCAGTTTATCAGGTTTTATGTTGAAGTCCTAGGTCCACTTGGACTTGAGCTTTGTGCAAGGTGACAAATATGGGTCTATTTTCATGTTTTCTGCATTTTGACAGCCAGTTAGACCAGCACCATTTGTTGAAGATGCTTTCTTTTTCCCATTGTATATGTTTGGCTTCTTTGTCAAAGATCAAGTGCCCATAACTGTATGGTTTTATTTCTGGGTCTTCAGTTCTATTCCATTGATCAACGTGTCTGTCTCTGTACCAATACCATGAAATTTATATCACTATTGCTCTATAGTAAAGCTTGAGGTCAGGGATGGTGATTCCCCTAGCTGTTCTTTTATTGTTGAGAACTATTTTCACTATTCTGGGTTTTTTTGCCTTTCCAGATGAATTTGAGAATTGCTCTTTCCATGTCTTTGAAAAATTGTGTTGGGATTTTGATGGGGATTGCATTGAATTTGTACATTGCCTTTGGTAGGGTGGCCATTTTTACTGTGTTAATTCTGCCAATCAGTGAGCATGGGAGAACTCTCCATTTTCTGAGATCTTTGATTTTTTTCTTGAGAGACTTGAAATTGTTGTACAGATCTTTCACTTGTTTGGTAAGAGTTACCCCAAGATATTTAATATTATTTGTGGCTATTGTGAAGGGAGTTGTTTCCCTAATTTCTTTCTCAGCTTGTTTATCATTTGTATAAAGGAAGGTTACACCCCTGTGGCTAGCACACTTTTTCCTCCTGTACTCCTGACTCAACACCTTCTAAATCTACCTTTAACTTGACTGTCCTGTTAGCTTCTGTGAGGCCCACTGGTGTATGCTGTCCATGATGCTTCTGGGCAGCCCTTCTGGGGCCACTTTACCTTCCCAACTACATTTGGGATGATCTTCCCTCTGCAGCTCTAAATCTGATCCATCTCTCTCCTCCAGGTCATAGCAATTCTGCATCTCCTCCTCTCTCCTGTGTCCTAGCCTGTGCAACTCTAAGGGTCCTGCCCCATCTCCATTTGTCCAGCCATTGACCTCTGGCATTTTTATCGATAGATCAAAAACCAATTGGGGACAAAGACGTTTAGCATTTGTACATGCAGTTTTCTGACTGATTCAAAGCATTAGAACCAATCTCCAACAAAGATGTAATATTTTACAGAAATAAAATATAAAAATCTTTATAAAAATCTTTATAAAAATTTCCATAAATCAAAAGAACTTCTATTAGCTTGTCCCATAAGAACATTTTGTGAATCTTCTAATGTCTTAAGAGTATAATGTCTAATAAAACTTCTTATTGGATAAGAGATATTTCCCACTTCTACAGAATACTCTGACAGGGAATAGAAGTAGTCCAAGACTTACAGGACTTTAGACACCCATGATTCCCATATGCCACAGCTCCTGAATGGAAGGGCTGGTACTCCCCTTGTCTCCTCTCCATTTGCCACTTACTTAGACATATAAAATGTTAATTAGTAACAGAGTCCAGTCCTCCAAAGGCAGCACTGCAGCAAGTGAGGATGAGAACACCCAAAGCATCCCAGCACATCATCGTGTTCATCTGTGCTCAGCAGTTCATCTTTTCACTTGTTTTATATCACCCTCTCCCAAAGATGAGGACCCTAAGGAGCAGGGATTTAACATCTTCTATGTGGTACTTTACAGGTATGCTCTCCCTCTCTTCTGTTGTATCTTAAGTCAGATAAATACTTAAAGACTACTAATTAAATACATTACCAAGTTTCAGACAGGCACCAGCTGTACACCCAGCTCTCAACTACTAGGTCTTAACTCCAATGAACATATGAAACACCCCAGGGCATACAAGAGTGTCCTGAAAAGACAGGGAGCCCTGTCATGAGGGGTGATAGCAGCAGGGCAATGCTGTCTCAGAACATAAGGTAGAGACAATATGGTCAGATAGTCTTTTAGAGAGTGTTTGAAATTACTGTCAAAACTACATATGTGATCTGTGACAAGTTTCTGTGAGAGTTTCTTCCTTCAAGCTTGAGTGAAACCTGATCTAAGAAAACACAGCTTTGATTAGTCTGTTGTCTCTGGCTTACATAATGGAACCTGACATCAAGCCCAAAGAAATTCCCAACAAGGACTCTTATCTGAAAGGGAGTGGGAGAAAGACATAGTTCAGTGTTCTTAAATGTACTCACTGTGAACCACTCCCAGAAGTGTAGCATACAAGACTAACAGTTTATTAAGCAGTTGTTTCTCCCAATACTAACTCTCTGAAGGTCATCTGAAGGATCAAATGGAGGTTCTTAATCCTTCTATCTCTATACTGCTCACTGCGTTATCGTGAGGTGTTGAGAGAATGTATGGGGTCTCTCTTATTCTCCTGCTGACTTTAAATAGTCCCAAGGGGGAAAATGTGTGCATTCCCTAGATTTCCACAGACTGAGTGATGGTGGGGTCTTTATGAGGTCCTCAGGATAACTGGAGATTTCCACTCAGCAGAGACTATAGGATGCCAGCATCTCATACTTCTTGCTTTACTGTGTGGTCTCTTTCTCTTGTCTTTACTCCTGCCATCTAGCATGAGACCTCTGCAGAGCTCCGTCAAAACCAACACCTCCTTGAATCACACAACTCTGGACACCTTTTCTTTATAAAGTTACTCAGCTCCCAGTGTTTTATTAAATAAATGAAAATGGTCGACTATGAGGTGCTAGTGAATACTATACATACACAGATACTTTCTATTTGTGGCACAGGATTCCACAATCCCCTGAAAGGTTTCCTTAGATGTGTTCTTTGAGCTTCACAATTTGTTTGTTTGTTTTTTTTTTAATTGGATATTTTCTTTATTTACATTTCAAATGTTATCTCCCTTCCTGGTTCACCCCCCCCCCGGAAACCCCCTATCCCATACCCTCTCCCCCTGCTTCTATGAGGGTGTTCCCCCACACATCTACCCACTCCTGCCTCCCCACCCTCAAATTCTCCTACACTGGGGCCTCAAGTCTACACAGGACCATGGGCATCTGCTCACATGGATGCCCAACAAGGCCATCCTCTGCTACATATGTGGCTCAAGTCATGGGTCTCTCCATGAGTACTCCTTGGTTGGTGGCTTAGTCCCTGGGAACCCTGGGTGGCTTTGTTTGGTAGATATTCTTGTTCTTCCTATGGGGTTGCAAGCCCCTTCAGCTTCTTCAGTCCTTTCTCTAACTCTGTATTGGTGACTCCATGCTCAGTCCAATGGTTGGCTGGAGCTTCACAATTTGTATGTGACATTAGTAAAATAGTTTTCATTATTTTTAGCAAAATAGAAGGGGTTAACTTTAGGATAAAAGCCATAACAGAGTTTTATACTAGATCAGATGGTTGGAAACAGCTGTTGAGGGTTCCATTAAGCATCTTTGCGGGGATAGAGAAAAAGGGTCGTACAGGAGCTACATTGGGGCCTTGGGGAAGAGCAGACCCCACTGTGACTCTTAGTGCTGGGGACCTGTGGTTAGTCATTTAACCTCTGGGTATTCTTCACTGTCAAAAACATCCTCCTTATTTCCTAAACCCTTCCTTACACACTGAAGTTATACCCTATCCTGACTAAGTTCCATGTCTCCCATCTTCCTCCTTCAGATCTGCTTAAGTGCCGACCAAGCTTGTCAAGTCACTTTCTGATTTTAAGCTTTTGTTGATCTTGGGCTGGAGAATTTAGATGGTGTTTTAGGGGGAGAAGGAGGTTCTATTTAAGCCCATATTGTTTGAAAATACTGCAATGTTATTATCACCTTCTGTGATAACAGAAAAGTGGATGATGGCACTTTGGTACATGTTGAGGAACCCAAAGCAGTCGAGGAAACATTCTGAAGGACAATATTGCTGTACATGACAGGAAGAGGGCATATCTGAGTGTTAATGCAAGACATTGCTAGTACAGCTATCTTAGGAAAGATATAGGCTGTAGGACTACATGGTGGGTGCTGCAGACTAGGTATACACATGTGTAGTTGTGGCCACAGGGTCTGAATAGTACTTCTGGCCCTATTCCCTCTCAATCCAGATGGGTTTCCTGCTAATGGTTCACAGCTGTATTTTCCTCGGGTGAATGACCCTTGGTGAAGGTGAATTATCTTGCCTGGGTGATACTACTTTATTCACTAAAGGGTGTGGCTGGCCTGTGAGACTGGTTGACTCAGGAACTTAGAAGCCCAGATCCTTTTCCTTGGGGTGAAATAACTCACTGGTGCTTGCACTATGCAAGCTCTCCTGGTGATTCTACTGAGGTCAAATTTCAGGTAAATTATCTTGACTTAGCTCTTTCTTCTACTACCTTCTCCTTCCCCAGATCCCTGCCAATCTTGACTCTTCTTCCATAAATCACTTGCAAAATTAAATCTCCTAGACTCCCCTTCCAGGACTCTAGGAGCCCAGTCTTGGGAGGTTGGAAGTCTCCTGTGGTATCAGATGTTCCTGATTGAAGTGATGGAGATGGCTGTTGTTCATCTGCTTCCCAGATAGAGCTGCTTTCCCACCATCGATTTTACCCTGAACAGCTATCCCATCCATGATGTAGTTGGGAGGGCTCTTCCCTGAGTCTGTCTTTCAAGACCTTGATGTATAGTCCTTGTGATCCCCCATCTTTCCGTGTTCCTAGTAGTCTGTGAGTCAGGCATTTATCACCAACAGAGCTAAAAGAAGACATTATCTGCACCTGCTCCTGTTGTTTTTCTCCCTGCCTTCTCTTCCTCCTCACATTCCAAAGCAGCAGTTGCTTATATCTCATGAACATTGAACAGATTTAGAATCCAAAAGGCAACTGGCAAGCCACAGTGTGCCATATGTCACATTTACCCACTGCAGGTGTTTTGCCTCTTGACTGGCAGCTCTCAGGCTGGCTGTAGTCCAGTCTAAGAATGAGAGAAGATCTGGTGAACTGAGCTCAGCTTAAGCCTCCATGAGAGCAAGTCTGCATCTGGGTTTAGTTTATAGAATGGTGATTATCATCTACATACATTGTTATGGGAAATATGTTGTTTGGTGAACTTTGGGTCCTCATTAAATACATACTCATGAGACAGGGCTGCTCAGGACTCAAATTTTGCAGAGTTGAGTGTGATTGAAGAATTGAGGTACTGACTCAAAAATAGATGTTTTCAATGTGATTTGTTCTTTAAAGTGCCATATTTGGGTACAAGTGCATCAGTGGATCAAGGTGTAGGACCCAGCCACTTCTTGTCACTCTTGTTCCTGATTTGTTCTATAGTATCAGTCTGTACCCCTTTGATGTCCCTTAGTGCATCCCCTTAGACACACTTCCCATCTCAAACTGAGATGGAAAAATATTCTTAGCATTAGCATGAATAATGATAAATTAACTGTTGATGAACCAAAACTTTGGGGCACTGAGCTTAAACAGGAGAGATACAAATCAATATGATGACAACTCTAACCATTTCATAAATTTTAAGATCAGTTGTAATTTTCTTTACTGTCTTAACTAAAGAGTAGGATTTTCAAATTGATCTTCTATAGACTTTTAAAAGTATCTATTTTTATTAATTTTATTTTTAAACAGTGTATAAAAGTAAACAAAATGTAGTTTTGACACATTTTGAAATATTTATGTTTTTGTAAAATAGTGAGTATTTTAGTCATGTAATCATTTCTATATATAATACATTTACTATACACTTGACGCTATCTTTTATTGGCTGCTACCAAAACATACTGCCTCCTACAAGTACGGCTTGTCTCTCAGGTGATTGTGAAATACATGTCTAGTTCCTCTCTGGTTCTTGGATTAAACTGGTCACCCTACATCCACCCCCACCTCCACTGTTGCAAATGGACCTTTCAACACTCGGAAATATGTCTTCCTCAGCGCTCCTGGGGCCCTCCCTCAGCTGAATTCTTTTCATAGAGTGCTTCACTTGGCTCCTTTCCAGTTCCTCCATGCAATTCACATATAAGCCTGATTGATTTGGTAGATGCTTACAAATATTTTGGAAGGTTTTCTCCCCAGTTTTACACCTTTCTCCCAAAAGTGCACTTTTGGGTGGTTTCCAAGTGAAGTGGTAAGGCTGAGTTATATATAAAACCATGAATATATCAAAATTCTTTGTAGGTCCTTAGGGAGCAATTCTCTTTTCATGGGTTCCATTTACCTTAGGGAGCAATGATAAGCTGTTTGAGATGAAAAGGCCAACAAGGCAGTCACATCACTTTTCATCTGGTGCACTGCAGTTATAATCCTAGGATGCTTGTTTGCTAGGGCTATAGTTATGCAATTCCCCTTCCTTTCCCTTTCCCTTTCCCTTCACACCATCTCCAGAGCCTAGGAAATTAAAGGCACTGCACTCGAAGTATATCTATTATTCTCTGCACTCCTTGTGAAAGTGCACATGATCATGAGAGGTCTGGACAACCAAGCAGCTAGCTAGAGTACCTTAACAGACAGCAGGTGCAGCTGTGAAGTACTGTGGTATGAGGGAGTCACACCTGCAGTGACATCGACATTGAGAGAACTGGGCATTTGATACAGTTCTCAGCAGGCAATAAAGTCAGTCAGCACTTGGTGCGATCCATATTCTGGCAGTGAGAATGGATGAGAAAACCGTAAAGGAAACCCTGTTCTGGGTTTTTAGAAATGAGGTTTTGTTGTTGTTGTTGTTGTTGTTTTAAACCAAGGGGATAAGTTTGGTAGACAGGACAGCCTTCATGGCACTCAGCCTGTGAGGCGACAGCACCCCACACTCACAGAGTTTCTGCTTTACTGCATCTTAACTCTCTTCTAAGCAGGGGTGCCACATTTGGATTACAGAGTCCTGAGAACTCCTATTGCAGGTACTGTGCATAAAGCTCAGGAAAGAGATAAAGGAACCCATATTTTATATTTATGTTTAAATACACAAATGACCTATCTGTTCTTCCCATCCTCAACACTCATGGCAATGTAGCATGCATTTATTTAATACGTTGATGTACATGTTACCAGAAGGACAGAACAGGGTACAAGCAATTAATCTTGAGTTCTTTCAATTCTCCTTTTGAGGTGGGCTGAACCACAGGCTACCCAGCTCTAGGTTCTGAAATAGATGCTGACCCATCGATGACCATTCACAGATGGTAACAGTAGCTAGACTGGCAGTCCTCCCCCAGCCACCACAAATCTAAGAGCTGTGTCCTCAGATTCACAGGATAAAGTAAAGACAAGCATGCCCTGGGAGGAGACAACCTGATGTTTAATTTCCATGTGACTTGGTACAAGCAGCTATACTACTTTTCCTCCCTGTCACAGCTGCCACTGTAAGCCTCCCCAGACTATGCCTCTCTAACTGTGGTCCACTGAAGGTCTGCTGTAGCAGCTCAGGAGAGAATATGTTTGTACATGCCAGCCATCCAAAAGGACTGCATGAAGACCACACATGACCTCCAGCTAGATCTCTATGCCTGCCTTATTAGCATGTCCTTATGATGCAATTTTGTACTTAATTTTCAAGTAGTTTCTGGAGTTTTACCATTAATTCTACTTTTGACCTTAGTATCAATCAGTCTAGAGTCTGTTTCTATTAGATTATTCTCTTTCTTGTTTAGCTATTATCCCCATACTGAAATTTAATAAGGACACAACAAATAAATCCCTAGTTTAAAAAAACCTCTAATGAACATATATTTTGTTCATGGATAATAAACAAAAATCTCAATGAACATAGTATCTACAAAAATTCTTAACAGAATACTAGCAAATCAAATCTAAGAGCATATTAAAAAGCTCTCTCATTATATGTCTAGTTTTACCCCTGGGTGTGCTCAGGTCCAGAAAAGCAGGCTCTAGAGGCCAGGAGGCATAGGCCTCCCACAATCCATGGATCTGGGGGGTAACTTAGAATTTCTGTTGGATCACACAGTCTTACTCATTCGTCAGCAGTGAGAAGAGCAAGAATTTTGTCAGTACTTTATTTTCCTGTGGAATACACAGTTTGGGGAAAATGAAATGGGGAGTGATCACTTCTGATCAAGAATTGGGAAGCTGCATCATGTAGGTGTGTATAATGCTCTCTCCATGACAGATTCTAACTGAAGTTCCACACTCTCCTCCTTTCTGTGTTCCTTTGTTTACTGTTAGAACTGAAGAGACATCTCTGTCACCTTTGGTGACATTCCAAGTAATTTTCCATGATAAAAAGATGCAACTATAGATGCTGTTGGGGTCTGAGTACCAGGACAACACCCTCTCATTGTCTCATGATGAGTAGGAAAATATCAAGAAGGTGCTAGATACTGGAGTGCAAATCAGATCACAGTAGGTGAAGATCCATTGGACAGATTCCCTGGGATCTCCTCCTAGCCTGCTTCTTGCTGTAACTGCTAGGCAACAAGGCAGGGGAAAAGCACACAAAATAAACTTCCAAAGCACAGAACTGTAATCCTTTACATTTGAAATTGATTTCCAGTGTAGGGATCTTCTATTTGCCCTTGCATTCTTCAAATTAAACATTTAAAGTATCTCCAATACAAGATTTCCTATCCAAACTATAGAACACAGAATCAACATAGAAATCAAAATACATGTCTACCAATTAGAGATGGTATTATGTTGCCTAATTTAGAACACTTGGTTTCATCACATCATGCTTTTATCACAAATAGCATCACTGAAGAGTCATAAAAATGTAGGTTTCCATTTCAAGAAAATGTATGTAAGCATTCATGTGCGCACACAGCATGTACATGTATGCATATATGTGTATGCATTTGTGTGGGCACACACCATGTACATGTATGCATATATGTGTATGTATTCATGTGGGCACACACCACGTACATGTGTGCATTTATGTGTATGCATGTGGGTACATATCATGTACATGTGTGCATATATGTGTATGTATTCATGTGGGCACACAGCATGTACATGTGTGCATATATGTGTATGTATTCATGTGGGCACATACCATGTACATGTGTGCATGTGTATGTGTGTTCATGTCTCCACACACCATATACATATACATTCTTTCCTACACCAGCATTAGAAAGTCTGTGTGGAGAATTTGGGCTGAGTTTTCCCTTGAAGCATGTGCAGATTTTACTAATTGTTAATTTATTATAAATTGTTCAAGGAGTCTCAGTTCTAGTATTAATTCTCAATAATGGATAAGAACCTCAGAATTGCTTGACTAACAATGCTTTTGTGAATTGAGATTATTAGCTATTTCATGAAATGGTTGTTCCTCTTTTTCTAATTTTAAGTTAGTAAAAGACAATATCAGAATTTCTGATTTGGATCACTTTTTTTGTGGTCAGATACTGGCACTGTTATTTCTCTTAGTTACAAGTTATGTTTCTCAACTGTGCTCATTGTGAAGCCACACATCCAAGAATATTTAGGCAGCACAAATTGTCCTTGATTGGAAACAGGAAGATAAAAGATACACAAAGTTGGGTCGAAAGGGGAAGGGGGTAGACCTGGAAGAGTTGGAAGACGGAGGGTAAAACATGGTCTGTAAAATTTTCAAAGAATTAATAAAAACATAACGCACTCATGCACACAATAAATTTTAATTATATTCATCCTCACCCACCCTTCCAACTGCTCCTCGGTCTGCCCCACTCCATGGTCCCTCCTGCTTTAATGTCCTTTTGATTTTTGCTCTCACTCCCTTAAGTTTCTTACTGAGTAGTTATAGGGAGAAAGGCTCAGTTTCTAGTTTGTCATCTCAAATGGACTCACTTAGAGTGTTACTGGGGATCTAGTTTTAGACCCTGTGACAAGCTGAATACACACAGATACCCTTTCCAGCAGCACTAGACAATGTCTTCTAGTTTTGCTTATGCATCCTAACTGTTCTGTTCACTGTGCTGCCACCTGGAGCCTTGTACAGGAGAGCCTAATAAATACTGTATAATAGTAAATATTCAAGGCATATGCAGGATTTTTATGTAAATTCTACAAAAAACCTATTCTGTTCCCACATTCATTTGTAACTACCATGCCTACTAAATATGAGAATGCTAAGATTTCTTGCTTTCCAAGCATGCTTAGAATATCTGTATATTCTCTCTCTCCCTTGCTCTCTTCCTTTCTGCCTCAAAAGAGAGTATAAATGCTTCTTGGTTTCTTCTCATTGCACCCTTGACCTGAGTTGTTTGAAGGCTATTAGCTATCCAGTACCATCCCTCACACATCCCTCTTATTCCACCTGATTCCCCTCCTGAATCTCTACAGAAGCAGTGAGAACAAATCTCTCAGGTCCTGGAACTTTCTCTTTAAAAAAAAAACAAAAAACAAAACAAAACAAAAACAATAGCAACAAAAACACATTATGTCCTTATTTATTTAAGTTTATAAAGAATAGTAATTGTATGTTGCTTACTGCATTTTTCATTAAGTTTTTATTTATTTACTTTACATCTGGATCAAAGCTTCCCCTTCCTCCTCTCCACCCTGTTCCTCCCTTTTGTCTCCTCTCTCTCTCCATCCACCCTTCCCCTTTCTACTCAGAAAAGAGGAGTCCTCCCATAGATATCATCTAGCCTTGGCACAGCAAATTGAAGTAACACTGGACACATCTGCATCTTCTATTGAGGCCAGGAGAGGCAGCAGCCCAGTTAGGGGGCAGGGGCCCAAAGGCAAGCAGCAGAGTCAGAGATAGCCCCTGATCTCCATGTTAGGAGCTCCACCTGAAGACCCAGCTGCACATGTATTACATATGTGTTACAGCCTAGGTGCATTCCATGAATTTTTTTGGCTGTTAGTTCAGTCTCTATAAGTCTCCATGGGCCCAGGGTTAGTTGATTCTGTAGGTTTTCTTGGGGTGTCCTTGACTTCTCTGGATCCTTTAATCCTTCCTCCCCTTCTTCCACAGGATTCCCTGAGATCCACCTAATGCTTAACTGTGGGTCTCTGCATCTGTTTCCATCAGCTGCTGGATAAAGCCTGAATGATGGCTGTTATGCTAGGCCCTGTCTACAAGTATAGCAGAGTATCATTATCAGTGTCAGGGGTAGGCTCCTTATAGCATGGGTCTCAAGCTGGGCCAGTCATTGGTTGGCTATTCCCCAAATTTCAGTTCCATCTTTAACCTTGCATATCTTGTAGGCAGGATAAATTGTGGGTTGAAGGTTTTGTGGCTGCATTGGTGTTCCACTCCCTCCCCTGCAAATCTTGCCTGGTTACTGGAGGAGATGGCTGTTTTAGGCTCCATATTCCCTATTGCTAGGCATCTTAGCTACGGTCACTCTCATAGATACCTGGGAATTTCCATTGTCCTAGGTTTCTATCTTGTCCCAGAAATATTCCCCCATTCCAATTGTCTCTCAATACTCTCCCTCAATCCTACCCTGTCCTGATCCCTCCTGTTCCCATCCCAGACCCTCTCCCACCAAGTCCCCTCCGTCCACTCACCTCCAATGTCTATTCTATTGCCCCTTCTCGTGGATTCAAGAGTCTGCCCCTGAGCCCTCCTTGTTACTCTGGGTCTGTGGGTTGTAGCATGGTTATCCTATACTTTATGGTGAATATCCACTTACAAGTGAGTACATACCATGCATGTCTTTCTGGTCTGGGTTATTTCACTCAGGATGATCTTTTCTGGTTCAATACATTTGCCTGAAAATTTCATGATGTCCTTGTTTTTCAAAACTGAGTACTCCATTGTATGAATGAACCACACTTTCTTTATCTGCTCTCTGATTGAGGAATATCTAGGTTTTTTCTAATTTCTGAATATTGTTAATAAAGCTGCTATGAACATAGTGAAACAAGTCTCCTTGTGGTGAGATGTGGCATCCTTTGGGTATATGACCAGGAGTGATATAGCTGGGCCTTGAGGTTGTGTTTTCTAATCCTGTCTTATTTAGCTAGCATGACACCATGGAACCCAGAGGTGGTTAATTATTTATAATAGCCAGAAGCTGGAAAGAACCCAGATGCCCCTCAACAGAGGAATGGATACAAAAAAAATGTGGTACATTTACACATTTACACTCAGCTATTAAAAAGAATGAATTTATGAAATTCCTAGGCAAATGGTTGGACCTGGAGGGCATCATCCTGAGTGAGGTAACACAATCACAAAAGAACTCAAATGATATGTACTCACTAATAAGTGGATATTAGCCCAGAAACTTAGTATACCCGAGATATAAGAGACAATTTGTAAAACACATGAAACTGAAGAAGAATGAAGACCAAAGTGTGGACACTTTGCCCCTTCTTATAATTGGAAACAATCACCCATGGAAGGAGTTACAGAGACAAAGTTTGGAGCTGAGACAAAAGGATGGACCATCTAGAGACTGCCATATCCAGGGATCCATCCCATAATTAGCCTCCAAACGATGACACCATTGCATACATTAGCAAGTGTTTGCTGAAAGGACCCTGATATAGCTGTCTCTTGTGAGACTATGCCGGGGCCTAGGAACACAGAAGTGGATGCTCACAGTCAGCTATTGGATGGATCACAGGGCCCCCAATGGAAGAGCTAGAGAAAGTATCCAAGGAGCTAAAGAGATCGGCAACCCTGTCTCCAAATAAAACGAAATAGTCCAAGTAAAGAACAATGCCTTTCGCCTTTGCTCCTTATTCCCACCCAAGCATTCCCACTCTCCCTAGTGCCTGTTTCTGCATGGAAGTCCCTGATTGTGGCAGGTGACTTTCAAGGTGGCTAAGATGCTGGTGATGCTATAGTGAAGTGATTGCTAGTTGGGTTCAACCCCCAAAACAAAATTTCCATTTGAACATTTTCCACATAATTGAAAATACTCATACATATACACACAAATAGCTTGAGAAGATACATATTTTTTAAAGTACTCCTAGTTACCTAATAAAGTGGTTTTAACCCCCAAATAAAATTTTCTTTCAAACATAATTAATAAAAGACATACTTGAGTGCATTACGTTAGCATATACAAGGACAGAATAGCAATAAATCCAACTGTAAGCCTTATCAGATGTCTTTGTCTTCCTTTGTGAGAGCTGGCAGACCTGCCACTTTTAGTAAACAGCCTATGATATGCATTTTGGGAGTGGGGGTGAAATCTCATTTTTCTTGTTCTGCTGTTGCTATGGTTACCATGGTACAGAATCTCTGCACATACCGATAGAGAAGAAAAGAGAGGAAAGAAGACTCAAACAGAAATTTAAATATCTAACATACCCCTTCCAAACTGTAGGGACCTTTAAAAGAAATTGCTTAGTACATGGTAAAAGGAGCCTCTGGTACTCACACCCCAGGATTACCCTTCAGTCTGAGGTCCAGCATCACGAGAGAAGGCAACAGATATTTTAAACTAAAGGAGAGACTGCAGAGTCCATTGTGACCACCAAATCCCAAGTTACAAGAGTTCCAGTCTGTCATGGACTGACATGCAGAACATATGAGAAGCTGGGATCCAAAGGTGTTAGTTTAGGGGATGGAAGAAAGCACAGGCATGGAGGGAGGGTTAATGTGGTTCCCCAGTACCTGAATGAGTTGGAAGTGGACCTCAGTCTTCATTCATGAACTTCATCCTTTGTATCCAGGAACAGTGGTTAATGAAACATTCTCTTCTCTTAGTAATAACCATGAATAGAAATGCCACCTCTTAAGATGAAAGTTGGTCCACAGCTCATTTGAAGCTACAAATTGGAACATTAATGTAAAATTTTAAAATACAAAGCTATATACCTCTCATCTTCCTTTGATAAAGAATTCCATAAACATTCAAAGAACTAATATCTTTGTGGAAGAAATAGATGATAGATCTGAGTCTTAGATAGAAAAATTTCCAGCTGAAGTTATCCATTTAAAATCAATAAAACCAAGGCTTGGCATATTTAAAAACAAAGACGTACACAAATTTACCTTGTTCTTACCCATGAGGGAAGGCAAGTGTGTCATCCTATTCACTTTATCATGAACAAAATACATGAACGAAGCAAGAGATTGGTAATCTAGCCTTAACTCTGCCATCAGCTTGGTGAGTCATGTCAGGAAAAACGACTTCCTCCATATTTACCTGTTTTCTTATTTGCAAATGAGCCACACTTCCATTGTTCATCCTGCCAGGGTTTTCACTGTAAAACTGAAGGACGGATAACACCGAGTCTTGAAGTGAAAAGTTTAAGACTCTGCCAACCTACATTGCTTGCACTTTTGTTAGTCTTTGTTCCTGAGGAAGGAATGTTTAAGGTTGTAGTGAAACAGCTGAGATCTTATCCAGAAAGTGACATTAGAACATCAGGAACGTCCCACTACTAGTGTGCTTCAGGGGTTCCTACTCTGGGCCTTTGGAGAGTGGACTTTAAGAAGAGAGGAAGGTGTTTTTGCATTCGTTTTTTTGTATGCTAATATTGTGTGATTAATTACAGTGTTTTCCCTTCCCAAGGAGGCCTGGTGAGTACTATAAGATGAACTAGCTCAATCTATTGCATTAGTTTCCTTCTACTGGGAGGTTTAAATCATTAAACTAATGATCTAATCCATATTTGTATGAAGTTAACAAAATGCATGCAGTTAAAGTTGCACTTAATCCCCAAGTGATGTAGACCTTGATAAATGCCCTTGTAAGATTCCATTATTTTCAATAAAGAGAAAGAAAATTCTGTGAGAATTAAAAATAAAAATAAAAATTCAGCCAGCAGATTAAGCAGATATTTTACAACTTTGATTTTTCGAGATGCAGTGATGGCATTAAGCAGAGCTTGATTCACAGAGCTGGTGGCTGTAGGTGGATGGATCAATGTGTGTGTTGATTATGTGTCACCTTCTGACTACATTGCTGTTACAGTTCAAGAAGAATTGGGAATGAGGGTAGATATGGAAACCTCATAAACCCCTTTTTAAGTGTGTTACAGCTCTTTTGAGATCTGTAGTGCACTCAACTACAGTTGTATCAAGTATTGCTAACTATTCTTTCACAAAGCTGGAAATGTGAGTATTTCAACTTTATGAATATAATCCCAAAAGAGAGAATGGGGGATAGAGAGACAGCGAGACAGAGAGACAGAGAGTTTCACTACTGCGGGGCTTCTCTGCCTACAAGACATAAGCTGCCCATGGATGGTGCAGTATCGGTATCCATCCTCTTTGTCTTTCTTTTTCTATGGGTGATTTCTAACTTTTTTTTTCTTAACTAGGCCACTGTAATTAATGGTTCTCTTGACCATATCTTGTCTCATATCCTTTCTATTTCTATTGCTTCCCTCCCTACAGAAGGCTGATTGAATTTTCCAAACACAAATCAGACCACTTACCATCAAAAATTGTTGAGACAGCCCTCACTTGTTTTCAAATGTGATCTGTGCCCTTCCTTCATGATTCACAGTTTCCTCCACAAGTAATATCCTGACTGACCTTTCAAGTGTCTTGTCATCTGTCACGGGTCACTTGTATCTGAGATGCTCTCTTAACCTTGCCCCACCCCCCTCTATGTGTCTAGGTAGCACACGTCTGTCTACAGCTATCGTTGATGTTGCAACAGTATTTCCATAACTCTATCATGAATATAATGCCATAGTTCATTACAGTGCCTGGTGGAAAAAATGTTCAATAAACATTGATTGAATGAAGGAAGAAAAGATAAAGTGAGGAATAAGTTGCATGGTTTGTTGTATCAGTTTGAATTTCAAATATTATTCCTTGGTTATCATAGGCATATCTTACAGGCTCCTTATAATATGAAAAACGAAGACCACACATTATTTAATGCTACTTTCCTTTCAACATTTGTTCTACTATTTTAAAAACTATTAAGGCAGATGAAGTTTCAAAACCAGTCAGCTGAATTGCAACAGTCACTTGGGAGCTGTTAGTGTTCTGCACAATTGCTAATACAATTTAAACTGTAGGTAAATCTTTTTAGTTTTTAAGTTAAGAGCAAATAAAATGTTAATAAAAGCTGATGCTCTAGCTAACTACATCTTTTGCATGTGCTTTTATAGGAACTGCAGAACTGGGGCCACGCCTATATCTCAAGCACTCATACCTCTTTTGTGTGGTTCTAGGAAGTCTGTGTGTCTCAGACCTGATCTTCCCTGTGCTCATCATAAAGTACTCTAGATTCAAAAGCTTTGGTCACTTGAGCTGGGATAGTCTGCATTTCAATCATGTTAAAAAATAATAATAAATAAGAGAGAATTGTAGAAATGGCATGTTCCAATTTAAAATGGAGAGAAAAGAATAAAACCCTAAATAAAAATTTATTCCATTGAAATTATGGTAATATGGTAATATTCTCCTATTCAGTTGAATCTATCAGAGTTGGTTTGATGTGTGTTTGTATGTGTGTGTGTGTGTGTGTGTGTGTGTTGTATGACGCTATAATATCTTTTTCTGGATATAATAACTAGATTTCTGAACAATAAATTAGATCAGTTATAGTCTGTTGGAAATCAAATTAACTGAGAGAAACTTCAGAATAGATTGCAGTCTTCTTATTGTAAATGAATTTAGACAAAAGGGTATAAATCTGGTTCCTAAAGGTATATATTAAATTATTTTGTGAAAATAGACATGAACCATCAAACATTATTCACATATGCAATTATGAGATTTTATGATTATCAAAAATTAATTCTGAACTCTTCATGTCCAAAAAACTGTGCATGAGTCTGACCACCACATGACATGTTGCTTTCTACAGTATACAGTGATACCAGATGCAGTCAACTTGTTAACATCTGAAGTAGCTAAAATTTGTTATTATCTTCCTATGTTTTGGGATTGAAAATGAATTATGTTTCTTTTTAAATGAGTTAGAAAACACTGTGTGGTGCTTCCCTTCTAAAGGAAGCAGAAAGGATGAAGGAAAACAATAATGAACACAGAAATCATGTTTGTTGTAAGTATGCCCATGTATGTTGGCTAAGCCATCTGAACTCCGACCACATAAACAGTTTTAAGTCCCCAAACTGAAAACACTTATAGGCAATTCTGTTTGTTGTCCAAGTGTGTGTGTGTGTGTGTGTGTGTGTGTGTGTGTGTGTGATCCATAACTAATTCCACAAGTTTTATGTTTTACACACACATACAAAACACACACACACACACACACTTTACCCATACTTTGGGGTTTTTTGTTTGTTTGTTTTTAAGTTTCCTCTAATGGTATCTATTTACTTTATAAGATACAAAAGAAGCATTTTCATTGGCTGCAGGCAATGTTCTGGTAGCCTGCTTCCTATTTTAACCATTGCCACATTTACAGTTTCCAGATTAAGTCCACCAACATTAATACTCACATATGCCCATTCCTCTTTGTTTGGCTCCCATTTTGCTTCCATCTGGCTGATAATGGACAAGAACCAGTCCATACCTGCCCAGTCCATCCTGCATTTGAAGACAGTAATCAAAACATTTACTGTTAGTCTTTTTTTTTTCCTCTCCAGACCAACTAGACCCCATTCCTTTCATCTTTCGTCATGAACCTATTTTCTATTCCTTTCATCTTTACTTATTGTTCACCCATGAACAGTTGCTTCTTTCTTTCTGTAGAATTGGCATTGCAGTGACCGACCACATGGGCAACAGTCATGGAGAAATGTGGCTAAGGAGACAGATTACATGGGAAGGAGCTATTTGTGTCACTTGTGGAAGAGCAGTGTATGTTTTGGTAGGCCGTTGTCAATTGTGCATTCCCCATATGTTTATAAACAGATACAACTTTTTAAGGTTTCCTACTTTTTGCCAAAACTTTCTTCATAGATTTTGCTTCAATTTTTACTGTCTGATGTTAGATTTTTGCATAAATGTTTTTGCATTTATATGCTTACCCTCGGAGCTTTTAATTGCATTTTTGATAGAGGGTTTTCTCAAAAATATCAAAGTCATTTGAATTCCATCAGTGGTGTTAAAATCAAAGGTAATCCCTCCTGATTGGAAATTCTCTGCAGGGCTGGTAAGTGTATTGCTGATTCTGGGTCATGGATGTTGAATATGAATACTGTATGCCCGGAGCTTATTCTGATAAATATGACATCACTTCTTCCTTCCGGTGATTTAGCTGTCTGCTGACATGTCAGTTAGCACTAAGCACCTAACTGATGAAACTTTTAGCATATGGCATTAAAAAATGCCCAGAACTCAAGATAAATTACTTTGGTCAGTATAATTTTGTTTTATTGTGTGACAGTGACATAAAAATAAATATGAAAAGATGCAGTATGATCTAAATTCTACTCATATTTACCACGGAGGACTTTTCTTCAACATTGACAATTATATCAATATGGTGCTGCACCCCCCAAAAAAAAATCAGCATTTAGAAAATAAAGCTGTAGAGGAAATGTGACCAGTGGAATTTTTGTCCCCTAACTGTGTGATATTCAGTCATGGACAAAGGAAAACATTGTACTTGGTCTGTACTTCTCAAAAAGCCAGCCTATTAAAATGAGATACAGAAATGTAAGCCTTTCATGTACTTGATGCTGAAGAGCAAGTTAGAAGCAAATGATGATAATTACAAAGTTCCACCCTGTGTTCTCTTCAGGCATGTGGAGCCCAAAGAGAGAGTAGAGAGTAAAAAGTTGGAACTGGTAGAGATGGAGGTGAACTCACAGAGATGAAAGCAGAATAGTTGCTTTGTTTCATGGGAGAAATTGTTAGAGTGTGGATGGCTGCAGTGTTTCGTTTGAGAGGGGGAAGAATTAACTCATTGGAACTATCACAATCAGCTAGTTACCATATACATAAAGTATACTTATATATTGAATGAGATAGGCACATGGTGATAATTGATGACTGTGGTGAACTCACTCAAATATAAACAAATACAGTTAATAGAATTACTGTAAAAGTTGCAAATGCATGCATTTGCAATGCAAAAGCTAAGCCGCCTCAGGCATATGGATAAAAGTCTGTAAAATGATTCTGCTCCATTTCCAAGCACTATGGTTATGGAGAGAAGCTACACAGTGAAAGGACATCTTGTACTCTCTCTTTCTTTAGAGGCAAAATAAAATGGACTTGGTCACTCACAACACAAATCTCTTTGGAAAGGAATGCAATCAGTTCACTGAGTAGCACAAACACTGGCTTCACGAGGAATGTTTTCTTCCCTCTAGTGCTTCAGTGAGGGCAGCACATCCCATTCATTGTTCCATCACTGAACTGCTCAGTCTGTAGGAAGTGGCTGAGATGCCCTGGAAAGCCTTGCCCCAGCTCTCAGGTCCCTGAGTGCTGTCATGACATAGATGTGTATATGTGTTCCTACTTCTTCTTATAGCTGTCAATTTCTAAGTCTCTGCCAGTAGAGTGTGGCCAAATCCCAGAATTTATGTTTCACTCACTGCTGTACACTCAAAGCCAGACTCTGACTGGTGCTCATTAGATACATATGATCTTAGTTGGGCCTCAGCTCAACCTTAAAAAGCACAGATCAAAAATTACAACCCCAGTTGTATAGTGAAGAAGATGAGGTTCACAAAGTTTCTGGATTTTGCAAAGGGTGAAAGAGCTGTCATTGGAAACATGTGGTCATGAAAATCAAGGGAAATAAAATGTTAACAGGAGCAACCAAATAATTTCAACTGCAGTAGTTGTTTTGATTTAGCTAAAAGAAACAGCCTTGAGGATAACCTGTGATCTGTGAGAGAGGTATCAGCAACAGACTGAGGAATGAAAGACATTTAGAGAAAACTTGAAATTGCCAGAAGTCATAGAAACAGCTAATTAATTGCCAAAACCGCAGCTAATTAATTGGCAAAGTATTCCATTGGAAGACACCAAAATGTAGATGATCATTAAAGCAGTGTGCTAAGGAAAAAATAATAATTAAACAAAAAGAGAATATTAACTTGAGAGGGAAGGGTCAGGGGTGTGAAGGACAGCAGCTGGGAGGGGCCACCAGGGGGAGGGAAGTGGTGTAATTTCATTCCAGTTAAAAGCATAGTAATAAATAAGATAACACCCTTTTTTTTTTTTCCAGGAGGAAAACAGTATAAGTTCACAACAAGTTGCCCATTTCTACTTCTGGGAATACAAAATGAATATGTTTCCCTACTGATCCTCAGCATTGCATAAAAAAAAAAAAACAAAAAAAAAACAAAAAAACAACAACAAAAAAACCCCCATAATCAGACTTTGATTATGGAGGAAAGAAAGCAGACAGGTAGGGGAATTCCTGCCTTAAAATATAAAATTTAAGTAATCCCCTCTATTTTCCAAACCTTGAACCTGAAAAGGCTAGATGTATGTAAATATTCATGAGCATAGACAAAACAACAGAAACAAAAGTCAGTTTCCTCTAGCCAATAGGCCAGGAAAAGGAAACTTAGCATGGCAGAATACTTGTAATTGATTTAGTCTACTCCTTGAGAAATACTACAGATAGAATGTAGGCACCTCCTTCCTCACACCAGCTACTGCTGTGTAAGAAGAGTATTCCAACACTGTCTTCTACTGATGGCTACTAGAGACCATATGAGGAACCTAGACTTCATCCCTGTATAGATGAAGTATTCCTTCGCCGCTTGTGTGCAGTCAGGGAGGTCTACTATATATTCATAAGGTGAAGGTGAGTGAAGATAAAAGCCAGTCTCATGAAATTGTGTCTGTATGGCTTTATTTGGGTAGTATCTTTCAAATAACAAAGGTGCAGGATAGGGACTTATAGCTATCTAAGTACCACGTGCTATATCCTTGCAGTGATAGAAATGATCTTGCATGCATTGATGTCAACATCTGAGATATAATATTTTACTAGAGTAAAAATGTTACCTTCAAGGGAACCTAGATGTAAGGGATTTCTTGGTTATTTATTCCAACTGCATGTGTGTCTACATTGATCTAAATATAACTTTTTTACTTAAAACACACAACCTATAAGAAATGGAAAGAGTTAAGACAAGTAGGGAGAATTACAATGTTACTTTACATTGAAGAGCTCTTCCTAGTGTCCCTGCAGTTTTCATTCCAATCCTGCTGTTACGGAGATGCAAGGGCACAGAGGAGGTCCTCATCACATGGCGAGTTCTGATGCCTCAACTGGAGGCAATAATTAAAGATAGAGTGTGCCAACCTCAAATGCAATTTATCTCTTCCCTCCCAAATTCGCCTTGGTGAAGCCCTCAGCTCAGAATAACACTTCTTGGCTGTACTTCAGGGGAATCTTTAACAAATACTAGTGTTGGGATTCCACCCTTAAAGATTCTGATTGGTCTTGGGTATTTCTAGGGAATCGATATATCTAAAGGTCTCCAAGTAATTGCAAAATACATCCAGTTGAGGACCACTGACAAGACAAGGAACCATTGTCTGTTTGACTCTCACGTGTGATCATATGCCATGTGTTTGCTTAAGATACAAAGAGAGGTACATTTCTCTGTGTTAGTGACAAGGTTGTTGAGTATGTGTTGTTTTGTAACCTTGGTGTTGTTAGTCCCCCTAAAAACTTCTCTGCCTCACAAATTCTTCAGCTTCTCAAGATTATACATTGCCCTGCTTTTTAACACATGCTACCCGCCCCCACCCCCAAGTAGTTCTTCCTCCGTGGCTTCTGCTCCAGCTCTTTTCTCTCTCATTTTCTATCCCCTCCTTCTCTGCTCCCTCTGCTGCTCCGCTCTTCATCTTCTCTCTCTCTCTCTTTGATTCCTTGGGTCCTCTTTTGTCTAAGTCAAAGGACACACTTAGGATTTACCCTTCAGATCGCATTCACTCATCATCTCTCTAGAGAAGTCATTTTCTTGTGAATGCCCCCTCCCTTATATGAACTAATTTTGTCTTATCGCTACTCCATTGGTGTCTGCTTCTCCCTCAAGTCTGAATTCTATAGAGACTGAAATCTCATTTGTTTTTGTTCACCATTTTATTCACCCTCCCAAGTGTGGTGCTGGAAAAATCTCTAGCAGAATTGGGGAACATTTAGAATTAAAGATACATGACGTGGTAAAAGCACAAGTCTAGGTGTGATCCTTCTGAAAAGTGCTGTGGTGGTGTGAATATGTTTGGACCAGGGATTGGCACTATTAGGAGATGTGCCCTGTTGGAGGAAGTGTGTCACTGTGGGGGTGAGCTTTAAAGCTCCACTCAGTGCAGAAGAGGCAGTCTGCTCCTGGCTTCCTTTAGATGAAAATGTAGAACTGTCAGTTCTCAAACCACCACAAGTGAGAAAAGTAAGTTGTTAATGAGGCCTTGGGCAAGCCTCCAAGTCTTTATGGAATGTGTACATCTTGGGAAGTGAATGACTCTCAAACTTGGATGAGAATTAGAGTCACTTGGGAAACCTTTAGAAACACCGATGACTAGGATGTCTAAGCCATATGTGCCCATTTAACTGGCTTGAAGGGACACAGACACTTTGAAATTCTCTAGTGTGACTGAAGATGCAAAATCCAAGAGCAAAGGATTTAGTCCATGATGTCCACAGTCTGCCATAAGTACTAACTTTTTAAAATCGTATAGATATCCTTTGCACACTGTTCTCTTTGGTTAGGCTCATTTGCACTCAAATAAAACCACTCCTATGATAACTTGAGAACAGACACTGCGTATAGGGTGTTGGTGGTCCACCGTGTCAGTGTTTACATTGGAGATGGTGCTATGTAAGGTTTGAGTATATTGGAAAATAAAGGGTGACACAAAAACAGAGGAAAGGGGAAAAAACTCCCTTGATTGTTAACATTTTCACTTTCAAAATAGCAATTAAAAACACCTCTTTCTGCTCAAAGTCCCAGAGGGATTAATCTACATCAAAGATGATCCCCCACCACCCTGAGATGTCTCATTCTTTAACAGTTTCATGGTTGCACTTTTAATATTCAGTATTAAAAATAGTCTGGTTCCAAATTTATTTGTTGTCACTTTTGGGGGTAATTGACTCTTATGTATAAAGGAACTCATCTGATGCTGTGACTTCTGTCCCTGGCAAAGCAATGCTGGCCTTGTTTTATTATTTTGCTCTGCTTTATGACAGGGTCTCATGTATCCCAGGTTGGTCACAAGGCTTATGGCACAACCTAGAAAACAGACAATAAAAATAATAAAGCAGGTTAGAGGACCTGGAGGAAGGATCCCCAGGTTTTCACATCTAAAGCAGCACCTCATAGAACAAGCTCTTTTTTTTGCATTTTGGGACAGAGCATTGCAAACACAAACAAGCACCCACCAACCCCCATACATACAAACACACATGCATACACTCAGACACACACACACACACACACACACACACACACACACACACATCAAAAGTCAAACATAACAAAAACGTAAGATTCAGAAACTCTGGAAGGAATCTACCGTCAACCCCTCTCTTATAATGAAGGCAACCTCATGGGCAGTGAAGCACTTAGGGAGCATGGTAAAATTTGGGGTTACTTTGAGAACATAAACAAGTTGGAGAATCCCATAGAATCAGGAGTAGTCTGAAAGCTGCTAATGCTTTGATGGAGGAACAAGGTATGGAACTGAGCACATCAGATATACCAGACTGAAAGCCACTCAGAGCAAGCATGGATATCACCTAGAAACTGGGAGTAGACATTCAGCTATGTAGCAATAAAAGTTATTCTTTTCATTTTAAAATTTATTTTATGCCTACGGGTGTTTTGCCTGCTTGTGTGTCTGTGCTTCACATGTGTGCATGATGCTCAAATAAGACAGAGAGGGTGTAGAAATCCTCGGAACTGAAATGACAGATGGTTTGGGGCTCTCATATAGTGCTGGGAATCAAACCTAGATTCTCTGGAAGCTCAGCCAGTTCTCCTAACCACTGAGCCATCTCTCTAGCCCCTATACTTTCTTCTGTAAGGCTGTGTACATTGATGTACAAGTTTGTCTTTTTAATGCCATAAAATGGGAAGCATGGTTGACCTTTGAAGAACTTGTACAGTGGCGGAAGTGTAACCAACCCCTCTTGGTTGCTTCGTCTGGAGATCAGAGAATCTTAATGCTGCCTTCTATCACCCACGGCATCCTAAGTCTAGAGGATGACACTCTGGGTTACATGTGATCCCAGGATGAAGACTATGTAGGGTCAGCAAAGAGTGAGAGAACGTATTTCCTGGCCTTCTCATCTGGAGGGGCTCGTGGTTACCGTGCTCAGGTAAAAACAAAAACAAAAAACACCAAAAAACAGATTTTTTTTCCTGCTTATCTTTCAACAGACATGTTTCTGCTTTGCAAAGGAAAGTTCCTCTCTTCATATATCTCACTATGGTGACCCTCAGGGCACAAATCAAATAGATGTATCAACAGCTCTTCCTGTCACAGGCCATGCATGATGTCAGAAAACAATTGTGCAGGTCTTTGTGGGCATGCTCTGAACTAATTGTGCTGGCTTTCTAGTTGAAGGATTTTGTTTTTCCAACCTCCTCCCTTCTCATCAAAGCATGTGTGCTCCGTGTGACTAGGACAAGCAAAGCAGCACCAAAAGCAGCCATGTTTTACTTCTTCCTTGCAGTATAAGCTATCACCCTTATATAGAATACTCTCTCTGTCTCTGAGAATTACATGCAAAAGGAGGCAACTGACACACAGATGTGTATTAATACATCTTTTAGGGATGAAATGTGAGGCCAAAGTGTTTCTACAAAAAAAAGAAATGAGGCTGTCAAACCAATCATTTGCCACCAGGGACTGACTGACTTGTACATCAAGACCATTCTCCAATTTACTGGATCTGATGCCCCAAGATTTTGACAAAAATTCAGTATGTTGAAAATTAGTATGGAATGTAATGAGTTTTTTTCAACCATTTCTGAGTAGTTACATAAGTGCTTTTAAAGGAAAGAAAATTGGGCAAAAAGTGAACCAAGCATGCTCTCTCTCTCTCTCTCCCCCCCCCCGCCCCACTGTGTGCGTGCGTGTGTGTGTGTGTGTGTGTGTGTGCGTGTGTGTGTTGTATTTGTTGGATATGTGGGTGGTATATGCATGTGTGTGCATGCATGCATGTGTGAAGATCCAGGATCAACACTAGGTTTTGCCTTCTGTTGCTGTGTCTGCCTACTTTTTGAGGCAGAGTCTTTCACTAGAGCTGAAGCTTATCAACTGAGCTGGGTTTCCCAACCAATGGACTTCAGGAATGTGCCTGTCATTAACTCTCTAAGGATTCCCTGAATATGTCATCATGCCCAGTGTTATGCATGTGTTCTGTGCAACTGAAGTCAGGCCACAGTGCTTCTGTGGTATCCATTTCACTATCTGAGCCATCTCTTCAGTTCTATCAAGACCTTTTAAAAGACAATTTTTATCTTCTGAAATTAATTAAAGGAGTTAATCATTAAAATTATCCTTAATCATTAATTTTTAATTAACTAAATATATCTAACAAAAGAGAAATGGACATTAACTTTATTAAGTAAAATCTTAAGTAAGTTCTATACCAATAACATAAATATATCATGTTGACATATGGTACTACTATGTTAAATCAATGGTTGTATAAATAGCTTGAAATAATACATACATTAATTTTTCAATGTGTATTTATTCTTGGGAATTGTACCCAATGAAGTGTGACCACATCCAGCTCTCCTGTTTCTCCCTCCAAATCCCTACATCTCTTTCCCTGCCAACTTCATTATTTCTCATTCTCATCCTCCTCAGCATCACTGCCTTCCTTCTTCTTCTTTGAAGACCTGCTATGTGCAGATAGTGCTGACTATATGTGCATGGGTGTAGGACTGCCCACTGGAGCATAAGGACCTACAAAAGGACACACCACGAACAAGGAATGACTTCCCTCTACCAGCTTTCTTAATAGCATCATGGGAATGGGTAGAGCCTAGAGAGCATCCCCCACATCTATACTGTGATTTTGGCTGGCTCAATCTTGTATAGTTGGCTATGTAACCATACCTGCTAGGAGTGTGTGAGTGTGATAGCCATGTTGTGCTCAAACAACAGTGTTCCAAAACACTTCTCCTCATCCTCTAGGTCTTATATACATTCTGTTTTCTCCTCCAGAATGTTCCCTAAGCATCAAAGAAAAGGGCTATGTATAATAAATATGTTCCATTTAGGGCCGAAAACTCAGTCTCTTATTCTAAGCACTTTGATTACCCCTGACTTGTGCTCATTGTAAAAAGCAGCCAGGTCTATGAATATAAACATAAATACTTAGAAGGCAATTTAACAACAAGATGACTTCGCAAGACAAGCATCACAGGTTCTTACCATAGGCCTGTGACTTCCTCAGCCATTATTTTCAACTGAGATTCCAATATCAGTCATGAAATTCTCTCCTGTGGAACAGGCATCAAATCCAATCAGGAAATAGTTGCACCACTAGATAAGTCTTGACGGACAGGTTTGTAATGTAGTATTCTGGGTCCAGGGCTAAGTAAGACCATCACTTTCTCCTTCATTATCCATCACAGTGCCTTCAGGCAACAGGAAAATGACCCAGAGGAAAGACATTTCCCAGTTGTTTTGAGGCTGATTTCTCCATGTTCTACCAAAGCGTGTGATCTCTTCAGGAACTGGGTCTTCCCATGTAGTGTGGTGGGCAGCCCAGGGCAATGTCAGCAGCCTAGGCTATTTTCAAAACTCAGGTACCTCCCTGACTCATAGAGAGGAATCCTATGCCTTGCACTGTGACTTCTATTGAATAACCATGTCTTCTGAGCACAGCATTGCTCACCCATGCAGGATAATTCTGTTTCAACTTTGTTTTTTAATTAGTCATATTTTGAAATTAGATTACTAACTAGTAGCTTTCCCTAAGGCTTTCCTAAACATTTTTAATTTGGGTCAACCTACTCACTATCTGCCTCTCATCCCACCTCCAATTAACCCTTTAATGTCCAGGATTCTCCTGATTCATTAGTATCACATATATCATAGAATTACTGCAATCTTACATGTGTGTGAAGATCAGAAGACAGTTTGGGGGAGTTGATTTTCTCCTTTCAACATGTAGGCTCCTGGGATCAAACTCGGGTTATCTGCTTCAATGTTAGATGCCTTTACTCACTGAGCTATTTCAGTGCTTTTATACTTCTTATATAATTAAATATAAATCCTTACTATTACCATGTAATAGATCCCCATAATTCAGGGAATATAACTTTAAAATATTCAGGCAATTGATTGGCATCATTATGAAATAGGCGTATCTACTTATTCATTTGATCACCATTCTTCCTGCAGGTCTATAAAGGGGGAAATGAGGTGAACAGATGGTGAACTCCACTCATAAGCAAAGATTACATGAACTCAATGAATCAGAACAAAATGCATTAAGACTGGCATTTCCAACAGGGCTTTGCTTGAGATTTTTTTTTTCAAAATGTATAATCTGCATATATGATTTTGTTCATCCATGCACTACTTGTATAGTCATAATGTTAACTATAGTTTACTACTGATATGTGTACTTTCTAACTGAGAAGAAAATTTAAACTTTCGCAGGCTGATATAACTGGACATTTTAGAAATTTCTTTTCTTGAAAATTTCATATGGTACAGAGAGAAATGTGGTCAGATCTTCAGCAGTGTTTTCCCTCCACCTCTCCCCAAACACATTCCTCTCTTGACCTCAAGGCTTTGAGGCAGGGATAACTCACTAAGACCATTAGTACTGCCCATATGCTGTTTAAATTGTCACTATTATTTTTGTTTATTGTTTTGGGGAGCCAATATTAAATGTTCTCCAATGAAAATATATCATATTTGAATAATAGTAGGAGAAGAAGACAAAGGGAGAAAGGCAGTTGGGCAAAAATTCCCATTAAGAAGAATGTAGGCCTGGTTTTTGCTGTAGTGAGGGATAGCGGGCATCCACTCTGTATCATTTAAGTTCCCTTAGGCACATTACAAAGAATGACAACAGATTTTTATCTTAGAATATTGATGTTTCCTTTGTAATTGCTTAAATTTAAAATAAAATTTAGACATTTCCTAGAATAGTGGAGGAGAGGCACAGTAGACCAAAAATAAGGGAAGGGGATGGATGTTTGGCATAGTAATATTTATGATTCATCACCTCTCCCAGAAAAACTCTCCCTCAGATCCAAACACTCCTTCAAGATGTGGGGCAGTTAGTGTTGCAAGGAAGACTGTTGAATGCTTATGCTTCCTAAGAATACTTTCCCTGCTGTAGGTGTTCCTGGAAACGACAGTATAATGCAGGATTAGTGTTGCAGGGAGAATCTTCAGGGAGGGACAGGGGCCCAAAAGGGAAGAGGGAAGTTCCAAAGGATACACAGATCATGAGAGGTTTACAGAGGAGGACTGTGAGGAGGGCCAGCCAGAGGAAGGTGTGGGGTTGAACTAGTGGGTCAATTAGCTTGTGAGTGAAGGAATTAAGCTCTTAATATTTCAAGATACTTCTAATGTAGTTTCTCTAAGACTTTGACAGGTATGAATACACACTCAGAATATGATTAAAACCAATTTAGGAGTGGATGCAGGAAAATCAACACTCTTAAAAAAGATACATATCTGTCTGTATAATGTTATCTGACTCAGAGACATATGATCTCAAAGCTGACTGTTTGATACTAGACCCATTCTATTCTGTCAGTATCCCCGGAATTGATCATAGTTCTTTGTCTAGGGACAGGGTCCCTTGAGCTTTCCTCCTTCCATGTTAGCATGCCCACTTGTGCAGGTGCTTCACAGTGTGTGTGTGTGTGTGTGTGTGTGTGTGTGTGTGTGTGTGAGAGAGAGAGAGAGAGAGAGAGAGAGAGAGAGAGAGAGAGAGGGAGAATCAGCAACTGAAAAGAGGGCATGAATCTGAGAGTGGAAAGGAAGAAAAGAAGGAAGGGGTAGATATGATGTAATTATATTATAATTTCAAAATATTAATAAAATAAATAAAAGTGGAAAATGAAAGGATAAAAAGAAACTTACTGTTTGAACCTGGGTATTGGTTTCTTTTACGTTGACTCTCAGTTCCTCAGATTTCTTTCAAAGTATGTAGGTTCTAGGCCTCTCCTAAAGTATTCTCATAGCCTTGAATAAACCTCAACTATTTATTCTTTTCTTTTTATTCCCAGGAGTTTGCTTTAAAATTTTTTCATTCATTTTTCCAGTTTGGCTTGTGTTTTAGACAGCTAAGAAATTACAAACCACACATGCACACACAGACACACACACTCACAAACACAGAGACACAGAGAAACACTCTCTCAGAAAACAGATACAAAGAAATAAGCACAGAGACACACATACACAGAGAAACATATAGACACACACAGAGACATTCAGACACACACTCACACGCAGAGACACATGCAGAGACACACAAACACACACAAAGAGGCATACACACACTCACACACAAGAGAGACATACATACACACATACTCATGCAGACATACACACACACATACACACACACACCCTCTAAGCTGTCTGTTGCAGTGCTGGCTTGCCAGAGAAGCAGAATGAGCCATGACCATATGCATCCTTGTGGGAACAGAGAAGGTGCTGCTGATGCAACAGTTCCCTCAGCTTGTGCTGGAGAACAGTCCCCATAAAGCTGTGGTGGGTGTGTTTGTTTCCCAGTGAAGCCATCAGTGTGTAAAACACATCTTAAATCTCAATATGCTCCTTACTGCTTTAGTGCCCAGACCCAACGATTTCAAATTGCCTTGAGAAGAGCATCTTCCTGAAATGCCTGGCTCACCATTTCCATTTGTAATTGTGTCGCTCTTAATGGAATACAATGAAATCATGCATTAGATCTAGGGTGACCAAGCACATCACTATAGACCTATATGATAACATTTAAGACCCTCCTGAATTTGTGTTTATGTGCCGGTTTTGTAACAGACAGGGTGATCACAAGACTTCCAAAAGAGTTAAGTAATCGGACTTTGGAAACTAGCTTAGAGGAACTGCCTCCAGGTCACTTCTTGCCTCTTCTTGGGCTTTCTCCTGCAGATGGGTGGCTCTGCCCCCTTACTGAATAGCATTACTGTTACACCCAGAGTTACACTTTCTTTGCTTGGCATTTCTTTTTTTTTTCTTTTTTTTTGTTTTTGAATTTTTTTTTATTACGTATTTTCCTCAATTACATTTCCAATGCTATCCCAAAAGTCCCCCATACCCTCCCCCCCACTCCCCTACCCACCCATTCCTACTTCTTGGCCCTGGTGTTCCCCTGTACTGGGGCATATAAAGTTTGCATGTCCAATGGGCCTCTCTTTCCACTGATGGCCGACTAGGCCATCTTCTGATACATATGCAGCTAGAGTCAAGAGCTCCGGGGTACTGGTTAGTTCATTTTGTTGTTGCACCTAAAGGGTTGCAGATCTCTATAGCTCCTTGGATACTTTCTCTAGCTCCTCCATTGGGGGCCCTGTGATCCATCCAATAGCTGACTGTGAGCATCCACTTCTGTGTTTGCTAGGCCCCGGCCTAGTCTCACAAGAGACAGCTATATCAGGGTCCTTTCAGCAAAATCTTGCTAGTATATGCAATGGTGTCATCATTTGGAGGCTAATTATGGGATGAATCCCTGGATATGGCAGTCTCTAGATGGTCCATTCTTTTGTCTCAGCTCCAAACTTTGTCTCTGTAACTCCTTCCATGGGTGATTGTTTCCAATTCTAAGAAGGGGCAAAGTGTCCACACTTTGGTCTTCATTCTTCTTCAGTTTCATGTGTTTTACAAATTGTCTCTTATATCTCAGGTATACTAAGTTTCTGGGCTAATATCCTCCTAATTAGTGAGTACATATCATTTGAGTTCTTTTGTGATTGTGTTACCTCACTCAGGATGATGCCCTCTAGGTCCAATCATTTGCCTAGGAATTTCATAAATTCATTCTTTTTAATAGCTGAGTGTAAATGTGTAAATGTACCACATTTTTTGTATCCATTCCTCTGTTGAGGGGCATCTGGGTTCTTTCCAGCTTCTGGCTATTATAAATAAGGCTGCTATGAACATAGTGGAGCATGTGTCCTTCTTACCGGTTGGGACATCTTCTGGATATATGCCCAGGAGAGGTATTGCGGGATCCTTCGGCATTTCTAATACAAGGAAAGCATAGTTCTCTATGTATCTATCCAAGAAAATGCTTATTTTAGAGCAGTCCCACAGAAGCCCTATTCCCAACTGTCTGGTCAGTATCTCAGTTCTTATTACACACGAGGAATACCTCAGGTGCTTATGAATATTCATGTCATCAAATAATAGCCCTAGGAATTGTTATTTAGTAACTAGAAAACCAGACACAATAGGATCAAGCATGGTTTTAAAAAGTAAAGAAAAAGACCCAAATTTAAAAATAAGTGCATATAAAAGCTACATTTAGGATTTGTGGTTCTATGAAAATGTCCACAGGCTTCTGTGTGGCATAGCCATGGTGCTGTGATATTAATGTGGCCAGGGTAGTGTGGTTTGTGTGGAGAATATCACAAGGTTCCCATCTCTCTAGGTTCATTAGCTACTTAGATGAATTGTGCCTTGAGTCAACTTGAAAAGAATTTTTTAGGAGACCATGGCAATATCAACCACTAAATCATATTTCTATGTGACATTACTTAGACATTTTTAGACTTTAAATTTTTTATTTTGTGTATATAAGTGTTTTTGCCAGTGTGGATGTCTGTGTACCACATGGGTTTAGTGCCCTGGGAAGCCAGAAGAGAGGGCCTGAGTCCCCTGAAACTGTGAGCTGCCATGTGGATGCTGGAAACTGAACATGGGTCATCTTCAAGAGCTGGCAGTGCTCTTAACCACTGAACCATCTTCTGAGCCCTACTTGTCCATTCTTTAAAGCACTGATGATCAATCATATTGCTGAATATGAGCAATGTTATTTAAACTTTTGTTAACACTGCAATTAGGACTTCCTAGTGGACCAACAGCACAGGCAAGGGAGCACTTTTGAGATCTAAGATTACAGGACTTAGTTTGATTTCATGGACCCAATGTTAATTCCATGAATTTCATGTTAGTTAAGTCAAAGAATTACTCTTTCCTCAACTGTATCAGATACCCATTAAGTGATATGAACTGTACCAGTGGTAAGGAGGATTATCTACCCTTAGGAGGTCATGTTCTAGGAGACAGAACATAAACCTATAATATAAGATGTTCAAGTGAAAGGAATGAAAGTGAATGGAAAGAGTAACAGGAAATGCTTTATAGATGAGGCCAGAGGAAGGCAATACAAAGTAGATGATCATGAGAATTTTAGTCACAGAGACCTGGGAGAGAAACATGGAGGCAAAGTCACCAAGGAAGAAGCAAGAGCAGTGTGTTCACACTGGGGGGGGGGGGGGGGAGGGTGGATGTGGAGCTACTGCAGTAGGTGGTGGGAGTGATAGACAGGCCGGAACCTACAGGGTCTTGTGGTCCATGGCTAGGGCCTGAGTCTTTATTAATTGTGGTGATATATTATTGGCACCTGACTGTGGTGATAACTGGCTCTCAAAGACCTGCCTGGTCTCTTTGGTGGGTGTGGGCCATGTGGATTGCTGGGTACCTAATGAAACCTTGACCTCAGGTGGCAGAGACAGTGCACATGGTAACTCATTAATGCATCTGGGGTAAATGTTTAAGGCTAGGGATAGGAATTGATGTTATGAATTTATTTCAGTTATTTTAGAATAGGAAAATGTCCTTAGTGAGCCTTAGAAAGGTGTAGGGTGGGCATTCAGGAAGAGTGCAGACAACTGAGGAGTAAAGCAAGGAGAAGGTGGTAAGGAAAGATGTACAACAGACACCAGACCACTCCTCAGGAGATGGAAGCAGGATTGTGAGTTTGGGGACAGCCTGGTTGACATAGCAAGTTGCAGGTCAGCCCAGCTAAGACCAGTTAAGACCTAGCCTTAACAGGAAAGTAGCAGGTAAGAAAGGAGGAAGAGAGGAAGCCCCAGTTTCACAATGACTGTGCAGTTCTCTTGGTACATCAGCTTATGTACTGTTGTTTCCCATCTGATGGAAGATAGAGCTAAAATAGACAGACAGACAGACAGACAGACAGACAGACAGATACAAGGGCAGAAACTGTACCTTTAATATGCAAAGACTATGAGCACATTTAGGTAACTGTGAATCTCCAATCAAAGCTTACATATGGTTATTCTTAGAGACATTGATCTCTAGCCTTCCCTATCTCTTGAAAATGGCTTTTACAAATTAATTATACTCTCAAGATGTTATAGGACTGCTGTGTCTTGCATGGGTTTGGTTTTGATCTGACAGAGGTGATGAGAAAATAAAGACAGGACAGACACACAGATGTGCATACTGAGAAGACAGGATTGTATGAACAATGCAGTCTTATAGAGACACACCAGCAGCACCCCAGAAACTTCCATTTTATACATTTAAATGGAAGGCTTATTGTATACAGCTAAATGAGGGAGAGGCAGGTTTGGCTAATCTCAGTAGGGGATCTCTCTACAGGAGCCATCTTAGGTTGTAAACATCAGCTAAGAGGAAGCTGTGGTCATACTTTTCTGCATACACTGTCATCATCTCCACAGGGACTAGGGAAAAGCTTGGCCATTTTCCTGAGCCCAACACTGAGAGGGCTCTATTGTCCCTCTGGGCCTGATCGTTGGGGGGGTCTTTGAAATGGCCTTGCTTATGTTGATAATACACATTCATGCCCACATCAAACTCACGTAAAAGGAGAATGATTAAATTAATAGCTTTTGAATCTTTGTGATACATTTTCCCAAAGGAAACAAGTAAATGCCTTTTACATTGGAGATTCTCCTACTTTGAGTATTTCAAAAGGATTGCAGAGTTTCTTTTGGGTACATTAGTTACCAGGGACTTTATCCGCATAACTCAAGGCAATTGAGTGAGTTGTCATGATTGGATGAAACATATATGTGAGAGAGATGACTTAGAAGTTATGTAAATAGAGTCATTTAGCTTCCTCTTGGAACACTAACAGTGTTTCAATGAGAGGATTGAAGTTACTTTGGGTAAGTAGTAGTTACAGACTGCAATAAAAGGCTCTTCATTTCCCTAGCCATCTTTTTCTCTTACCTCGGGCAGATAAACAATTTTAAAATGTTTCCTCTGTGCAGAGGATTGCTCAGAACATTCAGATTGATGTTAATTACCTAAGCTCATCCATCAACAAGAGCCTAGGTAATTAACACCAGCCAGCAATAAGAACCAGTGACAAATAATCTAAAACAATCTGTAACTAAGGGTTAAACCATGTTCAGCAGACTATGTTAAAGAAAGCTCCAATCATGGGAAGTTAT
The DNA here is from genome assembly GCF_978045245.1 of Mus caroli. NCBI lineage: Eukaryota > Metazoa > Chordata > Mammalia > Rodentia > Muridae > Mus > Mus caroli. The sequence continues at coordinate 21,136,248 of NW_028227259.1, forward strand.
GTCTCCTTCCTGAGCACAGAGGCCTCTTTTAAGACAATAAAAGTCAAAATGACTTCAGCAGTGATTGAGATAGTGAAACTGATGCAGCTTCCTTGCCCTCAAACCACAGCTTCTTATATTTTAGAGAATTCCAAACACCTTAGCTTGACATCCAGTATATAAGCTAAAATATACAACATACACACACATATGCACACATACTCATACATACATGAATATATATATATGTGTGTGTGCATATATATACATATATATATGCCTAAATATAACCTGTTTGGTCAGTATAATGTTTCTTGTTTTCTTGTACATATATATATATGGTTGACCATTTAACTCTGGACAACAAATTGCTGTGCATTTCCCAGGAGAAGACCACTCTCCTGTTCCCAGTTTTCCTCAGTTGTGTATAGCTCTGTGCACTGGGCCCAGACCTCACAGGCTTTTCCCTGTCCACTATGGTATGTCCTCAGTGATGTCCTTGTTCAGCTTTCATTTGGACAGTCATGCTGTTGAGACTGCATGAGGCTAGCCTCTGATATTACTCAGAGACAGTCTCACAGCACACTCCCTGATCCTCTGGCTCTTTCAACCCCCACTTCTGCAATGTTCCCTGAACCTTAGATCAGTAAATGATGGTTCATCCTGTCTCTGAGGCAGACAGAGTAGTCTACCGTGGTTCTAACATACAACATAAAGATGGCTAAGAAAGGACTAAAATGAACATATATTTTTAGTAGCCCTTAAAGGGGAGGGGAATTGAGTTGGTAGTGTGAGTTATATTAGATGCCACTATTATAATTGTAAGTTGACAAGTTTTTTAAAACTAGACTATGGAATATGCCTTAGACTACTTATTAATCAAGATAAGTAAAACCAAAAGTGTTTCAGGTGATTACCGCTGAAGAGGAATCTGAATGACTTAAGAACCAGGGATATGTATTTTATAGTCTATATCTGATCATTTTGTACCATTTTCAATAATGCATGTATAAACTTTAATATATTGTAACAAAATACATTTCAATATTAGTATAAAGAACAGACACAATGCATGATGCTTTCATTGGCCAGACCCTAAGCAGCAAAACAATGCTACTTTAAGCACCTGAATCTTCATGGTTACAGCCTAGTGTCAGCTTTGGTGACTGCCTGGCCCCTGTGTTCCAATCACGAGGAATTCATTCTTCTCTGGAAAACTTTCCCAGGACCATGACCTGGAGGCTATGTATTTAGTTCCCACTGCCTATAATACACTTCCCTTTTTCAAAAAAGCTAAGCCCTTTGATTTTTAAGATCCAGGTCCCTCCTGATATGGCTGAGAAATCATCCTCTCAGAAGTGTAATAAGACATACAGTAGACATTGGCTAGGGCACCCTCATGAGTGAAACATGTTTTTCCTTTTTTAAAAAAATATTTTTTATTAGATATTTTCTTCATTTACATTTCAAATGCTATCCCAAAAGTCCCCTATACCCTCCCCCCACCCTGCTCCCCTACCCACTCCCACTTCTTGGCCCTGGTATTCCCCTGTCCTGGGGTATATAAAGTTTGCTAGACCAAGGGGCCTCTCTTCCCAATGATGGCCGACTAGGCCATCTTCTGCTACATATGCAGCTAGAGACACAAGCTCTGGGGGTACTGGTTAGTTCATATTGTTGTTCCACCTATAGGGTGGCAGACCCCTTCAGCTCCTTGGGTACTTTCTCTAGCTCTTCCATTGGGGGTTCTCTGTTCCATCCAATAAATGACTGTGAGCATCCACTTCTGTATTTGCCAGGCAGAAGCTGGAAAAAAACCCAGATATCCCTCAACAGAGGAATGGATACAGAAAATGTGGTACATTTAAACAATGGAGTATTATTCAGCTATTAAAAACAATGAATTTATGAAATTCTTAGGCAAATGGATATATCTGAAGGATATTCTGAGTGAGGTAACCCAATCACAAAAGAAGTCACTAGATATGCACTCACTGATAAGTGGATATTAGCCCAGAAACCTAGAATACCCAAGATACAATTTGCAAAACACAAGAAAATGAAGAAGAAGGAAGACCAATGCATAGATACTTCAGTCCACCCTAAAATATGGAATAAAATACCCATGGAAGGAGTTACAGAGACAAAGTTTGGAGCTAAGACAAAAGGATGGACCATCCAGAGAGTGCCCCACCTGGGTGTCCATCCCATAATCAGCCACCAAACATAGATACTAATGCATATGCCAGCAAGATTTTGCCGAAAGGACCCTGATATAGCTGTCTCTTGTGAGGGAAACATGTTTTTCTGAAGAAGACAGAAAATCATGTTGAACAATTACACAATCTGATAGATTAATCAGAAAGGTAGCAGGTGCGCATCAGAGTAGAAGTGCAAAGTATTTATTTAGGGCCATTCCAAAGAAGGCTAAATCAGTATAGAAGATGGATATAGCAAATGAGAGTCTAAGCCAGACAGGTGTGGCTGGGACAAATTATCAAAGTCAATCCTGAGACTTAAAACTCACAAATACAACCATCTTCTGACGTGTGTGGACTTCAGGGAAGAGGAAAGACACCCAGGTACTGGATCCAAGACAAAAGTGAACAAGTGTTTTCCATCTGAGAATGTAGCATGTTGTGTTTCTATCTTCCCAACCTATCTAAGTCCTTAGTAAAGCTTCTATTAAAATGCCTACAGTAACACAGTAACAGAACAAGGATCCGGCATTTTAGAAGTAAACAGTTTAATTACCAGTGTGGTTTTAACTGAGAGATTTGATCTAAATTCTAGATCTAAGTCATTTTAGCATTTCTATAGACTTCTACATGAGCTATTCTACTTTCCAGTGACTCAAATGCAGCCAAATGTGCTTTGCATGGAGGTTGCAAGCCCTTATGCAGCTGCAAATAGCAAGCATATTGCCTAAGAGTTATATATATATATATATCCCCATCAGTCTTATTTTCAATACACCTCGGGCCCAGCACAGCCACAGCTGGAATTGGTGAGCAGAATATAAGGCTGGTTGTCCTTGTAAAATGTAGGGTGACAAGCCAATGAGGGGTGGAGTCATGCCTGTTGTTAACACATTTGGAATTCAAGAAAGGCACAGTGTAGATGTGAGCATTTGATTTGTGAAGCTCATAACTATTCATTCATTTTCTAACCATAGTCCGTTAAATTTAACAGTTGTACGACGCTGAATTCACAAGCAACAACATCGACATATTTTACAATAACTTCCTGGCTACTTTAAGGAACAGAGCTGATCTCACATTGTATTGTGGAATAGTAATAGAAGCACTGGAGACTGTCTTTCTACCTCCAACGGGTTTGTTTTAAAGGTTTAGATTGCAACAATAAACATTCCCTAATCTTTCTCTGTGCAAGTGAGTCCACTTTCTGAAGCATCCATTGGCTTGCCTGGTAATAAACAGTGATGTATGATATGTGATATTGACTTACATCTGTGCTTTCTCTCTATGGCAGGGGCATAATGCTCTTTGATTATTCTAGTGGAAAGTGCTTTACAATTGTCTCACATCTAAAACAAAATATTGCTGGTATTTTAAAAATAAACAAAGCTCTGCCAGTTGGAGCTGGGCCTGGAATAGGCCTGAGCTATGAAGTGCTGGTTAGCACCAAAGGATTCCCAGTTAGCATTTGTTTTTTGAGCTAAATGCCACCAACATACATTTTATGATATGTATTGCATCTTTTTTCATTTAACGTTATTTATATCAGAAATTAGGGGCTTTGCATTCCCTCCACATCTCTTTCCCATCCTAAGAGCATCCAGGCAGATTGGTTCCATTAACTCATAAGTATAGGATATAAGCAGCCATTGCATGCAGATAACTGCAGCATCTATTAACCCACTAAACAAAATAGGAGTTGGAAAGGCCCACTAGGTCTGAACTGGTTATTTTCTCAGTGAGATAGTTAAATTTCTGCTGGTTAACACAATGCAGATTCTGATTAACTTTCTAGCTTGATACTTATGTAATTATGCTATTGATCTTAGACTAAAAATCTTACTGTCAATTACTCTTCAAGATAGCATTGTTTTATTTGGTTCTAAGATCCCCACAAAGGCAGTCTACTCTACTCTGCTTGCAGCCACACTATTTTTTCAGGATTTCCTCAAGGGTTGCATCCAGGCATATCACAGAGGGATCATGATGCAGTAAGTGTGCACAAGGAATTATAAACTCGAAAGTACTGGAGGCATAATATTTCTGAATTTTTCTGTTAACAGTTCACATCCTACTTTGACAGGTTGAAACCATGGTGGTTTTGCTAAGGTTCAGTAAGCTAGAATGGGCTGCCTGGACATCAGGTATTCGTTCTTACATTAAGTCTGTGTCATCAATATACAGGTTGTTGGCTTCAGGCACATAATAAACCATTCCAAGACCAGGAGTTCTAAACAGTTCTTCCTCTGAGGTTCTATCCCTTGCTGCTATCAGTGATGAGCTTATAGATCCAGATGCTCAGGGACCATGTGTGCCTGTCCACCCCCAGCTTGGATAACCCGATTTTCCTCTTTAAAAATATGACCTCTTGTCTTTGTCTCTGTATTTCTGTCAAATGTATGCATAGAAACATCTTTCTGTTTTCATCTTGGGGAGATCCTTTTCTCTCTGTATGTTTTCTCTTAAGTCTGACCATCTTTCTGAATGTCCTGACTCTCTGTGAGATTTTGCTTCTGAAAACAGAAGTCAAAAAAGAGAACATTCTCTGACACAACAAATTATCCTAGTTTAGACATTTAAATCTATTTCAAAACCAGGAGGCTAGGTGATTAATTTTTCACTGGGATTGTGTGAAGGGATAAAATGTGTCACCAAAGGGACTGCAGACCTTATGAATTGGGTAATTTATGATTTTGACAAAATGTCCAAAGTCAAAGAGACCACATTATGTTGAGCTACCTGTGTCAGTGAGGACATTAGTGAAGAGAAAATCAGCTTCCTAGGAGTCTTCCAGGGAATTCTGCTCCCCAGATCACATCTGTAAACATGATTATATAATCTTGTAGCCATCTTTCACCCATCAACACTAGCTAAATGTTCTTCCCCATAATGATTCTATAGAGACTTATTTTTATACAAAGAAACAAGAGCACTAGAGGTTACCATCTTGCCCTCTGTCTTCATTATACACTATTGACCTTTCTCTTTGAAATTCTTTTCTGGATCCACAGAAGTACTCTCTCACTATTATTCTCCAGCTCTTTGATCTCTCACCTTTGAAATCTTTCTTCGTACCCTTTTCTTTATCTCTATCTGAATGTGCATCCATATGCAACTACAATCCATTATTTTTCTTCCTTTTCTCTCACAGGGTGACCATCTCTGTTCTAGGCATTTAACTACCAGCAATCTGTTAATGACTTATTTCTGCCCAGCTACCTTAATCTTCAACCCTTATATCCAAATATGTGCAGAATATCTCTAATTGAATTTCCCATATCTCTCAAGTCAAAGAGGGGGGTGCTTCAACTTCTCTTCTGTCACTCTGCACTCCTCCTTTTGGCTCCCTTTACTAATCATAGAGGTATAATCTCCACCTCGATTCTTAGCCTTCATAATCTAGGCACATCAAGATAATATCTATGCTAAGTAGTTGCCTGAATTTCTCTAGATGTATCCCCAGAACAGTTGCTCTTGCTTTTGTTTAGCCATCTCTGAGATTAGTGTGGCTGTCCTGACAGCATGGGACTCTTCAGCCTTTCCTTTTGCTTCTTGGACATCAGCTTCACTCTCGTTGCTTGGCTTTTCCTGTCTCTTTGATTGTCAGTCTCAGGAAATTTTAGAAGAAAACTATCTTGACCATCAAGACTTATCAGCTCTTCCTGATGATGCATTAGCTAGACATCCAAAGTCCTGCCCCATCGATTTAACACCCAAGCCATCATTGAATCTGTTCATTCTACTTGATACCCTTGCTGACTTGATTTAATTTAAGCCCTAATCTTCTTTTTCCTGTATTATTAAAACACTTTTCAAGTGGTCTCCAGTCTCCTCCTCTGTTACCCTCTTGGCAGCTAGAATGAGTGTTAAAACATAGCACTAATCACTTCTCTGCTTAAAAGGTATCACTGGGTATCTGCAATCTTGATATCTCATCAGAAAAAAATAAAAATTCATGGACTATTTAAAAGACAAGGCAGTTGCTTTTAACTCAAGAGGTAGTAACTCCAATGAGGGCTCCAGCATTTATAGAAAGAGCTCTTTGGGGAGCTGAGATGCAGGCTCGCTCACATGGCCTGCCTCTACCCACATTTCCATCTCCAGGAAATCCAGAGCTCAGTAATATTAAATGCTATGGGACTCCTAAATCTCAGACACAGAAATGGACCTTTCTGAATCTCCGGGCCTTTATAGTGCCTGATGTCCAATAACATTAACTTGACATCCACAGGATGACAGGAAGTTTTATCAAAGAGCCAAAGGTGTTTCTGAGATGTTAAAGGACCTGGAGGCGTAGCTAAAAGAACCCTTTGTGGTTATTCACACTATAATTCAATGCATTCCTTTTCTTAATTCCCTGTCAGTGCTATTCCTGTAAAGTACTAGACAAAATAATTCCTCACCTTACTTGGTATTTACACCTTTAAAGTATTTATAGATCACACGTGCAGTCACACTTAGTCATCATCTAACTCAGCAGTCTGCAGTCTGCTCCTACACTACTACTTCAGAAGTCTCTCTCTCCATAAGAGGGGAATTTTCCCTAAGTTGTTTCCCTTTTTAATAAAAAAGCTCTTAAGATATAGCCCTTCCACTTGGAATAATAAATTGTAAAACTTTTAGAGATAATAATTTTGACTAAAAATCATTATTTCTACTTTGTTTGACATTGACATGACCATAAAATGTTGGGTGGTGAAGAAAGAGACGATTCATGAAGAAGCTATCAAGACTGTGATGAACAATCTCAGTTGCCAACGTGGTAAGGTCTAGAATTACCAGGTTTCTGGATATGCCTATGAGGGGTTATTGCCAGTGAATTAATTGAAGTGGAAAGATCCATGCACTGAAGGTGGCACCATTTTCTGATCTGGAGTTCAACATTGTGTTAAAAGGAAAACTAAGCTAAGTATAGGCGTGTTTGCTCTCTTCTTCTGGCTTCTGATGTAACATGATCAACTGCTTCAGACTCCTGGCATTTTGGTTTGCCTGCAGTGATAGGCATACCCTGAAAATATGGGTCACAATAAACTCTTCCCACCCCCAAGTTGTTTGTGCCAGAATAGCTCATCACAGCAGCAGGAAAAAAATAACAAAATAGTCAGTAATTTATGACTTCTTTTCTGTCTTTTCTTCTTGTTGTCCTATTAACCCCTGTAAGACCATCCTTAATGTTAAACAAAATTTTTTTTAACTCTCTGCGTTTCTCTGACTGAACTGCAAATAAGCTTATTTTGGATACATTAGGAGCATCACCCTAGAAGGAAGAGAAATTCTTGGCATTATTTTACATCCTTGTGAGGGATTGCTCACATCATATAACTTGATAAGAATTTGCCAAAATCCCATATGACACTTCCATCAAGCTGTGAAAATTCTCATTCTGGATCTCTATTACAAGAAGTCATATTTGTCTACAATCCAATAAAAAGTATCACAGTACAATTTCCAAGGCATTCAAAACTGTACCCTTCATTTGATTCTGTGCATTCCCATGTAGAAACTGGAAAAAAAAGTTCATTAAGTGACTGAATGACTTAAGTAACTGAATAGAAAACCAAAGATATAGTCCAGGAAATCCTTAATAGTCCATATACATTCCTCTTCCTCCTTTCCCAGAAACCCCTCCTCACACAATCATCCAGTTCTTTTTCAGGCATACTTGAAAAAAAAATTGCCAGAAAGAGAGTATGTTTTGAGTCTAGCAACATTAAATCCCACAGAACACTCAATTTCAGACACAGAATGTTATAATTAGTTGTTTATGGGCTACAAAGAAAATTACTATTCCAATGGATGATGAACATTAAGATTATTCTGGTCTTGGGATAGGGACTTAATGGCTAAAGTACTAAGTTATATCCCTAGTCCGTATTTAAGATGGCAGGCATTGTAGTGAGCACTGGAGCTGAGCAAGTGGAGAAGGGAATTCCATGGGTTCATTAGCTAGCTAGTTTAATGAAATCTGGGAGTGCTGAATTCACTGAGAGACCCTACCTCAAAGAATCAAATGAAGAGCAATAAAGAAAGACAAGTGATGTCAACTTCTGGTCTCCTAGAAAGACATGGGAGAAATGTACACATCCGAAGAAATAAGAAAGACTCTTCACACAAGATGATGGTGAATAGGAAGAAAAGTCATGAATCTAATGGGAGCATGGAGAGGCAGAGGAGAGAATGGTTACATCCTGGGAAAGAGAAAACTGCAGCATTAGCTCATGCCCTGGCCACTTGTGCAGCCACTCAAGTGCATATATTCTCACAGCTAGGACTGCTCTGCCACAAACTGAAGTAGGACATCCCCTCCTTTTGTTGCTCAGACTCTCTGCACATGCATCTAAAGCATGAACCCAAGTGCATATCATAAGAAAAAGATGTGCTTTTTTTCTCTGTGGAATAAAGCATTGAAGTAAACAGTACGCATTAAAGATTTCTAAATTTAGAACATTGAATATAGACCCTTGACAAAGAAATCAAATTAAACCAACCCCTAGGACTTATAAATTAATGTACCTCTAGATCAATTCATGTACCAATTCTCATCAGAGGACCTTCTGTTTGTAGTAGATGGCAGTTAACACAGAACACAAGTGGTCAAATGGCAGAAAATAAGAGACTGTAGAGTACTTACCCCTAAGTGTGTGGAGTACTCCCTCCTCCCAAGGCTCAGGGATCATTGAAGAAGAGAAAACAGAAAGAGTGTAAGAGGCAGAGGCAGTGGATGACTACAAGGAAGCTGTGTCTTGTACACATGGCCGGGGAGCCACACTTGTGAACTTACATATTGTGACACCACACACAGGCCTGTATTGTCTCAAGCCAGACAAAATCCCAGCAAGGGGGAAATAAGTAGACCCATTCCTGTCCAAGGAGCTATTGGTAATCCACAGCTCCTGGGAGAAAGAGAGTCTGTTTTCTTCTAAGAACACATTCCCTGGTACGTGACTGCACCCCAGTAGAAGGCCACACATCTAAGAATATATGAGCCGCACAAGTTGGAGTTGATGTACTTAAAATCAAAAGGGACAAAAAAAATCAGATAGAAGAGAGGTTCTGGGAGAAGCTGGGGGAGGGGTAAATATAATCAAAGCACATTGAACAAAAATTTCAAAGAAATAATACAAATGAAAAGAACTAGAGAATCAAAATTGAAGCTTTATAACCATTTGATAAAATGTCTATTATCCAAATATGTAAAAATCAAGGATGAAAAGGCTCTTTGGCTCATTTCTACATTCTTTAAATGTTTAATCCAACCCATATCCTCGGAGCATCCTACCTCTACTTTAAGACATGTTATTTCATCTCCAGAGACATTTAAAAGGTTTTCTAAATACAGTTTCACAACCATCACAACGAGTTGTTCTATAAAACAAGATAATGATTGACTCTTTTCCAATATTAATTAAGTGATAGTTCTGTCAGGCTGCTGCTGCCCCAGTGTTCTGGCATTGGATCTCACTAAGGCACCAGCAAGTGTAGCTTCTGACCCCTGACTCCCCATGCTTCGGCCTCAGACCCTCTCTTGTCATTTAATACACTCACAGGGATGATAAGATGTCCCTGCCTTTGCTCACTGGCTACAGATATAGGTTGCCTAACTCAAAATATTTATAAATTAAGCTTGTATTTCCTACATGTACAAGATTCAAGACATCACATTTATTGTAAAACACGACAAAAATGTCAAAGCATGTCAGTAACAGGCGACAGCACAAAGTTCCAGTGAATTCGTCCTCCTCCCATCCTTCGCCCTTAGTCTTTGCGTATCAGAAGCAGTAACTAACCTCCTCATTCCAGCTTAACCTTTCCTTAGGTAGCATAAAAGGCACCTGTCACTCCCAATGTGAAGGAATTCTAACCAGTAAACCCTTGCAGGTTCTTTAATGAGCCTGGCTGATCTTTAACCCAAGAAATAGGCAATCCATCTGTTCAAGGAAGCTCAGCGCCTGCAAATGGTTAGCTCTTGTCACAGGAGGCATTTCAACACACAGCTTCCATCTGGCCACTGCTGCTTGCTAATCTAAAAAGAGACTTGGGGATATGGGGGAGAGTGACATTTCCAGTTAACAGTAATTATTTCTAAAAGCTTACAGCTTCTTTTCATATTTCCTGCTCTTTCTGACACTTCTGTCTCCCATGGAGGGCTTCAGAAAATGAGGTTATTGGTATAATCTTCAGGCTATTTATAAATAAGATATTCTTCTACCAAACCTTGCTTTTGATCTTTCTCCTGTTTATACGTCAATTCCTCCCACTCAGTTGTTTGGTTTTATACCTTAATAGTTTGATATTCCTGGTACTTTGCCCCTCTCTGGAGCGCATGTGTTGAAATAGAGCAAGCCTGCCTATGACCCATAACTCTGATCCTTATGCTATAAATCCTTAACTAGTACCTGCCCTGATGACTGCAATGGGTAGAGCATGGAAACCCATGATATTTATGTCATTTTTATCCAACTTACAAATTGTTGATTCCCTACTTTCTGTAGCTCAGATGGTTCTAAGTATCATGTACAGATGTACTTCATCAATGACCAGCTTGTAGAAGAATGCTTCATATGTAGCATTCTTCCCATGGTGGTCTCTAGCCAAATGGATAAAAGAAGTTGAAGAAATCTATCTAGGACAACTTGAACATAGTTCTGTTTATTAATAAATAGTTCCTCTCCATTAAGTCTCTCTTTAGATAGGTAATTGTGTTCTGAAGCCAAAGGCAGTTAGGGAGATTGTCCAACCACCACAACAGATCAGAGCAAAGGATGGTCCAGAAGAGTTCCACCGGAGACTTGCTAGGAAAAATGAAACTCTAAACTTTGGCTTCCAGTACAATTGAAATGAATGATGAGTTCTTCCACAAAGTCAGTACATAGCACATTATCATGTTAATGTCTTGAAGTACAAGGCCTGAGTGACAACTATATAATCAATTCTAATATTTTAAATAAAAACAGCCCTTTCCACTTTTTATCAGCTTTGTGGATCTGAACAGTGTGAGCGCTAAAGAGGCTTTAGAGAAGCTTGTACTTAGCACATGTTGCAGGAAATATTCAAAAATGAACCAGCATGTTACCACGCTTGTGCCATCAACTCTCTGCCCCAGCAGCCCGGCTGGCCATGCACTGGATGACAATGGCTGACCTATTTTTATCTTGTGGAGACTCTGTCCCAGAACTTTACAATCTGTCCACCCAGCTCACTAGGTTCCCACTGGCAGTCACTACCACACCAGCCCCGTGCTTCACATCTCCCACAGCCTTGGTAGTGCACTTTAGGCAAACCCATGCTTTGCCGCAGTACCTTTCTCTCTTGAACCTGGATGAGTCCCAAGCCCCTGCATGAAGGAAAATGCAACACAAACTTAGTTCAGAAACAACAATAACTCAATCGCTGGGGGCAGTAACTAAAATCCTAATCTTGTAAGCCTTATTAAATCTAAATCCTCCAGTGGTGAATCCTGATGGATCCACCACTGAAACCGGGAGACACTTGTAGCTACATCTTGTCTTCATGCTATCCTTTTCCAACAAAAGGCCGTTACTCTCTCCTGCTTCCTCTCTTCCACTGTCCAACCCAGAAGTCCTGCCTACTCACCCAGTGATTGATTCCTTTATTCACTAGGGGATTGGTTCACAAGAACACCACCAGGCCTATCCACAACAGGCAGGCACCACAGAAAGCCTAACTTGAAGGTCTCAACATGCTAAAGATACACTGACATGTAGGGATAAGGTTTGCCCAAATCTGCAGAGCTAAAGTATAAAAGCCAGAGCCCAGTTTTGAAGAATCTGCCTTTCATATTCTTTGTGACTGTGCACCTTTACTTTGAATGCACACACTACATGTTGAATAAAGTATCAATGCATTGTCAAATAACATCAGGAAAGCATCTTAGTGTAGACTGTTGTCACGGCACCTTTAGCCATTACACATGGCAGTCAGTTGGTACATAGCAAATGTGTTTGCTATTATTTTCTTATAAAATATTTTGTCACAGAGCAAATATTGATAGTATCCTTTCTCCTCTCCCAACCACTCTGAGTTCTTACCTACCTGCCTACCCAATAACAACGTCAAGGTTTTTCTTTCTATATGCAAAATAAAACACACACACACACACACACACACACTCAATGTGGAATTCATTTTGCATTGACCAACTACTGCTAGACATAGGGTCTGACATGGAATGTGGTTTATATATCCAGTGACAGTCAATTGAAGAAAACTGATTTTCCTTTCCCAGCAGCTATCAGTTGCAAATAGCTTCTCATTTAGGGGTGGGACTTTGTGTCTATAACTCCTTTTTTTTAAGCAAAATTGATGCGAGATTGATTATTGAACACGATTTGGTAGGGTATAGGAGAGAACTATTGAAGCCTTCAGGAATGCAGGGCTCTCCACTTGTCCAGAGGACCATGATTGGGGATATATTTGACACCACAGCCATCAGGAATGAGCCACTTCTCAGCAACCATGTCTTCAAATTCATCTGCATCAAACTTGGTGAAGCCCCACTTCTTTGAGATGTGGATCTTCTGGCGGCCAGGGAACTTGAACTTGGCTGTGAACAGAGCCTCAATCACATCTTCCTCATTCTGCAACTTGGTTCAGATGGACATGATGATCTGGCCAATGTGAACCCTGGCCACTGTGCCCTGGGGCTTCCCAAAGGCACCATGCATCCCTGTCTGGAGCCTGTCAGCCCCAGCACAAGACAACATCTTGTTGATACAGATGACATGGAAAGGGTGGAGCCTCACTCGGATATGAAAGCCATCCTTGCCATGACTCTTTACCATGTTTTGTTGGCACAAATATGGGCAGCCTCCAGTGCTTCAGAAGAGAGTTCTGACACCATATGGCCACAAAGTGGGAATTCATCAACTTTCGCTTTCTTCCATCCCAAATCGAAGATTCGGATTTTAGCATCAGGGACACCATGGCAGAAACAAGACTTTGGGTAAGGCTTGTTCTTACAATACTGGTAACACTGGGCGGGGTGGCAGCCCATGATGACAATAGGATCGTCGGTGGCGCACCAGAGGAAAAGAGCCTATAACTCCTTCTTAATACTAGGATTTGTCTGGTTTGAGCCTACGCAGGTTGTATGCATGCTACAGCAGTCTCTTTGAGTTCATATATGTATGAGTTCTGTATCATAATCTGTAGATTTGAGCTTATACAACATGGCTGCAAAGCTTGATTCTTTCATTCATTATTTTTGTACTATGAGTTATTTTCTAATAAGGAATGGAACTCTCAATGAAGATAATGCCTGTATATTAATAGAGAAAAGTGAGGGTGGATCAGATAGGCAGATGGATAGTCTTCAAAGATGTCTACAGCCTAATCTTCAAAACTGGGAATACTTTAACTTACCTGGTAAAAGTAACACTGTGGATGTGATTAGCTAAAGAAGGAAGAGACAGATGGTCATCCTATAACATCCAGTTGTCTCAGCCTGACCATGCAAGTATAACCAGAGAGCTTTTCCTGTCTGAGTTCACATCAGCCAGAGAGACGACTGTGATCAGAGAAGTGCAATGTCACTGACCTTTAAGATGATGGGATCGGGCCAGAAGCCAAGAAATTAAGATGGCTTCTGCAAGATAGAAAGACTGAAGAAACGAGTTCTTCCCCAGAGCATCCAAAAATCAATACTGCCCATCCAACACACCAACTTAGCTTAGAGAGGACTGCATCAGATGCAGCGTATCCATAACTATAAGATAATGAGCTTCTGTAGGGTTTAACAACTGGTTTTTTACTCAGATATGATGACTGCAATAGGAAACTGAGACAGTATTATTCCAAGTGACCTAAATAGAAAACCCGAGTTCAGAGTCAATTCAACCTCTCGATTCAGCAACTACACTCTTGGTGCCGATTGCTACATGGGAGGCTCTTTTTCTACAAAGTTTGGGAGATGACGATAGTTGTAGCCACTATAAAGGAAATATGGGTAAATTAAGCAAGCTTCATAGAGGGAAGGATTGCCTCTGGTTTGGGGCACAAATTTTTCAGTGCTGACTTAGAAATAAGAAAGAGGTTTCTAGGGAGCAATGAATATGTATTAGGGTGGGAGACCAGAAGACCCTGGGCTGACAGCTGCAGATCAAGGAAGAAAATCCAGGTCAGATTGGGCTGAAAATGAAATCAGTTCCCAAACCCTGCTCTATAATAAAGTCTTCACTAATGGCGTGTTCTCAGGAGCCAGGCACGAAGAACCAAGTAAAGAATCTTTCTATGAGGTCAACATTCCGCTCACTTTGCTTTCGTTTCCTTTGAAATTAGGTTCTTTTCTACTTTTGGTCTGAATATTCCCTTTAATTAACAAAGTTATAGAGTGCTATTAGCTACTGTTATTGAAAGGGTCTTACCTGACAAAATAGAAAGCTGGAAACCTGACAAGGGAAGTCCTTATATGGCTGTGGGTGAGGAGAGTCTTGGTTCATAAAGTACAGAAGAATGAAAGGAGACCTGCAGGTATGTGACAAGCTCATGGGACCAGGCTGGATATACATGGCTGGCATCCAGTGAGTAGGGGCCTCAGCATAATCTCATAGCAGTCCATCCTGCTAAATTCTTATCTAGTCAATAGTGCCCAGACTGAGAAACATGGTCCACAGCAGGTTGTAAGATAGTGAAATAAAGGTCTGTTAGACACTCGGAACTGCAAGACTGGTTGTGTTCAAGAAATTAAATAAATATACACTTCTCTTATGTATTTCAGTCATTTTCACATGGGAAATGTCCTAGGTAACTGTTACTGTGATGTTGAGTGTTATTTTATGTCTTTACAGATGAAGAAACTGAGGCTAGGGAAGGTTGTGAATGTATGTTCTGCATAATCACTTATCAAGACTGGATAATTATTTATAATTCCTCTCCCATCCATCTCCAAGACCCTGGGCTGAGGTCAACACCATCATCTATTGCCTTGGTTTCTAAATGAAACAATGACGTAAGAGTCTCTCTCTCATCCTTTTACGCACTATTGTGTGAGGAAGCATTCCGAAAAGTGCTTCTGACCTTCCTGCTATTAAACCTGTAATAGGTTTTCTACTTCATTGTCTGTAGTCAGGTTTCTGATAGTTCTAGAATTTTGGTTTCTTTTTAAAGGCACAGAAATATTATAAGATCTACTTTCATTTTAATCCCAGGTGTAGAGATGTGGGGCTGCTTTGGACTGTCCACAGCAGCTGACCATGATTTGCCTCATGCTCTAGCAGAAGCATAGTTTAGGCCAGCTCCAGATAATTTCCAAGATTGTGTGATGTTTGGAATTCCAGGAACTTTTCAGAGGGTGCACAAATTTAAGGGCCCCAACGGGCCTGGTGGGTGGCTGTTGATCATTAAGGGAGGTTGGTTACAGTTTGTTGCAGTGGTCAAAGAAGAAACAAAAGGAAAGAAGTTAGATTCTATGATCTCCTCTATCCTTGGTTATCTTCTATCTAGTGTTATAGAGTAAAATGGGGGAACAAAGGTGGGGAAAAGAACCCACAAAGTGGCAAAGACCAGCTACATTCCTCTTCAGATTGCCTTCCATGTACACATCCTCTCCACACACATATACAAATGTACACATATGTGTGTTTGCATTCATACCCACACACATCCATATGCCTCTAACTTCTCTAGTCCCAATATATCAACACAGGATATACTAAGTGCCTTTGCAAAATATCCTGTGGCACCAAAGTATCATTGCCATTCCCACCCATTGCTTAGTGGTTCACTTTCCTGTCTCCCTTTTCCACTGAAATATAAGTTACTTGAGAGTAATGATAATGTGACTCTCATTTCAGAACCAGGAACATGGCAAAATATAAGGCTATTTTTCTCTTCCTTGGCATATAGTGAAATAGAGAGATGGTGAGAGTGACAAATAAAGTTTTAACCAAAGGGAAGGACAGGGAAGGTGTAAAATAGTCTGTGAAAATAAGCCCAGAAGATTGTTGACAGATGACAGTATTAGTGCATACAGCAAGTTTATTGACATAGATTCTATTGTTTTTGTTTTTGTTAATTTTATATTAGCATACAATGTAACATTCTTCATGGAATTTTTGAACACATGTGTTCTGATTCTCCTCTAACTTACTCCCTTCCCCACCTCCCTCTCCAGCGTCGCTTGTTCTCTCTTCTCCCTTTGGTATATGAAGCCCTGGTTCACTTTCTATTTGTTTCCCTAAGGCAACACAAATAGTGAAAAATGTAGCCTTCCGTTTATTTTAGTGGTCTTACAGAGCCAAGAGTAGCACTTCTAAACCTAGGAGACAGTCAGCACGGAACTGACTGATTAAGAGCAGGTCTGAGAGCTGATATTTTTAAAAGCCTGAGATCCTGTCTCAGGCTGAGTCTGTCCTTTGACACTTCTCCAACTAATTCTGTTTGGAACGCTCGACAATGACCATGACTCCACCTCTCCAGCATAAAATCCTGGTTAAAACAGCATGACTCTCCGTCACAAGTGACCTGTCCTCCTCTCAGAGGACGGGTTGCCCCCTTCTACATCTCCTTTTACCAGGGTTAAGGGCTTTAAATATCAGTTGGTGTCTGAAATTTATAATTCATCCAACCTTCAGAAGTGGGTACCACAGTTTAATTCTCTATCTAACTTGGGTACCATTCTGAACAACTAGAAATCAGGGGAAAAGAATTTACATGCTTGGGGTGCAGTGACATAAAGAGTCTGCAACAACGGGATCACAATTCTTTTAGTGATAATTGCAATGGATTTTAAGATCTTATATTTTTAGGGCTTGGCGTAAATTCATACTGGTAAGTTTGGAGGGGTATTTGTGTGCTATTGGGCCCATTTGGAATGTAAGGTATGTATCATGCAGCACAAGACACCTTTTAATAAATGGTTATTTGACAAACCATCACAAGATCATAGCTGGCCTCCACAAAGACAGGAATTCAGAGCGTTACAGGGTCAGACACATTTTGATGGGGCATCAGTAGTCTGTTCTGTTAAGAATGTAACATCTTCTTTTCCCATTAACCCAGAGCCCTGCACCATTTCTCTTTGCTCTTCCTAGGACATGCAGGACTTTTTGCTGAGACAGGATAGGTGAGCATCAGTGAGCAGGCCAGCTCCCCTACCTCTCTCAGTCTCTCCCACTGGATTCCTAATGAGCCTATAAACATAACTTCTGAAGAAAAGTAATGCAGTTTTTATGTGGAAAGTGGAGAATGACTGAGGCAGAGGAACTGATACAGTTTGGGTCTCTTTGAAATCACAGATTCTCCTCCTGCCTCTTAAAGGAGGCACTGGGCTGATTTAAAACTACCTCAAAAACAGACTGTA
The DNA here is from genome assembly GCF_978045245.1 of Mus caroli. Classification (NCBI taxonomy): domain Eukaryota; kingdom Metazoa; phylum Chordata; class Mammalia; order Rodentia; family Muridae; genus Mus; species Mus caroli. Next base: position 21,153,744 of record NW_028227259.1, read on the forward strand.
AAACACAAGAAAAGATCCTTCTGGAAAGTGTATCTGATTTCATAAAGGACAGTAGCATTTGTGCCAAATGTAGGATTTCTGAATCAGATAAATTAGATAAAACCTAGTAATCGGTCCATTGCAACTTAAATCAAAATAGAAAACCCCTCAATGTGTCTTGAGTCCAAGACTCGATGCCTTTCTTGCTCCTTGATATGCTCTTGAATCAGGTTTGCCTTTTACGTTTATCCACTTCTTTTAGTTCTAACTGAATAGTGTGAGAATCGGCTCCCTTTCATTGTTCCTGTAAAAGAAACCCTTACCCATAATCACCAACCTTTTGTCCTTTCCTTTCCCTGGCTTCAGTTGCCAGAACAATAGAAAAGACTGAATACCAAATGAGTCTCACCAGATAGCGAACGCATTAGCTTCATGCATTAGCTTCAGTATGGCTTGCTCTAGACCCTCTTTCATAGCTGCCCTGTCCTTCCCACCTTCCAAAACCACCTCCTATTCTTACTCCCTCCCACTGGCCCCCAGGGACCATTCAAATCTTGTTAATATTTGGTTCAGTTCCTCTGCATCTTTGCCTGCTAATGCCAAAAACAGTATGAAGGAGGGTCCTAAACTTCCAGACCCTTCACCAAGGTGAATTTGTGCTAAGTGGACCTAGTTAGAGTACTCAACCCACTTTTCTCCTCCCACTGCGATGTATGGGTAGCTCTTTGGGATGCTCACGTGCTGGGAACAGGGGCTTGGTTTAGGCATTTGATCTCTCCAGCCAGCAGCTCCTGCTCCTTATCCTTTGATTGCCATCCAATGCTACTACAAACCTAATTGAACTGTTTGAAAATGAGGAAGCAATCCTTTCACAGATCAGCCTCTCCTCTTCACCCAGCTGCCCCCACCCCGACCCCTCGCAGAACAGGCAAGGTAATGTGGCCAACAGCAAAGCTTCTCTCTTCTAGAGATGGACAGTCATCTTTCTTTTCTTTCTCAGCTCATGTGAAAAAAATCTTCAAACATACTATTTAAAGGATAGTGGTAACTCTGAGTCCTCAGTGAACTACAGGCCTTAGGATAGTTGCAAACATAAAGCAAAAACAGGGAAAAATTGCCCTGATATCAGCAAGCTAAGTTTCTATTTCAAAACTCCTGGCCCATGTGATCTGGAAATATAGATCTTTTAGCTGTCTTTCTAAAGAATGTATTTAATGGATTGTTAGTGGATGTACACTGTTTAGAGCCTGATTTTGAAAGAAATAATGGGGAAACAACTATGGAATCTGATTTAACACCTCATTTGTAGTTTGTATTTAATTGTATATTCCAGTAGAAAATCCATAAAAAAAATAATCTATCACCTTTGGATCAGTAAGCTAACTTATCTTGCAAAACCAAAACAATTGCCAACTGCTTACAAACAGGTACTATATTGTGAATACTTTATATACAATGTGTATATAGTATATATATGCAGTGTATACTGCACTAACACTGCAGGAAAGGAAAGACAATAAGACATTTTTAAAAGGAGGGCAAATAGTTAAACCCATGTCTTAGTCAGGGTTTCTATTCCTGCACAAACATCATGACCAAGAAGCAAGTTGGGGAGGAAAGGGTTTATTCAGCTTACACTTCCATACTGCTGTTCATCACCAAAGGAAGTCAGGACTGGAACTCAAGCAGGTCAGAAAGCAGGAGCTGATGCAGAGGCCATGGAGGGATGTTCTTTACTGGCTTGCCTCCTCTGGCTTGCTCAGCCTGCTCTCTTATAGAACCCAAGACTACCAGCCCAGAGATGGTCCCACCCACAAGGGACCTTTCCCCCTTGATCACTAATTGAGAAAATGCCTTACAGTTGGATCTCATGGAGGCATCTCCTCAACTGAAGCAACTACAGCTGTGTCAAGTTGACACAAAACTAGCCAGTACAATTGACCCCTTGTCAACTTGACACACAAACACATCACTAGTAAGCCTCAACCCTTACATTCTTACTCATCCCCAAGATCTAAATAACTTTAAAAGTCCCACAGTCTTTACATATTCTTAAATTTTCAATCTCTTTAAAATATCCATCTCTTTTAAAATTCAAAGTCTTTTTACAATTAAAAGTCTCTTAACTGTGGGCTCCACTAAAACAGTTTCTTCCTTCAAGAGGGAAAATATCAGGGCACAGTCACAATTAAAAGCAAAAATCAATCTCCAACCGTCCAATGTCTGGGATCCAACTCACGATCTTCTGGCTTCCTCCAAGGGCTTGGGTCACTTCTCCAGCCATGCCCTTTGTAGCACACTCAGCGTCCTCTAGGCTCCAGCTGCCTGTACTCCACTGCTGCTGCTGCTCTTGGTGGTCATCTCATGGTATTGGCATCTCCAAAACACTGCATGACCCCTTCAGTCCTGGGCCATCAATAGCAACTGAGGTTGCACCTTCACCAATGGCCTTCCATGGCCTCTCACTGTGCCAAGCCTCAGCTGCTCTGCATGACCCCTTCATGCCTTCAAAATCAGTACCACCTGGGTGACCCTTACATATTACCAAGTCCTGCTGCAGCAGGAGTACAACCTTGGTTATCTCTGGAACACAGCCTCTTTGTGCTTTCAGAAAACACTTCCCAGAAGATGTCACCTCAATGATGCTGGTCTCTTCTTAATCACCGCTAATTTCTTAGCTCCAGCTAACCAGCATCAATAGTCCCAGTAAGGAAAAGTTTTTGCTTTAGTAGTTCTGGTACCTTGTTAATCACAGCTGATTCTTCAGCCCCAGCTAACTAGAACTACAGAATCTTAACAATCAAAACAGCAATGGCCCTGAAAAGAGTCTTTAATTTTCCCTCTGAAATTTCACAAGCCAGGCCTCCATCTTCTGCACTGTTCTCAACATTATCATCCAAGCTCCTACAAAACATCTGACAGAGTTCTTAACAATGAATGGATATTCAAGCCCAACGTTCCAAAGTCCTTCCACAGTCCTCCCCAAAACATGGTCAGGTTGTCACAGGAATACCCCACTCTGCTGGTACCAATTTGTCTTAGTCAGGGTTTCTATTCCTGCACAAACATCATGACCAAGAAGCAAGTTGGGGAGGAAAGGGTTTATTCAGCTTACACTTCCATACTGCTGTTCATCACCAAAGGAAGTCAGGACTGGAACTCAAGCAGGTCAGAAAGCAGGACTGATGCAGAGGCCATGGAGGGATGTTCTTTACTGGCTTGCCTCCTCTGGCTTGCTCAGCCTGCTCTCTTATAGAACCCAAGACTACCAGCCCAGAGATGGTCCCACCCACAAGGGACCTTTCCCCCTTGATCACTAATTGAGAAAATGCCTTACAGTTGGATCTCATAGAGGCATCTCCTCAACTGAAGCTCCTTTCTCTGTGATAACTCCAGCTGTGTCAAGTTGACACAAAACTAGCCAGTACAACCCACAATTGATATGACAATTGTTTTATTAACCTGGGATGATCACTATAATGTGACTATGTAGATTAAATTCTCTCTATGCTAATATCCTCAGTAACACATTGAATATCTAAAGTACTGCAAGTGTAGGGAATTATACAGCAAGATCATCACCTACAGTAAGTGTTGGGGTCTTTTAGACGTGAACTATGAAAGCATGTGCTTTGGAATTAGAAAGCCAAGTTCAGGTGCAGGCATCATGGCATCTTCATGACCACTCTTAGGCAATTGTGTGGCCTTACTCATTACACTGAGCAGTGGTCTCTTCTTTCAAAAATTTGTATACATCTCTCTGAGCTGTAAATGGAGCTTAATAAAAAAAAAGTCAGGATTTATGGCACATAGGTCTGACAAAACTCCAATACATTATGACTTTATGTATAATCCACATTATGAGTCTCCTTGCTTCCTGGTGAAATTGATCTATTTGCCTGACAGTGTACAAGGCTACATTTGTTACTTCAAAACATTCTAAGAATACAGACCTGTTCTTTTACAATTGTGTATCTAGAGTTTGGAACTGGGCTCAGGAACATAGGGACCACAAGGAATATGAATTCTCATCTGTAGGTTCTGGGGTTGTCCTTATAAATCTAAAAGCAGTTCTCACACATCTGCATAAAGTCATGATAGCTGGTGGTGGTAGGCTTCCCTACCTGGCTGTAGGGCTGTGTCTGCTCACCATCCCCGGGTTTGCTATTAGACATCAAGCAGATCAACTGGATGACTTTTTCACAGCACAGAGCATGAGGAAAAGAGCAGAATGAAGTGGAGAATTATATGCTGTGCTGGCTGGTTTCATGTGTCACCTTGACACACAGGCTAAAGTCATCAGAGAGGAAGGAGCCTCAGTTAAGGAAATGCCTCCATGAGATCAAGCTGTAGGCATTTTCTCAATTAGTGATCAGTCAGGGAGGGCCTAGCCCATGCTGGGTGGTACATCTCCTGGGCTGATAGTCCTGGGTTTCATAATAAAGTAAACCAAACAAGCCAGGGGAAGCAAGCCAGTAAGCAGAACCCCTCCGTGGTCTCTGCATCAGCACCTGCTTCCAGGTTCCTGCCCTGTTTGAGCTTGTGTCCTGACTTCCACTGATGATAAAGAGCAGAGGGGAAGTATAAGATGAATAACATTTTCCTCTCCAACTCGCTTTTTGGCTATGGCGTTTCATCACAGCAGTAGAAACATGTTTCGAGTTCCAGTAGCCTGAAGGGCCAGCCTTCCTCAGCTTTTGTACATATCAAAAGTATTTAACCATAGGAAATATGTCAGTCATATACAGCTAAAAACATAGTTTCAAGACAAGAATATGTTTTCTTTGTTGTTACAGTAAATGCCGGCTAAGTCTCAGTTATTTCAAATCTGGACAAGTGACATAGCATGACTTTTCAGACATAAGAGACAGAACTAAGCAAGTGTAAAAATGAACACGATTCATTAGAGTTGGAAGCTTAAGAGCTTTGTACATTTTGGAGTTATATTTCTGTCCCAGTCAGTACTTTCATTCTACATTTCAATGTAATATATAGCAAAAATCCTAAGCTGATATATTTACTTTGCAAATTTTTAAATTAAAATAAAATTATACCATTTACTCTTCCATTTCCTCCTTCAAATCACCCATATTCTCCTGTAATTCCTCTCAAATTAATGGCCTTTTTTTACTGAATATATACATGTACATATATACATAATGCATAAATATATAGATTGAACCTGTTGAACCCATGTAGTGTTGCTCGTATGTATATGATTTCAGGGATGATCAATTTATACTGGATAAACAATTAGGAATACCTCCCTGGGGAAGATCAATTTTTTTCCTTTTTCAGCAACCATTAGTTACTTTGTCTAAATATGGAGACCTGTGTGATCCCCTTCCATGTAATCAAGCCACTGGCACCATCGCTCAGGTCTTGTTTAGGCAGGGACACTGTTGAGAGATCGTGCGTATAACTTCCCTAACATTTCATGGAGACACAGTCTCACAGCACACATCTCTTTCCTCTGGCTCTTACAGTCTTTCTCCCCCACTTCCTCCAAGTTCCTGGAGCCTCAGGTGCAGGAGGTGTGCTGCATCTGTACCAGTTGTGGCCGAGCATTCCACCCAAATATGTCTGTGTGGGCAAACTATGCTCCATGATTTTGTTTTGTTTTGTTTTGTGACACATGAAGTTGGGTGGGTGGAGGTGTGGGTGAGGAACTGAGAGGAGCTGGAGGAAGGAATGGATATGAGCAACATATATGGCATGAGATTCTTGAATAGTAAATGAAAATCATATCTTTTTTTTTTAAGTGTGTGAGTGTGTTTGCAAGCCATGGGACTCATGAGGGATATTGCCATCAAAATTGTATATCTAAAATTGTGGAATGGTGGGAGGAAATGGTAAATTAGGGAAATTTATTAATCTTCTGTATCTGTCTTTTACAAAATATAACTTTTGCTTGATTTCTGCATTCCTGTGTCTATATAGATCCTCAGCTGTTTATATTTCAACAGTTTATGTTGGGTGTGCACTGGGTGATGTGGGTACCGCAGTTATTAGTAAGTGATCTGAGCCTCCTGAAGCTTACAAAATACCAGGAGTGTTTACCGATAAATACAACAAAGCATCTAGATGGTCTATCTTGGGCCCACAAAGGTATCAGCAAGATGTCAGTTCCACTGGAGTCCTCCAAGGAGTGGTGTAGCTGGCAGGTGTGGTAGACTTAGTTTTAGCTTTTGAGAATTACCCACACCAAGCTCTAGAGGCTGTACCAGTTTGAAATCCCCCAACAGTGAAGGAGGGCTCCCCTTCCCCCCACACTCTCCAGCATATGTTATTGATTTTTGATGTTTGGAATAGTAAGACAAAATCTCAAAGTTGCTTTGATTTACATGTCCCTAATTGCTAGGGACAATGAACATTTTAAAAGATATTTCTCAGCCACTCTTTTCTTCTTTTGAGAACGTTCCCATTGCAACAGCGATGGGTTTCTATAAACTTTCCCATTGCTTTCCTGCCAGGACAGTCTTGACCCTCAAACCTGATATCAGCTAAAATTATTCTTTTCTCAAGTTATATTTTGAGAAAAGATTTTTTTAATCACAGTGAGAGGAAAATCAATACAATTACAGAAAGCAAATAGCTTTGCTCAAAGCCCAACAATTTCAATTGTAATCTCACCCCCCTCCCTGAAATCCTCACAGAAATATACCGAATGATGTTTGACTGATCATCTCGATATAATTTCCCAGCTAAGTTGACACAAAATGAGCAACCACAGCAATTACTTTTTGTCCCTGTAAGAAGAACAAAGAGTGGGAGAAGGCAAGCAAGGGACAGTGTGATTGGAAGTGAGAAGTTCGAGGATCGGGAAGAGTCTGCAGGCTTTGTGGGAAAGGACACTGTTGGAGGGTATGCATTGTCACTGCGGGCCATGTAAGGAAAGGAGTAGAAGATGATCCTGGACATGCAGAGACATAAAGAAAAAGCTGCAATTGCAGAAGGGGCCTGGATTTTCTCCTAAAAACCACTGTGAATCATTGAAGACTTCAGCAAAATGTGTCTTGGTCATCTACGTGTGTTAAGAAGGTCACTCTGACCTCTGTTCTCACAAAACAGCATAAAACTGCCAGCTCTATTGAAACCTGTGAAAAAGACTTAAGGTCCTTAGGGATAAGAGAGAACACTGGAGTACAGACAGCATCATGTTTATGATTTTTTTTCCAAAAAGGATGAAATTATTACAGATTTGCCTTTAAAACTACCTGTGTAAGAAGTTAGAGTTGGCCTTGATACCTCTGTTTTTTTAATTAAACATTACATAATGAAGAGCAAAATCTCTTCCCCCAAAATGTTCTTATCTTCAAAACAGTATGAAAGCCTCCCAGAATTTCCCAGATTTCTCCTTGCTTGCTCCCTCACTGGGATATATATATATATATATATATATATATATATATATATATTGCTATAGACCTTGACCTTTTCAACAGACTGTAGGGCATGATGCACTCACTAACTGAAGCATTTTTAATAGACTTAAATGAAGTTGGTGGACCCAACCCTAGCCTTGTGTGTGTGTGTGTATGTGTGTATATGTATGTATGCATGTATACACACACATATGCACACATTCATACTTGTATACATACTCATTCTTATTTGGAGGTATTCTGGGAAATAACTGTTGAGTTAGAATCCAAAGGAAAACAAATATTTTATAATTATGCAAACAAATTTAATTTTAAAGAAGCTTTATACTTTTGAGCTCTGGGAAAGCATAGATTTGCATTTCTTCCTTTCTTGGGAGGCTTTTCTTCCTGTTTGAATAATATTGGCATTTTTCCAATTGCTGCTAATCTTATGTTGAAAAGCTTTCTGTTGGTTTCTTTCTTGCTTGTGATTTGATTTACTGGCGGGGTCTCTATGCAGAGGCTAACCTTATAGGAATACAGTGCTCTTCTTAAAAGTGTGAGCCATCCCTCTTTTATGTTCCACAACCAGGCTTCCCCACAGCAGGTAGGGCTGCTTTGTTTACATAGGCTTCAGTAATGCCGTCACAATATTTTAATGTAGAATCCAGCACAGTATTTATTATAGAATTAACAATAATATAAGTTACGGCATTGATGTCAGAGTAGTGGGCCAGGTAGCCCCCTCCATCCCTTGGCAACATAATTACTCAAAAAGATTATCTTAAACCTATTCAGATTAAATTTATTGATGATTCTTAGAAGTAAAAATAAAAACCAAATAGCCAGGAGAAACACTATGAATTCTCCCAGAGAGGAGAGTGAGAAGGAGAGACAATTTACTTTGAAGTCCATTCATCTCCACAGAGATTCTTGCTCACAATGGCCAGCTGGCCCTTTGCTGCCTCCACCCTCAGTGAGATAAGCTTGTCAGCCACCATCTCCACTACAGAACTCTCTAGATCTCCCCACTTTTTTTAGGTTGGTTTGTTTTTATTATTAATTATTTATTTACTGTACATCCCAATCATATCTTCCCCTCCCATTTCTTCTCCCAGTGTCTCTGTCTCCCCTTCCCTCCTCCTCCTGGCACCTCCTCTCTTTCTCCTCAAGTGAGGCCTCCCATGGATATCCACCAGCCCTGGCATAGCAAGCTGCACTAAGACTAAACACATCTTCTCCTACTGAGGCTAGAAGAGGCAGTCCAGTTAGGTGAAAGGGGTCCAAAGGCAGGCAACAGATTCAGAGACAGCCCCCTGCTCTCAATGTTAGAGGAGCCCTGCATGGAGACCCAGCTGCATGGCTGTTACTTGTGCAGAGGGCCTCTCCCTACTTCTACTCCAAGCCTGAGTAGCTTTTGTTCAGGGAGGGCTCTGACGGGCTACTTAGAAGCTGTGGGTCTTGACAAGTTATTTATTCTCCCATGCCTCGATTTCCTAGAGCAGAGTTATTAGTTGTAAGAACCACAGATCCTGATTCCACAACTACATCAAAGTTCCATCAGACACAATCTAGTGAAAAAGACCTGAACTCCACCATGCCTGTATGGAAGACGGACAAGCCCCAGATGTCAGTCAGAACCACGGACAGCTCTGAGCAAGCCAGCCACTGCCCCAAAAACGGTTTGCTTTTGAAGACATTTCCTTTTGGTTGCTTAGGGCTCCCTGTACTTTCAAAGAGGCCATAGCATCACCATGCATGATGCTGAGGTGTTTAGGTCTCCTGATATGACTGAGAAACAATAAAGGGTTCTATACGGCTGATATAGACTTCCCGGAAGTCAAGTAGAGGTGAGAAGGTATATCTTCCTCTTCTCAGGACAAATTCAGCTCTCGAACATCTCTATGAAGCCTACATTCCACCTATAATTAATCCCTTTTATGAAATCTGTGTGCAAGTATTGAAATATTTTAGATGCATTAGGTTTTTAATCTAATTGCAATGTCATGAATCCAATGAAGAAAATGGCTATCTCCTAATTTTCATCTTTTTTAGTCTCTTCAAATCACGACTTTTATTATCTAGAAATACAAAGTAGAAATTAAACGCTCATCTCAGCTCCTTGTCTTGCCTGCGCTTCGCTGTGTAACTGCTGTGAGTACTCCTCTGTGCTTCAGCTTCCCACTTTAAATGGGGGTAAGAATGGTATATATATTTATAGTGTTACTTTCAAGATTTGGTGAGTTAATCCCACAACGTACTTTGGCTGATGCTTCATTAAATATTAATCTGTGTATGATTTTGATTATTTATATGTAGCACTTCTTTGTTTATGGTGCCTTCCCACTCCCCAGCTCAGTGCCGTGGTTTTTTTTTTTTAATCATGTTGTTTTGATACTGAATCTAAAATAAGAACCAGATCGTGTTTTATAGATGTTTTTGCAATATAATTTCCCAAGAGGAACAACATTTTACATTCTAAGAGTTTACACCATTTGAATTGAAGCCAGAGTCTGGCCTTTGGGATAGAAGACAGCCACGGCAAGTCTACTAAAAACACAAAGATGTGTGTTCTCTCTTGCTGTTTTGCCCTTTTTTAAAGTTATAAAATATTTAATGCCTTCAGTCTGAGCAGCGTTAAGTCCTTTTGTCATTCCACACAGGAGGGAATGACTTGGAATCACACCACTTCTTAATCTCTGAGAAACTTTAGGAAAGTTTCTCCCTCTAGGCCTCCTGGTCAGGTAAGAAAACCACCTCTGGCACCAGTGCACTTAGGAATACAAGTCACAATAGAAGTCCGAAACCTACCTAGTCTTAACTCTCCTTTCAGTCAAACTTTCCCTCGGCTGAGCCTTCTTGATTCACATCACAATCCTTGGCAGCCTTGAGGCAGCATAGGAATTAAAAGCCCAGAACACTGAAACCGTTGCACAAGCAAGCAAGTCCACCCTGTGCTGTGCTTGCATCTGCTGCCGCCGCACACTGAGGACTAATCACTAGAGCTTAATTCACGAGGACCATGGGAACCCTCATTCCAGAAACTGATATCAGGCTGTACTATGGAGTCTGGTGCTGGCTGTGTATGAGCTGAGCACAGTCGTGCTGACTTACTCTCTCCCTCTGGGCTCTATCCCAAAGCCCTTCACAGATGACACTGCAATTCCTCGTGATGTGACATTCTCTGGCTGAAAACAATTAATCTGTAACAAATTTCTGAGCCTTTACATGCTACTATACTGCCTATTGATCTTATAGTGAGTTATCTTTGTCACTTTCATCTTAACAACAGTTCAATACTTTGAGAGTGAAGGCTGAATTTGTCTGACTTTTGTGTTGGTATTTATTTATTTATTTATTTACATCCCAAATGTTGCCCTCATTCCTCCTCAGAGAGTCCCTTCCCTGCCCCATCCTCTTTTCCTCTGAGAGGGTTCCCTCTTCCAATCCTGGAGTATCAACTCTCTGCCAGATTAGGCACATCCTCTCCCACTGAGGCCAGACAAGGCAGCCACATTGGGGAATGAATACCACAGTCAGGCTACAGCTTTAGGGAGAACCTCTGCTCCAGTTGTTGGTGAGTAACCACATGGAGACTGAACTGCATGTCTGCTACATATGTGCTGGGGGCCTTGATCCAGTCGATGTATTCTCTTTGGTTTGTTGCTCAGTCTCTGAGACCTCCCAGAGGTCCAGGTTAGTTGACACTGTTGGTTTTCCTGTGAAGTTCGTATCCCCTCTGGGGCTCTCAGTCCTTCTGCCAACTCTTCCATAAGAGTCCCTGCCCTTTATTCAATGTGTGGTTGTGGGCCTCTATACCTGTGTCAGTCAGTTGCTGGATAAAGCCTCTCAGAGGACAGTTACACTAGGCTTCTGTCTGCAAACGTAACACAGTATCATTAATCCTGACAGTGATTAGTGCTTGACCATGGGATGGGTCTCAAGTTGGGTCAGTTATTGGTTGGACATTCCTTCCGTTTCTGCTTCATCTTTGGCCCTGTATTACTTTTACACAGGATAAATTTTGGGTTGAAAGTTATGTTGGTGAATTGGTGTCCTTATTTCTCCACTGGGAGGTCCTGCCTGTCTATAGGGGAGAGGGGAGGGGAGGGAACGTATTAGGTGATTGTTCATGATCATGGACATGTCACTGCAGTCTATCTTCCAGCTAGAGAACAGGACATTTTCTGACATGGCTGATTCTGCATCCAAAGACCTTGAAATCAGGGAACCAAAGAAACTAAAATCAGTCCAAGGAAAAAAAGCCCAAGAGAGCAAGGATGTGAATGTCACAGACCAAATAGTGATGTGTAAGAACAGGATAATAAGGTGTCTGAGTCCTGGGAAGAAAGAGAACAGAATGGACTCACTTTTCATTTGGTTTCTCTTTCTACCTGGACAGTGGGTGACTGGATGATTCACAGCCACACTGAGGGTGAATATTCTTACCCAGCTGGTTGTCTCACCTAAAAATTTCCTCTGGAGATATTCTGACAATTATACCCAGAGGCAAAGGTACTCTTTGATCCAGACAAGTTGACATCTAAAATTAGTCCCAGGAGGTGATTAGGTTATGGGAATGGAGCCCTTTTGAACTGGATTACTACCCTTATGAGAGACTCCAGAAAGCCTCTGCAGGCTTTTTGTCATTGGAAGACATATCAAGAGACTATTATATAATAACCATGGGGTTACCTTACACCAAATCTGCCAGTATCTTCATCTTTGACTCTCCAGGTTCCATTTTTTATAAGCCATCCAGTTCATAGGATTCTGCCATAGTAGCCTGAAACAACAAAAGTAGATGGGTGAATAAAAATATTAAAATTATTATTCAGTGAAAGAGTTCATATGTGGGTGTTAAGAAAATGGAATTACATTGACAGGTTTACTGACTGGTTTTGTGTGTCAGCTTGACATAGCTAGATTCATCAGAGAGGAAGGTGCCTCAGTTGAGGAAATGCCTTCATGAGATCCAGCTGAAAGGCATTTTCTCCATTAGTGATCAATGTGGGAGGTCCTAACCCATGGTGGATGGTGCCATTCCTGGGCTGGATGTCCTGGATTCTATAAGAAAGCAGGCTGAGCAAACCACTGGAAGCAACCCAAATAAACAGATTCCCTCCGTGGCCTCTGCATCATTTCCTGCCTCCAGGTTCCAACCCTGCTTTGGTTCCTGCTCCTACCTCCTCCAGTGATGAACTATAATCTAGAATGTAAGCGGAATAAATCCTTTCTTCCCCAACTTGCTCTTTGCTCATGATGTTTAATCATAGCAATAGAAATCATAACTAAGACACCAGTCTTCTAGTCACAGAAATTGTTCAATCATAGCAACTAAACTTGCTTAGCATGTGTCAAGCATACTAATCTCTTAATATACAGTATTTTATTTGATCCTTTAAGAACATTGTGATGTGACTACTTTTATTTTATAATAGGGAATACTGAATGGTAGGAATTAGCTCATCTAAGATAACACAAATGGTAGGATCAGGATTTATAATTACATTAAAATATGTATCCATACCACCATGTTATGGGTTCCCCATTGATGCTCAAAGATCTGAGCTACGGCCACAGCTTTGCTTATTATGTTGTAGGCTCTGTGATTCTTGATGAAGTAGAACTCTTCTGTGGACTGTAATAACTGCCACCACAGTAAGTAAAACAACTAGAAAATAGGAACAGATAGAATTCAACTTGATTTTTTTCTGTTTAACAAATATTTATTGAGGCCCTTCAACTAGTATAATCTAAAGATGGCTGTCGCAAAGGATACAAGGTTAAGTGAATAATCTAATAAATTGACCTGGACAACTTATAGAATCTGAACTAAATAAAAGTTGAGTCTATATGAGAGAAGGAAACAAAACAGGCAAGTTTGGATGTAGAGTCCTGAGCCTTCTGCATCATTTGGCTGAAGTTCATAATAGCTGAGCCACCAGGGATGGATGTGCTGTTAGTCAGCTATAGAAAGCAGTGTAAAGGAGCTGAGAATAGAAATGAATTTTGATCCAAAGCTACAGACCTTTGCTGGAGCCTCTGGTTCTGAAACTTTAAGAGTAGGACTCCAAGACACTGGTCATGGCTCTGGGTAGAAAGGATTCCCTGGGGTGGAGCAGGCTGGGGAAGAAAACAGCAGCTCAGATGTTGGCTTCATATGACTGACCATGTGTACTGTTCCCATCAGCACTGACTTTCCATGTGTGATGATGAAATGTAGACTCATGACTGTCAATGATGGGATCCTGCGGCCATGAGACACAAAGTAACCACATGTGGTTTGCATTAATCTGAAAAGTCATCTGCAAATGACCCAATTTGTTACTAATAGAAAATTAGTATCCATTAGGAACATTGCTGAAAAGCATGTATAGATAGCCAAGAAAACAGAGGGACCAGTTCTACAAATACTAGAATTGACCAATAGTCTTGAGAAAGGGACAGATCTTCGAGTTCATTTAAACATTCAAACACATGAGATGGCAGATACATTGAAAAAACATTTAAGTCCTGTGGAGATATTTTAGTCAGGTCATAGATATTTTGCAAAAAGTAAAGACCTCCAGATAATCACCCACTTGAATCCACTTTGAATTAAGAAATCTCTGCAGTGTGAATAATACATTTAAAAGACTAATGCATAAGATAAAATGCTATTCATTTGAACACTATCTAAAGTATATGTGTTTAAGAACCAGGACAGATTTTGACTATTAAAAGTATTGTGTTAATACAGAAGGAGAATTGCAGGAAGTAGAAGTTGAAAAATAAAAGCCATCTGAAGGGTTATGTCTTAGGAAAATACTAATTTGAAATGCAAGATTCCTTATGGCTTGCCTTTTTAACAAAAAAGACCTTTTGACAATGTGTGCACTTCATCTGACTAGAAAGCAGTTACTCTCAGCTTTCAGTTTTCTATTAGCAAAACTGGTCCCTCTGTTTTCTTGGCTATCTATACATGCTTTTCAGCAATGTTGCTATAAAAACCTCAAAAAGGCCAATTCCAGGACAATTGTAACCATGCGCATATCTCCTGTAGCATTGCAATTGACAATATAACCAGAAAATAAAGTAAGTAAATTTATATAGAAACAGAACCCATCAGGTATGGAAGGGCTTTCTAAAAGTCTCCTCTATTAGTAGCCATTAAAGTTTTAGTCAACAGCTACTCTAAACACCCATCCTAAGACTACCATGAGTGAGAGATGACCGTGGCTACATGTGACAGAGCCAACAATCATGGTGCTAATAACATTAAGACCCAATGTGATTCACTCACCAGGGAGGGAAATGTGTTTCCCACTGAAGAAGCCCACTGGACGATCAAATCTAAAAAGTCCTGTGATTAAGATCATACCATCTTCCACCTTTGTCTCTCCTGCTCCCCCCATCTGGCATAATAATAATAATAATAATAATAATAATAACAATAATTCTCAAGACAAGCTACTTATGTTTAGAAATTGAGCTGTGAAAATAAATATTTGTATAGGAGCTTATGGATTTATTTTTAATATTAAGAAAGAAACAGGAAAATAGTGGGTTTTCAGGTGAGAACCACAGTCTACTCATGTTGCTGAGACTGTTAGTGTGCAGAAATCTGTAACGCAGGCACAGAGTCTCACTCCTGTCTTCCCATGACTCAGCTCATTTCATGGGGAGTCAAACCTTTCTTTCCCAATGATGGATCTGAGGCACATGTGTTACTTTTTAATGAAGATTAATTGCATTTCTTAAAGATGGAAAGTCAGAATAAATGCTACATAAAGCTGATCCAGTCAACCTGTGCTATTTCTCTGTCTATCCAAGTACCAAAAGGACATATTATTTCTCTCTCAGAGGAAAGTAGTCAATCTATATCTGTTTTGCACAGGGATTTATAAGGAGAAATGCTACAGCCTTTCATATGAGTAAAAAAAATTCTCACTCACCGTCCATTAGGATTTTTTTCTTTAAGTAATGAATGTGGCAAATTCTTAGGTCCTCTCTGTTCCCAGTGATTGTTGTAACTCTTCTCCATCTTGATTTCATTTGCATAGTTTCTTCATTGTAGCTATAATTTTTATGCAAAACAGTCAGCTGTATTTCATACTAGGTTTGTTGATGTTGTTGTTTTTGACTCACATGACTTTTAGGAAAGCAAGTTTCTAAAACAGTTTCTACCAGTCGAGAGACCATCCATACTCTAAATGATTCTGTTTTCTTTATCAGTGAGCTCAGTGATTAATTCCCACTAATTGTATCTAAAAAGACACATGTGCCAAAGATGATGTTTAATCATAGAGACGTTTAGATTCCTCAAATATTGACCGTTGTCAGGAAAGCTTCTAAGTCAAAGGGAGTAAATCTCCTCTTCCTCCTCCTCCTCCTCTTCCATCTCTCTGTTTCTCTGTGTCACTCTCTGTCTCAGTCTGCCTTTCTGTCTATGTATCTGTCTGTCTCTGTCTCTGTCTCTCTGTCTCTCTGTCTCTCTGTCTCTCTGTCTCTCTGTCTCTCTGTCTCTCTGTCTCTCTCTCTCTCTCTCTCTCTCTCTCACTCTCTGTGTCTCTGTGTGTGTGTGTCTGTGTGTCTATGTGTCTCCAGCGCTTTATTATGTAGCCCTGACTGGCCTGACCAAGGACACATTATGTAGACAAGGCTTTAAACACACAGAAATCTGCCTGCCTCTGCCTTCCAAGTTCTGGGATTGATTACATGCACGTGCCATTATGCCCCACAACTTTTTATAGGAGAATCTTTCTTTAGAAGGTGCTAGGCAGCTTTCATTCATCTTGTTACATCCACACAGTCTGAGAAGTAGACATTTTTACATTCTTCTCTTTTAATATATTGGCATCCCCAAAGCTGGTGTGTTAGTCCACTGTGATGTCAAATGAACATCTGAGTGAGCTCTAGGACCAAAACCAATATGTGATAAGGACACAGATGTTCTGCTGCTCACCAAGCTCGCTCATTAATCCATTTCCCTTTTAGATGATATGAGGAAGCTGTTTTCACTGAATTGTATATCTTAAGTGGGTGAATTTATAATCTGCTGATTATATATCAATAAATTGGATGTTAGGAAGAAAGGAATCAATACAGATACTTTGTTGGGCATAAAATCCACAGTGACGAGGAGATAAAAAAAAAAAAAAAAAGGAAGCGAGGATAAGGAATGTCTCTCTGGATTTGTTCATTGACTGAGCTCAGCGTTGTACCTGCTCTTTCTGGTCCTGCCTCATTCTGTAAAGTTCACTCCTTTAGTACAGACTAACAAGCACTGTGTTGAACACAGGCTGTCATCATCACCATGGCCCTGTGTATCTCCCTCATCTCCTACACCTGGAGTTCTTTCCCTTTTGGCACTCACAGATTTAGTCTTCAGTCAAGTTGCAAAACTATGGCTTCCCTGGGAGCTGTGCTTGGTCGTTCCATAGGTTTAATGGTCACAGCTGGGCCTGAGAAGACTCTCTAATTCATTTCTTAGAATTACCCTCCTCTTCCATCAGATCTTGTTATGGACCTTCAAGGAACCCTGGAGACAAACATTGACAATATTACTCTTAATACATAGGTACCTAAGAATCACCTGGGGAAATTGTCAGATTCTCCCAATTCAGGCTCCATGTGGAGAAACCAGCTTGCTAATTATGAGAGTAGAATTCCCAGGGTGAATCTGACGTGAGTCCTGATTAAGCATCTTTTATAACCTGCAGTGCTCACCCTCTTCTGCTAAAGTACTTGTGTTATATTAATTTCTCTCTCCAAACTGGGAGCTGCTTGAAGGCAGACAGCACGCTCTGGTCTTTATTGAATCCTAGCACTATGATCTTATGGTAGCATCTCAATATTTACAGAAGAGAGGGGGGAATCTCTTCCCCTGAGAAAGGCAAAGCTGTTGAACACTAACCAGGCATACATGGTGATCACTATGGCTCAGAGCAACCTGCTGCCAGCTCACTTTGTTATTCTGAAACAAATGACGCAGCCTTATTGTGTAGCTTTATTGTATCTGTTGTGCTTCACTCACTGTTCACAGGAAGATTCATACTGCCCGTTTGTCTGCTCTCTGACTCTTTGCTTGTGACATAGTGAAGATGTTTATCTTCCCCAAACTCACTGGTAGTATTCCTCCCAGAAGTCAAAGAAATCAGCATTTATACCCCAAAGTATAAATGACTTTATACTTTGTCATCCAGTGATCTTTAAAAGCAATAAGTACAACATAGAATATTCATAACAATGGCTAGTTTTTTAGAAGTGCCAAACACTATGCTTAGTGGTAGATATTATTTACTTCTGAGAGGAAACCCTAGAGAGGAAATGCTGAAGATCATCGCCTGTGTACACAATACAAATACTGAGCTCCTGTGTACCTGGAGCTCAGTAAGCTGAGCCATTTGTCCCAAGCCACGCAGCCTGTAAGTAACAGAAGTAAAATTCAAATTCATCTCTTTTTGTCACCACAGACTATGTTTTTCAGCCACTGTGCCAGAATATCACCTCTTTCTGCCCCTAATAGTCCTGATTATCTTCAAGAGAAGCCATGGGAGTGCAAATACTTGACACAACAGAGATATGGTTCCCTGTGTTTTGGAACACTAGTCATATGAAAATGCTAATTTCTCCCAAATACAGTTGCTCTTGCATATTTTAAAGTGCAGGCTTGAGTTAAGTTAGGTAGTTTCTATATTGGGTAATCTGTAATTCCACCAGGCACTGCCAGGCACTGGGCAGTTCTGGGGTTGGTGAAATGAAGTTTCTCATTAGAGTAAAAAGGCAATCAATATTCATTGATAGACAGAAGGTTTCTCACTTCTACCCTTTGCCTGATCTTTTCAGGCCTGACATACCTAAGAAGCCCTTTGTGATGGCACCATATTTTTGCTAACTGTGCCTTGTATCAGCCTTCCATTGAATAATATGTGTATGTGAGCCCTGAGCTCAAAGAATAACTTTGTGTAGTAGAACTTAAGAGGCTCAGCTAAGAGGCTGAAGAAATGGGTCTGAGATTAAGAGCATCGACTGCTCTTTTGAAAGATGTGGGTTTGATTCTAGCGCCCACATAGTGGCTAACAACCATTTGTAACTCCAGTTGTAAGGGAATCGAACACCCTCTTTCTGGCCTTCATGAGTACTGCATGCATGTGGTACACAGACATATATGCAGTCAAATACAATCAAAATAAAAATACATGAATCTAACAAAAAACAAACAAAAATGTCCAACTCTGCACGTCCTCAGTGATACTTCTGTCTACTCAACCAAATGGACTCCAAACACATCCTGCACTCGATGGGATAAAGAGCATCTGTACTATGCTACCTGCGGATGCCATAAGGAAATGGGCAAACGCTCTATTGAAAGCACATTTGTTCCTGGTACCTACTCCCTGTTCCACTTAGAACATGTGCCTAGCAGTCATCTTGGTGGTTGCCAGTTCCCTACAAACAGCAAATTCAAAACAAGCTCTATGTTGGTTTTGTATGTCTTCATGTACACGGAGACACAGCGTCCTAATAGGGCATCTTTTCCTCCTACTGCTCACTTCAGATGCTGGCTGTTCTCATCTCGTGAAGACAACGATGTTTTCACATTATTTAGACATCTTGCTCTTAGTGTGTGCTCACCTGATAAAAAGCCATTTTAGAGAACTCAGCGAATGTGAGCAGGAGAAATGCCTAAATTAGCCGTTAATTTGATGATATTTTACACTTTGCTTAAATTTCTCTCGCTTCAATATTAAAAAGCTCTTATAAACCTTTTCAGCCACTTCACCCTCAATGGTTTATGATGTCAGTGATTCATAATTCTCAAAACCCACTTTACATTATGTCCCAAAATGTCTAATTTAGACTATATAATGAAAAGAGCATCAAAATTAAAAACATTTTATTTTATGTAGTCGAGACCAAAAAACGACATCTCCATTAAACCAAACTGTCTCTTCTGTATTTTCACCTTGTGCTCAGTGGCTGGGGGTGAGACAGGGGATGAGCTCAAGGTCTTACCCATAGCCTGTTCTTCCTCTTGGAAGGACTACAACCTGCAGCTCCTTCCCTCTCCTCACTCTGTGCTTCCCCAAGATTCTTAGGAGCACATCAGTTAATAAAAGAAATCCAATCTGCGTATTTAAAGACTCTACCTATAAGAACAACCTCTTCTGATTGGAAACAAACAACAACAACAACAACAACAAACCATTCTCCTAGTCTGTTCATCAATACTGCACCCAGAAGAAGAATCATGTGTGGCAATCTCTGCTTCCTCCCATCCCTAGTGCCCTGTAGGAGTTTGCAGACCACCAAGTTTTCTTGAAGTTATGTTCATAGTCCACTTACAGGCATCCTCCATGCCCTCCATGCCCTAAGATAAGAACCACTCTGACTCTCTTGGTAGATATTCTTCTAGCTACTAGTTTGTCTTCACATGAAATTTCCAAGTTGATAATTCTGTTCCCTTAACAGTATGTGCCATTTTAATTTGAAAAGAACAAAGTTACCATCTCAAAAAGTGTGGTGGTATTGTGAGTATTTCCTTTCTTTCTCTTGCATTTTAATCTTTTTAAAATACTACTTTTAAAAATAACTTACAACTAAAATTTTAAGCTCACCTGCAGTCAGTCTTTTGGAAATTTACCTTTGGCTTAAAAGAGAAATATGGATTGGGGTTAGACAAATGACCAAGTTTTTTTTTTTTAGCTCAAAATAAGTAATAATCTGTTCAAGAAGAATAAGAATTTTAAATGTTCTTGGCCTTTATTAGATGTGTTTGACAGTTTTGTGCTATGGTGGCTAAACATCTGAGATAGTAAAGTTAAAAAGAAAGATGTCCACCAGCTACCCACAACACCCACCACAGGATCTTAAGACTTCTGGAGAGTGGAACACAGCTTCTGCTCCAATCCAATTGCACGCGGGACCAGAGACTGCATTAGTTAGGGAAGCAGAAAAACGGCCTGAGTAGGACCACAGGCCTCTTCCAGCTGGACCAGCACCGGGGTACCGTCAGCTACCCACGACCCCCGCCGCAGGATTTAGAGACTGCTGGTGAGTGGAACACAGCTTCTGCTCCAATCTTTAAACAGTGACAACGATAACAACTAACCCCAGAGATTACCAGATGGCGAAAGGTAAACGTAATAATCTTACTAACAGAAACCAAGACCACCCACCATCATTAGAACCCAGCACCCCCACTTCGCCCAGTCCAGGGCACCCCAACACACCGGAAAAGTTAGACACGGATTTAAAAGCATATCTCCTGATGATGATAGAGGACTTCAAGAAGGACGTTAATAACACACTTAAAGAAATGCAGGAGAACACTGCTAAACAGGCAGAAGACAATAAAGAGGAAGCACAAAAATCCCTTAAAGAATTTCAGGAGAACACTGCTAAAGAGTTACAAATCCTTAAAGAAAAACAGGATAACATAATCAAACAGGTAGAAGTCCTTACAGAAAAACAGGAAAACACATCCAAACAGATGATGGAAATGAACAAAACCATACTAGACCTAAAAAGGGAAGTAGACACAATAAAGAAAACCCAAAATGAGGCAACACTGGAGATAGAAACCCTAGGAAAGAAATCTGGAACCATAGATACGAGCATCAGCAACAGAATACAAGAGATGGAAGAGAGAATCTCAGGTGCAGAAGATTCCATAGAGAACATCGGCACAACAATCAAGGAAAATGTAAAATGCAAAAAGATCCTAACTCAAAACATCCAAGAAATACAGGACACAATGAGAAGACCAAACCTACGGATAATAGGAGTGGATGAGAATGAAGATTTTCAACTCAAAGGACCAGCAAACATCTTCAACAAAATTATAGAAGAAAACTTCCCAAATCTAAAGAAAGAGATGCCCATGAACATACAAGAAGCCTACAGAACTCCAAATAGACTGGACCAGAAAAGAAATACCTCCCGACACATTATAATCAGAGCAACAAATGCTCTAAATAAAGATAGAATACTAAAAGCAGTAAGAGAAAAAGGCCAAGTAACATATAAAGGCAAGCCTATCAGAATTACACCAGATTTTTCACCAGAGACTATGAAAGCCAGAAGATCCTGGACGGATGTTATACAGACACTAAAAGAACACAAATTCCAGCACAGGCTACTATACCCAGCCAAACTCTCAATTAACATAGATGGAGAAACCAAAGTATTCCACGACAAAACCAAATTCACACATTATCTCTCCACGAATCCAGCCCTTCAAAGGATAATAACAGAAAAAAACCAATACAAGGACAGGAACCACGCCCTAGAAACAACAAGAAGGTAATCCCTCAACAAACCTAAAAGAAGACAGCCACAAGAACAAAATGCCAACTTTAACAACAAAAATAACAGGAAACAACAATTACTTTTCCTTAATATCTCTTAATATCAATGGACTCAACTCCCCGATAAAAAGACATAGACTAACAAACTGGCTACACAAACAAGACCCAACATTTTGCTGCTTACAGGAAACTCATCTCAGAGAAAAGGATAGACACTACCTCAGAATGAAAGGCTGGAAAACAATTTTCCAAGCAAATGGCATGAAGAAACAAGCTGGAGTAGCCATTCTAATATCTGATAAGATTGACTTCCAACCCAAAGTCATTAAAAAAGACAGGGAGGGACACTTCATACTCATCAAAGGTAAAATCCTCCAAGAGGAACTATCAATCCTGAATATCTATGCTCCAAATACAAAGGCAGCCACATTCATTAAAGAAACTTTAGTAAAGCTCAAAGCACACATTGCACCTCATACAATAATAGTGGGAGACTTCAACACACCACTTTCACCAATGGACAGATCATGGAAACAGAAACTAAACATGGACACAGTGAAACTAAGAGAAATTATGAATCAAATGGATCTGGCAGATATCTACAGAACATTCTATCCTAAAACAAAAGGATATACCTTCTTCTCAGCACCTCATGGTACCTTCTCCAAAATTGACCACATAATTGGTCACAAAGCAGGCCTCAACAGATATAAAAATATTGAAATTGTCCCATGCATCCTATCAGATCACCATGGCCTAAGGCTGATCTTCAATAACAAAATAAATAATAGAAAGCCAACCTTCACGTGGAAACTGAACAACACTCTTCTCAATGATACCTTGGTCAAGGAAGGAATAAAGAAAGAAATTAAGGACTTTTTAGAGTTCAATGAAAATGAAGCCACAACATACCCAAACTTATGGGACGCAATGAAAGCATTTCTAAGAGGAAAACTCATAGCTCTGAGTGCCTCCAAAAGGAAACTAGAGAGAGCACACATTAGCAGCTTGACAACACACCTAAAAGCACTAGAACAAAAGGAAGCAAATTCACCCAAGAGGAGTAGACGGCAGGAAATAATCAAACTCAGGGGTGAAATCAACCAAGTGGAAACAAGAAAAACTATTCAAAGAATCAACCAATCAAGGAGCTGGTTCTTTGAGAAAATCAACAAGATAGATAAACCCTTAGCCAGACTCACTAGAGGGCACAGGGAAAGCATCCTAATTAACAAAATCAGAAATGAAAAAGGAGACATAACAACAGATCCTGAAGACATCCAAAACACCATCAGATCCTTCTACCAAAGGCTATACTCAACAAAACTGGAGAACCTGGATGAAATGGAGAAGTTCCTAGACAGATACCAGGTACCAAAGTTGAATCAAGATCAGGTTAATGATCTAAACAGCCCTATATCCCCCAAAGAAATAGAAGCAGTCATTAATAGTCTCCCAACTAAAAAAAGCCCAGGACCAGATGGGTTTAGTGCAGAGTTCTATCAGACCTTCAAAGAAGATCTAATCCCAGTTCTTCACAAACTATTCCACAAAATAGAAACAGAAGGTACTCTACCCAACTCATTCTATGAAGCCACAATTACTCTGATACCTAAACCACAAAAAGACCCAACAAAGATAGAAAACTTCAGACCAATATCCCTTATGAATATTGATGCAAAAATCCTCAATAAAGTTCTTGCTAACCGAATCCAAGAACACATCAAAACAATCATCCATCCTGACCAAGTAGGTTTCATCCCAGGGATGCAGGGATGGTTCAATATACGGAAATCCATCAACGTAATCCAGTATATAAACAAACTCAAAGACAAAAACCACATGGTCATCTCCTTAGATGCGGAAAAAGCATTTGACAAGATCCAACACCCATTCATGATAAAAGTCTTGGAAAGATCAGGAATTCAAGGCCCATACCTAAACATGATAAAAGCAATCTACAGCAAACCAGTAGCCAACATCAAAGTAAATGGTGAGAAGCTTGAAGCAATCCCTCTAAAATCAGGGACTAGACAAGGCTGTCCACTTTCTCCATACCTATTCAACATTGTACTTGAAGTCCTAGCCAGAGCAATTCGACAACAAAAGGAGATCAAAGGGATACAAATTGGAAAAGATGAAGTCAAAATATCACTTTTTGCAGATGATATGATAGTATATATAAGTGACCCTAAAAATTCCACCAGAGAACTCCTAAGCCTGATAAACAGCTTCGGTGAAGTAGCTGGATATAAAATTAACTCAAACAAATCAATGGCCTTTCTCTACACAAAGAATAAACAGGCTGAGAAAGAAATTAGGGAAACAACACCCTTCTCAATAGTCACAAATAATATAAAATATCTTGGCGTGACTCTAACTAAGGAAGTGAAAGATCTGTATAATAAAAACTTCAAGTTTCTGAAGAAAGAAATTATAGAAGATCTCAGAAGATGGAAAGATCTCCCATGCTCATGGATTGGCAGGATCAACATTGTAAAAATGGCTATCTTGCCAAAAGCAATCTACAGATTCAATGCAATCCCCATCAAAATTCCAAATCAATTCTTCAACGAATTAGAAAGTGCAATCTGCAAATTCATCTGGAATAACAAAAAACCTAGGATAGCAAAAACTCTTCTCAAGGATAAAAGAACCTCTGGTGGAATCACCATGCCGGACCTAAAGCTCTACTACAGAGCAATTGTGATAAAAACTGCATGGTACTGGTATAGTGACAGACAAATAGACCAATGGAATAGAATTGAAGACCCAGAAATGAACCCACACACCTATGGTCACTTGATCTTCGACAAGGGAGCTAAAAACATCCAGTGGAAGAAAGACAGCATTTTCAACAAATGGTGCTGGCACAACTGGTTGTTAACATGTAGAAGAATGCGAATCGATCCATTCCTATCTCCTTGTACTAAGGTCAAGTCTAAGTGGATCAAGGAACTTCACATAAAACCAGAGACACTGAAACTTATAGAGGAGAAAGTGGGGAAAAGCCTTGAAGATATGGGCACAGGGGAAAAATTCCTGAATAGAACAGTAATGGCTTGTGCTGTAAGATCGAGAATTGACAAGTGGGACCTCATGAAACTACAAAGCTTCTGCAAGTCTAAAGACACCATCAATAAGACAAAAAAACCACCAACAGATTGGGAAAGGATCTTCACCTATCCTAAATCAGATAAGGGACTAATATCCAATATATATAAAGAACTCAAGAAGGTGGACTCCAGAAAGTCAAATAACCCCATTAAAAAATGGGGCTCAGAACTGAACAAAGAATTCTCACCTGAGGAATACCGAATGGCAGAGAAGCACCTGAAAAAATGTTCAACATCCTTAATCATCAGGGAAATGCAAATCAAAACAACCCTGAGATTCCACCTCACACCAGTCAGAATGGCTAAGATCAAAAATTCAGGTGACAGCAGATGCTGGCGAGGATGTGGAGAAAGAGGAACACTCCTCCATTGTTGGTGGGATTGCAAGCTTGTACAACCACTCTGGAAATCAGTCTGGCGGTTCCTCAGAAAATTGGACATAGTACTACCGGAGGATCCAGCAATACCTCTCCTGGGCATATATCCAGAAGATGTCCCAACCGGTAAAAAGGACACATGCTCCACTATGTTCATAGCAGCCCTATTTATAATAGCCAGAAGCTGGAAAGAACCCAGATGTCCCTCAACAGAGGAATGGATACAGAAATTATGGTACATTTACACAATGGAGTACTACTCAGCTATTAAAAAGAATGAATTTATGAAATTCCTAGCCAAATGGATGGACCTGGAGGGCATCATCTTGAGTGAAGTAACACAATCACAAAAGAACTCACACAATATGTATTCATTGATAAGTGGATATTAGCCCAAAACTTAGGATACCCAAGATATAAGATACAATTTGATAAACGCATGAAACTCAAGAAGAATGAAGACCAAAGTGTGGACACTGTGCACCTTCTTAGAATTGGGAACAAAACACCCAGGGAAGGAGTTACAGAGACAAAGTTCGTAGCTGTGATGAAAGGATGGACCATTTAGAGACTGCTGTATCCAGGGATCCGTCCCATAATCAGCTTCTAAACGCTGACACCATTGCATACACTAGCAAGATTTTGCTGAAAGGACCCAAATATAGCTGTCTCTTGTGAGATGATGCCGGGGCCTAGCAAACACAGGAGTGGATGTTCACAGTCAGCTATTGGATGTATCACAGGGCTCCCAATGGAGAAGCTAGAGAAAGTACCCAAGGAGCTAAAGGGATCTGCAACCCTATTGTTGGAACAACATAATGTACTAACCAGAACCCTGGAGCTCTTGTCTCTAGCTGCATATGTATCGAAAGATGGCCTAGTCGGCCATCAATGGAAAGAGAGGCCCATTGGACTTGCAAACTTTATATGCCCCAATATAGGGGAATGCCAGGGCCAAAAGAATGGGAATGGGTGGGTAGGGAAGTGGGGGGCGCTATGGGGGACTTTTGGGATAGTATTGGAAATGTAATTGAGGAAAATATGTAATAAAAATATTAAAAAAAATAAATAAATAAAAACACACACACACAAAAAAAAAGAAAGATGTCTTCTGTGAGCTCGCGATCTCATAGATTTTCAACCCATGATCACATGCCTTGTTACTTTTTACCTGGGATACAACAGTCACGGTGGTGGCTCTGCATGGAATCAAAAATCTGTCCCTTAAGCCTGTGCTTCTCTGAGGGGAAACAGAGGAAGAGTGGATCTGGGCGAGAGGGTGTGTGGGAGGGACTGGGAAGAGAGGAGGGAGAGGAAACTGCAGTCAGGATGTAATATGTGGGAGAACGATTTTTTAAAAGTTGACTACTTAACTAATAAAAAGCACTTCAGTATCTGTATTAAATTTCGATTTCTTAGGGGAAATCCCCTCGTCTTTAGGACACCCATGATGTTGCCTGGTGGATTTTCCTGTAAGCAAACAGGGAAGTTTCAGGAGCTTCTTTAAGGGGGGGGTGGGTATTTATGTCCTTCTTAAACTTCTCTATCAGCACCATGAGATGTGATTTTAAATCTAAGATAAAAAAATCAGGTGACAGCAGATGATGCTGGCAAGGATGTGGAGAAAGAGGAACACTCCTCCATTGCTGGTGGGATTGCAAGCTGGTACAACCACTCTGGAAATCAGTTTGGTGGTTCCTCAGAAAATTGGCCATAGTACTACCTGAGGACCCAGCAATACGTCTCCTGGGCATATACCCAGAAGATGCTCCAACATGTAATAAGGACACATGCTCCACTATGTTCATAGCAGTCTTATTTATAATTGCCAGAAGCTGGGAAAGAACCCAGATGTCCTTCAACAGAGGAAAGGATACAGAAAATGTGGTATATTTACACAATGGAGTACTACTCAGCTATTAAAAACAATGACTTCATGAAATTCTTAGGCAAATAGATGGAACTAAAAAATATTATCCTGAGTTAGGTAACCCAATCACAAAAGAACAAACATGGTATGCACTCACTGATAAGTGGATATTAGACCAGAAGTTTGGAATACCCAAGAAATACAACTCACAGACCACATGAAGCTCAAGAAGAAGGAATACCACAGTGTGGATACTTCGGTCCTTCTTAGAATGGGGAACAAAATACCCATGGGAGGAGATACAGAGACAAAGTCTGGAGCAGAAACTGAAGGAAAGGCCATCCAGAGACTGTCGCACCTGGGGATCCATCCCATATACAGTTCCCAAACCCAGACACTATTGTGGATGCCAACAAGTGCTTGCTGACAGAAGCCTGATATAGCTGTCTCCTGAGAGGCTCTGCCAGTGCCTGACAAATACAGAAGTGGAGGGTCACAGGCATCCATTGGACTGAGCACAGGGTTCCCAATGGAGGAGCTAGAGAAATGACCCAAGGAGCTGAAGAAGTTTGCAGTCCCATAGGAGGAACAACAATATAAACCAACCAGTACCCCCAGAGCTCCCAGGGACTAAATCACCAACCAAAGAGTACACAAGGAGGGACTCAAGGCTTCAGCTGCTTATGTAGCAGAGGATGGCCTTGTGGGACTTCAATGAGAGGAGAGGCCCTTGGCCTTGGGAAGGCTCAATACCCCAGTGTGGGGGAATGCCAGGACAGGGAAGCAGGAATAGGTGGGTTAGTGAGCAGGGATGGGGGATGGGATAGGGAGTTTTCGGAGCAGAACTGAGAAAAGGGGATAAAATTTGAAATGTAAATAAAGAAAATATCTAATAAAAATGAAAAAAATCTGTCCTTTTATGCCAATTAAGAAGCAAAGAATTGGGACCCTTCAAGAACATATCTCCAGTAATCTAACTTCTAGGCTCCAGCTCCTTGGATTTCAGCACCTGCCAATCATGTCACAGGCTCCTGACCAAACCTTCAACACAGGCCTTTGGGAGGCAGGTCTGAACCGTAGCTGTGACATGTTTAAAATCAAGGCTTTCGGGAGGCCCCTCTTCCCTCAAACACTGGGGACACTCCTAATCACCTGCAGATGCTTCTGTATATAATCCAACCTCTTACACTACTTGCTAAGTCCCCACCTCTGTGAGACACAGTCATCTACTGTGCCTTAGATTTACTCAACGATTTTGCAAAGGAGAAAGGGGGCTCTGTGCTACTGAATTAATTAGTAGTCCCTACTAGTATACACTTCCCAGCACTGCTCAGCTGGTAAGGATCAGTCCTCACTGCAGATTACAACGCACCACTGAGTGTTTTTCCTAATTCTGGAGCTCCACCAGTCGATTTACATCTATAATGAGTAACACTGAATCCTAGGTGAGAAAGATATATCCATTCACTCCTGTTAATTGAAAAAAAAAAAAAAAAGTATCGCCATGTTGGTATTCCCATGCCTTAGGCTCTTATAACATTAACCAGCCCCCCTTTGTGTAAAAAGATTAGGTCTGTCCAGTCATGTTTTTCACCCAATTACAAGATTTATCTGGAATCAAGTAGTTATTTTACTTGCACTGTATTTACATTAATAATCTCTATACATTTGTCACAGCTGACAGTCACTTCCTCTTAAAGGAGGAGGCAGAGGGATGACTAGAGGACGTTTCCGTAAAGCCAACCCATTCGGAGAAGAAACGTGAGATGATTTTTTAAATCGCTATTCAGTGGCATGCATATAGTGACCTCAGGAAACTGAGGAATAAGTGCAATATCCACTTGGATGAGGTCATTTTCCCTGGAACTTGGAGCATTGTAATTCTTGTCTTTCGTGATCACAGCTGCCTTCACAGCTTATCAGTCACAGAATTGATCAGCCCTTTCCTCCCACACAAATCTGTCCTGAGCCAGGGCTGGCTGGGCGAGAGCCTCTTACTGTGCCAGCCTTTCATCCTCAGTGGCCTTTGCTGCTCGCCCAGGGTTGTGGGGAGACATTCCTCTCCTGTCCCAGCGTCCCATCTGTGCTTCTCACGGGCTTTGTTTTGCTCAACTACATGCCTCATGTTCCTCTTCCCTTTATATTTTCTCTTTTGCCTTCAAAAATAAAAAAGCTTCAATTTTTTGTGTGTCAGCGAAGATGACATCCATCCTCACAACAGCACAGATCGGAACAGGCTGGAGGGAGAAGGATCGACATGTGGGATAAAAGATGATTGTGTGGAAGCTACTTACTGTTAGATCAGATTTTGTGATTATGTCCCAGTAGTACAAGCAGATATAAAAATCAGTGACCAAAAATAAGATCCAAATGAAGAAATTATGGAAGTTCCCAATAATACAGATGTCCTGTCAAATGAGCCTAATTGTATTCAGCATTCATGATTGTCAACTTATGGAAGCCCAAGCAAGAGGGATGACTCAATTGTCAGTGCAGAATGCCACTACGTCCACTCTAACTGAAAAGATAACGTCTCATCACTCCATCAGCATACATCCTAGTGTGCCAAGCTCTACTGAGGATCAGGGACAGGGATAGGAACAGGCTGTGCCAGCAAAGAAACACAATCGCCTTAAGTATCAGTGAATCATTGCGTTTTAGAAAAATTATAGTAGACCAAAATATATTTAGCATACAATTTTACAAAAAGTATATCTATCCCCTTTTTATTCAGAGAGAGCCTCCTTCCATGTTAAAGGTTTATTTGTATGCTTTTATGTATATGAATGTGTTCCTGAATTAGGTTTTGTGCACCATGTGAATGGAGCAGTTCATGGAGGCCAGAAAAGGACATTGGGTTCCTTGGAATTGAAGTTACAGGCAGCTGTGCCTCCATAGCGAATAGGGCTCAGAGCACCTGGTTCTAGGGGAGATACAAGTGGGATGTAGGAGATGTCCTACAGAAGAAAAATCAAACGAAAAGTCTTGGAAGAACTTGAGAGCGACAAGCACACAGTGTGTCAAAATACTTTCTTTCCCTGACAACTAGGCACATGCGTAAATACTCTGAAACAGTATATGATAATGCATCTTTTTGACATCATAAATTTTACTTTACTTAAGAGATAAAGTGTTTTTTTCCCCTCCATGTCTTACAAAATTCTTAAGGTTTTGTCACGTGTTTTACATGTTGTTTTTAAAGCAAGAAAGGCAGACCTGGGGTTAAAGGAAAGGGACAGTGGGAAGTCCACCAGAAAGCAGCACACTCCACACACAAAGGAGGGGTGAGAAATGGTACTGGGGTTGTGATCATAAAATAACCTTTGAGAATTTCACAAGGAGATAGTCACTATATTGGTATGTAAATAATCTCACAAATGCCTGCTGCATTAATAAATCAGCCATGTATTTCTCTCAGAGTGGAAATGCAGCACCTATAACAGGAGACTTCTTTTTACAGTAAGATGTTAATGTTGGTCCTGCCACTGTGCACCTGTAACCTCAACCACTGGGGAAGTTAGAACAATCGGACTACAAACTGCAGGGCTGCCTGGGCAACCTAGCAAGAGCCGGTCTCCAAACTGAAATAGAGGAAGAGTTCTAGGACTGCAGTTCAGCAACAGAGTGCTTCTTTCACAGACACAAGCTCTCCACTCAATCCGAGTATCCATATAAATACGTAAATAGAGGTCAGAAACACTTAACAAGTTAACAATTCTTTACATTTGAAATTTTGAGGGACCCTTAAAGAGAGCCACTTCTCTCAGACTAGTAAATCAGAAAGCTGAGCTCAGAGAGACTGCATCTACCCTGATTACCCACCCAGTGAACCAAGACTAGATATCAAGATTCCAAGCTTTCAAATATTGCTCATTCCGTGGTCCACTTCTCCCTCTCCCTGGCTCTCACCGATTCTCTTTGAGTATTTGCACAA
Organism: Mus caroli; assembly: GCF_978045245.1. Lineage (NCBI taxonomy): Eukaryota > Metazoa > Chordata > Mammalia > Rodentia > Muridae > Mus > Mus caroli. The sequence goes on from NW_028227259.1 coordinate 21,184,678, forward strand.
AGTCTAAGTTACTCCAGAAAGAATGGATGTCAAAGGGAAATTTGAAGCTTATTTAAAAGATGTAATGACAGAATTGAATATGACTAGCTAAATTATTCCAACCATAAATTTTACTGCAAGTGTTATGTGCAAGTTTTATACATTATTAACAAATACGCTTGTTTTTAATGTGTGAAAAGTGAGTGAGCAGACCACTGACAAGGCCTAAGAGCTTGAAGGGAATCGACACAGGCAGGCTGCAGAGTGGGTTCCTTTGTGCATTCTTCAAGGAGGGCGAGGAAACTTGCCTCTCTCCTCCCCTTTGCCAAATGGTGGTTTGTTCGTTTGTTTGTTTGTTTGGGACAAGGTCTGACTATAAAGCTCTGGGATCATCCTCACTAAGTAGACCAAACTGGCCACAAACTTGCCTCTCAAGTGTAGTGTTACTGAATTGAGCCTCCACCGTACCCCCTGCTGATTTCTTGAAAGGCCTGTGTTCCTGAATTCAGGACTTCTGAAGGCACTGAAGGGAACAATCCTTTGGGAAGAGCAATTAAGGAATTTGTCTTATGGTTGCAGTTGCAAACATGTTTGCATTCACTCGGTTCATTTTAAGTGGTTTGGAGAGAGAATTGATGGTGGATATAGATGATTCTGCATCCTTATCACCCCTCCCAGCCACTGGAGGTGATCAATAAAGGATAGACTTGCCCACCTCAGTACATAGTGAGTACAGGTTTTCCTATTTATTCTTTATTCTATTGGTGATGGTGTTGTTTTGCCACAGCGGACATATTTCACAGACTCTGTGCCTTCAATTAGCATTCTTATATATTTACATCTTGGCCTTGGGTTTTAAAAGAAAGGGATTAGTTCCAAAATCTCTAAAGCCATCAGTCCTGTCTGCCATGGCTCCCTCAGATCTTTCCAAATGTATTAAACTTCCTGCCAGTCCCACATGGGGTCCTTGTCCACAAAGAATCTCTCCCCAGAGGTTCTGTTTTTACCTTCCTCGGGTTTTCCAATGAATCTCATTATCATAAAATACTTCAAAGTCCAACGAACCCAGATAGCCTCATCTTTCCTGCACTGCAAGCAACGCAGCTGATCTTCCTTTGATTTATATGCTGGATAGATTTTTATTGAATACCAAATATAAATCAGGCATTGCAATTCTACAGATATTCTCTTCTTTCCTTAGAGAAAGAGACATATAGTGGACTGGAGAGAGTCCAGTTCAACAGTTAAGAACGTGTATTATTTTTGCAGAGGACCCAAGTTTGGTTTCCAGCACCCACATAGGGCAGTTCACAATCTTTACTCCAGCTCCAGGGTATCTGACACTCTTTCCTGGCTCCCATGGACACTGCACGTGTATGCACAAACTCACATTCAGACACACATAATCGAAAGAGAGGGAGGGTTAGAGAGGATTGGCGGGGGGTAGGGAGAGCTCAGATTAATAAAGTGCTTTCTACGGAAGCCTGAGGGTCTAGGTTTACATTCCCAGCACCCTTGTGAGAGCCAGGCTTGGCAGCCTCTGTAACTCCAGCACTAAGCAGGAAGGGAACAGACAGGTGGATTCCCAGAGCTCACGGACCAAGCAGTATAGCCAGTCTATATGCATATATATTATTCATATTATAAAATAATATGAAAAGGAAGATACTTATTAAGCAGGAAACTGTGATGCCTGTATTAAACAGATAACAAAGATACTATGCACCAGGAAAAGCGCAATTCTTGTTTGGGGATGTTAAGAGAAATGGGAGGGAACATGACTAAATCTCAAGAAAAATTTCCTAAGAGAAGTCAATCATTAAAAAATTAAGAAATAACTAGGCAGGAAACAAGTTATGGAAAAAAATATCCAAAGGCCTGGATGCAAGGACTAGACAAGAGCATATGTAAAATTTCAAATGGTTCCATTTTTGGAAGGAGACAGTGTTAGGAGGAGTGGGCGGTCATCCCCTGGGGAGTTAGAGGATGGGGGGGGGGGGTACGTCAGACTGTGGTCTATGCAAAGCATGTTCTCTAAAGAATGGAGAGTGTGTTGTGATTTGCAAAGCTGTAAGTTAGAAGATAAGTGAGGAAGCTGTGGATACCACCTACAAATAATAACTAAAAATGTTATACAAGTCTGAACTGAACTAGGGAGAAAGATAATTGAGAAGTACATAAAAATCAAGGAAACATTTGTGATTAACTGGCCTTGTAGTATATGAGAAAGAGGCAGGAGCCAAATTTTCACTAGACATCTCATGCATCTAGTGTGAAGATTGATGTACCGGGCATTAAAGGAGCTTTACAAGAAAGATGAGTTTGCTGGGTCTGAAAGCAGGGGACACTCAGACACAGAAGTTTAGCCTCAATTAGAAGTGCAGACAAGTTAAGTAATGCTTGATAATACTTGAGTAAGGTGGCCAGAGTAAGAGCAAAGGCCTGGGAACTACCCACATTTGAAGAACAAATAAAATAAAATCCAGAGAGTGGGAGGAGGAAGGGAGGGAAGCAGGAAGGGAAGAAAAAAAAGCAATGGAAAAGGAAGGTTTACCAAGGTGGGGTAAGTTTTCATCCCAGCACACTGGAGGCAGATTTAAGAACATCATTGCAGGCTGTGGCTAGCCTGGGCTAAACAGTGGGCTCCGGGTCAACCAGAGCTATATGATGAAGCGCCAGGGGACTGTTCAGTAAGAAAGGCAAGGAACCATCATTACCAGTTGCTTACCATACAAGTCCTATGGGGAGGTTCAATGTTTGGAAGAACAGAAGAGGATCCATTAAATCGTGTCAGGCAATGCCAAGGTATTGTTAGTAGGATTGGTCAGAGAACAAGTACAACCCAAATAGCAGTGGGCAGAATCTGCATGTCTAGATGAACAGCAGAGGTGGCTATGAATTTGCTATAAAGGTAAAAGATGAAGAATGATAACTAGAGGAAAACTAGAGGGAAATGGGTCAAAAGAGAGTGATGGTTTAAGACAGAGAGGCAGTTAGGATGGGCAGAGAAAACACAGCTCCAGAAGTTGGGCAACGTGACAAGGGGTACAGAGAACTGGACATGATCTGCTAAAGCCCCTGAATCTAAAATAGTTATGTGAAGATTAATTAGATATAGGAAAACTTGAAAAGAATGTTGGAGGACAGGAAGCAGTAAGTTGCATGGGATTGGATCCAGTGTCCCTCCATGTCGAGTGAGTCAGAGACTTCCAAGTGAGGCAGAAGAATAACTGTCACTACCGTTTCCGACCAGCAGAAAAGAAGCGACGAAACCGATGTCCTTCTCAAAGAAGTTTATTCAGGAACTTAACAATGTGCAGGAAAAATATATCCCGACCTCTCTCGGCCATCCCCCTTTATACCCTCTAGTTCACTCCCCATCACCCCAGTCCATGTAGGCACAGTACATTGGCTCAGGACTACATTCATCACATCATCCGATCTTACATCATGGTGCATCTGTGCAATGCAGCTCAAGGTACGTGACTATCTTGAGGGATATGAGGAAGTTAGGTGCTAGTCATAAGACTTGGCAGCAGTCCCGGGCGCCATCTTGGGGCTGCAGCCACACCCGCTCCTCACAAATAACAAAAATGACTGGAGATAGTGGGGAAGGCACTGACAGGGAGGAACTTCTCTGCAAACTTCTGGTCACTTGTGATCTCACAAGATTAGTAACTGAAAGGCTAGAGTAGTCATGCTGGTTACGCCAGTTTCCAGCTCTGCCCAGGAGGTGGAGTAGCTGAGCAGCTGGGGGGCAGACAGTAGGGAGGTGAATTTGGTTGAAAACTGACAAAAAGTTAGACTTATTTTTTATGTTGTTTTCAAAGACCTGCTCTCAGTTACCAGTGACAAGGTGTCAGCAAGGGCCCCACAGTCTAACAGGGCCAGCCACTTCTACCCCTTATTCTCTGACCCCACCTCTTTCTCATTTTCTCCCAAGTCCCTCATTTCTGGGCCTAAATGTGGTCTGTGATTTTTAACTCCCTGTGATGAAACAAGAAGAGCTTAAGCCTTTTTTTGTTCTAGTACCAATTCTATTTTAACTGATGTCAAAGAATACTTGAGCTCTAACCATGAAGAAAGACTCCAATGTCTGTCTCTGGGCAGCTGTTGACTTGGGCAGCACACAGTGCTTCCTTCCTGGAGGGAGGAACTAATCAGAGATGAAAGAGGAAGATACTTCAATGTACTGCATCAGAGCGCATCATGGAAGAAGCAAGAACGCACGGCTTGAACATTCCTTTTTCTTGAGGTTATTTTAAATATATATATATATATATATATATATATACACCATCCTATTGGTTCTGTAGTATGGATCAAGAACAGGTTTCCCTGTAGGCCAGGTCTCTCTAAGCTGGAATTATATATACATGTGTGTGTGTATGATGTATGTGTGTGTGTGTGTGTGTGTATATATATATATATATATATATATATATATATATATATGATGTAGGTGTAGGTATATGTATATGTATTGCTATGCTGACTCAGTTCAAGGTTCTTCACTACTAAAAATCTCTGAAAATAAAAAACCAGAAGTTCTGTCCTGGAGAAAGAGGTCACTTTTGGAGCACTTGGTCTGGAAAGCCCATAAATGTAGGTTATATTCCCTTAAGTTTGCCAACTTCTACTTGAAACATTTATTTTACTTATTCTTTTTGAAATTTCCATACATATATAAATGTATTTTAATCATATCTCCCCTTACTCCTCCACCCCCGGGACATCGTATAAACTCAAGTCCTCCTTTATTATTTATTTATTTATTTATTTATTTATTTATTTATTTATTTATTTATGACTGAGCCCAATCAGTCCTTTCCAGATTTGTATGGGCATTGGGTCATCCAGTGAGACATGGAGAACCTTCCAGAGCTACACTCCTAAAGAGATTTCTATCCCTCCCAAGCTGCCATCAACTGTCCCTCAGCTAGGGGTACAGCCTTGGCAGCCCCTCCCCCTATGCACTCTGAAAAATGTAACTGACTTGATCTTGTGCAGGTCTTATGTTGGTAACTACAGCTTATCTGTGTGCTACATCTGTGCTGTGTCAGAGGACACATTTTACAGTGTTCTTCCCCACCCACCAGCTCTTCCATTCTCTCTGCCACATCTTTCATGATGTTTCCTAAGCCTAGCAGGCAGGAAGTGCATATCGAGTCCCATCTACAGCCAAGCACTCACAGCTGCTTGTTCTCAGAACTTTGACCAGCAATGTGTCCCTGTGTTAACCACTACCTCCTGCAATTAGAAGTTTATCTGACCAAGATTGAGATCAGCACAAATCTATGGGTGTAAACATAAATATTTAAAAGGCAATTTGACATCATGACCATTTTTAAAAGCAATATCAATAGGTTCTCCCATTGGGCCTTAATTCCCTAGCCACAGTTTCTGGCCATGTTTCCAGTATGCAGCATGGATTCCCTGCTGTGGAGTAAGCCTCTATTCCAATCAAGAGAGCAGTTGATTGCTACCATAAACAGTTCTACCACTGATGTATCAGTGGACATATCACGCATGACAAGTGAGTACTATGACACACAGGGTCCAGTGTTGAATTGGTTTTATTGACCGTATTGTTGAATTGACAGTACTGATGGACTCCCACCAATAGCTTGTATAGAACATTCCAGCACTATAAAAGCGAGCTGGCAGGGATAAATATTCAAAATTTATTTCTCTGTATCCTACAACCAAAATGTGTGCTGTGTTCAGCAATAGGGTCTGAATTATGGTTGACAACCAAGAGCAATGGCAGCAACTTGTCTAATTTGTTTAACAAGATTATGGCTTCTGTCATTCAACAAAAGTTTCTGAGCACCTAGCATGTACCCTGGCTATGTCAGTCAGTCACAGGGATGCAGTTAAGGAAAGTGACTCCCTCATCGTAGCAGCTTGTGGTGACCTCTGTCTAAGTCAGACTAGGGTGGCAAAGGAAGGTGGGGGCAGAGTCACGATCAGATTTCTGCTTTGGAAACCTCATTCATGCCAGGGATTTAGAGTTCAGAGCCACGAGTCATGAGCACCTGACTAATATTCTCCAGGAGCAATTAGTAGCTCCCACAGCTCAGAAATAGCAATGAAAATAAATGTAACAGTTCAAGGTTTCTTTGCACTTAGTGAAAGAACTGCTTATACAAATTAGATTTTCTGAGTTTGTTTCAGCTGACAAAATACCCACGGAACCTGGAAATTATTTTTATTTTCAACATACCACTGATAGAAACTTTGGAGTTCCATGTACCTCAGTTTCAGTTTCCCTAATATGGAAATATGAAGAAATATGAAGTCATACTGGAATTCCCACTCTTATATCCGAGATTGCATCCCCTCTCTGACCCTCTCCTCTGCGGTAGGCTGTCTGTCCATGTGCACACATGCCTGACCCTATCCACTGTGGTGGCCTGCCTGACCATCTTCTCGGCTTCGAGCTGCCTTCATACCCCACATACTCTGCATCTTGTCTCATAGCTCAGTCACCTTGTGCTAATCACTTCCTACCACTTTTCCTGAAGTCACGCAAAGTCGTTTTTTCTTAACCTCCTTTTGACATTGAAAGCTCTAGCTTCTACTCAGAGTTATCTTGCTATGAGAGGAAAGTGAGCCTCCTTCTGCTGTGCACAGAGACTTGGGGCCATTGTGTTTTACTATAAGACCACATGTAATTTGTTTTCCATCAAGGTTCTCAAATATTTTAACCTATTCAATGGATTTCCCTCGGTCCGGTAATTGCAAATTGAATTATCTAGTCCCCCTGCCCTAGAAGCTAATGTTGCCTGCTGTGTTATTAAGCTCCTGTTGAAAGACAAACTATAAAAAATTTAAATTAAGGGTTTTTATACCACTTTGACTGTGCCAGAAATTTTTCTTAGTACGTTTCTGAGTGATAATTTTTCAGTAGTGAAAATCGACTCTCTACCCTGAATAGATTGTGACCAGTAATGGACAATTTATGTGAGTGTAAGGTGAGGGAAATTTTCCACATGAGTGTGTCCTCCTGAGAGATTTAGAAAAGTGAAGAAAGAGCTGTCAAGCCAGGAAAACAATGTCCTCTCGCCTGCAAATGACTGAAGAGCCCTATCAGGGAGACATGACGATACATATGTGATTATGTAAGGCCATCAGATAAATCATGTGCTTCTGCTTTAAACCAAGTTCTTGTCCTGAAACAGCATTTGATGAGATGTAAGGTGTGTTGCTCCTTGACACACTGAATATTTTAAGCTGAAAAGAGTTGAGAAATGAGTGCTGAGAGATGAGTGTTAAGAAGGACTCTCTGACCTTCCCCTGGAGCAGATGCTCCTGTGAGAGGTGCCATGCTTATCCTCAGAGGAAAGGGGCAATCTAACCTGTCCTGAGAGAGTGCTGAGAAGAACCCAAACAAACCGTTGTCACTAATCTCACCCAGGCAGGAGCCTCAGCTCATACACTCATTTTGGATCATACTTTTCCAATCGTAGAGTCTAGTGTAAAAAATGCTGCTACTTCCCAAGGCCTTCGCTTGCTCATTGTGTTAGTCAGTTCTTCACAACTGTAATATGTCAAAGAGAATCAACCGAGGAAGAGGGAAAGATTTGCTTTGGCTCCTAACTTCAACAGTTTTAATTCGTGGTTGTCTGGCCATGTTTCTCCAGGACTGTGGCTACATATACCATAGTGAGATAGCCACGAAACAGAGAGGGAGGAGGGTGGGCACCAGGGTTCCAGGAGTTTCTTCAAGGTTGTGTCACCACTAGCCAAACCTCCTTTTCCTGGCCCCATCTCCTAAATACCCTGCCATTTTTATATGCTAGAGACCAAGCCTTTCATGTGTGGGCCTTTGGGGACTTTTAAGATCCAACTCTAACATTTATGAAGGCTCCTGGGTCACATACAACTTATATGAACCCTATTTATGTATTATTTTATTTTAGTCTTGCAAGCAAGCAAGCAAGAAATGTAGATGCAAATGATATATTTTCTTGGCCAACACAATTAATCACTAAAGACCATTACCACTGGCTTTTTATTTGAAGAACCTATTTTTATCAGAAGTCTGTCTTCTTATCAAAGATAGACTATTTCCTGTGAAGCTTTCTCTTGACTGGACCATCTGAGGATGGGTTTTTTGAAGTCCCTTTGAGGGCAGAGCAAGGCTCAGTTTTGGATCTCTGCATGATTTCCTGTGTAAAAGATCATCTTTGTTTTAAAGAATTCACACTAAAACTGAAGGATAACTTAGCACTCCCCTGGTTCCAATCTACTTTTTGAGGGAAGAGGAAAAGAGCCCAGGTTTCAGTAGCTCTCACCCTTGTAGCAAGGTTGGACCAGAAGGAACTCAGTCTGGCCTCTACTCTGTGTTGATTAGTCTGACAAAACATCACATATGTGACAAGACATCAGGAACACAGAATTGGCTGCCTGAACCAAGTAGGGCATTTTATCAGGTTCTGTACCTGAAATAGAACCATTTGGCACTTACAATTTCTACTTCATGATAACTTTAGAAAGAGCTGCTGAATTTCATTCAGCAAATGTTTACCAAACACATATTCTGCACCAAGCATTGTGTCTGATACCTTGTTTAGTCTCATTAAATAATGCTAAAAGGTGTATTTGATTTTAATCAATGGTTTGTCTAAGCATCTTATTTAAAACCCACAAACGTTTACAAGAAACCTTTCTTCTGTATGTTTTTTCATTTAACTTGCTTGAATATCAATTATCTATATTATCTATAATTGTTGTGAGGCTTCACAGGGCAGGCAGAATAGATGAAAGCTTTCACCATTTTACCATGAACTATCTAATGGTCACCAGTCTGTGAAAGTGAGTCTCCCCACAGCCAGGGGATCAGCACTGGAACAGAGATAGTCACACTTGGGAGTAGACTAAGGAAATTTAACTCAAGCAGTATCTAAGTAAGAGTATGATTTATATGGCTTGTTTTTTATAAAAGTGCATGTATGATATGTGTGTGTGTGTGTTTGTGTGTGTGTTCCCCCTGAACAGAATTGATTCTTACTTCATATGAAGGGCTTAAACCTATAAGTATCCCACTGATATTCACTGCTTGCAGAGGAGTTCTCTTGTTTCATAAGCTATATCTTCTAGGGGCCAGAGAGATGGCTCAGGGGTTCAGAGCCATCTTAACTCCTTACTCCTCTGGAGGACTGGGGCTCAATTCCCAGTATCCACATGATGGCTTTCAACCATCTATAACTCCGGTTCCAAGAGATACCACACCCTCATCTGGCCTCCTCCAGCACTGTAGGCACGTGGTGCACAGACATACATAAATACTCATACACCTAAAATAATAAAATTTAAAAAGTTGATATCTTCTATACATGTCAATGATCAAGCAAGAGAAGGAGTTTATTCTTCATAATGTAAGGTATGTTGAGCTTTGTCTTAAATGGACACAGTCTCTTTATATAAAAGCAGTCCTATGCCTATCTGCCCAAGGTCCCTAATGCCTTGTCTTTAATCAATGCTTAGTGTTCCCACAATCAGACAGACTCCCCTTTGCACATCAACCACAGAAAAGTGAGAAAAATATATCTGGGTCTGTTTCTCTGTGGTGGGAAAAGTAAATTCTAGAAGGAAATTCTGTCAGCCCATCATCATTTATTATATAGATTACATTATATAGACTATTGGGGAAATTGTGTCACCGATAAAGAAATATGACAGAGGACATGATTTAAGATAGTTTTTGAAGTCACTTACATTGGTTGTTTTTTGTCCAATGTGTCAAGAAAAAGTTATGGGCCACTAGCATTTCCAGGAGAGAGGTTTGGGGACCTGTGACTTGTGTTTTATACTCCAGAGTTATAGACACATTTGGAAAGGCGCCCTGAAGCATGGGTGACTCCTAGCAAGCTTTCCCTCCCACACTGAGCTTGAAGGGCTTGATTCAGTTCGGTCGGAGACTTTGTCCCTCTCCATCCACCTCGTGGGGATTTGAACACTGCAGTTTCCTATCTGGAAAGGACAGGCTTAGCCTTCTGACACCATGACCTACTTAATGCTTTTCAACCAGCAGGAGCTCCTGCCCTCACCAGGTTCCAAGCAAGCGTTCTGGAGTGAAGCCTCTGAAAATGTTTGGGCATGAAAATGTCCTATTGATATTTGATTGTATCGTGCCATCTCAGGTTATATCCAGCATTCTGGCCAGCTGTTATACTCCTAACCTTGCTTCAGCTTTCTTGATAGCCAGTCCTCACTCAGCATTGCTCCCCCATGCAACTACCCAGGGTGTGATGGCTGCTATTTGCCAGTAACCACCCTCTTCACCTAGCAGGGACTACTCTGGACTTTATCTTTCTCACTGTGGATTCTAGTCTAAAAAGACTGATATTTGCTATGTGGACATATCAGCAGATAAAGTCAGAGTCAAACATGTTACAGTTCTGTGGTATCAAGAATGACCAGTTTAAGGCTATCCTTGGGTACTACTGCAACTATTTCGTTGAGTCTTCCAAAATGACTTCCAATTTCTTTGTGCATTGTCATGATCTTACTAAGTACTTGAGAATACTAAATAATACATCATGGAAGTATTTGAGAGACCTAATAGACTGAATCACAGCACCTGATCTCAGCTCACAGTTACCAGCATATAGCTTGGCTATGTCCCATTTTCTAAAGCTTACAAGCTAAATTAGCTTGTAAGTCAACATTAGCCATTGCTGTCAACACTGGGCCTTCACACAGACTGATACCTGTATTTTAAAGACTGCTGCATCTATTCAGATGTCAACCACATAAACAGAATTAGAACTCTAAGCAGAGAACTGAATCCCACCCACATTCTATGATTCTTCCATTCAATTCGGTGAATACTTACTAGTTACTCCTCAAGTATAGGTAACTCTATGAGCCCTTAACACAAAGTGAACTAAAGTTGGCTTCCAGCCCTGACTGTGTAACTGGTGTGGGGCTGGAGCTGACTGAAATATTTACATACTCAAAAGTCAACTCAGTAAGAAGGCATCAAATTGTTAACTATCGATGGTAGATTTCTGTGGTATAAACATAATGTTCAGTACTAAATTGGAAAGGCGAGGTAGCCAACAATGTTTCTGGCAAAGAACTTGAGGAAATTACAGAAGTTAAAACACTAAGTCGTCTTTAGTCAAAACACATGCTAAGAATAACAAACTCCTTCCAGCTGACAATTCAGTTCCCTCTTGAGTGCTGATATATGGAAATTATTGATAATTATTTGTGAAGGCCCAGGAGTATGGTCTATCTATCACAAGTGTCATCTGAAGACCACATGCTAGTCTTTGCTCAGACACAAGAAAAGAAGAGAGAGTGGACGTACCTGTGTGCCAGCCATCTAGATTGCTGTGCCTATGGCCTATCATCAAGATAGCTGTACCCGGGTGCTGTCCATCTAGATTTCAGATTGACAAGTTTTTGCTTTGTCACATATCTGGTTCTATCCATCCATCAATCTATTTTTTTTTTTACATACACCAAAGTGAGTTGCAGACAGTGATATTCAGCACACATATAAGTAACTGGAACTCAGCATTCCGTTGTATCTATAAAATGTATGACTTCTAAGTATTCCAGTTAATGAGTCTTATATGTAGCTAAACTACACATATCTCAGTACCACAAATACATATCAAGATCTATCACATTAGATTCCCATCCCAACATACACAAAGCTATCACTTTTCTCATGTTTACATGTTAATTTGATATGATATGAAACATTGTATTAACTGGATATTATTCCTTTGCATAAAACTTTCTTCTTTTAGCATGTTTATGAGATTTACCCAAGTTGATGCATGTATAGTAATCATTTTATCACTGGGTAGCACTCAATGAATAAATATACCTGGTTTATTAATCCATTCTTTTGCTCATGGACATGTAGGTTATATCTGATTTATAATATAATAGATAAAGTTATTTTCACTTCTTATGAATATACCTTACTTCCTTGAGATAAAAATCTAAAAACAGTGTCAAAAGGTAAGTGTGTGTTTAGTTTTAGAAGAAATTGTTAGAACATTTTCCAAGGTGGTTGAGCAATTTTACATTCCTATTGGGAACATGAGCATCTTTTTATTCCATATCTCTGACAAAATTTTGCACTTTCCAGTTTTTAAAAAAAAATTAGCTATTCTGAGGATAAGAAAAATACCCACAATATCTCATTATGAGGTTTCCTCTTTAATCTCCAAAGGCTAACAACACCGAATGCTTTTTCATATATTTATTGCCCATAATACATGCTGTCTTCTGTGAAGTTATTGCTCAAATATTCTGTGTATTTTTATTGATTAAAAATCTGCCAAGCAGATTTTAAATATATTCTGAACATGAGATATTTGTCAGATATACATTTTATAAGTGTTTGATCTCATTGTTTTTTTTCTCATTATGTGACCATACACTTTGTGGTCTTAACATTATATTTGGATGAATGTAGCTTTTGAATTTTGATTAATAATCTACCAAATATTTAACTTGTTTATTAATTTATGTATCCTACTTTGAATTTATGAAGCTTTCACCCGTGGTTTTTCTCTAGGACCTTTAGAGTTTTATCTTCTGCATTGCATCTGTGAATCTCAAAATAATTTTTGTACATCGTGAATTTGCTTTTTCTATATAGATATCAGGTGCTGTTTTCCTGTCAAAAAACAACAACCAAATAAGTGTGGGTCCATTCCCAGGCTCTCTAGTCTGTTCGTTGATGTAACTGTATTTTTAAAAGAAAAAAAAGACTTGAGTATTTTTCTTCTATGTGTATGAGTGTTTTGCCTGCATGTAAATCTGTGAGGTGAGGCACAAGTGTGCATGCCCATGGGGGACAGAAGAGGGGGCTGTATCCCCTGGAACCAGAGTTACAGACTGTTGTTTACTGCCATGTAGGTGCAGGGAACTGAACCTGGGTCCTCTGTAAGAACTGTAAGTTAGTTCCCTTAACCATTGAGTCATCTCTCCAGCTCTAGCTGTCTGCTATTATGCCAGGAGTCATGGTCTTTCCTGATGTAGCATCATATCATGGGTTAAAAAAGTCAGTTGCTGAAGGCCTTTAAGTTGTTTAGTTATTTTTACATGCTTAGTTAGTCTAAGTACTTTTTCTTTCTACATAAAATTTTAAATAATCTTGCTCATTTTTACCAAAGAAATAATTGAAGGCATACTTATCCAAGTTGCATAGAATATATGACCAATGTCAAAAAAATATTGCAACTATACCAAGCCTTTCCCTATCAAGAACCTGGGGTCTCTTTCCATTTCCTTAGTGGTTTTTCATTTCTCTAACGATATTGGGAGTTTTCAGTGGCGAGATCTGTATGTCTTTGTGAATCATTTCTAAAATCTCTCAAGTACAGTTTATGCTGTCCATACAGTGTGGCCTTCGTTGCATTCAACTTGCCTGGGCTCACACCCTTAAAGAAAACTGACTGCTACTCACCCAGGAGCTATCAACTACCAACAGTCCCTTAGTAGAGGTAGGATAGTGTGCAACCCCCCACCTCATCCATGCTGGAATTTTGTCTGGCCTGAGCCTACACAGCTTTTGTGCATACTGTCTGAACTGCTATGGATTCATATGTGCAACTGCTCCATGCATTTGAGCAATTAAATATAAATGACAGATTACTCAATCTTTCAGCAAAGCTGTGGCATAATTTTATTCCTGGCACAAGCAATTAACTAAAAGATCATAAAAAGTCCCTCTCTAGGGATACAAAATTCAGTTTTCATCAAATAAATAACAAATAACCAAATAAACACACACACACACACACACACCCTTTGAGTTCTTAATGTAGAATCTTAGGTAAATAAATGTAATATATTTTCTTGAGAAAAAATGTTATATTACGACTTCAAAGGGAATAGTAATATTCAAAAGCCATCAAAATAAAGAAATCATTAAGGAGTCCTAGAACAAGAACTCAGGGTTTAGAGTGGGCCACAAAATAAATAGAAATCAGTACAGGAGCGTCTGAGCTTCAGTAACATGAGTCTGCGGTAAGTACTGAGCAGGACAGCAGGTGTGGCACGTGTTGGCTGGTGTTCCTCTGTTGTAAGCACTTGCTTCGGTTATTTATACATGAAAATCTCATGCACACATGTGAGATGCTTTACTGTGTTCCCTCTGCAGTGTGAGCCCTGTGGCTCTCTGGCATGATCGCCACTTTCTCTTCCTTCTTGTCCTCTGTCCTTACCGTCCTCCCAACCCCAGGCCTTCCTTTCCTCCTGCCCTCTGCCCTCTGTCACCATCTGGCACAGCTTTTCTTGGTATCTGGGAATCTCAACAGGTGTCACGACATCTGGAGAGGTGGATAATACTAGAAGGAACCTGGTAGCCAAGTCTTTGATGCTGCAAAGGAGAAAGTTAATATTTATCCAAAGCAAGCACCACATACCATCCTCTTCAGCAATTTTGTCTGATCGTTATATTCTAAAATGGTGTGGGTAATAAGGAATGTAAAACAGATCTGCGCCGCTCTCTACCCTCCTCTCTCTGTTCTCCACTCCTTTCCTGAGCTCCCAGCTTTCTCCCAGATCTATGTCAAAGAGAATGGGCGCCTTTGCATGGTGTAGCTTAGGAAGACTCTATTGCTCTACACTTTATTTGTTGGTAACTCTTCTTACCTCAGAGTCATTCTATTTTCCCAAAAGACAAATGTTTACCAAGCTCTGGAAATACACAGGCTCTACAGAACTGACAAGTTATTAAACCAAGAATATATGGGAATGTCGAGGAAAGTTCTGCTTGTAATTCTGGAGAAAATAACTTAGAATGAAGTTTTGAAAGCTCAACAAATTTACTTAGAATCTTGCAGGGAAATAGTAAGCATTTTAAAATCTGATCTCCAAGGTCTTCATTTACCTGTTAGATCTTGTTGTTGAAAAATAGTTAATGCATAAGTCCTTCAAGCTGCCAAAGTCTGTATCTACCAGTGCTTTGCAAGTTAATCAAATCACCGTAAAGTTACTGTAGACGGTGAGAAGAATTAAATACGTTCAAAGCTTCTATGGTAGTAATTACAGATGAAGAGGGTCAGTCAGCTGAGACTTAACTGAAAGTGAATCGAATGAGGGTCTGAATTAGGATATCAGTGTGCATGAAATGTGGAGAAAGTGAAGCAGGAAAATAAAATTCATTTACATTCATTTAGAGGGGAGAACTAATAGAAAGTATGTAGAAATTAGAGCTTAGGGAAAACTTAAGGATCAGGGAAATTCCGGTAAAGGAGAAGAGCCATGGAGGACTGGGCAAGCAGGTGAAGTAAGATAGGGCCTTCTATCTTCTTACACCAAGTCTCTCATTCAGGATAAACGCAGCCATCATGACTCGTGGGTTACTCCCCACACAAAGGTCTTCTCCCCCTTGTCAGCAATGTGCAAACCTTCCCTTTCTTCTCCCATAGGTTTAAATGAAGAGAGAATGCAGGCTATCAATTTTGTTTCTTCCTCAAAAAAAAAAATGATGGACTATACAGAGCATTTAAAAAATTAGGAAGTTAGGCTGACTTAAAGTAAAATATGTTTTTTCTATTATCTATTGTGTTGCCCAATTCTCCTTTCCTAAAGTTTGAAGAGTCTGGGTGGTTTTCTTTTAATGAAGTTACTTTAAGTGGTTTTTAGTTTGGAGCTAAGACGAAAGGATGGACCATCCTGAGACTGCCCCACCTGGAGGGCCATCCCATAATCAGCCACCAAACGTAGACACTATTGCATATGCCAGCAAGATTTTGCTGAAAGGACCCTGATACAGCTGTCTCCTGTGAGGCTTTGCCAGTGCCTGGCAAATACAGAAGTGGATGCTCACAGTCATCTATAGGATGGAACACAGGTCCCCCAATGTAGGAGCTAGAGAAAGTACCCAAGAGCTGAAGGGTTCTGCAATCCTATAGGTGGAACAACAATACGAACTAATCAGTACTCCCAGAGCTCATGTCTCTAGCTGCATATGTAGCAGAAGATGGCCTAGTCGGCCATCATTGGGAAGAAAGGTTCCTTGGTCTAGCAAACTTTGTATGCCCCAGTACAGGGGAACACCAGGGTCGAAAAGTGGGAGTGAGTGGGTAGGGGAGCAGGGCAAGGGAGGGTATAGGGGACTTTTGGGATAGCATTTGAAATGTAAATGAAAAAATATCTAATAGAAATGTGAAAAAAGTGTTTTTTAAATGATTTCCAATGGGTGAAGGCATCATTTCATACATTTTCAATAGAAGCCAGCTATCACAGGTGGTTTACTAACTTTAAAAATGAAACTCACTGACTCAATAAACAGATGTGTGTGTTCTCTGTGAAACACTAGCAAAGGCTTTATAAAACCTTTCCTAACTAAGCATAGTAGAATAATTCTTAGGTACAGTTAACTCTTGATGGTAAAAAGCAAAGCCAGTTCTGGGCACATGGACCATTGCAGGAATCCTTCAAAAGGTACCGGTCTCTGTAACTCCTTCCCTGGGTGTTTTGTTCCCAATTCTAAGAAGGTGTACATTGTCCACACTTTGGTCTTCATTCTTCTTGAGTTTCATGCGTTTATCAAATTGTATCTTATATCTTGGGTATCCTAAGTTTTGGGCTAATATCCACTTATCAATGAATACATATTGTGTGAGTTCTTTTGTGATTGTGTTACTTCACTCAAGATGATGCCCTCCAGGTCCATCCATTTGGCTAGGAATTTCATAAATTCATTCTTTTTAATAGCTGAGTAGTACTCCATTGTGTAAATGTACCATAATTTCTGTATCCATTCCTCTATTGAGGGACATCTGGGTTCTTTCCAGCTTCTGGCTATTATAAATAGGGCTGCTATGAACATAGTGGAGCAAAGAACCTCTCTCTCTTCCCTCTCCCTCTCTCTCTTTCCTCTCCCTTTCCCCCTCCCTCTCCCCTTCCCTAACTCCCTCCCTTCCTCCCTCTGTGTGTGTATGTGTGTGTAAATGAGACATATTAGTTATTTTAATATTATGTCTGAGACTGAGACAATGGAATCTATGATAACATTGTCAGACAGACAATCTAATTGAATTAGGCCTTTCTCTCCAGTCTGCCTTCTGCTCTCCATCTCTCTCTTGTTCTGGGCCAGCTTGGCACAAGGCCTCTATATCATATTCAATTAATATTTTGTGTACCAAAGGACGCTGAAAAACCCAAACTTAAAAAAAAAAAAGGTACCGGTCGAAAAATTATGTCCCATTATTTTCCATCTCAGACTTAACTAGAAACCTTCCATGTATATCCAGAAGATGTCCCAACCGGTAAAAAGGACACATGCTCCACTATGTTCATAGCAGCCCTATTTATAATAGCCAGAAGCTGGAAAGAACCCAGATGTCCCTCAACAGAGGAATGGATACAGAAATTATGGTACATTTACACAATGGAGTACTACTCAGCTATTAAAAAGAATGAATTTATGAAATTCCTAGCCAAATGGATGGACCTGGAGGGCATCATCTTGAGTGAAGTAACACAATCACAAAAGAACTCACACAATATGTATTCATTGATAAGTGGATATTAGCCCAAAACTTAGGATACCCAAGATATAAGATACAATTTGATAAACGCATGAAACTCAAGAAGAATGAAGACCAAAGTGTGGACACTGTGCACCTTCTTAGAATTGGGAACAAAACACCCAGGGAAGGAGTTACAGAGACAAAGTTCGTAGCTGTGATGAAAGGATGGACCATTTAGAGACTGCTGTATCCAGGGATCCATCCCATAATCAGCTTCTAAACGCTGACACCATTGCATACACTAGCAAGATTTTGCTGAAAGGACCCAAATATAGCTGTCTCTTGTGAGACGATGCCGGGGCCTAGCAAACACAGGAGTGGATGTTCACAGTCAGCTATTGGATGTATCACAGGGCTCCCAATGGAGAAGCTAGAGAAAGTACCCAAGGAGCTAAAGGGATCTGCAACCCTATTGTTGGAACAACATGATGTACTAACCAGAACCCTGGAGCTCTTGTCTCTAGCTGCATATGTATCGAAAGATGGCCTAGTCGGCCATCAATGGAAAGAGAGGCCCATTGGACTTGCAAACTTTATATGCCCCAATATAGGGGAATGCCAGGGCCAAAAGAATGGGAATGGGTGGGTAGGGAAGTGGGGGGCGCTATGGGGGACTTTTGGGATAGTATTGGAAATGTAATTGAGGAAAATATGTAATAAAAATATAAAAAAAAAAAAGAAACCTTCCATGTATGAGTGTGAAACAGATAAGTAAATTACCCCCTTCTGATGTCATCAGTCAAGAGGTGAACAGTTTGAATTATTCATAAGTTTGATCTCCGTTTGAACATGTACTTAGCACATATAGGCATTGCGGTTGGGACTTAAGTCACAGAAACGAACGTGGAAGTATGGATCTTGCAGCTATCAGAGAGGTCCAGTATTTGGCAATTTCCCATTTGTATATAAATGCATTCTGGCTACATTTTGATAGTTGCTAGGAAGGCTATGATGGGAGGGTTGACAAAGAGGACCCCTAGTGGTCTCCTGTGGCATCCGCACATCACACAGCAGCTAAATGTGTGAAAAGGTAGCTGCTTTCCACAGGGCGTGGCATACAAGCTAGAGGATGGTTCTGTACATTCCTGCGTCACTCAAGGATTCAAAACCTTTACATTCTGATGACGGATTATTTGATTAACATGTTGTGCTGGATAGTTTTATGTCAACTTGATACAAACTAGTGACATCTGAGAGGAGGGAGCCTCAATTAAGGGGATTCCTCTGTAAGATCTGGATGTAAGGCATTATCTTAATTAGTAATTTGTGGGGGGGGCATTCAATTGTGGGTGGTGCCATCCTTAGACTTGTCGTTCTGGGTTCTATAAGAAAGCAGGCTGAGCAAACCATGAGGAGCAAGCCAGTCAGCAGCACCCCCACGGCCTCTTCATCAGCTCCTGCCTCCCAGTCCCTGCTTGAGTCCCTGTCCTCACTTCCTTCAATGATAGACTTGAAGTGATGTGGAAGTGTAAGCCAAGTAAACCCTTTTTTCCCACAACTTGCTTTGGATCATGGTGTTTCATTACAGCAATAGAAACCATAACTAAGATACATGTTAATTTGGTTTTGATAACTAACAAAGCATTTCTGTCAATCATATCTCAGAGCCACAGCCATTACACAGCTAACATTTGTCTCAGATTTTAGAAAAATAATAATAAAACTCATAGGTATAGTGTGGAAGGAAGAATGACTTAGCCTAAAGAAGTGTTGCTTTATCATGTTTTGCTGTTTTAAGCCTTATTGCAAAGAAAATATTCAACTATTTCTGGAAGGCTTTGATTTCCTGACAAATATTCTATAATTGGTTTTTTGGTTTTTAAAAAAAATCTAAAAACAAATATCTCTACACTACAATGAATATGGACCACTTATTATGACCTTTGACTGCATGACATGACTAAATTCATACGCAGTGGTACAACCTCTCCCTTGTCAGATCTGTTTCAGGAGAAAACCTTCAGACTCTCTGGCCTTTTCCCTGAAATTGGACTGTTCTAGAAGCATCATCCCTTAGAATCCAAGTCTCACCAGTGAAAAGCTATCCTCAAAAGGCATCCTGCTGCCCTTCATAATAAGGAAATTTCTTTTTGAAAATGCCATTGAGCTCACTGCAAATTTTCCAGCAACAAAAATGTAGTCATAACCTTGAAGGTGCATGGCAACCTCACTACTTTTGGCAGAGGGCCTTGAAGAATGTCCTGTTTTATCACTGATTGAACAAACTTCTATGGAGAGCCCACTGTGTGGGTCTTAATTGTGTCTTCCTCAATTGTATCTGAGTGTGAAGTGTCCTGTTTCCCTCTGCAGAGTGCCCCAGTCATCTCTTTATTCCCAGAGCTGTGCACAGTCCCCAGTATGTCAAAAATGCTCAGTAAATTCTGGTTGAGTGCACTAAGAAGGGATGTCTAATTGTAAGGTATCAGGGATTGGAAGACAATGGAGGAAGGAAAGGCGTTGCTGAGGGAACTGGGCACAAGAGAAGCAGTATTTCTCAGAGGGACCTGAGCTAGGAATGCTTGTGTTCATGGAAGCATAGGGCTGTTGAGGTTTGAGTTTTTGCTATGTTTTGTAATCTGGCCCCCAGTGCCTGGCTGACCCCAAACATGAGAAAATCTGCATGTAGACCCAAGTGGTACTATATGGCCTTGACCCACAAGTTATCCCTGACTGGTTAATAAAAATACTTACAACCTATAGCTGGGCAGAACTGGGGTTGGAGAATCATGAGGAGAAGGAGAAGAAGGGGAGAAAAAAGATGCTGATGTGCAGACAAGCACCACTACGATGAGCAGTAGAGAGTTGGTAGAGAAAGAAGTAGAATGGCTTGGACACTAAGGAGAGGAGGAACTGGAAATGCCAGGATGGTGAGGAGCAGCCTGATGTGAGTAGCCTGTGGTGCAACCTGAGACAGTGAGGTCCTGCTAGTGCTACCACCGTGAGCAATGTTTGGGTCTGTGACCTTGAAGCAGCAGGGGCCTCTGGTGATGTCTGTGGCCCTGTGAATATCCCTGGTCTGGGCTGCCTCCTGGGGTCCATCCCCCCCCCTCTCACTGGATAGTGGGCTCATACTTCACCTGGCCAGGACCTACTCTGGTTAGCACAGTAGAAAGGATGTGAGAGTGAGCGGGGCTCAGCCCTATGGGCCAGTGCTGGAGAGCTGTTCCTGGTGGTGTGGGTGCCGCAGAGTTCACCAAGATAGTGTGATCAAGGGAGAGCCAGTCCTGTCTTTAGAGGGCTGCTGCAAGCATGAGTGCTGGCCCGACCCGGATTGAGCCAAGAGGGAGAGCAGGCCCTGATAACACTAGCAGAGGAGAGCTGACAGGCTGAACAACACAACCACCACACAAGCTCAGATGCAGAGCTTTGAGTTGGCCAACCCCAGCATCTACCCCAAATGCTGGAGTATGTAGGAAGCTGGTCCTGCAGATCCAAAGCTCCAAGGTCTCCACAACACAGGGCAACAACAGGATACCCTTGAGGAGCTCTAATGAGGATTCAGTATTGATAGTGTAGCAGAAGCCAGAGGCCTTGAACCTGACCAGTGGCTCAGCAGTGATCATTTGCAGTAAAAATGTGTGGGCAAAAGGATATACTGTGTGACACACCATGATACACCACAGCTTCCATGGTGAGATTTTTGTTTGTGTGTTTTTAATTTTACTCTTTGTTTTCTTTTGAGGGAGAGGTTGCAGGGGTAGGGGTCAGATATAGAGAGATGGGGAGATGAGGAGGTTGGGGTGCATGATATGAAATTCATGAAAGATTCAGTAAAAAGTTAAAAAAAAAAAGAGGTGTCTGAGCTGGCTACTTTTGAAGAGTTTATCTATCACCTTTCCGTTCAGCAAATATTCATTGAGATTCTGAGCTCTGCTCAGTGAAGAATCAAACCCTCCGGTGCAAAGAACTGGTATTAACTCTGTAGATGTTCCATATCACTAGGCTAATCTCTACACTGTGACTGGAAGATCAGTGCAGCCCAGGCTCTACTGCTCAGTCAGGCTACCACCAGGGCCATGGGGGCAGCATTTTGAAGATAGTGAAAACGATGATGAAAATCCTCCTGCATGCTAATGCTTTTCATTCCTTTTTTTCCCCTTTCTTTCTTTTTTGTTTTTTTTTGTTTTGTTTTGTTTTGTTTTGTTGTTTGTTTGTTTGTTTGTTTGTTTGTTTGTTTGTTTTGAGACAGGGTTTCTCTGTATAGCCCTGGCTGTCCTGGAACTCACTTGGTAGACCAGGCTGGCCTCAAACTCAGAAAACCGCCTGCCTCTGCCTCCCAAGTGCTGGGATTAAAGGCGTGTGCAACCACTGCCCGGCATGCTTTTCATTCTTACAAACTGTTTTCCAAACTATTGTCTCATTTTTTTGTTGTTGTTCAGGGTGATGTGGTGGATTACACAGATAAGATCTGCTTTTCTATTGGCAAAATGAGGCACTGAGTCATTTAGCTCACAACAGGTTGCAGATTAGATTCTCTAGATTGATAAGCACTCTATAGGCCTTATACTGTTGTATCATTCAAAATCCATAGTGCCCTCTTATGGAGTGACCACCATTTTAGATAAAGAAGTTAAAATGCACAGAAATACCATTGCTCCCCCTGGTCTGAACAGTCACAGCTACATAAGAAGCATTGGGCAATCCTTTTGACCAGGTGCTCTGCTGAGTACATCCATGTGAAATGTCTCATTTAATCACATTGCAATCTCCCAATGAGGTAAAACGTAGCCATCTTTGGTGGAGGAGATAAGCAATGAATTGCTTCAGGCCTCCTCTTACTGGTTGGTCTTGGGACCAGTTCCTAAACTCCTTTCTAGTGTTTTCTATTTTAAAAGCCCTTGGTCTGTGCTGTCTTCATTGTTCAGCTCAGCACACAGTCGCCGGTAATGTCTCTTCTTACACAACAGAGATGTCTCAAATTAGGTCTGTTCTCACGGGATTCATCAGTCTTCTTGGGAGAGGGAGGAGAGATAGGAAGAGAAGCTTTACCAGAAGACTTAGCGCTCCACTCAGTGGTGACTAAACTATAGCATTTAATGATAAAAGGTCCAGTTTGTCTATGTTTTATTCTGCCATCAAAATGTGCTGAGTATCTGCATGGACCAAAAGTATTCAGCAGTGACCAAAACTACAATGTCCCAGGACTTTTGAAGCATCTCAGGTAGGTAGTGACAGGAGCGCATTTATGATGAATCAGAGAGTAACTGCCTCACAGAGTACTAAGGAAAGCCCTCCCTGAGGGGTGCAAGATTTGGGCATCTTTCCATAACTGGCTTGACAACCTACACACAGTCTTGCCTATCAAACACTCAGTTACTCATCTTCCAGCTTCAGTGCATTGCTTCACATCCAAGGCAGCAGTCAGGCCTGGTCCTCACCAGCCTTTCTAAGGCCCAAGTTTAACGTGACTTGGTCCACATAAACCTGAGATCAGAGCCAGGCATATGTTTTTATCCAAAGCTCCTAAAATCTTTAAACTCTTTCCATCTTGAGCAAGGCTGGAGTCACAAAATGATTGACTTTATAATGTCATACTTTTTCCAAGTAGAAAAGCACTTGCATCAGTCATTTTTTTTTATGAACAATTTGTCTTCATTAAAGACAAGATCCCCTTTTCCCCATCATCATGGAAGTTATGGGGGCTAAAAGATTCCAGAGGCTCCTTTAATCCTCCGCATCGCCACAGGTTTCCCCAATCTCTGCCTAATGCTTGGATGTGGGTCTCTGCATCAGTTACCATCAGTTGCTGGGTGAAGCCTCTCAGATAATAGTTATGCTAGACACCTGTCTACAACAGAATATCTTAATTGTGTGAGGAGGACTGGGGGATGTGGAAGGGGAGGAAATGAGGGAGACAGAGCTGAAATTAGGAAGTAAAATAAATAAATTTATTAATAAAAGAAAAAAATTCCAGAAAGCATCTTAACTTAGGATTCCCTGGCTGGAGTGCACATGATCCAAATAAGCCCACATATTTTTCATATACTGTGACTGGCAAATAAGTTCTGCTCAGTATAGATGACAGTAATGTTCCCTGTAATTAAACTGCAAAGACATAGAGTCAACATTTCTCTAATATTATTCAGCAGATGAGATTCATGCCGACCAGTTGCTGAAATAGCTCAGTCTAGGACTCATGGTGAGTGCAAGCCAAGTTCATGTTTCTATAACTGAAAACTAAACTTTAAACCCAACTCAAACATCAGTGATTTGATCTTTCAAATTAACATTACTTTCTTTCTCAATATGAGGGAAAATAAGCCATAACTCTCCTGGGGATATCCTCTGATACATCCTTGCCAAAAGTCATCACGCTCAGTTCTACTAATAGCATTCAGTACTACAGCAGAGAGAAAATTCATGAACCACTAAAGAGGTTTTCTGATCCTGTATCTAGTTTTTTTACAAACCAAACTTAAAAGGCACAGATGCCTTTAACTTATGGAAGCTGTAGAAGTTTGCTCTGCTTCTTCCTCTCGGCCCCATGTTCCCAGAAATAAGACTCAGACTCAAATGGTTCTGTGACTAGATCAGAACACAACCCATTTATTCTAATCTGGATTCTGCCACTTGGCTGGTTGGTTACCTGTGCTCAAACAGTATGCATCTGCACTTGTCACATCTCTTACCTCAAACTATCCCAGAATTCTCCTGCCTCCTGGATGTCCCACCCTCTATTTCCTGCCTAAGTCATAGGCCATCAGATTTATTGAAGGACTTGCCTACCCTGTTTTGGCAGAGCTTGGGCAGTCGACTTCCCTGCATCCATTTGTCCTCTCTGGACAGATTTCTCTGTGGTTGAAGCATGGACATTTTCTTTGCCTGGGGACCACCTTTCCACAGTTGAAGCAACTACAATGTAGGTTATTGATGCTCATCATCTTCTTTGCAGTGAAATGGGAGTACTGTCAAGAGCAGACCTGTCTCGTTATTAAAAGGTTCTTTAATAATGAAACAACTTTAAATGCCATATTCTGTGGATCTCTGGGCTTTTTGAAGTTATCTATCTGTAGTATATCATACTTGTCAAGCATCACTCTTAGCGATTGACTAGCCGAATAATGCTGAAAACATCTTATTGTAGTTAACTAAACTATTATCTAATATGACCATGTATTTATCTAGCTATTACTGTGTCATATATATCCCTAACAGTTCATAAAAGCAGAGTTTAAAAGGACTAGAACTTTACATTGTATCTTTAAAAATAATGTAGGCACATAAAAATGAAAACATATGTATTATGTGTATCAAAACTAACCTTAAATTTATATAAATATGTAATAACCTATACCAATGTATCAAAAATAAACTTGTTTCCATATCAATATACAAAATTCTGTACCAATGTAATGAAATATAACCTCAAATTTTCATCAAAATACAAAGTAAGATTATGACTATAAAATGGTTTTGGGTTCAAGAATAGATTCAATAATCTATCCATTTTGTCTAATATTCTTATAATATTTCTATCCCTCCCACCTTTCTCAACAACTCCTTCCCCATACCTAAGAACACAAGAATAGAGAAAGGGGAAGGGAAGAAAGAAAGCCCTGAATGTAAGTTTCTAAACTTTGCTTTATCCCTATCCAAGATTATAACTTTTGTAACCAGCCCCTATTAAAAGATGCCAAACTTCCAATGCCCATTGACTAACCAAAAATCAACTATTCCACCTCTTGGGAATGGGGCATAGTTTTCATAATTGCTTCCTGCTGATTTTGGACATAGAATTCCTTTTGGGTGGCTCCAAAATTTAAAAAAAAAAAAAAAAAAAGGTTAGGCTTAAGAAAGCTAACTGTAAAATTTGTTGTCTAGTCTCTATGGGCTGAGAAAGTTCAGAGCTTAACTGAAGTCCTCATTGGAACAGTCTGTGAGGCTGGACAAAGTTAGCTCGCTGTTTTCAAGTTGTTCTGAAGCAAGATTTTGGAGGAAACAGCACTGATGTAGTCTGAGGTAGGACCAGGCAGGGAACCAGAAGAATAAGCTTCAGCAGCTCAGGACCCCCAAAGATGAAGCTTGTCAGGGCTGTATTTTTTTTTAAGATTTATTTATTTATTTATTATATGTAAGTACACTGTAGCTGTCTTCAGACACTCCAGAAGAGGGAGTCAGATCTCGTTACGGATGGTTGTGAGCCACCATGTGGTTGCTGGGATTTGAACTCAGGACCTTTGGAAGAGCAGTCGGGTGCTCTTACCCACTGAGCCATCTCACCAGCCCGGGGCTGTATTCTTGGTTGTTTTTATTTCTAAAGCTTTCAAGGGTAATATATATCTCTGTATTAACATAATATATGAATGTGCAATGTACACAAATCAGTTAAAGATGATTTTGTGTTCTTTATTTGAACAGATGAAAGACACCTGCCCTTATAAATTAGTTTGGATTGTATAGCCAAACGGCACTGTAAGTCTCCATTCATGCCATGTGAGGGGATGGCATGTAATAATATGTCAGTTCTATAGCCAACAAGATTATTTGCCCTGCATAGCTGACGTTTTGGCTGGAGACATTTTTATGTCTCAGTCAGTTTCAAAGCTGTTGTCACCTAGAGAGATCAGAAAATACATCAACTGTTTGTTTGGTCTTGATTTCTCTTTTCCTGTCTATAGCCAAGATCTTCAGGGTCTCCCTCTATCAAATCTGATCCTTATTACTTTGGAAAGACTCCAAAGCCTTTTCTTCTTTCCTGTTGACACAAACACAAAGCATCTCTCCCATCATAACATACCTTTTGTCCAGCAGTTTGAATTTATTTTAAGTATAGACTAATCCAATCTAGTAGCCCCTTTTCTATCCATGTCTGCTCCATTTTAACCTTTCACAAAAAGGATGTACAATACCACCATTACTATTAACGCATGACCATATTCACATTGCTAAATCAAGCAAGACTTATGGAGTCCGAATACCCTCCTCTATAATGATATATATTTATTATTATTTATTGAGGAATGGTTTATCTGTGTAGTCCAGGCTGTCCTGGATTTGTTCTGTACAGCAAGCTGGCCTTGAATTTAAAAGGAAATTATGTGTCTCTGGTTTTGTCTCCCAAATATTAGGATCAAAGGCATGTGTTTATTTATTTAGTATCTATGTACCCTTACAAACATTTATATCAATTTTTATCACTTTCTCCCTTCTTTAGAGATTTACTTTTCATGCAGATTCATTTATCCTTCGTTTTCTCTCTTACTTTAACATTCTTTCCTGTATTCTATTTTATTTAAATTCCTTTTCATCTTAGTTCCCAAACATACCCTCAAGTATATTGGAATACAGTTTTACAATGTCTCTATGATATGTGTGCTTATTAGATTTATTTAACTCCTCTGATAAAACACATTTGTACTTTGTAATGACAAGCTGATAGTTAACATGCAATACAGTTAATAAGATTAACAGTATTATTCTTTATTCTCTGTCCAGTGGTTTCTGGTTAGTTGGATGGGTTGTTTTGTTTTGTTTTGTTTTGTTTTGTTTTGTTTTGTTTTGTTTTTTTCCCCTCCTGGAAAGATAAAAGCAAACACCCCTGCCCCAATCCTGGGTGATTACATTGACTAGCACAATAGATCTTTCCTAGAGCAAAATGCTTTTTGGGGGAACAGAAAAAGAATTATCTTTCAAATGGAAACTATAAACTATAAACATACCTAATGTGGATAAATATACCTATATTTCCCTTTCTCTTTATGTAAATTTAAGATTTATGTACATTTATTGATGTTTATTGTTGATATTGTTGATATGGATGTGCCACATCCATCCAGACCCAAGATATTCTTTTTACACGAAGCTATCTGTTTTAATTATTTCACTATTGCTGTGATAAAACACCATGACCAAAGTAACTTATACAAAAAAGAACTTAATTTGGCTCGTTGTTTTAGAGAGTTAGAGCTCATGATGACAGAGTTAAGGAGATGCTGAGTTAAGTAAGAGCTCACATTTTGATTCACACCCTTGAAACAGAGTAAGATACAGAGAAGAGCAAGAGTCTTTTGAAATATCAAAGCCAACCCTGGGAGGCTCATTTGCTCCAACAAACACCACACCTCCTAATCCTTCCCAAACAGTTCCACCAACTGAGGACCAAGTATTTAACTATATGAGCCAATGGGGTGAGCCTCCATTGAATCCACCAGATCATCTGTTTGAGGTAAATGTTTGCACACATCTTGCTGATACAAAGTTGTAATTAACCCCTTTCTTCCCTTCTGAAATACATGGTGTGTAACTAATGACTTCACATTTATAATGTATTTTACTTTTTAATTTGAAATTTTGTTTGTTAGCTCATGGTGATGGCATGTGGTTGTCTTTCTCCATCATAGTTCCCACGGTGTCTTGTACATAGACAATAAAGATTTGTCACATAAAATTTGTTATATTCAGATTTGTTTTTCCTAACCCTGATATTTCCAGTCTTGGCATTGGTATATCTTGGCAAGTTTAATTTCTAAGGTAAGTTTTCTCTGGAGACTTAGACAGCAAGCTAGCTTGTCCATTGTTTCCAGAAATGTTCATCAACAGGGAAGTGTGTTGAACAGATAAACTGTCCTGACCTGTGTGCAGTTACCACTTTTAAAATCAACATAAATCCAGATGATTTAATTTTGAGGGTCTTTTGTTTTAAATGTGTGAATATCTCATTTGAATCCTCTCAGGCTGGCACACATTCAGAAACTAGCTCCTCTAGGATGACAGAGAAAATAGTGTCCTTTACTAGAATAGCACTCTCTCTGCAACTTTGGGGAAAATCGAAGAGCAGAGAGATCAAATTCCTCAAATAATGGATTTTTCCACTCGATTATTCAGCTGCCAAAACTGCTAGGCCATGCAGAACGGCTCCAGGACTGTGCTACTGCAGGATAAAGTTATCAGGATTGTCAGTCCCCAGGGAGTCAGGGAATGTTTCAAAGTGGCCACCAAGGACATCAGAATTAAATGTACTTTACTGGGGGGAAGCAGTCATTTTCCTACTGGGATTTCCCAGACATATTCTTCATCATTCAAGGTTCTGAAATGACTGTTTGTTTCTTTCTTTCTCTGGGGAGGGGGTTGTTTTGTTTTGCTTTTTTCACAGTTAACCAATATTTGAATGTTTATTTACTGACAGATACTTATTTAGGTATTTCTCACATGAATTGTTTGACTTAGACCTTGAAAATGAATAGACAATTATATTCAGGATCACAGCATCAGAATATAGCTAATATGGGGTGTAACTTAGTAGTAGAGAGTTTGCCTAGCATGTAAAAGGCTCTGAGTTCTATACTCATCACCGAATAAATGATAGAAAATTGTCTAGAACCAGAGTCTGTAACCTGAGCTCTGTTAATCACCAGTTGTATGGAAGCACTTATTATCCATCACTAGACTCAATTTTAACATTTGAAACTTTTATACAAGTGTGTGAACATATACATAGAAATCCACAGACAAACTATCAGAAAATAGTATCTATTATTACTCAGAAAAAATTACTTTGGAATTTTACCTAAAAATATTATAGCATAGTCAATATGCACAACCATCTCCAACCCACATCTTGAACAGAACTAACTTTGCCTATGCAAAGCATGTATAGGTACAACTCTCTAATTACCATGCCATCTGGTGTTGGTCTGAGATGAGGGGAGCTGAATGCTTGGATTAGATACCTCCAAAATGGGGGATTTAGATTAGAGACTTTCAAGGGATAGCCAACAGTCCCCCTCTCAACAGGTTTGCTTTATATTTGGTTATTTAATAAACACCCTTAGTCAACTCATTCAACAGATTAAAACTTGCTACACACAGACATGCACACAAAGCCACTGCCTAGGGGCTAGAGAGATGATGCAGCATTGAAGTGCACTTGCTGCTCTCATAGACGATCCAGGCTCAGTTCCCAGCACTTATATGGTAGCTAACAACCTTCTGTAACTCTAGTGCTAGGGAAATCAATGCCCTTTGCCAATAGGCACAGTCATGCATATAATGAACGTATACACATGAAGGCAAAACACATATACACATTAAGTAAGATGAATCTTTTAAAAGCACTGCCTATGGTAAATTACTTTTAAAACTACTTTATGTTAAAGTCTTTCATTCATAGATATTTCTGTTTCTATTCCGACATTTCAGAATTCACGTGAATTTAGTTGCTATGGCTATGCTAAATAACCCTAACCAACATTCCAACAGTTCTGCCACATAGCCTATGGAATTCTTTGATAGCATTCCCAAGTTACATGGGATTCTCTTCTTATCCTTCCCAATGCTTATAAAAGTTATCGTTTAATCTCACTGAGTCTGTAGCTCTTGAACCTGCTCTTCTACCTCCTCCAGATAGAACAGATATGAACTGGAAAAGGAATATCACAGTGAAACACACTCAAAACCAGAATTGTTGGAAGACAATACTGATATTTTTTCTTGAGACACTCAGTATTCCAAACTCCACTGTGATCTCTCTTTCCAATTTCCATTCCAAGTGTGAGTGATGCCCATAATGGGCATTCTCTGGAATAACTTTTAATGAATGTGATTCTGTTCTCTTCAGCTGTTTAATTCATGTATCTTTGGTGAAATAAAACCTAAGTTTGGGTAGCCTGCAAAAAATTATCTTTTTCAAAATTCACAGGAAGAATTCCACATTGTCAAATAAAGTTCTTAATTCTTTGATACTTTTAGTCAAAATAATGATTTTACATCTTCATTTTGTGTTGTCAACACTTGAACTTTCCTCTCCTCTTCCATTAGCTGGTTACCCAAGGGGTCATCTTCTTACTAAAGGACTAAAGAAGGGAAGAACCATCTCCTCTTAAAGCCACTGAGGAGGCAGGGAACGAACCAGGAGTGTCAGGGATCGCTGCACTTAAAATACTCTACTATCTTTCATGAACTTGGAAATCACTTGTCCCTTTGAAACTTGGGTCTCTTTAAATTAACAAAAATGTAAAAAGTGGAGATAATGAAAATATCAGTCTGATTGTGACAAGGGGGGCTGAAGAGAATCAAGTGTCCTCCTAAATCATAGGAGGCTTTGAAACTCACAAAGTCCTGCATATTTTTATCTTGATGGTCTCCAAAGACCATCTACAAAACACATAAAGCCATCCCAAAACCTTAACTCAATGAGGAGTCATGTGTTTAGATCAGTCAATCCTATGTCCACAAAAGGGTTTGCAAAACTTCGTATATAATATGTTTCCTCTACAAAACATCACCATTGTCTGTCCACCAAGTGTAAGGATTCAAGGATCATTTAATATCTGCCCTGACCTGTAGTCTAAGGCAGGAGTTACACCTGCCAGTCAACTGGGGCACACTCCCTTGAAGTAGGAATGAATTATATATGAAATATGCTAGATGTAAACTATCCTGGTACACAGTATTTATTTATTCACTCACTCATTCATTCATTCATGGTGCTGGAAATCGAACCCAACACCTCACTGAAGAAAGGCAATACTCTCTCAGCTGAACTATAGTCATTGCCTCTAGTACAGAGCTTTATAAACTATGTTCCCATTATTCATCAGTGTGGGCATGCAAGAACCTGTCTGTGTCTCTTATTCTTCATAAAAGAAAGGTGTTAATAATGCATGTCTAATGCACTACTTAAAGGACTCAAAGCAACAAGCAATGCCTACAATAGAACCAGCTATAATCAGTCTTAGTTTATATTTAATATTTTATTTATCTTTTTATCTTTATTGTTTTAAACTCCTTTACCATCTCTTGCCTATGTTTGACATAACTGGGAGGAAGTCCCCATTTGCTGGAATGACAGAATTATCTCCTCTATTTGCAATGTATACCTTGAGATTACCACATAGACACTTCTTATTTTGAAGGAAATAATTTTAAGAGAAGCATTCTTTTGACGCAAGAGATTGGACACTCTAAGAGACCTCTGCCTGAATGAGAGGAAAGCAAGATTTTCTGGCAATGAAAATGGTGCAGAGAACATAAAATCCCAGAAGAATAGTAAAACACATTTAAAACGATAATATGGGTATCACACGGTGCCCATAAAACAGCTACACACGCAGTTCCTGCCAGGCTCCTTTGCTATTGCTTCCTAAATTTGGCTGGTAAGCAAAGAAGACATCTGGAAAAAGAGTTAAAACAAAACAGTGTCTAATTAGCTTTAAAATATTTTGATTTAAAACTACAGTAATTAAATAATGCAATTCCGACGGGATAAAAGGAAGCAGTTATTCTGGGAACATAAAATATTGTGTTCCCAGAGTTTCCAATAGAGGCATTTGGAGCTTTGAAGAGAAAACATAGTTATTTCTCCTTTAATTTGTAATTATGAGGCTATTCAAACTGGAAAATTTTCCAAAGTAACAAAAAAATACCTTCTTTTTTTCCCACTGTTAAGTTTAAATAGACATCAATATCTGGTCTTAACAACCATTGCTAAAAACAAAATTATATTCAAAGTATAATTTTATCTGCCCTCATTTTAGTACTACCAATGATAGAGTAACAAATTTTCTGTGGCTAAGACTCAATACAATATAACTAAAACATGGGGGAAATGTGAAATTCTGAGTCATGAAAGAGGCTTTCCTTGACTCCTCTAAGAGGCTCATTAAATATGTGGGCAATTTAGTCAAGTTGGTTGTTTTATGTTTGGTTGGTTTTCATTGATTAAAACAAAGCTGGCCCTCTGTTTTGGCACAGTTCGTGTGTTACATGCACTGGTTTGCCGGAGACAATTAGAGAGGAAATAGTGTTAGAATAATTGAAAGTGACAGTCAAAGGGAAACCAAGAAGATGAGTCACCAAACTCAATTCAGAAAAGTAAGCAGAGAATATAGCATACTCCATTTAATCTTTCCATTCCTATAGTTGAAATTAATTACAGAGAAGAAAAGAAGAAACAAAACACACACACACAAAATGAGGTATTTTACGAAAAGACAGAAAATTCTAGCAGAATTTAGAAACGTTTTTGTGGGTAAACAGATAAGAGCAGTTACAATTATGTGAATTACATTTATATTTAGTTCATTTGAAAGAAGCAAAGAGACACTATAGTGGTTTGAATATGCTTGCCCAATGGTAAGTGTTACTTTTAGGAGGCATGGCCCTGTTGGACTAGGTGTGGCTTTATTGAAGGGAGTATGTCACAGCCTTTGAGGTCTCCTCCCATGCTCAAGCTCCTCTCAGTGCAGAAGAGACCCTTCTCCTGGCCACCTGTGGAAGAGCCTTTGGATCAAGATATAGAAATCTGTTTGGATGCTGTCACGCTTCCCTCCTTGACAATAATGGATGGAATCTCTGAACCTGTAAGCCAGCCCCAATGAAATGTTTTCCTTTATAAGAATTGCTTTGGTCATGGTGTCTCTTCACAGCAATGAAACCCTAACTAAGATGCTGTGCCCTATCTAAGTGATGGTATCATTCTGCACCCTGGTTTGCACAAAAGCTGTTGGGCGACATGCTTCTGCATACACTGTGCGCTCACTGAAACACTGTGATCCCTTGATACTAAGCTGGATCATCACAACTTCCCACTGTTAGGTTGGAGTCTAACTTTTCTTCTTTCGGAGTTGTATGGTATATGAAACATTGAGGGTCTTAACTACTTAAATGTACTTGGAAATTCAAGGCCAAAGATAAAGAATATGGACTCTAAAATGAGAACTAGTTTTTAATCACAGGTCCTCCATGTATAGCTCTATAATGTTAAGCATGTTGCCTGATCTCCCTAACTCTCAACTGTTTTATGTATAAACTTGTCTTTAAAGCCATCTCTGGGCATTGTAAACATTAAATGAAAGAGACATGAGTTGGGTATTATCAAGACTCCTTGGTAAAAAGGGACATAAAAAGAGGTAGATGACAGAAAACAGAAGTGAAATGCCTCAAAAAGAGATGAGCTTCCTGGGCAGTGGTGTCACAAACCTTTAACCCCAGCACTCAGGAGGCAGAGGCAGGTGAATCTCTGTGAGTTCAAGGCCAGCCTCATCTACAGAGTGACTTATAAGAACAGCCAAGGCTGCAAGAGAAACTCT
This sequence comes from Mus caroli, assembly GCF_978045245.1. NCBI lineage: Eukaryota > Metazoa > Chordata > Mammalia > Rodentia > Muridae > Mus > Mus caroli. Next base: position 21,218,207 of record NW_028227259.1, read on the forward strand.
GTCTCAAAACAGAAAGAAATGAATGTACTTAAGAACATCCAAGACTGACTAAGGAAAAGTCCTGTGCCTTTTTAGAGGACACCACCACCTCTCTGATATGTTAGTAGTGTAACACATATTTCAATGGCAGCACAATGTGTGTAACTTCTGAAACAGGGCCATGAATTAGACAGTTTAGAAAGAGTTCTTAAGTAAAACTGCAAGGAAGCCTGTGCTGAGCCCTGAGGCTTCCACAAGCTTCAAGTGATTAGCTGCAGAACTATGGGCCACTCTAGGGAGATTGGCACCTGGGTAGGACGGGGCACTGCATACACCAGGGAGACTGGCATTTCATTTTCCTATCTCCCTAGCCAAATGATTCCCCTCTTCTTCTACAAGCTGTGGTGTCAATCATGGCTGGCATACTCGGGAACTTCTCATATCAGTGATTCCCATGCTGCACCCAGCTCTCGTGTGCACTTCCACTTCTTTTAGAGTTGGAAGTGGAGCAACTCATTTGGAAAGAAATATGCAAATAGTTGTATTTAACAATTGCAGCACTTATAATGAAAGTCCCTCCTGAATGCAAGGGGGGGGGGTGGATAGATAAGTGAGCTGTTGTGATGGGTACGTTTTCAGTGTCTCCCTCAAGATGTGAAAATGGTCAGCTAAGGTGACTCTGATGCAGCACTGCCCTGCTCTGTGGTGGAGCTTTCAAAGACAGCCTTTAACTGCTTCACAGGAGTCTGGACTAATGGTCTCAGAACTCACCGAGCTCAATGCCCAGGCACAGCCTCCCCGCCTGACTCAGGCACAGTAGCTTCAGAAGCAGCTGAAACATACGACTGAGAACAAGAGCCTTACCTCTTGAATCCTTTCTTTTACTGACTTTTTGGCTTTTGGCGTTTTTGTTTTGATTTTCTGTTCTTTGGTTGGTTGGTTGGTTGGTTGGTTGGTTGGTTGGTTTTGAGACAGCCCTGGATTCCCTGGAACTTGGTTGGCCTTGAATGGACAGAGATCTGTCAGCCTCTGCTTCCTGAGTGCTGGGACTGAGGACATGAGCCTTGTCTGACTTATTTCTTGACAGTTACATTTCAAATGAATGCCTGCACCCTGCCCCCCACCCCCCGTGTGAAAAACATTCCTGTGTTGTATAATTGACAAGGTACTGGGAGGTTTATATCTCAAAGGGGCAGAGAAACAATTGACAGGTTTTCTAAAATAGAGTAAATGGCCTGAGAAGGTCAAGGGCCACAGTGAAGAAGAAACAGGTGAAACTGAAGGAAACAATAGGGGTATGGCAGCTTCCTACCTGTTAGTTGATTGGCTATCATTCATTTTATAATGGTTGCTTAGGACTGTAATCGTATACTGTGTCTTCAAAGGTGGGCAAATATACAAGCTTGATGAATAAGTCACAAGGTCTGTGCTGGGCATAGTAACCAACTTGTTGAATACCTGTCCATTGGACAGAGACAATGTCTTTATTTTCCTTACTAGAGTATCCCTTGTATAGCCCAGATACAGAGCACTTGGCACATACTCTGTACTCAATAACAATTTGGAGTGGTGCAAAGTTCTAAAATAAAAATTAGTTTTTTCATAGTTTCTTCTGTTTTCTTGGCATCACATGCTTAAAAGGGTCATCTGAAACCTTGCAGAGCAGGGCTCACCTTTTTTTCCAGCAACTTGTAAGTTGGGCTGCAGGATGAGAAGTTTTGAGGTCATCCTCAAATTTACAGGGACCTTTTCTTAAAAAAAAAAAAAAGTTTTTTGACTATTAAGTGAATGAACACCTGTCTAGTTAGTGGCTTCCCTGATTTATCTTTTTGAGAAGTCAAACAAATATATTGTGCCAAAAATGCACACAAAATTTAGGAAACATTTTCACATATATGAGTTGGCTCAAAGGTGTGTGACATCTTTGTGTATATTTTTTGTGTATCTTTTTTGTGTATATTTTCAACATATATTTTGTAGATATTTTCTTATAATGACTGGCATATGCCTATGTGTGTAGATACACATACGCACATGTACTCACGTACCTACTGTGGCCAGACTCCTGTCTTCCTCAGTGGCTCTTCCTGGGGCAAGGTATCTCACTGAACCGTACACACTGATAAGTTTTATCTACCCATCACTCCCCTTCTCCCCATTTCCCATGGGCTAGAGTTGCAGATGTGTAACCATGACACAGCTGTACTTTTACATCGGTGGGGTGCTGAAGGGCCAAACTCAGACCCCCATGCTCACACATCAGGCATTTCACCCAGTGACACAGGCCTGCCCAGCACTGCAGTAGGTCTCTACAATGAGTTATTTGGAAACATTTGTACTAATGCCATTTTCTCTCTCAAAAACATTTCATCCAAAACAAGTAGAGGTGTTAACAACCATTCCATTGATTGCTGCTTTTCAGAAATTGTCAGTGCAACTCTATAAGCATGTTAAATAATCACTCCAGTCTACCTGGATGAGAAAAAAATGCTCATTATAACAGAATTTAAAATTTTCAGAACTTTGAACTCTACCACTTTATATAAGAAGAATGTCTCTAAATTTAATTATTCAGATGCCTTTCAAACAAAGTAAAAATGATTATAATTTGAATGAGGGTCCAGTGGAAAGGACCTTGTTCGCAATGAAACTGAGCGAGGAGTGGTGGCTCGTGTCTGTCCTCCTAGCATTCAAGGGTCTGAGGCATGAGCTTGAGACAGTCATCCTGGGCTGCACAGTGACACTGTTAGTGAGAGGATGGAAGAAAAGAACCATGGGGGATAAAGAGCAAACAAAAACAATTAATCAAAAACGTCTGTGCCTTTTCTAGCCTCCAAAAATCACTCAGGTTTTCTCGTGCATAATATGGGGCAATGACCATAAATCCACCCATGCATGGTGGCACACACTTTTTCGTTTTTTAGAGTCTTAACCTCCATTTTTTATTTTTATTTTATTTTTAAAATTATCTTTAGTATTTTTTTACAGTCCAGTCTTTTTTTTTAATTAGGTATTTTCTTCATTTACATTTCCAATGCTACCCCAAAAGTTTACCAAGCCCTCCTCTCCCACTCCCCTCCCCAAAACTCCCAACTTCTTGGTCCTGTCGTTCTCCTGTACTGAGGCATATAAAGTTTGCAAGACCAATGGGCCTCTCTTTCCACTGATGGCTGACTAGATCGTCTTCTGATACTTATGCAGCTAGAGGCACGAGCTCTGGGGGGTACTGGTTAGTTCATATTATTGATCCACCTATAGGGTAGCAGACCCCTTTAGCTCCTTGGGTACTTTTTCTAGCTCCTCCATTGGGGGCCCTGTGATCCATCCAATAGCTGACTGTGAGCCCCTCAACAGAGGAATGGATACAGAAAATGTGGTACATTTACATAATGGAGTACTACTCAGCTATTAAAAAGAATGAATTTATGAAATTCCTAGGCAAATGGATGGACCTGGAGGGCATCATCCTGAGTGAGGTAACCCAATCACAAAAGAACTCACATGATATGTATTCACTGATAAGTGGATATTAGCCCAGAAACTTAGAATACCCAAGATACAAGATACAAGCTGCAAAACACATGAAACTCAAGAACAAAGACCAAAGTGTGGACACTTTGGTCCTTCTTAGAATTGGGAACAAAACACCCATGGAAGGAGTTACAGAGACAAAGATTGGAGCTGAGACGAAAGGATGGACCGTCTAGAGACTGCCATACCTGGGGACCCATCCCATAATCAGCCTCCAAACGCTGACACCATTGCACACACTAGCAAGATTTTGCTGAAAGGACCCTGATACAGCTGTCTCTTGCGAAGCTATGCCGGGGCCTAGCAAACACAGAAGTGGATGCTCACAGTCAGCTGTTGGCACACACTTATAACTTAACTCCAGCATATGAAAGGCTGATGTATGAATATCACCAGTTTTAAGCCAACTTGCATTATATAGAAAGTCCCTGTCTCGGAAAACAAACAGAATCTTTCCTATTGGCCAAGAACAATCTGTGAATGTACTGTAAGGACAACAGTGTCCTGTCTATACTAAGTGTGACCATTCCAAACCATGGAAAGCATTCCAATAATGGCATTGCATATTTTAGTTTTTCTACATAAAACTCATAAAGTACTAAAACATCTTTATACTTTTTAAAGATCGGATGATCCCTAACATTCACGTATGTTCAAATTTCTTATCACAAAGACATACATTATCAATACAAAGTTAAATGGCTTTATTTTTGACAAGTGCTCCATCTCTGTGCAACCCTAAAACTGACTCTTCTGTGGCTTCAATTTCTGACTTCAGATTTTTACAGTTTTTATCATGTATATGATAATAGTAATCATTTAGTTTATTGAGGATAGAATCTAAGTCAATGTCTGCATAACTAGAAATTTGCAATCTAGATGATGTTGTGTCAGTCCCTTGTGACTGCCAAGTGTCTTAGTCACCACTATTGCTATAAAGAGACATTACAACCACGGGAACTCTTATAAAAGAAAACATTTAATTGGGTCTATCTTACAGTTTCAGAGCTTTAGTCCATTATCATCATGGGGGAAGCATGGTGGCAGACATGGTGCTAGAGAGGTAGCTGTGAAATCTACAACCAGACCTGCAAGCACCAGGAAGAGAGTAAGACACTAAACTTGGCTTGGGCCCTTGAAACTTCAAAGCGAACCCAGTGATTCACTAACCAATGAGTGCTTTCTAACCAATGAGGCCACACCTCCTAATCCCTCTCAATTAATGCCACTCCCTGAAGATCAATATCCAAACATATGGGCCTACAGGGAGTCATTCTCATTCAAACAGCTACACTAAGCCATAAAAACTCAAAAGCTTAAGTAGTGAGGAATCTGGTTATCTTGTTGAATAGGGACTCCTTGCTACCCCCAGGCACCTGCCCTGGCCTCAGAACCAGGATGCAACAGCCTCAGAAAAGAAAAAGTTCCTACCAAGCTCCTTTCTGAAATTTATCATGCCTGATATGATACTTTGACATACTGTGTGCTTTCTAACCAGCAAGGAAAAAAAATAAAAGAAAGAAATGTAACAGATAGGGTGGTACACTCTTCTAATTCTAGCACTTAAAGCCTGAGGCAGGAGGATTGCAATTTATGGGCTAGCCTGGGTTACAGAATGAGATCATTCTGATAGGTAGATAGATGATAGATAGATAGATAGATAGATAGATAGATAGATAGATAGATAGATAGATAGAGATAGATAGATAGATAGATAGATAGATAGATAGATAGATAGATAGATAGATAGATAGATAGACAGACAGATAGAATGTGGACATCACCTAAGGACAATACTTAAGGCTGTCCTCTAATCTATGCATTCTGTGCACATACATGTCCATGCACACAGAAATTCTATAGTGAAGAAAATAACTCTATCTGTGCTTGGTTAGCCCCCAGTGCCTCACCCCATGCTTAACCTGTGCTTCATGACAGTAACTCTCACGGGGATCATCACAGTCCTGTGAGGAAGTATTAGTTTTATTGCCCCTGTTTTATAAGTGAGGAGACCAAGGTGTACAGACCTTCCCCAAAGTTCCTCAGATGGTCAAGCATCAGATGTGAGATTCAGACTTAGGACATCTTTCTCTGGAAACCCTACTTAGATAAGTCCAATGACTAGCTTTATATACACTTTTTTTTTTAATGAGAACCTTACCTGGGCTGTGTTATAGACATAAGTTATCCAAGAAAGGCCTTTCCAGCTCTTTTTAGAGAGCAGCCCTCTACTAGGAATCTGAAAAATAGGGGTAATGTACAGCTCACAGGATCCAAAATGGTCATGTGACTTGGCCACTCCCCCGTCCCCCACCCATACAGCTTAAACTAGACTCCATCTGTCCTGGCATCTCTTTAGTTAAGTTCAGAACCACATATAATGCCCTACATTGAGTAGACTGTGGGGGAACAAGGAACAGGCTTCTCAGATGGTTGTACCCACCTGGTAATTCTACATTTCCTGATCAAACAAAGCCATTAACTGGTTTTTATCAAGAGAATGTCTCAGGCTCTCTCAGAAATAAGATGGCCTGCCATGTGCTCTAGGGAGTATGAACAGCTGGAATGGCTTTTTAAGGTGGTACCAATAGAACTTTATTTTTAGGTAGAAGTGACTTTAATGAGAAGAAAACATAGTTTCTCATATTCACAGGATTCTATAGTCACAGCTTAGAATCTCCTTCATTCATTACTAACAATACTCACTTTTTGAACTACTTTAGGCCACAATAAATTCTATGACTTTTCCTTTCCCTTCTCTCCATTTATGCCATTTTCCCATAGCCCTTTTAGTCTATCTGTTACAAAACTTTGTAAAAGACTCATGATATCATGGCCTTAAATGTCTGCTTACAACAACAATTCTTTTTGTTTCATAATTTTTTTATCAATGCTCATTAAACTTCATTTTCTGAAAGTCAACTAAAGTTCTTATCTTCCTGAATGACTGGGATGGAAACTTTCTGGTTAATAGAGTGATTGAATCTATATTTGTTCTAGTTGGCAGAATTTTACTTATTTGTTAAATCAATATGATACTTATGTATCAATTTTCAAATAATTAAGTTAAAAATACTCATCACTTAATGATTCCTAAAACCAGAAAATACTTATTAGCTGGCTCAGGCAGTGTGCTAAATGCTAAATAATAATACCATCATGCCTTGATCCTTAAGGAGTTTGTGGAACACTTGAGGGTGCCTGGCAATGTATGTGCACTATGGTGAGGGTTGTGGGATAAGAATTCAAAAACGCTTGTAACAGAGAAGTTAGCCATCAGAGGAAAAACATTATAAGTTTAATTCAATCTTAAACAGTTCAAGGGGAGCTTGGAGGTCATGAGAAGTGACTTGTCTGTGGATTTACAAAGGTTTTGTTGAGTTCCGGGTGGAACAGTGGTGAAGAAACCCTTGTGTCTGTTCATTCACACTGCCTTGTCTCTGCTCCTACCTCACCTTCCTTCATTGTCAAGTGGGGCATATTTTGCTTCTGTTTTGACTATTTATCATTCCTTGACAGTCTCCATTTTCTCTTCCCATTTGTGATTCATTGGACACTTTCATCACTCAACATTCATTTCACTCAATAGGCACTTATCAATTCTAACCTGTCTCATGGCCTTGTAATTCCTCTGGCTCGGCCACTTGTTACATACAGCATCCCTGGACAGGTAGAAATGCATAGACTTTTTATCCTCAGCATATCTCTTTCTCTAGAGATTTTCTACATCTAGTGAGTATCTTCTCAGAGTCCAACCTCATCTTCAAAGATCTTAAAATATCAACATTTCCTATGTGTGGGAGCCTAGTGTAGAGGATTAGTGTTTAAATTCTAATTTAAATGCCCAAACTTTTTTTTTTTTAGCAGCCAGAATGCTAATACAAACAAGGATACAAGGAGACCATGATATTAGCCTTTGATCCCTGGAGACTGAGGGATCCTTTTCCTGTATTGTTTCTGTCTCCACAGAGGCAGACTTCTCTGCAACTCTGTCACTAATCTCTATCCCCATTAGGAAAGTTTCTCCCCTCTGCTCACAAGAGTTGGCCTTGTGGACACTTATGATCTAGGAGTGGACTGTCCCCATAAACTCAAGTGTTTCAGACATTTGGTCCCCAACTAGAGGGCTTTTCAGGAACAGTGTAGGACTTTTATGAGGAGGGACCTCTCTTAGGGAAGCTGCTCACTGGGGTATATAGATAGACTTCTCTGCTTCCTGCTTCTCTGAGATGAGCGCAAGCTACATTTACCTCCACACCCACAGAGACACCTGTAGAGAGTCCACATCCTCTCTGCTGTGTCCTTTGAAACCATGATCCAGAACAAATACTTCTCGTACATTACTTCACATTAGGTATTTGGCCATGGTGATGAGAAAAGTAGATAATATAAAAATTTAATTCCACTGCTCTGTCAGAGCCTCAAGCAACCCATGGGCCATGTGAGTCCCCTTCTACCAACCCAAAATTTAATGAGACCCTATCCTGATAGAAAATGGTGTAACTCTTGGAGTCTAATGGTACTGGAGTTTTACTTTAACAAGTTAACAGAATCACTTAACTAAAATGCTGAGTGGAATTTTGCTGAAAGGGTTTGCTACCTCAGACACAGCCTGCCAGGCTGTTCCGTCATGCCCTTTTCTAAAAGCGTGATGCTAATATGTGAACTCCCAGAGAAAGTACATTGCACACTGAGTTACTGCCTACCACACTGGACTTACTTAAAGAAACAACTACTACTGGAATAACAATGATGACTAAGGAGTGTGCCTGGCAGGAGGAGGGGCACACAGTTTCTACCAGGGCTTCCAGACAAAGCCACTGAAGTTACACCTTTTCCTCCAGGGAACTGTCAGACCACGTCATTGTATTGCCATCTGTGGTGATAATGACATGCAAAGGAATTGTTATCTGTCTTGCAAGGGGGTTGTAACAAGCCTTTAGTTGTACCTGAGACTAGGAAAGGATTGGCAATGTGCACATTCCACTTCAGTCCTCTTATCTCACCACATAATCGTTAAAAGGAAGAAGGCATTTATAACAACTCTGATCTCAAGGTCACAAAGAAATAAAAAGTAGGTCTTACATTGCTCCACCTTCTGGCTTTTTAATAGCTCTGACAGAAAACATTGTCTCCCCATCAAAAAGAACTACTCTCTGTACTTTCCAAGCTGGGGCTACACATTGATAATTAAATTCTCTTGATGCTGACTCTAGTGTGCCACCATGTAGGTCTCAGTACACACAGTAGACTCTCATCCATGATGACCTCAGCAATACCCTGCAGCTCTCCTTGTTTTTTTCTGGCATATAATTCACACACCATGAAGTTTAGCCATCTAAAATATGTCACCTAGTGTTTTTAATATATTCAAAAGTTGTAGAATCATGTCATAATTGGTTTTCACTTGGAATATTTTCATCACATTCTTCAAAAAAAATAGTTATGTCTATTAATGGCCCCTTCCCTTAACACCACAGCCCTAGGCAACTATTAACTTTCTGTCTTTGTAGGTTTTGCTGTTCTGGACTTTTAATGTAAACAGAATCATGTTATATACAGCATGTAGTGGCTGGCTTCTTTTACTCGGTGTATTTTCTTTTTTTTAACTTTTTATTGATTCTTTGTAGATTTCACATCATGCACCCTAATCCCATCCATCTCCCCGTCCCTCCATATCCACTCTCTGCCCTTGAAACACCCCTCTTTAAAACAAAATGAAAAAAAAAAACAAAAACTAAAAATTAAAAACTAAAAAATATCAAAATTAAACCACCTCACAGTGGAAGCTGCAGTGTATCCCAGTGTGTCTCCCAGTACACACTTCTGCCAAACATCCTTACTTACAAAAGTTCACTATAAGGAGTAGAGGCCTCTGGCTTCTGCTACCCTATCAGTACTGTAACCTCATGGGCTCCTCTCTGATATCCTGTTCTTGCCCTGTGTTATGGAGATCCTGCAGCTTCGGTTCTGTAGGGCCAGCCCCTTCATGTGCTCCAGCAGATGATAGATGGGGGAGATGTTGGGGTGGACCAACTCAAAGCTCAGAATCTGGGCCTGGTGTTAGCTGAGTTGGTAAGCCCACCAGTTTTTCTGATCTCAAACCACCAGGGCTATCTCTCTAGTACAGCCCAGATGGGAGGTGGGGCCCACTCTCTTAAGTGTTACAGCTGGCAAGGTGCGTGGCCACTTCTCCCAAGCACTGAAAGTACAACACTTGTTCAAGTCCTTGGCCCATTTATTTTTTAATTAGTAGTTTTACTATTGAAGTTTACATGTTCTTTATATATTTAAAGTTCAAGCCAAATATAACATGCCCAACTAGTGAAAATAAAAGATTTTTTCCGATTAATTTCTGTGCTTTATGAATAGAGAAAGATATGTGACAAATTAGGAATCTTGTACAAAATTTCAGCCTCTAAAATAATTTGTCCGTCAGTGACAAGTCGCTGACTTGCTGAGCTCCAGAGTCTCCTAAGACACATGGAGATGTTCAGCTCCATTTCTAGTTGGGACACAGAGATGGGATTGAGGACAAGGCCAGTGACTAGACATCCTCATCCCCATTCTTTAGCCACAGCAGCTCTACTTCCAAAGTGTACATACAGGGGACAAAGAAGTCCATATCTTAAAGAAAGAACATGAAGGGTGGGCAGATACAGAGAGTATCTTAGAGTTTCCATTGCTGTGTAAAGACCATGACAAAGGCAACTATTAAAAAAAGAAAACATTTATTTGGGCTGGCTTACAATTTCAGAGGTTTAACCCATTATCTCGTCCTGGCAGGCAGCATGGTAGTATGCAGGCAGACATAGTGCTGGAGGAGCTGAGAGTTCTACATCTTGATCTCAGGCAACAGAAAAAGTGTACCACACTAGGCATGGCATGAGCACTGGTGACCTCAAAGCCTGCCCCCACAGTGGCACACATCCTACAACAAAGGTACACCTACCCCAACAAGGCCACACCTCCTAATAGTGCCACTCCCTGTGGGCTAGGAATTCAAACAAATGAGTCAGTGGGGGCCCATTCCTATTCAGACCACCACCCAGAGTAAGAATACTTTTCTTAGAGGAACCACTTAATGATATGCTTTTAACTAAAAAGTAAAGGAAACAGGGAAAGTGGCAAAGCAAAATTAATGGAGGGTTATCTTTTCCTTCTTTGCCTATTTAAATTTTGGGGGATATGTCTTCAGTTTGCTATGTATGAGACCTATTTATTTCCAAAGAATTTATTAAATGGCAAGAGGAGGAAAATGTCTTGAATCATATATTTTTTAATTAGGTATTTTCTTCATTTACATTTCCAATGCTATCCCCAAAGTCCCCCATAGCCTCCCCCCCACTCCCCTACACACCCACTCCCACTTCTTGGCCCTGGCATTCCCCTGTACTGAGGCATATAAAGTTTGCAAGACCAATGGGCCTCTCTTTCCAATAATGATCAACTAGGCCATCTTCTGATACATATGCAGCTAGAGACACTAGCTCTGGGGGGCGGGGGTTACTGGTTAGTTAATATTGTTGTTCCATCTATAGGGTTGCAGACCCCTTTAGCTCCTTGGGTACTTTCTCTAGCTCCTCCATTGGGGGCCCTGTGATCCATCCAATAGCTGACTGTGAGCATCCACTTCTGTGTTTGCTAGGCCCCGGCATAGCCTCACAAGAGACAACTATATCTGGGTCCTTTCAGCAAAATCTTGCTAGTGTATGCAATGGTGTCAGCGTTTGGAGGCTGATTATGGGATGGATCCCCAGATATGGCCATCTCTAGATGGTCCACTCTTTAGTCTCAGCTCCAAACGTTGTCTCTGTAACTCCTTCCATGGGTGTTTTGTTCCCAATTCTAAGAAGGACCAAAGTGTCCACACTTTGGTCTTCGTTCTTCTTGAGTTTCATGTGCTTTTCAAATTGTATCTTGTATTTTGGGTATTCTAAGTTTCTGGGCTAATATCCACTTATCAGTGAGTACATATCATATGAGTTCTTTTGTGATTAGGTTACCTCACTCAGGATGATGCCCTCCAGGTTGGATCATATTTTTAAACGAACCTTCTGGTTTTCTGGATATTAATTAGTGAAGTGGCTTACGGTATAACCAACATTGTGGTTTTCATCTCCTTAAAGATTGTAAAGCCAATAGGTAACCTGTGAAGGGAGGGCTCTTCACAGTCTAAATGTATGAAAACATCACTGAAAAATATCATATATGGTCAAAAGAGCTCTTCATTAATGGTGCTTTTACAGTATGTCTCTACCTGGAAGGTTGTAAGGGCCACCATGCATTTATTAAAAAGACGATAATTGCATTGAATATCTCACCTTTCTTTGTGAAACAAAGCATAAAAAGAAGGTACCCCTTCAGTCTGAATTAATTATGACATTCACTCAAAAATAATGACTGTAATTACATCTGGCATTTAGGGGCTTCCTATCACAGAAAACAGACAGTCAGAACAGCAAACATTACCTTTCTGTTCCATGACTAAAGTGCTGTGTGGCTCATTTCCACAGAGTTGGAGACAAAGATCCCCCAAATCATCGGCACAAGACCAACAGCAGAGAGCTGCAGAATGAGACATCAGTGCTTGGCATTTTCTATCGTTTTCCATACTCCCCACCCCCACCCCTACCCTGAGTTAATTTTGTACCTTTGTATTTTAGCATAAAGGAAGAATAGGCTGTATTATATTTTCAGCCCTGGTCTTTGAGACTCAACTCGTCATTGTTGACAACCATTCATGGATCCAACTCAATCTTTCTGTCCTACTGGTTGTCTTACACCTACAAATCCCAAACAGTCTGCAGTCACCAACAGGTCAACTTGGAAGCCTAAGGACACATTTTTTTTGCCACTCCTTAGATTCTTCCATTCAATGAATATAACCTGAGTAACTAAATGTAATCAAGGTTATCACACAAAGAGGGCATAATTTTAAATGTTCACATGGCATTCATATCATGAAATTCTTTAGAACAACACTCTAGCCAGCCAACTGTCATCTTCCCTCCCTTGGCCCTGCCACAGCCAATTCGCCTGACAAAGCTTAACAGGCTCCATGGTTACAATTGGCATAGATTCAGAATGGACAAGCAGCACAATGCACTGTAGTCCTCCTTGTCATACAAATAAGAATGGAAGAAACATCTCTGAGCCTATGCATTTTTTTCCTTTTAAGGAAAATATGTGCTAGCTGCAGGGCTTAACATTGCAGGCATAAGAGCCTGATTCTGTGTCTTGCCAGAGAGAGTGGTGTTTGAGACTCATTATCATCTGAAAGACACTTAATGACAGGACCCTGAGCATCTGTCCTCCTGCCTCTGAAGCCCAGCTGTTTAGAGTTGCAAGTGTGATGGGGTTTCAGGTTTGTTCTCTATACATTTAGTTTTCTAAATTGAGATCTCCAAATAAGCAAGTTTCCTCTGGATGGCCTGTTTTGTTGTCAATGTCTCACATAGGTTTTTTTTTTTCTTTTTCTTTTTCCTCCTTCTCCTCCTCCTCCTCCTCCTCCTCCTCCTCCTCCTCCTCCTCCTCCTCTTCTTCTTCTTCTTCTTCTTCTTCTTCTTCTTCTTCTTCTTCTTCTTCTTCTTGGGTTTTTTTTTTTTTTTTGGTTTTTTTCGAGACAGGGTTTCTCTGTGTAGCTCTGGCTGTCCTGGAACTCACTCTGTAGACCAGGCTGGCCTCGAACTCAGAAATCTGCCTGCCTCTGCCTCCCAAGTGTTAGGATTAAAGGCATGCACCAGGTTTTTGATATTTCTATTCTGCTGAGTCTTTCCTTTGGCCCTCTTCATAGCAACCTGGGATTCCAAGTCTAGTACACAAAACTATGTAGTTTAGGATATTACAAGGGAACAAAGATTTTAAGTCTCCAGTGCAAGGAGGCTTTGTTTGGTAACATCCAGAAACAAAGTTAGCTAATTGATGATATAGAGCCCTTCCCACTCCTTTTATAGACAATCATAGATTATAGGCCAACATAGTTGGCCAGTACTTGAGGAGAAGTTACAGGTATTGTAATATTAGGCACAGTTTTAATGACCAAGCTTAGTCACAGAATTGTAGACCTGTCCCTTTCTTTATCAGTTTGGAAGGCTATGACAGCCTTGTACATATACGCTATACATCTAGAGATCCAACACAATCGCCTGCTCTTCTTCTCTTCATTGACACATGAGGATCATCTGTGTTGACAAAATACAACATATTGTTCTGATACGTTGTTGATGGTTAACTGGTGTTAACCTATTAATATCCATTCCCTTACTTGCTTATTATATGATGAGAACACCTCCTCCACTGAGGCCAGATAAGGCAGTCCTCAGCTACATGTGAGCCAGGGACCATGTATGCTCTTTGGTTGGTGGCTTAGTCGCTGGAAGCTCCCAGGGGTCCAGATTAATTCCTTCAGTCCTTCCCCTAACTCTTCTATAGGGGTCCCTGACCTCAGTACAATAGTTGGCTGTAAGTGTCTGTGTCTGTCTCAGTCAGCTGCTGGTAGAGTCTCTCAGGTGATAGCCATGCTAGGCTCCTGTCTGCAATCACAATATGGAATCAGTAATAATCTCATGGTTTGGGATAGTCACTGGATGTCCTTTCCCTTAGTCTCAGAATAAACTTTTTAAACAGACACTTCAGTTACATTTTTGTGGTTATAGGGAGTGAGGGTGCAAAAAAAAAAAGGATAGGGACAATGAGAGTGTTTGTGAGAAATCACTGTAACTGTGAGTAGCCAAAGCAAACTGTGAATAGTACACTAAATATAATAAATTAAGTGTTCTTTCATCTGGATGGTGGGGTGGGTCTTATTTCTAAAGTCATGGACGATGCTCTGGGTAACTCTTGAATGCTCATGTGGAAGGGTGTAGAAAACAGGGAGAGGGGAAGACAAGTCTGAGGTGTATGGCAAGGACAACCGTTCTCACACTCAGTGGAAATCAGTGGCCCATTTCTACTTTACATCAGTGCTGGTGGTCGTGTGTGTGTGTATGTGTGTGTGTGTGTGAGAGAGAGAGAGAGAGAGAGAGAGAGAGAGAGAGAGAGAGAGAGAGAGAGAGAGAGAGAGAGATAATAATGGTGTGTATAAGGTATATTGCCAATCAAGCCTTAATACTACACTAGACAAAGCTTTTTCTAAATCACTGTCATGCTCAGCTAAGATAAAGCACCAAGAATCAAAAAATCACAGCTCTAGCATACATAATCCTCAGATGCTGGAAAATTAAGTTGTACAATTGGACAAGTGAAAGAAAATCAAATGTTCAATGATTTTGTATCTGATGATGTAATGAGGGTATTTATCAAGTATGTCTTGGGGGACTTGCCAGTGATGACATAAATAACGTTCGCTTGGAGACTCTGTCATTGGAATGCTAAATGTGGTTAATACATCTCCTCTTCAGTCTCAGGTGCAACTGTCAAGGAACTCATTGTATGTGCAGAATTGTTAGATTATTTGCAAGAAGTGGCATTGTGTGCTCAGCATTGTGAGTAAGTAGCAGTATTATGTGAGAGAGAGAAAGCTATAGTCCTATTACTGAGATTTGCTCTGACATAAATGTGGGCTTTCTCAGGTTTTTACAAGATTTTCCAGTGTGAATATAACTAAAGATTTGTTTTGTTTTTAAAGATATTAAATGTGGACTACAATTCTATTTTCATTGATGAATGATGTCATCTTTGGCCACTTAGGTCACACTTTTTAGAAGCTATTCCTTACATGGTAGTTTTCTGATCTTGAATGTAAAGCAGGCTTCTCAAATCTAAGGGATTTATGGCTGTCTCCAGCAGTACTTATAGCAAACATTAACTTAAGATATTCCAAAACTATCATTTAACCAAATGTCTGAAGTGTTGTTTTAAAATACTACCTTGCTTTTTGTCAAATCATCTTGTTTGGGGGTTATTCCTTTTATTTCTTTTGTGTAAATGTAACACAGCTATTTATTTAGCCAAACATAGCTTATTCATGTCACCAGCTGATAATTGGCAAAGCTGTCTTTTATAGGGTGTAGGTGTTCCTTATTCCCTGTTAAGAGTGGCCCCTTTCACTCTGTCCTTTGTATTCAAAGGTCATTGCTTATGTCACTGAGATCAGTGTGGTGAATGCAGATCAGAAGCAATTTGTTCCTTGCATTACTTTCTATAATTGGAAATCAAAATCATTTAATTTGCTCCTGATGGCAACAAGCTAGTATTGTTCACCTTGCAGTACTTACCAGGCTATTAGCAACTCATCTTCTTCAAGAGATCCTCATCACATCTGTTCTGCCTGCCCTGCCCAGATCTACTTGGAAGCTCTTTGCAAGCCTTCTGTTATTTGTCATCGTATATGTCCAACCCTGCAGAGACAGTGTAACACCAGGACTGGCTTCAGTGCTGATGGAATGGCTGTCTTCCAGCTCATTACTCATGACTCAGACCTGATGCATAAAAAGTGTTTGGAAAGTCTTTAAAATTCTATTTATGGTAATTTACATGGCCAGTGTATCTCAGCGACACTGGCCTTTTAAGATGGTGCCTATGCTCCTGTGCTTAGCTGAGTCTTCTGTTGACTGTAATGTTGATTCTCCACTGGACAAAGTAGAAAACTTTCCAAGTGAACTGTGTATATTTTTAATTTGCATATGCTTCAAGAATATGATGCTTCCTTTTGCATTAGACTTCTCCTGCAGCAGTCAGCTCCAATTCAACAATGAGCCTCCAGTTAGCAAAGAACCAGGTCCCTCAAGGAAGAAATTCAGGAGAAAAAAAAGACAAAGCAGCTGCTTTGGTGGCATTGATTACTTCCTGGCAGAGTCTTAGCAGTTGTATAAAGGAGATTACAAACATTTAAATTCATAAGTTATACTGCATATCACATTAGAGTTCCCACACACATATATGAGGAGGTTGGTAGATTGATTCATGTGACCACAGAGGTTGCAAAGTTACATAATGGCCATAGGCAAACTTAGACAGTCAGGGAAACTGGCAGCTGCTTAGTCTGAGAAGCTGGAAGCACCAGAAGAGGAAAAGGATGAGTGTCAAATCTCATTATGAGACTAAGTATACAATAGACCTCAAAAGCATAGCCAGAGCAGGCAACTTGCAAAGTCTGCCAACAATAAAATAAATTGTACAGTTTGAGGAGAGAGAGCATGGGTAAGGAAGGGCTGCTTCTGTCCTCTGCCTTCGAATCCCCTTTGTAACTTGAAGGTAACTTAAAGAGACGTTTCGGTTGCAGAGCAATGAACCAGAATGCAAAAGGCCTTAAACTCACTCTGCAGCGCTGAGAAGAGGAGAAGGACGAAAAGAGAAGAGGCAGAGGAAGGATGAAAGATTAGCTAAATAGTAATGAGCTAAATGTGTCCATCCTGTCCAAAGATGCTTTCCAAACTTCTCCTGAAGCCATCCATGAATTCTTGGATGATGTGAATACTCAGGGGAAAGTCCCTTCTTCGTCTTCCAGGACGATGACCCAGGTCCTGTTGGAGAGGCAAAAGCTTTGACTTGTTGAATTTGCACGTGGTTCTGTGCCATGCTGGTGGATTTTCTGGAAATATGTCCTTGGCTGCCTGGAAAAGTTACTAACAAGGGAATGCCTCCTCTCTTGCCTCTGTAATATAAAATAGGTAAGTATTATAGATATACATACGTACATACATACATACATGAGTTTACCATCATACTAGTTGGCAAAGGAAAAGCACTTAAAAAGAGCAAGGTAAAATTTTTCTGAGCAAGCAAAGATGTATGAATTTATAGTTAATAAGTGAGACACTGTGCTTGTCGTTTCCCAAGCTTATCAATATCCTCTCTCAATATCACACTGAATGTGCTTCTAAACTACTCAATGATGTCTTATTAACCCAACCATGTCTCTTCCAGAAATCCTAATTAGTCTTTGGGGAGGGACTGAGAATCAGTGGTCTAAATTAACAGAATTATCTTCATTAAGACTACAGATCATCCTCTATGCCAAGGGCAGAGGAAGATTGCTTTAATCATTTTGTGAATTGGATGAGTGGGAGGGATTGCCATTCGTTTGCTGTTAGCAAACAAAGAGCGCACGATTTGATATGACTCCTAAAGAGGCAAACAAGATCCATTGGTGAGAGTCAAACCAAGTTCTCAACCTCAACTATGCTGGAAAGAAATCACAGATGGCTTTAGGAGATAGAAATAACTTTTCCACAGAATGAAACACGTACCTTTGAGTGCCCATCTTTCCTGGTCATTTTTGGGGTTCTGTGAGTAGGCCGAGATAGCCTTGATTATCTTAACACTTCCGTAAAGAGAAAAGGCTCACCCTTAACATTTCCTGTATTCTCTAAAACCTTTGTGTCCTGTGAGGCAATGTCTCCTTTAAGAAAAAAAAAAATAATGAACAACTTTCTTTCAACATGGAACTAGATATTGGTGTCATCTCTGACACATAATTATATTCAAATAATTAATTTCCACCATACAATTATATAGCATAGACTCTTTATTATCATCACCATCCTAATGTGCCCTTTAGGATATAGACACTGTAATTACAGTTAAAGGGGAAGGGATTGATGGGCCATTTTAAACTATTCTATAAAATTTTGCCTAAATACTATTATAGTCCTTCAATGCACACAAATTTTAATATAAGATAACCTGGTTATTTAGAAAGTGAAAATGGCTATTTTATAAATGCTTCCTATAAAGCATGATTTGATTCTACTTTTCCATGGAAATAACCTTTTAAAAAGGGGTGTTCTGGTTAGATGTCAAATTAAGAGGGGGGGTATCTGTAAAAACTATGACTCCTATGAAAGAGATCAGTTGGCGTTATCCAGCTCAGAATAAGAACATTTTCCAATAGTACAAAGGAAGATGCTGATAATGACTTTAGTGACAAAGTCCAGAGATAATGTCTAGCTCTGTGAGAGGCTGTAGGAACCTTTTCAGCCCTCACTAAGGCTGATAGTGTGGTTGGCTGCATATTACCCAATTTCTCATCTTCAAATGCCCCCTGTCCCTGAGCACATCAGTCAGTCCTGAGCACTAGCTAAATATTTAAATGCAGAACTTAGTGACATGTCTCCTATCAGCGATGCAAGCTTTCTGAGGGAAGAATAGTCATTCCTATCTACAACTGACAGTTGAGCACCCACCTGATGACAGGCTTTTTGCTTGCCAGTTTCTCTTCAAGTGGCTGGGAAAACTGCCACTAGATTATATGCACCCACAACTTAGGACTAAAGTCTAATTTTAGCTAGACATTTTAGCCAAATGTTTCAAAGATGATGAACCAGGGACAGCTTTCTTTCAATGGGAAACTAGCTATTGATGCCATTTCTGACAGCTTCCTTCCTAAAACTTAATGTTTTACTTAAGGTTTTACTGCTGTGAACAGACACCATGACCAAGGCAACTCTTATAAAGACATTTCATTGGGGCTGGCTTACAGGTTCAGAGATTCAGTCCATTATCATCAAGGCGGGAGCATGGCAGTGTCCAGGCAGGAATAGTACAGGAGGAGCTGAAAGTTCTACCTCTTCATCTGAAGGCTGCTAGCAGAATACTGACTTCCAGGCAGCTAGGAGGAGGGTCTTAAAACCCACGTCCACAGTCACCCTTACTCGAACAAGGCCACACCTACTCCAACAAGGCCACATCTCCTCCTGGTGCCACTCCTTGGGCCAAGCATATTCAAACCATCAGAGAGACAGAGTGTGTGTTTGTTCACATTCTGGTCTAACTACAGGGAGTCATATTCCAACGTCTTCAGTTGGTTGATATGTTGGATAAATACTTTAGTGCAGATTCTTTCATCTCAGTTTAGTCAGTGCTAGAAGTGAGCTCTCATTTCAGAAGACATCACTATCTGCATATTCTTATATTTTATAGCTGTGTCTTGAGAAAGTTTGATTCCCAACTTCCTGAGGAACTGTCATATTGATTTCTATTGTGGCTGTATAAGTTTTCACTCCCACCATCAATGGAGGAGTGTTTGTTCCCTTGTGCCACATCTTTAGCAACATGATCTGTGACTTACATTGTTGATCTTAGCTGTTCTGAGAGGTATAAGATGGAATCACAAAGTACTTTTGATTTGTATTGTCCTGATGGCTAAGGATATTGAATATTTCATTAAGTGTTTCTCAGATATTTGAGGTTCCTCAACTGAGAATTCTCGGTTTAGAGCTGTTACCATTTTTTAATTTGATTATTTTAGGGTTTTTTGATATCTAGCTTCTTGAGTTCTTTATATAGTTTGGATATTAGTCCTCTATTGAATGTGTAATTGGTGAAAATCTTTTTCCATTTTCTAGGCTGCTATGATGTCCTTTGAGTTGTCTCCTGTGCCAACATATTCAAGGCTATTCCCCACTATCAAGTTCAGTGTATTTAGTTTTGTGTTAAAGTCTTTGATCCACTTGATCTTGCATTTTGTGCAGGGTGATAGATATAGGTCCATTTGGATTCTTCTACAGCGTGAACAGCACCATGTGTTGAAGATGTTATCTTTTTTCAAGTGTATAGTTCTGGCTTCTTTATAAAAAAGAAGAAAAAAGGTGTCCATATGTGTTTTATGTCTGGGTCTTCCATTCAATTCCATTGATCAACCTGTCTGTTTTATACCATGCAATTTTATTACTTTAGCTCTGCAGTACAAGTTGAAATCAGGAATGGTGATACCTTCATCAGTCTTTTGCTGTTTGGGATTCTATAAGCTATCCTGGTGGTTTAGGGCTCTTTTGTTTTGGGGGCTGTTTATTTGTTTTCTTTTCTTTTCTTTTGTTTTCATATGAAGTTGAGTATTGTCCATTCAAGGTCTGTGAAAAATAGTATTGTAATTTTGATGAGAATTATATTGAATCTATAAAATGCTTTTGGTAAGATGGCCATTTTTTTTAATGTGAATCCTACTAATCCATGAACATGGGAGATCTTTCCAATTTCTGATATCCTCTTCAATTTCTTTCTTCATGGACATGAAGCTTTTATTATACATGTCTTTCACTTGCTTGGTTAGAGTTATCCCAAAATATTTTATGTTATTTGAGGCTATTGGGAAGGATGTTGTTTCCTTGACTTCTTACTCGGCCCATTTGTCATTTGTCTATAGGAGAACTGTTGTTGTTGTTGATGTTGTTGTTGTTGTTGTTGTTAATCTTATATTCAGCCAATTAGCTGAAAGGTTTTATCAGCTGTAGGAGTTCCCTGGTGGAAATTTTAGGGTCTCTTGTGTATATTATCTTACCATTTGCAAGTAATGATACTTTGACTTCTTCCTTTCCAATTTGCAACCTGTTAGTCCCCTTCAGTTTTTTTAATGCTCTAGATAAAACTTAAGAGTACTATATTGAAAAGATAAGGAGAGAGTGGGCAGCCTGGTCTTGTTCTGAGTTTCGTGGAAATTGCTTTGATTTTTCTTTCCATTTAATTTGATGTTGGTTATAGGCTTCTGTAAATTTCCTTTATTATGTTTAGGTATGTTCCTAACCTCTCCAGGCCTTGTATCATATACCAGTTTTGGATTTTGTCAAAGCCCTTTTCTACATCTAATGAGATGATCACATGGATTTGTCTTTCAGCTTGTTTATATGGTAGATTACATTTACTTGGTTTTATATACTGAATCATCCCTGCATCTCTGGGGTGAAGTGTACTTAGTCATGGTGAATAATCTTCATGTGTTCTTACATTTGCTTTGCAAGTATTTTATTAAGTAATTTTAAAATATATGTTCATAAGGGCAATTTGGTTTGTAATTCTCTTTCTTTGTTGGGTTTTTGTGTGATTGAAAGTTTGGTTTGGTATACTAGTCTAAGCTAACAGCTGTACTCTCTTAGAGTCTGTAAAACATCTGCCCAGTCCCTTCTGGCTTTTAAAGTCTCCATTGAGAAGTCATGTGTAACTCTAATATGTCTGTCTTCATCTATTACTTTGACTTTTCCCTTGCAGCTTTTAATATCTTCTTTGCTCTGTACGTTTATCATTTTATTATTATGTGGTGAGAGTATTTTCTTTTCTGGACCAATCCATTTGGTGCTCTGTAAGCTTCTTATACCTTGATAGCCATGCCCTTCTTTGGGTTAGGAAATTTTTTTCTATGACTTTGTTGAAAATATTCTCTGGTCCTTTGAACTTGGTTTCTTCTCTATTCTTCTTTGATTATTATTAGATTTGGTCTTTTCACAGTGTCCAATATTTCCCTGAATGTTTTGTGTTAGGGGATTTCTTAGATTTAATATTTCCTTTGACCAATGTATTGGTTTTTTCTATCATATTTTCTTCACTGCCTGAGAGTCTTTCTTCCATCTTTTGTATTCTATTGGTGAAGCTTGCCTCTGTAGTTTCTGTTTACATTCCTAAAATTTTTATTTCCAGAATTCCGTTATTTTGTGTTTTTTTATTGCTTAGTATACCCATAAGGAGACTTAGGATCGCACATACAGAGGTACATGAATGAACTGACTTTGTTATTAAAGACAACTCAGCCAACTGAAGAACTATAAGGAATGATTGCATTCTAATACATCTCTCACTCGACAGTCCTCATTTTTCCATTTTCATTGGGGATACTCTAGAAAACCAAAACTGATTCTTCTGGGGAGAGAGTATCTAAGGAAAGAATTCTCTTTCTGGAAAATTTCCCTTAAGTTTAAAGATAATCAGAGGGTTTCCTTGCTGATGAACCACGCTTTGGTGTGGTTTTAGTGACACTTTTCTTCTTAAGTTGGGTGAATCAAAGCTTGGTGTGAATGGAGAGTTGAATGTCAGCCATCATAAAGCGTCATGCTGACAAGACCCCACTCATCCTCCGATGGTTAGGTTCTACCATACCTTTCTCTGTTGTTGTTGTTGTTTTCAAACAGAAGAAAAGCAAAATAAAACTTCCTCATGGATTTGATGGATGTCTGGTCTCCATACCTTACTATAGTAGCTAATACTTTCTTATAATACATAAATGATTAAAAGCAACCCAAGTTTTATTCCCAGAGATAGGAAAACAAAAGCTAAAAATAGTAGTTTTGGATATTGATCTTTGAAATTTCTTGAAAACAGTACATAAATTACTTCACAGTGGGATGTTCCATTCTCTCCCTAGAGTAATCTGGTTGTTCCAAAATAAAAACAGTAGAAAACAAATAAAAGTGAAAGTCCCCTATCCAATATTTTTATTTTTGTCTCAGCTTCAATTTCCAGAACTTATTATATATCATATTTACAAAATAATGACTCTTGTGAATTTTCACCTTTTTTCTTTTCCTTGTAAAAACTCTTCGTTCAGTAAAAGATATACAACACACTTCTCTTCCGATAACCCAGGTCCCCACCTCCCAACTGGGAGTGACAGAAGAGGATCTGGCACACCACATTTTCTCATGCTGAAGATCTTAGCATAAGGTGTTGGCTGGAGTCCCAGCTTCTGGAGGTCCCTTTACCAGCTGGCACTCTTGGTGCCAAAAGACTATTGACCTATACCCAGCACTTGCATCTGAGTTGATGTCTACTTAGGGATGTTTTTAATCTTGTAATCAGTGATTTTCTCCAGTCTTAATATAGCTAAAGTTTATGCCCATTCATTTTTAACATCTGTTACATGTAGCCAAAGGTTTGAACTTCTTTTTTCAGTTTTTAATTATTGTATTTTTATTAGATATTTCCTTCATTTACATTTCAAATACTATCCCCAAATCCCCTATATCCTCCCCCCAACCCTGCTCCCCAACCCACCCCATTCTGCTTCCTGGCCCTGACATTCCCCTATACTGGGGCATATGATCTTCTCAAGACCAAGGACCTCTCCTTCCATTGATGGCCGGACTAGGCTATCCTCTGTTATATATGCAACTAGAGACACAGCTCTGGGGGTTACTGGTTAGTTCATATTGTTATTCCTCCTATAGGGTTGCAGACCCCTTTAGGTCCTTGGGTACTTTCTCTAGCTCCTTCATTAGGGGCCCTATGTTCCATCCAATAGATGACTGTGAGCATCCACTTCTGTATTTGCCAGGCATTGGCATAGACTCACATAAGAAAGCTATATCAGGGTTCTGTCAGCAAAATCTTGCTGGCATATGCAATAGTGTCTGGGTTTGGTGGTTGTATCTGGGATGGATCCCCAGGTGAGGCAGTATCTGGATGGTCCATCCTTCTGTCTCAGCTCCATCTCTGTAACTCCTTCCATGGGTATTTTGTTCCCCATTCTAAGAAGGAACGAAGTATCCACACTTTGGTCTTCCTTCTTCTTGAGTTTCATGTGTTTTGCAAATTAGGTATTCTAAGTTTCTGGGCTAATATCTGCTTATCAGTGAGTGCATATCATGTGTGTTCTTTTGTGACTAGGTTACCTCACTCAGGATGATAACCTCCAGATGCATCCATTTGCCTAAGAATGTCATGAATTCATTGTTTTTAATTGCTGAATAGTACTCCATTGTGTAAATGTACCACATTTTCTGTATCCATTCCTCTGTTGAGGGACATCTAGGTTCTTTCCAGATTCTGGCTACTATAAATAAGGTTACTATAAACATAGTGGAGCATGTGTCCTTATTACAAGTTGGAACATCTTCTGGATATATGTCCAGGAGAGGAATTGCTGGATCTTCCGGTAGTGCTATGTCCAACTTTCTGAGGAACCGCCAGACTGATTTCCAGTGTGGTTGTACAAGCTTGCAATCCCACCAGCAATGGAGGAATGTTCCTCTTTCTCCACATCCTCGCCAGCATCTGCTGATACCTGAACTTTTGATCTTAGCCATTCTGACTGGTGTGAGATGGAATCTCAGGGTTGTTTTGATTTGCATTTCCCTGATGATTAAGGATGTTGAACATGTTTTTCAGGTGCTTCTCAGCCATTCGGTATTCCTCAGTTGAGAATTCTTTGTTTAGCTCTGTACCCCATTTTTGTTAGGGTTATTTGATTTTCTGGAGTCCATTTTCTTGAGTTCAATATATATATATATATATTGGGTATTAGTCCCCTATCTGATTTAGGATTGGTAAAGATCCTTCCCTAATCTGTTGGTGGCCTTTTTGTCTTATTGACAGTGTCTTTTGCCTTACAGAAGCTTTGCAATTTTATGAGGTCCCATTTGTTGACTCTTGATCTTACAGCACAGGCCACTGCTGTTCTGTTTAGGAATATTTCCCCTGTGCCCATATCTTCAAGGATTGTCCCCACTTTCTCCTCTATAAATTTCAGTGTCTCTGGATTTATGTGGAGTTCCTTGACTCACTTGAGCTTTGTACAAGGAGATAAGAATGGATCAATTAACATTCTTCTACATGATAACCGCCAGTTGTGCCAGTACCATTTGTTGAAAATGCATCTTTTTTCCACTGGATGGTTTTAGCTCCCTTGTCAAAGATCATGTGACCATAGGTGTGTGGGTTCATTTCTGGGTCTTCAATTCTATTCCATTGGTCTACTTGTCTGTTGCTGTACCAGTATCATGCAGTTTTTATCACAATTGCTCTATAGTACAGCTTTAAGTCTTCTACCTGTTTAACAGTGCTTTCCTGCAATTCCTTGAGGGTTTTTTGTGCTTCCTCTTTAAGGGCTTCTACCTGTTTAGCAGTGTTCTCCTGTATTTCTTTAAGTAAGTTATTAATGCCCTTCTTAAAATCCTCTACCAGCATTATAAGATATGATTTCAAATCCGAATCTTGCTTTTTGGGTGTGTTGGGGTATCTAGGACTCACTGTGGTGGACGTACTGGGTTCTGATGATGCCCAGTGGTCTTGGTTTCTGTTAGTAAGATTCTTTTGTTTGCCTTTTGCCTTCTGGTAATCTCTGGTGTTAGATGTTCTAGCTGTCTCTGGCTGGAGCTTATTCCTCCTGTGATTCTTTAGCCTCTGTCAGCACTCCTGGGAGTCCAACTCTCTCCTGAGTCCCAGTGGTCAGAGCACTCTCTGTAGGCAAGCTCTCCTCTTGCAGGGAATGTGCCCAGAAGTCTGGAGCTCAGATCCATCTCCTGATTCCTGGGGTCAGAGCCCTCCCTAGAAGCTGACTCCCCTCTGACACAGAAGGTGCCCAGGGGTCTGGGTCTTAGCTCTGCCTCCTGGCTGAGGATGAAGGCCTGAAGGGACCCTGTCCAAGAAGCTCTGTTGCTTCTGTGGCCCATGTGCTCTCCTGAGTAGACTGGTCTCATTGGTCCCAAGATTCTGGGTGTCCTAGGGCCTGCAGCATTCGCACCTAAGATGGCGTGGGGCTGGTGCTGACAGGAATGAACCCCAGCCACTGACTCGCTTTAGGAATGTAGTCTGATGGTTTTTAGCAAGGTAGGGGAGATGTGGGAGAAGAGGAAGCCTGTCAGAGTCATGGTTACCATTCTCTAACTAGTTAAGAGTCCTGCAAGGAACTGCATAAACTATTGATACCCCAGATGCATTATATTATTTGATCTAGAATGCAGTATGGACCCTACAAAACTACTTATAAGATTCCATTGGGTAACTGTGGCTTAAAGCTGCTGTTTCTGTTTACAATCAGGTTTAGGACATTTCAAGAAAAAGAATGCTACATTTTTACAATTTTAGTTTCTAATCCCAATGCATGGTCAGTTCAAAAGAAAGTCTTCTCTGCCTTTTATGAACTGCAGTATCTTTTAGAAGAGAATGCTGACCACAGAACCATGATATTTTCCATGGGAAACTGAGAAATCTGTTAAGGGCCTGGTAAGCCAACATGGCTCAGATTCAAGCATTATTATTAGTGGATGTCATCTTTGCTGAATGTTACCTATAGCCACTGATAAAATATTTCACATTTCTGAATTGTTATTTGTCAAAATAGCATATCATTTATATCACAAATTAGTTAAAATACTAATCATCAAGTGTCACTTTCCACACCAAATATATATTTCACTGGTGTGGTCATAAATTACAGTTGCAGTGTTTGAGGCTTTCTAAAGGACTGTGAGCCCTGAACTGAGAAGTGATTGATCTTATAGCCACAGATGGAAAACCTCCTCCACACCTGTCACTCAAACCTCTTATCCCAGCACTCTGACTGCAGAGGCTCAGAATTCTTTACTAGACATCTTTAACCCCACAGCCCCTCCCCCAGGAGCCCTTTGACCCAGTCACTCACTGCCAAGAGCACAGGCACATAAATAGTGTGGGATGATTTTGAGAATGTTGCCTCACTAAGGCAGAGATGAGCCTCTGTCCACCCTGAGGACACAACAGCTAGCATCTGAACAAAGACATTACTTAGTGCTACTTTCTTCAGGCACCAAACTGAACATTGATGATGCCCGGGACAACAGGAAGGCTCCTGGGTACCCAGTAGCATGCACCAGTCAGCAGGAGGAATCTCTTTATCCTTAGCTGTAGAGCTGCTCTAAGAGCTGTGAGGGATGGAAGCTGGGAGGCACACTCTCCTACTGCCTGCTTCCCTTTGGGACACTCTGTCTCCTCATTCCCTGCTGCTTATGTGTCTATCATCCATCCTGGTGGGTTTCCAGTCTGGACCAAACATAAGCATCACCTGGGGGAGCTTTTAAACTATAGGAATCCCACACTTCACACCAGATCAATAAAACAGAGAACTCTAGCCACAGGCATTTTTTAAAAACTGCACTTTTGGTTTTGAAAAATATCAGTTACGGAGAATCGCTGGCCCATCTCTCTCCTCCATCATACCATGTCCCCTGTGAATTTACCAAACCCTGTTTTCACTCTGATAACACCATAAAAATGTTATTCCCATCATATGGTCTAGATCTTCCATGCGGCTTAGCCTGTGGAGACACGCACAGCCTGGGCTGTTTGATACCTGGCATCTGCAGAGCTATCAAATGGGCTAGCTAGTCACTTCCTGAAAAAACATTACAGCAGAAACAGCTCCAGGACAGGACTTAGTAGTTTTAACTCCCATTTTATTTTCCTAACCTATTTTGATTCACAAAAACAATTTTGCAGAGCAATAAATCTAGTGGTTAATTTTTCTTCCTACTTTTTTGCCATTTTTTTTTAATAAAAGGAAAACAAAGGACAAAAATGAAGTGAATTGTGGCAGGGGTGGACTGTGGGCTGTGGCAAGGGTGGGCTGTGGTGAGCATGGGTTGGGTGCATAAGATACAGATGTATAAAGGCAATGAGCACTTGGAATAGGAGTGAGGCTGCAGGGGCGTCCCTCATCCTACAGGACTCTGTGTCAGAGACCTCCGTGCCTGGTTTACGGAGTGACTGTTTCATTTAGCACCAACTGTTGTATGCACTCCTAGAAACTGAAGATACTTACTAGGATAGGAAATAAACCTCCAGGGCCCGCCTAATAACTTGAAAGAGTTGTAACTATTGTATAAGTTCTCTATGTTGGATGAGGGGGTAAGGATATGTGTATGTAAGAATGAGAGAAGATGTGCATATGCAGGCATATATGCATTTTCTGTGGATAGGGGAATGTGTGAGTGCTCGTGCACATGTGCACAGGTTAGAAGTCCACTGTGGGTGCCATTCATCAAGAGTCATCCACCTTGAGTTTTCTTCTTCCTGTTTGGTTGAATTGTTTGGGAGACAGGATCTGTCAAGGGAACCTTCAGGTCACTGATTAGGCTGGGTTATCTGGACAGTGAGCTCCAGGTTCCTCTGCCCCAGTACTGGCAATGCAAGTGTACGCCACTATGCCTGGCTTTATATGTAGTGCTGTGTACTGAACACAGGACATCCTGCTTGCAATAGCAAATTCTTTGCCAACTGAGCTTTCTCCTCAGCCCAAAATTGTACCTTTAGTTCTTTCCTTGGACTCTCTGCTTCTCCTGCCCCACGTTTACTGGCAGTGTCCCAAAATAGCCTTGGCCTCAAGTGATTGTATCTGACTCCAGTCAAGATCTGAAAACTGAATCTGTAAACCTGGGGGTGGGAATAGAGAGAGGATTGTTTCATTTGTTTTGGTGGCCAGAGCCTCTACCAGTTGGGAAGTAAGCCTTGGTGAATGACTGTGAGACTTACTTGGGCTAACTAACTCCTCTGTCCCCATCTTTTCCATCCAAGAGCAGGTGGCAAAGAGATCTGCCACAGGAAGCCTGGTGGCTACAACAAACAAACAAATGAACAAACAAAAAGCCAGCCCAGGTTGATTTGACTCTTCCCCCTGTCTCTCAGGAGGTAAGGGAAACAGGAAGTCCTGGAGCTCTTCTGAGAAACTCAAGGGCGGGGTCTGAATCTTAACTTTCTCCAAACAATGGGCAGGCAACACATTTAACCTATCTTTGCCCCAGTGTTCCCAGTCATAAAATACGTTGACTTAGTGTCCGAACTAAATGAGACAACATGCAAAATGCTTAAACTCAATATTGATACACATACAATAGATGATCGTTGTTGCTATTGCTAAGAGTTTAAGAAACTTTTTCAATTTGTTTTTTTCTTTTCTTTTTCTGTTTCCCCATATTGAAGAATTAGTATCAATCATTTTGTATGGCAGGGTTAGTGGGATGAGTTGAAGAATCAACTCACTGAATCAGTCACTCAATTCCTGGTGCACACCTGGAATCCCAGCATTTAGGAAGTAGAGGGAAGAAAATATTAAGTTCCAGGTCACCTTGCAATCTATAGCAGACTTTGGCTAGAATAAAAAGAGAGGAGGTATACAAAAATGTTTAAAGGGAGAACCAAAAGAACACCAAAAATAAACAGTTAAACCAAAATCATTAATCAAAGAACAAAGCCTTGAAGCTGTTTCTCTTTCCCAAGAACACCCCAAGACAAAATATCCAATATTGTTGGGAGGAAGGCATGCAGCCTGGGAAAGACCAGAACATACGTAAACAATTACACCAAAAAAAAAAAAAAAAAAGAATTGAAAATTCAACAATAGACCCAGTATATACATCAATGAGAGGACAGGCCCTTGGTCTTGTGAAGGGCCCCGGTGTAGGGGAATTCCAAGACAGGGAAGCAGGTGTCGGTGGGTTAGTGAACAGGGGGAGAGGGAATGGAATAGGGGAATATTTGGAGGTCAAATAAGGAAAGGTGATAAAATTTGAAATGTAAATAAAGAAAATATCTAATAAAAATTTATATACAGCAAAATGACAGTGTATATCAATAGGATGAACTAGTCAACAAACAATGTGTATAAATATGTACAATAATTGTATGTTAACAATAATACTTTAAATATTTAAGAAGACAGAAATACTTGATCATTCCATATCATATCCATCTTAAAATATCACACTATGCCTTATAATTTTGCATAATTAAAGTAATAATTATTTTAAGTGGTGTTAGGACAATTTAGTGCAATTTAGGAAAAATAAATTTGACTCCTGCCATACCATGCATGTTCAAAGGAATAAGGTCGCGTTTAAAAAAAGGGTATGCACGAAGCTGGGAGATGGCTGAGCTGTGCAAGTGTGAAGACCTAAGTTCAAATCCCCAGATCCTCAGAGCCCACACAAAAGTCAGCACAACGCAGTGAACATCTGTGAACCCAGGCTCTTTATAGCAAGATGAGAGGTCAAGCCAGGGGGTCCCAGGGGCTTGCAGCCCAGGCAGCCTGACAGGAACAGAGGTCTTAAGCTTGGTGCAAGGTGGATTTAGACAACTGAAATTCTCTGCCTTCCACATGCATGTCATGGTAAGCACTGACCAGAACATACACACACATCACACATATACTGTACACAGTGTAAAGTAATTTTAATTTTAAGAAGAATCTATACATAAAATGATCTAGAAGTGCAGTCACCAGAATCCTAAGCTAGTGCGTGGGTTCCTGTTTTTATTCTCTGTGATGATTTGTGCCTTTTGATTAAGGAGAAAGGCCAAGTAGTGCCATTCTGGTGCACACCTGGAATCCCAGCATTTAGGAAGTAGAGGGAAGATAATATTAAGTTCCAGGTCACCTTGCAATCTATAGCAGACTTTGACTAGAACAAGAGAGAGGAGGTATATACAAATGTTTAAAGGGAGAACCAAAAGACCACCAAAAATAAACGGTTAAACCAAAATCATTAATCAAAGAACAAAGCCTTGAAGTTTTAGAAGCTAGCTTGTCTTTTTTTTTAATGACAAAAGGTAGTTTAAAAATATTAAATAATATTAAAGCAAAATAGATGTTTCCTATTGTGAGTTTAACATCAATGAATAATTAATAAAAGTTCTGATATATTTAAATAAATGCAACTTGAAGAACTTCTCGTAGGAAAACTACCTTAATCAAAATCAAACTTTAAACAACAAAACAGGGGAAATATTTGTAACTTAGACCACAGACAAAAATCTACTTTTTAATGTATGAAGAACTCCTAGAAATAAACAAGGGAAAGTGAAGTAGAAAAAAACAGGCAAAATATTGATGAAAATAATACAAAAAGAATTACTAGTGACTTACAATAAGAAGTAAATTCAAAATACACTGTGAAAACATTTTTATCACATCAGATTAACAAAATTTCACAAATGTCATGGTTTATTAAGGCCATTGATGAGGCTGTGGAGAGATATTTCCATGTATACTTTATGCAGAGATAATTAGCTCAATACCAATGAATACCCTTGGCTATCAGACTTCAACTACACACATCCTTTGGTCTTATAATCGAAGTTCTAGAAAATTTTCCTACAGATAGACTAGAACATCTACACAAGATACTTATTTGTTTAGTTGCTGGACATGTAGAATGTTATAAACTAAATTTTCATCAGGCAGGAGTAGTTATGTTTATGACACCCTTGTACACTAGAATATAGGGCAGCTGTGAGTAAATATAAGTCAGGTGGATGAAGATTATAAATGCTGGGACTGAGTGAGAGAGGGGGATGTGGCAGGGAGAGATAGCGAGAGCAGGTACCTTTGTAGTTACTTGACTTTGCTTTAAATCTCTCTGGGCATCTAGAAACTGATCCCATTTGCTGTTACTTATTAGTGAAAGAAGAGCAAATGGACAGACAAGCCGAGCTGGGAGAGAGTATGTAATATCAACATCGGAGTTCATTTCTGAGCCATACAAAGTATTACACCCTAACCAAAAGTTTCAATAGCTACATCATTGAAAAATAAACCTAGACATAATGTGTTGAACCACTGTGCGTTTGCATACAGTTTTCAAAATAAAATAAAAGGATCTGGGAGATGGGCACTTGGATAAAAGGACATACAAACATGGGAAGCTGAGTTTGAAACCCAGAAGCCATGCACAGCTGGGGACAGCAATGTGCGCCTGCAGTACCAGTGCTCTCTCTGATGGGGACATGAAAGGCAGAAACAGCAAAAGGAGGTCGAGGGCCAGCTTGGCAGTGAACAAGAAAAAGATCCCATCTGAGACATGGTGGAAAGAAATCTCTGGATTCCAAGGCTGACCTCTGACATCCTCAGGCACCAGCTCACACATGCACACATACCAAACACACAAACACATACAAATATGCACATACATACATACATAGGCACAAAATTCAAACAAGTGTCCTATGACTTTGTTAACTTAGTACTAATCTTGGCCTGTTTGGGCCATCTACATCCCCCACAGCCCTAATCCTCAGCGAACTCTTTCCATATAAATTCATTCTTCACTAGACTGTACTAAGAACTAGACTGACTCAATGCCTGACTTTCTCACATAAAATATAATTACCTGGTATTTAAAACAAATCCAATTCCATGATGAATTCTATGTCCCCCAAGAATCTCTAGAAAAAAAAAGTGTAAAGTAATTCTGTGAGAGAAATAATTTATAAGCACGGCAGAGGGACATGTTGCCAGCCTGATGGGAAATGAAGGCACTCTCCTGACGGAGTCATGGAGTGGGTTTTCTGAAAGCAGAATCTTCCCACAGGCATGCTCTTTGGAATCAGGCTGTTAATTTTCTGAAGAGCCTCTCTTCAGCTACTTGGGCAGGATTCAGGCCTGGGCAGGATTTCAAGCACTGCCTCTTCCTGAGTAACCAAGAATGAAGTAGGACGTCTCTCTGACCTCATATCCTAGGCGTGGTGCTTTATATTCATTAGCGACATGATTGGGTTTGAAATCATCTAGGAGCTAGAGAAAGCACCCAAGGAGCTAAAGAGATCTGCAACCCTGTAGGTGCAACAATATTATGAACTAAGCAGTACCCCGGAGCTCTTGACTCTAGCTGCATATGTATCAAAAGATGGCCTAGTCGGCCATCACTGGAAAGAGAGGCCCATTGGACACGCAAACTTTATATGCCCCAGTACAGTGGAACACCAGGGCCAAAAAGTGGGAATGGGTGGGTAGGGAAGTGGGGGGGAGGCTATGGGGGACTTTTGGGATAGCATTGGAAATGTAAATGAGGAAAATACCTAATAAAAATATTAAAACAAAAAAGAAAAGAAATCATCTAGGAGACACACTTCTGGGCACATCTGTGCAGAGGTTCCAAAGAGTTTAATGGAGGAAAGAAGACCCACCCTGTATGGGCAGCACCCCAAGGGCTGGGGTCCCAGACTCAGCAAGAAGAGGGGGCAAGAGGAAGGCCAGCATTCATCTCTCTCTCTCTGCTTCCTAACTAAGGATGTAGTGTGACCAGCCACCCTGTTCCTCGTCCATTTAGCCTTCTCTGCCATGAGAGCCTACAATCCCAATCTGTGAGACAGAACACATCCCTTCTGCTTTTAGTTGTTTCTATCAGGTGTTTTGTCCAGCAATGAGAAAAGCACGTGATACGCCTGGAAGACGGAATAATGCTGTTCAGTTGCAGTCTGATGCTGGGACAGATACCACAGCCAAGAGCAACTTAGGGGAGAACGGGAATTATTTAGCTTACACTCCCAGATCACAGTCTATCACTGAAGGAAGGGGAGGACCTCAAGGAGAAACCGAGGAAGGACTTGTTGCTATTCCATGCAATGGTACTTCCAGCCAGGGAACTCACTCACAGCCAAGAAAATACAGCAGACACGACAGAGAAATGTTGCCTACTGGTTTGTTCATACAGGCTTCTGCTTGCTAGCTTCCTTATGCAGTTGAAGAGCATGAATGGAACTTCATTCATGCCAACTGAATGGTACTACCCACGGTGGGCTGGGCCCTCTCATGTCAATTAACAATCAAGACAGTCTTTTTTTTTTTTTTTCTTTTTTGACAGGGTTTCCCTGCATAGCCCTGACTGTCCTGGAACTCACTTTGTAGACCAGGGTGGCCTTGAACTCAGAAATCTGCCTGCCTCTGCCTCCCATGTGCTGGGATTAAAGGCGTGCACCACCACACCCGGCTTCAAGACAGCCTTAACAGAGATGATCACAGGCCAGTCTGACCCAGCCAATCTCTTCATGTGGCTCTAGGTTGTGTTAAGCTGAGAGCGAAGGCTGATGCAAAGCTTAAGTAACTTAGGCAGAGGAACAACTCCAAATCCAGATGCACAGTGCATGCATCAGTAAGCTAGCTAGTCCATTTATAAGCATATATTTTAAAGATTGGCAGCTGCTCATAGAGGACTCTAAGATTTCTGTGTACCATTAGCCTTCTCTACATTGTCAGTCACGTGATTGCAAATGCAGGAAAATAGCAATATATGTGCACATCGAGGAATGATGAGTTGTGGTTTGTTTCTGTGGCATAGAATACAAGAACTGGCAAGAGGAGGAAAAAGAATCAGAACCCACTGGCTGTATCATCTGGTTCCCACTGGGAAAATAGATGCTACATTCAGTACGATTGTTTTAACTGGGAATACTCTCCAAGTTCACTGGTAATGTGCATTGTACTAAAGCAAATTATGTGGACTGTCATGTATTATGCTTGTCCTAATCAAACATGAACATACAGAGGACTATGCTATTGAATGTGTATGTGACCTACATCATTAGTCACTGAGTAGACATTCTCCAAGTATATGTTCAGAAGACAGCAAGGAAACGTAAATTTCCAACTCACTATTAATAGAAAGTGCTTCTTTTAGCCTGGTGGTAGTAACACACACCTTTGATCCCTGTTCTGAGGAGGCAGAGACAGGCAGGTATCTGTGAGTTCGAGGCCCAGCTTGTGAAAGGAAAGGAAATTCTTCTTTTATTTAGTCTGAGTACCAGACACTGAGGTGAATTTGCCCTGTGTCAGCCCCACCCTCCACTCTCCAGGCACTTCTGATGCAGGGACACAAGGAACATGAGTTCTGCAAATGTAAACAGGCAGTGTTTATCCCAGAATCATGTGTCAAATCCTAGGACAAGCTCCAAGGTGCCATAATTGCCTTCCATACCTAGGACTGTTGTGACATGCAGGGCAGATGCCCTACTACCTACTCTTTCATTTATTCTAAGGGCAACACACCAGATTCCCTTTTGCTATTGGCAATATAATAATTGAAACTATGAGTTGTTCATTTGAGTTTTCAAGAAGGGGAAATCCATCTGTAAGGATCGACATTCACACCACACACACACACACACACACACACACACACACAGTTCGGAAATGTTAATGAAATCTGAGATATCACACATACATGTTTAGAAATGTTTGTGTAATCTTAGCTATTTCACACACACACATAAATATACATTGTTTAGAAATGTTTGTGTAGCTGAGCTAGCACACACTCCATTACCAATGCAGAACAGTTCTGAACTTCTGAACAGTGGATTTGGCTTGAGCTACTGATTGCCATCTGAAGAAAACATTCTTTGAGCCTCCAAGGAAATGTAGGGAACTAGACTTGACCTAAGCATGGGTTCTCCAGCATCTGGAAGGAGCCTGGTCTGTTCCTTCGGCCCCACTGCCCGCATCAGACACTCATGTGCTTTCCCACACAGCCATCCATCTCACTCGAGAAGCAGTCAGCCAGGGAGACTCAACGGGTCTTAATAGTTTCCATTCTAAGAACTTCACAGAGCCTGTGTGAGGATTCCCTTTGTCCTCTGCTTTTCCTCATTGCCCTGTTGACCAAAGTTCCGCACATATTTCTTATGTTGCCTTAGGAAAAGTGAGGAAGAGAAATGAGCAACATTTGAAACAGGAAAGCAAATCTTTCCTAGACGGCCTACAGCAGCCATTTGCCAACAAACCCAGTAGCTACACCCGAGGGACAGAGTTGAGAAGGGTGAAGAGTCAGCGAACTACTTTCAAGGCCCCTAGAGAACTCCTGGTTCTCAAGGCAGCCTGAGTGGAGAAGACTGTCCATTCTTCTCAAAGATGCAGATGGTTTTGAGACAGATGGGCAGTGATTAAATTAGATTGAGTTCTATTGGCAGTACTACCAGACTTCCCAGGAAGGCTCCAGCGAGCTGACTAAAGTGAAATGCCTCTCAGAGATCTTGATGTCTGCTCTCAGCTTTGTACTGACCTGTCTTGGTCATTTCTGAGTCACAGATCAAAGTGTGGGGATAATTATCTCCGAAGGACAATCTCTTCAGTGCAGGGAGCCTTTGG
This sequence comes from Mus caroli, assembly GCF_978045245.1. Classification (NCBI taxonomy): domain Eukaryota; kingdom Metazoa; phylum Chordata; class Mammalia; order Rodentia; family Muridae; genus Mus; species Mus caroli. The sequence goes on from NW_028227259.1 coordinate 21,254,034, forward strand.
CAGAGTACTGAGCATATATCATTCCATCATATATCGTTCCAATTCTTGGGTTGCTTATGTTCTCAACAAAGATGCTGATTGCTGTGTGCACTGTGTGCTTGCTGACACACACTCACTATGTTCAGGAGCTCCTAAGGACCTGTTCATGAACGCACTAAGTAACGATTCTTCCTCAGTTCTGAGACACAGCTCTCAGGCAAGATGTTCTATAACATCTTCTTTCTCCAATCCTGCCCCAAAGGGTAATCTGCCCCGTAAATTGAAGGATCTTTCATGATAATTCTTCCCATCTGAGGCTATAAAGATGTAAGGGTAAGGCAAATCTTGGTAACGTCACTGACGTCACTCCAGATGGAGACCAGGCTTCTTTTATGACAGTCTCTCTCAAAGGCATGATCATGTACAATACAAGAAATACAGTTTGGATGGTGCTTATGTTATGCCAGTCCTGACATATGTGCTGGTCATGCCATCTACTTGAGTCTCTCAGCTGCTGCCTGTGTAATGAGTCTCACCACACAGTCAGGCCTTAAAATTAGCTCTGCTTGCTCAGACCGCAGCCACACCATCTGAGCCATGGCGCTGTGTTCTTTATGACAATGGAGTACTGCTTCACAGGGAACATGTGGGAATATGTCATCCTATGTTTAACACATCTTGCTAAGTGCCCCACCAAGAAACATCAGGATCTGCGTAGAGAAATCCTGCTTGGGTCTTTCAAGTTCAGTCTTGGTTGTCTTCACCCCTTGGCTGCTGTGATGGTTTGTATATGCTTGGCCCAGGGAGTGGTACTCTTAGGAGGTGTGGCCTTGTTGGAGTAGGTGGGTCACTGTGGGTGTGGGCTTTAAGACCCTCATCCTAGCTGCCTGGAAGCCAGTATTTTGCTAGAAGCCTTCAGATGAAGATGTAGAACTCTCACCTCCTCCTGCACATTCCTGCCAGGATGCTGCCATGCTCCCATCTTGATGATAATGGACTGAACCTCTGAACCTGGAAGCCAGCCCTAATTAAATGTTGATTTTATAAGAGTTGCCATGGTCATGGTGTCTGTTCACAGCAGTAAGACCCTAACTAAAACAGCTGCTACTCTAGTGGGTTGATGGACAGCACCATTGAGATAGTGCTTTCCTGCTCTTGCAATCCAGGAGCCAAGAGAGAGCTTCACTGTGCTGAGGAGTCATACATTTGCAGGCAGAATTCACTTTAGTCCATCAATTTGAAGAGCTTAGAAAGGCTCTGAGTTGTGTTTTAGGAATGAAATGTACCTTCAAGGACCCAAAGAACACATAAAGTGCAGGGTGCCTGTTCGAGAATGTTAACAGATAAATGAAGGAAATAAATCAGATCTGTCCACACACATGCACACTAAATATATTAAATAACATTTTTTTTAAAAAATTAAGCATCTAAATAAGCAACTTCAAGGAGTCAGGTAGGTCAACAGGAAAACAGGAAGAGTGCTTCTGTGTTCTGAATTGGAATCTGGAGTTTTCATGAGGGACTCTACTTAAAATGCTTTCAACGAACGGTGTCATGGAATCCAAGGCCTTACATTCAGATGGGCAGTCCTTGGTCTACATGGTCTACATGAGAAACCAGAATGTCTGAGAGCTGTTGACAGCAGGTCTCTCTGCAGAACCCTCACATTACTTCAGTGAGCATCCTGACTAGAGCTAAAAGCACTTCTCTAGCACCCACAAGCAAGAGAGAAAGCTTTGTCATGATGGCTTCTTTAACCCCCCCCCCCCCCCCGCAAGCAATCAGTTCCAGTAGAAGGCTTACTGGGAGAAACACAGCCATGAGAAGACACGCCCATAGTTGCCCACATAGAGGGAATGAGTTACAATCAGGTGCCCTGAGATATAGTCAGTGGACTGTAGAAGCAGTGTGTAAAGGAAAGTCTATCATTAAGCCTCCATAGCGTGAGAATGGCTTCCTCAGGGACAGATGGTGCAGTATTCCGCATGAGCATATGCATTTCCAGTAGCCTCAGAGGATGCTGGAGACCCCATAGATATGGCCCCCCATGGAAGAGGCTCACCAATAGACAGCATCCATGTGGAGCAAGAGTACAAGGAACAACCGCTCCTCCATGCTTCCTCTTCCTTAGCAGATAGTCCTGTCTAGGAGATCCCACTAATTCCCAGCTTACTAGGTCTGCAAGCATTTTACACAGTGAAAACAATGACCATGGCTATCCCTAAGCAAAATTAAAGTAGCCCATTGCAATTAATGAAGTGAGGCTGAAAGCATTGCTTCTTCTAGTCCTCCTCGGCACTATGGCCTGTGAGCTTCAGAAAGTCTTACAGCCTGATGAAGAAGAATGTTCATGCTACAAGCTACTGGCTGGCCACCATTTACTTTCATTTAAAAAATAAAAACAAAACAGTTTGGTGAGTAGATACTCAAACAGGTGAGAACTGAGTGGCACCCTGGAATCCTGGAGGTATGCAAAAGAAACCAATGGCAGGAGAAAGGAAAGAGCTTGTAAAAATGAAAACAGGTGACCACGGAGAGTGTTTTGAAGATTCTATGGAACACCACAGTAGAATCTGTCAAATGAATGATTCATGTTATCAGGGAGTAGTTTGGCTTAAAAAAAAATACATCAGACTTCTCAGTGTGAGTGACTTGATTCAGTGTGAGTTTGTCTCCATCTTAAAGGATTTTTAAGAGTGTCATTAACCATCTTCATGTGACATCAGGGTCACTTCATAGTGAAGCAGTGGGGCAAGGGAGCAGCCACCACAAAAATAAGCCAGGCTGCATAGCCCAGAGGGGCTGTGGAATGAGTGAATTTGGAGCAAGCCATAGAGAGGAGTTATCAAATCTTTGAATAGTGGATGCAGGCTGCAGTTTAATGGACCTGCTGAGAAGCATGATCCATGTTTGACGTGATTTCTTTCCATGACCTCAAACTTCAAGCTTCATCAAGCTCAAAACCTGGTAGACATTTGGACAAAGATTTGATTGCCTGGAATGCTTTCTACTGGGATTTTGAGGTGAAGATCTTTAAGAATAGAATAGCTGCCAGAGCTTGCTCGCTCTGATCTGTGTGAACCCAAGGTGCTCAAAGGATTAACAAGGCTCCATCCCCCACCCCAGAACCATGACTGCATTCAGCCCCCATTCCCAGGGGCCTTTGCACCTGCCCTGTGGTACATCTGTGCCTGGCAGTGAATCAAATCCTTATCTTGGCCCTTGCCCTTGGCTTGCTGAGTACAAAGGAAAGTGGGGTGGGTGCCTCTTTTGTTTTCCATGCAGGCGTGGTTGAGTTTCTGAGGGCTCCAGCAACATAATTATTTTACAGGCATATACAGAAGAGGGGGACTGACTTGAGCCAGGTATTCATTGGCATGTTTGTCTCCCGAGTCTGTGTTATAATGATACATTTCCGGTTTCACAGTCTATCCTTCTAGCCTATATGATCACTATGATCTTGCCCATGAAGCACATGCAAGAGAACATTCTAGAGTACCTCTGTCCCTCATTAGTGGTGAGCTAGGAAAAGTGAGTAACCCATCGGAGCCTCGAGTTGTTGATTTATAAGATGGTTCTTATTCTAGACTCAAAGGTTGTTGTGAGGATTAATGATTTCATATATGTAAAGTCCAGAGCATGGTATAGAGCCTCAGTGGATGCTGGTTATCTATATTCACCCATAAGGCTTACGAGTTTTTATAAGCTATGGAGGAAGAGGGGAAATCTGCATGTCTAAGTGTCTGAATGTCTAAGATGACTACTAGCTTAATAGAGGAAGGAGCATTCAATAGGGAAAAAAGACTGGGACAGAAATTGGTGTCAGTGACCACACACCCAGTAGGAGGCCCAGGAGGGACCACAGAACCAACGTCTAAAACCAGAGACTGCTCCTAAAGTTTTCCTCTGAAACACTGGATAGTAAATATTCTAGGCCATACACAACCTTTTGTATTATCTTTTTATTCTCTTATCAGCCCTTTGAAAATGTACACATTATACCAGCAAGATGATTCAACCATTAAAACACTCTTCACACAAGTAAGAGGTCTGTGGTTCAGAACCCCAGAACCCACGTTTGTGCCCAGCAGGCATGGCAGTGCGTCTATAATTCCAGGCTCATGAAGCAAAGGCAGGGGGTCATTAAAGTGACTAGCAGTATGTCTGATAAGTAACCCCGACTCAAAGAATAAGGTTGAAGAGCTGTTAGGGAAGATTCCTGACATTCTCGCTCTCGCTCTCGCTCTCTCCCTTCCCCTCCCCCTCCCCCTCTCTCCCTCTTCCCCTCCCCACCTCTTTCACACACACACATATACACACACACACCTATGCACATGTACAAACTATACATACACATCTGCCTATACACATGTGAATACACATACACACACACACACAAAAGGGGGTGGGTAAGAACTATTAGACAGAGTAAAAATTCCAGCACCTGGGAAACTGAGGCAGGAAGATTGCTGTTGAGTGTGAGACTAGCCAGGACTATCATGGGATAGCCTGCCCAAAGATCATTATTAGCCTATGGATTGGTCCTTACCAAGAAAGGCTACAACTGCCTTTAATATCTTCCCTTTACCCATCTCAGATCTAAAATGGTTTAAAACAATGTATTTATGGGGCTTAGCCTTCAAATCCCTCAGACTAGCACAGAACACTTGACATTCCACCTGCCTATGAGGATTTCTCAGAACGTTTGCCCATGAAAGTTCACCCCCTCCTTTCAGCCAAGAAAGGGAAATTACAGCCTCATCGACTAGATGCAGAACTAATTTGTTGCTTGGCATTGCCCCAAGTCCACAGGCCTGATTCATTCGTCAAGCTGTGTGCCAGCAGTCTCTATTCAGAGCCAGGTGATGCTGCCTCTCTGGAGACAGTGCTTCTTTGCCCACTACTTAAGCTTAATTGGGAGCAACTTCCTGCATGACAATGCTCACATTAAAAATACCTTAGGATGGCACCTAAGGTCTGCCCATTCGCTTTGTGCCAAGAAACTCCTGACTTGCATCCAAACAGAAACCACAAGTATGCAGCCTCAGGTCCTTTCGGATTGCCATTCCGCGTGTGCTGTAGTTAGTGGACCTCTTACTCAGTGACAGTGTTTAAGAATGGATCTGGGAAGGCAGAAGTGCATTGGACTGTTCCCTCAGCGTGGTAGCACTGGGGGAACACCTGGTGTCTCCCAGATCATGAAAATGTCCAGATTTTTTGTTGTTGTTGTTGTTTGGGGGGTGGGGGTTGGAGGTTGGTTTTTTTATTTTTACTTTTTTGTTTGAAATATACAGACATGTTTTGAGGACTAGAGGGGTCTGAGTAGCCTGGCATGAGCAAATGACTTTTTAAAATCAGGAACCTCTGAAATGAGCTTCTCAGGGATGGAAAGCAGTGTCTTATAAATGTATTGTGGCCTGAATGAGAATGTGCCGTGTAGGCTCAACTATTGGATGATGTGGTCCCCAGTTAGTGGAACTGTTTGGAGAAAATTGGGCCGCTTTGGAGGAGATGTGTCACTGGGAATGGGCTGTGAGACTTCAAAAGCCCAGACCGCTCCCAGTTAGTGCTCTCTCCCAGCTAGTGTGTCAAGATGTGAGCTCTTAGCTAGGGTTCCAGCCATGCCTGCCCTTCTGCTGCCATGCTCCTCACCATGATGGCCATGGACTTTAGCCCTCTGAAACTGTAACCTGGGATAAACACTTTCTTTTATAGGTTACCTAGGTCAGGATGTCTTGTCACAGCAATGGAAAAGTAACTAAGGCAGAGGGATCAGCCTGGGTTGATTACCAGCTGCTGGTAATCAACAGTGACTACCAGCATGCTGTGACTGCTTTTGGCTGGTGATTAAAATGGAGAAAGATGGCTTTACAGACAGGCAGATAGATCTGCATCTTGAAGTAGCAGAATTAACAGTACTAGTCTCAAGGAGTGTTGACTTGGCCATCACAAAAGGAAGTCAGTGTTTAGACAGTAAATGGCATTGATATTACATTGGGACATCTCCTCCAAAGCAGCCCAATTTTCTCCAAACAGTTCCACTAACTGGGGACCACATCATCCAATAGTTGAGCTTACATGGCACATTCTCATTCAGACCACAATACATTTATAAGACACTGCTTTCCATCACTGAGAAGCTCATTTTAGAGGATCCTGATTTTAAAAAGTCATTTGCTCATGCCAGGCTACTCAGACCCCTCTAGTCCTCAAAACATGTCTGTATATTTCAAACAAAAAACCTTCTCAATGAGGTTCTTGGCACCCATAAGCATTTAGTAAATGTATAATATATAGTCATATATATAATATATAGTAAATATATTATATATAATAAATATAGTAAATATATAATCATATACATATATATATGATTATAGAATCTCATCTCAGAAAATAGAAAAAGAAGTGAGGTGACATTATGTCTAGTGGTTTGGATATCTCTCTGCCTGGAAATGATTTTCTTAAAGTCCCCTCTGTTCTGATTCTATAAGCATCTAACTTCCAATCATATGCTCCTTTACCCTACCAGCCCTTAAAGGCCAGATTACAATGTAAGTAAAGCTAAGGAAACCATATAGTGTGTGTGTGTGTGTGTGTGTGTGTGTGTGTGTGTGTGTGTAAGTACAAAGTGTTTACAACTGGCACATTTTCTACATCAGAATCTTGTTACAGCCGCTTCCAGCACTTCTCTTTCCCTTCCACCTTCAGGAAGTAGACACCAACTCTTGTTCCACCCCCCACCTACCCACACACTGTGCCTATGTTCTGTCCTTTTCTCAAGTCAATTGCTTTTATCCCCTGTGTATGTTTGCCGTGTCTCAAGTGCAGTTTCTGGGCCTACGTTTCTGTCCCTTCCTCTTTATCTTTCTATTCAGTGACTACCAGCATGCTGTGACTGCTTTTGGCTGGTGATTAAAATGGAGAAAGATGGCTTTACAGACAGGCAGATAGATCTGCATCTTGAAGTAGCAGAATTAACAGTACTAGTCTCAAGGAGTGTTGACTTGGCCATCACAAAAGGAAGTCAGTGTTTAGACAGTAAATGGCATTGATATTACATTGGGACAGCAATCCTTCTTAACAAACATGGGGACCCCTAAAGAGCCATGGACAGAGTGAAATACCAAATTGGCTTTATTATCAATATAACTCCAAAAGTTAAAGATATGTATTTTTTGTGCCACACTGCTGGTAACTGTGGATTTTTATCCGAGGAATCAGGAAACTGTAGCTGAGGCTTCCTCCATCAGTGTTGCTTCCTCCATCAGTGTGACTTCCTCCATCAGTATGGCTTCCTCCATCAGTGTGGCTTCCTCCATCATGTGGCTTCCTCCATCAGTAAGGCTTCCGTGGCTTCCTCCATCAGTGAGGCTTCCTCCATCAGTGAGGCTTCCTCCATTAGTGTAGCTTCCTCCATCAGTGAGGCTTCCTCCATCAGTGAGGCTTTCCCTGCAGTGGGATTTTAACCTGAGTCACATTATCTTCCTTCTGCCTCTTCTTATCTTGCATTAAATGAGTTCTGGTGACACACAGCCATTTGCCACTAGTTTCCTTGGTTACCAATGACTTTCAGGTTTTTTTCATTTGGAAGTTTCTGGTGTAAAACAAAATATCTCTCTGCTTTTGTGTTGGACTGTGCTTTTGTCTTCAAAAGAATCACTGCATTTTGTTTTTTCAATAAAATCACTACGGTAACAAAAGCCCAGGTCTTCCTCTCGGGAGAGGTTTCATTTCTCTTGTCACTGATTTCAAATTTTTGACATTTGATTTAAAACTCTATATAATCAATCTGGTTGTGCCTAAAAGGAGCAATTTGAGCTTCTCTGATAAATAAAATATACAAGATTACCACTACTATTTTTTTAACTCAACATGCTTGAGAGGGCTAAATGTGCTTTAGTTAATTCCAGGGGAAACAAAAGAAACAGAAATCAAGGAGTGTGGATTAAAAGCCTGCTCCATACAGGTTAGGGATGGCTATACGGTGGGACCATTGCCAAGTACCATTCTGTACTATGGTGAGCTCAGATGAACTTTGCCCTCCTGAGGCCAATGTGGGCCACAGAACAGTGAAATGAGGCCTGGAATGGCTCTTGCTGGCAAATAAGTGCCTTGGGGGTTGGGAGATGCTTTCATGGGTGTGTCCCTGCTGACCCTACTCACAGCCCCAGGGATGTGCTGACCAGATTCCCGAGAAGAGGATGCTGTACAGAGGGGGTGTGGCACACTCGCCCCTTCCCCCCTTGTGCTTCCTGGGAGGATACTAAGGGTGTCCTTTTAGACACAGTCAGCATAGGAGGGCCTGCTAGGAGGAGATCCATAGCCTGTGACCAGGAGCTTACTCAGACCACCCACCTGTAGCTTTCACCTTTGAACTCTCCGACTCCTGTAGGACTCTCATTAAAAGATATAGGCCTCTCAGGCTGAATACCTCCTGAGACCATTTGCAACCATGTTTTAATTTTCTTTCAAGACCCATGAAGCTAGAGTGACTCTTGTCCTAGAAATAATAAAAGAGTAACTGCCAGTGAGAAAGGAGGCCCTTGACTCTGTGGGAATGTAAATTAATACAGCCACCACAGAAAACAGCACACAGGCTCTTCAAAAAACTTAAACTTCCAGCTTAAGTCCCCTGAGGTGTAGATCTAAAGCAAATGCGATCCATGCTGCTGCAGGAGCACCGGTATTACAGGCATACACCACAGGGGATTCGAACTCAGGTCCTCATGCTTGCTTGACAAGCAGTTTACCCACAAAGCGATCCCCCAAGTGCCCACAGTCTAATATTTTTAAGAAACAGTGTGACCATGCGTTGTTACTCATTCATCTAGACATATATGGATTACATAGGTTTTGAAACAGGGTCTCTCTGAACAGGACAAGGTGAACTTGTACTTAGAATCAGAAAAGATTTAGCTGGGTATTGATGCACTATTTGCCACAGCCAAAATAGGAACTCAAGCCAAGCGCTCCTGAGAGAATGAACAAGAAACAAGATCTAAGTTACAGACACATAATGGAGTACTGTCTACCCACAGGAAAAGAAGGAAATCCTATTATTCGTCACAAAATAGGCGGAACTGGTAAACAGCATTTTAAGGAACTTAACACAGCTCCGGAAGTCGAGTTGCCATGGTTTGAATGTGCAAAGTCTCACCCCTCTGAGGATGCTCTTTTAAGAGGTGAAGCCCAGTTGAAGGAAGTGAACCCCTGCAGGGCAGGCCTTGGGAGCTATAAGTCCTCGTCCAAATCTTTCCACTTCCCTGGCCTTTGAAATGTGAGCAAGTTCTTCATGTGCACACCACAGCCCATTGCTCTTTTAAGCAAATGTCACGGTGGATATCACTTCCCTTTGGAGCCAAAGTTACATTTTCTAAAGTCCATATGTGAACAACATGTCTAGCTATGAAGTTCCGGCCTCTCGTCTACCGTTTACAACAGTGCCTTTCCCCTGCCTTAGCTTTGTGAGTGGTGGGTTGCGGGTGGTCACCACCAAGCCTGGCCTGGCTCATTCTGGTAGCTCAGTTTCTCCACATATCTTATTTATTTATTTTTAATCATGCATAACCCAACAGAACTGTTAGAGCTGATATTTGAACCTCTTCATGTGGGGTTTAAGCATCAAAATTTCATCACCAATACATTTTATAGCCATGTATACTTTAAAATAGTCTCAGTTTATACAACCAGTCTTTGAAAACTTTAGAAGCAATGGGATTCTGCCCAGGGAAGCTCTGCCTCTGAAAGTATGCTCTGGTGGTTGTCCATGGGTTGCATCAATTCTGTGAGGCTGTGGCATTGGGAGGTTAAAATCAAGTTCTATTCTTTGGGCAGAAAGCCACTGGTTAAAATTCCCTCCAGGGATCAAAAATAAAGTCCAGTTTTTAAAAGGTTTCTGTTGCATGTATAGAATCTAGTTTTTTTTTCCTTAAAATGTACAAACTGCACTTTGAATCCTCAGAGCAGCAGTGTGAGGCATTCCTATTGCGTGGAAAAACCTTGGCGCTGTCTCGTTGATTTCTCTGCCAAAGCATAAAGACACCCGGATGGCAATACTGCCCTGCTTCCAACCCCACAGCCTTTCCAAGCTGACTTAGGACCTGGTCTCTCCTCTCCGATCCTTTCTCCTCCTTCCCTCCTCCCGACCTCTCTGACAACACACACACACACGTGCACATACACACACTTAAGCACACACATATGCACATACATACTCACACACACATATGTACACACACACACACACACACACACACGTGCGCACATACTCTCACACATACATACTCACTCACGTACACATATATACACACATACACGCATGCACACACACACACACACACACACACACACACACACACACACACACCTCCTCTTCTTTCCTTGCCCTTCCTCCTGCCTCCTCCCTATTTCCTGCTCATCACCCTCCACTCAATCACCCTCTGCCCCTTCTTTCTTCTCCAGAGCTCCTGGTTCAATCTTCTATAAACTTGGCCTTCCCACCCACACCAGACAGGTCATGGTTTTAAACTAACTCTCTCTCTCTCTCTCTCTCTCTCTCTCTCTCTCTCTCTCTCTCTCTCTCTCTCTCTCTCTCCCTCTTCCCACTCTGATGGGAAGGCCCACAATCAGGTTCAACTTGAACTATTGTAGCAACAGTAAATCCTCAATTCTGACAACTGAATAATATCCCGTTTTATTTGGCTAGTAACTTGCCAGTAGAGAGCAATTATGCTGATATGTGGGCCACTTAATCAAGTATTTTTACAGAGATACTAATACAGCTTTTTTTAATGCTTTGATTTGGGCAGGAAAAAAATGAGGGCATAACATTAAATCACAGTGTTCACTGAAAGAAAATGATACATGATTTCAAGTAAAATTATGGAGCACTCTCAAACTTCATGCCGCCTTACAGTCAGGATTCCTTAGTATTTAGTGCTGTCTTACATAACATTCATATCACACTTTATGCATCATTAAATATAGATGCACACACATATATTTATTCTTGCAAGTTCTCAGTTCTTTTAAATATAAAGTACATTTTTTTAGATAGCCCAGGAAGGAAGACTCAAGGGAAATACCTTTCCTAATATTATACACATACATCTTTCCATATTCTCTTTTGTTCCAGTATAACTTTTAAAACATGCTGACCTAGTCCTTCAGCTCCACAGTGAGTTTGTGAAATCAGTTTGGCTCATCTCTGAATTACTCACAATACATATCAGTACTTGAAACATGTACTTAAAAGGCAGCCTGCTGGGTTGTACCCCCAGATTCAAACTCAAGGTATCTAGAGTGGACTTGAATCTGGATTTCTAGTAAGTACTACAAAGTCACTTGGGATAAAACAAACAAACAAACAAACAAACAAACACACAACAAACCCTACTTACTGGATTAAAATGGGCGTGAGGTAGGGCTTTCCTGAGGCTCAGAGAGGTCGAGCATCTCCTACAGCAGTGGTCCAGAGCATGCCTGCGCTCACTTACACTCCTGTGTCTTTCCACATGACCCTCCCATGTTGAAACCAGATTATTCTTCTCTGTCTGGAAAACAAAACAAAACAACAACAACAAAAAAAACCCTTCAGAACCAGCTTGGGATAGGCAGAGTGTACCATCCTTTCCTCACTCAAAGCATCCTGCTTTGCTCCAGTATGAGACGTGTACCACACTGAAAATTAGACACTCGTGCTGCACAACTGGTTGTTCCTCTCTGGTGGGCTTCATCTTAACAATACATCGATCCTCCAACCTAGCGCCTGGAACCCAGAAGGTGTCTCTTATATATAACACCGTGGTTGTAGGGCCAAAATCTGGTCCACCACCATCTTTCAACTGCTCAGTGTTCCTCCTCCGACAACATAACCCCTGCTCTCCCTAGTGGGGCATGCGCTCTTCCATGCCTTCCAGGATACCCCTTGACCTGCTGGATAGCCACGTGGCTTCTGGTTTTGTTTTTGTTTTGTTTTGCTGGATGCTTCTGGTGACCTGAATACACAGAAGAAGGGGGGGGGGTTAGCATAATTAGGAGAATTATTTGAGAATCCCAAACAGACTGTGGTTTTCAACACAAAATTTAAAACCATTAGCCTAAGTACCGTGGTGCAGGTCTTTAAATGAGCAACTGAACTGCATGCTAAGCAGCCTTCCCAGCCGCTGCTGCCTCTCTAACCCCAGACAGCACAATCAGGGTTTCAAAGACTCTGCCTTTACCTGGCTAAGCCACAGCTAGATAGCGCTTCTACTTCGAGGGGGAAATTTAGAAACAGCCCCTTCTTGTGCCTGCTCTCCCATCTCTCAAGAGGGGTCCCTCTGTCAGTCTTTCATGGCTGTAATGAGTTGTTTCACATACGTTTCTTTCCAGCCCCTGAGTTTCTCACCTTATTTTATGTAATTGAAACTGATATGCAGCAAGTGATCAGTTCGCCATCTGCTTTGTCAGCACAGTGGGCCAACCTCATCCATCTCTGATTCCTGGCCGCAATCCCTTCTGAATCAATCTTGGCTTGAAGAAATAATGGATTTTTCCCTTCACCGGGATTGGGAGATTATTAGTCACGCAGTGCTGCCTGTTCGTACTATGCTTAGCTGTCTATTTCTATCAACTGGATGCAAATTTCACAGAAAGTACATGATTTGTGTGCCAGAGTGGGTTAGCAAGTTGCTATATAGACACTCAATGTGGGCTTCCTATTTACCTGCTGTTGGATGTGAAGTCATAAGGCAGGTTACTCTTTAGTCAAGGTCAATTAAATCATCCTTGAAGAGTTTCATCTCTGCCTTGAAGGTTCTATTTATAACCACATTTGCATAGCTTTTTTGTTTTTCAAAAACTGCTACATTTGGCCTCACAACACAGCCCTTTAGGCAAGCATACTCACCTCATTTTGCACGATGTAGAAGTCAAACTGGTTTCTAAGTACTCCGCCATACACCTTCCTTCTGCTCCTGTTTTCATTACAGTAGACCACTTTCCCAATGAGTGGATGCCACCTAGCTTCATAGCATATTAAAAATAGCTATGAATAGGGGACCTGGATCTTAAAGCTTGAGCTGTTGTTTGCAGGCAGTATGGTCATGGATGTATCTCCTGTCTGATAGGAACACAGTTGTTTACTTGATGGAGAGGAAGTCTTGGGATCAGATTTATGGACATTGGTATCAGGAAGGCTTGGTGTGTACTGCAGTAATGGTCCCTGAGGCTTCTGAGCCTGTGCTTCAGTGGCACTAAATGATGTCAGAGGAAATTTAGGCTCTTGTGAAGAGAAGATGGCAGCTGGAGGTGCACTTGTAAACTACACAGAGAAACCCTATTGGTTCCCAGTGTCTGATAAACATATTTGCATTGCCCTTTTTTAATGGTATGTTTGGCCTCAAAACATATGGCTCTGGGCATCCCTTGTCACCCTGTTTTGTATAATGCAGAAGTCAGTGTCTCCCCAGTACTCCATCACACACCTCTGCTCTGCTCCTCTTTTCTGAGAGATGGGAAGGTAGCCGCCCCACCCATCCAACCCAAGAATACCCTTTCTTAGAGGTATTTTTTTAAAAAAATAAGTGCAATGTCAATATGATGAAGAGATGCCCTGACTCACATTAGACAAAGAGAGGAGACCACTGAACCAACCTCCCACACTTGCTTCTCCAGTGAACTACAGACGAAGGAATCGGAAGTGCAAAATCCTGATGCTTGGCCCAGTTTACTCTGTCCAGACAGGAGAAAGATACGCATGTGTTACTTTGAGATGAGGACAAGGAACAGTAGTTGGTATGCTTCCTAACATGAAGGACACTTGGAGAGCGGGTTGCAGCGTGTGACACTTACATGCCTATTTTTGATGATGTGTTCAAACTGAATCTTCTTACAGATGATAATTGTAGAAATCTATTGCTACTTCATCCAGGTATTTTTCAAAGATTGTTTTGTTATATCCAAAATGAATTCAAGACCACCCAGTACCTTCCCCCTTCAAAAAGGACTTTCCAAACTGTCCTAGCAGGCCAAGTGCAGAGCCAGCTAAGGAAGCTGGCTGACTAAACAAATGTAAAAACAGAGTTTTAGCAGTCAAAATTATTAAGCCTGCAGCTACCAAAACAATATTAGCTGTTCTCAGAGAAATAACCATAACAAGATTAGCAATTCTCCTGCCCCCCACCACACACTGAATTCTGACAAAGACCACAAACCACCCTGACCTTGTTGCAAGAATTCCCCTGACGTTAATAGCTGTGACATTAATAGCTGATCCATAAGTTCAGAATGTACTAATACTTTGCTGACCAAATCATAATAACCCACCACGGGGGCAAGCAAAGTGAGTCACTAGGCCAGAGGTAGTCACTATACGAACCAACCAATACCTGAAAGGGTTACTTGCTACACCAATGAGAACCCTGTTGCTCAAATCTGCCCCTTACAAAGGTATAAAAAGTGTGTTCTTTCTTTGTTCTGGGTCTCTCCTCTGGACTGCGTGCTGAGAGGGGAGTCTCCAACATGTTGGACCAATAAAAATCCTCGTGTGTTTTACAGCAATGGCGGCGGTCTCTGTGGTCTTTCTGAGTAAGGGTCTTTTGACAAACTCCAACAGTTTTAATTAACCTTCCAAGAACTCAATGATATAGATGCTATTGCTATTAATTTCTATTTTCCAAATGAAGTCATAAGTCCAATGACCTTTAATGACTTTCAGAATGTCACAGGGCTAATAAGTAGAAGTACCAAGAGTTGAATTCAGGTACCTTGTCTGCTGAGCCAGTTATTTTTGTGGCCATGTGTCACTCTTAAGATGCTCAGTTCCCAGAGCGATGCCCAGGCTTCACAAGACCATGATGAAGTGTTGTCAAACAGATTATGCAATCAAAGATGGACACACGGAAGAAAGTGTGTGGATGAGCTTACAGAGAGAAAACAAGTCCTGAGTTTGTGGGAGTCTTTTAATTAATGCTTTGTGAAGCTGGGAAAAGGAGTTTCCCAAGTACCAAGTAACATAACTTAATGAAGGCATAAATCTACATGTGGCTGTGATTAAACCACTGATTTTTAGTATTTTGAATCAAATAAAATGTTTCCTTTTCCAGACACACTACAGACTTTCAGAACTTATGCTCTCTCTCTCTCTCTCTCTCTCTCTCTCTCTCTCTCTCTCTCTCTCTCTCTCTCATCTCATATCTCATGGCCATCTCTGCTTAAAAACACTTTCCTCTTTATCGTGGTTCACTTAAGAGCAATAACCTACTGGTGCACGCGTTCTCTAACTTAAACATGATTGGCATTATAAAATAGTGTTTTCCGAGTGTTGGTTCTGCCACAGTCAACTACAGAATATAAAATAAAGTAGTCATGTGGACCAGATTCAGAAACTTCAAGGTTTTCTAGTTCATCCTCTTGCATTTCTAGGTAACTTCATTTGGGCTACATGTAAGTTAGAACATGAATAATTTTTGTACCGTTTTTAAATCAGTTATGTTAACTACATACTATAGATAAGATCCACTCATATCCAAATAAATTAATCAAAACACCCCCCCACACACACACACACACAAACATCTGCAGTAGCAAACTTCAGGTAAACATTTTACAAAGATAAAATGTTCATGGAAAGAGAATCCCTTTTCCCTGGTATCTTTGAGTAACACACATTAGCAGTCAAACCCAGGAAGAACTGAGATTTCTTCTAGAGGGACCCAGCTAAACACCAACAGGCCCCATTGCTGTCTAGAGGGTCTCAAGTTGAGAAGGAGGTGCGATTCACTCTTGTGTCACTCAACATTGATCTAGACTGCTGACCACAAGTGAAACATACCCACCCTTCTGGTAGAAGGCTCCCTACTCAATATACATAGATGTGAAGAGTTAGGTGTTCTGCTAGCATCCTCTTTGTCGAGAAGACTACAAATGTTGGAATATAAACCAAATTGTCCAGGTAGCCATGTGGGAACATTTAGAAAACAACATAGAAAGAGAGAATGTATCTGTGCTACTTCAATTAAAATTTATTTTTATCTAATACTTAAACATAAAAATTATACTACACATATTAGTGACCTGTGATATTTACTATGTATTATTATTTATGGCTTTAAATTAGCTTGAACATGTTTCTCCTTAAACATCTTTTCTGTAGCATAAAAGCATTCAAAATATTCTCTCCTAAGAACATACCACATGCAGAAAAGTAAACTGAGAGCTAATGTATAATGTTTATACATTAGAGAAACAAATACATCTACTGTTTCAGAAGAGCAGTGCTCTACAGTTAGGTCTGTGTGAGCCAGAGTCCCCTGGAGATGAGTTCTCAGTGCTCAGTCATTTACACTGTTTTTCTTCAGGATCCTCCTAAGACCATCCAAACTTTAAATTGCACAAAAGACGTTGTGTTTTCAGAGATGATGGACATAGAGGGGACAGATCTCCATTAGGGATCTCTTCTCAAGGTGTACCCCTCTTGGTTGGATTTGCTATTTACTGTAGACTAGAAAAGATACCAACATCCCGAAAATTGATCATGATAAAAATTCTTCTAGTGTGATAATATTGCAGTAAATTTTATTCAGTACAGATAGAAAAAAATGTGTCTTTTAGTATGTTCCATAGAAATGATAACCAGAAATCTATATTTTAATGTCCATAACCTGGGACATTAGACAGCTTGGTGCCCATAGTAATTTCACTCACACATTCTTTTAAGTCACTCTAGACAGTTCCACTCCAAGGGCTGAATGAAATAGCATCTCAGGTCTGTAGCCCAGAAGGTAGCCATAGACAATGACAGAGCACGGTTCATTCCATTAAAACTATCTACAGAGCAGGTGGCTAACTGTGTCCTGCCTACATGCTGTGCTTTGCTGACCTCAGGCCTTTGCATCTTCCTTAGACAAGGTGTGCATACCTTCTCTACTAAAGCCACCTCGCCCCAGAAGTGTCACGTGCATCTTCTGCTGATGACTAGTAAGATGAGTTATGTACTTCATAACTCATCTTACACAATGCAAAATGTAGCATGTGGATGGAAAGGCAATCCCAGCATCACCTATACACCATGGGAGAGAAACACAGGCGTTTAGACACTTCAGCCACAGAGATATTAAACACGCGCACACACACACACACACACACACACACACAGAGCCATGGTCTTGCTAGTCCTGTATGTGCACACTGACTTTCAGACTTCTTATCAGTGATCCCACCTGTTAGCACTTAATCGCCAGAGTACTTGGTTTTATTGAAAGGTTGATAATAATCTATCAGTGTGGCATCAAATAAAAAGTATTACTAGTTAAGTGTGATAAAATACCATTGACAAAAAAGCAACTTTAAGGAGAAAATGGTTTATTTTACCTTACATCACAGGAGGGAAAAGAGGCAGCAGGGGTCTAATCAGAGGTCAACCTGGCAGTTAGGAAGCAGAGATCACATTTTATCTGCTCAGAGAAAGCAGCTTGACAACAGGAAATAGGGCCAGACTATGAACCCTCAAAGCCCGTCTCCAATGACAACCTTCCTCTGTACTGCCAAGAAGCATCGTGAGGCCCGAAAACACCTCAATCAGGAGCCAATCCGATGCAATCACACAAGGGTCTTGATTTAGAAGCTCAAGTTTGGGCTCAACTCACCATCAACCCACAGCACGGTTCTGGTGGGGAAAAGTCCCTAACACTCATCCGGACAAGGTTTTATAGAAAATGGCAAGCAAGGGATGAGTGTTTCTAGCCCGGCAAGCATCTAATTGGGTTTAACATAATTGGTTTAACATAATTGGCTGGTCCTGGGAGCCAAACCACAAATTTAACATCTGCTTTCTTCCTGATTGGTGGTTGTTAGGCAGGGGTGGGCTTGTAACCTGAGGGTGCAAATCTGTTGGAGGAATAATCTAGACACTAGGTCTGTTGGGGTTGGCCTGAAAACTGGTGCTATGTACTGGCCTGTTACTTTACTTGAGTTTAAACTTAGGTCAAGTCATCTAAGATAGAATCTGAACCAAAAAAAAAAAAAAAAAAAAAACAATTGGCCTCTCACCTCCAACAAGGCTCCATCTCCTAGAAGTTGCATAACTGCCACACTCACCAACATTTCTTATCCAAACGACTCTAGTACTGGTTTGTGTATTTGTAATTACCAGTTGGCTTCTCTGTACAGTTTTCTTTAGACCGCTCAAAAGGTAGGACCAATGCATGAAATATTTTTGTGACTAAAGTGCTTTCTGCAGGAGAAAAGGAAAATATGTCTCAGACTAAAAACAGAGCCTAATATTGGTTTCATTCCATTAAAACTATAGTATTAAGATTTTTTTTCATTTAAAAAAATCAAGAAGTAGCTGGGCGTGGTGGCGCACGCCTTTAATCCCAGCACTCGGGAGGCAGAGGCAGGCGGATTTCTGAGTTCGAGGCCAGCCTGGTCTACAAAGTGAGTGCCAGGACAGCCAGGGCTACACAGAGAAACCCTGTCTCGAAAAACCAAAAAAAAAAAAAAAAAAAAAAAAAATCAAGAAGTTATAAGTAGCTTGCTCAGTGACTGAATCTTCCATGTACGAAAATCATGTTTTGTATGACTACAAAGCAATTGCATTAAAACCTGAGCTGTCAGAAATCCGGCCTCAGTAGGGCCACAAGCCTCTCCGGTCAGAGAAGCACTGGGGTAGCTAGGGTGCAGGGTCAGCTGACACTCGCCAGCTATCCACAACACCCGCCACAGGATCTTAAGACTTCTGGTGAGTGGAACACAGCTTCTGCTCCAATCCAATTGCGCGCAGGACCTGAGACTGGATTAGTTAGGGAAGCAGAAAACCAGGCTGAGTAGGACCACAGGCCTCTTCGGCCGGACCAGCTCCTGGGTAGCTAGAACGCAGGGTCGGCTGACACCAGCCAGCTACCCACGACCCCCGCCACAGGATTTTGAGACTGCTGGTGAGTGGAACACAGCTTCTGCTCCAATCTTTAAACAGTGACAATGACAACAACTAACCCCAGAGATTACCAGATGGCGAAAGGTAAACTTAATAATCTTACTAACAGAAACCAAGACCACTCACCATCATCAGAACCCAGCACTCCCACTTCGCCCAGTCCAGGGCACCCCAACACACCGGAAAAGCTAGACACGGATCTAAAAGCATATCTCCTGATGATGGTAGAGGACTTCAAGAAGGACTTTAATAACACACTTAAAGAAATACAAAGGAACACTGGTAAACAGGTAGAAGACAGTAAAGAGGAAGCACAAAAATCCCTTAAAGAATTGCAGGAGAACATTGCTAAAGAGTTACAAATCCTTAAAGAAAAACAGGATAACATAATCAAACAGGTAGAAGTCCTTACAGAAAAACAGGAAAACACATCCAAACAGATGATGGAATTGAACAAAACCATACTAGACCTAAAAAGGGAAGTAGACACAATAAAGAAAACCCAAAATGAGGCAACACTGGAGATAGAAAACCTAGGAAAGAAATCTGGAACCATAGATACGAGCATCAGCAACAGAATACAAGAGATGTAAGAGAGAATCTCAGGTGCAGAAGATTCCATAGAGAACATCGGCACAACAATCAAGGAAAATGTAAAATGCAAAAAGATCCTAACTCAAAACATCCAAGAAAAACAGGACACAATGAGAAGACCAAACCTACGGATAATAGGAGTGGATGAGAATGAAGATTTTCAACTCAAAGGGCCAGCAAACATCTTCAACAAAATTATAGAAGAAAACTTCCCAAATCTAAAGAAAGAGATGCCCATGAACATACAAGAAGCCTATAGAACTCCAAATAGACTGGACCAGAAAAGAAATACCTCCCGACACATAATAATCAGAACAACAAATGCTCTAAATAAAGACAGAATACTAAAAGCAGTAAGAGAAAAAGGCCAAGTAACATATAAAGGCAAGCCTATCAGAATTACACCAGATTTCTCACCAGAGACTATGAAAGCCTGAAGATCCTGGACAGATGTTATACTGACACTAAAGGAACACAAACTCCAGCCCAGGCTACTATACCCAGCCAAACTCTCAATTAACATAGATGGAGAAACCAAAGTATTCCACGACAAAACCAAATTCACACATTATCTCTCCACAAATCCAGCCCTTCAAAGGATAATAACAGAAAAAAACCAATACAAGGACAGGAACCACGCCCTAGAAACAACAAGAAGGTAATCCCTCAACAAACCTAAAAGAAGACAGCCACAAGAACAGAATGCCAACTTTAACAACAAAAATAACAGGAAACAACAATTACTTTTCCTTAATATCTCTTAATATCAATGGACTCAACTCCCCGATAAAAAGACATAGACTAACAAACTGGCTACACAAACAAGACCCAACATTTTGCTGCTTACAGGAAACTCATCTCAGAGAAAAAGATAGACACTACCTCAGAATGAAAGGCTGGAAAACAATTTTCCAAGCAAATGGTCTGAAGAAACAAGCTGGAGTAGCCATTCTAATATCGGATAAGATTGACTTCCAACCCAAAGTCATTAAAAAAGACAGGGAGGGACACTTCATACTCATCAAAGGTAAAATCCTCCAAGAGGAACTATCAATCCTGAATATCTATGCTCCAAATACAAAGGCAGCCACATTCATTAAAGAAACTTTAGTAAATCTCAAAGCACACATTGCACCTCATACAATAATAGTGGGAGACTTCAACACACCACTTTCACCAATGGACAGATCATGGAAACAGAAACTAAACAGGGACACAGTGAAACTAAGAGAAATTATGAATCAAATGGATCTGGCAGATATCTACAGAACATTCTATCCTAAAACAAAAGGATATACCTTCTTTTCAGCACCTCATGGTACCTTCTCCAAAATTGACCACATAATTGGTCACAAAACAGGCCTCAACAGATACAAAAATACTGAAATTGTCCCATGCATCCTATCAGATCACCATGGACTAAGGCTGAACTTCAATAACAAAATAAATAATAGAAAGCCAACCTTCACGTGGAAACTGAACAACACTCTTCTCAATGATACCTTGGTCAAGGAAGGAATAAAGAAAGAAATTAAGGACTTCTTAGAGTTCAATGAAAATGAAGCCACAACATACCCAAACTTATGGGACGCAATGAAAGCATTTCTAAGAGGAAAACTCATAGCTCTGAGTGCCTCCAAAAGGAAACTAGAGAGAGCACACATTAGCAGCTTGACAACATACCTAAAAGCACTAGAACAAAAGGAAGCAAATTCACCCAAGAGGAGTAGACGGCAGGAAATAATCAAACTCAGGGGCGAAATCAACCAAATGGAAACAAGAAGAACTATTCAAAGAATCAACCAATCAAGGAGCTGGTTCTTTGAGAAAATCAACAAGATAGATAAACCCTTAGCCAGACTCACTAGAGGGCACAGGGAAAGCATCCTAATTAACAAAATCAGAAATGAAAAAGGAGACATAACAACAGATCCTGAAGACATCCAAAACACCATCAGATCCTTCTACCAAAGGCTATACTCAACAAAACTGGAGAACCTGGATGAAATGGAGAAGTTCCTAGACAGATACCAGGTACCAAAGTTGAATCAAGATCAGGTTAATGATCTAAACAGCCCTATATCCCCCAAAGAAATAGAAGCAGTCATTAATAGTCTCCCAACTAAAAAAAGCCCAGGACCAGATGGGTTTAGTGCAGAGTTCTATCAGACCTTCAAAGAAGATCTAATCCCAGTTCTTCACAAACTATTCCACAAAATAGAAACAGAAGGTACTCTACCCAACTCATTCTATGAAGTCACAATTACTCTGATACCTAAACCACAAAAAGGCCCAACAAAGATAGAAAAGTTCAGACCAATATCCCTTATGAATATTGATGCAAAAATCCTCAATAAAGTTCTTGCTAACCGAATCCAAGAACACATCAAAACAATCATCCATCCTGACCAAGTAGGTTTCATCCCAGGGATGCAGGGATAGTTCAATATACGGAAATCCATCAACGTAATCCAGTATATAAACAAACTCAAAGACAAAAACCACATGGTCATCTCGTTAGATGCGGAAAAAGCATTTGACAAGATCCAACACCCATTCATGATAAAAGTCTTGGAAAGATCAGGAATTCAAGGCCCATACCTAAACATGATAAAAGCAATCTACAGCAAACCAGTAGCCAACATCAAAGTAAATAGTGAGAAGCTTGAAGCAATCCCTCTAAAATCAGGAAGTAGACAAGGCTGTCCTCTTTCTCCATACCTATTCAACATTGTACTTGAAGTCCTAGCCAGAGCAATTCGACAACAAAAGGAGATCAAAGGGATACAAATTGGAAAAGATGAAGTCAAAATATCACTTTTTGCAGATGATATGATAGTATATCTAAGTGACCCTAAAAATTCCACCAGAGAACTCCTAAGCCTGATAAACAGCTTCGGTGAAGTAGCTGGATATAAAATTAACTCAAACAAATCAATGGCCTTTCTCTACACAAAGAATAAACAGGCTGAGAAAGAAATTAGGGAAACAACACCCTTCTCAATAGTCACAAATAATATAAAATATCTTGGCGTGACTCTAACTAAGGAAGTGAAAGATCTGTATAATAAAAACTTCAAGTCTCTGAAGAAAGAAATTATAGAAGATCTCAGAAGATGGAAAGATCTCCCATGCTCATGGATTGGCAGGATCAACATTATAAAAATGGCTATCTTGCCAAAAGCAATCTACAGATTCAATGCAATCCCCATCAAAATTCCAAATCAATTCTTCAACGAATTAGAAAGTGCAATCTGCAAATTCATCTGGAATAACAAAAAACCTAGGATAGCAAAAACTCTTCTCAAGGATAAAAGAACCTCTGGTGGAATCACCATACCGGACCTAAAGCTTTACTACAGAGCAATTGTGATAAAAACTGCATGGTACTGGTATAGTGACAGACAAATAGACCAATGGAATAGAATTGAAGACCCAGAAATGAACCCACACACCTACGGTCACTTGATCTTCGACAAGGGAGCTAAAAACATCCAGTGGAAGAAAGACAGCATTTTCAACAAATGGTGCTGGCACAACTGGTTGTTAACATGTAGAAGAATGTGAATCGATCCATTCCTATCTCCTTGTACTAAGGTCAAGTCTAAGTGGATCAAGGAACTTCACATAAAACCAGAGACACTGAAACTTATAGAGGAGAAAGTGGGGAAAAGCCTTGAAGATATGGGCACAGGGGAAAAATTCTTGAATAGAACAGTAATGGCTTGTGCTGTAAGATCGAGAATTGACAAGTGGGACCTCATGAAACTGCAAAGTTTCTGCAAGGCTAAAGACACCATCAATAAGACAAAAAAACCACCAACAGATTGGGAAAGGATCTTCACCTATCCTAAATCAGATAAGGGACTAATATCCAATATATATAAAGAACTCAAGAAGGTGGACTCCAGAAAGTCAAATAACCCCATTAAAAAATGGGGCTCAGAACTGAACAAAGAATTCTCACCTGAGGAATACCGAATGGCAGAGAAGCACCTGAAAAAATGTTCAACATCCTTAATCATCAGGGAAATGCAAATCAAAACCACCCTGAGATTCCACCTCACACCAGTCAGAATGGCTAAGATCAAAAATTCAGGTGACAGCAGATGCTGGCGAGGATGTGGAGAAAGAGGAACACTCCTCCATTGTTGGTGGGATTGCAAGCTTGTACAACCACTCTGGAAATCAGTCTGGCGTTTCCTCAGAAAATTGGACATAGTACTACCGGAGGATCCAGCAATACCTCTCCTGGGCATATATCCAGAAGATGTCCCAACCGGTAAAAAGGACACATGCTCCACTATGTTCATAGCAGCCCTATTTATAATAGCCAGAAGCTGGAAAGAACCCAGATGTCCCTCAACAGAGGAATGGATACAGAAATTATGGTACATTTACACAATGGAGTAGTACTCAGCTATTAAAAAGAATGAATTTATGAAATCCCTAGCCAAATGGATGGACCTGGAGGGCATCATCTTGAGTGAAGTAACACAATCACAAAAGAACTCACACAATATGTATTCACTGATAAGTGGATATTAGCCCAAAACTTAGGATACCCAAGATATAAGATACAATTTACTAAACGCATGAAACTCAAGAAGAATGAAGACCAAAGTGTGGACACTGTGCCCCTTCTTAGAATTGGGAACAAAACACCTAGGTAAGGAGTTACAGAGACAAAGTTCGTAGCTGTGATGAAAGGATGGACCATTTAGAGACTGCCGTATCCAGGGATCCATCCCATAAGCAGCTTCTAAACGCTGACACCATTGCATACACTAGCAAGATTTTGCTGAAAGGACCCAAATATAGCTGTCTCTTGTGAGATGATGCCGGGGCCTAGCAAACACAGGAGTGGATGTTCACAGTCAGCTATTGGATGTATCACAGGGCTCCCAATGGAGAAGCTAGAGAAAGTACCCAAGGAGCTAAAGGGATCTGCAACCCTATTGTTGGAACAACATGATGTACTAACCAGAACCCCGGAGCTCTTGTCTCTAGCTGCATATGTATCGAAAGATGGCCTAGTCGGCCATCATTGGAAAGAGAGGCCCATTGGACTTGCAAACTTTATATGCCCCAATATAGGGGAATGCCAGGGCCAAAAGAATGGGAATGGGTGGGTAGGGAAGTGGGGGGCGCTATGGGGGACTTTTGGGATAGCATTGGAAATGTAACTGAGGAAAATATGTAATAAATATATTAAAAATTAAAAAAAAAAACCTGAGCTGTGTCTAAAGTAGCAAGAACTGTGACTGTAGACAACTGGTTCACACATATACTTTGGTCATGGCTTGTTTGGCATGAACTGTGGCATGAACTATGAGTCGTGATTTACATATGCTGAGCTTCTGTAGATATGTGAGGAAGGACTGACTTCTCTCTCCTGAGCTACATGTGAGAAAGAGTGGGTCTGCTTTGTCTGACTCTCCAGTGCCCTGTCTTCTTACCTAGCAGGGAAGACTTCCTGCCTCCAGGTCATGCTGTGGTCTCTCCTGCTGTTACTCTCCTGCTCAGAGAGCTCCCTTAGACAGAGAACCATAAACTGCAAGCTGCAGGCTTTCCTTGCCTGCCGGCTCTCCTTTCTTTACCTTTACGAATCTGAGCCACAGCCTTGAGATAATTTCTGGTGAAACATTTACAAAGGTGCACATTTAGAATCATTAAGTCCCCCCTATAATTATGCATTTCATGGGGGAGAGGGGTGGTCCTAATTGGCTTGAGTGCTACCTGTTACGTAAGAGCACATATCAGTTCCTGTGGTGGCTGCACCCACATTCTTGTCACCACAAATCATGTTCCCACTCACTGCCTGCATTAAATATCATATGCCACGGGCCATTGCTGTCACTTCACAGATTTGAATTTTCAAGGCTCACATCCCAGTGGCTGCTTCCATCCTCCTGGGTGTTTATGCCTATAATTTTGATTAGCTGCCCCAGTAGGATCAGAACCATCTGGGTGATGAACCTGTGGACACATTATGTCTCCTCCTATAAGGCCTTCATAATGAATGGACAGTTTGAATGGTTAGTATTTGGTAGCTACTTAGCGTACAACATTGAACTCATCATAACAGCCAGAATAACAATAACTCAGGTTATTATATTTATAATTTACAATGTACAGGGTTTTTGTTTGTTTGTTTTTGTTTTATTTTGTTTAATTCAAAGAGAATGGGTAGACCTATGATTATATACTGACATCAAAATCGGGCTCCAGCACTAGCCACTAGGCAGTTTTGTAAACTTCCCATTTCAACTTCAGTTTCCTTATCAGAAAAAGAAAAGCATGAAGAGCTGAATTTACTCTGGACCTTCAGGAACTAAGCACAGGAACAGTCTTTCTCTGGTTATTATTTAATGTCTTTCTAAGACATTATTAGAATATATTATATAGTACATATATAGATATATACATTTAATATATTATATGTCATATATCATGTATTATATATTACATATGATCTAGTAAGGCAATATTATACTACTTATATAATTTATGTGGAAAATTGATGTTTGACTTTTTCTTTCACGTCTACCATCGGTGTCATGCCCTCCCCAACCCCCCGCCAGTGGACTTTTTAAAAATTTTAATTGCATCATTTCTCCTTTCCCCTTCTTTTTTTTTTTTTAGATATTCTATTTATTTACATTTCAAATGCTATCCCGAAAGTTCCCTATACCCTCCCCCACCCTGCCCTGCTCCCTTACCCATTCACTCTCACTTCTTGTCCCTGGCATTCCCCTGTATTGGGGCATATGAAGTTTGCAATACCAAGGGGCCTCTCTTCCCAGTGATGACAGACTAGGCCATCTTCTGCTACATATGCAGCTAGAGACATGAGCTCTTGGGGTACTGGTTAGTTCATATTGTTGTTCTACCTATAGGGTTGCAGATCCCTTCAGCTCCTTGGGTGCTTTCTCTAGCTTCTCCATTGGGGGCCCTGTGTTCCATCTTAATAGATGACTGTGAGCATCCACTTCTGTATTTGCCAGGCACTGGAATAGCCTCATATGAGACAGCTATACCAGGGTCCCTTCATCAAAATCTTGCTGGCGTATGCAATAGTGTCTGGGTTTGGTGGCTGGTTATGAGATGGATCCCTGGGTGGGGTAGTATCTAGATAGTCCATCCTTTCGTCTTTGCTCCAAACTTTGTCTCTGTAACTCCTTTCATGGGTATTTTTGTTCTCTATTCTAATATTTCCTTCTCTTACATTGGTAGATTATAATGGATATGCTCAAGAGCTGTTGGTGCAAGAAAGTAGGAGAAGGGTTATTTTTCATATCAATTAATTTTTTTTTACCTTAATTTCCAACTTCTTTTATTGGAGTGCAATAGTTACTTCTGAAAAATTCCAGAGCACAACTTATATAGGATGGACTCAGGCATGGCGTTCAGCTCAGCAGTAAGTGCAGACTGGATAGAGTGGTGGACAGACAGTTTGGATTTTCACAGCTGTATCCCTCTAGCTCGCCAATATCACGCCAACAAAGATGACAGGTATTTTAATTTGCTCTGAGATACATGATCTGAGCTCCTACAGCTCCCCTCCTCTAGGTACACTAACTATCTTATTTTTATAATCTAGCTGCTGACGAGTCTGTGGACAGATGGGGAAGCTCCTGAGGCCAGAGTTCATATCCTACTTCATGCTCCTATTCTCTGCTCCTAATGTGTTTACGAAAATCTAGGGTGAGTGATAGGAACCTGAGGAGAAACAAGAAGCCAAGGCTGAGGACAGTGAATAATCTCCTCAAGGTCATCTTCCAGAAGTGGCAAAGTCAGCCCAGCATCTCTTCTTGATCTTAGGCAGGTAATGAGCATTGTAGAGTGGTGACTGTGCCAGACATTTGGCCTAAGTGTCAGTGACTGACCTTTCTCCTCCCTGTCAAGTGGAGTTATCCATCTTGGGCCTGAGCACAGCTCAGTTTAGACATGGTGGATGTGAACACCTTGCCAGACCACCTGACCCCTTGTGGGGTTTTTCTCTTGCACCTGCATCTCCCCCCACATAGACACATATCCTCCATCATCCTGTGCATAGCTTCATATGTGCAGATAAAGAAATGGTTGCCTATTACGACCCTGCTTTTGAGAGCAGCCAAGCTTGCCGTATTCCCTGCATCTTGCTCTCTGACTAGTCAATAACAGAAAACATAGTCACTTCTCACCTATTCAAGTCTGCAAAATAATGCTCCCCACTTAACCTTTTCAGCTGTGGCTCACTTACTGATTAATTTATATTTATGTATGAATCTCATTATGCCAGCCACAAGACCCCCTGTGAGCTCACAGCCTGCCCTTCAAATGGGGCTTTATAGTTTAAAAGGCTCAGGATGCCTTGAAATCTGATGTAAATCATATTTTTAATGCTAGGAAAATAGGAAAGATTTTATACACAAGTCCAGGGTGACTTAGCTTCACACACATGAAGCTTTTGTTTGACTTAAGAAGTTCCAAAGCTGGAATATTAAATATAAGATAACTTGGTTTTGTCTTTGCCGTGTGTTCTCCCCTAACACCTTTTGAAGGGCCATTGATTTTGTACTATCTCATGCTTGAAATGTCTGGTGAGTGAGCAGATTCTTTCCATCAAAGGTGACATGCAGAGAACCTTCTGACGGATGCTTACTGCCCCTTGCTACATGTGCCGCATGAGACGGGAACTCAGTGGATGCCTTCTGATGTTTTTCAGAAGCAGTGTATATTGGGTGGGAAGGCGAGTTTTTGTTTTTCTTTTGGGAAATAGACATCACATGTGGAACAAAGAGACCACTCACTCCAGGAGATGGCCCAAGTATTATGTGTAAAGACTGTAGCTGCCACAGGATCTAGACATCATTGCCCATTAAAAAAAGCTGTGGGTCTTATGGTTTGAAACCAG
The DNA here is from genome assembly GCF_978045245.1 of Mus caroli. NCBI lineage: Eukaryota > Metazoa > Chordata > Mammalia > Rodentia > Muridae > Mus > Mus caroli. The sequence continues at coordinate 21,282,425 of NW_028227259.1, forward strand.
AACATTGTCAAGTAGCATCAAAAGCTCCGAACTTCAGGAAAACAATAAACTCAAATATTTGTGTTTTGATGTTAGAGCTCACATTGTCCCTGGGAACGAAATGGAAGCCTGGCACATGTAGCCAATCTGTCTTAGAACTGGGTCTATGTGGTGCTGTGCTCATATGAATCAAACATTAGTGCCTGCCCCATCTAAGAATGAAGAAAATCGATTGTTGAAGGAGACTTTAACCAGGCTATTAAGGTCCCTGGCGATGGAGACACAGTGTACATGCTCAGTTTTCACAAGACCTCTTGCGGGTGAGGCCTTTCTAAAAGCAGACAGGAGAGCCCAGCAACAATTACTAGGATACAGATACTGCCTGTGCATCAGTAGGAAAGCCCAGAATGTACTCTGTCATTCCAGAATCAATAATATGTTCTGGAAATCCCTGGCTTCTCCATTTGGTCTGATTAGTACTCGTATACCAGTCTCACTGCCAGTCACAGCACACAGTAAATGAGAGAGATTCCAGTCAGGGTTTGTTTTTAAGATTGAAATTTAAAAAAAAAAATCTTGAAAAAATGTGTGATTATTTGATTCACTTTAACATGGCAACATACTTTGTTGCAACATAAAAGTCAAGAGTTAAACTGTGGATGAATATGACTACATGAAATTGAACAACAATATGAACTAACCAGAACCCCGGAGCTCTTGACTCTAGCTGCATATGTATCAAAAGATGGCCTAGTCGGCCATCACTGGAAAGAGAGGACCATTGGACATGCAAACTTTATATGCCCCAGTACAGGGGAACGCCAGGGCCAAAAAAATGGAAATGGGTGGGTAGGGAAGTGGGGGGGAGGGTATGGGGGACTTTAGGGATAGCATTGGAAATGTAATTGAGGAAAATACGTAATAATATATATATATATATATATTAATGCTTTAAGAAAATAGGAACGATTTTATGTGCAAGTCCAAGGTGATTTAGCTACACCTGAAATGAACTTTTTTGTTTGACTTAAGAAACTCCAAAGATACAATGTTAAATACAGGTTAACTCACAAAGATCTCAGCCATATTTTTCCACCTACACTTTTTTTAGAGGACCATTGATTTTATACAAACGTATGCTTGAAATGTCTGTTTTTAAAGTTAGAAAAAAATGTTTCTATGTAAAGAACTTTTCTGTCAGTATACAAAATACCTGAGATAATAAACTTACAAAGGGAGAAGTTATTTGCTTTTCGGATGTTTTTGTTAATTTTTTTGTTTGATTGGTTTGGTTTTAATTTCTGAGTCATGGTTTCTCTGAGTAGCCCTGGCTGTGCTAAAACTCACTCTGTAGAACAGGCTAGCCTTGAACTCACAGGAATCAGTTTGCCCCTGACTCCCAAATGCTAAGATTAAAGATGTGCACCACCAACACCATCCAGAAATTTGATTTTAGTTCATGGTTTTGGATTATCTAGTTCATGACCAGTTGGTGCCTTTACTTTATGCTGGTAGGGAAGTATTGTCATAGAGAAATGTGCTGCACACACACACACACACACACACACAGAGAGAGAGAGAGAGAGAGAGAGAGAGAGAGAGAGAGAGAATGGAGTTACCCTATAAGACACTAAGGCTAACAAATAAAAAGCACAGTGCCAGAAATGAGTTATTTCTGTTGGAGTTGTTGGCCAATGAAGTCCATATACCTGTATGCAATAGAAGCTATTGGTTTCCACCCCTTACCCCCAGCCCCAAAACTTGTCAGGAGACCCTATTGCTGAAGATGCCACATACTTGAGTCATAGAAGATAATTAAATCATGCTGGTGTGGGCCTGAAAATTTCATCCCTACTGGACAGCTTTCATAGTGTTAGAAGGTGCTATGCAAGCTACTGAAAGACAAAAGTAATTATCAATCTTTCCAACTATGAACCCAGCAAGCTACGATAATGTGCCAATCTTGGTGCAATCTTGACACACACATCATGGGAGGAATTTAAGTCTCACTCCAAAGGATAAAACCCATACCCAGCACCATTATCAGGCCAGTAATCTGTATCTAGATAGGCCATAGGCCTGTACAGGTCACAGGGAGAACCTACTATAATTTTGCTGTTAAGTGGACATAGTGTTATTTCTAATGACTTTTAGTTATACCAGTAGATTGCTGCATCTTAGAAGCTTCCATTTGCAGTAGATGATGATGCACACAGAGACCCATGACAGGTCAAGGTGCAGAAAAGAAGAGACTAAGACACAAAGGTCATTGTGGAAAGAGGGATAGAAAGGTTATAAAAGCCATAGATGTTGGATGATTATAGGGAAATATCTTCTGAACAGCAAGGCAGCCTCACAAATGAATGCATGGCAGTTGGAACAGCATACACAAAACTTGTGTGTCTGTACTGGCTATTTTTGTGTCAACTTGACACAGCTGGAGTTATCACAGAGAAAGGAGCTTCAGTTGAGGAAATGCCTCCATGAGATCCAACTGTAAGGCATTTTCTCAATTAGTGATCAAGGGGGAAAGGCCCCTTGTGGGTGGGACCATCCCTGGGCTGGTAGTCTTGGGTTCTATAAGAGAGTAGGCTGAGCAAGCCAGGGGAGGCAAGCCAGTAAAGAACATTCCTCCATGGCCTCTGTACCAGCTCCTGCTCCCTGACCTGTCTGAGTTCCAGTCCTGACTTCCTTTGGTGATGAACAGCAGCATGGAAGTGTAAGCCGAATAAACCCTTTCCTCCCCAACTTGCTTCTTGGTCATGATGTTTGTGCAGGAATAGAAACCCTGACTAAGACAGTGTCTTAGTTACTTTTGTATTGCTGTGTCAAAATGCCATAACTGAGGTAACTTATAAAAGAAAGCATTTAATTTGACTAATTGTTTCAGATGGCTAAAAATCCATGATGGTGGATTAAAGGAACAACTGAGAACTCACATCTTGATCTCTAACCACAAGGCAGTGAGAGACACTGGGAATGGCAGGAGGCATTTGAAACCTCAAAGCCTACACCAAGTGACACACCTCCTCCAACAAGGCTACACCTCCTAAGCCTTCCTAAACAGATTCACCAGCTGGGAGTCCAAGTATTCAAATACATGAGCCTACAGGGGGCATCCTCATTCAAACCACAACATTCTACTCCTTGCCTCCCATAAGCTTGTAGCCACATCATAATGAAGAATACATTTAGTCAAACTTCAAAAGTCCCCATAGTCTTTAGTCTCAATATAGTTTATAAGTTCAAAGTCTCTTCTGAGACTCAAAGCAATCTCTTAATTGGAACCTTCTATAAATTCAAAAAAAGCACATTACATACTTCCAATATACAATGGCACGGAGTATAGATTACCATTCTAAAACCAGAGTATTAGGGAATAATGAGGAAATACTCAACAAGCACAAAACCAAACCCTAGAAAGTCAAACTCCAGATCCTGTAGCTCCATGTCTAATACCAAAGGGCTTAGATGGCTCTGCCCTTTCAGCTTTTCTGCCTGCCCCATAGTTCTTTCCCTTGAGCTGGTTCCATACATGCAGACTTTGGAAGATATCATATGGCTCTGACATCTTCAATATCTTGATTATCTAGCTTCATGTTCACATCCTTACACAGTGGCCTCTCAGGGCCTCCATGCAGGGATTGCCCTGCCACATACCTGGCCTCAGCATCTCTCCTTAACTGCAGAGGAAGATTCCACAGCTGTACAGTTGTGTAATCTTCTAACATAAATTCATTACTGTAAGCCAAACTACATGGACAATAATATCAAGTTCAACCACCCTTGCAGGATGAAGTTTGGCACCCTTGTGTCCTGTTTGCAGTTTTCCTTAATTGTTGTTTTAGGAGCAGAAAACTCCTCAGGATTTTCTTTTTATGAGTTGAAAGCTTATTTGGGTGGGGTCTTGCTCAGAGGACACCACTCCCTTTATTATATTTTATTTCAAGCCTCTCTTTAATCTTCTCATCTCTTACAGCACAAGCCCTAGCATCAATGTTCAATTTCTGGGGCTCCTTTTTCTCTTTGAACTGTTCATTTTGTATGTTATTTCTCTACTTGCTCCTTTTCATTTCAAACTTGAATAAGAGTGATTTACAATTAACCACTCATCATGGTCAATATACTGTCTTCAAATCTCCTCTACCAAAATATTAGTCATTACTTTTCCCTGTAGCCTCATGCAGATTCTCAAGGGAAATTACAGAAAGCAGCCACATTCTTTGCCAAAATATCATAAAAACATTCATTTGTTCTGTTGCTAATATTTTTCTTCTCTGAAATCTTTTTAGCCCTGACAGCCCATGTTGCTCTCACACTACTGTCTTCCAAGATGCTACTAGGATGGGCCATTCATTAAATCCCACTTCTGAGTTTAGCTGTTTCCCTAGTCCAAAGTCTTTCACATTCAAAACAAAACAAGGAAAACCAGAATGTACAGGCCTATCACCATAACAGCCCACCTTTTGGTACCAACTTCTGTCCTAGTTGCTTTTTTAGTGGCTGTGATACAACACTATGACTAAGGCAACTTATAAAAATAGCATTTAATTTGGCTTATGGTTTCAGAGATTTAGAGTTCATGATAGTGGAACAAAAGAACAACTCAGAGCTTACAGCCAGGAGCAAAGAGAAATATGGAAATGCCATAGGTCTTCTGAAATCACAAAGTCTGCCCTGGTGATACTCTTCCACCAACAAGGCCACACACACCCTAATCCTTCCCAAACAGTTCCATTACCTGGGGCCAAGTGTTCAAGTATATGAGTCTATATGGGATATTCTCATTCAAACTATCACAGTGTGCAAGCCCAAACCAAACCAAATCCCAGTCAGGAGAGGAGGGTTTGACACACGATCTCAACACAGACAAGGAGCTATTAGCAACTGTTAGTTGTAGGAAAAGAAGAGAAGAGAAAAGAAGAGAGGAGAGGAGAGGAGAGGAGAGGAGGGGAGGGGAGGGGAGGGGAGGGGAGGGGAGGGGAGGGGAGGGGAGGGGAGGGGAGGGGAGGGGAGGGGAGGGGAGGGGAGGGGAGGGGAGGGGAGGGGAGGGGAGGAGAGGGGAGGGGAGGGGAGGGGAGGGGAGGGGAGGGGAGGAGAGGAGAGGGGAGGAGAGGGGAGGGGAGGGGAGGGGAGGGGAGGAGAGGGGAGGGGAGGGGAGGGGAGGGGAGGAGAGGAGAGGGGAGGAGAGGAGAGGAGAGGAGAGGAGAGGAGAGGAGAGGAGAGGAGAGGGAGAGTTTTCTCCAAGTGTAGCCTCTGATAAGTCAACTACTCTCTGGCGGAAGGAAGGCCAGCCAGCCAGCCAGGGATATTTGAGCAGTACAAATTGGTCTTAAAGAGTTTCCTTCCATTGAAGAAAGAAACTTCATGAGGCCTCAACTCTAGACAAAGAACTGCAGGCAACAAAGGTATGTTGAGAGCTGAACGTTCCTTAGGGAAGAGCAGACCAATTGGATCAGCCCTGAGAATATACTTACAAGTATTATACAACTCTGTGTGTGTGTGTGTGTGTGTGTGTGTGTGTGTGTGTGTGTGATAATGTATGAAAATGAACTCATAAATTTTAAAGAGATCAAAGTCATGCAGGGTAACATGGGAGAATTTGGAGGGAGGAACAGAAGAGGGAAAAATGATGTAATTATTTTACAATGTCAAAAATTCTATATAAAATGCACACATATATATAATGTTTAAAGGACACAAAGGACATAACTTGGGTGGGTAAATCTGAGAATAGTTTAGGGAGAGGAGTGAACATGATCAAAGCATGTTATATAAAACTAGCAAATAAGCAAATAAAAAATAGAGAACAAGGCTAAGTTCCCACAGACCGGTTCAGAAAATATTCTTAGTGACCCTGCTATCTCAACTAGGTACCACCTCTTAAAGTTCAGCACCTCCAATAGCACCAGCACAAAGGTCTCAACTGGGTACCACCTCTTAAAGTTCAGCACCTCCAATAGCACTAGCACAAAGGTCTCAACTAGGTACCACCTCTTAAAGTTCAGCACCTCCAATAGCACCAGCACAAAGATCAAGCCTTTAACATGTAGGTGTTTTGAATCCTAACTATAGCTGTTTCCATTAACATATTTAAAATATAAACTAGTCTTATAAATCATTGAAGAAATACATTGCAAGCTGAGAAGAAAGGGGAATGGCTGATCTGAGTAGTCCACAGGAGAAGACGGGAAGAATACTCATTATGCAGCACTAACCATGCTGCAGAGGATTTTCCTGTGCCATGGGATATCATGGCAAACAGAAGAATTAAGCAAATATTTGATTTGAAGACTCAGATTTTAAAAGAACAAATTTTAAAAGTAAATACATAATGTATCAGATAATGATAAGTTCCTTGGAGAATAGTTAAGCAGAACAGAAAGCCTGGGGTAGGCTGTGAAGTTCTCTAAGGTGTCATTTGAAAGGAAAAAAATGAAGAAAGAAAAGAAAGAAAGAAAAATGAAGAGAGAAAGGAAAGAGAGAGAGAGAGAGAGAGAGAGAGAGAGAGAGAGAGAGAGAGAGAGAGAGAGTTTTTAATAAGCAACAGCAAGTTCAAATACTCCAAGGCTGAATCTTGTATCTTCATCCGCATCATTAGAGTCAGCAGAGCAGAGTGAGTTGGGGAGAGAGCAATGGCCACTGAGCCAGGACAGCAAAGTTGTTCAGTTCTTCCTGCTTCTCTGGGGCTTCCACATTAACTATGAAGGAGATATGAAGCCTCATCATTTTTGAATAGCTTGGACGAGAGATAATACAGAAGGCAGAGAAGCTGTCAATGTTTAGTTTTACGGGGAGATCATACAAATCAGCTGAAGAATCAAAAGCAGAGAGTGAAGAGAGGAGTTTCAGGTAATCCCTGGGTTCAGGATTTTTGCTTTTTAGCTTGGGCAGATGAGTGATTTTCAGGTTTGGGAAGACTTTAAAAGACAGAATTGGTTTGAGAGATTTAAAAAAAAAATGTCAGAAATTCTTTAGTAGAGATGTTGTACTTTAGATATGCCCACAAAGCTGTTGAATGTGAGAGTTTGAAGCTAAGTATGAGGGGCAGGATTGGAGGAAGGCATGAAAAAATCCTTGGGCTATGGACAGTTTTAAAGCCCAGAATAAAAGATGATCTTTGCTTAATGGTGAATACCAGGAGAAAGGGAACACTGTTTAAGTCTGAGTCCAGCTGCAACAAAGTAAGCATGGAAGACTGTCATCTTCTGTAGCCAGGCATGGCCAATGGAAGACTGTCATCTTCTGTAGCCAGGCATGGCCAATGGAAGACTGTCATCTTCTGTAGCCAGGCATGGCCAATGGAAGACTGTCATCTTCTGTAGCCAGGCATGGCCAATGGAAGACTGTCATCTGTAGCCAGGCATGGCCAATGGAAGACTGTCATCTTCTGTAGTCAGGTTTGGCCAATGGAAGACTGTCATCTTCTATAGTCAGATATGGCCAATGGAAGACTGTCATCTTCTGTAGTCAGGAATGGCCAATGGAAGACTGTCATCCTCTGTAGCCAGGCATGGCCAATTAAAGACTGTCATCTTCTGTAGCCAGGTATGACCAATGTTTGCATTGTGTGATGGTTAGTATATTCTTGGGCCAGGGAGTGGCACCATTTGGAGGTGTGGCCTTGTTGGAATAGGTGTGACCTGGTTGGAATGGGTGTGTCACTGTGGGTGTGGGCATAAGATCCTTACCCTAGTTGCCTGGAAGTCAGTTTTCCACTAGCAGCCTTTGGGTGAAGACATAGAACTCTAAGCTCCTCCTGCACCATGCCTGCCTGGATGCTGCCATGTTCCCACCTTGATGGTAATGGACTGAACCTCTGAATCTGTAAGCCAGCCCCAATTAATTTTTTATAAGACTTGCCTTGGTTATGGTGTCTATTCATAGCAGTAAAACCCTAACTAAGACACATTGCTTCATCATTTGCTCCCTTGCTTTGTGTTCCCTTAGCCATTGTGCTTAAAATTTGTACTTCATGCTAAATCTACAAGCAAAGACTGATATCAAAAGGAAAATTTTAAACAAAGGGCTAATGTCCCAGGTCCATATAAAAATAAATAAATTTTAAAAAAGCAAATTCCCTAAAAGCATGGTTAATTCTTCAGTAGAGGCCTATGCATTCGAGCAAACATGAAGAAAATTATAGGCTCTAGTTTAGTACCATTTACCTATAAAGCATGTAGCTTTAGGAACTGGAGAGATGGTTCAGCATTTAAAAGCACTGATGCTCTTTCAGAGGATCCACATGTGGTTCCCAGCATCCAGAACAGATGGCTCACAACCACTGTTATTCCAGCTTTGGGGAGTCTGACACCCTCTTCTGCCTCCACAGGCAAATACACTCCTACATACAGACATATACATATGCACATAATTTAAAATAAAATAAGAGTTTTCAAATTTGCTTTGGCAAATAACTAAGAGATAAACATTTCCTTTAGTATCCAACCATGTGTAAAGATGAAGACAGAATGAAAAGTCTCATCAGTAGTTTCCTGGATAATGTGTATGTGGTACACACATTCTTCTCTGGTACCATATATTTTATTAGGCATACCTGGTTCCTATGAGACAGTTATATTAGATCAAGCAAACATCCTACAGATGCCATTGCTAAAGACTTGGAATATTTGATAAATGTATATCAAAATGGCATAGAACCCAGAAACAGACAAAAAATTTCAGAATTGACTGAAGTGGTTTTTCTGAAATAATGCTGGTGATTTGTAAATGTACACATTTGCCCCAAAAAGATATATAAGTTGATATCGAAAGCCTGGAAACATGCAGTTGACCCTACCAGTCAAATTCTAATTTGGTTAGAAACTCTGATTCTCGCAGAATCAGTCACAGATGAGGGCAAATGTTTACCTAGAAGAATACTATAATGTCAATTCTTGGAGGTGGACAGAAGTTTGGCACTACATAGTCAATATAAAATTGCCTAACTAACACTAGAATGTCATATGATAAAATAATATACAGTAGTTAAAAGCAGTATTACAGTGAGACCGAATGACTCATTTGTATTTGCGAATGCCTAGAATATAGCCTGGAATAAAAGAAGTCAAAATTTTACACACATGTCATGGTGGGAAAAGGTAAATGATTTTAAGTTTGTTAGATTTTCTAGTTCTGATTTCCCTATCCTTTAAGAATTTTATGCATGCATATTAAATCTGTTATGGTTTGTCCACCATGTATTCGTTAATTACGTTTGCATATGGAGCAGCTACAGAGAAGGCTAGAGTTTTTGCAAAGATGACACAAAGCAATTTTTAGGGTAGTGTTGTTTATTAGATGCTCTGCAGTGAGGGAAATATTCTACAGCGGTACTGACCAGAGCTACGGCTACCACCCCGTACCTATTGAATATGTACTGTGTAACTAGTTCAGCTGGGAAACGGATTTTTTTTCCTAGTGAACAAGAATAAAAAGTCCTACTGTTTTTCTTTTTTTTTAATATTTTTTATTACGTATTTTCCTCAATTACATTTCCAATGCTATCCCAAAAGTCCCCCATACCCTCCTCCCACTCCCCTACCCATCCATTCCCACTTTTTGGCCCTGGCTTTCCCCTGTACTGGGGCATATAAAGTTTGCACGACCAATGGGTCTCTCTTTCCACTAATGGCCGACTAGGCCATCTTCTGATGCATATGCAGTTAGAGACACGAGCTCCAGGGGGTACTGGTTAGTTCATAATGTTGTTCCACCTATAGAGTTGCAGATCCCTTTAGCTCCTTGGGTACTTTCTCTAGCTTCTCCATTGGGAGCCCTGTGATACATCCAATAGCTGACTGTGAGCATCCACTTCTGTGTTTGCTAGGCCCCGGCCTAGTCTCACAAGAGACAGCTATATCAGGCTCCTATCAGCAAAATCTTGCTAGTGTATGCAATGGTGTCAGCGTTTGAGGCTAATTATGGGATGGATCCCTGGATATGGCAGTCTCTAGATGTTTTTCAAGACAAGCATGGGATTGCATGCTTTTGGAAAGATGGGGTTTAGTGAACGGGCTTCTTTGTTTATGAAGAAGATGATTTTAACCTATTAGTTGACATTATGGAGCCATGCGGACAAAGAGGCTCCTGACCTGACATGGCATTTCTGTAGTGAACTAGCCTGGAGCAGAAAGAGTGAGCAGATATGGCTTTTATTTCCTAAGATTTGTTCGGTTTTTCCCTTTTAATTTATTCTTCTTGTTGGGGTTCAGGAGTCACCCCACAAACCACATGAACACCGATCTCAGTCAAACAGGGATAGTTTATTGAACACACACCTAAATGCTGATTGATTAGGGCAGCAGCTTCAGACTTGGGAGCTGAAAGATGCACATCTGTACATTATCCAGGGTGAGCTTATATAGGGAAAACACAAAATGAGCTCATTAGCAGATACAGAGTGCTGTAGGGTAGTCAGCCTTTTTAACCACATTTCTTTAGACATAACAGTTCAAGCTGACCCCTCTCCTGATTGGCCCTGAGTGAAGGCTGCAGCTGGAGAATTTTCCAAGGAGAGCAGTTCTTGAAATATGATAACAAACCTCTAGACATAGCAGGATATATGGTCAATTTGACCTCACTCTGAGCCTAATTATTTTTCTGTCTTATGGTCACAAAATTAATTCTTAATTTTTTAAGGCCTTAAGCAAAATGGTTATAGTTATTTCTAAGAAGTAATCTCAGGGAACCAGGTTAGTTAAATAGACTTCAACACTTCTCTCATATGCTACATCCTGACTGCAGTTTCCCCTCCCTCCTCTTCCGCAAGTCCCTCTACTTCCACCTCCCTCTTCTACCGGCCCACCTCAACTTCACTTCCCCTCAGAAAGGAGCAGGCTTTCCAGGGACATCCAACAAATATAGCACAGGAAGCTACAATAAGGCCAGGCACATTCATTTGTTACTTTTATGTGGTGTGTGTGTCTGCATGCGTTTATATGCACCAGGAACCTGTCCATGGAGGCAGGAAAAGGGCATCAGGGCCCCTGGAGTTGGAGTTACACACTGTTATTAGCTGCCACGTGGGAGTTGGGAACAGAACCTGAACCCTCTGCAAGAGCACTAATTGCCTGTGATCACTGGAACTGAACAGAAAAATAAACGTTTCCTCTCCTGGTACCTTGCACAACAGTGTGTGCTTTAAAAGCTATTTTCTTCAGGTCAAATTTAATATATTTAAGAGCTTTCAAAAGTACATGCTATCTTTTCTTTACTCGAAAAGAAAGGGACACAATTCTTAATTCTTCTTAACCAGGATTATTAGATTTTATAGCACTTTAGATAATATAACTATTATACTCTAATGAGAGAATAATGTTTTAGAAATAATGAAATTATGGCAGAACCATTTAGACATAATTATATAGCCAGAATAAAATTTTCAATTAGGCTTTCATTACATTGCAATTAACTCTGCATTTGAACACTAACATTAGTGTGGCTAGTTTTGCTTGTGTCTTGCTTTAAAAAAAAAATAGCATTTTTTTCCTCTTTGTTCACATTAGTCTAAAGAGACCTGGAAAATTAAATTAAAACATCAGTCATTTCTAAAACATGAACAAAATGTAAAAGAAAGCATGCCTCAAATTACTGTGTTGTATGAATTATCTGTTGCTGTGTGGCAAATTTATCTAAAACCTTATTGCTTAAAACACTTACAGTTGCATAGTTTGTGAAGATGAATAAACATATAACTTACTTTTCTCTCCATTATGCCAAAATATCTAACAAAATCTAATCCAAAAGAGGTTTATTTTGGCCTCAGTTTCAGACATTTTGGTCTTCTGTGGAGGAGAGGGCTTAGTGGAGCACGTGGTCCTCATAGCTCCCTAGTGGGCAGGAAGGTGAGACTATGAAAGAAAGAAGAAAGGAATAATACACCCTCGAGGACCCTCCCCTGTGACTTCCCAACTTTCAGTGTTCCGTAGTCTCTCAAAATATCACCACAAGCTGGAGAACAAAGTTCAAAGCACAAGTTGGTAAGGACATTTTATATTCAAGTGGCAGCAGTGAGGAGTCTAGCATAACGTAGTGGGGTGGTTCTCACTCAGGCCTTGCGGAGGTCTTTAGTCAAGCTGTCAGTACTACTGTCATCCATAGGTGGATCCTGAGCATTTCCAATGTGGCTGTTAGCAAGAAGATTCAGGTCCTTCGTACTACAGAAAACTTGATTTCAATGCATGGGCCTCGCCACCACACATGACCTAAATATTCTAAAGTGGAAAGGGAAAACCCTCAACAAAGAACTACAGGCAACCAAGGAATGCTGGGAGGACAAGAAATAGTCTTCCATGGCAAAATGCACACGGATTGCTTATCCAAGACCAAATGTTCAGACACTTTGGAAAATATATATATATGTAATGTTACATATATATGTATATATATATATGTAACATTACACAGACTGAACAGGCTATATATATATTCATTCTTCTAATCTTAGAAATATAATACTAGGATAGTCACAGGCAGACTTCAGAATGGAGTACTGGTTTAGATCCTCACTGCTACACACATATATGAATATATAAATATATATGAATGTATATATATGTATATGTATACACACACATATATATGTATATATATGAGTGTATATATACATATATATACCTTGAATTGTATGAATTCAATTCAAGTGTATATATATATATATATATATATATATATATATATATATATATATCTTGAATTGTATGAATTGTAGATGGCACTAGTCTATGGGCTGGAGGCCCAGGATAAATAGGAAAGAGAAAGCCATCTGAGTGTGGGTGTCCCCTTCTTTCTGCTTCCCAGTGTTCCCAGATGTGACCAAGCAGCCTCATGTCCCTGCAGCCACAGTTGGGAGGTGTTTCTGCTGCCATACCTTCTCCACCACAATAGATCTTCAAAACATGAGCCAAAACACATCTTCCTCCCCACATTACTTTGCTTTTTTGTCACACATTTGGTCATAGCACTGGGTAAAACACTGATTCAGTTGCTTGCTACCTTGGTGGATCAAACTTTACTAGATTATAGACAAGTGAACCAGGCCAAAGGTCTATTTTGAATCAGCATAGAACTTACATTCTGAAATTTGGAGTCTAACCTCAGATCTGAGCTATATCTGTTTGTTTCTTCCAGGTTCTCCTGAGGTCTCTTATACCAGAGTTATGATATTATCTGATTCATGTTACCCTATACATTCAGGAGATCAAGTCAAGCACAAAAGTGTGCTACCCTGTATATTCAAAGAGTTCTACAAGATTCTTCATAAATGAAAGCTCAATATAGCTGAGGTGTTTAAGAAAAGGGACAGAAAAAAAATGTGATAGTGGGCCCCCCGCATATCTGTGCTGCCAGACACAGATATCAGTGTGGAATAACTCTTATCCCTGTGCTTTCCCTGTTTGTCCCCCTGAGTGTCTCATATAATTCAGAAGCATCCACATTTTTAGCTGGGGCTTAAGGCTCTCCCTGACTTGTGTGGTACCTGATCAACATGCCATCGAGATGACTAATTGGATTCTCAAACCCATCATTTGTAGAGCAAGATATCATTGCCTTCAGAATCATAGCAAAGAGGGAAAGCAATGAAATAAGCACAAGATCCTGACACCAGAGGCAAGGGCAGCACAAAAGAATGGGAGCACAAACAGAAGAAGAAAGGGAGGCTACGATGGGGAAGAGAAAAGGGGGTATGAACAATACAATATCAAATGTAATCCTCCCAGGACCTTGTTTTTCTTACTTCATAAATTAATGTATTGAGACTTAGAAAGATTAAATAGATTGCCTAAAACTCTAAGGGTTTTCTTCTCACATGTATTTTCCAATATATATCATTTTTCTAATCTCAGAGGTATAATACTAGGATATACACAGGCAGATCTCAGAATGGAGTCCTGGTTTAGATCCTAACACGTCTCTAGTCATTGTGAATCATCTCAAGCATTTTGAGTTAAATCTGGGTTCTGTCTTCAGATATTTAGAGGGTCTGGAGACACTGTACACTGTTAATTGGACTATAGTGCACAGATGATGATGTGCATCTGTTGTGCTACACCTGGAGAGACAGAAAGATGATCCCCAAAACTCTCTGGCCCAGCCTAGACGAACGGGGAAGTTCCATGAGAGACTCTGACTCAAAGAGTAAGGTGGTGGAAGCCAAGTATGTAGCTGAATGCTTGTCTGGAATACATGAAGCCATGGGTTTGACCTCCAGTAACAAGAGAGAGAGAGAGAGACAGAGAGAGAGAGAGAGATACTGAACATCAACCTCTAGTGTTCATAAACATGTGCACATACACGCGCATAGCCCCACATTTCCACATGAATACATGTACAAAGATCCCTCAGGTGATTCATGAACATGTTGGATTTTGAAAAGCCCAGCTCTAACTTCCATTACCTCTGCTGGTAAATGTGAGCAGAGCAAACAGCTCACCTAGTGCCTGACAGTGCTGAGTGAAGCTCCTCTACATGTGCAATAGATTAACCTAGAAATGTCCAGGGAAGACCCCAGTGTTCTTGGGGTTCAAGACCCAGGTGAGGCTCTGGCCTTAAGCAGCCCTGGAATGCAATAGTGCCAATGAGAGACAGGTCTGGGGATAAATGTAGCCCTTTCTGCTCCTTTACTCTGTATAGGGGTAAACTGTTAAACCACTCTTTACTTCCTGTCTGGAGAAGCCCAATTCCATCCAGCCCAATGCTCTGGAGTCCCTGAAGGAAAGACAGAAATGTGCAGCATTATTTTGAATATGCCTTAACTAGCTCAATGGTTGGGCCATTTCTGAACCCATGCATGGCTAACACACTCCACTTTCTCCTGGTATTCACCATTAAGCAAAGATCATCTTTTGTTCTGGGCTTTAAAACTGTCCATAGCCCAAGGATTTTTCATGCCTTCCTCCAATCCTGCCCCTCACACTTAGCTTCAAACTCTCATATTCAACAGCTTTTGGGCATATCTAAAGTACAACATCTCTACTAAAGAATTTCTGACTTTTTTTTAATCTCTCAAACCAATTCTGTCCTTTAAAGTCTTCCCAAACCTGAAAATCATTCATCTGCCCAAGCTAAAAAGCAAAAGTCCCGAATGCAGGGATTACCTGAAACTCCTCTCTTCACTCTCTGCTTTTGATCCTTCAGCTGATTTGTATGATCTCCCCATAAAACTAAACATTGAGGGATAAGCTGATCAATTTATCTGTCCTGTCTGATTGTCTCTAATTTTTCTTTTCTGCATCCATGATCTTCAGGTCTTCCCCTGTCATATCTGATCCATGTCACTCTGGGGTCCAAAGCCTTTTCTTCTTTCCTATTAACATAAATACAGAGCCTCTCTCCCAAAATAACATGTCCTTGGTCCAGTAATGTGATATCATCAAAGATATAGATTGATTCAATTTAGTAGCAGAGAAATTTTAATATAACCACCAAATTCATAACCATATGCATTTTGATAATTAAAGCAATCCAAAGCAATTAAAATGATCTAAATAAATGTTATCTGTTGAGATAGAGCTTCCCAACCATCTCCTGCCTCAATCTAAGGGATTAAGGTTTAAGTTATTTATTCATCTGTATACTTAAATTCTCCCTTCTATGGAGATTAATATCTTTGTTGGTATATATGTCCCCTTTCTCTTTATATAACTTGAATTAATATAAGTTTCTACTACCTGTCTGAGATAAGGTAATTAAAACAATTTAAAGCAATTAAGGCAATCTAAACAAATGTTATCCATTGAAATAGTGTTCCCTCATTATCTCCTGCCCCAATCTACATGAGATCGAGGCCTAAGTTACTACTGTCTGTCCCCTCTCTCTTTATATAAGTTGAATTAATGTAAGTATCTACTATCTGTTTGAGATAAGATCTTTCTACTTATCTCTTGCTCCTGACCTACAATTTGATCAAAAGCCTCAATTTATTCATCCATGTATTTAACTTGAGTTAACTTCCCTTCTACTTACTGTATAAGCCTATTCCCAGGCTCTAAATCTGTCATACCAGGCTAAGGAATCCCAGATACCCCACGTAGACCACATTCAAAGATCCCAAATACTGTCCTGGCAAGACTTTTTCAATTTCCTTTTAATACATTTTTCTCATTCATTCTATTCTATCTCCATGCCTTTGATTCCTACATTTGATATCAAAGGCCTAGATTTCTTTATCCCATGTATACTTTAAAACACTCAAACAATTATCATTATACTCCCTTCTATCCTTAAAAACAATTAAATCAAATTTTATTCATCTCTATTCTTTATCTGGTTGTGAGAGGCATGCAGTTACCATTGTCTGCCTCTGCCTTTTGAGTAACCTGTCTCTTTGCCCAGCAGGAGCTCTTAACACCTCTAAGCACAAGCTCTTTGTACTAGTTCCAAACTGCAGGAAGAAATCTCCAAGTGGCTTGGGCAAAAACTATGGCCTACTAAGAAGCTAATTCTCCTCAACTCCTAATCTTAAATCTTGGTTCCTGAGTATTCCATTAGGGAATCTCCAATGAATTTTTACAAGTGAGCTCTTACTCCAGATTGGAACACTATCTGTAGCAGTGAATGGTTAAATGGCTCTTTACTTCCTGGCTGGGGAGGCCTGATTCCACGTGTACCCTCAACACTCTGGAGTCACCGAATGAAAGACTATGTGGAATGTGCAGCATTATTATTAATATGCCTTACTTAGCTCAATTGTTGGGCCACTCCTGAACCTCCACATGGCTAACCCACTCCCCTCCAATATTCCTGATTTCTAAAATCTATGCTTTATCTCTGCTACCCTAGACCCAATCAGCGGAGTGACTCCTGAGGCCACTTTTCCCTGATTCTTACATGGCTGGTTCTCTGACTTCCTCTTATGCTTGTATCCTCTTCCTTCCTTCTGCCCTGGCTAATCTCCATCTCCCTCTCCTGCATTTCTTCTCCAGGAATCCTCAAAGTCCCACCTCCATTCCCCTGCCCAGGCATTGGCCACTGGCTCGTTATTGACCAGTCAAAAAAAAAAAAAAAACAGCTGTTGTCAAGGACCTGCAGTGGACATGCTAATTCCCATCTAAACCCAAATCAAATCCCCAACAACTCTGTATTTACAAGTTTATTTTTATTCTCTCAACTGCTGGGCCATTGTAAGGAATCAATAGCGCTGTGTGTTTTGACATTGATTTTTATATGCAAGCTTAAATTGAAGACTGTATTTGGCTTATATGGAATTATTTTCTTTATATGATATTTATTTGTAACTGAATATAAAAGTAATGCATGTTTATTATGAACTAGTTAGAAAACACATACTGCTGATGCTAACATTGGCATATTTTTTACTAGTTTTATTGATAGCAAAAAATAAAATTTTACCAATAACTCTTTTTTAAACCTGTCTGAACATTATGTAACTTGAAGAAAATTAGACGAACCTCTATTGTTCTGATTCTAAAATTTAGCTACCCCTAACAGAGTGATTCTGTTCTAATTTTGTTCACTATTTAAATCATTCTTTCTGAGTCTTTGTTGTAGACAATTTCTTAGTATGGAATCCCCAGAGGAAAGGGTTGCTGAACCAAAGGATGTTTGATACCTTTCCTGTCAAACAGTATGTCAACTTCCAGCAAGACTTATGTTTGCCCATTTGTTATACTGGGTATCACTATTCATAGAAGTGGGGAAAATGTATAGAGTAAGGTAGCAGGCAGGTAGAGGCCACCAAACTCTCTCAAGAGCACTTCCTTGTGCTCAGTTGTCAGGAACTCTCAGAATCGCACTCTTTCATGTTTATTTCATCAAGTAGGAGTGACTGATGAAATCATTGACCAGTTTAACTGTCTGTGCTTCTCCCCTGGGTAGGGGTAGAAGGTAGACTCTCCTGCACCCTTTGTGATGGGGAGATGATCCTCCCTCCCTCTGTAGCCAGCTAGGGCCTCAGACACCAGCTGTCACGTTAACAAACAAGACACTTCTCAGGAAGTTCCAAGAATTTTAAGATGTATAAACCACAACACTGCCCCAAACCAAATGTTCAGATGAACACCTCCTCAAAAGGTTATATATACAGCTGTTGGCTGTCCTGGCCTTTTGGATCTTCAGTTTTCTGGGAAAAACAATCAACTGATTAATGGAAAATACTAATAAACAGGACTTTATACTTCTTACTTTATAAGCAAGGACAGGAAGCTGCTGAGACTGTGGAAGGCTAAGGCTTTGTACCCAAGTATTTCAGACTAGAAAGTTTACATTGTCTGTTGGCTGAGGTCCACATGGATGAAATAAGGTGACAGGAGGAGTGGAGGTTCCAGAGGAAGATTGCCGCCTACACAAGAGACCTATGGGCAATAAATTTCCTAAATATAGAATACACCTAGCTTAATAAACAGGACAACTGAACAAGGACAGACAATAAGCCTTAGGGACTCTGGGAACTCAGCGAAACACCAACACAAGAGTAATGACTGTGGGAGGGTGGAGGCGGGCCCAAGTCCAGCCCAGACACTCCACGTGTATGCCTTCTGCCTGCTGCGTTGAATTCTGAATTTGAAATCTTCCATTTGCAAACCAGGCTTGGTCACTACTTATATGAAAGTTTTGAGAATTAAATAAGGATACATAAGCTGTTGAGAGCCAGTGTTTACTGTGTACTGGGTAAGGTTGGCATTCATAGATGTTTATCACAGTTCACCTGGAAATGAGAGTTTGGGCAATGGGTGCAGTTAGCTAAGTGGGCGGAGAGGAAGTGTTGACTTAGGGAAGATATAAAGTCCTCGCCTAATAATCCCTAAAGCAAAGGACCACTCCCTGCAATAACTGCAAAATTTCAAGGCCATGCTAGGAAAAGAATGGTTAAGAGGACTTGGTAGTTCTGAGGTTACTAGTGCACCTAGCACTAGTGGTTCTCAGCGTGTGGATAATGAGCCTTTGGGGTTGCATATCAGATATCCTGCATATGTGATATTTACCTTGCAATTCATGACAATAGCAAAGCTACAGTTACTAAGTTACAACGAAATAATTTTATGCTTTGGGGTCACCATAACATGAGGGCATTAAAGGGTATTAAACATGAGGGTATTAAAGGGCATAGCATTAGGAAGGTTGAGAACCACTGTCCTGAACAGTCCTAAACAGAGTGTGTAGCAGTTTATATTTGAGTAGTTTTATAAACAAGTAGATAAAAAGTGTCAAGCTGTGTCCACCTATTTGGGCCACTATCACAAAGCAAATCACCTCTGGCTAGGTGGCTTATAAACATAGAATTTATTTCTCCCACTTCTCCGGGATGAGACGTTCAGAAACTAAGCACCAGCAGATTGTGTGTTTGCAGATGACTTTGGTTGCTGTATGGCAGTCTTCCAATATGGTTCTTCTATGGTGGAAGGGTGAAGGAGCTCTGTAAAGTGATTTTTATTAGGACGTGAATTCCACTCAAGAGGGAATTCCAGTCTTTGTGACCCAATTTCATCTACTAACTTCTATTACTTTAGGGGATAGACTCTTAACAAATGAACTCACAGGGAGCACAGACATTCAGTGAATAGCACATAGCCTCTCACCAAAGATTGAAAAACGGACATTAGCAGCCAATGACGGGGAGATTTCAGAGCAAAGAGTGGCTAAACAGTATGAGAGTCTAATCTCTGTGTGTAAGTCCTATGAACAGTGTGAGAGGCCAATCTGTGTGAGTTCTATGAACAGTGTGAGAGGCCAATCTGTGTGTGTAAGTCCTATAAACAGTGTGAGAGGCCAATCTGTGTGTGTAAGTCCTATGAACAGTGTGAGAGGCCAATCTGTGTGACTCCTATGATATAGTCAAGCCAGCAGATGTACAAAGGAGTATCATATAATCAGTGTGTCACAAACATCCATAAAAAGGAGCTGAACAATATGCTGCCTGGGTGTGTTAATAGCATAGGATTTAAAATAAATAAAAGACAAACTGCTGTTTCCTGCCAGCAGGAGTATGGCAGCCTTCTTACAAGTACACAATAAAACAGAAAACAAATCGACTGTAAATCAGGTCAAGACAGTAAGTATGATAATTCATTTGACTTTTCAAAAATAAAAATAACAGTAAGGACTGGGACAATTGTACCACATTTGATTTCTGAGCCTTAGAGAGTGTGGAGCAAAGTGTTCATTTGATCTTTTCATCTAACCTGTCTTCAGTGTTGAGCTTTACCCTACTTCTGATACAATATTTGTTCTTAAATATAAGGGAAAATGCCAGTTTGACACATCATGAACTATGAAGAGAACACCCAATCAATGGATTAGCATCAGCATCTTGTAGCAAGGAGGCATCAATGTTTTCCAAAACTCTGTTTTGTCCTTTATGACTTTCTGTTTAAGTTCTCACCTTTTCTATGGTGGCATTACTCCATTTAAGTTCCTACAGTTACGATGGCCATCTTAGGGGTTTCTTACTCCCACCATGGTATTTTTTTTTTTTTGGTTTGTGGGTTTTTTTTTTTTAACATAACATCTATATTGACTCTGAGAATTTCCCATCATGCATCTCGATAATACTCATTCCCTAGTCCTTCGTGTCTGACCCACACTTGTGACCCCACAAATGAAAAAGTAAAAATAAAAGTAAGAATTTTTTAACTCTAATGTGTGATCCATGTATTCACTGGAGCACGGCCAAACTTTTAATGGCCTGCAGGTTCAATCGAGCTGTGAGTCCTTCCCCTCCCACACTGTGGCCAAAGGCCATCCACTGTGAAAAGATATACTTCAGCATACATATAAGATAGGGGGAGGGGATCATCCTCTGGACTGTGCACTGAAACTGTGTGGGTGTCTGGGGGCCATGTTGCCTCTGGGGACCATGCTGATCTGAGTGGCCTGCACTGCCACCTGAGGCCATCTGAGCTGCTGCCAGAAACCGCCTGGATCCCTGTGATCTGTTCTTCAACTGACTTGCAGAATAAGGAGGCTGCTTTTACTGTACTATCAATGACTGCAGATGCACAGTTGAGACGGATGGACATGGATGGAAGGCTTCTAAAAAGCATGGTGGTTTTAAAGTGCTTGAGAAGAGCACAATTAGCCTAAGTCTCAGATCCCCTCCTTGATCCTGGTCCAATAGAACACGATGTCATTCGTTCTCACCCCTAGGCAGAGTCTCAGTGTGGAGCAGCATCCCATGAATCTTTTACCTGGGTTTTTGTTCTATTATTATAAATTTTCTTTTACCATACTTTCAAATTGAAAATTTTAAATGTACAGAATAAAACTCTGTCATTCGGGAATGAGAAAAGGATAGCTTCCACTTTCTTGTCTTCCATGCCTTCTTATCAGAACAGAAACAGTTCATCAGCCTGCCTAAAGGCTGCCCCACACTTGTGCTTCTGCAGCTGGGGAATCTCAGCATGCTCTGGGATTCTTAACCACCTCAGGCAATGAAAGACAAAACGGGCACATTGGACTTTATACAATTAGAAACTTATATTCATCAAACAGTGTGATCAACAAACTAAAAGCAATCATGGAATGGAAGAAAAATATAAAACCTTCATAAAGATGTTTACGGACATTGTATTCCTAATCACCCCAAACTAGTAGATCTACTATAGTCTACACAGAAAACTTGATGTTAATCAACACCAAAAAGAAATGAGCTCTCAAACCAAGAAAAGGTCTGGAGAGAATTTAAGTGCTTATCATTATAGGACAAGGAACTTATAACTAGAATATCTAGATAATTCCTATAATTCAGCAAAAAAATGATCTTTTTAAGTTGAAAATTTTAATAGACATTTCTTCAAATACAGACAATTTACCAATCTACACATGAGAAAATAATATTACTAGCCATTAAGAAAATGCAAACCAAAATTATAAGACACCACTTATAAAGAAATAAATGAGCAAAATGTGATAGTTATATTCAATGAAATATTATTTAGCTTCAAAACGTTAAAAATAAAACCTCTGATTTATGCTGAAATATGGATGAACTATAAGTTAGTTATTTTCCTGTTGTGCTGACCAAGTCTTGGCAAGAAACAGGTTAAGAGAAGAAATACTATTGAGGGAATAGAATCCACGTTGGCAGGGAAACCATGGTGTTGAGAGTGTGAAGCCGGCTGAAACCCTGAGCTCTCAGTTTGGAGTCAGAGAAAAGTTAAGCCTTGCACCCCTCAGGCTTTCTCCCCTTGCTCAGTCTGGACTATCCGCCCATGGGACAGTTCTACCCACATTTACGCTGGGCCTCTCCTCCAAGAGGGAGTTAATCCTCTCTGGAAATGTCATCCCAAACACACACACACACACACAAGTGTATCTCCCCAGCGACTCTAAATCCAGTCATGCTGACACTGAAAATTAACCATAACCCTAAAGGTTTTCTGCTGAATAAACTAAGTCAGTCACAAAAGGGCAAATGCCACAGTATACTATTAATGAGGTTCCTAGAGTGAGCAGATTTGTAGAAGCAGAAATTAAACAGTAGTTGCCTAGAGCTGGGAGAAAGGCAAACAGGGGTAGTGCATAATGGGCATGAAGTTTTAGTTGAGGGTCATTAGAACATTCTGGGGGGTGAATGGTGGAGGTGGTTGCACACTACTGTGAGTTTCTTAGTGCTATAGAGCTCTCTACATTTAAACTAACTTAAAAGGTGTATTTTAGCTATATGCATTTTATCATAAAAATAACCCTCTAAGGGCAGTTTTCCTCACTTGCTGAATTTCCCAGCTGCTTTCAACTCCACCATAGCCCTTACAGAAGAAAATTTAGTTTCATATCATGGGTGCCAGCCCCTGGTTCCCACACTGTCATCACTAGGAGAGTCTAGAGACTAGTGTCACCTCAGGGAGCTCTGTCTGCACTGCCTTCGGCATTATATCTGTCTTCTTTCTTAGGATTATTGTTCCCAAAGAAGTTGCCATAACCCCCCCCCCCCGCCCCCAGCTTCAGCGATGCATACTCTAGGGTCAGCTGCCTTCTCTATTCATTCTGCGAGTAGGAGTCTCCCTGACAGGCTCTCCTGCAGTGGCACCCCCTGGTGGAAAACCAGCCAGTCATCATGTAGGCACCTCCCACCTGGGAGAACCATCCAGGCTCTACAGGGCATACAAATACACTAAGCCTTGAGGCTTTCTTAGTCAACATACCATACAACCATTTCATTTTTTCCTTCACTTCCTCATTTTGTCTCAGGGATAGCCAGCTACCAGGGAATTTATCCCACCCATTTTAGAAGGAGAGGGGCTTTCCTCTTAGCCTACCTGAGTTTCATACCGTCCAGCTATCTAACTAACAAGGACATATTGACCAAGCTCCTTGGTTCATGGGGAACAAGAACAAGACTTCATTTTTCTTCATACATAAACCCTGGGTCTCTCTTTCTCTTGAATCTACCACTAGCAGGAAAGTCCCTCCGCTCCTTGCCCAGATGCAGAAAATAGGTGATGTCCTATAGGACATGCCCTGTAAGCGTGATCACATCATCTGTACACTGTTAAGTAAATGAATAAAAAAGTTGGAACTATCTGAAGTGCTTGTATGTTAATATGACTTGCAAACGTGATCTGGGTTGGGTCACGTGGTATATTTGATTGCATTTCCCTCTCTACAGGTGACTCAAGTATTTTTAGCACTGTGGTTAATGGATTCATTTTTCTCTTGTTCCGTTTGTTGTTTAAATTCATGCTGCAGTCTCGTTTGCAGTGTTGATTTTCTGGTTGTAGTTGCCTCTTTGACTTACATTATTCAATATTATCCAGTGTCCTTCATCTTTTCTGAGAATCAACATAGTCTGTTTCATCTAATCCCTTTTCCTGGAGCCCTTCATCGCAGGCATGTTGTCCCCATTTGCCTCCTGCTGCTTACTCTGTAAGTTGGCATCCACAAGCTATTCTCCCCAGGAGCAGTCGCTGCTTCACATCTGTGCCCCTCTTTGTCTGCATCTTCTTAAGTGAGTCCTAAGAAGGGACATGTGGGTGATAACCTCTAAGTCGTCTGCCTGGGTCTTTGCTGTGCCTCCCACTTGGTGAACAGTTTGTCCAGATATAAAATTCTGGCTTAAGAACATTTTTCCTTAGAATATTTAAAGAGTCATCACATTGGTCTGCAGCCCACACTTCTGATATGGCTCATGTCATCTGTCATTAGCGCCTTCCTTTAGGGATCCACAATTTTGTGACACTTGTATCATGTGTTTCCCATTTCTCCTATTCAGCACATTTGTAACTTTTTCAGCCAAAGAATTCACATCTTTCTTCTCTGACAAGTTTTATGTTTTGGAAACTACTTTTGTTTTAGACCCTGTGGCATATTTGAGTCTTTATAAGGTCTTAATCAGAAATAGCAGGTTGAAGTCTTTTCTATTGTGTTTTCTGATTATCATATGTTTATTATTGTGTTAGCTTTAATTCTTTCACTGTTGTTGTTGTTGTTCCATTTTATTTTTCTTTGCTCTCACTCTTGGCACAAGCTTTCCTCAGACATCTTCTAATTCTTAATTTTTGCCTTTGGAACTCAGAATAGGGGAGAAATTAGTTCCTTGTGAGCCCTGCTTGTCTAAATGGGGCTTATCAATTGCTGGGCTTCTCTGTAGAATGAGCAAGGAGTATACTGGCCTTTGGGCTAAGGAACAAAAATGTCCCAACACCAGGAGACCTTTGCCCTTAAAGGATAGTACTCGTACTGATAGTCTTAGTTCTCTAAGAATTTGCTCAAATTTTAAGAGAACACTCTCTAATAATCTTTCCTGAGACATAACCTCCTGATCAGCTCCTCCTGATCATGTACATGGGAAGGGAATGGGTCAGCAGCTCCTGTAGACATCTTTAATTAAACCATACTTTCTACTACAGATCTACCTGGCTTTTCTGGTCCCTGGGTCTGTCCTCAGAACTGGTCACCTGTTCTTGTTCTAACCCATGGTCTCTTCCATAGTTTAATCATTTGCCACTATGCCAACTGCTTCTAGCTTCAAGAAAATTCTGAAAGTTCTCAGCAGTCACTAACAACCCTCTTCCCCCAAGCACTCCTCGTTTGTTATGAAAGCACATCTTTTCCTCTGGTTCTGTCAATTTAATTAGTGTCTCAGGAGAACAGGGAAGTAAACATTGCATTGCCGCTATTAAATTTCCCTTCAAGTATCTATTTAATTTCCAAGTGGTTTTGGGTCATCTTTCGCTGGCTGATTTCAAATCAAGATGTAGCTTTTAAAATCTCAACTCTGATGAATTTATCTGGACTCTTTATCACTACATTGATGTTTACAAGTCTTCTATGGGCTTAGATAATCGATGCTTTTTGTAGAATACAAATTCTATAAATGTCAACTAACCTAACCTTGTTGATTATGTCCTTCAAACCCTTTGAAATGTTTATCTTTAGACTGTTTATATTACAAATGTTGAAAGAGGGTTATGAAAATATCCCACTGTGGATTTAGCATCTTCCCTTCAAACTCTTTGGTAGATTATAACCTTCCTTATCTGTGCACAGTTTTTCTTTTGTGAACACCATTTTCATCAGCACCTGAGCTACTTTACCCCATCAATGGTTTTACTCTGAATGCTTCCACTCTTAGTTCATTTATCTGCTAGGTTTTCTAGACCTTTTACTTTGCATATTACTTTATTACTATTTAAACTCTGGTTCTCATTAAGCATTTAAGTAGAATTTGTTCACGAGATATGACAACCTTTTGTTGAAGAAAAGTCAAGATTCTAAATTTACTGTGATAACTGATTTTTCTGTTTTTTTCTTCAAGTTAATGATTAGCATATTTTGTTCTTTCTGCCTCTCCTTACTCTTGGATCCTAGTCATCTCTCTTCTTGTTCCATTTTGCAGTGTTAATTTGGAAGTTCTGTTCACTGATTTCAGTTTTCCCAGGCTTACTTTTTGCTCCCACAGTTGTAATCATTTAAGTATTTTTCTACTTTATATGAAAGCTAACAGCATCAGCCATCCCCTCTGTCTCTTATAATCTTTCTGCCCTCTATTCAGCAATGATCGTTAAGCCTCGATAAGAGGACACATGATACAAAAATCCTGTTTAGTGCTGAACATTCTCTGAATCTTGACCAGTTGTGGGTTTGTTAATCCCCAAGTACTGCAAAAAGAAGCATCTCTGATGTGGGTTAAGAGATGCACCATTATGGGTATAACAATAATTCATTACCCATGCATTCATGGGTATAACAATAATTCATTAGGAGTCAACTTAATTCTGTGTCTATGTAGCAGATATGTTTAGTACATTCTTCACTAGACTTGCCTGTCCACATGTTCTAAGCCCACTAACAATGAGTTTCATCTTCTAGAGTGGGTCTTAAACCCAGCCAGAAAACCATTGGTTATTCATATAACTTTTGTACCACTATTGCACTGATTGGTATGTCTTGTCAGGCCAGCTGTTGTTGACACTCACAGGACAAAACTGATGATGCCTTGTCTCCTCTGGTTGCATAGCATCTTCAAGCACTCTACAAGTTGCCTGGTAGAGATGAAGCTTCCAGGTTGGTATCAGCCTGTGTTTTCATATGTAGTGTCTTTAGCAATCAAGTCGGGAGGGTAACCAAGAGCACTGGCAAAACCTAATCTGTAGTATTTGTAGATCTGTGAGAACTCATTGACCAACAGCTTCCAAGGACACATGCCATTCCTAACCACAGACTGTATTTGTTAGCTTCTGGTGACTAGTGGAAGCATGCTCACCCCATTAGAGAAAAACTTCATTTAAACTATTTTTATATGTGTGTGTGTATACTTTAGAAAACTTCTACAGTAGTAGATTCTCATAGGACTTTTTCAAAATATCTGTACTATTAGTTATCCCTCACCATATTCCCTCCCTCTCCCCTGCCCTCCCAATCCCACCCCCACTTAACTCTTTCCATAATACCATTCCCTTTTATGCCTTTGAAACACTGAATTTTATCTCCCTTCTCTTGAAATACACCCATGGCTCTTTACTAATAGCCTGACTTATTTGTGTGTTCCAGACAAAACATTTATATCTAAAGATGCAAAGCTCACAGCTGTAACTGTGAGAAAACATGAAGAGATTTTCCTTTCAGGTTTGGCTTACTTTACTCAAAATGTTTGTTTTCAACTCTATCCATATACCTTGAAAAATTCATAATTTCATTTTTTCTTAACAAGCAAATAATAGCTCACTGTGAAAATACATTACAATTTTTTATTCATTTTCATTTCCTAACTATTATGAATTAAATGGCAGTGGCTATGAACGACAGATACCTCTCTATAAGGATATACAATCCTTAGTGTATATGCCCAAGACTAGTATAGTTGGACCATGTGATAGTTTTATTTTTTGTTAGGCAAACTCCACATTGAATTCCACAGTAGCTACCTAAGTCTGTACTCTACCATCAGTGACTAAGTTACCCCTTCCCCCACATCAGTATTTAATCATCTTGGCTTTTTTAATCTTAGCATCAAAGAATCATACTTTAAAGATATTATGTGCAATTTCCCTTTTTTCAAGTAAAAGAACTTATTGGATTAGGTTAGCTAGAAATTTACAGGCTAATTGCTGAGTGGAAGTCAGCTTTCCAGCTGAAGGAAAAACAATATTTACATAACTCAATAATGACAACTTTCTTTTTCTGTTGGCTCTAAAATGGGAGTAAGGTCTCCAGTGGACAATTATATGGGTAATATTTGCAATCAAATGATCAGCATTAATATTAGTTAATAACATTGGAGATCAAGAAGCCCAGTCATGCTTCCTGTTTCCATCTATGCCCTAAACTGACATTGTGTCACAGCTCTCCATACCCAAATACCCCTGGGAATCAGCTGATCACCCAGGAGTGCAGACACACTGGTGAGCACAGGGACAATCACAACTTCTGTTCAAATTCCTGGCCCATAAGAGGACCACACAGAGCCATCAGGACACAGGAATAAAGAAACAGCTGGAGACAGGACAGTTCTAATTTCTATGGAAACCCCGGAATTGAGCTTGTACACAGCTCTCCATATTCAAATGGTTCCCTGAGAGAACTGGTCTCACAGGAGTACTGACACACAGGATTACAGGGGACAAGCCACAGTAAGAGAGAGCAAGACCAGCTAATACCAGAGACAATCAGATGACAAGAGGCAAGGACAAGAACATAAGCAACAGAAACCAAGGCTACTTGGAATCATCAGAACCCAGTTCTCCCACCACAGCAAGCCCTGGATACCCCAACACACCAGAAAAGCAAGACTCTGATTTAAAAATCACATCTCATGATGATGATAGAGAACTTTAAGAAGGACATAAATAACTCCCTTAAAGAAATACAGAAAAACACAGGTAAACAGGTAGAAGCCCTTAAAGAGGAAACACAAATTCCCTTAAAGAATTGCAGGAAAACACAACCAAACAGGTTAAGGAATTGAACAAAACATCCAGGAGCTAAAAATGGAAAGAGAAACAATAAAGAAATCACAAAGGAAGAAAACCCTGAAGATAGAACACCTAGGAAAGAGATCAGGAGTCATAGATGCAAGCATCACCAACAGAATACAAGAGATAGAAGAGAGAATCTCAGGTGAAGAAGATACCATAGAAAACACTGACAGAATAGCCAAAGAAAATGCAAAATGCAGAAAGCTCCTAACCCAAAACATCCAGGAAATCCAGGACACAATGAGAAGACCAAACCTAAGGATAATAGGTATAGAAGAGAGTGGCAATTCCCAACTTAAAGGGACGGTAAATATCTTCAACAAAATTATAGAAGAAAATTTCCCTAACCTAAAAAAAGAGAAGACCATAAACATACAAGAAGTATACAGAACTCCAAATAGATTGGACCAGAAAAGAAATTCTTCCCAAGACATTATAATCAAAACACCAAGTGCACTAAACAAAAAAAGAATATTAAAAGCAGTAAGGAAAAAAAGATTAAGTAACATACAAAGGCAAACCTATCAGAATTATACCTGACTTCTCACCAAAGACTATGAAAGCTAGACAATCCTGGGCAGATGTCATACAGACCCTAAGAGAACACAAATGCCAGTCCAGGCTACTATACTCAGAAAAACTCTCAATTACCATAAATGGGGATACAAAGATATTGCATGAAAAAAACAAATTTACACAGTATCTTTCCACAAATCCAGCCCTACAAAGGATCATAGATGGAAAACACCAACACAAGGAGGGAAACTACACCCTAGAAAAAGCAAAAAAGTAATCTTTCAACAAACCCAAAAGAAGATAGCCACACAAACATAAAAATAACATCAAACACAACAGGAAGCAACAATCACTATTCTTTAATACCTCTTAACATCAATGGATTCAATTTCCTAATAAAAAGACATAGACTAACAGACTTGGTATATAAACAGGATCCAGCATTTTGCTGCTTACAGGAAATGCACCTCAGTGACAAAGACAGACACTACCTCAGAGTAAAGGGCTGGAAACAATTTTCCAAGCAAATGGTTCCAAGAAACAAGCTGGAGTATATTCTAATATCAGATAAAACCAACTTTCAACCAAAAGTCATCATAAAGGATAAGGAACAACACTTCATACTCATCAAAGGAAAAATCTACCAAGAGGAATTCTCAATTCTGAACATCTATGCTCCAAATGCAAGGGAACTGACATTCATAAAAGAAACTAAAGCTCAAAGCACATATTGAACCTCACACAATGATAGTGGGAGACTTCATAACCCCTTCTCTGCAATCGACCGATCATGGAAACAGAAATTAAACAGAGCCACAGTGATACTAACAGAAGTCATGGACCAAATGGATTTAACAGATATTTATAGAACATTTCATACTAAAGCAAAAGACTATACCTTCTTCTCAGCACCTCATGGGACCTTCTCCATTATTGACCATATAATTGGTCACAAAACAGGCCTCAACAGATACAAGAAGATTGAAATAATCCCATGAATCCTATCAGATCACCATGGACTAAGGTTGGTATTCCATACCAACAAAAACAACAGAAAGCCCAAATACACATGGAAGCTAAACAATGTTCTACTCAATGATAACTTGGTCAAGGAAGAAATAAAGAAAGAAATTAAATTTTTTTTAGAATTTAATGAAAATGAACAACATACCCAAATTTATGGGACACAATGAAAGCAGTGTTAAAAGGAAAACTCAGTTCTGAGTGCCTCCAAAAATAAACTGGAAAGAGCATACAATAGCAGCTTAACAACACACCTGTAAGCTCTAGAACAAAAAGAAGCAAATACACCCAAGAGGAGCACACAGCAGGAAATAATCAAACTCAGGGCTGACTCAACCAAGTAGAAACAAAAAAAAAAAAACTATACAAACAATCAACAAAACCAGGAGCTGGTTCTTTGAGAAAATCAACAACATAGATGAACCCTTATCCAGACTAACCAGAGGGAACAGAGACAGAATCCAAATTTTAAAAAATCAGAAATGAGAAGGCAGACATAACAACAGTAGCTGAGGAAATTCAAAAAACCATCAGATCCTACTACAAAAGCCTATACTCAATACAACTGGAAAATCTGGATGAAATGGATAATTTTCTAGATAGATACCAAAGTTAATTCAGGATCAGAGAAACCATCTAAACAGTCCCATAACACCTAAAGAAATAGAAGCAGTCATTAAAAGTCTCCCAACCAGTTACACTAATACCAAAACCACACAAAGACCCAACAAAGAAAGAACTTCAGACCAATTTCCCTTATGAATTTCAATGCAAAAATACTCAATAAAATTCTTGCACACTGAATCCAAGAACACATTAAAATGATCATTCACCACTATCAAGTAGGCTTCATCCCAGGAATGCAGGGATGGTTCAATATATGAAAATCTATCAATGTAATTCACTACAAAAACAAATTCAAAGAAAAAAACCCCACATGATCATCTCATTAGATGCTGAGAAAGCATTTGACAAAATTCAACATCCCTTCATGTTAAGTCTTGAAAAGATCAGAAATTCAAGACCCATACCAAAACATAGTAAAAGCAATGTACAGCAAACTAGTTTCCAAAATCAAACTAAATGGAGAGAAACTTGAAGCAATCCCACTAAAATCACGGACTAGACAAGGCTGCCCACTCTCTCCCTATCTATTCAATATTATAGTTCAAGTTATAACTGGAGCAATTAGACGTCAAAAGGAGGTCAAAGGGATACAAATTGGAAAGGAAGCAGTCAAAATATCACTATTTACAGATGATATGATAGTATATTTAAGTGACCCCAAAAATTTCACCAGAGAACTTCTACAGCTGATGAACAACTTCACCAAAGTGGCTGGATATAAAATTAACTCAGAAATCAGTAGCCTTCCTACATTCAAAGGATAAGCGGGCTGAGAAAGAAATTAGGGAAGTGACACCCTTCACAATAGTCATAAACAATATAAAATATTTTGGTGTGACTCTAACCAAGCAAGTGAAAGATCTGTACAACAAGAACTTCAAGTCTCTGAAGAAAGAAATCAAAGAAGACCTCAGAAGATGGAAAGATCTCCCATGCTCATGGATTGGCAGAATTAATATAGTAAAAATGGCCCTCTTGCTGAAAACAATCTACAAATTCAATCCAATCCCCATAAAAATTCCAACTCAATTCTTCATAGAGTTAGAAAGAGCAATTCTCAAATTCATTTGGAATAACCAAAAACCCAGGATAGCGAAAACTATTTTTAACAATAGAAGAACTTCTGGGGGAATCACCATCCCTGACCTCAAGCTGTATTACAGAGCAATTGTGATTAAAAACTGCATGGTATTGGTACATTGACAGGCAGGTAGATCAAGGTAATAGAATTGAAGATCCAGAAATGAACCCACACACCTATTTTCACTTGATCTTTGACAAAGGAGCTAAAACCATCCAATGGGAAAAAAGACAGCATTTTCAACACATGATGCTGGCACAACTGGTGGTCAACATGTAGAAGAATGCAAATTCTTAACTCCCTGTACAAAGCTCAAATCCACGTGGATCAAGAACCTCTACATAAAATTAGTTATACTGAATCTAATAGAAGAGAAAATGGGGAAAATTTTTTGAATACATGGGCACAGGGGAAACTTCCTGATCAGAACACCAATGGCTTATGCTCTAAGATCAAGAATTGACAAATGGGATCTCATAAAATTGCAAAACTTCTATAAGGCAAAGAACACTGTCAATAGGACAAAACAGCAACCAACAGATTTGGAAAAGATCTTTACCAACCTTACATCTGATAGAGGGCTAATATCCAATATATACAAAGAACTCAAGAAGATAGACTCCAGAGAACCAAATAACCCTATTTAAAAATGGGGAGCACAGCTAAACAGACAATTCTCAACTGAGGAAACTCAAAGGACTTAATAGCACCTAAGGAAATGTTCAACATCCTTAGTCATCAGGGAAATGCAAAGCAAAACAACCCTGAGATTCCACCTCACACCAGTCAGAATGATTAAGTTCAAAAACTCTGGTGACAGCAGATGCTGGTGAGGTAGTGGAGAAAGAACACTACTCCATTGCTGGTGGGATTGCAACCTGGTACACCCACTCTGGAAATCTCTCTGGTGTTTCTTCAGAAAATTGGACATAGTACTACCTGAGGACCAAGCTGTAACACTCCTGGGCATATACCCAGAAGGTGCTCCAACATTTAATAAGGACACATGCTCCATTATGTTCGTAGCAGCCATATTTATAATAGCCAGAAGCTCAAAGAATCCAGATGTCCCTCAACAAAGGAATGGATACAGAAAATGTGGTACATTTACATAATGGAGTACTACACAGCTATTAAAAACATTGACTTCATAAGATTCGCAGACAAATGGATGGAATTTGAGAACTTCGTCCTGAGTGAGGTGACTCAGTCACAAAAAAAAAACACACACACGATATGTATTCCCTGATAAGCCCAAATGTTTGGAATGTCCAAAATTCAATTCACAGACCATATGAAGTCCAAGAAGAAGGAAGACCAAAATGTGGATGCTTCAGTGCTTCATAGAAGGGTGAACAAAAATACTCACAGGAGGAAATATGGAGACAAAGTGTGGAGCAAAGACTGAAGGAAAGGCCATCCAGAGACTGCCACACCTGGGGATTTATCCCATATACAGCCACCAAATTGGAACACTATTGTGGCTGCTGGAAGTGCTTGCTGAAAGAAGCCTGATATGGCTGTCACCAGACAAATACAGAGGTAGATGCCAAACATTGGACTGAGTGCAGGATCTCCAATGGAGAAGTTGGAGAAAGAACTAAAGGAGCTGAGGGAGGGGGGGTTGTAGTTCCATGGAGGGAGCAAGTGTTAACAGGCCAGTCCCCCAGAGCTGCAGGGGACTGGACCACCAACTAAAGATTACACATGGAAGGACCTATGGCTCCATTCACATATGTGGCAGAGGATGGTCTTCTTGGACATCAGTGGGAAAAGAGCCCCTTGGGCCTGAGGGCGTTAGATGCCCCAGTGTAGGGGAATGCCAGGGAGGAAAGAGGAGAGTAAGTGGGTGAGGAAGCACCCTCATAGAGGCAGGGGGAGGGGGAACAGGATAAGGGGTTTCCAAATGGAAGACCTGGAAAGGGGAAAATATTTGAAATGTAAATAAAGAAAAAATTCATTTAAAAAAATCTCAGGCATCCCATTCCTGGCAACATCTATTAGAAAGAAAAACAGCTAGTAAGGTTGAGTAACTTCAATTGTGACCCAGTAGGGAGAAAAAAGAGGTGCTGTCAACAAGAGCCAACGTGCAGGTAGACTAGCATGTGGTGCTGACCGACCAATAGGTGCAGGAGCAGTTCCATCATCAGTCAGCCACATCGAAAGCACCACATCAAGTCAGATCCAATATAGGTATGCGCTTGACAGGCAATCAGTGGAGACCTCAGCTCATGCTCTGTTCAACTCAGTTCGCTTTAGACCTCACCATTTAACAGAACACACAGTGTTCACTCAGGTAAGAAGCAGAGGCCCAGGAGCCAGCGTTTCAGCTGGTACACTGAAATATATATTTATTTTAAAATATCAAGGTTAGCTCTGTCAGCTAAAAATAAATAAAATAACCCCCTCTCCCAACTATAGACCTCCCAACTCCAACTTTAGAAATTCCCTGTCAAGTTTGACATACGAAATGGAGCCCTGTAGGAAACACAATGGTGTACTGACCACCAACCAGATGAGAATGACCTATTACAGAGAATTGTATCCTAAAAGGGCCAATATTCAAAAGGTCACATTTATTGAGAACTTCGAGGAGCCTCTGTTGTCTTAAGAAGTTTGAAGTTCTTGACAGACACCGATGAGTCCTCATGAATGATGTGCTCTGTCTCTGTCTCTGTCTCTGTCTCTGTCTCTCTATGTTCCTCACTCTCCCTCTGGCTTTGGAGAAATTCTAATATGGAATTGTGTCTTTTCTACTTTCTTGAGTCACATTTTAGACTTTTCTATTCCCAGAATAGAACCACATATAAGCCGGGCGTGGTAGCACATGCCTTTAATCCCAGCACTCGGGAGACAGAGGCAGGCAGATTTCTGAGTTTGAGGCCAGCCTGGTCTACAAAGTGAGTTCCAGGACAGCCAGGGCTACACAGAGAAACCCTGTCTCAAAAACAAAACAAAACAAAAAACCACAAATAACAGCCATGTTAAGCTCTCTGCTGATCATACTGAAAAGACTGAAAATACTTCCTATAGGATAGAATGTAAGAAACCAATAGGATCCCTTACCCAAAGCAGAAGAGGGTGCCCACAGGGAGAAGAGGGAAGGTTTGGAGGGGGATGAGGGCCTGGAGGAAGTAGTTAGTCATAATGCTATGAACCAAGTCAAATACAGCCAAGCACAATATAAAACCATATAACAGGGTTTAATTACAAAACTACTAAAACTAAGGCACATGAGAAAGACCAAAAACTTAAAATACATCAGAAACAAAGAAAGAGCAAGAAAAAGGCAGATGTCTTTGTGTCTAGAGTACTTTTCCCTTGTTCTCAAGGACAAGCTTGGTTGGTTGATAGAAGCTAAACATCTGTCACTATATAGAAGGCCTAAGGACAAGATCAGTGCCATCTTCTGCAATCCATGCATCACCTGAGGCTTCTAGGCAGCACTGGGGACATGGCACTAGACAAACAGATGCAATTTCCACATCCAAATTCAAGAATGCCATGTCGTTTTTCTTCTTATCTGGAGGACTCCATCCAGAAAAAATACCCTGACTAGAGATAGCCACTCCTGGCATTTGCTATACATCTAGGAGAAGAGATGAATTAAACACTGTTGCTGATGTAGGGAGATTGGATTTGAATGTTATTGTGTGGCATGCATCCCTAGATCTCCTCAGTAAGACGGTATTTCTTTTGCTAGCATCTTGTGTCCCCCTTGAGATGGGCAGCTATACTATGTTTTTGCTAATGCTAGATAGTGTCCTATTCTCAATAAGGAGTTACAAAGTTCGGAGCTGAGACTGAGGGAAGGACCATCCAAAGACTGCCCCATCTGAGGATCTATCCCATAAACAACCGCCACACCCAGACACTATCACATATGCCAACAAGATTTTGCTGACAGGAACTTGATATAGCTGTCTCTTGTGAGGAGGCTATGCCAGTGCCTGGCAAATACAGAAGTGGATGCTCACAGCCATCTATGGGGACCATGGAACACATGGTCCCAATGAAGGAGATAGAGAAAGTATCCAAGGAGCTGAAGGGGTCTGCAACCCTATAGGAGGAACAACAATATAAACTAAGCAGTACCCCCAGATCTCATGTCTCTAGCTGCATATGTAGCAGAGAATCCCCTAGTCAGTCAGCCATCAATGAGAGGAGAGGCCCTTGGTCTTGTGAAGATTATATGCCCCAGTATATGGGAATGCCAGGGCCAGGAAGCGGGGGTGGGTAGGTTGGGAAGCAGGAGGAGCGGGGAGGGTATAGGTGATTTTCAGAGAGGAAACTAGGAAAAGGGATAACATTTGAAATGTAAATGAAGAAAATATCTAATGAAAAATACAAAAATAAAAAATAAAATAAATAGTTATTGTCACACCTCTATTTTAATATTCACATGCTCTAATTAAACAATGATGCTCCCCACACTCATGTACTGTTTTCTATAACTCAGTCTTGAAATAATAATGGTCTAGGACTAAATGGGTTAAATATCTCCAAGTAAAATTTTGGAGTCCATAGTATGTGTTGAAGATTTAAGGCCACTTATTCAGTTCCACTTAATAACCTGTGTCTTCCTTTTCCTTATAATGTTACTCATTACTGCAGTTAACCTGGTGCCATTTGGCCTATAAGTCCCTTGAGAGAAGGGTTAGGTTTGTTTTAATTGTCATCACCCCAGGAATTATAAATAATAGTTGCATGACTGAAGAGGCTATTTACTATGGAGATAAAAATTACTTTATGTCTGGCTATTCCAAAAAAAAAAAAAAGTTGCTTTTATGGAGTCTCATTAGCCACTGACTAGATTTCCATTAGCTGAGAATATGTTTCCCTTAGAGTTCAACAACAAAAATCAGTGGAGTTCTGCACTTTGTTTTACTGGGATTTTGCTGCCAATTATTTCAATTATTTGCCATTTTGACAAATTTGAATGCCAATTCTTCAAGATAAGTTGACCTATTTCTTAGAGTCATGGAAACTGGTTTTGTTCCACCATAGGGCCATTTCTCAAGAATAGGCTCCAAGCCTTATACTAAAACATCTAATTGTTGGGGAGTTCAATTTCCATATTTGTTCCAACCTGTTTTTTCTTAATTACTGACCATAATTAATAAAGTCATGGGCTAGCCTTGTTGTCTCACAAGTTTCTTAGATGAATCTGCTCCTTATTTTAATTTTGCTGTCAGCAAAAAGCTCTGCATCTTCTAGGGAACAATAGAAAGTGAGTTCTGTAACTGTGTAATGGCTAAGCGATAAACCATTCATGGAGCGAATTAAGCTTTGCATTCTTGTTCATGTGCCATAAAACGGAGCCGATGCAGTACCAACCTCCTAAGCTATAATGAGATTTAAATGAAATGATTCTCTCCCTTTTCAGTTGGCACTACAATAACTACATATTATAACTCCAGAATTCCATGAGTCTTAAGATCATGACAACACACTACTGTATATAATATTAAATTGTAGACAAACTAATGTCTCCCCAGGGAAACTCAAATCCTAATCTCTGGAGCTTAAGAAAAGAAAATTAAGGTTACTACTTCAATTGAGATTGCTAATCAGCAGGCCTTCTGAAAGAGAGTTTATAATGTCTAAGTAGGCCTTCATAGTGGAATATAGGGTAAAAGAGGGTAGGATATACATGAATACATGAATCAGATGAAAACTCACTTTCTTTGTTCATTAGTCTGCAATAACAAAGTACCTTACACTGGACACTTTTAACTCGGAAATAGTTTTCTCATGGGTCTAGAGACGCGCCAGATGAAGGTGCAGTAGATCAAGTGTTCAGTGAAGGTACCTCGTTTAAAGATGGCTGTCTTCTCCTTATTGCCTCATGTGGCTTCTTTTCATAAATGTGCTAATCCCATTCATGGGAACTCCACCCTCATAATTTAATTATTTTCCAAGCATTTCACCTCCACATATCATCACAAAGGGACTTGGTTTCTGTGTTTGGTTTCAGAGGCGATATGAGCATTCAATCTCCCATAGCCACCAATGTTGCATTTGAAGATGGAAGTAGACATTCTTGAGCCCTAAGGAATCCTTGCAAATGGAGCATTTAGAAGCAGAAAAAAAGAAAAGAATAGATTATATCCTGAAACCTTTAATACATTCCATCAACATCTTGATTTTTGTCTGTGATATGTATGTGGAATGTTCTGTGTTTACATAATGTTGCTAATCCCCCTTCCTTTATAGCTTTTTGTGCCCTTCACTCTCGTAGTTCACTTCCTGTTCTCATGTTAAATGTGTTCGATTATCCCACCAATCTTTCCTCAAAACCTGTTTCCCTTCCTGGTTTCATTTGTAGTTCCATACCCTATAACCCACATTCACACCTACATGCACAAATATAAAGAACTAGTCTATGAGAGAGAATTTGCAGTATTTGTCCTTGCGAGTCTGAGTCACTTCATTTAATAATTCTCAGATCCATCTATCTCTTTGCCTGTGAACTGTAAGCTCTACATTCTTTGTGTATGAATAAAGTGCTATGGAGTATTTTAGCCATGTTTTCATTATGTCTTCATATCTTGATGGTTATCTAGGCTAATTCCCTATCCTTGGTATTGTGATCAGAGCCTTAATAAACATGGATATGCAATGCAAATATCTTTGTGATAAAATCCTTGGAGTATATTCCCAGGAATGGCATAGCTTAATCAGATGATAGCTTTATTTTTAATGTTTTTGGAAACTTCCACATGATTTCCATAGTGGCTGCACAAATTTATAGTCCAACCAGTTCTTCTCTCCCCATACCCTTTCAGCATTTGTTGGTTTTGTTTCCTTGAAGATAAACCATTCTGCTTACATTGAGTTCTCAATGTGGTTTAATCTTGCATTTCCCTGCTAAGGATATTGAACACTTTTTAAAAATTGTATTGATCATTTTTATTTCTTAGTAT
Organism: Mus caroli; assembly: GCF_978045245.1. Lineage (NCBI taxonomy): Eukaryota > Metazoa > Chordata > Mammalia > Rodentia > Muridae > Mus > Mus caroli. The sequence goes on from NW_028227259.1 coordinate 21,320,950, forward strand.
TCTAGAACTGTCCGTTGAATCCAGTATCCTATTCATTAATTGGAAGTTTTATCCTTTAGTGTTTAGTTTTTGCAGTGCTTTATGTAGTTGTGATATCAGGCCCTTGTCTGAAGTACAGCTGGCAATGATTTTCTCAATTGTGTCAATTAAGCCATTGTGTTTTCAATGGGGTTTAGAGCAGCAACAAAAAATCAAAACAGACTACAAGTTAGGAAGTGTTTAACCTTTATTTGTTTGATACATTAGAATTAACAAACTTATAACATATTTCTTTCATATATAAAACTCAACTTCCAGGGCTGGAGAGATGGCTACTGGTAAAATGTCTGCCACACAAGCATAATGACCTGAATTCATATTTTTAGAATCTATATAGAAAACCTGGTCATGGCGAAGATACCTGTAACTCCAGCACAAGCAGATCCCTGAAGTTATTTGACCATCCAACCCAGCCAAATAAACTAATTTAGGTTCAGTAAGAGACCCTGACTCAAAATATAAAGAAACAATCAAGAAAAGATACTTGACATCAACCTCTGGCTTCCACAGGCACACGCAGGTACACCACACACACACACACACACACACACACACACACACACACACACATCAACTTCCCTTTGGAAAGTATAAACTACACCATGGAGAGAGGGTATGGGCAGTATTGGACTATAGAAAACATATGTTCTTCTATCACTGTGGCTGGGTAAAGAGGAATCTAGACCAACTGTGGCTAGTCTAGATGTTCTCAGCTTTTATTTAAAATATCTAAGATCTACTCATGATCATATGCTGATCTTCAATAAGAATCAATATCTCTGAGTTTGCCAGTAATTCACATAAGGGCATCCCAGAATTTTAAATGCTTTAAAGCATCAAAGTTTACAATTCTATCAGCATAGCCTTGTCTCATAAAAGTGATGAATGAATCACAGTAGATTTTCAAATGGCCAAAAGGACCCTGTGGGCAATGCTTAAACCGACAAAAATTAACACACACCAAGGGAAGAAGGATCACCCAGGGCAGGATACAAATCTTGCCTACTAGTTGATCTTTCAAAGCTTTGTGTCTGCCCTGCCTGGAGCCATTCAGTACCTACGTTCAAAGCAAGACCACCTTCTGGACATTTCACTGGTCAGTTAAGAGTGACTGGGTTAAATTCCATCTTGGTCAAAGGAAAGCACTGTTCTGACTCAGATGTCATTCTTCAAATGTCATGCTGGTGGAGGTTTCATCTATAAACTTTTGGCGACTGCTGTTAGAATATCAGGCTGAAAGATATGTGAGAACCTTTTTGACAGAACATCTAACATGCTGACTTCTCTTACTCTTTTTTACAGTTTTTGTCCAGTATTTTTTAATACCTTTTGCCTTTTCCGATTTTATTTCTTCAAGAGACTGATTCTTGTCCTAAAGTAGCAGCATTTTGAATAGAAGTTCATGGAAGATCCTGGAAGAGTGATGTAGCCCGAGTGTCTTAGTTATTTTTAGTTTCCCAATACACAGTGGCAAAGGGGCAGTAAAAGTAGGGAAACAAAAAGTAGTAATCGTAAGGCAACTCAAGACCTTCTTGTTTTAAATGTAATAAACAAGTCCGTCCCTTGGAGTCTCCATAGCCTTTATCCCTAAACACCTATGAGATGAGCAGATTGGAGAATAGCCATAGAGCTGAAGACAAGGAAATCCCAGGGAACAGTCTGCTTACGGTTTTAGTATCTAAACCACATATAGCTGCTCTGCACTTTCCTGCTGAACAAACAGCTCAGCATCTAGACTGCATCGTGTCTGACCTCAATTAACTAGCTCTCTCTATAGGGAGATTGACAGCTGCTCTACAGATATGCAGCTATTCTTAAACTGTATAGAGACCAGCACCCAAGAGAGAAGGATATGCATATATGATGATGTGGGGGAGGCTGGTGTGGGAGGGCGAGGGGTGTGAGTGAGTGTAGGAGTGTTTATGAGGATGTAAGTGAGGGTGGAGGTGTGAGTGGGTATTTGAGTGTGTGCATGGGAAGAGAAAGACGATACTGTGTAAAGGTGTATCACCTAGGTGCCTATTATGATGTGCACATGTAGGACTGTGGTATCCTCCTTGAGTCGTGTCTTTTCTGAAGAGGGGTGAAGAGAATCTTCTTTTGGGCTTATGTTTCCAGCAGCCTTCGTATACAATATTTATGTTTCTGTATATTTTATTTAAACAATTTTTGATCTTTCAAGTTTTAAAAACATCAAAATGTTACTTTTGAGTACTGTATTGAGTTGATATAGTAAAAATAAGCATCCTGGCCTTGTTGTGATCCTTGGTCTTCACCATTGAGTATAATGTTGACTGTGAGTTTTCATGCATGACTGCTGTTACATTTATGTCATTTGCTTTTATTCTTAATTTATTGAGAATTATTTGTCATGAAAAGTTGTTGCTTAGTACATGTGTTGAAGATGTGGTCCCATGGGCAAAGAAGGTAAATTCTCTAAGAGATGAGGCCTAGTAGGAAGCCCTTAGATTAAAAAGCGTTCTGACCACAAATGGAAAGCTGGTGCCCTAGGGATAAGCTGTTGTAAAAGACTGGGCCTGACCCTGAGTCTTTAATCCAGTCTTCTGGCCTTGAAATGTCAATTGTTTCCATGTTTGGAACTCAAAGCTTCCATCTTTAGGTCCTCACCAGAGAGCGAAACAACAGAGTCACCCAGACTGAAAGCCTTGAGAACTGTAAAGAAACCTCTTTCCTACACAAGAGGTTGCCTTGGGAATTTCAGCACAGCAATACAAAACTGACGGATAGAGGCAGAACTCAAAACAACGTCTGTCCTTTGTTAAACAGCACAAGGGATACAGCAGTGTTTTGTGTGAACAACAAACAAGCAAACAAACAAACAAACTCATGAGGAAAGTTAGGAAGGAGTTGGGACAGATAAGCCCAGTTTTCTCTCTGAGATGTTCCTGGGATGCTAACTCTACCTCTGTGGAAGACAAGGAATGGAACCAAGGAATTGAATATATTTACAGGAAAATCCCTCTCTGTGGAAACTGACAGTTAGGAAGAAGTATTTTCCTGTTTCTGTGATCTTTATTTAAGAATTGAATGAGAAACCAGGCAATGGTGGCACATGCCTTTAATCCCAGCACATGATAGGCAGAGGCAGGCAGATTTCTGAGTTCGAGGCCAGCCTGGTCTACAGAGTGAGTTCCAGGACAGCCAGGGCTATATAGAGAAACCCTGTCTCAAAAAAAACAACAACAAAAAAATACAAAACAAAGAATCAAATGAGAAGATTCATATAAAGTACACAGATGTGAGAGTCATTCAATAAACATTAGCCATTATCCATTTCCACTCTGTGTTTTCTATTAATGATTCCATTCAGGATTTCATAAAATTTGGACCTGTGACTGGTTGTGTGTGTCTGTGTGTGTGTGTGAGTGTGTGTGTGCGTGTCTGTTTGTGTCTGTGTGTGTGTGTGTGTGTGTGTGTGTGTGTGTGTGTGTGTGTGTGTGTGTGTGAGAGAGAGAGAGAGAGAGAGAGAGAGAGAGAGAGAGAGAGAGAGTGTGCTCTGCTGGTTAGAATGGTCTCTAAAATGTTTTTACACTCTAGATTCTAAATTTTATTGTATGTGACTTTTCCCAGTGTTGGGGATTGAATCATGTGCCCTGTTCTATGACTCAGCCACACTCCATCCCAATATGTAGCTATGTAAACCTCAAGACCTAAATGGACTTGAACTGATGTCATCCTCCTGGCATCCTATTTTGTCAAGTCTTTCTCTGCTAACTGTAGAGCTTGTATCTGCAGGAGTGAGTGGATGTCGAATCCTTACCACACAGCCCAAGTTCTCACAGACCATGAGTAGATTATGGGTCCCTTTATTCAGGAAAACTGGGACTAAGGGGCTAGACAGAGTATAGTAGCTTTTCTTATCACCAGATACCACTTTCAAGCTCTTCCCTTTTGACAGTCTAGGGTTTATTTATATTTTCTCTTAACCAATTAAGCCATTTTGTCTTTCATGTTATGGCCCCAACTTAAATGACCATAAAAATAATATTGTATTTAAAGCCATAATCTTCTAGGACACAATTTTCTTCTCAGCCATACTTTAAGCCTCAGTATTTCATGTCCTATGTCATTAAGTGACTCTATTTTCTGGAAATAAACTGATCTGTAACAGTAAACCTTTCTCCTGAGTTATAAATATTCTAGCTCAAAAAAGGCTGGTCATGAGCTGATGCAGAAGCTGCGGAAGTGAGTCGTCTATCTTCTTTAGCAGGTGTTCAGAGTGACAATCCCTGTGTGAACGTTTGCCCTCCATGGCCCTGGAAGTCTCTGCTGGCATCCATTTTCCCAGATACTGTATGCCGGAATAATTGATAGAGTTAAGTGAATGCAGGTCCTTCTTTTCACCATGTTCCTCTCGAGTGCCTCCACATTATGAGGCAATTTATCTTGCTTTTGTGCAGCGGTGCATAGGTTTCTTAAAGGGAGAATTTATTTTCTCTTTCTGTTTAGAAATAAGTAGTTCTCAGGTTCACATCATTCAAAGTCTTCCTGGGACAGTTAGACCAGCCACATAAGCAGGCTCAAGAAAGTCTCCTTCCGTTGCTTTTTCTGTCTTCTTTCCTTTTCTTTGGAGACAGAGCCTACTGTAAAGGCTTGTGGATTCTCTTAAGGATGTTTCCTCCATGGAGAGTACATTCAGCTCTCTAACAAGAAAATGTCACTGTCATTACTGGCTCCTAGGGATGAATCATCAACTATTTCAGAAAAATTTGTTGTAGGATTAGTGGCCTGACACAGAGCATCCTTGTAGACAGTGAATACTTGTTAACCACTTGAAACACACGTTAAGTGGACATCAATTGAAATGCCCTCACAAGGACACCGTTGTTACACATTCTAGATTAGAAGGCTCAATGGCAGCATACAACATGGCTTTATGCTACCTTTATCTGCCTACCTCCAACCATTTCTCCTGAGCATTCAAGAATGGCCTCTAGTATATGCCCAGTAAAACTGTTGCCAAAATGAAGGAATACTTAGGTGGAAGGAAGTTAGGTATTCTAGGAAGAAAGCCATTTTTTGATAAATTATCAATTGGAATGTATTCTGTACTATCCCTTATGGTCAGCATGTGTGGGTTAATCAGATATTCTGAACCCTTGTTTACTACAGCAATGACACTGTATCCTAGGGACTTGATTAACCTTAGTTAATAGAAAGCCAAGAAGAGTGCTATTTCTTCTGTTACCAACTAAGAGATCTGGCAAGTACTTCCTACTCAGGACAGAGAAGAGCTATTTGTGTCTGTTGGCTATACAAATCATGCAGATTAGGAAAGTCTGGCTAACAAAATACCAGAAACAGAATTTATCACAGCACCCAAGAGCTGATTCAAAGAAGCTAACAGAGTCTCATCTATTTTTATGGCTTAAATGTAGCAAAATTGGAAGACCTTCTGCTTTCTAAACTAAAACGGCTAAGTAGAAGGAGGAAAGAAAAGGTATATGTGTTGATAATGCATCAGTGGGGGGGAGGTTATTATATTAGAGCCGTCTTAAATTTTAAAAAGCTTTAAATGCATTTGAGGTATTTTTGACCCTACTTTACAATTTACACTTTAAAAACCAGATAATCTAGAAATATCAAAAAATTATGTTGACAAATGGGGAACCAGAGTACATCTATACCACAGTGCTCTGCATGGTGTATGCCACAGGGCTACAGACTGTATGACACCAGAGTGTCCTTGCCAGGTAAACCTCATTTTTCTAGACGAGCCCCAAAACATAAGCTTCCTGGTCAGTTTTTTATAAGTTTCCTAAACCCTAACCCATCTACATCATTGAAAATAAAAATCATGTCTTGTAACTTCTGCAACCACAGCTTTACAGTACAGTGACCATTGCACAAAGAATAATTACACAGTTTCTCCTGTTTGTTCTTCTTCACTGAGAGCTTAATATAGAGAGTCATGCACCTTAAATACAGAAAATCATGGACTTCTACTCCAGTTTTCTGGAGGTTGTGTTTTGGGGGTATTCCATCTCTGCTCTTTTTTGTCAGTTGCAAGTTGAAACTCAGGATGTGCAGAAATACAAACTTAAAAGATAGTTGAGTCCACTCTTAAAGCAGGAAGAGCTTGAAGAAAGAGAATGTCTTTGTTGATGGCGCCATCCCGAAAACTTCTGATCTAGGGAGCTGTCCATTTGAGGCTGCACACTCTGCTGACGCTTAGGTGCCAGATTTGCTCATAGTTTTGAGCTGTGTCAAGTGTTAGGAAGCCTACTGTCGCTAGTATATTCAAAAGAAAAAGGTGTTTCTAAGTGGCCAGTTTTCTTCTCTTTCTTCACACATGAGTACTTTCTGCCATTTTCCCTTCCTTTCCCCCAAGTCCTCCTGCACCCCCACTAACTCTCAACTTTGAGACCTTTTCTATTTTAATTACATTGACATGCATAAACATACACACATATATACAACCTCCCAAGTTCACTTGGTGTTGCTATTAAGCACATATGAATCTCAGTTAGTGTTTCTGCTGATGTGATAAAACACCTTCACGAACAAGCATGTTGGAGATAAAAAGGATTTATTTCCCCTTGCAACTCTCGAGTCACACTTCATCACTGAGGGAAGTCAGAGCAGGAACTGATACAGAGGCCAGGGAAGAGTGCAGCTTTCTGGCTTATTCCTCGGAGTTTGCTCAGTTTGCTTTCTTACACCATCCAAGACCATGTGCTGAGGGTGGCACAGCCCCAGGAAGCTGTGCCCAAGTCATTAATCAAGAACACGCACCACAGGCTTGCACAGGCCAACCTGATTGAGTCATTTTCTCAAGTGAGGTTCCCTCTTCCAAAATGACTCTTGTTTGTTGACTCTTGAGTTGACTTAAATCTAGCCAGAATAACTGGTGTCATCGTGCACATCTTATTTAGGCAGCCTTACTGAGATTTCATGAGTGCTGTCAGGAACTAGAAAGGGGGGCCCAGGGGAAGTGGGGGGGGGGAAGACCCACACTCCGCCAGAGTTTTACCTATTCTCTGGTCTGTCAGGCATGGGAGAGCTGCCATACACTTTCCACTCATTCCTAGGTGGGCATTCAAGCCTCTGACCAAGACTACTGACCAAGGGGCAGCCCTACCTGGGGACCCCAGAGCTACTTTGCTAAAGCCACTGGGGATATAGGAGAGAGGGATGAGGGAAGAGGTTCCCAACACTAATGAGAGTGATTGCAGCGGATCTCGACTGAAGCACAGGAAGGCCTTCTAACAGGAGATTAGAAAGTGCTCATTAGGAGAAAGCCTGTGCCATCCTCTAAGCACAGTGAGCCTTGATGAGCAGAGACATTCTATGGTTTTAGAGCTTTATTGTAGAAATGCAGGGGGAAAGAGAAGAGGTGGGGAGGAGAAGACAAAGAAAGAGGAGAGGAGAGGAGAGAGGGGGTGAGGGTGAGGGGTAAGAAGTAAAAAAGAGACAAGAGAGCAAGCAGGGGCTGAACAGCCCTTTTTATGAACTTCACTGTTGCTAGGTAACTGGGGAGGAGTTTAGCCTGAAGGTCAGAAGCTTGGGCCATTGCCTACGGGACTACTGACCATGCTTCTCTTGCACAGGCTTGAGGGGGGCGGTAACTTATGAGGGGGGCCAGAGTTCCAAAAGCATAAAGGGAATGCCTACCATGTCATGTAGGTGAATTATGACTTTGGGGTTCAGACCTCAGCTCAACTGGAGACCAGCCTGCATAGCCCAATGCCCCACAGAGTGCAATTTCCCTGCCATGTCTAGAAGACAGTGCCTCACAGGAGGCATCCTGACCTTCTGGTTCTTACAATTTGTCTGTGCCCTGAGCCATGGGTGTAGGGGTTGTGTTGTCAATGTACTGACTGGGGCTGGGAACGCCACGGTAGTGTATTTCTCCATTTGCAGCAGTGGTGGACCTCTGTAGCAGTCTACATGTGCTGCAAAAGAAGGTTCTTCGGTGAAGGGGGAGAGCTACACTTATCTCTGGGTAGAGGTATAAACGTTGAGACTATAATCAGACATTATATTGGCTTAGGAGAATAGCAGTAATAGAATGTCTTCTCACGTCTATGGCCTCTCCAACCACCTGGCTATACAGTACCAGGCACAAATCCACTCCTGTTGAACTGCCTTTCAATCGAATTAAATAACTATTGGTGGCCCCCAAGATAGAAGCAGCACTACTGCCACACTGGGGCTATCCTATTAAGTCAGTCGTTGTGGTAGAGCACAGGCTTTACATCTAGGTGGGACTACTGATGGTCTTCCTCCCTTGACAGCTTCCATGGCACCTTTGATGCTATGAGAGCTAGTCTTCCAGGTTGGTTCCAGCTCAAGTATTCCAAACCCTGTATTCTAGGTGTATGGAATCTTCAGCAGTCAGATCTTACCTTCAAGTTCTGGGAGATAATTTAGGCAATGGCAATCTCTCAGATCCCCCAACCAACAATGCCAAGGGCAGATTTGCATGTCTACCACTAGGGGTTTTGGTAAATAAATTGTGGTTGTTGCAGAGAGAGTTTTATCATTCTTTGTAGTGTAACTCCATTTAATCTCTCTCTCACTCCCTCTCTCATACATATACATATATGTGCCTATACATATGTATATATACATATATTTATACATATGTATTTATATGTATATTTTACATATACATATTTATACATATACACAATTATGTATACATATATAGATACATATGGATAGACACATATATGTGTGTATTTGTGTATATATATGAATATACACATGTATACTATATATGCATTTTAAGTAAACCTATAAAAGATCTTTCATAAACACATAGAATGTTAACTATGACCGTGTCAAACAACCTTATCTTTATTTATCCCTGCCTCCCTCCACTGTATTTGTTAGTTTCCGTGCTCTGGTTTTCCCCCTTTATAGCACCCATGTCCTACTACCCCCAACTAGAGGCATGTATACACACACACATAGAGATACACACATAGACACACACAGACACACACAGATACACACATAGACACACACAGACACACACATAGACACACACACATAGATACATACACAAACACAAATACACACACACATACACATAGACATACACACATAGATACATACATAGACACAAATACATACACACACACACACATACACACGTCCCGTTCTTTGTTTCTGATTTCTTTAATTACTACAGGTTATATAATCAAATCTAAGAATTCTATCGGGCACTAGGATCCACAAATAAGAAAGACCATGAGATATTTGCCTTTCTTGCTCTGTGTTACTTCACTCAATATAATATTTTCCAGTTCCATCCATTTTCCTGCAGGTTTTATGATTTCATTTTTCTTTACCACTGAATAGATTCCATTGTGTATATGTACCACATTTCCATCAGCTATACTACTTCTTGGCATGTACTTTAAGGACTGCATAGCCTACTGCATAGCTCCCTACTCAGCCATGTTCAATGCTGCTCTGTTCACAATAGCTAAGATGTGGAAAACGTACATGTCCTTCAACTGAAGAATGTATATAGCTTAAATACTTATGAAATACTAAAGCAATTTAGAAATTTTCCAGATATAGTTTTGACTCAAAGATCTTCTGCATTGTCCAAAATAAAATTAATTATGTTCATGGAAACTGCACTTTTTTTCAGAACGTGGATAATCTGCACTAAATAATGCTGTAGAGTGTGTGCTGAGTGTTGAGAGAGGACAAAGGTGAGGCTGGAGAGATGGCTCAGCCATTAAAGGCTAGGCTCACAACCAAAAATATAATAAGAGAGAGGACCAAGATGTAAAAATATTTTCAATTCACCAACTCACTGTACTTAAATCGACCCCAAGTAGGTCAATCTGTTCTCTGTTGAACATGGCCCACAGAATTAACTAAGCAAGGCTCACAAGCCTCACAGAGACTGAAGCGACAATAACAAACTGGCTCTGAATGCCACCTATCCCAAATCTCTCTTAACTATATTTATACCATTGACTGATGGTACTAACTGCCACTAACTACATTTTAGAGTGTGGGGTCCAGATATTATAATCAGTTTATTTACTCTTTCATTTTGTAATTCAAATTTTAATGGCTGTCCTGTTCAAGACATTGTTTTACATTCTATGAATGTAACAAATATAAATATGTATAAATAAATATTAAAATGTAACAGATGTTATATTCTATGAATATAACAAATGACCAGTATTTGTAATAAATAACTTTAACAACACAAAGAAGTAACAAAGGCTCTAAGCTAAGTATAAGCCACAGCTATAAAGGCTCATCTAAGGGCCATGTGGTAAGTGAAAAAGAATTTGGAACCAGGTATTACCATATGCCTGTAATCAAAGCACTTCACAGGCTGGGGCTAGGAGGATCATGAGTCAAGACCAGCCTGGATTACATAGCTAGATTATATCAAAAGAAAAGAAAACGGGCACAGGGACATCACAGTTCAGTCAGAAAAGTCCCCGCTACACAAGTGTGAGAGCACGAGATTGGATTCCCAGAATGCATCAGTGTCTGTAACTCCCGTGCTGAATCCCTGAAGCTCACTGGCTAACTAGCCTAGCTGCATCAATGGAATTCAGATCCAGTGAGAAATCTTCTCTCAAAAAATAAAGGTAGATCAAAGCCAGGCTTCATCTAGCAACTGATGGGACCAGAGGCAGAGACCCACGGCTAAGCATTAGGCAGATCTTGTGGGACCCGGGAAAAGAGGGGGAAGAGGACTCTAGGAGACAGAGATGTGGAAGACACCAGGATAGCATGGCCCACAGAATCACTCAAGCAGGGCTCACAGAGGCTCACAGAGTCTGAAGCGACAGTCACAGAGCCGTGTGGGTCTGAGCTAGGTGCTCTGCATATACGTTATGTTGTAGAGTTTGGTGTCCTTCTGGGACTCCAGTTGAGATGTCTCTGACTTTTTGCCTCCCCTTGGGGCCCTTTTCCTCCGACTGGGTTGCCTCATCCCACCTTGATATGAGAGTATGTTCCTGGTCTTATTGCAATTTGCTATGCCATGTTTGGTTGGTATCCCTGGAGGAGCTATGGATCAGGGGGATGTGGGGACAGTACTGGGGGTGGACTGGTTCCAAATCCTTTTTCCCTGGGAGAGGGGAAGGCGTGGAGGGGAAACTGCAGTGGACATGAATGAGAGAAGAATACACATTTAAAAATAAAATAAGGGTAGAAAAACTAAGGAAAGACACTCAACATGGACCTCTGGCCTGCACATGCACACATACACACACAAACACACACATGCACACAAAAAACAACACAACACACATATCCACACAAAGGGGAGGGGGAAGTACTCACAAGCAATGATATTTGAAATATAGAAAACAATTCTCTTCCTAACTCTCTTAATTTCCATTGAAGCTCGGCATTGCCACACTGTGCTACATTAGTTTGTAGCATTGTTGTTGTTGCTGCTGTTGTTGTTGCTGCTGCTGTTGTTGTTCAATACAGCTGCCTAAACATGACCTGAACAACAGTAACATCAATAGACATGCTAACATGTATGGAGGACAGCTCAGGAGACCTCAACCCTACACAGAGAACTACAAGCAGCTAAGGAAAGCTGAGAGCGAGAAGGATAGTTTCCTCCATGGAAGAGCACAGCAGTTGGCTATCCAAATGGTCAGCGCACGTGTGTGTGTGTGTGTGTGTGTGTGTGTGTGTGTGTGTGTGTGAGCGTGCGCGCTCACGTGCGTGCGTGTGTGCGTGTGTGTAGCATTATGGATACTAACAGTTTATATTTATGTATTTCAGAAATGTATTTAATATGTATGCAAATATGTAATGAAAATATACATTAGAGAAATAGAAAGAAATCAAGAATTTGAGTGAGAGCAAAGGAGATAGATGAAATGTAGGGTTTGGACAGATGAAAGAGAAGGGGAATAGGACACACACACATATTAAACTGACTAGAACAGAAAGTTTCAGTGTGTGGCACACGTGGTCTGGACACTGGAGGTGGGAGCACAATGTTATTTTCCCAATGATTCAAAGTCAATACACACTCTGGTATTTCCCATGTTAGCCTAGTCCTTCATCTGGCTTCTGTCGCTGCTCTTGTCACTACTCAAAGACAGCATTGACTTGTCATCCTGCAGTGTGATGTTTCCTTCTGGCCTATTTGCAATGGAAGCCTTCCTGCAAATGTGCACAAAAATTCAATTTCTCAATATTTTCTCACAGCTAAATCTACCTTATCTCAGATGGGTCTGCTTAACGGGGAGGATGGGTTGGACAGGAAGCGGAAGTGGGATTTGCTGCTCTCGAAAGTAAAAATTTGAAAGCTCTGACAAACATTAGAAACAGGTTTTTTTTTTTAAAATAAAATGTGTAACCTTTTCCCTTTTGTCTTTCTCTCTTTAAGCTGCCTGTCTTGTCCTTGGCTGTATGATTTTCCCTGATGGCTGGGATTCAGATGAAGTAAAACGGATGTGCGGAGAGAAGACAGACAAGTACACTCTTGGGGCCTGCTCGGTCCGCTGGGCGTACATCCTGGCTATCATCGGAATCTTAGACGCCCTGATCCTCTCGTTTCTAGCGTTTGTGCTTGGGAACCGACAAGACAGCTTGATGGCAGAGGAACTGAAAGCAGAAAACAAAGGTAAGATTACTCAAGGAGCTCTTATTGGATGACTCAAGCACAAAAAATAATCCAAAACAGAATAAAGCAGCCGCTCTCTCCCTCTTGCCCTGCAAGTCCCCCTTTTCCTGCATTCTCATGTGCACGTCTGTTAATGCTCTGGATTCTAAGACTCCTCCGCAGGTTCAAGATGCTTGCAAGACTTAAGTATAGCATTACAATTTCATCTTTCTGTGCCTCCTTATCTTCCTGGGACTCTCTAAATCCACTGTGACTGTTTAAGTAGTTTTCCTTCTCTAATGCCTTAACTGTCAGGAGTTAATGACTAAGAGGCAACATTGGGGGAGGGGTATCCATTGGATTGAATGGAATGTGGGTATGGCTATTCTTCCAGCATGAAATAAATGCCTGTGAAACCATCACAATCATGCAACTCAAGCTCATGTGGGAGAAGGGATTTCCACCCCAAGTAGCTTTGGAGATTATAGGTGCACCCCAATTGGCTGGAATTTTCAATGTGTTATCTGGGTAACCAACTCCTTAGATTTCCTTTCAAAAGGAAAATTTCTACTGAACTACAAGGAAACTTTGAGAAAGAACAGGACACTGGTTGTTGATTAATACCTAAGTATAATAGAATAGGTGACTAAGAGTTAGTTTGTCATTATTCAAGGTGAATCTTGTAATTTTTCTTCCACACTCCTACACCTGTTCTTTAAGGTAGAGATTTAATGCCAAGAATTTGTTATAGCCTTAGATTTGTGCAATGAATTTAATCCTTATATTATAGGGTTGGGAATTTCTTGGTGATGGTGGTAGTAGAGGTTGATTTTTGAGATAGTGTCTCTCTCTGTAGCTCAGATTGACCTCAAACTCTTGAGCCTTCTCTCCTGATGCTGCCTCCTGAGTCCTCAAACTGCAGGCACTGTCCACCATGCCTGGCCCTCCCTGTTATCTTCAATCTTTATGCTTTGCATTTATATTATTACCCTCAGCTGAGGGGCTCCTCCTAGCCTTTTGCTCCTAAGAAGGAGCTAGATCCATCCTTGAATTATAAAGTTTAGATACTGCTTCAGGTAGGTGCTAATTTGAAGCATTCCTTGGTATTTTTAACATATATATATATTCCTGTATGTGGACATCTTGTGTGATGACCTTATAGCCAACTTCACAAGTGACCATCACTGTCCATTCTTGGAAAGCAGGAACATGAAAAGGCAAATGGAGTGGCTGAGAGGACAGCAGACACCCAGGGATTCTCTCCCTCTAACTTGCAAGCACACCATTCATCAATTTAGTTAATCCCATCAAGAATTTTCTAAGCACAAAAATAACTCACGGGGAATGCAGCTAAAATTTCCAAAACACAAAACTACCTTTCCCTCAGGGTTCACCTTTCTAGATTTAAAAAAACACTCAATATAAAAATAACAGTTATAGTTGTGTTTGTGTTAAGATTTAATACTTTTGTGCATTCATTAATCTATTTTTATAAACTTAATTATTTTTAAAAAGCTTGCAAATAAATAAAAATATTACACACCCAAATTAGCCAGACCCAAAGTCTATACAGCTTAGTGAACTCATATACAGTTAGAATTACCAACCTAGAAGCTGTGACATTTCAAATTAGAGTTTACACATTTAGTATTGAATATATGTTTTGTATTTATCTACCACTAAAAACATCCATATAAAATCAGGACTAGGAAAAATAGCTGTGTATTCTTTTTCATAACTTGCATCTACTACCTGTCTTCAGTACTTCCTCATTCCTTTATATTACGTTTTGTTTCATATGTACATATTAGTCATGCACTCCTTGATTCAACGCTCTGCTTGGAGCTCTCGTCTGTCTCTGTGGTCTGTTGGATATACTCTGTTTTCTGTCTTCTTCCCTTCATATTAACTGGTGAGGATTGCTCAGATTTGCCTAACCACCTTTCTGGAGGAATGAGTTGAAGACTGCTTTGTTTTGCACACATGCGAATCCTTGCAGCCTCTGAGATGGCCTGTGATGGGACAGAATGTTACTTGGTCCCTTTAATGTTAAAAGTTATACTGAAAACTGACTTCCCTGATCTTCTTTGATCACACATACAAGAGAATTCAGAAAAATACAGTTAAAGTCAGTAGCAGGTCATCTGCCGCATCAGAGCAAGCCAAAGAAGCCTCGAAAGCATCAGAGTGTGCAGTGAAACATTTCAGCCTCCCAATCCAAACGCCTTAATCCGAGACTCTGAAAAGATAAAACCAGCTTTGCTCTGCTCACTTGCCGGGCCCTTGTACATTAGAGTCTCTATAAATCGGGTCAAGATTCCTAAGCCTTTTATGAAATTTAACCAAACCTACGTATTTCTGAGAAACGACCCAAGATTTACTGTTGCTATACAAATCAGTCTTTGTTGTTTGGTATTATTTAATAATTTGTTCAAGCTTGAAACTTCTGAACTCAGATTATTTGAGACCAATCAATGATTCTACATATGATATGCATGAGCCTAATTTGCAGTTATGAAACCGGTTACTTATTAATAGGCATACTTACAATTGCATGGATGTGTTAATATCACTGTTGAGTAATTAAAATATTTTCCAGTGTTAATTTTTACTAATAAAGCTACCAAAAAGTCTCTTGGGGGACAAATCTTTGTTTGGTATACATTGTAATACATTGAAATCCATGGTAATACATTGATAAGGTGAAAGATGTAGTGCTGGCTCAGTATTTTAGAAGAATTTACCCCAGGATGTTTTCTGGTAAGGATTCCGGTGGTACTATATGTGAAGCCATGTCTCGGAAGAGTAAAGAATTTATGCGTTCCTATATTAATATCACTGCACATTGTAATGTCTATAGTCTTTCAGCTTTATAGCCCACCAGTCATATCAACATGCATCTTAGAAGTAGCAGACGCATAACAAGGAACAAGATACGATCATAAGACAGACCACTAAGGACCATATCTTCTTTAGGAGCCTCTGTAATTAGCTCTACGACATAACTCTACAACACATCCCTGCTTCACGTGGGAGAGTCATCACATAAATCCGGTTTTCTATGTATCATTATGGCAAGAATATTGCTTAAATTCATGAATCCTTCTTAGCAGCCATCCTAATGGGATAAAACCAAATCACTGCACATCAATTGAAGAAGCTATCAGGGGAAGGAACTTGGCTTAGTTGTTGACCATATTCTACTCATGATCTCAAGATAAAAGGGAATGTGACAAGCTACTGAATCATAAATTGATCATCACAAACACGCTATTCCATGAGGAAACAAGGAGGGGTATGTAACTAAAAGCCCCCTTAGTAGTCAGCTCCAGAGCATTTGCCCCAGGCCCACTTCAGCAAATCCTCCAGGATTTCTTTAGGCTTTTCTTTCCCAAGAGCACAAATGTCACATGAAAGATACCTCACCTAGAACAGATTGTAAACTGTGGAATGGAAAAACTGAAAGCAGAGACATGTTTTTATTCCCTCAGTCAAACGAAAGTAACCAGCTTTCAGAATCTCCACTTTAGCCTGAAATCCACAGAGACATTCTACGGAAAATCACAGCTTGAAAGACCCAAGTGCTCTAACAGAGGGCTTTGCAATGAAGCTCAGTGGAAGTAACAGGATAATTTTTAATGAGAAAAAAGAAAAAAAAAGGAAATTCCTCTGAAAAACAAAAAGTAAGAATTGTTTAAATCCAGTGAACCATGTACCTGATTTAGGTCAAAACAAAAAACAAAACAAACAATAAAACCAGCCCCTCCTTCCTGTTCTGACCTGGAGGACACAGGCCTGCAGGCTATGTGGTCCCTGGCACAGGGATGACAGTGCTAGGCAGGTGTTTTTCCTTTTGTGAGTGTATCAGCATGCTTTCTAAAGGAGCCAACAGCAGTCAGCGGTTAACCTTGATATGCTGTTTAATTGCATATTTTAACACACTGAACTGTGAAGTCAATTTAATTATGTAAAATTAAAGTTTCACCCAGTTAAAAAGGATTTGAAATGAAAGCTTCAATTTCAATTTCTTTCATTAACTGTGAAAGGATAAATAATTACATTTTTCAGAGCTCCTATGCCACAAATATTTCTTTCCTTGTCAGACATCACTTATAAAAGAGGTCTGTTTCTACATGTGTGTGTGGTCACTTATCAGATAATTGGGTCCTCTCATGAGTAGCTTTAAAGTCACTTTGTCTTTAAGCACTTAAATAGCAAATGAGGACACTTGATCCAGACGTGACTCGAGCTACTATTTATTTATTAAATGGTGTAAGCACTTTTTAATGCTGTAATAGGGGAGCGAGAGTGAATTCACCTTACTTACCTAATTGAGAAATCGCTTCGGAATTTTGACTTCAGAGTGAGTGGCAATGTGGTATGGTGGAGTAGAAGAACCTGCACGTGGCTTCAGGCTGCCCAACACTAGCTGAGATCAACACCTTAATAACCCCACATTAGCCTTCCTAGTCTGTAAAATGCAGGGCTTAAACAAATAGTCTCTAAGGACTGGGAGATCTGAGGGTGGTGAGGGTTCTTAGCCCTCACAGCCGTGAATAAGCACCTTACTTTCTGGAGCTTATTGGCATGCAAGAGGGTCTAGGAAAAGGAACTCAGTGGTCATGGGGGATGAGGCTGTGGGATACCTTGAGTCTTCTTTTCTCTTTCTTGCCTGTGTTCTCCCTATGTTCCACTCACCACTAGCCGGCTCATCCATACCCCCAAGAGCAGAGTGAGTCAGAGTTAACAGACTGGTTCGTAACAGTTGCACCTCCATGCCTAGATTCTGACACTATGTGGTAAGCATGTGGGAACCAGAATAGTGACTCGAGTATCAGGACAGATACTCTGTCTCTGATCTCAATGTCAGCAGATGTCTTTGGTCCAGTCCCTGAGCATCTCAGAGGCTGAGACTCATCTCATTAAAAGTGGAATGGCAGTACCCAGTCTACCTCTTACACTGACTAAAAGAGTTGAACCAAAGCTTGTGGGTGGGATCACTTAATCAACAAGTGGGCTGGGATAAGCTGTAGTCTGACTAAATATTTGCCATGTGAAATCTGATTTGATCTTTGAAATAACAGAGTGAAGTAGTTATCATCACCCTAGCTCTTCATAGCCCAAACTGTGGTACAAAGAGGTTAAAGATATTGTCTAAATGTTCACAACTAGAAAAGAATAGATTTCACTCATTTAACTCACAATTTCAAGTCCTGTCTTTGGTCCAGCATCATGTAATCCATTCCTAAGAGATAACTTTGCTTCCAGCCCTGTACAAACAGTGAAGTTTAGTTTTGTTTCCATTGGTTGCTTTTAGAAAAAAAAATCTATATAATCAGAAGTTCAATACACTTGAGAATAGCTTATAAAATCCATGCTGCTACTTTGCTATAAAATTTTATTAAAGACCTAGTGAAGTAAGATCAGGGAACTTAGGAGGAACGCATCTTCAACTGCTTTGAACAAAAACTTGAAAGAGGCCACAGTGAAGGGTCTGTTTCCTGGTGGAAGCCACAGTCCTTGATGCCTTCAAAGACTCCTAGAATGGACCTGAATAGAAACTGTGTATATCCCGGTCCTTTTTCAGAGGAGCTAAAACTATGCAAGACACCAAGGCAGAGATGAGAGATCTTTGTGGGGCCAGCTGCCCTGCACCCCACTACTTCTGATTGTTCTCCTGTCAGGTGTTTGTACCATTAGGTTTCACCCTTTATGTCACAGACACTTGTCAAGGGTCCCTCCCAACCTCCTGCCTGCTGGATCCCACAGTCCCCTTTTAACACTTACCGTGTGTGGTGCACATTTGAAACTCTGACTTGATTGGGATCCTATGGATAACTTTACCTAATTCCCCTGCCTATGGCCCTTCCAGCTCAGACTCCTTTGCTGGTTTCCCCCTTCTTCATCTCTCACTGAGGTATCTGTTACTGCACTTATTTCCTGCTGTCCTCATTTGGCACCATAGCTTTTAAGGCACATTTGTATCCTTACGACTCCAGGTTTAACTCCCCTACATTCCTCTTCAATGCAGTCTGATCCCACACATCCAATTCCCTACTTAAATATATGACTATCATTTCATATCTAACATTTCTGTAACTGAGTTCCTTATACATCCAACAAAACCTCCTCCCCTCCTGGTCTTCCTTATCTCAGCTTAGAGCACTCATCCTTCCAAATGCTCAGCCCCAAACTTGGAACCATCCCACTTCTTCCTTTCACGACTTAAGCCTAATCATCAAAAAACAGACAAATCCTACAGCTGTAGTTGCACCTGTAAAATGGAGCACACACACACACACACACACATACACATACACACACACACACACACTTTACTGCCATGCCTGCTGCTACCCTGGTCCATACACTATCATTCTGGCTCCTAGAAACCCTGTCCTCTTGCAGTCTAACCTCAGAGCGTCTAATATGATGCAGTTACTGGCAATGACCGCACTGTTCACTGTGTGAGGACTCCTGGTGACTTGGAGATCTCACTCTGGAAAAGCAAAAGTCCTTTACCATGTTCCACAAGGCTCTGCACGCTTCCTCCATCTTTGTGGTCCGTTCTTTCCTTGACACAGGCTTTATTCTCCTTCCCTGCTCTTCAGACATTTAGGGCCAGTCTCTGCTTTTGTTGTTCCTTCTTACTGAGCTGTTCTCCTCCAAAACCATAATGCTTGTTCCCTCCCTCTCTTAGGATTTGCCCAAATCACCTTTGTGATGAGCACACTGCCTCGTCTTAATTCTTTTCTGTCTCCCAGAGAAGACACAGGTTTTTCTCTTTTGCTTGTTATTGCATCCTTAGCATTTGAATAATGTCTGGTATATGTAAACTCTCAATGTCTACGTGTCAAATAAGTGAATTGCTGAAGGAACTCCAGCCCTCTTCTCATAATATTGTTGTTCTGTGGTTGCCCAGATCCTAAACATAAAAAGGTTTTGCTTTGGTGGAGCTGAAATGTGCTTCTTTATAAACTCTATCCACTTCCACTCCTTCTTCTACTCTTAATCACTGAGTTATTCAAAAAGTTACTGCGTTCATAATGGGTATGATAACACATGCACTAAGGTGCAGGACGTCATGGTTTTTGAGAGTCACATTGTCTTCAGTACTGTCTGCTAGCCATAAAAGTAACCAGGCATGAGCACCACCGTCAGTGGGCAGAGGGGGTGGGGAGGACAGGTGTGGTGGAAGGAGGGAGACTTGGAGAGAACAGTTAAAGGTGTGACGAGAGGAGAGCTTGGCAGGAGCCACTTACAAATGTGCAACTGGAAATTGTCTTCTTCAACTTACTGTCTAGGCTACGGGAAACTTGGAAAACATTTAAAGGTAGAACAGTGTGGTTGTTTGAATAGGTTTGGCTCCCATAGACTCCTGTGTTTAAATGCTCGGTGTACTAGGAGGAGTGGCCTTGTTAGAGGAGATGTGTCACCCTTGGAGAGGACTTTGAAGTCTCTTCCTATGCGCAAACTCTGCCCAGTACAGATGATAGGCTCCTCCTGGCTGCCTTCAGATGAAGATGTGGAATTCTCCATTCCTCCAGCATCATGTGTGTCTGCAGGCTGCCATGCTTCCCACCATAATGATAATGGGACTGAGCCAGTCCCAATTAAATGTTTTCTTTTAAAGCGTTGCTTTGGTCTGTATCTCTTCACAGCAATAAAGCCCTAACCCAAGACAGACACTATCGTCCATTCAAAAGTTATGTGTCAAAATGATTCATATACTGTGGTTTACTCTAAGAAACAGTTTTCTTTATGACCAGTACCCAACCTCCAGTTATAGAATTTTGCTGTTTTCCCAATTTGCTGACTCCCAGCTGAAGTAGTTTAAGAGTCTGAGGGAAAATCCAGAGTTGACTGAGTGGTTGACCCAAGTAATGCCATTACCAGCTCTTCTTCCAAAATAAAAATAATTTTCATCTGGTAAAAATTCATTTCAGTGATATTTTTTGGTCCTGAGATAAGGCCTGCAAAGCCAAGAATCTCTCAGAAAATATCAAACCAGTTGAAATAAAGGAAGGAACACTGAGGTTTGTTGTTTTTTTAAGAAGATGGGGTAGAAAAGGAGGAGAGCAGAAAAGAGGGAAGAGAGATCTTTCAGTTGCGCTAAAGCTTACCGCTTCCCCCTCCATCTCTTTCCTTCTCCCCTTTGGCATTGTGGTGCCAAGGTCTGGAAACAGTGGACATGGCTGACATTTATGAAAGAATGAATATACATATGTCTTGTATTTACTTCTAAGTTACTTATCTGTACTTGGCCCTCCGTTCTTTTGTAAGGCAAGATGTTCCATGTAGTTTCACCAGACAATTTAGCATTTGAACCCTATTAGTGATTGCTTTTCTCTTTCTAAATTTTCTGCTTTGATTGTAGCATATGACATAAATCCATTCATGAAGATAGCTGCTTTTATTTGGGACACACAATTCTAGTCTGTTTGATTTGATTTGATTTGATTTGATTACTTTTGCGACCAGCTTTTGCTGTGCATCTCAGGGCAGCAGTAAGTTGTAGTCTTTCTACTTCAGTCTGAATGTTGGGCTCGTGGGTGTGGCGTGGCTGGGCATGCCCAGCTCTAGTCTTTCAATAAATGCAGTCCTGAAGCTTCTGCCTTAATTACAACAGTTAACGCTTTTTCTATAATAAAGTACATGTTAGTTTGGTTTCTTGCTACTTGACTTTGTTTCCCGGCTAACTTCTCTTATCCATCCTGCAATCTCTGGATTTTTCTTTTCTTTATCTTTTTCTTTTTTTTTTTAGAAAAGAATATGGCATTTTATTTTTGCATATGGATGTACAGTAAATGAGTTAAACAAGATCACCGCAGGGCTCTCAAACACTGATCACTTGCAGCCTAACCCTCTGACATTAGTCCTTGCAAAGCAGCCACAGGAGTGGCTATTTGCACAGATTTGGTATTTGCTGTAGCTGTTGACATGAAGTGCTTACTGTAAAATGCCCAGTAGCTTTGGAGTATACTATTACAGTAGACACAGCTGGGCTTCAATGTTCCATCTTTGGAACAAACTATGCTTATTTACATGTCAGAACAGGTGGCTCTATCTACTTACTCGATTGTGAGTTTTAATGACTGATTTTAAGCTACACAAAATTTTCCCAGAGTTTCTAAAAGCAATAATCCTTATTGTTTATAAAAGATAATGTTGAAAAAAGGTAATGTTGCATTGGATTTTTCTTTATGTGCCCTGTACAGAGATGAGATACTTGAAGAAAAACAAGAGTTTTCACGAGTATAATTCTAGTCAAATCTCCTGTGGAGCCTCGGCTCCTCTACTCAATTTTATTTCATGTACATAAAAGTTCTGTTAGAAAAACAGATCTCTCCATTTCTATTATATATTCAATAACTCCATTATGAGGTCAAGGCACACAGAGACACATGGCCACTCATTTCATTTGCCTCTGCAAGGGAGAAACACAGATGGTCTTCTCATCCTGAACAGAGACAAACAGAAAGGGCTGTAGCAAAGAAATCTTAAGGGTACTGGCAGCAATGCGCTCTCTCTGGGAATAATACCCTAAATCTTCCCGCACCTGAAAATAAACCTGAAGGGTCCATGTCTTACACTTTGGGATCTTGAAATCAAGCAAGACATTGTGTCTTTTTACATGTTATATCCAGTGTTCACATTCCTACTTGTAGAAGTGCTGAACAAATTTTAGCACTTGTCACTTAATAAATTTACTTTAAAAAAAATTATGGAAATTGTTAATATTTCCACATACCATCTCTTTTATACAAGAAGCAATTTGTCTTTTCAATAATTGCAGAGGAAATAAACTCAATTGTAAATGGCATGGTTATTATACCGTAAGTATTTTTTGAGAGACTCATTGTTCCATTTGCCCAGGACACCTCTTTCCATCTGTTTACAATAGGTGCTGCTTATTGTTGATGGTGTAGTGTATTTCAGAAAAGGATGGATCCTGTTTTCTAATCCACTCTGCTAATCTGTCCTTTTCTTTTTTTAATTTTAATTTTTTTATTTTATTTTATTAGATATTTTCTTTATTTACATTTCAAATGCTATCCTGAAAGTTCTCTATACTCTCCCCCCGCCCTGCTCCCCTACCCACCCACTCCCACTTCTTGGTCCTGGCATTCCCCTGTACTGGGGCATATAAAGTTTGCAAGACCAAGGGGCCTCTCTTCCCAGTGATGGCCAACTAGGCCATCTTCTGCTTCATATGCAGCTAGAGACATGAACTCTGGGGGTACTGGTTAGTTCATATTGCTGTTCCACCTATCAGGTTATAGACCCCTTCAGCTCCTTGGGTGCTTTCTCTAGCTCCTCCATTGGGGCCCTGTGTTCCATCTTATAGATCACTGTGAGCATCCACTTCTGTATTTGTCAGGCACTGGCATAGCCTCACTCAAGACAGCTATATCAGGGTCCCTTCATCAAAATCTTGCTGGCATATACAATAGTGTCTGGGTTTGGTGGCTGATTATGGGATGGATCTCCAGGTGGAACAGTCTCTGGATAGTCCATCCTTTTGTCTTTGCTCCAAACTTTGTCTCTGTAACTCCTTTTATGGGTATTTTGTTCCCTATTCTAAGGAGGAATGAAGTATCCACATGTTGGTCTTCCTTCTTCTTGATTTTCTTGTGTTTTGCAAATTGTATCTTGGATATTCTAAGTTTCTGGGCTAATATCCACTTGAGTGCATATCTAGTGACTTCTTTTGTGATTGGATTACCTCACTAAGGATGATATCCTCCAGATACATCCATTTGCCCAAGACTTTCATACTGTCTTTTTCTTGGTGGATTAATAAAATATTATTTTTTAAAAGACCCTGTGGATGGATGATAGATTGGAACATTATACAACTACTCGTCCTCTTTAGATAAGTCATCTCACTTCTTGAGCTTTTATTTTAAGAGCCATAAAAATACACATTGTATTGTTTAATTCAAAGGGTAGAGAATGGCATTCAACTGGATCCCACCAAACATGGCCTATATGCAGAATGCATGGTATTGATAAACTGTGGGAGTTCAAAACTGAGTTGGGCCAGGTTTATTCTAAGACTCCTTGATGAGAACATTTAGTGCTGTGGGTACTAAGTTGTATTTCTGGAATTCAATCCAGTTCTGACACTCACAGCTTCATAAAGGTACCTTGTTGGGCCATCTCCATGTAAAAGGAGTGAATGCCCTTTACTGACAGCTGGTGTACAACCAGCATTAGTGAAAAATTATAGTATAATAAACAGAGGCTCCTTCCCAAGGACAAATAGACACAGAAGTATTCATCTTCCAGGATGTTTTTGAAAACTCAGCCTGTAGAAAAACATCAGCAAGTCTATATAAAGCAAAGGAGGAACAGTGACAAATAAGTAGGAACTGTGAGATACATTGTACAACAGAAACAAGAAAACAGATAGTGGGGCATGGGGAATCTTTACGTGAAGCATTAATTTCACAATAGACTACTTAACATTCTATCTCCATAAACTTTGCTGGAGAAAGTAAAGTTGCTTGTAACTATCAATGTAATGACTTTTTGACCACACCTTTGAAGAGAGCCCACGGTATACAGGCAGGCGTCATATCCATGCACTGCAGCGGACTTTTATTCCTGTTTCATTGTACTAACAACGGGCCTTGGATTCACTGGACTGGAAGCATAGCTTGGCCTGAGCTGATACCATCTTCATGGCCTACCTGGACCTTGGAAAATGCACTTGGAAGTGAAGAGTGAAAGCCAGCAACTCCTATGAGATGTCTGCAAAGCACTGTGCTGTCAGCATCTGCAAAGGCAAAAGTGACCGCAGAATTCAGCCAAGGCCAGGAGGGAGAGCAGCTGTGGTATGCACATCAGCAATCCCAACATCTGTTCTGACAGAGCATCTGTTGGCTTCCTGTAGAGACAACAAATGGAAAAAGCCACAGCCAGGATCACTAAAACCAGGCTCTGACCTACAGCTCTGGAAAAAGCAGGGGAGAGTCTATTCCAAAGAATATCTAAAATAACGATAGTTTGTACAAGAGAAGGGGGCAAGTACAGAAGTTCCACAAGCAAACTCCATCTCCTAGCCTGACATCTCTTCACCTGTTTTCCTACAAGCTGATGTTTTTCTAGAGGCTGGCTTTTGGCTGCCAATACACAACACTTCAGAGAATCTCTGTCAGTAAGTGAGATACAGTTTAGGGTGTTCCCAGTCTTTAGTGAATGGGACACTAAAGCACACTGTATGTGTTGATCCCTAGTAACAGATGAAGCTATCTATCTTCTCCTCTTTCATCAAAGTGCCCTAAAAGCATGAGCAGCTACCATGTTTTGGGCAGACATGGTAGATTTTAAACATCTTTCAGATGTATCATGATGAATTCAACACTCTTCTCACTTCTGTTGGGAACCAAGTTAACAGTATGTTAATGAGAAAGGTGTTGTAAAATATATTTAATAAATCCCAGCCTGGTATTTCTACCCATATTTGACCATTTATGTTCCCAGATGAAGGACACACACAGCCTTGTATTTTTCAATATGCCTTAGGCAGCACAATATCTGGACAGCTGCCTACCCCCATGCTGTTAAAATCCACTTTCATATCGATAACTCCAAGTTACTACTTCCTAAATTCTATGTTCCATCTGGGCTGCTCTCAGCTCCAACAAGGCAGCCCTCTGGGTCACATTCTCTTGGCCCTAGCCAATAGAACTCCCCTTTCTCCTCTCCTGCATGTTCTTCTCTATCCCATGGTGGGTTCTTCTTCTCTCTCCTCCTCATAGTCCCAAGCCTGGAAAACATAAACCCCACCTCCACCTATGTCTCTTCTCCCAAGCTATTGGCTACTGGCATCTTTATTTGCCAATCAAAATTAACTGGGGACAGTCTCTCAGTATCTTATATGTGGCTCTCTCATATTTGGGGCAAACAGTTTTGGAGGACCCAAAATAACAGGACAACCCATTACATTTCCCCCTTTTGTCCAGTTAAAAAGGCTCTTTTCAAGTCAGGTGGTGGTGGCGCACGCCTTTAATCCCAGCACTTGGGAGGTAGAGGCAGGCGGATTTCTGAGTTTGAGGCCAGCCTGGTCTACAAAGTGAATTCCAGGACAACCAGGGATATACAGAGAAACCCTGTCTCGAAATAACCAAAAGGAAAAAAAAGGCTCTTTTCTCTCAGATATAAATTGAACACAATTATAAAATTATGCATATTATGAAGTATGATATATGCTTATAATGTCTGGTCCATTATCTTGCCAATTTAGATAAAGTATTCTATCATCTGTCCTAACTTAAAGAGTTTACTATTCAGTACCTCAATCCTGTTTGATTTCAGCTTGTATTATGATCTAAAAAATCATCCTTCCAAATCTAGAACATCTTCAATGCTAAATAACAAGTTTAATTGTAAGACTATAATTCTCTTCAACCCCATCAGAGATTGAAATGGAATTAAATATTATCTGAATATGCAGAAAGCACAAAGACACAGCTTCCAAAACTTACAGAGATTGACAGAGACAGCTGACTGCCTGGACAGTCCCCAATATTCCTTATAACGTTGGAGCATCTATTTTGAGCTTTCTGGCCCAGAACATCTGACAGACCTTAAGTGAAGCAAGAATTTTGAAGGACTAACTTACCCTGTCTTGTCAGAGCTTAGCAGTTGACTGTCCTGTGTTCGTTTGTCCTTTTGGACAGCATTTCTGTCTGCAGATGAAATTAGGGCATGTCTTTCCCAGTGACTAGCTTACTACAATTGAAATAACTCCACATAGAGGTACTGATGTTCATTATCTTCTTCAAGTGGAATGGGGTACTGTCAAGAGCAGGTCTCTCTCATAATCAAAAGAGCTTTTAATAATGAAATGATCTTAAATGCCATATTCTATGTATCTCTGACACTTTTGAAGACCATCTATATATAGCACAACTGAATTATCAAACACTGATTATTTTTAGCGATTCACTATTTGAATAACCTTGAAAGCACTTTATTGTAATTAACTAAATTAGAATCTAACATGACCATGGGTTTCACTGTCTGACTGTTATCTTGCATTACTTAATTATCCTAAACAGTTTGTAATAGCAGCTATTAAAAGGACTGGGTCTGGTCTAAGCCTTGTATTCTTAAATGAGTTCCATAGGCACAATGCCTATCTAAGAGTAAGAAAATTGATTTTAAATTTTGTATCAATATACAAAGATTTTTACCAATAAAAACCTTAAACCTCTTTCAAAATATAAATTCTGTATCAATGTAAGAATATATAATTTTAATTCTACATCAAAATATAAGGATTTCTGCCACAGAACTCAAACCATGTAATTATTTTGGTGAATTCAATGACAATGACCAAGGAGAGCACTTGTTCCCTGATGGAAATGTGACTTCTCACAATGTTACTTATTTTCAATCCAGCTGAGAATTCCTTTGCAGTACAGCCAGACAGACAAGGAACAAAGCCAAGTCTTTAAAAATGACTAAAGACATGTCCTTCAAAAGTAGTGAAAGAGAGAGTTTCTTCCCAGACAGAAGTAGCAATAAAGACAGAAGCCCCTGAATGCAGGGGAACAATCAGTTTAGTTCATCCACAAGGCAATAAAAATTTAGTGTCAGCTTATCTAGTAGGTCTCTATGTTTTGGGTCAAAACACATCTTTATTTTTTTCACCATAAACATGTCATATAAAAGCTATATGAAACAACTATAAATAATAAAAGTTTTATTAGAAGTTAAAATAAATCCTGGGAGATTCTACCTCTTCAAAACCTATTTCTCTTTGGCTGTTTTTGGAGATATAATCTAACATGATTCTATTCTCACTAGTTAGTCCACTCAATAGCACCTACAGCAAGCTGTGTGATCGTCATTATGATTAAGATAATAATTTTTAAGTAATGAATATTACATTTCTATATGTATAACATTTATCAGGGATACTTATTTTATAATACAAATTCTGCCTGGGTATTCTTGGAACCCCAGAACTCTTCAGTCAGAAGCAAGAGGATTGAAAGTTCAAGGCCAGCCTAAGTCAATAGCAAAACCCCATCTTCAAAAAGCAATTGCTTCAATCATTCATTCTGAAGGATAGCTCTGAAATCTGTTATGATTAATGGACTTTATTTCTTATAGAACTTTTAGTTTTATAGCAAAGCTAAACAGAAACTTGAAGCGATCCCACACATTTCCTTCCCTACCACTCTGACCAGCAGTGGGCATCAGTGTGGTCCAATGTTAGAATTGAAGACCTAATGCCAACTCAAGCTAGGCATGTTTAATCAAGACTCTATGTTATTTATGTATTCCATGGGTTGACTTTTTGTTTCTTCGCTGTGGTGGGGGTTGAGGTGAATATTTTTAGGAAGTCTCTCTTAGCCTAGGTTGGCCTTGATAGAGTATGAACATGCTCAATCTACTGTATGGCTTTTGACAAATGGTATCTTCAATTTCACCCAACACATTTAACATATGTGATACAACTTATTTGAGGACTGCACTTTAAACAAAAATGCTGTAGGTTACATATAATCCTATTACGACGATGATTAAATACGTAAAGATGATGAAGCCAATGGCTGGGAGCAGACTGAGTACTTTAGAATTCCTCCGTAGAGATACCCTGGCAACCTTCCATTTTAAATGGAATCTGTTTCAAATTCCACTGCTAAATTGATGTTTGAGAAGTCGGAGCACATATTTTTTTCCTAGAAACAACTGGCACAGACAAAAGTGAGGTCCTTGTGCCCTGTTGAAACCTTATCAAGGATTGTACTGGATCTCTTGAAAGCATCTCTAACTTACAATATCATAGAAATAAGACTACTTAGCTAACCATATTAAAAAATGAGACGTTAAAAATGTACAAAAATTTACAGACAAAACTTTTACAGAAAGTTTATAGATAAAAATATAAAAGCCACACATATACCCCCCCCAAGAAAACATTTAATAATTATGGCCAGGGATATCTTTTAAACCAAACTTTCCAGGTACAAACTATAAGGCAAACATATGTATTCATTAAATCACATCAAGATAGGTGATGAAAAACAGTGAAGGCTTGCTGATAAATTAGAAGCTATCTAAATTTTTTTTCAAACTTATGAGCACTTGTAATAAGCAAGAGATTCCTCCAAACCAATAAGAAGGAAAGGCTCATTTATGAATTACAAAATGAGCAGATTATGAAGATGTAATTGGTAGAAGAGCAAACTAAAAAATCAGCACCTGAGGTAAATTGTCCTGAAGCATTCATTATTACAGAAATACAAATTAAAGCAGCAATGAGTGATCTGCTAGTCACACCTGCTAGGCTGGCAGTGTAGACATGGTGATAAGCGGGGCTTTGCCTTCTCACAGTACTAGCAGAGTGAGGCCATGGGAACCAGAGTCCAGCCCAACTGATAAACAGTCCCTCTTTGTGACAATTTCTCTCTCAGGCCATAGCCAACTATGTATGAGGTTGTTCAGGGCAGCATTATTTGCACTGGGTAGTTTCAAGAAATCTAGTCATTCATTGAGGAGAGAGGATAAAGACTTTGAGGAGATTGGAGACCATGTGGTACCATGTAGCAGTTAAGGAACAACAAACTAAATGAGTGCATGGCAACATGGAAGGATGTAGAGGACAAGATGGTTTGCAGGAGGAATAAAACTTCAGAGAGAAAGTTAAAAGACATAATCCAAAAATACCACTCAACTTGGTACTTAATCTAGAATAGCATTCAATAAATGTTAGCAACAACTAAGCTGGAGCCCTAGCCTCATTGTGCAGGTCACTGATGGAAACATTAAAAAAAAATGAAGACCAGGGAGTGGGGGCTGAAGGTGTTATTATCACAGCCTAATGTCGTTTGTACTAGAATGGACAGCTACAGTGTGGCACATGGAAAGTATGAATACAACACTGTCAGTTTACAGTGAGGGAATTCCTATTCACAGCTTCCATTTCCTTCAGGAAAAAAAGAACCATCCTGTGCTCCAGGATGAGGACATCTTAAATAGTCCAAAGTATGGGCTCATATAATATTATAATGACACACTTTTACTATTCAGAGAAACTCATTTATACAAAAGCCATTCCTGGTTTGAACGTCAACTCCAGATTGTGATGATTCCCTCCCCCGACCTCCCCACCCCCACCCCCCACCCCCGGTGTGTACACAATAATTTTTTTTTCTGCTGCTAAGATTTAATTTAAATGTGGCTCTTTCTGGTCAGTTTCCACTATATCTAACATTTACAGGTACCCTGTGTTTACTTGAATTCAACTAACTGGAAACTTTATGTACCAACCCTTCCCCACCATTAAATAAATAAATAATAAATAAATAAATAAATAAATAAATAAATAAATAAATAAATAAATAAATAAATGGAGCACAGGAATAATAGCTGATTTCCTGTGCACCATTCCTGGCTTGTAACATCTGTCTCTACCATCTGACCCATTGCTCGTGTAACAAATTGCTTCTCACCGTGTAGCATCATCCAAGAAAGCCATGAAACAGATTCCTGTGATCAGTCCCACATGCGACAACAGAAGAGCTTGTTTCTGTTATTAGAACGCTCCTAAGTCTCCTGTAAGAGTTGAGCTTGTAAAATAAGGCTAAATATTTAAAGCACGGAGTACAGTTTTCTGTAATTCTAAAACCTTTTTAAAGATCACAGCAGATCTGTGTTGTCTTGAATAATTGAAGAAGTGCAAATAAGAAATTGTCATTTGAAACATCTCAACTCAGGCAATTCCTGAGTTTCTCTCTGTAATGTATTTGATTGACAGATGATTTGCAGAGCCAATTTTTAAATCAAGCCAAGGACAAACAGACTTCTGAGAGAACTGCTGTTTCTTTGCCTTTCATTAAGTGAGAGAAGACAAGTGGGCTGAAAGAGAAAAAAAAACTCTAAATGTCTAAACGTCTGAAGAGCTATCAAGTCTCTGGAGTCTGCCTGAAGGAAAGCACCACAGAATGGCAGACACAGTGCAGAATAAACACAAGTTTATCAGTCAGTGAACCTCATTAAAAGCAGACATTTTTAACAGCCTCTTTTACCAAAGATTAGCTCCATTCTGCATTTGCTTCACCCCTCACCCCCAGCCTCTGGTTTGTTGTTCTTCTGAAATATTTTATCATTCTGTAGCCTAATGGTATGTGTGTGTGTGTGTGTGTGTGTGTGTGTGTGTGCGCGCGCGCGCGCGCACATGCATATGCATTGGATAGACTTAGAACAATGAGAATTGCTCTAATAGGCTTCCAAAATCAGCAGTGACCTGGCATATGGATAGGTCATAGAGAATAATTGAACTGATGAAAACATTCTGGAACTCTCTGCAGCTACAAAACACTGCAAAGATAATAATATGATGAAGAAAACTATATGAAGCTTGTGAACTCTGCAGCCAAGAAACTAATAATTCTTTTTTTTTTGATTTTTAATATTTTTATTACATATTTTCCTCAATTACATTTCCAATGCTATCCCAAAAGTCCCCCATAGCGCCCCCCACTTCCCTACCCACCCATTCCCATTCTTTTGGCCCTGGCATTCCCCTATATTGGGGCATATAAAGTTTGCAAGTCCAATGGGCCTCTCTTTCCATTGATGGCCGACTAGGCCATCTTTCGATACATATGCAGCTAGAGACAAGAGCTCCGGGGTTCTGGTTAGTACATCATGTTGTTCCAACAATAGGGTTGCAGATCCCTTTAGCTCCTTGGGTACTTTCTCTAGCTTCTCCATTGGGAGCCCTGTGATACATCCAATAGCTGACTGTGAACATCCACTCCTGTGTTTGCTAGGCCCCGGCATCGTCTCACAAGAGACAGCTATATTTGGGTCCTTTCAGCAAAATCTTGCTAGTGTATGCAATGGTGTCAGCGTTTAGAAGCTGATTATGGGATGGATCCCTGGATACGGCAGTCTCTAAATGGTCCATCCTTTCATCACAGCTACGAACTTTGTCTCTGTAACTCCTTCTCTGGGTGTTTTGTTCCCAATTCTGAGAAGGTGCACAGTGTCCACACTTTGGTCTTCATTCTTCTTGAGTTTCATGCGTTTAGCAAATTGTATCTTATATCTTGGGTATCCTAAGTTTTGGGCTAATATCCACTTATCAGTGAATACATATTGTGTGAGTTCTTTTGTGATTGTGTTACTTCACTCAAGATGATGCCCTCCAGGTCCATCCATTTGGCTAGGAATTTCATAAATTCATTCTTTTTAATAGCTGAGTGAAACTAATAATTCTTATCAAATAATCCTTCCTCTGTCCTGGAGTCTGACATTGGACAATCCAGTGACATTGTACCTAGATCAGTATTGTCCAACAGACATATGATGTGAGCCATATACTTTCACTTTTCCTGGTATACAAAAGTTTAAAGTCACAAGAAAGTGGAATTAACTTTAGTGATGTGTTTGGCCTAATGTTATCCCCAAATACCACTCCAATGCCTACTTGATGTGTTAGTGAGACATGATCTCTGTTACCAAATACCTGACCAAAAGAAAAAGGAAAGATTTGTTTTGCTGTGGCTTCAGAGGATTTGGCCCACAGTGGCAGGACAGCTTGCATCTTGACATCTAGAAAGCAGAGAATATGATGGGAAGAAGCTAGAGCCAACTGAAGACCAAGCCCCAAGATATGTGTCTATAAATGATATATGCTATTTAAATAATAACAGTCTGCACCTGCTTCTAAACACTCATAATACAAGAACATCTTACAAGACTCATTTGATCCATCTCCAAAAGTACTCAAATACTAATAGTTCTAACATTGTTCAAAAATCCAAGTTCAAAGTTTTTTCTGAAACTCAAGACAAACTCTTAGCTGTAACCCTTATAAAATGAAAAAGAAACATCACTATTTTCAAGATGCTATGGCATAGAATAAATAATCCCATTACAAAGAGGAGGAACAAAGACTTAGACCAATGGAAGACAGAATTCCTGTCAGGAAAACACTAAATCCAGAGCTTGCTGCCTGGTATCTGTGGCATGTAAGCACAAATGGGATTGGGTATTCCTGACACTAGGATCTTGACAATCATCCTCTCTTCTGGGTTGGTTCTACTCCCTACCTGTGGCTTTTCAGCAAATATTCTAGATTGCTGTATCTCTAACTTCCTGAGTTCTGAGCTGCAGCCTGGGCTTCACACATAGGCCTCACAAGACCTGACTAAGTTGCTTAACCACCCATGACTTTCTTTGAAGTCTGTGGGAAGCCACAGAACCCCAGTCCACAGGAGTGGAGAGGGAACAGTCTGTGGTCCCTGAGCCTCATGGAGGCCAGGGATGACAGATTCTAGCTCTTGGGCATCACAGGACATCGCTGGACACTGCTGAATAGCTGAGAATGGGTGGAGGCCCTAGGGGTGGCTTGGTCTCCCCCAGGGCCAAAGGGAGAAGGGGGAAGGGAGAGAAAGGGTGCTGGGTGGTTTCCATGCGGGCAAGAGCCCTTGGTCCAGTCCGTGGCTGGAGCGTAGGAAGACCTTCCAGTGGGAGG
Organism: Mus caroli; assembly: GCF_978045245.1. Lineage (NCBI taxonomy): Eukaryota > Metazoa > Chordata > Mammalia > Rodentia > Muridae > Mus > Mus caroli. The sequence goes on from NW_028227259.1 coordinate 21,354,078, forward strand.
TTAGACTAAGCTCTTTACAGGAAAGCCTGTTCTGTTGGCCCAACGCGGCAGGTCTCAATGATCAGAGAAGGTCCATGGTTTTAGAGCTTTATTGTAGAAAGGCAGAGAGAAAGAGAGAAGGTAGAAAGAGAGAGGTCGGTCATGGCCATGTGGAGAGAGGGGGGAAGGGAGGGGGAAAAGGAGAGCTAAAGAGGTGAGAGCTTAAGAGAGAGGGGGGGGCTAGCCACCCCTTTTATAGTGGGCTGGGCTATCTTCCAGTGCAGGGTAGCTGTGGGGAGGAGCATACCTGGCTATTGTCAAGTAACTGTGAGGGTAGAGTCTAGCCAGAATTGCAGGAACTTGGGACATTGTCTATGTGACTGATAGCCATAGATTATGGAGTTGGGGGCTCCATGGTGTCAGGTGCCTATATCTGGGAACGTGGCTCACTGTTCCATCCCTTGTAGAGTTTTCTACTGGGTCTCCAGAGTAAGCTTCGTTCAACCAAAACACAGGCTGCCTTTCAAGGTCCCACAGCCTTCTGTATGCCTGCATTATGCATCACATAAGCAATACCATTTTCTACTGTCAGCTCCTTGGGGCACCATTGCATCAGCCTCTGAGTTCCTAGATGACTGATGGTAAGGTAAAACTCAGAAAAACAACTTTCTAAATGACCCTGCATGTGCAGGACACTTAAGAAACATTCTTTCCTGGGATCATTTTTTTTTAACCTTTAAACCCAGAGTGGGTGAACACCAGTTCCTGAAGGGTTCTCATAGCACCTTTCCTATTGTTCTGATTCAAAGTACTTGTCTTCTTTTTCGTGGCACCAATCTCTTTGGAAACTGTATTCCTTAGTTCCAACTTTATACCGTCTTTACTAAGTAAACTGCAAGTTTTTTGAGTGTTTTCATTTTTCTTTCTACTAGTCCTTGCTATAAATTTGTCAAAAAGCAGCCAATAATAACCATGCCACAACTCAACTGTCACTCAGCTATAGAATTTCCTTCACCATAGGAACTAGTCTTTCACCTTTAAATTCAATTCCATGCAAACTCTCTAGACATTGACAGAATTTGGACAGGTCCTTGGCCAGAATACAGTCTGCATGGTTGTCCTCCAATTTCAAATAGAGCTTCATTCCCATCTGAAATTTCAAAAGACTGACATTTACTGTCCTTAGTCCCATTGGCACTCCAGTTGTCTGACATTCGAGCAGAAGTGCCCATAAAACTCTGCTTAGAGGATTCTCTCTTTTCTCAACCCCACTTCTCTGAAATCTTCTAAGTTCCTCCTATAAATAATTCCTAAAGGCATGGTCAGGTTTAATCGCAGCAATGACCACACTTCTCTGGTGTTCATTTTCTATTTGTCAGACTTTTCATTTGCTACAGCCAAGATATATTCAAGAGCATTAAAGAAAGAAGATCTGCTTTGTGAATAATGCCATCATCTGAGAAACAAAGGTCTAACACTAGAGCCTAAAATAATGTACAAACTTAAATGTTAATTTTTCCATATTATCCTTACCCAATGTTCATTTTATACTTTAGTTCATCTCAATTCAGATATGGCTAATATCCCTGTGTAGCACAGAACAGGCACAATAAACAAATAACACAGGACTGCTGTTTCCATTGAGTAATATTCTCAAGTTTGTATAAAAGTACTCTTAATTCTCTATAAATATTGGTAACTCCTAACTCCTACATTCTTCAGCAGGAATCCAGCTTTAGGAAAAGAAATAATGTAGTTTGAGCAACTAGTGTGAAAGCAAGGGTTATGTCACCTTCCCTGCCCACAGCATATCTAGGAGCACAGAAGATGACCTGCATGTTGCAGAGGAGAAAGTTAAGGTTCATATACACAAGGACTTGCCATAGTCATTCAGCTAATGGTAGCTAAACTGGAGGGATTTCAGGCCTGGCTCCAGAGCCCTGGAGCTTCTCGGGATGCCATGCTCCCTCTTCAGACACCACTGGGGAACAGTGGTTCTCAGTCTGGAAGACATCTAAATCACAGAAAAGATGTCTATAAAATCATTGGCTGCTGGGCCACACAGGCAGAGTTTCTGATGCAGCAAGTAAGGGTGGAGCCTGCATTTCCAGCAAGTTCCTGGGAGATGTTAATGCTATACTGAATATCAGGCCACAGTGAATGTCCACTGGAAAGACTGCTCTGATTACTTAAATAGGAGTCCATATGCTTTAATCTAATATTGACAATTACACATACTTTCAGAAACTAAAATTTGATGTATTGACCTATTCCATTGCTGGTTCCTTTTGTATAGCCAGGTTGGCTGCCACAGAGTGCCTGTAAGATGTGTGCAGCCATAGTGAGCCCCCATTTACAATTAACCACTAAAGTAAAGCTCTTCACTGCAATAAGAAAGCATCCAGCTCTTCACTCTTCCTCCTATAAGAAGAAATGGCTCGTGCACATGTCTTGGACCATGTGAACATTTGGTAGTCTTTCTCAAAGAGTACACCCTTTCAAGCCAGTACTACTCTGGAAAGTTTATATAGCATTTTTTCTCTAAGGTATGTGACATATTTTCTAGGACATATAAACACATCACAAATGCTTTCCTGGTGACATATTTTACAACTAGATGATAGTCATTGCATAGTGCCACTGTATATAAAAATCTTACCTGAGTCTTAAATGTAATGTATTGTGTTTTAAACACCACTGCTATGCCAAAGAAGCAATAAATTTCATCCAACTCTAAGTTCCCTCACTTCTTGATTTATTAAGTGGCTTAGAAATACTTTCAATCTTCATGGCCATTGACCTCTGGCCCTTTTCACTCTTGCAAGAGCCATTCTTTCCATTCCGTTTACTTACTTCTAATAACTTCAAGCCTTTTCATTTACCCCAACTCCCAAGCCTTGTCAAAAAAATAAAAAAATCCAGATTCCCTGCACCTAACATGGATGACAGAGGACCCAGGTATGCTATGGGGATCAGATTATGTCACACTGATATGAGCAATAATAACAGAAATCATCTTTTAATAGATGAAACATCAGAAACATGGGGAACATCTGTGTGTTTACAACTGAGAAGAGCTGGGCAGTGGTGGTGCATGCCTTTAATCCCAGCACTTGAGAGGTAGAGGTAAGCGGATTTCTGAGTTCGAGGCCGGCCTGGTCTACAAAGTGGGTTCCAGGACAGCTAGGGCTATACAGAGAAATCCTGTCTCGAAAAACAAAAAAACTGAAAAGAGAGACAAATGGGCTGTGGGGTTTTTTGTTTGTTTGTTTGTTTGTTTGTTTGTTTGTTTGTTTTTAACCTCAGCCATCTAAATAACAATATAAATGAGAGTAAAGTTGTGGGCATCAGCTGCAGAAACCACTTACGTCTGTCTTTCATAACACATGCTTTAAACCTGTTTCTTCATCAGAATGTGAATTGATTGATTTTGGAGAAAGATTAAAATGTTTATAAAAATTCATTCTTGTAGCTACAAGAAAAAGGGCAGGGTTTTGGTGTGTTTTGGTTACTTTCATAACAGAAGAAATTTAAGGACTGAAAATATAAACACACACACACACACACACATCATAGCTTCAAAGGATTTTAGTCCATGAAGACAAGGAAAACACGGTGGGACAGCAGAGTTCATGGCAGTGGGAGCATGTGGTAGAGGCCTTTCACATCCCATCAGACAAGGAAACAGACAATGAGTGAGGCCAAAACAAGGAGCCAGGCATAGCCTTCAATAGCCCACCACCAGTGATCTAATTCTGCCAGCTAGGCTCAGCCTCCTAAAATCCCAGAAAACAGAAAATCCAGAATGTGATTCCTGTAGGGGGCATTTCCTATTCAAACCACAGCAGAATGCACTTGAATAAAAGAAACAGAGTAAGAATAATGGAGTCATCTTGCCACGACACATGTTTTGAATCAAAACTACAGAAGGGCCACCAGCTCAAACATGTCTCTCAAAGTACATTTGTTCTCAAAGTCTTCCCCTATGTTTTGCCTACAACCACCTTGTCCTGCTCTGTACTCAGGTGCTGCTTCCAGGGAATATTCTGGAAAGAATGTTTACAAAGTGAAACAGGAAAAAACAGAGGTTTAAAAATTCGATATCAAGAGTTCTTCCTCCTTATTACATGGTTTGTAAATGCAGAATCCCTTCATTTGGTGGGATTTAGAACAGATAGAATAGTCTTAGAATGAATTTGCTCAAATCAGTAGCCTGCCAGAATTTTCATTTAATTCTACCTTGACTCGGCTTGGACTTCAGCCATTGAGCACAAAGCCTAAGCCCTGGATGAAATGATAGAGAACAACACATTCCAAGTCTGTTGCTGTAGCTCAACAAGCCATGTTACCCATTTGTAAAGCATCATAGGATGTGCTTGCTAATCTAGCTACATGTCTTTGCTTATAGGAAAGTACTTTGCAAACATTCAGGTTTGTCACCCACCTTGAGATCTTGTGGAATGCGGACTATGATGCAGGAGCTTTGGCATGTCTAATATGCTCCACAGACACAAGAACCGAACATTGTCAGTAGCAAGTGAACAATTGGTTTCATGTCTGAAAATATTATCTAGTGAGAGATGGTAAAGTTCCAGAATCTTACAGGTAGTAGTCCAAGCAAACAGTAAAACCAGGATGCTGTGGTCAATGAAGAAATGGAGGCTCTCAAACACTAATAGCTGTGCAGACAGGCAGCTAGGGAACAGCAGAAGTGAAAACAAAAGATGAGATAAATGGGGAATGTATATTGGAAACATTTCAGGAATCTTTTTGCATGGCAAGAGTTACTCAGCTGGCATAAGTTCTTTGAGAGAGCATAGCCTAGTTCCTCCTTAGAATAGGGAACAAAACACCCATGGAAGGGGTTACAGAGACAAAGTTTGGAGCTGAGACGAAAGGATGGACCATCCAGAGACTACACCACCCTGGGATTCATCCCTTAATCAGCTACCAAACACAGACACTATTGCATATGCCAGCAAGATTTTGCTGAAGGACCCTGGTATAGCTGTCTCTTGTGAGACTACAGAAGTGGATGCTCACAATCATCTATTGGATGGAACACAGGGCCCGCAATGGAGAAGCTAGAGAAAGCACCCAAAGAGCTGAAGGGGTCTGCAACCCTATAGGTGGAACAACAATATGAACTAACCAGTACCCCCCAGAGCTTGTGTCTCTAGCTGCATATATACCAGAAGATGGCCTACTCGGCCATCATTGGGAAGAGAAGCCCCTTGGTCTAGCAAACTTTATATGCCCCAGTACAGGGGATCGCCAGGGCCAAGAAGTGGGAGTGGGTGGGTAGGGGAGCAGGGAAGGGGGAGGGTATGGGGGACTTTCGGGATAGCATTTGAAATGTAAATGAAGAAAAATATCTAATAAAAAATTGGAAAAAAAGAAACATCCTAAGAAAGTGTTTTCCAGCTGTCCTCAAACCAGTTCACATGACAATAAACAAAATTCATCATCTCCCTTATTTACTAGATTAAAACAATAAATTGGGGGGGATCTGTAATAAAATAGGAAGTAAGATTATTTTTCTCATTAAAAAAAATGGGGGATGGAGAGGACAGAAAAGAGACATGGATCCTGGTTAGGACAAGAGCATGTTAAGGAACTGAGATACATATGAAAACAAAGATAAGGATCACATAGGGACTCAGTTCCAAAACTGGAGCTTCCAAGTGTGGAAGTTCCAAGCTCAGAGATATAGAAACTCAACCCTAAAGAAACTTACATTAGCATGCATGCTCTGTTTTGCCAGCCTATGTTTCAGAGGCCCCTGTATGCATTGTTTCATGTAATTTTCACAGCTTTATACAGAAGACATTCTTATTGCATTCCATATCTGACCTAAGGTCCTTACCTAGTAATAGGCAGAAGAAATGATTCAAAGGCTATGCTCTCTCAAAGAACCTATGCCAGCTGAGTAATTCTTGCCACACAAAGAGTTACTTGAATACCTGAAAAAAATTCCTGAAATGTCCCTCCCTGACCAAAATCAAGAAAGTGAATGGACTAGTGAAGCTCTCAGACCTCATCAAAGAAGTCTCAAAGTAGACAGCATTTAACATAGAAACTCACAGTTTGCCAAAGTGAAGAGAATAGCTGTCTGTAGAAGGCTTGGTCACAAATGGAACATTTATATCACACCCAAGGCTCAAGGACTGTCACTGAAGAAGGAACTGAAAGACTGTAGAGTCAATGATTTGGGAGGACCAGAGTGAAACCTGGATATGACAGGACTGCTGAATTCAGGAACTCACAAAAGCTGTGGTTGTATGTATTAGACCTGTACAAGATCCTTCCAATCAATATTCCAGAATGGAGGCATAGGGCAGCTCATGGCTCCCATCCCTAGCTAAAGATCCATTGATAGTCAATGGCTTCTAATGGAAAGACATTCAGTTGGTTGTTGTTTTTCTTTTATGTGTTTAGCCTCTTGCCAAGGTCAACCTGTACTTCATGGATGCCTTACATCTGTGGGCTATTGAGAGAGAGAGAGAGAGAGAGACAGAGACAGAGACAGAGACAGAGACAGAGACAGAGACAGAGACAGAGAGACAGAGAGAGAGGGGGGGGACACAAGCAAGATTGGAAGATGCCACTAAGGAGTGAGAGTGATCTCGGAGGAGTTTGGGGAAAGAGCAGAGGTGACTATTATCAAATTTGTCTATGTATGAAATTCTCAAATATTAAAACAGTAACTTTATAAATAAATAAATTCATTTAAAAATAAGGTAGGTGAGCCTTCAGTGGGACCACAGATCTGAACTAAAGGCAGAGGAGGAGAAAAAAGGCAGAGTGCCCAGTACTGTGTGACAAGATCAACCTTGGTGTTTGCTAAGGCTAGAATTCAAAACTGTTCTCATGCCAAAAAAAAAAAAAAAAAAAAAAAAACTCAGTCTAGCTCTTCCATAGGCTATGCCCTTTCCAAGCCCCTGTGCCAGATATTCTATGTTTATTTCATATTATATAGAAAGTGTTCACATCTTCAGGTTTGGCCTTTTCAATAAATCATTGAAACAAAATGTGATTTTTAGAAAAGAAAGAGATAGGAGAGAGAATGTTGAAGTCACAAGGTTATAAAATTAACTATAACTTTTCATGTCTGTAGTTGTCACTATGGAACTTAATTTTACACCATGTTCCAGGTCTCTACTGCAACATATCCAAGAGCCGTTAGCCACATGACTATGTTTCAAAGCACACTTTAGTTACATAAGGAGAAATTAACTAGACCTGGGCTGGGTATATATGACAGGAGTCTGCAGATTACCAAGTTCCATTGTATGTCCACATAGGCTTATACATTGTTATAGGCTACAACACTAGAACATAAATCAGACTCCTTGAACTACCTGTGTGTATACCAGTTAGTTTCCACCAAGCAAATTTCCACAAGAGATGAAGTCCAGGCTCAGTAGCAGGTGAGGTCATATGTCAGGGGAAGTAATAGCAAACTCTGGCTGGTCCTGAGCTTTAAGAATCTCCCTGGTACAGAGACTGGCAAAGGCAGCTCAATTGTAGCTTCTTGACTCTCCAACTTCTTAGACAGGGTGAAAACCCCTTTCCTGAACCCCTTCTGTAGAATTATTTAGAATTTGGAATAATTTGGAATACTGCCCCAATTTCTTGCCCTGTAGCCCTCTCATCTCCCTAAAAACAAGTGTGTTAATAACGTAACTTCTACATTATATCTCTGTCCAAACTAGCTAGAGTGGATCCTGTCATCTGCAATGAAACCTTGATTAATTCAGAAGAGAGTTACAGTAAAGATACACAGAGATGATACACATAGAAATGGACCTCCAAAAGGAGTCTGCATTTGTGTGCCTCTTTTTTGTATGTAGAGTGGTGCATGTTCATGAGCTATGAACCCATAACCCATGGTTGTATGCATGCATGACATCTAAAGAGCAACCTCAAGAATCATTACTTGGGTGCCATCCACCTTGTTTTATTCAGGCAGGATCTCCCACTGGGACCTGAGACTCACTAGTCAGACAGGCTGGTTGTTCAGAAAGCCCTAGATATCCTCCTGTCTCTACCTCCACAACACTGGAACTATAAGCATGGCACTGCAACCAGCTCTTTGAGGGGTGCAATGGTGGCTTGAATATACTTGGCCCAGGGGAAGTGGGGAAGTGTCACTATTAGGAGGTATGTATGGCCTTGTTGGAGTAGGTGTGGCCTTGTTGAAAGAATTGAGTCACTGTGGGGATGCGCTTTGAGGTCCTATACTCAATCTCTACCCAGTGCAGAAGATATCACCCTCTTGGCTGTCTTTGAATCAAGGCTGGAGGCTCCTCCAACACCAAGTCTGCCTGCATGGTGCCATGCTTCTGCCCTATAATCATAATGGATGCTTATTGTGTCTGTACACTATCCCCAATTAAGTTTTTGCCTTTGTAAGAATTGCTTGGTCATGGTGTCTCTTCACAGCAACAAAAACCTAAGATAGCAGTACTAGGGACTAGGGTGGTGCTGTGATAGGCCCAACCATGCTTTTGTTTGAACTAATGTGGGGACTTTGGATTTGGAAAGCCATGGAATGCTTTAGGTGGGGCTTAATGGGAATATGGAAGACATTGGTGCTAAAGGCAATTTGAACTGTGGTGGTCTGAGTCAAGAGTTTTCAAAGAAGAATGGATGTTGCCTAGAGACTGTACTGTGATATTTTTGGTGGAAAATGGGGCTGCTTTTTGCCCTAGTCCGAAGAGTCTGCCTGAGGACAGGGTGAAGGAATTCAGATTAATTGCATTGACAAAGTAAGTCTCAAAAACAACCCTATTTAGACTGTCTGCCTGCCTGTCTGTCATTCACTCTTTTGAGGAGATTTTTGATTGAACATAGCAAGCTTAGAAAGGAAAAATACAAAACATGGTTCAAGTAATAGAGGGGCACCAGGAAGTAGAATGGAGCTAAATCCCATGTTCAAGGAATTAAACAGATTAAGGGAGTGGTGTAGTTGAACTAATTTAAACTTATCCTCATCTAGTTTATGAATGAATGAGATTCCAACTATGGTTATTTTGTTTTGCTTTGATAATTACTAGGGGAAACCCCTAGTCTACTTTTCTAACTGTTAGCCTGACTACTTCCCCAGTGATATACCCCCAAATACTTGCTGTTTCTCATGGCCATGTGCTCCACTGACTAAGCTTGTGTATTTCTCTGTCTGCCTTAACCAACCATCTTCACATCTCTCTAGCAGTATCCACTTCCTCCACCAACCAGTTCTTTATATGATAACCTTTAGGTTATCCTCTATTTGACACATGCCTGCCCAAAAATGATAAATAATGCTTTAGAGACTCTGATGGGCTTACTTTGGAAACAGGAAAATCTGGTTCAGTTAGGAATAATTTCAGTTACAAAATTTAGTAATCTACATTTGCAATTAAGTAAATTAGGTTTTATACAGTTTATCCAACTTGTCTTAAGTCAGGCACTGTTTAATAGATGACTGAAAATTACTATCATCTCTCCTGATCTCAAATCCCAGTGCTCATTCGGCTGAGCCAGCATTGTGTTTCAGTATTTATAATTTTATCCAGTTAGTACTTTAAATTTATAATATGTTTCCATATTCTTAATTTTACTTGGTCCTTCCAAAACTCCATTATCATTTCTATCCCACTTGTAGAGAAACGAATGGACGTTCACAGAAATTGGGTGGCCTTTCAAGATTAGACATTTCATTCAAGCTCACAATATGTTCAATTCTCCTGATTCTTAGAGGAATCAGTGTTGGGTGAACACAAGGGATGCTAAAATGAAAGTCAGGCTAAATCTCTAAGGAGACAGACAAGAGCTTCAAGTTCTCATCTCGGTTTCCAATGAGGTCTATGAAAGAACACATGATGGTGCCTTGTTTCAGTTTCAGTTTGGTTTGGTTTTGATTAAATGATTTGGGAAAATTCTGTTGGGCATTTATAGTCCCATAAATCTAAAGAAATGGCAATGGAGTGAAGGACTATACCTCCTGCCAGCCATAAGCAAGCTTTACCTCAGCATGATAAGAAAGATTATGACCCTAAAGTCTACTAAGAACCCAGCAAACACATCAGAAATTGTGATTGGATGGCTTTTTCCCACCCCAGAGTTTAAGGCCTAGTGCTGAGTGCATGCCACTGTCAAATCGCTATTTGGCCAAGAACTTTGTGGTAGTTTTGCTGATCTATGAAGAGACAGCCAGATGACCTCCAATCTTAATATGCCTTGGAAATTACGTCTTCTGAGTAGGTAGCCTGAAGCACTCGTCCTTGCTTCTTGCTATGACTTTTAAAGGTAATTATGCTTTCCTTGCAGCTGAACTTTTTCAAAGAAAGTCATTTCCCTGGAGAAATGACAAAAATATTCCCTGCCTCATCTTTACCTAATGGGTGTTGAGCTGCTATTACGAAGGAAGCATAATACCAAATGTGCAAGGGAACCATTGCTTCTAAGTTCTCACAAGCTGCTCCATTGCATCTCCTATACTGAATGATCGGTGGCAGCAGGACTGCCCTAGAATCAAAGGCTACTACTGTAACACTCGCCCAACAGGGCCATTACCAGACATTTCTGCTTTTCCTCCCCATCATCTATGTGCAGTGCAGATTCTGGGCACTCTATGGCACACAGAAGTAAGTCCTGGCCTCCTGAGCAAGTTCCCACAGCTCCTTTCAATCAGCATCAGACCTTTCAAATCACTGCTCTTCTGACCATGCCTAGAGACTTGTCTTAAAGCATGCTTAAAACTCCAACATGACCATCAGTGGTGGCCCACTCACTTAATCTCAGTACTCAGGAGGCAGAGCCAGGCACATCTCTAAGTTCAAGGCCGGCCTGGTCAACAGAGTAAGTTCCAAAACAGCCAGAAAAAACAAAAACAAAAAACAAAAAACAAACAAACAAAAAAAAAAACTTGTCCTTCAGGGAAAAAAAAACAAAATAACAAACAAACCTGGTATCTAGGTAGTTCTCTTTTTATTATAGTTAGCTGCTCTGGTTTGCTAAAGTACTCTATCATGGCTTGCTTTGCTGTCTTTCCTGCTATATCATCATTGTATTAAAAAATCTTCTGTTTGTTCCTGAATTGGAGCAGAAATATATAGTGGTCCTCTGGAATGAGCCTAAAATAACTTCTATGAATGGTAAAGTTGAGTTTTGTTAGGATCTTGCCTTTCTAGAGAATAAAAGAAACATAGAAAATATGGGAAACTGTGAGGAGAGTAGGGAGTAGGTGGTCAGATGTGACCTGGTTGTTATTTGAAAATCTGGATGGCACAGATACAGGTTTTACTAGATGCCAATGTGGCAGAAACTGTTCTTCTGTGAGGCCCGTGGGTCCATTTGGAAACTTGAGCCACTCAGGGGCTACTTTGGATTGATGCTAATTTCCCCCCACCATATATATTTACTATTGATCTGAACCTGAAGTACCAAATGGGTTAACTTTTGCCAAGAAAAAAAAAAACTAGAGTTGGCTGTCTCTTTTTTCTCTGTCTTCTCTTCCAATAATGAGGTCAGTGGGGTTCCTTGGCACACTGTTTGAAAACCACTGCTACTCTTCTGAGTGTGCTTTGTGCAGCCTTCCAGTGTGTTCTCTAAGATGACTGTGAGGGGCTCTCATCATCACCCTACCCTGCTTTCATCCTCTACTCTTCCTCGTATCCCCATTGCCCTCTTTCATATCCTTTTTCCTCGGTCTTTCTCCTCAATCATCCTACTAGTCTTCAAGGAAACTATGTGTGAAAGACTGACAGAGACAACTAACTGCCCTTTTGTTTCTTCTAGTTTGTAAATTTTTCAAAGAAGAGGAAAAAGGAGGAGCAGGGAGAAAAGAGGGAGAGAAGAAAGGGAAGAAAGGAAAGGAGGATGTGGAAGGGAGAAGCAGGGGAGGGGAATGGAGGAGGAGGGGAGGAGAGGTGAAGGAAGGAGGGGTGCGAGGAGAGGGGAAGGGAAGGAGAGGGGAGGAGAAGGAGAGGGAAAGGGGAGGGAGGGGAAGAGGAAATTAGTGTGAGACAGCAGCATTACTTCCATTTTCTTTCTTCTTCCTGAAAGTATCTCAAGTTTCTTCATTTTCTTCTTCATTTTTCTGTACTGTGGCCTGGTGTGGTTGGCTGTTCAGTGGTATTATCAGTTGGCTGAAATAGTCTTAGAAGTGGCTGGAAACACATTCTTCATCAATGAAAAAACATTAACCTAAGTGGGCAACATCTCATTGGCCTTGTGTGAACAGACCTCATACTCTACTCTCTGGGGTCTGAAAACAACTCCCAGTACCTGTGGTTTCATGGTGAGATCGTCAGACCTGGGTCTGGGGACCTTTGGCACACAGCTGGGGTGTTCTGTAACTGTGCCGTATCCAATGTGAGGACTTTCCAAGGGCCCTTGGTGTCTCTCTGTCCTCTAACAACAAGCAGAATCTCTGCTAATTAGGCAGCTGGATGCATTTCCACAACTTTCTGATTTCATACAATAGAAAATGGGTTCAGCAAAGGCCCTGGCACAAAGGATAACTTGTTCCCAAGAACAGAACACCAGACTCTCCTTTTAGAAGACAAGATTGCTGTCAATTTTCTGTCAAACTAAAAGTGCTCTCTACAGATAGTCTGTGGCACTCCTAGTTGACTGCAGTCCTTCATACAAATGTGAATCAACTGAAACATCCTGTATGCCATTACTCACATGCACACATGGACCAGGTCAAGACATCCACCAACTCCTCCTGAAGAACCCCTTAAACTATTAAATACAGGTGCTAACCCATGATTAATACAAAATGAAAATGATCTTGGTCATCTTCAAAAGAAGTAGATATATGGCTATCATTTCAAATGTTTCTCTTTAAACACTTTTTCTATCCAACCAGTGAATACAACAATTGAGGCATCAGGTTATTTATAAAAGCTAAGTTGACGGCATCTAGGAATGTTCCTCATCTGAGGGGAAAGGGGCTTGTAAGCATCAATTCTTGCTGCCATTAAAGATTGACCAGAAATTAAAGCCCTGTTTCAAAAATAAAATGAACAAGCAAAAGTAGCTAATTTTGTTTTGTTAAGATGTCCCTAAGGGGACGGGAACTCCACTGGAAGAGCACCAGAGTCAACTAACCTAGACCCTTGGGGCTCTCATAGACTGAACCCCCAACCAGTGAACATACACAGGAAAAAGAACATATTCGGCTGGACCTAGGCCTCCCCACACATGTAATGAATGTACAGCTTGGTCTTCATGTGGGCCCTGAACTGGAGCAGAGGCTATCCCAAAAGCTGTTGCCTGTATGTGGGTTACGTTCTTCTAGCTGGTGTGCCTTGTCTACCCTCAGTGGAAAAGGAAGTGCCTAGCATCACAGAGACTTGAAGTGCCAGGGTGAGGGGATACCCAGTGGGGCAGAGGCACACACTCAGAGGAGAAGGGGAGGGGGATAGGAGAAGAATTGTGGGAGGGAATGACTTGGAGGGGGGTGAGTAGGATGTAAAGTGAATAAGTAAAAAAATAAAATAAAATTGCCTATTTGTAACTTTTCTGTAAAAATTATAAAGATTGAAGGAATTGGCCAGTAACACTGACACTTTAAGTAATTTTTACATTCACATGAATACTGTACTTAATAAATAAATGTTGAGCTTTATAGCGTTCTCAAAAGACTAAAAGAAAATAGAGCAGAATGGCACAGATATAACATGGTCACAGGGAACCTGAGACTAACAACTAGGTAGCACATGTGTTTTGATCTCCACTTTCATAGCCCACTGCAGACATAATTAATCGATCCTGGTAGTCTTTCACCTAAGCTAGAAGGAAGTCTCAAAATCGTCCTCAAAATGTGAAAGCCACAAGCAAGTCTCAGAAGGAAACACAGAGATGCAGCCCTTTTTCTAGACTGTTCCTAATATCTCCTCTTGTGTTAGAGCTGCTATTCCTCAGTCAAGTCTCTGCCTTTGTGACTTAATGTCTCTTCATTCAACTTCGCCCTCTTCTTCTGTTATAGTGAGTTCCTTTAGTGATGGATCTTCATTGTGCTCACTGATGCACTCCCAGGGCCATAGAACAGTGCTTGCCCAAGGACTTGGAGCTCAACAAACATTTATAGGATGAATAAACTTTTTTTCAGTATTTTAAATCTCTTGTTTATATAGAAGTTTCAGTGGTAACTCATCTTTTCTGTAACGAAACTTCCTGGCCCTTCCTATCAAAAGATACTTTCTAAAAATATGTGTATTAATTCTTTGAGAATTCTATATGACGTATTTTTACATTCATTTCTAATTCTCCTTTTTAATTCCCAGACCCATTCTGTGATGGTTTGAATAGGAATGTCCCCATAGAGCCATGTGTTTGAATGGTTGTCCCATAGGAAGTGGCACTGTTAGGAGGTGTGGCCTTGTTGAAGGAAGCATGTCACTGTGGGAGTGGGCTTTGATATCTCATATGCTCAAGCTATGCCGAGTGTGGTACACAGTCACTTTTGCTGCCTGCAGATTAAGATGTAGAACTGTCAGCTCCTTCTCTAACACCATGTCTGCTGGCATGCTTCCCTGTTTCCTGTCATGATGATAATGGAGTAAGCTTCTGTAGGCAAGCTCCAATTAAATATTTTCCTTTAAAAGAGTTGCTACAGTCTTGGGGTCTTCTCACAGCAATAGAATCCCTAACTAAGATACACTCTCACCTCCCTAATCCCCCAACTTCATGCCCTCTTTCCTTTTAAATAAACTATAGAGTGCACTTTGTGATAGCCATATACTTATGGGTATGGGGTCACACAGTAAGGTATAAATGAAGTATCAGGGGCCACATTCTTATAGAAAACTGACTGTCCTTCCTTGAGAACCCACCAACCATCCATAGCTCCTCAGTTAGGGGTGGCTCCTGGACCCTATCCCCTTCATGCTAGAATGTTGATTGGCTTGACCATGCTGTCAACCTCAGTGCTGTGGGAGCCTAAGTGCATAAGTCCTGTCATGTTCAGATGACACTGCTTCACTCCAATGCTCCTTGACCTCTTACAGTCTCCCCCTCCTTCTGACTGTCCCTGAGCCTTGAAGAAGGAGATGATATGGGTATCCCCCATTTGTAACTGACCACTCCACTGACATTTATTCTCTGCTCTTTGACCAGTTGTGAACCACACAACTGGTGTGATTCCCTGTCCACATAGAAACATCTCTTATGATGTCTGAGACACGCACTTAAGAGTCAGTTGCGGGGATCCATCCCATAATCAGCCTCCAAACGCTGACACCATTGCACACACTAGCAAGATTTTGCTGAAAGGACCCTGATTTAGCTGTCTCTTGTGAGGCTATGCCGGGGCCTAGCAAAAACAGAAGTGGATGCTCACAGTCAGCTATTGGATGGATCACAGGGCCCCCAATGGAGGAGCTAGAGAAAGTACCCAAGGAGCTAAAGGGGTCTGCAACCCTATAGGTGGTACAACAATATGAACTAACCAGTACCCCCCAGAGCTCGTGTCTCTAGCTATATATGTATCAAAAGATGGCCTAGTCAGCCATCATTGGAAAGAGAGCCCCATTGGTCATGCAAACTTTATATGCCTCAGTACAGGGGAAAGCCAGGGCCAAGAAGTGGGAGTGGGTGGGTAGGGGAGTTGGGGGAGGATATGGGGGACTTTTGGGATAGCATTGGAAATGTAAATGAAGAAAATAACTAATTAAAATTAAAAAAAGAGTCAGTTGGATACTGTGTGTATAGACCAGAACAATAGTAGTAGATGAACCATTGGGACTGTGATGTCCCCAACCATGAATGAGTTCTTGGGCAGATTTTAGTACAGGGCATGTGTTTCTTCCAGTGGAGTGGTCCATAAATCCACTCATACCTCCCCTAGTGGCAGAAAGAAGCCTGGTACCTTTTTCTTTTCATAGTCTCTCTTTTTTAAACTTTTTATTGGTTCTTTGTGAACTTCACATCATGCACACCAATCCCACTCATCTCCCATCCCCTTGTACCTGCCCTCCACCCTTGCAACCTCCTCTCTGAAAAAAAAAAGTTGATTGTAGAAACTGTAGTGTCACAGTTTGTACACAGTAGACTCTTTTGTCCACACTTCTCTACTTGCAAGTGTTCATTGCAGTGAGTCACTGGTCTGTTTGGAGGCCTCTGGTTTCTGCTACACTATCAATACTGGATCCTCACTGGGACTTCTCTTAGATATCTTGTTGATGTCCTGTGCATGGAGATCCTACAGCTTTGGATCTGCAGGGCCAGCCCCTTCACACACTCCAGCGGTTCAGAGATGGGGTAGATGTTGAGCTGGGCTGACTCAAAACTCTGATTCTGGGCTTGAGAAGTATCTGAGTTAGTCAGCCCACCAGCTCTCCCCACCCATACCACCAGGACAAGCTCGCCAGCACTGCCCTAGATGGCCCACCCAAGGCCTCAGCAGCCTGGCTACTTTCAGATCCTATAAGCCACACATTAACCAGGTCCCAATCTTCTGGTCAGAAGAGTGACCCTGTCAAGTAGCAAAGGTCACACATTAACTAAATGTGCTTCTTCATGACACAAACCCCGCCCCTTCACTCCATCTCCTAAGAGATCTCTGAAAGAAGACCCCTTGCTTTGTCTCTTTGGCCTGAGACTCCTACTTCAGACCCTGATGTTTAGCTCCCATTTTATAGTCCTTTACTATTTAAAAAAAAAAACAAAACCTGATTCAGCATCACCTTGAACTGTCCAACCTAACAGAGGGTCTTTTGAGGAAGTCTTTCATTCTTTCTGCACAAGCATCATGGCCTGTATGTGTTGTCTGGAAGTCATGAAGCTCTCAGGGTATGGAGTTTTGGTTGCCTCCTCATGCCAACCCTACAAGGACTCAGGATCCTACAACAAGGCCCTTTCTGGTTCCATTGCCTCCTCAGCTCACTCCAGGAACAGGCAGGCTGTGTTAGATGGCACAACCGCACTGCAGAGTGAATGGAAATATCAAGAGAGATAACAAGGAAAGCAGAAACCTCACTCCCCTGTTGCCTAGAGGTAGAGAGGAAAGCTTCTCCTCCAGAACTTTAATGGCAGCCTCTTTCCCATGCCGGTCTCACTCTCAGGCAGGCAGAACACACGTTTGCTGAGTAAGGCTCATGGCTCAGCCTTTCATCCTGCAATCACATATATTTTTAATTTAAGTTCTGTGCAATTTGGCTAACATTAACTTTATTGGGTAATTACCTCATTCGGAGTGCTTTCAACAGAGCTGTTGACAAGGATGCCAGCTTCGGGAGATGTGCTTGCTGACAGCAATACAAAGAGAGGCTGAGGTAGGTTTTTCTTTTAACCTATTCATTAAAATTGTATAAGTCATTTCCCCTTGTGGGCTTTCCCTTGTAGTTTGCAAGGGACCACAGCTGTTAGTAGACAAACACAGTCGCCCAGCCTCACTGTCACCCAGGCCAGCTGCCTCTGAGCCAGAGAAATTCCCTGAAGGCTTTCTCCTCCACGCAGGAATTGTCAGGGCCATGAGGCACCACCACCTGGCAAGCTATCAAAAGACATCAGGGCACCACTGGGGAAGGGCATGGGTGAGTTCTGCCCTAAGACAAAAGAACTGTCTGTGTCTGGGTAGGCAGCCCTGCTGTCCATATTCATGATCAGCAACCCCCAAGTTGGTATATATATCTTCGCATGAAGCCCTCATGATTCTGAAGTTAAGGAAATTTGTTCTCTTGTTAGGTAAATTTGAGATGCATGAGGCAGACTTCATGCTTCTCTTAAAGAACTGAGGGGCACGGCCATGTGCATAGGATCCTGAGAACTATCCCTTGCTCTTACTGATTTGATTGTGCCTCCCCAAAACATTTTATTTGTTGAACCCTAAACCATGGAATGTGACCTTATCTAAAAATAAGGCTGTTTCATGTGAAATCAGTTAAGATAACATTGCAATGATTCTGTGTGAATCCCTGATCCTTGCCTTATGGAAAGAAGATATGTGAGCCAGTGATGCTAGTTCCTGCCAGTGGTCCCAGCACTCTGGAGACTGGGGTAGGTTTACGGTGAGTTTTTGGTCACCTGGGATGCAGAGTGAGTTCCAGGACAACTCAAGCCGCAGTGTGAAACCAACCCTGTCTCAGAAAAGAAAAAGGAAGTGTGGACAGAGACACCCACACAGGGAGAGAGAGTACTGTGCAAACTTGAAGGCAGAAGACAGAATGACCCTTCTTCCACATGGAGCCCTCTGAAATTGCCAGCAGACTGCCAGAAGCTAGGACATGGGGTAGAGCAGCTTCTCCTTGGGAGCCTTCTGGACAAACTGAACCCTGCTTCAGACTTCCAACCTCCCGAACTATGAGGCAATCAATTGCTGCTCGTTAAGTCACCAGGTTTTGTTACGACCACTCTAGAAAACTAACCAGAAGGTCAGAGAGATACCCTGAATCCAGCAGCTAGTAAGCAGTGAGGCAGGAGGAGAGAGAGGGAGAGATGGAGATAGAGAGAGACAGAGACAGAGACAGAGACAGAGAGACAGAGAGAGATCAAGCCTCTAGCCTGGGCCAGTGCTCTGCTCACACCACACCTAACAGATGCAGTGTCAGCAAATCTGCCTAGGTGGCAGAGAAATGACATGGAAAGAAAGAAGGCTGGCTGGAGTAACAGAAGATGAGAACTTTAATAGAACTCTCAAAGGATATTGGCCCCCATAAATGATTGCTAAGTTTGTTAAGTGTTTGCTCTGTGACCCATCACCTGACCTTAACAGTGAGTCCCCAATGTACTAATGAGAAAGCTAACACAGACATTTATAAGACACGACCAGTGTGCCCACCTAAAATTCAATGTGGCCAGAACTTGGCCCCTGGCAGCCAATCCAGACTCTAGTTCTAACCGCTTCACTATCTGTTCCCAGGCTGAAAGGAGCTGCACAGCACAAGGATAAGCAAAGCTCAGGCTTCCCAGTGAAGCCTCTACACAAAGGCTGAGGCTTGTGCCCTAGTGTTTTTCCTACATACTGGCTTTTTAGGAGGGGAAAGGGAGTCCTTGGATTACTTAGAATCTGGACACGACGACATGATCTAATTTATTCAAGTATTTTTATAGAGCTGGTTCTTTCTGATCATGGAGTTTGCTCTAAGGATCTCTCTTTGCAGAACAAAGAGCATGTGGGATTAAAAACCTCTTCAGAATGGAAGTCTTAGCATCTTCACACAGTTAGAGCCAATCCACACTTGCCTTCTGCCTTAATGCAAGGCCAACAGGGAGCCCTCACCACCAGGGTAAAGCCTTCACAGCAAATTGCTCTCTTTTCTGGGGCAAGTTTGATCCCAAGGGGCCTGCCCTGTGCCAGCATAGAAGCAAGAGGTCCCAACCCACCAAGGTTCAAAATTCAGGTTAACCATCATATGCTGCATATCAGGCCGTCAAACACAGCTATTGATTTCTGCAGCTACTAACCAGATAATATCTCCAGGAGGACGGAGACATCTTTATATCTTGGTATTACCAATGTGTGCCCCAATACAAAATATTTTTGTATGAAAAAAAAAGAATTCCTGTCATTTGTGTGAGAACTGGGAGTCGGATAGAGGGAAGCTAAGAAATATAATGTTAGAAATGGTTTGCCGGAGTTTAAACTACCTTCTCATGCTAGACTGAAGAATGTAATTTAAAACCTCAAAGATTTTTTGGTTGCCCTGAAGCAAGCTGCTACTGTAATACTTTAACCGGAACCTTTTATTGCATTAGTCACTGACTTTAAAAATGCAAATCATTTGAGTAGAAGCAACATAAAAGGCTTATTCTTCATGATTTCTTCTTCTAGTCTCTGGACTTTCATTTACATCTTTTTTCTCAGCTTATCGGAACATGGAGAGATTCATACCCCTGTTCCTATTGAATCTTCATTGTCCACGTGTATTCTAAAATGTGTCTCACTTAGAATCTGGAAACGCGCCAGGCGTGGTGGCGCACGCCTTTAATCCCAGCACTCGGGAGGCAGAGGCAGGTGGATATCTGAGTTCGAGGCCAGCCTGGTCTACAGAGTGAGTTCTAGGACAGCCAGGGCTACACAGAAAAACCCTGTCTCGAAAAAAAAAAGAATCTGGAAATGCTTTGTTTGGAAGGGAAAAAAAATAAATCCAAAATAGCCTATACCCATACTTTCTTTTTTTTTTTAAGGTTTATTTATTATTATATGAAAGCACACTGTAGCTGTCTTCAGACGCACCAGAAGAGGGTGTCGGATCTCATTATTGTTGTGAGCCACCATGTGGTTGCTGGGATTTGAACTCAGGGCTTTCGGAAGAGCAGTCAGTGTCATCTCACCAGCCCCCTACACCCATACTTTCAAGTTTAGGTGTACAGATTGGATTTAAAAAATGATGAATATAAATGCCATTGAGTTTTTAATTGACTGAATGGAGTACATGTCTTAGATATAAACAAGTGGAACTTCAAAGTTGTTTGGACTACCACTAAAACTATATATGGATAGGAAGAAAAATGCATTTAAAAATATGAATGGTGAGCTTGGGCCCCGCTGTGCTTTGCACCAGCCTCCAATCCCTGCTCGCTCGCAGACCCTCCAACAGCACCGTGCCGATGTTCATCCTGAACACCAATGTTTCCAGCGCCTCCGTGCCAAAAGTGTTTCTCTCCAAGCTCATCCAGCAGCTGGTGCAGGGCACCAGCAAGCTGGCACAGTGTATTGCAGTGCAGGTGGTCCCAAACAAACTCTTGACTTTTATCAGATCAAGCGACTCCTGAGCCCTCTGCAGCCCGCACAGCATCGGCAAGATCGGTGGCACCCAGAAGCTGTGCGGCCTGCTGTCTAATCCCCTGAACACCAGCCCGGACTGAATCTACATCAACTATCACAACATGAACACAGCCGATGTGGGCTGGAACAGTTCTACCTTTGCTTAGTTCTGACCTGCACCACTGTTCTTGGAACCTTGGGGCACACAGTGTTCTATGTTCATCCACCCATAGTGGTGCAGGAGAAATAAATGGATTAAGAGAAAAAAATATACGTATGATTCATTGGCCTAGTACACATAGTTATAATGACATATAAGGTTCTTTTAAATCCCCAGAATCCAGCGTGGAAAAACACCCCATGTCTAAAACACTGTGAATCTTAGTCCAGGATGGAAAGATTTCTCGATGTCCCTTCATTTCATGTCTATCTAAGCCAGTGGTCCTCACAGAGCAACATGCTTGAGAGCCACCACTCAGTGGCTTTCAAGCCACTGAGCTTCAGTAGTCAACACCAACAACTTGTGGTTCTACAGGCTAGGGTGAGATCCGTGGGTGTGCACTTCTAACAAGGGTTGAGTTAGCAGACTGTGCTGCCGACAGGACCGTACTTGAAGAACTTCCAGTCAGAAGAACAAGAAAGCACCATTTCAATGGTCATCAAAATAGAGCGGCATTTGGGTGTTTTTCTTTTGCTGTATATTTCTATTTGGCTTCCTTTCCCACAGACAGGGTGGAAGGGCAGCTATATTAGTATATTCTTAATGTCATGTTGTAAATCACCAGGGCAGGCTTTTACAATGAAAGAAACAAATGCACCCACTGCTGGCTGGAAACTCTCCACCACGTCACCCCACCGCCATTCAACTATGAAAACTAGCAAACTAGTAAACTAGCAAACTCTTTCTGAGGTCCCTTCATCTTAAGAAGCATTGCTCCCATGCCATCTGAAGGACACAGTCCCCTCTGATAGTCTCAAGATGTCTAGACCAAGAAGAGACGCTAAGGAGCTAGCACACAGCATCACAGATTCTCTGTTCTTAGAGTTTATTGTGTGGCCTGGAGGAAAAGCATCACCTCTCTTGCCTTCTTTTCTGCCATGAAATGTGGAAATATCATTGTTTTATTCATTCAACAATCTCTCAAAGCTCAGTGTTGTCTGCATGTTTTTTTGATGAGTCCCTGCTATTTACTAACAAGTTTAGAGATGCGCTGAACTTGGTTTTCTACTCTTCCAGCTCCTAGAAAGCCAGGTTTGAGAGGTTAGCAAGCAAAACCACTCTAAGGACCTCTGAAGCCACTTGGCAGCTGCTGCTCATCTGGCTCTGGCTGCTGTCAGTGGGCACAGTGCTGTCTACAACCCTGAGAATTAGCTTCTACAGCTGTGCCTGTCCCACTGCAGTTAAATATACCCTAAAGGCTGATACAAACCTCCTCAGAAGCCCCCAGTACCTGACTGCCAGCACCTTGGAGGAAATCTCTTGTCTTAAGTACTCCATAGACAGTGAGGGTAGCCATCTTGCCATCTTCCCCGTGGGCCAGCTGCCATTTGTTCTCTCTCCTTCCTTGGCAGAGAGATTTACCTAGAGATGAAGCTGAGATAGAAAGGGATCAGAAATCTTGTCTTCTCAAGAAATTCTTGCAAGTTCAGGAAAAGGGCAACAGGGCTTCCTTGGTAAGGTAAGTGAATCACTTCTGCAGCCTAGCCTCCCTCACCAGCTGCTTATTAGTTTGCATGGGTATTTAAGAGAGACATCTGTGTTTTGTCTCTTTTTTCCCATACAATGCTAACCCAACTTCTTCCCATGACAATCTGAGTTCTGTTTTCTGGAACTAAAGCCTGACCTGGAGGGAAAAACACAGAGATAAGGAAGATCTAGTCCCTATCAAGAAAACCTATGGGTGCTACAGCAGAGACACCCTCAGGCCCAACAGTGTCCTTCTCTCTCAAAACAAGAAGATTGAGTGGGGTTTAGATTTGCCAGCATCAGTTCTATCAGTTCTTTTTTTTTTTTTTTTTTTTTTTTTGAGACAGGGTTTCTCTGTGTAGCCCTGGCAGTCCTGGACTCACTCTGTAGACTAGGATAGCCTCAAACTCAGAAATCCACCTGCCTCTGCCTCCCAAGTGCTGGGATTAAAGGCGTGCGTAGTTCTTTTTTTTTAATATTTTTATTAGGTATTTTCCTCATTTACATTTCCAATGCTATCCCAAAAGTCCGCCATACCCTCCCCCCCACGCCCCTACCCACCCACTCCCACTTTTTGACCCTGGCATTCCCCTGTACTGGGGCATATAAAGTTTGCAAGTCCAATGGGCCTCTCTTTCCAGTGATGGCCAACTAGGCCATCTTTTGATACATATGCAGCTAGAGTCAAGAGCTCCGGGGTACTGGTTAGTTCATAATGTTGTTCCACCCATAGGGTTGCAGATCCCTTTAGCTCCTTGGGTACTTTCTCTAGGTCCTCCATTGGGGGCCCTGTGATCCATCCAATAGCTGACTGTGAGCATCTACTTATGTGTTTGCTAGGTTCCGGCATAGTCTCACAAGAGAGAGCTATATATGGGTCCTTTCAGCAAAATCTTGCTAGTGTGTGCAATGGTGTCAGCGTTTGGAAGCTGATTATGGGATGGATCCCCAGATATGGCAGTCTCTAGATGGTCCATCCTTTAGTCACAGCTCCAAACTTTGTCTCTGTAACTCCTTCCATGGGTGTTTTGTTCCCAATTCTAAGAAGGGGCAAAGTGTCCACACTCTGGTCTTCATTCTTCTTGATTTTCATGCGTTTAGCAAATTGTATCTTATATCTTGGGTATCCTAAGTTTCTGAGCTAATATCCACCTCAGCCTCCTTAGTCCCTCCTTGCTGGGAAGCGGACTTGTTATCCTACAACCTTGTGCAGAGGTAGCAACCTAAGTGTTGCTATATCCCTAAATGTTAATGCCTTGTTCAGTCTTTTCTTGATCAGCCTGAATCAACTGACTCTTAGCATAGTTGAGTGACATGAAATTTGGATATCTACCTGGTATGGGAGATAGGGTAGGCAGGGATTCACCAGCCATACATTTAGTCATTCCAAAGATTTACCCAAGAGATAACTTTATTGCTACACACAGCCATGGAAAAATCATCCCAATTCCAAAGAGAAATTAAAATATTTGCTCTGCTTCCCCAGTGGCCTATTAACCAAGGTGTATTCCAAATAACTTTCCCCTACTTTTGCCCACATCTCTCTAAAACCTTCCTTCCCTCTCCACTCTCACCCATCCCTTCTCTACACCAGAGTCTCCTAGGCTGAGGAGTGAGTAGCCTGACTCTGTATCCAGGCTGCCTTGGCTAAAATCCATGTTCTAACAATATGTAACTTCTATAGGAGTTCCCTTCTTGGGCACATACACACAAGTATGGCTCTGTCTGTGGGCAGAACTTCCTCATCTCCAATACTGGTGGCACCATCTACTTTTAAGTCACCAAGAATCCATAGAAAAGAGAGTCAGAGTAGAGATCCAGGCAGGGGTTCTGCATCCTTTGTCAGCAAGCCCATGACACGTTCCATTCTATAGTAAATATATCTCCAGTGTTCTCACTGGATTTTCCTTCTGTCTCCTTGCCTCAACTAACATCCACCATTGCTATAAGACCTCTCCTTTTCTAGCCCTGTTCAAACAAGGTGGCATGTGCTTTGTAAGACAGTGGTGACAGTGACTAATTCTTATTTTACTTCCTGAGCTTATCCTAGCAGCTTAAGACAGCCCTGGGGTGAGGCTTTCCCCACCATCCACTCTACCACCTTTCCAAGCATCTCTTGGTCCACATGTGTGAACATCCACATGAATATAAGCTTGCAGGTCTTTACTTTCCTCACTCTCAAGACCTCCTCTCTATTCTGGCCACTTTTGCTGACCTTGGACTCTCACATTACCCAGAACCTTCAAAAAAGCAAAACTCAATATCTGTCCTTCAACCTGATCAAGGCTTTGACTCTTAAAGCTAGACTTCATTCTCTACCACCACTTGCTTACTGACAAGGTCCCCCTTTTTTCCCCTTTCCTTGCCAATATCCCCAAACCTTTCCCCATGTAAATTGTTGGAATCTAACAAGTCTCTACCCCTAGTTTATCCCACCCTCTCCCTTCTGCATTTCTCTGCTTAGAATGCTAAGTAACCCTAACAGGAAAAACTCAAATAGTCACACAAAGAGCTCCTGTTCCCAAGAACCTAAACCTCTCTTCCTTAGCTTGGACTCCTGATAGTTCCTAGCTATTTCAAGTGTTCCTATTGTTTCCTGATGATAATTAACTAGATCCTGTGTGTACAACAAAGCTTAAGACATGTTTATATTGAAACTCTTTATAAAGTACATATGCCTCTTTCATAAAGACAGATTCTGTTGACTGAGAAACATTGCTCAAGCTAAAGGCCTAGGGAGAATGACTGAGCTAAACATCAAAGTCTGTGGGAGTCAGGTGTGGCCAGTCCCTACAGATAGCAGAGGTTGCCTAGGGTATTAAAAGTTACATGTGACATCTGCCATAAGCTGGGTTCTATAGGCTAAGAAACAGTGCTCAGGATAAATGTCTTGGGTGGAAGATTTTGGTATAAACAAAATCATCTAAGGGATTCACGTGGCCTGGCCCTACAGGTCACCAGACTAATAGCAAAATCCACTCCCAGCCTTCTGGACAGAAAACAGGTACACATATCTTCCACTGAAGAGACAACCTTGTATGTTTGGCAACCTGGCTTCCCTAGTGCTTCTTTGTGAGCACAGGGTCCCTGAGTTCTCCACACCTTCCCTTCTTTCCCCATACTCTTGACTTATGCTGGAGTCTGATGATTTAAAAACTACCTTTAAAATATTTCCTCAGTCCATATCTACCCTCTTCCTTCCTCACAAAGCTCTCTGACAGTCACTCTCATTGGGCACCACTTGCCAACTTGCACACTGTCTCTGGCTTGTGTACAAAACTCTAATAAATATCACAAGTGACACGTGTGCCACTAAGTCCCAATGCAGTCCACTCCTCCTCCTTACTCAAAATCCCCTGTTCTTTTGGCTTCCTCCTCCTGTTCTTACCAATCTTGCTACATAGACAGACCTTGCTTCTTCCGTTTGTCACTTAAATATCTACATTCATTGTGATTCAATTATTGAAACTCGCTCTAGGTATTATCATAGAACAAATGACATCAAAACTCAGTGGCCTAAAGTAGGAATCCTGGTCAAGACAGCAGGATAGAAATTTAGTCCAGGGTCTGTAGCAATTTCTTTGCTCCCTGCAACACTGACTAGATCACACATGTGTTTAGCTGGACCAAGGTAGTGTGGCTCCTGCCACCTTGGCACAAGTGATCAACAAATTAGAAAACTATTTGTCTCCAATTTCCCACACGACCTCTCCAGAAAGATTGCCAGCCTTGTCATAAGGTAGCTCAAAGATCCAAAAATAAATGTTGAAAGAGACAGAAAGGGGAGGCTGGCTGATCAAGGACCTAAGTCTGGCATCTGGCACAGCATTAATCCTGAAGAATTCTATTGGTCAGAGGAGAAAACAGAAACCAGTAATATGAGAGAGCCAGGAAACTGTGGCTATCTATGATACTACAGACACCTTCTCAGACGAGTCTCTGCCATCCCGGCCCGCTGCCTTCGGGAATACCACAACGTCTCCTGCTCCTATTGCCCCTTCCCTCTGGTTAGTTTCATGAAGTCTGAGCATGGGCATCACATTGCGTCGCATCACCAGGCTGAAGCCCTTTAACAGAGCCCCATTTCCCTTAGAGGAAAGCTCAACTGCCTTAGCACAGAAAACAAACCCCTACGATCTGCTGGTACGATCTGCCTTCACCCTCACAACCTTCTTCTTAAACTCTGATTCTGTGACATTGATGGATTCTTGCATGCTATGTTTTCTTTTGGTTCCAAGCCTTCTTCATCTTCTGTTTCCTTTGGGATAGTCTCCTGCCCACCACCCCTCCCTGTGACCCATCTCCTGTAGGAGAGTACAAGTGCATACTTCACACTAGTATGCACTCGTGTCCTCTTTCAAGCCTTAAACCTGGTGTAGTCCCAGGGCAGACAGCACCAGCATCCATTGGAAAGACTTTAGAAAAGCAAATTCTCGTCCTAGTCTCTATTTCATGAATGAGCTTTAAACTTTCTAAGTTGATGTCAGATATTATAATTTTGAATGAGGGGAAATATACCCAACATACAATATATTCTTGTACAAAATCTTTAACACTGAATAGACAAAAGGTAAATGGCAAATAAAAGATTAAATGAAAATCATGATTTTTAGCAATTGTTCCCAGGTGTGATTCTGGAATACTTTAAATCTTCGAATCAGTAGGTTATATAGTACTTCATCCAGGGAACTTTCTCTACTCTAATTCTTCATCAAATAGTGGGCTGTGTTTTACCACTCCCTTGAATGTTTATGTGTCTTCATCTTTTATCTAATTATACATAGCCCTTATCACAAGCTGATGTAATTGACAACTGGTTTATTAATCCAGTCTCTCTGTCTCTCTATCCCCTCCCTCCCTCCCTCCTCCCCTTCTCCCCTCCTCTCTGTCACAAACAGGCTGTACCCTGTTTACAGCTATGTCTCCATCATCAAACATAATACATAACACAGTAATAATTCAGTAAGAAGTTGGGACACGTATCTGCCTTCACTCCACTCTTATAAAAAGATGTGCTTCCATCATGCACCAAGAACAAGAATCTCATACCCTGAGGATATTTGTAGCCAGCAACTAAGATCAGTATCCAGTGGACTTCTCGTGATATTTAGTGCATTATATGGTCTTTCATACTCTAGAAAGGAGAGACGAGTAGGTGCAAAAATATCTAACCACAAAAGGAGACAATAATGTGTGCCCTGAAAATGGGCCATAAGACTCCATCCATTCCTGCATGACTAGTTCCTCCAATGCTTGCATTTTAATACACTATGTTTACTGGAGCTTCCACAATGCCAATAAGTCTTTCAAAATTTGGCAGAAAAAAAAAAAAAGAATCTGGGTCATGCAACTGTGACATTTAAATGAGATGTAATTAATATGTCCATCAACTTTCACAAACGTGATGCTGGTTTGCAAACTAGTCATTAATCCTGCACAATAACAGCAAGTGGTACAATGTAGATGCCAAGCTGGAGATGGGAGGCTCAAGGTGGTGCAAACACGACTGCTGTCAATCAAGAGAGGAATCAGCTGCCTCTGCTTTCTGCTTAGGCCGACAGGACTATTTAAGAGCCTGAGGCTAGAATCATCAAAGAGTAGTGATACATTACCGGCTCTGTATCCTTTTAAATATAGCCATATTGTTCTCAAAGTACTCTGCAAATCATGAAAAACGTCTTATGAATTGTTTAGAGACTGGGGAAGAATGGACCCTTCTCAAGTAGAAATGAAATTCAAGAGAGCTCAATACAAGTCCCAGATCTTAACGTCCTTGTGACCTACCAATTTCTGCTCTGTAACTTCAAAGTACAAAAATTAAAGCTCTTCTGAGTGTTGCTTGTAAAATAAATAAGGCATTGCATGTACTTTAACCAGAACATAGCTAATTTGCAAAGTAAGTATCCTTCTGTTCCTCTCAAGCAAAACTAGACAGTAACACAATTTAACAGTACCAATCCAATTGGCCAATAGGCATTGTAACTCATGCTTATGATCCCAGCACATGGGAAGTGGAGGCAGGAATCAGGAGTTCAAAGCCAGCCTCAGCTATATAGCAAGTTCAGGGTCAGTCTGGATTCTATAAAACCACATCTCAAAAAAATGAAACACACACAGAGAAAGAGAGAGAGACTATGGGAACAGTATGATAGTTTCATAAACTAAAACAGATTGCTGTATATTCACAATATCTTTAAGTATATATTTAAAATAATCCAAGGAGGATCTCAAACTTATTCATAATAGCCACGAGGTAAAAGTAATCCAAATGCCCATGATAGATGTAAGGATGAACAGTGGACTATACATATATAATACAATGTTATTAAAAAGTGAACCACACCCATACACTAATACAATGTTACTCAGCTTTAGAAAAGGAGATAGCCACGAACTATATAATACAGAGAAACCTAGAGAATATTTTGCAAACTCACAAAAAGACAAATGCTACATGATGTCACCTATATCTAAAAATGTCAAATTTGTGGGGGAAAAAGTATAAAGACAATTACCTGCTGGGGAGGAGGGAAGGGAGTTATTCGATGAATATAGAGTTTCCATTTTACAAAGTCAAAACAGTTTGAGAACTCTGTTTCACTTAAAAACATCATTAAAATGGAGATTTGGGGACTATGTGGGGGTTTGTCACCACAATTTTTAAAAGTAATTTTAAAACACAAATAAAAGTGGTTCTTTGTATGTTTTTTCTCTAACACCACGTGATCCATGCCCTGGTGCTCTCTCAGCCCCTTCACCCTCTCCGTGTCTCCCACCTGCTGGTGAGGCACTGAGGTTCCCCAAAGTACCACCCAAGGCCATCCTTTCCTCTTGCTCTCACACCTGATCCCAGCTCATTCTCCAGCTTTGTTACCACTTACATCCAAATGACTGCTCCTCACTGCTCTGCACAAATCTGAACTAGGGTCTGCACATGTGCTGGGTACACGAACACCCAGCTCCCCATTCCCTAACCAGTTCAGGCTTTAGAGACCAGTTTCCAACCACTTTCTGTCCACCTCCAGCTTACTGTCCCATAGGTTACATATCTTAACCCTAATTTGTTCCACTTATAGGGGAAATGTTTACATTCCTCCTCTTTTGCTTGTAAATATCTTCCTCATCGTTCTTTCTGTCTGCTCTCACCACATGTATAAACCCCATGGTTCTTGCCCTAGAGGTGCCTTGCACATCTGGCCACCTTTCTTCTTCTCCGGTGGAGGATTCCTGGAGCATTAGCCTTAATCTGTTTGCTCCTCCAAGCTCATTCTTCAGTCACAATATATTGTCCTTTCTGAACAATGAATCTCATTATGTACCATAAATTCCTGTCTGTACAGAGTCAGTTCCATACTCGTTGGTGCTTATGAAACACACACACACACACACACACACACACACACACACCTTTTCTGTATGCCTTTCTTCCAGTAGCCCCTTCTGTAACTCCACATACACTGCAGACAGGCTGCCTAGCACCTCCAGCCTCTCATGCCATGAGTATTGAGTAGGCATCTTCAATGAGTCATGAAGCTAAGAAGGAAGCGATTTAATCTGGAAAATATTCTTCCTTCGCACCTTCCTTAGCACAGGTCCAGCCATCCTACCTCCTGGTAACAAAGAAAAGATGAAAGGATGTGAGGCAGAGGTGTGAACGAGCAGTTGTCATTAACATAACAATTGTATCAATGTAGCATGCTTCTCTTGATGTTAACAGCATCTGTGGCTGAGTAACCCATATCCACATTGTTAGTAAGGCTGTAACTGAGACCCTCATAGAGTTGTCAGACTTTGGATGAAATGATAGACATGATTCACCCAACACCTGGTGTGTAAATCTTCATAAGTGGTGGCTATTGTTACTACTACAGAATCAGTCTTCTCATCCCACAATGGAGGTATGTATTACCTAACAGACCTCATTATCATCTCTAGTGCCACTGTGTGATCACTTGTAGGTAAAGGAGTAAGAGGACAGGAAATAACAGGTGCCACCTTAAACATGCTAATTTGAAGACTCAAGGCTCAATAAAGCAAGACCGAACCATATCCATGTAATTATGCACACGTCATATAAATCCTGAGGAAAAGATTTACATAACTAATCATCCTGTTATATACAGTTAATTCAAGCCTAATTCTGCTCATTGTTCTTAATTACACAATTAGGTTCAACTGCTCAGATCATATGGATGCATTTGTAATATTAGAAAAATAGCATTTAAAGAACTAAAATGATCTATTTACTGTCTTAGTTAGGGTTTCTATTGCTGTGAACAGACAGCATGACCAAGGCAATCTTATAAAGGACAACATTTCATTGGGGCTGACTTACAGGTTCAGAGGTCCCATCCATTATCCTCAAGGCAGGAGCATGGCAGCATCCAGGCAGGCCCTGGAGGAGCTAAGAGTTCTTCACCTTGTTTCAAAGGCAAACAGGTGAAGACTGTCTTCCAGGCAGCTAGTAGGAAGGCCTACTTCCTCCAACAAGGCCACACCTACTCTACCAAGGCCACACCTCCTAATAGTGCCACTCCTTGAGCCAAACATATTCAACCCACCACATTCCATTCCCTGGCCCCAGTCAGCTCGTTCAAACACGTGAGTCTATGGGGGCCATACCTAGTCATAGCATAATTCAAAGTACATTTAATCCTGCGTCAAAAGTCCCATAGTCTATAGCAGTCTCAATAATGTTAAAAATCCAAAGTTCAAAGTTTCTTTATTCCAGCTCGAGCTTGGGCTCCCACCAACCCTGACACAGCAGGAAGGTGGAGCCCTGAGCCTAGTGTTAGGCAAGCCTTATAGAGGCAAGAAGGGAGTACCTAGCCTGCTACACATCTGATTGGAGGGCCATTATGGTCTTTAACATAATTGGCTGATGCCGGGAGCCAAACCATAAACTTAACTTCTGTTTTCCTCCTGATTAGTTTTTAGGAAGTGAAGTGCCAGGGGCAGGCTTGTCAGGAGGTGCAGATTTATTGGGGAATAACCTGAAAACTGGTTCTAGACACTGGATTTGTTGGAGGAATAAACTGGAGATACAGGTATTGTTGGGGCCTGGAAACTGGAGCTAGGCTCAGGTTTTGTTGGGGAGTAACCTGGATCCTGGAGCCAGGTACTGGCCTATTAGTTTGAGTTTAAACTTAGGTCAGGTTCCCTAAGATGGAGTCTGAACACACACACACACACACACACACACACACACACACACACACAAATTGTCTCTCAAAGTCAGCCTCAATACCAATGTCCATTTTATTTTATTTTATTTTATTTTATTTTATTTTATTTTATTTTATTTTGGTTTTTGGTTTTTCAAGACAGGGTTTCTCTGTATAGCCCTGGCTGTCCTAGAACTCACTTTGTAGACTAGGCTCGAACTCAGAAATCCACCTGCCTCTGCCTCCCAAGTGCTGGGATTAAAGGCATGCGCCACCACACTCGGCAATACCAATGTCCACTAAGCCCCACTAAAGCATTCCATGGTTTTCCAAATCCAAAGTCCCAAAATCTACATTCCTCCAATCAAAAACATGGTCAGGCCTATCACATCCTGTTACAGGGAGTAAGAGAGAGCAGAAGGAAGAAGAAAGGAAAGAAAGGCCAGCAAGATAGCTCAACAAGTATATAGGTGCTTTCTGTCAAGCCTGATGTCCTGCAGTCTTCAGAATGCATGTGGTAAAAAGAAAGAACTAACTCTTACAAGCTGCCCTCTGCCCTCCACACATGTGCTATGGCACACACACACACACGCACACACACACACACACCACATGAACTAAGCAGCTAGAGAGATGGCTTGGCTGTTAAAAGCACTGTCTGCTCTTGCAGATAACTCAAGTTCACTTCCCAGCATCCACAGGGTACCTCACAAGTATGGGTAACTTCAGTTCCAGGGCATCTAAAGCCCTCTTCTGGCCACTATGAGAACTGCATTCATATAGTGCACTTACATGCAGACAAAATGCTCATACACAAAAGAAAAATATTTTTAAAGTATTTACATTTTTTAAAGAAATATAAAAAGTTGGGGGGGAGAAAAGGGAAGGAAAATAAAAGACTATCCCTTTCCTGCATCCCAAATGCAGCCTGGTTTATTTGCAATTTGAAACTGTTGTGGCATACCCATGCCATACCAGCCACTTCTACTTATGTTTGCTTGTTCTTTGTTTCTTTTAACTGCCAGGCTCTACAACAGACAATTTTCCAATCCCAAAGTAAGCTGTTCTCACAGTGGTATTGGGAACCTCTCTGGGAAAAACAAACCATGACTGAAGTGCTGTTATTCTGTGTATGCTCTCTGCCCCTGCATGCATGAAGGCCTTCCCATGTAATCCAGGTGACCTGTGGACACAATGCAGTCGAGTGGTAGAAAATTAATGTCAGCTCCTTCTCGATGCAGCCAGTTTAGGACGAATAAGAAGCATGAAAATAGAATTTTAGTCTTAGTCTGGATGCTGTAACAGAATACCACAAAGCAAGTGGCTTAAAATAACAATTTCTCATGACTCTAGAGGCTGAAAGTCAAAGATGAGTTGCCAACAGAGTCTGTGTCTGGTAAGGACCCACATCCTGATTCATAGATAACCATCTGCAATTACGTCCTCTCATGCCACAAGGGAGAAAGGAGGTGAGAGAGCTCTCTTGAGTCTCTCTTATGAAGACACTCATCCCACCCATGAGAGCTCCCCAGTCCTAACTGAGCCACCCCCAAAGTCTCCACCTCCTAATATCACCTCTGGCATTCAAACTTCAAAAATTTTGAGGGACACATTCTGTCAATAACAGGTATCCCCCTTGACTTTGTTCAATCCATCTTTGAGCTACTTGTACAATTCATGTCTTATGACTTAGAGTAGAAACCATCTCTTGCTGCTCACGTGCAGGGGCAATTGTAATTCCTTTATGAAACTATTCTTACCATGCTTTCTGGTTCTATTTCTACAGTCTCCGCCATGTGATTTAGACTAACTAATTTATGGTCACATAGGTAAAGCAGATTCACCTCCCACATGACTACAAGAGCTGAGGACTCAAGTGCCAAGGGCTCAAGGGGACGGTTTCTCACAGCCCCTCTGACTGATTTCTCCATTCACCCACCTCATTCTCACCCACTCCATCTCACACCCCATCTTCTCTGTCAGTCATAGGGCTTCCTCCAGCACAACCATAGAACAGTGTTCTGTTACTATTGCTCTCATCTGCGTAAGAACATTGCCTATCTCAATTTTCAATCATTCATCTGAGAAGGTAAAATGGGTCTGTAGTTCAGGCTTTCATGCTCTCTTAGAGAACAAGGTCCATCAGTAGACTCCATTATGCCGCTTGTTTAGTGGGGAGAAAGCTGCCTTCTACCTGACTTCCTTTTGTGATAAGCTGTAAGAACTGTTGGAATCTGAAGACTTCCACACACTCACTGGGGCAGATGACCACAAGACGGTAAATTTTGACCAGTGTGAGGCAGGGTTATCCAGGCCCCAAGTAACAAAGGGATTACCACTTCCTTGCTATATCTTTGTTCTGTATTTCACACATTCTCTCCCTCTCCCTCTCCCTCTCCCTCTCCCTCTCCCTCTCCCTCTCCCTCTCCCTCTCCCTCTCCCTCTCCCTCTCCCTCTCCCTCTCCCTCTCCCTCTCCCTCTCCCTCTCCCTCTCTCTCTCTCTCTCTCTCTCTCTCTCTCTCTCTCTCTCTCTCTCTCCCCCAGCAATCTTGTCTCTCCACTAATGCTGGGAGTGATAGCTGCTTCTTAGTTCAGCATCCTTCTTATATTTGTGGACTGTTTCCTTCAAGTAAACAATAGAAAGTAAATACCTTTAAATTTAAAAATCACATCACAGCAAGACACACTAGGAAAACAGAACAGATATGGGCTGAAAAATCATAGAATACACAACTCCACCTTTCAGGTGCTGACCTTAGTGTTCTTGTTCACAAATGTACCTCCCTCTCCCTCCTTCCCTCCCTCCCTCTCTGGTTGCTTCCCCGTCTCTGATCTTGATAAGTAACTGGTGGGGGAGGAAGATATATGATGAGAACTCAACTCAGTATTGGGGACAACATTCAGGGAATAGGTGCCATAAGGACTCAACTCCAAGGGACACTCGATGAGATTGGGAAGCCACCATGAAAGAAGTGCCATTAATTAATGTGCCACCACTAATATAACAATAGCTGAGCTGATCCTGTGCAACAGTTCTCCATAATCAATGCAGCCCAAAGAGAGCTGATCTCCCAGGAGTGCTAATACACCTGTGAGCACAGGTAAGACCATCATTTCTCCTCCAAGGGACCTGCTGGAACCCTCAGGACACAGGGAATGAGGAGCAGCCTGGAACAGGATCCTTCTAGTTTCCATCTGCACCCTGAGCTGATTCTGTGCCACAGCTCTCCAAACTCAAATACCACCAGGAGAGAGCTGGTCTCCCAGGAGTACTGACACACAGACATGCAGGAAAGACAGGCCACAGTCAGAGACAGCAAGACCAGCTAACACCAGAGATAACCAGATGGCAAGAGGCAAGCACAAGAACATATGCAACAGAAACCAAGGCTACTTGGAATCATCAGAACCCAGTTCTCCCACCACAGCAAGCCCTGGATACCCCAACATGCCAGAAAAGCAAGACTCTGATTTAAAATCACATCTCATGAAGATGATAGAGAACTTTAAGAAGGACATAAATAACTCCCTTAAAGAAATACAGGAAAACACAGGTAAACTGCTAGAAGCCCTTAAAGAGGAAACACAAAAATCCCTTAAAGAATTGCAGGAAAACACAACCAAACAGTTGAAGGAATTGAACAAAACCATCCAGGAGCTAAAAAAATGGAAATAAAAACAATAAAGAAATCACAAAGAAGACAACCCTGGTGATAGAAAACCTAGGAAAGAGATCAGGAGTCATAGGTGGAAGCATCACCAACAGAATACAAGAGATAGAAGAGAGAATCTCAGGTGCAGAAGATACCATAGAAAACATTGAAACAACAGTCAAAGAAAATGCAAAATGCAAAAGGCTCCTAACCCAAAACATCCAGGATATCCAGGACACAATGAGAAGACCAAATCTAAATATAATAGGTATAGAAAAGAGTGACAACTCTCAATTTAAAGGGCCAGTAAATATCTTCAACAAAATTATGGAAGAAAACTACCCTAACCTAAAGAAAGGGATGCCTATAAACATACAAGAAGCCTATAGAACTCCAAATAGATTGGACCAGAAAAGAAAATTCCTCCCAACACATAATAATCAAAACACAAAATGCACAAAACAAAGAAAGAATATTAAAAGCAGTAAGGGAAAAAGGTCAAGTAACATATAAAGATAGACCTATCAGAATTACACCAGACTTCTCAACAGAGACTATGAAAGCTAAAAGATCCTGGGCAGATGTCATTCAGACCCTAAGAGAACACAAATGCCAGCCCAGGCTACTCTACCCAGCAAAGCTCTCAATTACCATAGATGGAGAAACCAAGATACTCCATGTCGAGAAAAAATATACACAATATATCTTTCCACAAATCCAGCCCTACAAAGAATAGTAGATGGAAACACCAACACAAGAAGGGAAACTACACCCTAGAAAAATCAAGAAAGTAGTCATTTTTTCAACAAACCCAAAAGAAGATAGCCACACAAACATAAAAATAACATCAAAAACAACAAGAAGCAACAATCACTATTCCTTAATATCTCTTAACATCAATTGACTCAATTCCCCAATAAAAAGACATAGACTAACAGATTGGATGCGTTAAACAGGACCCAGCATTTTCCTGCATACAGGAAGTGCACCTCAGTGTCAAAGACAGACACTACCTCAGAGTAAAGGGCTAGAAAACAATTTTCCAATCAAATGGTCCTAAGAAAAAAACTGGAGTAGCCATTCTAATATCGAATAAAATCAACTTTTAACCAAAAGTTATTCAAAAAGGATAAGGAAGGACACTTCGTACTCATCAAAGGAAAAATCTACCAAGAGGAACTCTCAATTCTGAACATCTGTGCTCCAAATACAAGGGCAGCCACATTCATAACAGAAACTTTACATTTATAGCCTATATTTATATTTAGGTTATTGTTTTATTTTCTTTCTTTATTCTTTGTGTATGGGAGTCTTGTCTGCATTTATGTCTGTATATCACGTGTGTCTGGTACTCACGAAGACCGGAAGGTGTTGGACCTCTCCTGCTCTG
The DNA here is from genome assembly GCF_978045245.1 of Mus caroli. Taxonomy (NCBI): domain Eukaryota; kingdom Metazoa; phylum Chordata; class Mammalia; order Rodentia; family Muridae; genus Mus; species Mus caroli. The sequence goes on from NW_028227259.1 coordinate 21,390,655, forward strand.
TTTCCAGACAACTGTGAGCCGCTGTAGGGGTACTGCTGTAGGGGTGCTTTAAATCAAGCCAGGGTCCACTCAAAGAATGGCCTTAAAACAGCTGGGCCATTTCTACAGCTCATATATTAACTTTTTAAAGTATAAAATATCCCAAACTCAAAATGATACTCCTGGTTCTGCAATATCAGTTTTTATCAACAAGATCTTTTAAATGCCTTGGCATTTTAAAAAAGACTATCAGTAATTAATTTACTGAACGCTTTTCTATTCCTTTATGATTCCAAATAAAAGAACTTGACTTCTATTCTGAGGAATTATGCTATGGTATACTATAATACAATAATGAGTAAATTACCAAAAAAAGTAAAATATATGATATTTATTTTAAAATAACTTATTTATTTTCACAACTTTAAGTACTTGAATTAGTAGATTATAGTTTTATACTTTTAATGTATTGTTTTACACTTTTATCATTGCAGTTTAATCCTTGAGCTTAGTGACCATAATTCTGGGTTTTGATATCTGATCTGAGAGGTGGTCAGCATTAAATTAAGTGGCAGAGAATTGGCCTAGTGTGAATGAAGCCCTGGGTGTGATAACCAGTCAAAAACCTAATACAGTCTGGAGCTATAGTTTATCACCATCTCTCTATCAGATATTTGTAAGCCACTTAATAGTTCTACATTTAATTTTCCTATTATTTAACCTAAATATATAGTAATGACATCCTACATTAGGTTATTTCAATAACAAAAAAAAGTATCTCTGTAACACTTTTGTGTAGCCTATGGAATAAACTTTTACAGAATACACACACACACATAGATAGAGATAGAGATGAGAGAGAGAGAGAGAGAGAGAGAGAGAGAGAGAGAGAGAGAGAGAGAGATATGCTGCCACCTCCAGGTTTCCTGCCCTGCTACCCAATCACTGATCTTAAGGAAAACTGACTCCTGTTTAGACATCAGCCACCACCACTCCCCAACTTCCACTATTCCCATTTGGATTTTTAAGTAGCTTTGGAGAACTTAAACAGTTCTATACCAGCAGAGAGACAATACCCAATGTAACCATCTATTTGTAAACTGTGTTGTTCACTCCACTGTTGACCTTCAATAAGAATCATTGCCAGAGCTGAGCTCACCACTTAGATGTTGGTCAAGACAATTCCTCCGCACACAGCTTGGTAGAGGAATGCTGCCTTTAACAAGACATCAATATTCAGTTGCTTATGGATCACATCTTCTTTTGCTACTTCTCTGCAAGGAAGACATAAATTAATGTTATATAGTATAGAATTTGCCAGCTAAGCAGATTTGTCTCTGGGTTCCCAGATTTTTCCATTGATCATTCAACGGAAACTTTCAAGCTTCTTTTCAAATTAAGAACCAAGTTACTGGTGGCACATTGGCCTGTTACACACAAAAGAGGAAATGTCTTCTCCAGGGCTCCATACACTAACCTGGATATCCAGTTACTTCTGAATTCAATCCAAGTTTTGAAGAACATATTTTAAAGCATCAATTGATGAGAATCTGCATAGCTTTACCTCATATAAACTATCCAAAATAGTTTCTACTAATTCCCAAATCCCGTTCTAAGGAATTCATATCTAGATGTAGCCAGAGCTGCTATTTTTCTCCACAGAAAGGCTTTCTATACTGCACTGCTTTCCCTAGGCCCACAACCACAGTTCATGTGGCTCCTGCTCCCTGCCCCTCTCATGCCTCCTTTCTGAACTGTTGTCTCTCTCAGCCTCTCCCTCCCCTCTCTCATCTTATCATATCCTGTTTGAGCACCCTTCTCTTCATCTTGATTGTGAATGCCCCTATTATCATTTGAAGACCACAGAGCCCACGGCAGGCCAGAGTCTCCTGTTATTATTTGAGTCGTGTCAGGATACCAAGCCCATTAAAGAATTCATCCTTCTAGAATGTCTAATAGAAAAGACTTGGCCACCCTACCACACAGAAATTTACACCTGATATTTGCTGGAAATATGGTTCCTATAAAATATGGTTTGAATGGGTGCATGTCAAGTCATCTATCTTTCTCTGCAGTGTTGCCATAGATAGATAGATAGATAGATAGATAGATAGATAGATAGATAGATAGATAGATAGATAGATAGAGAGATAGAGAGATAGAGAGATAGAGAGATAGAGAGATAGATGATAGATGGATGGATAGATAGATAGATAGATAGATAGATAGATAGATAGATGGATAGATGGATAGATGAATAGATGAGAAAGAGAGAGAGATAGAGAGACAGAGAGAACTTTCTGGGCAATCTTCCCCAAATTCTAGCATCTATTAATGTTTTTATGTTTCATGTTCTATTGCTTCTCCACCCTTTTTCTTTTAACTTCCTGCTGCTGCAGCTTGAATCATTTTTCTGAGCTGTTTTGTGTCCAATAACTGAGCAGTCTCTACCATGTAGAGGAATGGGGCTGCCAGACATCTTCAACTTCTGGGAAACTTTCTAATTGCTCACAAAACAAACACAAAACGTACAAAGAAAAATGTAAAGGGCTTGCAACCAAGCCTGCAGGCAACATTTCTATTGACAGAGCTAATTCTGGCATAGTTAAGAGTTTAATTAATCATGGAGTTAAGTATAGAGAAAGGGCTCCTGCCAGCTTTACATTCTCGGGGTGGGATCATTAGACCCCTAGCAGAAACTGATTCTCTTTTAGCATTATAAGCCTCTTGGTGGTTTTAGCCTTTAACCATGTGGTCTCTGAGGCTGAAGGTCCTTCTACTTGCATCGTCTCTGGATCTCTGTGGGTAAAACTGCTGGCTGCCCTTGGAAGCCATACTTTCTTTGGACTACTGTCATTTCTCCCAACGGATTTTTTTTATTTATTTAACTTTTAGCACTCTGGGACTGGAGAAATGGTTTAGTGATTAAGAGTACTTGTTGCTCTTCCAGAAGACCCAAGTTTGATTCCTCCCACTGGTATCAAAACGTTTTACAATTACCTGCAAGTCCAGGTTTAGGGGATCCAACACCCTCTTCTGGGCTCCTTGAGTACCCAATCACAGGTAGCATGTACTGATGTAAACATACATGCATACATATAATGTAAAAAAATTTAAATGAAAACTAATTTCCAAGGACCATAAGGGATAGAATCCCTGACTACAAATATTATTTCCCCCAATAGCACAGGGCCTTTCTATTTTTTTCGGACTAGGACAACCATACTTAACAGCCAGCTCTTAAGAGAGCTTCTAAGATCAGCATTGTGGTACATGCCAACAATACCAACACTCTGGAGACATCAGGAGAAACTGTTCCAAGTGCAAGAACACAGTGAGTGGCAAATCAAACACACCACATAGAAAGACCTTGTTTTGGCTAGGGTGGTGGTACCTGCCTTTAATCCCCACACTCAGGAAGAGGCAGGCACATCTCTGTGAGTTCCAGCCAGCTTGATCTACAGAGAGTTCCAGGACAGCCAGGGGTAAGCAGAGAAACATTGTCTCAAAAAGAAACAACAAAAACAAATAAAAACAGACAAAACATTGTTTCAAAAAACAAAAACATTAACAGGGTGAGGGAAGAGAGGAGGGGAGGAAGGAAGGGGGGAGGGAGGGAGAGGAAAGAGGTAGAGCCTTCTTGTGGCTACAGAACAAATTCAGGTTTTTCTTCTTTAGAATCCCCAGATCTTGACAGTTTGTCTGGATGAATTTAGCCACTTTTGAGACTTCTGTGTGTTATAGAGAGGGAGTGTGTCTTTAAAAGTTCAGAACAGCAAGTTCTCAATAGCAGGTTTGTAAGGAAAGCATCACTTTCCTGCTGGAAGTCAAAGGCACAGAGCCTCACTGCTCAGTGTCATCCGGGTATCGATCCCACTCCGCCCTCTGCTCCTCACCACCACCACCACCCCCCATGACAGAGGCATTCTGCCTTCAACCCTCCAACTTATAAAAAGATATTCAGGTTCTTGAAAGGAAAGTGGGAAATAGTGTGTCTCTCCAGCCTCCTCCTCAGCTCGAACACTGACAACCCTTCAAGACACAGAGAAAAATTCTAAACAAATAGCCATTCTAGCCAGTGTCTGGACCAGAAGTCATGTGTCTATCTCCTGTCTGAATTTACTGGAATTCTCTGTGAGTCCAAACTCAGTAAAGGATGAGTTTATTTCCTCTGTCGTAGCAGTTTATAGCAGTCTGGTTAGAGGCAGTGCTATGTGTGACTGTTAAGTGTCCCCTGTTGGCTTCTACTGTTCCTCAAGCTTATATGCTGCTGATTCAGGTAAAGGGTACACGTGCCCTCCAGAGAGTATCCAGACACATTCTCTGCACTTGTTTTTACTGCTGTAGTTCTGCCCTTAATTCACTAGACCTAGACAGTCCTTTGTGCTTCCCATCTCCAGTAACTGGCAGCAAAATGGGATGACCTTAGATATGCCGAAAGAGTTTGAACAGCTTGTAAACCTGGTCCTACATCCATCTTTTGGTATATGCTCCTGTATAACTTGAGGAGCAAGAGAAAAATTCACTATCTTAAAGTAAGTCCCGTCTCCCATTCAAAAACATAAAATTAAGTCTCTCTTGTTTAAATAGTATCTGCCTCCATGATGGCTACACCACTCTTGTCATCACCAGCTATGAAGTGTATGGTTAAGTCATAGAAGTTGGGTAGTAAAGTTGGTGAGCTATCTCTTTTGATTTTAATGTTATGGAGAATTCAAGGATACCCACATAATGTTGCTGTCACTCATTTATAGTCCGGTGTGCTTTTTTTGAGCACAAAGGAAGTGAAATTATCCCCTAGGGTCCATGTAATTATGCATAACCCTGAGTGCATAAGGAAAAGATTTGGCAACTGAAGTTTAAAATCCACATCCTCTTCTACAGTGAAGACAACATGCATTAAAATGTTAACTACGTAATTTAAATACATAATTAGGAAAATCTAACTGCACAGAACAATGAGTGAATACAAGTAGCAAATCTGACATACCCTGTGAGTGGGACCTGACCCTGTTCTTTGCCAGTGTGTATAAGATGTAATCAGAACACCCCACAACCGGGTGGCAAATAAAGCCAGTGTAGATTTATGATACCTTCTAGACAATTGAGGGTGTCAAACCGGGGAGAGGTGGGAAATGTCTGTAATGGAAAACTGGGTGTTTAAATCAAAATGAAAGCAAACAGAATGGCTGGCATCATATTACAGAGAATAGATGTAGAAAGTGGGCTATTCATTGTGCAGAAAATTTGAAAGCAGACCAATGATCTTTCTGTCTCTGGTTCTACTAAGATGTCAGGGATGAAAAAGCGATATTGTCAAGAATAGTAATATGGGTAATATGTCAGAGTGAGAATCAATAGCAGCCACACACACAAAAAAAAAGGTAATCAATTTTTCTAAAGAATGATTTGATCTCACCCTTAAAGAATTGGAACTGTCAACAAGATAACCAGACAGCACTGAAGAGAGACCCACCCTCAACATGGCCCAGACAGGACCTGAGCTGTGTTGATCTGGAGACAGTCAGCATTTGGACTGTAATGAAGTGGCCATGTATCTAATGACAAGAAGTTGTTGCACTACAAAGCATGTTGGAAATGTGGATGAAGACTGAATTTGCTTCTTCCCCATCTCTAGAAACTCAACTCTTCTGTCTATCTTCCTTTGGATAACTTGGAGCCCAAAGAAACTGCAGTAGAAAGGCAAGGAGCAGTGTAAGGTGACAAGGGGTGTGGCAAACAAGAGACGTATAGCTCTTGCTTCTGCTTCCTGAGCTGGGTGCTGATGAAACCAGAGTTCCTTCCACTCTGCAAACTCACTGAGCATGCACACACAGTCCTCACACTTCCTCACATATACTGCAGAAGTATTGTATACACTACACTTGAATTGAACATTTGCCACAAAAATAGTTTCCATTTAGCCCACACAGGCAGGAGCAGTGACTCTACATCCTAATGTGTTGCACTATGAGAAGGTAGACAAGATGGCCCAGCCACCCTGGAGCTGCTTCTTTCACCATCATTGACACATGATGAAAAGCACCAGTGTTCCCAACACCAGGACCAGAATGATAATCAGAGCATGGGCAAAGTTGCCACAGGCCTTCAGGAAAAGGTGATGGAGTGAAGCTTTACCACAAGGGGATGGTACAGAGTCACTGACACTGCAGGGCTGGTGTTGACAGCAAGGAGAATGAAGGCAGCTCTGTGTGGGCTCATACTTCAGACACAGCATTTGCAGAGAAGCTGCTGGTGGGTTAGATTTCTTAAATTCAATAGCCAGTATTTTCTGATAATATCCTCTCAAATACAGTTGCAGGGAATTATGGTCCTGTTAAAACAGACTGTAAGGACTTCCCAGCAATCCTTCATTTTAAGCTGTTCTTTTCCTTTCTTGTTTAATATGACATGAACATAAACGTGGTCCACACAGTAATTGATTGGCAGCTAAGGACAATGAGTATCCGTATCATCAGTGACAAGTTGCCAATCACATATTGAAATAAAAAAAAAAAAAGACCAAAGCCTAGACTAGGGTGTGTTAGCTAAAGTGACAGGAGAAATTACTATGACCTCCACTTGATAAGTAAGTGAACGCAAGTCTCCTTGAGAGTTTTTCCTACAATGCTGGTCTCTCAGGAAGCAAAATGCTTCCTAGGAGGCAGGAAGGAAAATAAAAGCTGTTTGATAATCCACTGCACAAACAAGGTGAGGTAGTCAGCACCTGCATAATAGATCCTTAGGGAAGTTCTTCCAATCCAATGGTCTTTTTCTGAAGTCTCTGACGTTCCCTGTAAACAAATCACCTGATTCTGCTAAGCCACCTGCCTCCATCCCACTGAAGAGTTTCTGGTAAAGGACAGCCCAAATGTGCACAGATGACCCTTTCTCTCGGGACCCCAAGAAAAATCCTTTGATCGAAACATAGACGTGTATTATTTAGTCTTCCAGCAAACACGGAGGAAAACAAGGAAATGAAGGAAATGCAAATCATGAGCTGCCACATAAGATCCTAATTACCATAATTTGACCATCCCCCTTCCTCGCTGCCGGAAAGTCAGCCTTCTGGATGAGATGGAGCCAAACAGGGAAGATAACAGCCTTCTGTTCTTTCTCGAGACTGCTTGCCTCTTCCCTTTCTTCCCCCTGCTCTGTAAATGACGTTGATTCTTCCAACCATTTGCAAGCCTCACTTGTATTAGTGAAAGCTTCGCGTGACTTGATAAAATGAGCTAAAGGAAAGGCAAAGAAAAGGGGAATGAAGCAGACACATGCTGTCCTTTTATTCCTTAAAGCAACTGTCAGTCTCAGGATGATGTCACTGAACCTGCCAGGAATCTCTGTGGAGTCGTTCTTGTTGGGTGCAGGGGCAGCAAATCTAAAAGGTCCAAGTGTTCCATGGTGTGATTTAGAAAAGTATTAATAATTCAGGAAAGACCAATTCAAACTCCCCCTGTCCGGTCACATGAGTAGCATCACTGTCCCTCTGCCTGCACACAACTCCTACAATATTTCTTTTTTCAGGATTATTCCTAGCACTACCTTGTCTCTGACTTTCCCCAAACCATGTGCGCTAAGTTATCTTGGCGTAGCTTCTTACATTTATGGTGGTAAATGAGCCAGACTGGGAGATGGACAAAGTGTCTTAACTATTTGAATTCACCTAAAATATGCTCATTAAAATCTAGATCTTAAAAGCATGTCCCTGCCTACATTAGTGCCAGGGCTTCTGTCTTTTGCCATGACAAGTACCATAAAAATTAAATCCCCTGTCACTCTTCAGCTCATGGATGGGTGTGATGGAATGCTTCCATGACAGCTTTCAATCAGCTAAATAAGGCCTCAATAGTACAGCCCCAAGTCAGGGCTCAAGTGAGCAAGCCATTAAGTCAGTGTCAGGACATGCAGACAATGCAGTAGAGGGTCCACTCCAGTGACCTTCGTGTCTCATAGCATTTGGCATGGCGGGCTTCATTAGTTTCAACCAGTATGTAGGGGAGATGCAGTTTAGCATGAAAAAAGGTATTTCTTCAAGAAGCAACGAGGCAGTCTCCTTGTTAGCACTGGGGTGGGAGCTGCTAGCAAAGAAAGGCCAGGAGTGGTCCAAGCAGCTAGAGGAAACTGGCAGAAGAAAATGATTATTGGACCATTTTTGAAGGTCATGAAGTGAGGAAGAAAGGGGAGGGATACATATGTTACCAGGCCTTTGAAGTCCATATTCTATTTCCAAGTGCACTGTGACGAGAAAGAAAAGGCAGCCAGGAAGGTAGGAATAATGAGGCCAAGTTGGAAGCTGAGGCTGCAAAGCGAAGAGGGAAGATGGCCGAATGTCTCTAAGAGAGCACAGAATGCAGATGGTTTGGCTGCAGGTGACAGAAACCTCCGTTAAAGAGTCTGAAACATTGAACACACTTTGGAACCAGGAAAACATGGCTGACACAATTCTATCAAGGACCTGTCGTCTCTTCTTGGATCCTGGTGTCAGTTTCATCATGTAGCTGGTTCTCTGCTTGGTCAAAAAATGGCTACTGTTCTCAACTGAATTTCCATCTTTCTCATTGGCATCCAGGGAATGTGAGGGTGATAGGGATGGTCTCCTAGGAGAATGACCGTGAAGAATAGTAGGAATATTTCCAAAACCCTCTGTAAAGTTCTTACGGCATGCCATTGGCCTGAATTACACACTGTGACTCTTCCTAAAGCAATCACAACCAGGACATACTTGTTTTTACTGGTTTGCATGTGTCTAAGTCCATTCCTGGAACAGGTTTGCCAAAATGAATGAGCAGCCTAAGAGATGAAAAAGATAACTAATCAAAGTCAGAAATCTCCTAAGAAGAGAGAAGGGTATATGTGTAAGGGTCCATGATTCGCCAAAGAATGACATCCCAGACACAAATAGTATATAAAAGCAAAGAGCATTTTATTCTGCAGAAGTCCAGCATGCTGAGGTCTCCCATTCCAAGATGGAGACCACCAAGTGAGCTAGTAGGCTGTATTTAAAGCACTTTAGGGGAATTTAAGGGTAGGTGAACTTTATCTTGCTCCCTCTCTAGGGACATCCCAGAACCATTACCAGGGTGTGGGGACTGGAGAGTGTTTCTGGGGAAGTCTGGAAACTGTTGCTGACCATTACTCTTGCTTCAGTCCCAGTGGCAGGGCATCTTCTGATTGACGGCAGGGCAGTTTCTGACTAGATGCCTGAAGCCTGGGATCTTTTTTCTAGTAACTGACTTTCCTGGGCTTGCCTAGACTTGCCCAATTCTTAGGCCTAGTCTACTCAAAGGCCAATTTGTAGCCTGTCATGGAGTCAGCCTAGCCTTCTCATATGCTGAGTGGACAATGGCCATATTCATAAATGCTGCTCAGCAGCCATTCCTGGCTTCCCACCTCCCTGACAGTGTTAAACTCACTGGAGTAAGCAATGCAAGTATGCAAGTATGAAATGTATAAGCAATGGCCCTGGAGTGCACTGCAACCAGTGAGCTTTGATAACTACTAGACCAGCAACTAACAGCCAAAATGAAGGTAGAGGAGCTGTCTCCAATGCTACTTTGGGGATTACTTAATGTTCAAGATGGTAGCATTCCTACAAGACACAGTGTCTCCTTTATTTATCTTATGAATGGTTTATTTGGAGAGCAGAGTGAGAAGATGGGGGTTTTCCAGTCACTGTTTCATTTGTTCAATAGGGACAGCATGTCAGCATTGTCCAAGAGCAGAGATGCAACAATAGAAAAGCTTCCAGAAGACTAGGGGTGAGGGTGATAGAGAATGACAACCTATCTAAGAAGTTTTATAACTGTTCTTAGAAGTCAGTATGCAAAGTTCTGGGGGAAATGGTAGAGTCAACCCTGGGTTTGTTTTCCAAACAAGCCATTCAAAGTTCTTTCTCTTTTAACATTTATTTTTAAATTTTCTTATTAGCATATTATATAATAATGGGATTCATTATAACATTTTCACACATACACATATATAGGTCTATATACATTTATATATATGTATATATGTACATATATATATGATGCATTTCAATTATCTTTACCCCACGTTATTCTCTCTTGTCCCTATTTACTCCTATTAATAACATTCTTCTTCCCAAATAACCCCTTCCACTTTGTGTGTGTGTGTGTGTGTGTGTGTAATCCCCATGGATTATTATGACTGTTTGCAGAAGTGGGTGAGAGTTTGAACTTAGGAGTATGGGCACCTTACCGGTGGCTGCATCACCTCAACCCCGCTTCCCCATCATTCACTGCATATCCATCCTCTGAAAAGGTTAGGCTACTATGAGCCCCTCCCTTCCCAAGATAGGGTGCTGTAAAACTTTAGATAGATCTTTTGCAGGTAATCACAACTGCTTGGCGTTCAACAGAGCAACAACCATATCATGACCACAAGTCAGTGCTACAGTCCTGTTCCTGCATCTTCCTTGACTTCTTACATTCTTTTAAGTTTTTACATTTGCTTATTGTACTTACACACAAACATATATGTGAATGCATACATGCACACATGAACACACACAACATAGCATGTTGTGTATTGTATACATATACTCACACACACATGCACATACACGCACGCACACACCACATGTACATAAAGGTTGGAGATTATTTTGTGGGAGTCAGTTCTCTCCTTAGACCTTATAGATTCTGGGAATTGAAATCAAGATACCAGACTTGGCAGCAAGCACCTTTGCCTGCTTAGCCATTTTGTTGATCCCTCAAGCTCTTACATTCTTTCTGTGCATGATTCTCTGACATTGCCTGAGCCTTTGAGGGGTTAATATAAATGTGTCACTTATGGCTGGGCTCTCAACAATTAGTTATTTAACCAGTTATGAGTCTCTGCAGTCACAGCTGATCACTTACTGCAAAAAGAAACTTCTCTAACCAATGTTGACAGAAGCATTATGCTATGTAAATATACATTTAGAAGGCAATTTGCCAGGCATACCATATCCATTTAACTTCCCCAATAGGCCTATGGCCTCCCCAGCCTCAGACTTTTGGCCAGGATTAAGACACCAAACAAGAATTCCCAGCTGTGGAGCAGGTATCAAATCCACTCAGAACATGATTGCTCGTAAACTTACCAGTGTTGCTGAATTGCTGGACTCTTCTTGCCTATCTGATTGCTACTATCGAACACAATGTCCACAGGAGAGTAATGACCAAAATATAACCCAAAAAACACACCCATGTAAAAATAACTCAAAGTAGAAAACAAATGGTTTAAGTATTTTGTTTATTAAGACATTTTAAAATAAACTTTCAAAATGTGAACATTGTTACTAATTTGTCTGTCACTATATGTATATAATATTTGTCACTTTGGTGTGTAGTCAACTGAAAAAAATTAAGTGGATAACATTGCATCTTGCAATTTACCTTGTTTTCTAAAATTATAGTATCCCAAAAAGCATAGAGAAATAATGTGTAACACAAATTCCAAGAAGAAATAAGTGGACACTTCTGTTTTTCAAGGGAAAATAAAATACTAAAATCTTCAAAACTATTTAGAGATGAATAGCTTTCGTATTCCATAATCTCATCTATATAATTCTTTAAAAACTATTTAGGAGTTTGTGTAGTGATACACACCTTTTTTCATTAATTAATTAATTAATTAATTAATTTACTTTACATCCTGGTCGCTGCACCTCCCCATCCCAGTGCCCCTCTCCCATAGTCCCTTCCCCCATATTTCCTCTCCTCCTCTCAGAGGGTGCAAGCCCTCCCTGGGTATCCCCTTACCCTAGAATGTCAAGTCTCTGCAGGACGAGGCACATCTTCTCCTACTGTTATTGGTTGGTGGTCCAGTCTCTCTGAGAGCCCCAAAGGTCCAGGTCATTTGCCTCTGTTGTTCTTCCTGTAATGTTCCTATCCCCTCTGGGCCTTCAGTCCTTCCGCCCATCTCTTTCATTAGAGTCCCAGAGCTCCACCCAATGTTTGGCTGTGGGTGTCTGCATCTGTCTGAGTCAACGACTGCGTGGAGCCTCTCAGAGGGCAATATTCTTCTGTCTACAAATCCTAACGTAGTATCACTAGTAGTGTCAGAGATTGGTGTTTGCCAGTGGGTGGGTCTCAAGTTGTGCTTGTTATTGGTTGGCCATTCCCACGACTTCAATCCTTGCACTTGGGAGACAAAAAAAAAAAAAAAAAATGGATTTCTGTGAGGTTAGTGACAGCCTGGGCCACCAAATTAAGTTCTGTGCTAGTCACACACAGGGAGACCCTGACTTAAAGATTTTTAAAGCCAACTTGTATCTTTCTTCCTGCTGTATGATTTGAAGTACTTCTGTCTAAGTGACCTGTCATATTGCCAGGTTTCATGGCCTACATCGAGAACAATGTGAGGGAAATGTCCTGGTTTAGCAGAGAATGATTTAGGGTACCCCTCCCCGCTGTTTAAGATTCAGTGGGGTTTCCTCCTGTATATAATTTTTACTAATGCATTAAAAAATATCCTGTCTTGTTGAGAGCTTCCAGCACAGAATACCTGGGTAATTCTGATTAGGCTGTATTCTTCAAAACATGTTATGATTGCCTAGTGACAAGATGCTCAGTTTCAGATGTTTTGTTTTTTGTGTGTGTGTGGCGTTTCCCCAATGCAATCATAACTCGACTGGGGTCCTATTTTTACTATCCTCACTTCAGAGATGAAAATACAAAGGAATACAATTGTTATTGGATGCATGTTTTTCAGAGATCCAGACCCAGTTTCAGGAGACTGGGGCCCTGGATTCCGGCTCTAGGGTGCACTGGGGAAGGTAAAATCTGTAAGGTTTGCTGCTAAGAAAACCGTGTAGGATTATACTTGCCCCATCTCGGGGAGGGATCCCTTTTCCTTTGACAAACGACCTTCAGGTCTTCCCAGTCAGCAGTGAGGCACCACCACTACCCATGCCTTTAATGGTTCTCTGCTGACAGCCTGGGAGGAAACACTTCAATGTTCCAGACCCTGGCTCCCTCCTACCTTGTGGCTCATGTTAGGGGCAGGGGGAAGCCTCAGCCAGGAGCAGCCTGGGATTGATAATCCTACCACAGGGGCTGGAAGCGGAAACCTACTGACAATGAGCTTTCTGGACTGGGAAAGTGTGAGCATCTCTCCTAATGATTCCCATCGTGCTGCTGCTACCCACACACTGTGCCCTGAAGCATCTCGTTTTCCTTTTGCTTTTTCCTTGATTAATACCTTTCATAACTTGCCTTCCCGCAACTCCATCTTACGCTCACGCATGCCCTAAGCTGTTGTGATCTTTGAAAGCCGCATTTCATTTTTCTTCTCACATCTACGCAGCGGACTTCTTCCTCCTGACCCACACACATCATGGGCCGAAGGCTCTTCTTTTGCCTTTCTAAGTGATCTTCTGTTTAGCCATCACCAGGTACCAGGGCTAGCTTTCTCCTTTGCTGGGATATGAGCTGAAATTTAAAATTACTACAAAGGCAGACCTGTAGAATTTGTTGTCCCCAAACCAAACCAAACGTTTCTGTAAAATTACAAAACTAAGGCTGCTGTTGCCTTCTCTCTAAAGCTTCTCTCTCTCTCTCTCTCTCTCTCTCTCTCTCTCTCTCTCTCTCTCTCTCTCTCTCTCTCTCTCTCTCTCACTCCCTCCCTCCCTCCCTCCCTCCCCTCTTCCCCCCTCCCTCCTGGCTGTCTTCGCTTGTTTAGTGCTCCTTTGTTAGGCCCAAAACAAGATGAACTTTAAGGGCTGATGCTTAGATGACCTTGTGTGAGGTTTGGGGGTTTGTCTGCTGCAGGCCTTGTCTTCATTCCTAAAAGAGAATGAGAGCTCCGGTGGTCTCTTCCTACTTTCCCAGGCGCTGCTCCTCAGCGCCCTTCCGGTTCCTCCTGTGTGTCCTCCTAAACTCACCCATGTCTAACTTCTGTAGCCACAACCTCAGAACACCTTGATCTTCAAACCTTATTTCCAATTACCAAGTACAGGATATCTCGTGGTACAGCATACATCCTTATCCAGAGATTTTACCTTCTTGGATTTCATTTACCTACGGTCAATCTAAGTTCCAAAACAATAATCAAAAAAATGCCAAGAAATAAATGGTAAGTCTTAAATTGTATACTTCTCGGATGAAATCTCACACATTCCACTCCATTCTGCCTGGGATATGAAGCATCCCTTTGCCCAGTCTATCCATACTGAGCACTGTACTCACTTACTGTACCTACTGGGTAGTCACATGGCAACAATCCTGATATATACATACATACATATATATATATGTATATGTATATATAGTGTGTGTGTATATATTATTTTAATTTATTAATAGAAAATTAAATATGTGAGAGAGAATGTTTTTGGTTTCCCAAAGATTGTGGAAGCATATAGGAGTCACAGAAGTTCCTACTTTGTCACAGAAAGGACAAAATGGCAGTGAGAACACCAGCCACCCAGAAAACCCTTGGGAATCTGCACGAAGAGGTAGCAGTGTTCGAGGACCTTCAGTTGAAAGGATGTGGCTGAAGTCATGACTGTAACCAGAGGGTACTTTCAAGGATCAAACACGGCTAGCATACTGCAAGGACACATTACAAAATGCCCACAACTGCCATGAGGAGAGAGAAGCTTTCCATGGTACTCCCACCAGGGAAACTCAGCAGGCAGACTACAACAGAAAAAGGAAGGAAAAGTCCACATGTAACCTGAGGAGATGGGAGCGATCCTGAAAGAAGCCTTTCACCTTGGAATGCACTGAAGCTGCTCTGGTTGGCACCAGCCCATTCATTGATTCACGGTTTTCTCCTTACCACTGGTTTAAGCTATCAACACAGAGGAGGAGGTGGAGATGGAGGAAGAAGAGGATTAAGAGAAACACATCAGAGCAGGGCGTGGTGGCACACTCCTTTAATCCCAGCACTTAGGAGGCAGAGGCAGGCAGATTTCTGAGTTCGAGGCCAGCCTGGTCTACAAAGTGAGTTCCAGGACAGCTAGGGCTATACAGAGAAACCCTGTCTCGAAAAACCTAAAGAGAGAGAGAGAGAGAGAGAGAGAGAGAGAGAGAGAGAGAGAGAGAGAGAGAAACATTGAGGACAAGCCAGTTTCCAAGGAAGAGTGATTCACTAGCATGGCAATCCCTGGTTTGGAAAAAGGGAACATAAAGAAAAAAAAAAAAAAAAACAGAGGAGAGACACTGAGAACTAATAGAAGGAACCATAATCTGTTGGTTAAGACTCAGTTGGGAGCCTATCAAATGCTCTGTAAGAGAATCAAGGTTGAACCCAATGGTGATTATCTATAGCTTTTCAAATCTTTCTTGTGTCTTGACATCAAATGATAATCTAAGAGTTCTTGATACACAAAAACATCTTCTTTGTATTTCAAGAGCTATCAAAGGTAATTAGCCCATCAATAGACTATTAAAAATATTAGTCCCAACTTGAGTGATGGTAGGATGGTTTGCTATACTAAAAGTATCATGGCTGTCCTCTCTCCCCCACTCTCTATACACAAATATTAAATGATAGAATATAATATCCAATATGATAATATTAACAGGTGGATCCTTTAGGACATGATTAGGCCATAAGAGTTCTGCTTTCATGAATGGAATGAGTATCTTATAATGGAAGTCAAGAGGATCTACCCCACTCCTCCACACATGAAGACACAGAGAAGACACCATCTCTAAGGAACAGTCCCTGATCAAACCCTGAATTCCCAGTGCCAATAAGAAATAAATTTCTGTTATTAATTTTCCAGTGTCTGGTATTTCCTTATAGCAGCCCCTGTGAACTAAGACAACCTTCATCTAGCACAAACTGCATCTCTGAACCATTTCACAACTATGTATAGCTCTTCCATTCCCAGTACCAGGTCATCCTGGGCATTTCTGTCTCGTATGGTATAACCCTGAATAGGACCCAGCCTCCAGTTCGCCTGGAGACTATCTTTGTCCACATTTCTGTATCCCTCCTATTTTAAAATCTAAGCCAAGATCTAGAACAAATGTGCACTCATTGATATCTGTAATGCCAAGTTCATCACCAATTTCCTTGTCTCCTGTCTAAATCTCTGACAGTCAGAAAACCACCAGTACCAATTTTAAATGTTCTGTTTCACTCACAAATTAGAAAGGGAAATATCTGAGAACTATAGTCTTCGGCTTATGGTTCTAGCATGTTCCACATATCCCAGCATGATCTTTGGTTTTTATGACATTTTTAGCATGCTCTTAAGTTGACACATTGTAACACTGCACCATGGTGAAACTCCTGACTTACAAGCCGTGTGTATATTTCTCTTCATGGCCACACTTTTCTACTTTGCTCCCTCCTTCCATACTCAGCTAAGCAAGTGAACACATGGCCAATTCCAAATTAGAAACACAGCACCCTGAGCAAGAACAATCAACTCTCACAGTGGACAAAGAGTTACTGCTTGGGTATGTACCTATGTGCAGTGCCAAAACTACTCAGCTATAGGCAATAACCATGCAATCTATTCTTTCATATGCTACTGATAAATTACTGTTGGTCTTAGCCAGAGAATTACTATCTAATGATATTTACAGCATGATTGAGAAAATTATTGTAGCATATACCCAGCACATGTATCCAATGTGTTTATGAAATACAACAGAACAATTTTTTGAAATTGTATTGCAATTCTTTTAATGATTGCAATGTAAGTGTCAACTATGCCTTGTCGCTGAAAATAAGTGAACCATATCCAAGAAGTAGATTTTAGGTCCTAATTGACTGTAACATAAAAATAGCAGCCTTAATATCGGTGGCTTATTAAACTACACACTTGCTTGTTTCTTACTAATGACTCTAAATCTCAATAAGTTTATGTGTGCCCCCATCCCTTACACAACTTGTTCACTCACTCAGCAAATAGCACACAGAGAAAACCAACAAAAGACAAACACAAGTTGAAATAAAATGAATGTTAACATTGGTCCCTTCATTTATATTATGAGAATCAAAAGGAGAATTTTAGGACCTATACAATGTATTTAAGTAAAGATACTGTACTACAATATCACTTTGTATTAATAACACTTATTTATTCTTAAAATGTATTATATATATAAATATATATATATGTATATATATATATATATATAATAAACAGTATCATGTGCTCCTTTAATACCCAGAAAACTGTGTATCTTTTTCTTATTAACCCACTAATTCCAATTAGTGCTGCCATATATGCATGAGCATTGCCATAGGGGCATCCATTGGAGCATAGAAAACCTACCAGTAGCCACACTCTCAAAGAAAACTAATTCTTCCTCCCCAAGAAGTTACCACCTGACAATAACTCCCCAGTAAAGGGGAGACCTGGAGAGGACCTCCTCATCTATGCTGGAATTTTGACTGGCTTTATCCTGTGCAAGTAACCACAACTGGTTTGAGTATTACTTTTTAACAGAATATTAACTCCAAAACAAACAGATAAATGTCTAGAAAATTCTTTGTATGGAATATAATTATGTAACTCTAGTATCCCAGGGCCCTTGTGTTTCTCTACAGTAGTAAATGTACAGCAAAATCAAGGTAAAAACTGAGTAAGCATGGTAATTATGGAGGTAATGGAATATCTGACAGAAGGTGTCATAAAATACATGGAACATTATTTGCCTCGCTTTAGGAAAATTCTCTATAGGTTAAATATGTTAAGTATATCACCTTTGATAAATAATGTACATTATCACTAAATAAAGTAGCTATGACTAGTGCACAGTAGTGGTACTTATATCCTGGAGGTAGCCATCAGCTGTCTAACTGGACTTAAGGCTCACTGACTGGAAAAGAACTCACCCTTGGTACTATAAGCCTGGCTGAGAAGCCCATGACTGAAGAGATCCTAGACTCGAGAAGAGAATGCACCTGACACTTTTCCAAATCAATCCAACTTTTGTTTTCTTTAAAAAAAAAAAAAGAAGAATTCAATTTTTAATAGAAGGGACAAAGTTGATAGTATAAGAAACTCTACTTAGTGGCATTATGAAGACATTACATTTCAAATATATACTTATGTATAAAGTTTACATTCTTTCCCATAATATTGCCTGCCCAAACATATTAAATTCCACCAGGCAATAACCTGTAAAAATGCCATATAACCTAGATAGTTTTCTAACCTCTGACTACAGTTTTTTTTTAATTTTTAATATTTTCTATTACATATTTTTCTCAATTACATTTCCAATGCTATCCCAAAAGTCCCCCATAGCGCCCCCCACTTCCCTACCCACCCATTCCCATTCTTTTGGCCCTGGCATTCCCCTATATTGGGGCATATAAAGTTTGCAAGTCCAATGGGCCTCTCTTTCCATTGATGGCCGACTAGGCCATCTTTCGATACATATGCAGCTAGAGACAAGAGCTCCGGGGTACTGGTTAGTTCATCATGTTGTTCCAACAATAGGGTTGCAGATCCCTTTAGCTCCTTGGGTACTTTCTCTAGCCATAATAATGGGTTATATTGCTGAGAAACAATGCTCAGGAGTCTGGGATAAACATAATAATATAGGGGATTAAAGTGAAGCCCGGCCTTACAGATAGGACCTCATGCCCTTCTACATCTCCCCATTTCTAAGTTTGTTTGTTTTTTTTATTAGATATTTTCTTTATTTACAATGCTTCTCCTTATACTGTAACTGTGGCTCTCACACCCCACCAAAGACACCTTGTGAAAAAAGCAGATTAAGGCTACTTCAGAGATCCACAACTGGTTAAAATACAGAGAATAAGTGACCATGATATGCCCAGTACCAACTGGGACATCTACAATACCACCTGTACACCTAAGGATCAGGGAGCATCATAAAAAGTGAGTAAGGGGAATTGTACGAGCCAGGGGACTAGAACATTTGCTGCTAGATGGGATCTTCAAGGCATAATAGGATGCTGTACTCACAAAACAATACAGTTGCCTACACAAAGACCTACACAATGTCCACAACAGGCGACACGCCAACATAGATATGGGAAAATGTCACAGAGTCTCATCTTTTCTCGAAGATCTATAGACAGTCAGTGACTTCTGAGGGATGGATAATCAATTTTCGTCAGAGATGAGCTCCCTGGTAGATTATCCAATTCTGAGTTATCCCTAACCATGTGTACATACAGGCAACATTGGTTAGACTCACTAGGTTGTGTGTGTGTGTGTGTAACAATAATAACTATAATAGCAGAAGAGGTCATGAAGTAGAGAGGAGGATATAAGCAAGGAAACAGATGGAGTTAGAAGGGAAGAGGGCAGGGTAGAGATGATGTAAATACCGTGCATTCATATAAAAAATTCTCAACAAAACTCATTTTAAAAAATTGTAGAAAATGGACACCCAGAGGCCAGCCCGAAGTCATACCACACAGGCAGGCTGTAGACACTCAGAGCATGTGGGCAGAAGATACCCAGGTGGGGAGAAGGAGAGCTGGTCTAAGAACATGAGCACAGGAGAGCTGGCCCCTCCCTTGTCTGCCATGAGGTGTCATGGTCAAAGGGGAGATGTCCTCCCTACCTTGCTGTCAGAGCAACTGAGAGAACGGACCCTTCCCTTCACCAGCTGCAGCACTTGGGAAAGGCTTGCACCTAGACTGGGCAGCACAGTAGAGCTGGCCCTGGTGGTGTGGGTGCAAGTAAGCCAGTCCAAGAGTATTAAGTGGAAGATCTGACCCTGTCCCTTGCCTACTGCAGAGTTGGGTGAGCTAGTCAGGGCAGTGCTAGAGAGCTCTTCCTGGTGGTGCTGGTGGTGCTGATCCACGACTTTGAGTTGTCCCACCTCAATATCTATCTCATCTATGAGCTGCTGAAGGGCAACAAAGGGATAACTGACAGGAGTTCCAGTGAGGATCCAGTATTGATCCAGTATTGATAGTGTAGCAAAAACCAGAGGCCTCAAACCAGACTCACTGCAGTGAACATCTGCAAGTGAAGATGTGTGAACAGAGGGTATACAGTGGGATGTCACAGTTTCCACAGTGAGATGCTTTCTGGGCTTTGTTTTACTTATTTTTTATTTTTGTTTTTTATTTTCTTTTGGCAGGGAGGTTGCAAGGGCAGAGGGTGACATGAAAGGATGGAGAAATGAGTGGGATTGGGGTGCATGATAGGAAACTCACAAGGAACCAATTAAAAAAACTAAAAAAAAAAATGTAGAAACTATAAATACTGCCTTGGAGAACTAGAAAGATGGCTCAGTGATTAAGAGCACTTACTGCTCTTAAAAAGAACCTGGGGAGCAGGGCAGGGGGAGGGTATAGGGGACTTTCAGGATAGCATTTGAAATGTAAATGAAGAAAATACCTAATAAAAAAAAAAGAACCTAACTTCAGTTCCTACCACCTCTGTAGCAGCTTACAACCTCCATCACAAAGAGATCCAATGACCTCTCATGGCTCCCACAGGCAAGCATGTACACACACACACACACATACAAAGAGAGGGGGGGAGGCACATACACATACACACATATCACAAAAAATAAATAAATAAAATTAACACGAATTTTTTTCCAAAGAGAGTTTTCCAAAGAGATGTCGACTAGATATGCTGTCACGTGCTTATTTCAAGCATTTGAGACATATATGCAAGGAGGATAATGAATTCAAGACCAGACTAGTCAGCATAGGAAGTTCACTGCCAAAATTTTAAAATTAAAATGTAAGATACATTTGAATTCAATCACAAAAGAACTCAAATGATATGTACTCACTGATAAGTGGATATTAGCCCAGAAACTTAGAATACCCAAGATATAAAATACAATTTGCGAAACACATGAAACTCAAGAAGAACAAAGACCAAAGTGTGGCCACTTTGCCCCTTCTTAGAATTGGGAACAAAACACCCATGGAAGGAGTTACAGAGACAAAGTTTGGAGCTGAGACAAAAGGATGGACCATCTAGAGACTGACATATCCGGGGATCCATCCCATAATCAGCCTCCAAACGCTGACACCATTGCATACACTAGCAAGATTTTGCTGAAAGGACCCTGATATAGCTGTCTCTTGTGAGACTATGCCGGGTCCTCGCAAACACAGAAGTGAATGCTCACAGTCAGCTATTGGATGGATCACAGGGCCCCCAATGGAGGAGCTAGAGAAAGTACCCAAGGAGCTAAAGGGATCTGCAACCCTATAGGTGGAACAACAATATGAACTAACCAGTACCCCGGAGCTCTTGACTCTAGCTGCATAGGTATCAAAAGATGGCCTAGTTGACCATCACTGGAAAGAGAGGCCCATTGGACATGCAAACTTTATATGCCGCAGTACACGGGAACACCAGGGCCAAAAAGTGGGAGTGGGTGGGTAGGGGGGTGGGGGGGAGGGTAGGGGGGACTTTTGGGATAGCATTGGAAATGTAAATGAGGAAAATACCTAATAAAAAATATTTTTAAAAAGATACATTTGAATTCCAGATCACAGAAAGCGTGACTCAAGCTGAATTGAGCACTTTAGTAATAATTCACTTAAACTATAACTAAACTCAAAACTCTCAGTGTAATGGCATCAGGATTCAGTATCTTTCCTTGGTTCTCCTCAACGTCATCTCCAAGCTTAGCCATCTCACGTCATAGCCAATGGGAGCAGCACATACACCTCGCAGGGCCTCTCTACTTTGTTGTCTGATTATTTTTTCTCGGTCATTATAAAATATGGAGCATATTTTTTCAGGATTCCCAAGGAAGTTTCACTGGCTCTTGGTAAGTTGTGTATACCTTGAAATCAATCTCAATGACCCCAGATAGGTGATCCCCTGGCCCGCTGCCTTACAGAATGTATCTACTCTGGAACTTCCAGGAATCCTTGGGCAAAAGTGAAGAAGCTGATGGAAATCTAGATGTAATTGCTAGAAGAAGGGTGATGGGCAGCAACCAGGAGAAGCCAGCAAATGACGGCCATCCTTCCCTCTCTCTTGTGCAGGCAGCCTCAAGGCCACCCCAGGGCTCCCATCCACTGGAGCTCTGCCCTTTTGCAATGATCTCCCTTCTGACCATAGCGCAAGTGTGACTTGCTTCTGCTGAATACAATGTGGCAAAAGTATGAGATGCCACTTCCATGAGGAAATTAGATAAGGTTGTGGCTTCTGCCTTGATAACAGACTCTCTAGTTTTCTTCTTGGCTTACAATTTTTAATGAAGTCATAGGCCAAGTTAAGGAGGATTGTGTTCCAAGGAACTGGTGTTGACATCTGAGCTAGAAACTAAGACCGTCTTATACCGTGTCCCTCAAAGAGATGATCTTGTTGAGTTTCAAATGAGAACTGAGCCCAGACCAATTTCTTGATTGCTGTCTCCTTAAAGATATTGAGACAATGGAGACAGAAAACTCATGACCTGACTTATAGAAACTAAGGTTGTGTGTGTGTGTGTGTGTGTGTGTGTGTGTGTGTGTGTGTGTGTGTGTGTGTGTAAAGTCACTAGGCTTGTTACATAGCAGTTGACAACCAGCACAGCCCTTTCCTCCATCATATCCCAATCAGAGTCTCCCCCACATGAGCTTTGGTACCTATGTCCAGGCAGCACCCAGGCCTAATCTTGGGAAGTCAGAGAGTTCTCTGCAGGGCTCCAAGAAAGATTTGTACCCTGAGAAAGGCCCAGTACTCCATGTCTCTGTGTGTTGATCTCAGTTTGTTATTCAGAGGACACATCTATTGGAGCTAATTATCACAGGGTCCTCATGTCTTTGCCCAAGCAAGGATTACTAGTGACATTGCAACATTGATAGCATCTTGAAGCTTCTTAGAAAACCTTAAGTTCAATGACAAAGGGAAGTGCCTGGTTACACGTGATGGTACAAAGCTACAAGATATGGAAGCACTTAGGAATCTAAAATAACTGTTCCTTAAGAAAGAAATAACTAAAATGAATATGTAGTCTTTCTTAAATGGCAGCTTATTACTCTCTTTGGCGAGGTATACAATTGTCATCTGTTAGTCTTCCTGAGATCCTCTCCAACCTTGAAGTCACCATGGAAGGACAGCATTGATCTACGTAGTCCTTTCTTCCTGTGTTCCTGCTGCCCCTGATTTTCTCACCCCCCAGGGATGCACAGCCACAGCCTCAGAGGGTCCAGACCACAGAGACACTCACCCCCAGGGATGCACAGCCTCAGAGGGTCCAGACCACAGGCACACTCACCCCCAGGGATGCACAGCCACAGCCTCAGAGGGTCCAGACCACAGAGACACTCACCCCCAGGGATGCACAGCCACAGCCTCAGAGGGTCCAGACCACAGAGACACTCACCCCCAGGGATGCACAGCCACAGCCTCAGAGGGTCCAGACCACAGAGACACTCACCCCCAGGGATGCACAGCCACAGCCTCAGAGGGTCCAGACCACAGAGACACTCACCCCCAGGGATGCACAGCCACAGCCTCAGAGGGTCCAGACCACAGGCACACTCACCCCCAGGGATGCACAGCCACAGCCTCAGAGGGTCCAGACCACAGAGACACTCACCCCCAGGGATGCACAGCCTCAGAGGGTCCAGACCACAGGCACACTCACCCCCAGGGATGCACAGCCACAGCCTCAGAGGGTCCAGACCACAGGCACACTCACCCCCAGGGATGCACAGCCACAGCCTCAGAGGGTCCAGACCACAGGCACACTCACCCCCAGGGATGCACAGCCACAGCCTCAGAGGGTCCAGACCACAGGCACACTCACCCCCAGGGATGCACAGCCACAGCCTCAGAGGGTCCAGACCACAGAGACACTCACCCCCAGGGATGCACAGCCACAGCCTCAGAGGGTCCAGACCACAGGCACACTCAAAGAGGTTTCCTGGGGCTGCACCAAAGCTTTCAACTGCCAAAGAAGAAAACCTTTCCTTCAACCAAGCTTCATGGCCTCCCACATCTTAGGGAAACTATCAGAAAGAGAGCTCTGTTCTCTCTCTCTCTCTCTCTCTCTCTCTCTCTCTCTCTCTCTCTCTCTCTCTCTCTCTCTCTCTCTCTCTCTCTCTCTCTCTGTCATGCCCACTTCTAGGCTAAACCTAAACTCCTTTTTGTCTCAAACCCATCTCTTCTCTGATCCAAGCTAGTTTTCAGACCAGATCCCAGCAGTGTAAGTAACCCTGAAGAACTAGGACACCAGCCCCTTGTTTCACCTGAACTCTGGCCTCTCTTCTGTAGGATTCTGTGATTCTGCACCTCAGCATGGAATTTCAATCTCATTGCACAGTGAATTATGATAGGTTTCATGATCAAGCACTAAACGGGAGACAGGTGGTACATTTATGGGTAAATAAAGCCTGCTGCAGGCAGTGTTAAAACCTGTAAGACTGACAGTACAGGAAGTGCAGCAGACCCTGATGAGGACTCAGCTCTGCCTGTCACAAGGCTAGTGTTCCTGCAAGGTTTTACATGGAGAACAAGGACTGGAGAATCTGCCTGAATTCTTAAGTGAATTTAAGTCATCTAGATACTTACATGCCACAAACAATGATTTCAATCAGTCTTGAGTTAGAATCAATTTTGGACTAATTTATTCATAGACTGCTTAAGTAAATGCATTACATCTTTTGAATTATTAAGCCCAGATAAAACCCCTTCTGTTAGGGGACAGTATTCTACCACAATTTATCCAAAGAATTCTCAAATAGATCTTGCTCTCTGCAGATGACTAGGCTGGTAAAAGGGGTTGCATTATTCCAAAGTTACATTTGATCCACATGCAATTTCTAGATGCTGGGAAACAGGGTTACAGTTGTCTCGTAGTCGCTGCACACTGCTGCTTTGGCCATGTGATCACTTCCCCATTAGTATGTATTAAGTGAGGAGAGCCTTGGATTTTCTCAGGATGCATATCTACTAAGTCCTTTGATGTGAGCATCTAACTGATTTTAACATGAAAACAGCAAATAGATTAAATTCTATTGACAGTTCTAGGATCAAGGTTATGAGTATGCAATTAGCGTGGTGGCCTTCATTCAGTGTGAACAAAGTATTTACAATGTACCTGTCATGCGGGGTGGTGGAACAGATGAAAGGCTTGCGATGAAGACTTGCTGCCACCTGAGATCAAGCCTTCGTCTTTACTCTTCAACAGCTGAGCCCCGGCCTTCTTTTGCATATAGTTCCTCTCGTGCCTTAAGCACATGTTAGAAACACTCTTCTCTTTCTCTCAGTTCCTGCTTCTTCTGTGCTGTTCTTCCTGACAACTTCATTTGCCTCTATGAGCCGCTGTGAATCCTAACCCTGGCACCTCAGGACGTGACCTTATTTGGAAATGGAGCCTTTAGAGTTGCCATATGATCATTGCTGTAGAATCCAAGAAGGCGGATGGCGGTGGAGGCGTCTGGACAGACACATACAGAGAACAGGCAAAGATCAAGGGAAAGATGAGGTCAATGCTTCTACAAAGCAGAAAGGTCCATCAGCAAATGCCCAGAAGCCATGAAGAGGCATGGAACAGCTTCCTCATCTCAGTTCAGAAACATGTGCTCCTGACCCTGCCAACACCTCTCAGACACCAAGCCTCCAGCCCCTAAGACATTGATTAATGTCTGGAGTCTAAGACACACCATTTGTCTTTCTTTGTTATGTAGACACTAGAAAACTCTCCAGGCCCCAATTCTCAAATTATGACTTCCAGTTCAAAATCTTCCTCCAACCTGTCCAACAGAGAGAGAGAGAGAGAGAGAGAGAGAGAGAGAGAGAGAGAGAGAGAGAGAGAGAGAGCGCAACAGAGAGAGCAACAGAGAGAGCAACAGAGAGACAGGGAGAGAGAGAATCAAAAGCAAAATCTTTAAACTGCCTGACTGACAAAGGAACACACAAGCTTTTCAAATTTTTATGAAGTGATTATTTAGCCTAATGCCTACCTCGGTTCGTGGAGTGCTCACTTAATGTGCACAGGTTCCTGAGCTCCATCTCAACAGTGCATAAACTGGGTGTGGCGATACTCACTCAAGAGCCTACCCCTCTAGATGTAGAGACGCTAGGGTGAGGAATTCAGAACCATCCTCAATTACAAGGTGAGTTCCAGGCTAGCTGAGCAACTAGAGATCTTGTCATGAAAACAAAGAGAACAAAGAGTTATAAGTTCCTGGTGCTGTTGAAGCTGATAGCTTGTTGCATCATTTTTGATAAGGAAGGCAAAGGTGATGCCGGTGAAAACGAAGTGGCAGAAAGAAGAAGAAAACCAGTAGCAGCCGAAAGAAGAGGGTGGATCTGCCAGCCTGGGTCCCCTCTGTGAGACATAAAAGATGTAAACAGTCTCAGCAGACACATATCTTCTCTGTCTTTGCACGTCCACTGCCCACACACACCCACAGACCAAAAGCTAAGCAGACTCATTACCGAATCTTCTGAATGTTTATCCTTGCTGAACACACTGGTGGACAGCTGGCATTTACTCTACCCTTGAGAGGAAATCATTGTCCCTAGCTTCTTTTTGCGTTTCCTGTAAGAATTTATCAAGGTGTTTGGGTGTCTCGTTACTGTCCCTGTGCTACATCCAAGTCAAAGAAGACAAGGTGGCTGCTAAGTTCACACCAGGGCTGTCTGGAGATTTAAGCAATGGTTCATTTAAGACTCTCTTTGCCTATTCTCCTTCCTCTAGTAGGCATGAGGCAGCATAGAGAACACACTATGTCAGTTGCCTGCAAGAAGCAGAGTCACTGAGTTTTTCAAAGTGCTACTGTATCAAACATCTGCTAGACACATCAAGGAACCGTCACATTCTTTCTTTGTTCTCATTTCTCCATTTGATCCTACTAAGCCCTGTGTGCAGCATGGAAGAATCATTAGTAGTACTTATTACTCCATGTAAAAAATATCTAGGTGGGTGACAAGATTGACTTGCCCAACATCAACATCAGGGACATTGGCCAATCCAGACCTAGGATTTGTACTTAGAACTGACCTTCTTATAGCCCAGTACCTGGAATTATGCCTCATGGATTTTTGAGACGATGTCTCTCCATGTAGTCCTGGGTGTCCTGGAGCTCAGTATGTAGACCAGGCTGGCCTAAAAACTCACAGAGATCTACCTGCCTCTACCACAATGCCTAGCAATTAGTATTTTGTGAGGCTGGAAAGATGGCTCCAGCTCTTTGAAGAATAGCTAAGAGCACTTCTTATTCTTCCAAAGGTCACAAGTTTGGTTCCCAGCACCAATATCAGGATGCTCACAGTTGCCTGTAACTCCAGCTCTCCTGCTCTCCCTGGGCTCTCCCATGGTAGCATACATTCCCACAAGCACACACATTAAAAAAAAATAAAATAAGTCCTTTTTAAGAAAAAAAGAAAAGATTTACCAACCATAAAATATGAGTCTTATCACAGAACAACAACTGGTCCAAATACAAAGAAACTGACCACTGAGTGCCAAGCCTGGATAGATACATGAGCAAACAAATTCTACACCTAAGGCTTAGGAAACATCTCAGGAGAGTGGCCAACAAGATGGTTAAGAGAGCCAGAGGACTGAGAAGACTTCTGTGAGACTATTTCTCTTTTTTTCTTTTCTTTACTTTTCTTTTTTTTTTTTTCTGTTTTATATTTCATTTATTTGTGTGTGTAGGTCAGAGGACATCTCTTTTTATCTTTTTTTAAATTAAACTAATAAAATTTATTTTAAAATATACAACTCAGTGTTGACTTTTTTAAGTCATCAAAATAATTTATAATAACTAAATGCCTCTTATATCTCCTGAAACTAAAAATAATATGCACTCAACCAGTTTTTAAAATCTATTTGGAACATTAAACATGATAGAAGTAGAAAAAATTTCTTATGAAATCCCCTATGAAAGGAAATTGTCACAAGTCACTGATTAGACAGAAACCATTCCATCTCCAAGGGAGAGTACACACCGTAACTGTGGCTTCATAGAATGAATTGGGTAGTGTTCCTTCTGTTTCTATTTTTGTGGAATAATTTGAAGAGTATTTGTATTAGGTCTTCTTTGGAGGTCTGATAGAATTCTGTGCTAAACCCACCTGGTCCTGGGCTTTTATTGGTTGAGAGACTTTAAATGACTTCTGCTATTTCTTTATGGGTTATGGGACTGTTTAGATGGTTTATCTGGTCCTGATTTAACTTTGGTATTTGGTATCTGTCTAGAAAATTGTCCATTTCATCCAGATTTTCCAGTTTCATTGAACATAGGATTTTGTAGTAAGATCTGATGATGTTTAGAATTTCCTCAGTTTCTGGTGTTGTCTCCCTTTTCGTTCCTGATTTTGTTAATTTTGATACTGTCTCTGTGCCCTCTGGTTAGTCTGGCTAAGGATTCAAATATCTTGTCAATTTTCTCAAAGAACCAGCTCCTGGTTTTATTGATTCTTTGTATAGTCCTTTTTGTTTCTACTTGGTTGATTTCAGCCTTGAGTTTGATTATTTCCTGACATCTACTTCTCTTGGGTGTTTTAGCTTCTTTTTGTTCTAGAGCTTTCAGGTGAGCTGTCAAACTACTAGCATATGCTCTCTCCAGTTTATTTTTGGAGGCACTCAGAGCTATGAGTTTTCCTCTTAGCACTGCTTTCATTGTGTCTCATGAGTTTGGGTATGTTGTGCCTTTACTTTCGTTAAATTCTAAAGTCTTTTAATTTCTTTCTTTATTTCTTCCTTGACCAAGTTATCATTGAGTAGAGTATTGTTCAGCTTCCACATGTATGTGGCCTTTCTGTTGTTGTTGGTTTTTTGTTTTGGTTTGGTTTGTTTTTTTGCTATTGAAGGCTAGCCTTAGTCCGTGGTTTAGAATTAAGTTTGGGATTATTTCAGTCTTCTTGCATTTGTTGAGGCCTGTTTTGAGACCGATTATATGGTCAGTTTTGGAGAAGGGACCATGAGGTGCTGGGAAGAAAGTATATTCTTTTGTTTTAGGATAAAATGTTCTGTAGATATCTGTTAAACCCATTTGGTCTACAACTTCTGTTAGTTTCACTGTTTCTCTATTTAGTTTGTGTTTCCATGATCTGTCTACTGCAGAGAGTGGGGTGTTGAAGTCTCCCATTATTATTGTGTGAGGTAAAATATGTGCTTTTGAGCTTTAGTAAAGTTACTTTTATGTATGTGGTGTCCTTGCATTTGGAGCACAGATGTTTAGAATTGAGAGTTCTTCTTGGTAGATTTTTCCTTTGATGAGTATGAAGTGTCCTTCCTTATCCTTTCTGATAACTTTTGGTTGAACGTTGATTTTATTAAATATTAGAATGGCTACTCCAACTTTTTCTTTGGACCATTTATTTGGAAAATTGTTTTACAGTCCTTTACTCCAAGGCAGTGCCTATTTTTGACACTAAGGTGTGTTTCCTTTATGCAGCAAAATGCTGGGTCCTGTTTAACATATCCAGTCTGTTAGTCGATGTCTTTTTATTGGAGAATTGAGTCCATTGACATTAAGAGATATTAAGGAATAGTGATTGTTGCTTCCTGTTATTTTTGATGTTATTTGTATGTTTGTGTGGCTATCTTCTTTTGGGTTTGTTGAAAAAAAGACTACTTTCTTGATTTTTCTAGGGTGTAGTTTCCATCTTTGTGTTGGTGTTTTCCCATTATTATCCTCTGAAGGGCTGGATTCGTGGAAAGATATTGTGTGAATTTGGTTTTGTCATGGAATATCTTAGTTTCTCCATCTATGGTAATTGAGAGTTTTGCTCCGTATAGTAGCCTGGGCTGGCATTTGTGTTCTCTTAGGGTCTGAAAGACATCTGCCCAAGATCTTCTGACTTTTAGAGTGTCTGTTGAGAAGTCTGGTGTAATTCTGATAGGTCTATCTTTATATGTTACTTGATCTTTTTCCCTTACTGCTTTTAATATTTTTTCTTTGTTTTGTGCACTTGGTGTTTTGACTATTATGTGACAGGAAGAATTTCTTTCCTGGTCCAATCTATTTAGAGTTCTATAGGCTTCTTGTATGTTTACTGGTATCTCTTTCTTTAGGTTAGGGAAGTTTTCTTTTATAATTTTGTTAAAGATATTTAGTGCCCTTTAAGTTGGGAATCATCACTCCTTTCTTTACCTATTATCCTTAGGTTTGGTCTTCTTATTGTGTCCTGGATTTCCTGGATGTTTTAGGTTAGGAGCTTTTTGCATTTTGCATTTTCTTTGACTGTTGTTTAAATGTTTTCTATAGTATCTTCTGCACCTGAGATTCTCTCTTCTGTCTCTTGTATTCTATTGGTGATGCTTGCATCTATGACTCCTAATCTCTTTCCTGGGTTTTCTATCTCCAGGGTTGTCTCCTTTTGTGATTTCTTTATTGTTTCTATTTCAATGTTTTAGCTCCTGGATGGTTTTGTTTAATTTCTTCACCTGTTTGGTTGTGTTTTCCTATAATTCTTTAAGGGATGTTTGTGTATCCTCTTTAAGGGCTTCTAGCTGTTTACCTGTGCTCTCCTAAATGTCTTTAAGGGAGTTATTTATGTCCTTCTTAAAGTCCTCTATTATCATCATAAGATGTGATTTTTTAAATCAGAGTCTTGCTTTTCTGTGTGTTGGGGTATTCAGGGCTTGCTGTGATGGCAGAACTGGGTTCTGATGATGCCAAGTAGCCTTGGTTTCTGTTGTCTATGTTCTTGCCCTTGCCTCTCACCATCTGGTTATCTCCGGTGTTATCTGGTCTTGCTGTCTCTGACTGTGGCTTGTCCCTCTTGCAAGCCTGTGTGTTAGTACTCCTGGAAAACCAATTTTCTCCTGTAGGAATTTGGGTATGGAGAGCTCTGACACAGGGTCAGCTCCATGATGCAGGCAGAAACCAGAAGGATCCTGTCCCTGGCTGTTCCTTGGTTCCTCTGTCTTGATTTTTCTGCGTGTCTCTCTTGGTCCAGGTATTTGAGAAGAAGTGGTGGTCTTAGATGTGCTCACAGGTTTGTGTTGGCACTTCTAGGAAACCAGCTCTTCCCCAGTGGTATTTGGGTATGGAGCACTGTGGCACAGATCAGCTCCCAGTGCAGATAGAAACCGGAAGGATCCTGTCTCAGGATGCTCCTTGGTTCCCGTGCTATGAGGGCTCTGGACTGATTCCTCTGAGCTGAAGTGGTGGTCTTACCTGTGCTCACAGGTGTGTCCACACTCCTGGGAGTCCAGGTTTCTCCTGGCAGTATTTGGGTATGAAGTGCTGTGGCACAGGATCTAAGACTAAATCTCTTAGATATCAAACAGATGCTACAAGATAGACAGCTAAACAAGCCCCTAAAAGTAACAAGGACAAGTAGTAGACACAATAATATGGAGGATGGGACTCTCACAAGCCCCACCCCTCGACAAAGACCTATAGATGAGTAAAGACTGCTGAGAGAAGGAGAGTTAGCCTTTCCCACAGATGAACCCCTAATTGGTTATCCAACACCAAGTGATCAGTCCTGAAATCAGATACATATGAGAAACACTAAACAGATTCAACAGGTTACATATACATACTTATACATAACACACAAATATATGTAAGTAATCAAAAAAGAGAGACCACAGATCTGAGAGAGAGAGTTAAGGGAGGAAGATGTGGGAGCAGCTAGAGGAAATGACACCAGAGAGGTTGAAAGGAGAAAGGGCAATGAGGAAATGATGTAATTATATTTTAATTAAAATTTAAAAAAAAACTTGGGAAAGAATAAAATGTGGATCTTTCAACCTAGGGCAACTAAATAATTTATTCCTTATTGAACAATATCCTTTTTCTTAAACATCACATCCTAGACAGGTAGAAGACACACCATGCTTTGAAAGTCTTAGCATGTGGTAAAATTCTGAGCAAAATGTGAAAGTGCTTTCTACCTTCCACCTAAGGGATCAGATAAGCTAAGGTTGTAGTAGGTACTACACAGCCATCCGTATTCTGCCCCTGAGAGTCTGCTACTAGATGTAGAGAAGTTTTCCAAAAGGCAGGTCCCAAAGCCATGACCAGGGACTGCTGTGTTTACCGATTCATCCTGGTTTTTGAGATGCATTGCCAGCATCTTTGGAATAGCAAACTTTTCATTTTTGAATTATTGATATCTACTTTTCCTACAAGTAATCTTTTGTCCTATATAAAATGAAATTCATAATGTATATATATATATCAAATAAGTAGCTTAAAGATCTATTCTGACAGGCAAGAGAAGTCTAACCCAACAGCATACACAATCTTGTTGTCTGAGGTTAGGTCCCCATATTGAATGTCAGCCATTTGTGGGGCTGGTGAATCTTTTCTGAACAATAGCAATGAATGTGCTGTGCAGAGAG
This sequence comes from Mus caroli, assembly GCF_978045245.1. Classification (NCBI taxonomy): domain Eukaryota; kingdom Metazoa; phylum Chordata; class Mammalia; order Rodentia; family Muridae; genus Mus; species Mus caroli. The sequence continues at coordinate 21,422,823 of NW_028227259.1, forward strand.
TTGGGTGCTGGGATATAATGAACAAGTGTACACAGCTCCACTAATGAGCAGACAGTCTATACAAATTCAATTCAAGTGAATGGCAATAGTGCTCCATTAGTAAAGAAGCAGGTCATACCTGGACACAGTGTTTCCTGAGGAACCCAGTGCTTGGAAGGATAAGGATACAATGAGGAGTGTCAAGAGAATCAACAGAGAGAATCCATGATAGGCCTTATGGGCCAGGACTGCATTCAAGGTCAACAAGATGTCATTGCAAGGATTTTAATTAAGGTGGTAGGGTCTCACTGAGGCTTAGAAAAATGGAAACCAAGTTGCAAAGAACAGGGTTAGATGTAAAGGCACTGGAAGGGAGGCCACACTGAGTACCCCAGGAAAGAGAGGATGGTGTATAGAGAAATAGGTAGCAAGGACACAGAGAGAAGAGGCTTGGTTTAAGAGAAGGCTCTGAGGTAGACTCTACAGGCTTGATTGGAGAGGCTAATTCATCTCCGGATGTCTGAGCCACTGGAAAGATGATTCGCTGGTGACTGGGGAAAATAGTATCCACAGAGCAGTGAGTTTGGGGAAGCAGAAGAAGGCTACATGGGGAAAGGCATGAGTTTCTTTTGTGTAGGATAACTCCATCATTTTGTCCAAATGGGCAAACGTTTGGAAATAAGATATACTATTGGTGCTGCAGCAACAACATAAATTAAACCCATCCCTAGCCAAAAAAAAAAAAAAAAAGAAAGGTCATTCCAGCCTCCAGAGAAAGTCAGGATAATCAAATGAAGATGCCACGCAGACAGTAGATATATGACTTTCCACTTAAGGAGAAATCGCTGAAGTATTTTTTCATCAGGAAACCATTTAAGGAAATTGTTTCCAATTGCTTTGTGATGTGTAATTAAGGTGTGTTTATGGATGTTGTCATATAGATGCCAAGGAGAACTGGCAGCTGAAGATCATTGCTCAGTCTTTCCCTTATAGCACATTTTATGTTCAGAAGTCCAAAAATACCCTGGGTGTGCCAAAGGCAACTTTCTTTATTTTGAAGCTAGAGTCTGTATAAAATCTGGTGGAAGGCACCCTGCATCCTACTAATGGAGGCCTGCCAGAAAAGCAAAGGCTGATAAGCACACATCCACTCTCCATCCTTAAAAGAAAGAAAAATAGTTAAAAAACAACAGTATACTGACTCTACACTGGTGGCATCATTTGCTGGGTAGATGACAGCATGTTTTACTGTGGCTGTTACAGTCATTAGCAATTATCATTACTATTATGACAGATGCCACGCTGGTGCCAAGCATCCGTCTTTGCCAGCACTAGCATAAATGAGTGCATACATTAACGTTCTTCCCACTTTTAGTTCACAATCATCTTGGAAGCTTAAAGCTGAAATAAAATGAAGGTTAACTTAATGCTGACACCTCCTGGCTGATAATATCAACGTAAGAGAAAGCAACACATACAGCGGCTGAGGGATCTTACAGTGAGTCTGCAAGTTAATGTTCCACCAATAAGAATTTGTTACCCTGAGTTCGATAATACAAAGAATTGCTTGTAAAGAGGACAAAGTGGGCCTTCAGGAGCACCCATTGCATCCCCTGAGGCTTCTCTCCAGGAGTCACCATGATACTCCTGCCTGTTGTAGATGCTGTCTTATTTGGAGAGAGATCAGCAACACTTTCTCAGTAGCTGATGTTCATTGTGATCTAGAATGCTTACATCTGAACTTCAGTTCATTTTATTGGCACGAACACCACTAACAAATAGTCAGCAGCTGCTGGGAAGGTTGTGATCTCAAAAGGAGAGAGAAACAATCACAATGACCCAGTACTGTACAGCAGGGGGGATAAAGGAACCATAGATAACTGCATTAGCTTGGGTGTACTGCTTAGTGAAAGAAGGAAAATGCAAAGAATACATACAGAAGAAAATGGCCTTGGTGTGGTTTGGGGATGTGAATGTGGCTGGCCACCCCACAAAGAAATCCAGGTAGGAGACTGTCACTCAGAATAATGGTCACTCCAGAAGAGAGAGATGAACTGGGACTAGTATGGGACAAGGAGTGTTCTAACACTTGACATGGCCAGGGGCTAGACATATGTTCATTTCATCACTACTTGTTAGACTGTGTACTTGTGTTCCACATCTGGAAGGGTCTCTCTCTCTCTCTCTCTCTCTCTCTCTCTCTCTCTCTCTCTCTCTCTCTCTCTCTCTCTCTCTCTCTCTCTCTCTCTCCCTGTCTCTCTCTGTCTCTCTCTCAGAAAGATAAGAAGACCACATGACTAGGGATGGGGATAACTAAATGTATACATTTTAACATTCTAATTACAGTGCTTTGTCCAAAGACTCCAGTTGGGACCCTTTCTCCTCCTTTCCAATAATCCTTTCTACCCTGTTCCATACCCTGGAGTCTCTCTTGGGACTGGTTTCTGATGCACAGCAAGGTCATTTCTTCACAAATTGCAGGCCTGGCTTGTTGGAGAGTATGGTAATGTAGACACCACCTCATGCTAGTACTGCAGGTAGGTGGGTCCATTGTTGGAACTGTCAGGGTACCTCCTATCCCACTCTCCAAAGAATGAGGGATCCATGTCTGGAACTGCCTTGATAATTCAGGATGCAGATGCCAAACCCCTTCTTCCCATACCTGAGCACATTCCATGCAGGACAGCCCAACAGGAATTAGTCCAACATTATTCTATTATCTATTCTAGGAGATGTACAAGTCTTCATCTCGTATTTGGAGTACAAGACAGAGTCTCTGTCCAAAAGGACAGCTTGAAGAACTGTATCTTACAGAAAATATTTATTCTTAAACCTCTTGACAGGTACTTTTAAGAGAAATATGTTAGCCAATAGAGTCTAAGACATTCCCCCAAATCAACCCACCAAGGCAACAAGAATCATCAGGTTGGGTGATAAGTGTGCCTAAAAAAGAAAAAACAAACAAACAAACCTCACACATATTCTAAACCTGATTTCTTTATCTTCATTTCTAAGCCTAGCAGAGTTACATGTTGCTGCCCAGGACTCTGTACTACCTCTAAGGGCTGCTTGAACCACTGTGTGCTGATATTGCTCCATAAAGAGATGCCTTTGCTGAAGATAAGCAGATAGCCCATACAATGCACGAATGCCAACTGTAGTTCAAACCTATTCTATTTCCTTGGATTTTAAATCTTCACCTTTGATCTTAATTTTAGTCCTCTACAGTAACCATAGTAACTTCTTTCAGTTGCTCTGGGCTGTTGCATAAAGGAGACATTGGCTTAATCTCTTAAGCTCCATCTGAAATGACACATTGGTCTGGGTGGCAACTTCCATATAAAATGAAAGTCAGAAGCCATTCTCCAGAGCACATGGTAGCTGTCAGACCTACTTGTGACAATGACATAAGGTCTGAGCAGACTTTTCCCAGGTGTGCAAGCATCTCGCCTTGCCACAACTCCTCCTCAGTCCACTCTTGACTATTTTAACACCACTGTATTTGTCCAGAAAATGTACTTTCCAAGCCTGTCTCACTAACCTGTGTCTTCTGCCTTCCCATCATCCTATGTGTCAAGCATGATTTCTGACTTTCAAATGACCAGCTCCTACTGTCATCTTGGGGATATGGTTTCTCCTTATGCTTTCTACTCAGTCCAAGCCCATCACACCCTGGCCACCCCAGCCCACAAGGATCTCTCCCAGTTGTAAGGCTGCAAGTCTCTGTCCCTCTGTCTCTCTAAGGACAACATTAGATGTTCATTAGATTATCATTTTGTATTGATATTTACACCAACGATTACAAGTTTACCAGTCCTTGTAGTGAGTGCCAGGTGCTAGTTATTTTTAACCTCAGCTTACAACATTCAACCTAGGAAGGGTTTTTCCTCCTTATTGTACTGACCTGATCTGCCTGCTGGTTTGATCCTGCCCATCCAATCAGAAAAGACCAGGATTCCTTTCCCTGGGAAGTTTTCTCATGTAAACATCTCTCTCTCTCTCTCTCTCTCTCTCTCTCTCTCTCTCTGATATAAAATCTTAACTGTCAACACAGTCTCTGTAACCCATCATTTTCCAAATCTCCAACAACACGAGTGCCTGTGTTTAAATGAATAGAATACTCTTTACTTTCTTATTCTGCTTTTTCATTTTTTAGAGATCCCTGAGGAAAATAAGAATGGTGTACGTGCCTGTGGGTGTGTCATTGTGTGCATGCATGTGCATGCGTGATGTATGTGCCTGTAAATGTGTGTGTGCATACATGTGTATTGGGGTGCATGTGTACATGTGTAAGTGCATATCATGTGTATGTGCATGTGTGTATGTGTGTGAATGCACATGCATGTGTGTGTGTGTGTGTGTGTGTGTGTGTGTGTGTGTGTGTGTTCCTGAGACTCTCACACCTCATGGAACACCAAGGCTTTTTCTTCTTGATTCACTGAGAACATCACAGAAGCCTCCCCTCTCAGAACCATTTGCTGATTCTAATTCTATTGAATGTTCCTCCCTTCTGTCCCTCCTTGCACCACACTGTCAACTGTCCTTTGAAATCCGCCTATGGCTGACTCATCTTCAATATTTAGTTAAAACTCTATTCCAATACCAAGTACTCAGACCAGGGACTGGCGATTTGAATTCAGATTTAACAAGCCAAAATATGGCTCCTTTCCAAAGCAGGCTGGCTTCATTTCAAGCATCCCATAGATACCAATGACTAGTGACTTACCATTTTAAACAATGCAGAATTACATGTTCAGTAACATTTTTAAAGATGAAACCAGAGATATGGCTTAGAGGGCTAAGTTCGATTGCCACCGAACTTAACAGTCTGAGTTTGGTGCCTGAAACCTTTATGGTAGAAGGAGAGAACTGACCCCCACAAGTTGTCTTCTGACCTCCACACAGGCATTGTGACACACACATACAAGCAAATAATAATGTAACTTTAACTTCTTTTAAAGAAGGAGATAGAATGTTTCCAACATCTCAGGAATTGTTTTGGATAACATTGACATGAATAAATCGGGAAAAAGAATAAGGAAATAGCAAGAAAGCTGTATTGATCCAGCAAAGACCACACAAATTCTTTTTGATGCTTTTAGAAATATGTGTACCTAAAGTCCTCAGAAACGTAGGGTGGGTCTTCTTCTACCACCTTTGAGAAGACTCTTCCTTTGGCCTTCTGTGTAATCTACCAGAATTGTTGCAATCCACAAGGCAAGAAGCCTTGCCTGGAGTCAAAGACTTGTTTATAGAACCCCTTGTCTACAGACAGCAGCTGGCTGAGTCACCCCAAGATCTGTGCATCTTTGAGCATCTTGATGATTTTAAACTGATCGCTGCACATTTGGTTACACATCACCTCACAGATATTTTTACGACCTGAGCCAGGAGTGAGCATCTCGTCATAGTCCTTGCTTTATAAATAAAATAATCAGTGGCCTCAATTTCAGGTATTCAAAAGTACTGTAAGAGAGAAACAGGGAGTAAAGCCAGAAGAACAAAGAAGACATTCCATGTCCTATAAAATGTTGGCTTTTCTGTGTTGGATTTGAGAATTTGTTTGCTTGGGTTTCTTTGTATGATGCTGATGTTGTGGTTTGAAAGTCCATAGTCTCTCTCTCTCTCTCTCTCTCTCTCTCTCTCTATATATATATATATATATATATATATATATATATATATATATATCCTGTTAACAAAAAGGAAAGCTGTTCTTATACTCTTGCCTCTCCCTTGCCTCTTACCTCTTACCCCCTCTCTCCCATCCCCTTCCCCCCTCTTTCCACATGGCCATGGCTGGCCTCTACTTTTCTATTCTCTCCTTCTCTTTGCCTTTCTCTGCCTCTACTACCCTCTTAACTCCCCTCCCCATGCCCTGAATAAACTCTATTCTATACTGGAAAAAAAAAGGAAAGCTAATTTTTCTACATAAACTAAAATCTTTGCAATTTATATTTAACTACTTACTTCTCAGCCTTTGCCTGTTTTTCTATCTCCAGTCATGCCATCACCAACTTCAAGATTCTCCCTCTCATCAGATGCACAGAAGAAATTGCCTGTATAATTTATAGCAATATAGAACTCTGAGAGAAAATAGGTCATGGCCCCTTCATCATCCATGATGTTTAATTTACATGACTCCAGGCACTCAGCAAAGCCCTGAATCATTCCTAGCGTTACTAAATGGATCCAATGCCAACTCAATTTGATCCCTGTAAATGCAACTGCAAATCTTTCATCTTGATCCTGCTAAGGAAACAGTAAACCTCATGAATGATCCGGAATGTGTGTTCACTTCTAATAATAACACTGGCACAGATGATGCCAACTTACAATCACTACAATTGCCATTTCACCACTAGGACCTCACTAAAGCCAGCACGCTTCACTTTCGTATAAACATTGTCTCTTGCCTTTATCTGTCTGCTTTAACAGTCTCTATCCATATGTTCCTGGGGAGATGGCTCAGGATAATGTGCAACTATGCTCGCTCAAGTTCAGGTCCCCATCAACCACATAAAAGGCCAGTGTGGAGGGGTGCCTGTAACCCCAGCACTGACAGGGCAAGAGAGAGATCAGCAGATCCCAGGGCCTCCCTGACCAGGTTCCCTGTGAGTTCCAGGTTCACTGGAAGACCTTGATTGAAAAAAAAAATGCCATAGAAAATGTGAAAAAAATACCAGAAGATGTCCAGTGTCATCCATGCATTTCTATATGTGCCCTCATGGATGAACACACCTTCTGACTTCAGCATTCACCCACACACAAACACACCCTCACACTCTCATACCACACACACACACACACACACACACATCTACTACTACTACTATTACTACTACTGCTGCATTCTTCTTGCCCATTTAAATCTAGAAAAGAAAATAGTATTTAAGCATCCACTTACATTCAACCTTGCTTAGCAGTCTCCCACCTGGCTATACCCAGGAGTTCTGACCATCCCTTCTGAATTATGTCTTAATATTCCTTTGCCTTCCCAAAACAAAAACAGCAGCAGTTGCATCCTATAACAGATATGTCTTGGCCCTCATACCTCAAGTCCCAGCAGCCAGATAAATGCCATTCACAGGCAAGCCCCTGATGAAAACAGTCACAACTTTGAGGATTTCAGTCACTTCTGCTGGTAATTTCTGGAATTGAATGCTCTACAGACTCATCACTGCAGCCTGTGTGCTTAAGGGCACTCTGACAGTTCCTTGAGGAACAAACAGTGGCACAGCTTAGCTACCAAAACACTCCCCACTTCCACTAGGTTCCTAATAGGATGGATCAAAATATTGTCTTTTAAGAATAAGGAGATTGGGATTTCAATGAGAGAGGAAGCGCCATCTCTGTCTCTTGTCTGTGTGCCCCTCAGTTTGAACACCATATGTATTACAGGAAAATTGAGCTCATTGGGATATCTGCACCTTCTCGGTCACACACATCTGGACTTGTTATGTCTGAAAATTGGAAAATGAAAGTGCAGTCACGGAGCATGCAAAACCCAGGAGTGGGAAACGCCAAGCCCATTTATCATTCTCAGTGAAAAAAAAAATTGTATAGGCGGCTCCCTCAAAAGAAAAATAGAAAGAATGAAAGGATGTGCCAAGTGCTAATAATGTACCATGGCTCCAGATTAAAACTTCAGCCCTTATCCTCCGCCTCTACATGGCTGAAATGTTTCTCTACATTTTGATTAGACTGGAGAGGATACAGGAAGAGATGTGAGCTGCATGCCCAGGATTTGTTCTCATAAGCCAACAACCACGCCTCATCAAACCAGACCAAGATTGCGTTGGCAGGGTATCCGGCTGGGCTGAAGCCTGTAGCATAAACAGTAAGCTGATGACTAGGTGTTTCCAAGGATTTTGAGCCACTCATCCCATACCCACCTTTCTTCAGTTGATAAGTAAAGCACAAAGGCCCAGAACATACAGAAATGCAGCCCCAGCCTCCTCCAACAGCCATGCAGAGCCCAGCTCCCTGCAACAAGCAGCTCCATCAACTCCCACTCAGGCTGAGCCTCCCTACCTCAGTGATCACAGATGTAGGGGAACCCCTGGAGCCCCACCCCAGGAACAGAAGCAGAGACTTCTTGCCTCACATGATCCAGGGAGTCAGGGAAATACCTTCTGCTCTTTTAGAATAATCCCACTCCCTAGGAAAGCAAGCAACCTCACAACCAACTTGTTTTGGCATTGACCCTAAGATTCTCCAGGATCTGGTCCCAGAAGAGGTGCCTAAAAAGACACAGCTAGCATCTGTCCTTAAACTGGTTCCACTTCCCCTGAGAACTCCAATACCTGGCAGGCACTCACCTCTCTGTGCTAACCCTGTACTGCTTGCTCATTTACTAAATAAAACATCCAAAAACATCTCTAAGACTAATCTTGATTCCATGTTTTCTACATTTTAAAAATTTAATCATCATAGTGCTCATTTTTTTTAACGTGACATAAAGAGATCACCAGGGAAAACCCAAGATGTAGGTTTTAACAAGTGTCTGTAAGTGGTGATGACATGGGTCGGCTGTGTCCCCTCCCCCAGGCTCTGTGGGTCACTCTGGAATACTATAGTCCACCTTCCTCTAGCAGACAGGATCCCTGAGATCCTGTCTCTGTTCAGAAAGACAGGCAGAGAAGTGAAGAATTCCCACTCAGAAGTACTTGTAACTGTGAACAAGAGACAATCTAATGCCAGTCCACTCTGAGGCTAAGGACTGAAGTACAGAATATTCAGTTGATTCTGAAATCCAATTCTGAAATGTCCCTTACTACGTTTACATATGTCTACTACTCTCCAGTGAGAACTAAAACTTCAAATCCCAGGAAATAGAAATATATGGTCCCAAAGTTCTAGAAAATGAAGATGTCCCTTTTAAAGGCATCCGTGTGAGTGGGGTGTTGAAGTGTGGAAATCTGAGTTGAGTGTTTCAACTCAGCTCACTGCTCTCACTGCATCAGCCACCTCTAAAAGCCCAAGAGGCAGGGCCAACACTTCAGGCTTAGGAAAGCAGAGGTGGACAGAGACTGAGTAAAACCACCAGTTCTTCCAGATCCAAGTGAAGAGAGGACATGGCTCAGACACTTCACAAACACAGACTCAGTTTGCCAACCAAAGTCTGGTGAACTTGCCAAGAGTGTTAAAAGCTACTTAGCTGCCTAGATGATAAGATGGAGAATAACTGCCTGCTTATATTAAGAAAATCAACCAGGGGTGTAGAGAGGCTCAGTAGTTAAAGAGCACTGGCCACTCTTCCAGAGGACTCAGGTTTTATTCCCAGAACCCACATAGTAACTCAAAATGTCTGGAACTCAGTCCCAGGACATTTGGCCTCCATGGGCAATGTGTATATGGGCTGCACAGGTATACATGTAGGCAAAATGCCCACACATATTAAAAAAAATTTTTGAGAAAAGAACCACCAACCCTTTGGTGAAAAGAGAGTTATTCCTTGAAGCTTAAGGATCTGTAATTTGGAATTTGGTGACAAAGTCACCTCAAAGAAGAAAGAGGTAGAAGGGAGCCTTTCGATGATAAAATGTGTTGAGCATTATATTCAATGCATTTATTGCATTCAATGATACAATGTGTTCTTTTAAACAGAAGGTGGGGGTGGGTTGTGTGAGACTGGTGACTGCCTCCTCTCAGTAGATCATTTCTCATGCTGTCTCAGAGCAATACTATTGGAAGTGTTTGTCACCAATGCAGAGCTGTTGGCAAATCGAGATTCATGATGTTGGTACATTAAAAAATTTTAGACATAGCCTTGGTTCAAGTGGGTGGCTGATGCAGGACATGCCAATTTAATATAATATGTTTATCAGGTATTAGTAGAATTCATAAAATTCATCTCAGCCTTACCCTAAGCTTGTTCTGCAAGGCAATTTCTCTATGAGAGGTTTCCCTAAGGCCTTGAGTCTCTTGTTCTCTGACCACCAGTAGCTATTATCAGTTGTATCAACCCAAAATGTCCATAATCATTGCCCAGTGTCCTCCTAAAATTTTTCCTGGCTGATAACCAGGAAGAAGTCCTCTTTTTTTTTTTCAAGGAAGGGATCACTCTTTCTAACACACTTGGAGAAACCTGTGCATTGGCCACACACCTGACAGCACACCTGTAATACCCCAAAACCAGGTAGACCACATCAGCCTGAAGAAATTCCAGATGGGCCGATGCTCCAAAATAATTATTGTCTTCAGCGAAGGGTTAAGGCAAGGAGGACAGACAGGCAGAGGGCAATCACTGTGAAGGTGGTGTTAAAGGCAGGATAATGATATAGGCTTACACCTATGCCTGGATTTCTTTTCATTATTTGCTATCCCTTTGGCTGTCTTGGAGTGAAATGGAGTCCTGAGCCCAGAAAACAATGGCCTACATGAGTAAGTCATGCTAAACATGTCCAGCAATATCCCATAGTAGTATGTGATACACAGAGGCATAAGGTGTGTGCCAAAGCATTCTGTGGGACATAGTAAGTCCCTGAACAATGTGAAGAAGGTTACCAGTGATACCCAAGCTTGATAGTAATTCCAGACAAAGAAGAAATAGTTCACTCTACGTTTTTCCTATTGTCAGAATGTTCAATGCTATAGGTAGGTTCAATGCTATAGGTATCTTGTGCATGGAGGGTTTGCAGCCCCAGGGTCTGGGTCCAGATCTGCCCTCAGTTTCTCTACATCACTTACTTGCTCTAGATCTCAGCCCTTCCATCTCTACAATGAGAAGGCTAGGCAGGTGGCCGCTAAGGCCTTTCCAGCAGACCTATGACTCTGAACATCATGGTTGACTTCAGATGATTGCATTTTGTGGAATAAGTGGTGTGAGGTTCCCTCAATTCTAAGCCTCATTTCCCATCCTATGATGTATTTAAGCCCCAAATGTCTTATGTAAAATTATATCTCCAAGTTTGTAAGAGCTTTGGCTTAAATAGACATTCTGCCATAAAGATCACTACAAATTTATAAAGCAAAACTCAAAACATTAAAGAGCCCATAAATGCTTTAAAATTAATTTGTTCTTGAATGTGTCTGTGAATGAATGGGTTTGACATAAGCTTTTCAATTTTTTGCTCCATTTCAAAGAGCACACAAGTACAACCTATAAATCAACCTACATGGTTGTTGGTGTGGCCACTGAAAAGAAAAGGCAGGATGGAAGAGAGAAGGAGAGGCAATGAACTGGTCACACAAGATTTAGGAGCTTGAAGAACCTGGTGCCCTAACTCATGACTTGTCTCATCTTCTTTGAATTATTCTAGCTTTGTGACTCAGATGACATGTAGTTTATTCACTTCTAGCAGACATATATCTATCTGAGAGAAGAAGGAAAATGAGGGAGACAGGCAGACAGATAGATAGATACACACACAGATGGATGAACAGACAGACAGACAGACAGACAGACACAAAGAGACTTACCACTGTAAGGACCTGGGGATGTAGTCAAAAGGATACAAATAATGTCTTAACTTCTCTACTGAAGATTGCTTTGCGTAGCCAGCAACAGTGAGTCAACAGACGGAAGCATGTTGGACAGCAAGAGTGTTTGCAAAGAACTGATAGAGTTTGCCATCACACATTAGCTGCCCTTAAAAAGGGAAGTGGATGGAAAGATCTTGGACTTGATATGAATGACCCAGTATCAAACTTCCCATGTGCCATTTGTTGTTCAAGCAAATGGTCCTAAAAAACAAACTGGAGTAGCCATTCTAATATGGAATAAAACCAACTTTCAACCAAAAGTTTTCAAAAAGGATAAGGAAGGATACCTCATACTCATCAAAGGAAAAATTACCAAAAAGAACTCTCAATTCTGAACATTTATGCTCCAAATACAAGGGCACCCACATTCATGAAAGAAACTCTACTAAAGCTCAAAGCATACATTGCACCTCACACATTAATAGTGGGAGACTTCAACACCCCACCTTCATCTATGGACAGATCATGGAAACAGAAACTAAACAGAGACACATTGAAACTAACAAAAGTCATGGACCAAATGGATTTAACAGATATCTATAGAACATTCTACCCTAAAACAAAAGAATATACCTTCTACTTGCAAACTTTATATGCCCCAATATAGGGGAATGCCAGGGCCAAAAGAATGGGAATGGGTGGGTAGGGAAGTGGGGGGCGCTATGGGGGACTTTTGGGATAGCATTGGAAATGTAATTGAGGAAAATATGTAATAAAAATATTAAAAATCAAAAAAAAAAAAAAGAATATACCTTCTTCCCAGCACCTCATGGTCCCTTCTCCAAAACTGACCGTATAATCAGTCACAAAACAGGCCTCAACAGATACAGGAAGTCTGAAATAATCCCATGCATACTATCAGAGCACCTCTTACTAAAGCTGGTCTTCTGTAGCAACAAAAACAAAAGAAAGCCCACATACACATGAAAGCTGAATAACACCCTACCCAATGATAATTTGGTAAAGGAAGAAATAAAGAAATTAAGCACTTTTTCAAATTTAATGAAAAAGAGGGTACAACATATCCAAACTTATGGGACACAATGAAAGCAGTGCTAAGAGGAAAACTCAGCTCTGAGTGCCTCCAAAAAGAAACTGGAGAGAGCTTACACTAGCAGCTTAACAGCACACCTGAAAGCTCGAGAACGAAAAGAAGCAAATACACCCAAAAGGAGTAGATGGCAGGAAATTATCAAACTCAGATCTGAAATCAACCAAGTAGAAACAAAAAGAACTATACAAAGAATAAATCAAACCAGGAGCTGGTTCATTGAGAAAATCAGCAAGATAGCTAAACCCTTAGCCAGACTAATGAGAGGGCACAGAGACAGTACCCAAATTAACAAAATCAGAAGTGAAAAGGGAGGTTTAACAACATAAACTGAGGAAATTAAAAAAAAAATCATCAGATCCTACTACAAAAGCCTATATTCAACAACACTAGTAAGTCTGGATGAAATGGACAATTTTCTAGACAGATACCAAAAACCAAAGTTAAAATGGGGTCAGATAAACCATCAAAACAGTCCCATAACCCCTAAAGAAATAGAAGCAATCACTAAAAGTTTCCTAACCAATAAAAGCCCAGGACCAGATCGGTTTAGTGAAGAATTCTATCAGACTTTCAAAGAAGACCTAATACCAATACTCTTCAAATTATTCCACAAAATAGGAACAGAAGGAACACTGCCCAATTCACTGTATGAAGCCACAGTTACACTGCATATTCTCCCTTGGAGATTGAATGGTTTCTGTCTAATCAGCAACTTGTCACAATTTTCTTTAATAGAGGACTTCATAAGAGATTTTTCTTTCTACTTCCATCATGTTTAATGTTCCAAATAGATTTTAAAAACTGGTTGAGTGAATATTACTTTTAGCTTCAGAAGATATCATCTATATTTAAGAGGTATTTAACTATTATAAATTATTTTGATAACTTTAAAAGTGCCAATACTGAGTTGTATATTTTAAAATAAATCTTATTAGTTTAATAAAAAAAGAAAATTTTTAAAAAGGAGCAACTACAAAAGGCCAAATTTTGGTGCCAAGGACATACTGAGACTTAATTTATAGAATTTGAATAAATACATTGAAGAAGATGGAAACCAGATAGTGGAGATAACTCAGCAAGCTGTCTGGACTCTGAATTACAGTAGACCCAGCCTCCAACTCCTTCTGAACCACTCTACCTGTCTTTATTATGACTCCCAGCCTCTGCTGACAATAGCATCCTTCCATAGCACCATTCACTCCATGGAATTACTTATTTATGACTGTTAGACATCACTGGGGTCTGGCTGTACAGGGGGGACCAAGATAGCAAGTCCAATTGCCAAATAAGAAACAAATCCTTGTAGAAGTATAAACAGAGTGAAACCTTAGGGCCAAAGGTAGGCTCACAGACCTCCACCACATCAATCAATCCACATGTACATGATCCATTCAGCAGGCCCTGCCTGGCCCAGCATGCAGAGAGGACAGCTTAATCCCGACAAAAAAATCGTATAGAACATACCTAAGGGATTCCTGTATCAGAGCTCTAGTGCTGGAAACTATGTTCATCTCCACTGATGTTTTCAAGTCACAGGATGCCCCTGTAGCTTTGGAAAGATAGAGATAGATACCTTTTCATTTGATGCCAGTAGGAGATACTTATAGCCTAATTTGTATCCTTACATACTCATTAAACATTTAGGATTTGCATTTACTTTCAGCCATTTAACCCACCTTATATCTTTACTATCACAACTCTCATTATGATTTTATATAGCAGTTAGCACTGTAGTCTCTGGAGCCAGATAACCTAGGTTCAAAGCCTGGCTCTTCAATTTACCATCCATATGTACTTGGGCACTTAGCTATTTAGACTTCAGCTTACTGATTCTCACTAGCAGGAATGAGAATTGAGCCTGCCTAGCTCCTTGATATGAGCTGGCACATGGTAACAACTACTCATTAAGTGTTATCTAATTTACTCACATTTTCTGTGTTCTGTATCTGTAAATGGATTTCTCCCTGCTGCCCCACACACCGCTTTAGGCAGCATCTAGAGCTTGAGAGTCCATAGACAAGAAGAGCACCAACAAGAAAGTAAGCATAGGACCACCTATGATCCTGAACTGGTATGCCACATTCACTCATGAGTTCATTCATTCAGGTCAATTCAGTAAATACTAAACACCTACTATGTGCTATAGATGGTTCTAGAAAATGAGGAAAAAGTAGTGAACCAAATAAACAAAAGTCTTGTTTCACTGAGGTCTGTTGTCTAATGAGGGAGGCAGACAATAAAAACATTTCAGGGAGGCTTGGGAGATGGTTCAGTAGTTAAGAATACTGGCTGTTCTCCCAGAGGGTCCTGGTTCAATTCCCACAACTCACTTGACAGCTCACAATTTTTTGTCACTCCAGTTCTGGAGGATCTGATATTCTCACACAGACATACATGCAGGTAACACACCAAAGCACATAAAATAAAAATGAAATAAAATAAAATAAAATAAAGCCAGGCAGTGGTGGAACATGCCTATATTCCCAGCCCTTGGGAGGCAGAGGCAGGTGGATCTCTGAGTTCAAGGCTAGCCTGGTATATAGAGTAAATTCTAGGATAACCAGGGCTACACAGAACCCAGTTGTGGGGGTGGGGGAAATAGTTACGAGGCAAGAACATTTCATAGAATAAAAGGTTCTGTGCAAAGATTTTAAAGCAGGTGACATGCTAAACAGCAGCCAAGTAACTGCCCTGGGTATGTTCAGAGAAGATCTTTGAGGTGGCCTCCTTCATCTGATATGTCGAGAAACTGCTTGACAACATCAGATGGAAGGAATTCCAAGAAGAGGGAAGAGCAAGTGCAGCAACCAATGGCAGGTCAATCAACGATAGATAAAGAGGAGGAATGTCAAAGGGCAGCTTGACTGAAGATGGTGGTGTGTAGGAGGGAGAGGATTATGGAATGCAGCCAGGAGCTAGATGGAGCAAGATACTTTGATACCACATCTCAAAGGATAGCAAAGATAAATTAAAATTGTACTAATTCTAATATTTGGGTTCTGAAAATATATTTAGAAATAACCCCACAGTTCTATAATAGTAAGTAAACAAGCATTGCTCCCAATATTTCTCAGTGATGAAGATTTCTTTTCTGAGAGAATGTTCACTGTGCAGTTAATGAACACTCAGTGTGTAATCAGGCTCTGATCTCAGCTCTTCAAAGAGTTGGTTGTGTTTAAGGTTTGGGAATGTACTTCAGCTCTACCAGTCTCCTCCTCTCTGCAAGAAAGAACTTAGATAGTATCTTGGATCACTCTCAACCATCACTCTGATTTCTTGGTAGTCCATGTTTGTAGGATGCCAGGGCTAGACAGGACCATCTGGTCTACCCCAGAGCTGATCAAACCACACAGGAATCAATGTACACCTTTGGTTTCCTATAGCACCACCTTATTGCTAGTCAAATAAGTCCTTGTTGCAGTGAGGAGTCTGGGTTATTTTTTATGTTGGGAATCAAATCCAGGTTCTCATGGCTGCTAAGTAAGTGAGATACACTCTAGTCGCAAAATCTCTATAGTTATTCTCTAGTCACCAGAATTGACTGTATTTTACTATGCATTTTGTATCATTTAATCCTCATAATATTTATTTTCCAATTTAATACAAGAAACTGAACCTTACAACTAATAAATAATTTGGCAGAGGACACACAGAGAAAAATACCAAACTTAAACTTAGACTGACTACAAAGCCCAGGTAAGATTTTAGCGGTCACATTCTAAAACATGTATCACAGTGTTTGACATTGTTTGAAACTAAGCAAGTGATATTTTTTTGACACAGTGTCTCACTATGTCATGCTGGCTCACCTAGAATTCACTATATAGACCAGGTTAGCCTTGAAGTCACAGAAATTCACCTTCCCAAGTGCTGAGGTTAAAGGTATATACCACCATGCCTAGCTTTGTGAGTAATATTTTTTGATATACAAAATCTTACTATATAGCCCAGGTTAGTCTTAAGTTCATGGTCCTCCTGCTTCTACATAAGTAATTTTTGAACAAATGAATGCTTGCTCCTAACTTGCCTACAGTGTTTACCACACTGCTTTGGGGAAACTATGTAGTCTTACAAACTAGAAGTCTTGCCCACTCTAACAACATAATGTGGAATGGCTCTTAAAACCAATCCAAGAAATCAAGGCTTAACCTATATAAGGTCTTAAGTACTTAACCTACATAGCCCTTGTCTTTCTGTACTTAGTCACCTTTAAGTTCTTAGCTGAAGGAGGAGAGTTGATACATAGACTCCACAAAAGGAGTCTTTTCAATCTACATAAAAGTCTCTCATGCCACACCTTCCTTCCCCAAGGAACCAAATCTAGGGTGGGAAGGATATCTAGTTTGGCAAAGTTCCCACATATCCCAACCACATACACACCTCTATTGAAAACACCTCCACTTTAGTGCATATCAGTTTTACCTCTTTATTTAAATAAAGGCTGATCTCCTGGGCTCTCAATTGAGGAATAAGGCTCCATAGGGCTGATTCAGCCATAAGGATACCCAGAATCCTAAGCATGGCTCTTGAAATAATCACCATCTGCACTTTATAGATTGATTAGTTGTGCCCAAAACAGACTGGGATATTCTTATTTCATTGCTCCTTTGTCAGAACTCGATTTATAAGAATGGTGTTCAGTTCACACTCTGATTTTATTAAGGTGCAATCATTGTTGGAGCAGTGTTGCCCTGCAGGTGATGAAGAAAGTCTTCTATATCTAGTCTGCCTAATAGCATGCCCGAGTCACATGGGATCCTTGAGAAAATATCATGTGTCTAGAGAAACTTAGGAACTGAAATTCAAACACACACATGTGGCTAATGCCTATACCATTGGAAAGCACACATACACAGAAACACCCTTTCATGCATATAGTCCATTATCTTTTTTTTTTTAATTACTCTTTTAAACAGCCAAGAAGAAATTCTAACACACTTGTAGTTCCACCAGGTTGGTGAATTCTGAAAGCAGAAAAGGATTCTGACCTGGGAGTAGATGAAAGCCTTGAGGCAGGCAAGGGATCTTCCCTCCGGGAGCTCCCTGGCAAGTTCCTAGTAAGCTGTGGGACAGAGAGAGACTGTCAAGGAGAAAGAAATATCCCCTCAGAGAAAAGTCTAAATGTGTTTTTAGCCACCTGTCACCCCAGAGAGAGGACAGGGTTAAACTGGTGATACTGTGAAACAGGGACATTAACTAACCTCCGAGCCTGGTGAGATGTTTCAGGTGCATTTTAAGTGACAGAATTTCATTCCCAAAACCCAGAGGGTGGTTCATGTCACCTATATGGTAGACTCAATGCCCAGATTCTTGCATTTTACAAGCTAGTATTTTCATTAAAAACATGACTCCATAAAAGCAGACTTACACTGAATTTTTATTGTCAGTTAAATGTTATCAGAATTACAAAGTAACCCAAGATTTGGAGTGAGGTGGTGGCTGCAGATACAAGCCAACACAATGGCTCAGCATATAAAGGGACTTGCTACCAAACCTCACAACCTGACTTCCATCCCAAAGAGAGAAACAACTCCTGCAAGCTGTGCTCTGATCCTGACACACATGTGTCATGGCACAGGCACCGACAAACACACTCACACATAGTCAGACAGACAGACAGACAGATGAATGTAATTTTCGTCTTCTTTATTTAAAAAGATTTCATACACTATATTTTGATCGTGTTTTTTCCCTAAACTTTTTCTAGATTTACTTTATGTTTACGAGTATGTTGCCTGTGTACCACATGTATGCCTGATGCCTGCAGAGGTCAGAGAAGGTGTCAAACCCCCTGGAAGTGGAGTTTCAGATGTTTATGAGCCACCTTATGGGTGCTAAGAGTCAAACCCAGGTCCTCTGGAAGAGCAACAAGTGCTCTCGACCATTGTATTATCTACCCATAAATGTCAATGTTTAGCAGAAGCCTTTAAATACACAGGAAATAGGCTCCATTCTAAAAAATGTGAGCTAAGCAAATCCATCCCATATAAGAGAGGCATCAGCTAACAGGGTGGAAAGCAGCAGGCTAAGGTCAGAGAAGACAACAGAAATACATTACAGCAAAGCCAGTGTTCCTGGATTTTATTTCAAAGATGTACTCTGGAGGAATCTTGGCTCAATAAGAATGTGGGGGTTTTTTTGTTTTCTTTTGGTTTGGTTTGGTTTGGTTTTGGTTTTGGTTTTTTTTGTTTTGTTTTGTTTTGTTGTTTACTTTACCAACTATAAGAATAAAATGTAAGGTTTTTTTTTTTTTTTTTTTTTTACCCAATGAAAATTCTCAGTTGAAAGCCATATAGAGAATAAGACTTCAGAGTTCTAAAGTAAATGCTTTTCAAATACAAGTTGAAAAAACTTGTCAGAGGACTGACTGTAAAGGAGTCTGTATCTTGTTTGAATTGCAAGTGTGGTGATCGCATTAGAGGCAATACCATGCCTTTTACTTTATTTTATTGGAGGGGTTGTTTTCTAACTTTGCTCTTAGATTCCTTACAGTAATTAGACCTCTGTAATCTCAGAGGATAAGCTGTGTGCTTCACTCATACCACACAAGTTGAAAAGCCTTAGTGTAAATATCTCGAACCCTCCCAAAATCTGACACTTTTGAGCATTGACTTGTGAAAAGTGGAAAATTCCAGACCTGACCTCAAGAGATGAGTCACAATCCAAACAGGCAAACTATAACTGTTGTGCCAAATTACCTCCAGTTATATGTACATAAAAAAAAAGAAATGAATTTTGTATTTAGAATTAGATTCTATGTCCCAAGAGATCTCATTATGTACATGGAAATGTTTCAAAATACAAAAATAGTAGTACCAGGGGGCTGGAGAAATGGCTCAGCAGTTAAGAGCACTGACTGCTCTTCCAGAGGTCTGTAGTTCAATTCCCAGCAACCACATGGTGATTCACAACCATCTGTAATGAGATCTGGTGCCCCCCCTTCTGGTGTGTCTGAAGACAGCTACAGTATACTCATATATATACATAATAATTCTTAATTTAAAAAAAATACTAGTCCCAAGTGTTTCTGATATGAATATTCAACCCAGTTACCGGTATGCATCATTGATTTAAATGCTCTTCTACTGAAATATGGGAAACATCGTGACAGGGAATCTTAGGTCCTAAGGTAAGAAGTCTACCACTGCCTCATTCCCAGAAGGGTGTGTCTATGCAGAACTTCTGTTTCCCACTCTATAAAATGAAGTGAGCAGTCTGTATAATTGATCACCAAGGTCTTGTCAAACTGTAGGTGGGTCTCTTTGATTCCAACTCTGAATTATAACACCTCCCTGTATTTCTTCCCTGAGGGACCACTCAACCGAAAATATGTTTCACAAGGACTTTATTTCATGTCTGTTCCTATCATGGCTCCCTTCCACGTATGAACACTGAAGACTGGGGGCAAGGCATTTGAAAGAAGAAAAAAAATCATTCAACAGCCAGCTTTCCACCTATTATCTACTACCACCTGGGAAGTGGAAAATTAAACCATAGAACCCGAACTCCCAGAGCATACAAATACAAAAAAATAAAAAATAAAATGCTCAGAGAGAGATTTAGGTAGTTTTTCTAAAGTTTCAAATACATGGAGTGGCTGTTCACTCAAGCAGATGACAAATCAACGGAAACACAACAACTGTCTTTTAAATGTCTTGGGTGCTATAACTGATGCCATTTAATAAATAGGATTTCAGCCTGTTAATTGATCCACAACAGTAAGGGTAGTTATCGTGTTTAGTGAATCATGTAAATAGCTAAAAGGTCTACCTCTCAAATAATAAAAAAAACTATTTGGTGAACTATGGAAAGACACACAAAAGCTATGCACCATTGTCTTTGTCTTAACTGGAATGTCTTTGGGTTCATAAATGTCCATCTTTGACCTTATCCAATTATAGAAATAAAAGATATCTTTTCCAGAGAGAATTCTCTGAGGTCGCTAGTCTGAGGAATCACTTTCCAGGCACAGAGGGGGATAGAAGAAGTTTATTCTGAGACCTGACCAGGTTTTCTTGTTATTATCTGACAGGTAGGGCTGTTTGCTATTCAAAGGATTCATTAAACACAATAATTACCCTTTCTGTTGTGGATCAATTAACAGCCTGAAATCCTATTTATTAAATGGTATCATTTATAGTACCCAAGACATTTAAAAGACATGTTTTTAGACTTTAGGCCATACCTAAAGCAGAACCTTCCTCAGTGTCCCTCAGTACATATTCAGCAGAAGCTGGATTCTAGTCAACTTGCTTTCCTACCTCAGGAGCATGTGGAAGACATTGCATCCATCCTTGCACCTCTCCTTGTGAATGAGACCAACAATGGCAGTGACCAATGTCTTTTTTCCCCCTTTAAAGTAATAGTGGGGATCAAATCCAGAACCTTCCATATGCTTTCTAAGCACTGAGCTACATCCCCAGTCCTCTCTGAGGTATAAAATATATTGCATATTATGCATGTGTGCTGATGTACTAAGCTCCTGGAGGTCTTCTTTTCCACACAGATCTTCCTGTTTGCAAATGGTTCATGGTTATTTCTTCTCTGCCTCTTCCGTGACTCTCATTAAACACTACCTCGGTGTACTTTCCAGCTGCCTCTTCCTATTAGTGCTAACATCAAAGAGAAAGGATATTTAATAATCCATGCAACAACCAACTTGATGTCCTATTATAATTCAAAAAGTAGGAAATAGGGTGTCTCACAGTCCTGGATAAGAATTACACTTTTTTTTTTATGAGATTCTCATGTTCCTTCTCTTTGCTACCATTAGATCACCGGAAGAGAGTCTCACCATTCCTGACAGCAGAGCACACAGGAGTGGACATAAGAAAGGACAGGGAGGGCTTCATCTATGATCCAGAACAGGCAGAGGAACTGCCCCCATCTGCCCTTCCAGCATTTATCCTGCCCTTTTCTCATCTCCCCGTGCTCCTTCCTTCTGCACCTCATCTTTCCTATGCTGTACCTTTACAGAGGGCTAACAGTGATTCTTTACTGTTCCCTCTAGATACCAACCAGCAGTTCTCTCCGATTAGTCTGCACAGACACACAGACACATACATAGACACACAAACACACACAAATACACATACATACACAGAGAGAGACACACAGACACATACATAAACACACACAGACACACACACACAGACACACATACATAGACACACAAACACACACAGATACACATACATACACAAAGAGAAAGAGACACACATACATAAACACACACAGACAGACACACACACACAGACACACATACATAGACACACAAACACACACAGATACACATACATACACAGAGAGAGAGACACACACACATACATAAACACACACAGACAGACAGACACACACAGAGAGAGACAGACAGACAGACAGACACACACACACACACACCTTGAAAGGTACTAAGTCACCACGAGGCTGAAGAGATCCCTCAGAGGTTAAGAGCAATTGCTGCTCTTGCAAAGGATCTAAGTTCAGTTTCTAACATCCATGGCAGATGCTAACTGTCCTCCACTCCAGTTCTTGTTGTGGTTAGCCTTGGGGCTAATTATATTTGATGTTAATTCCATTCTCCTGTGAGTGGCTGTGAACAAGGAATGAGTCAGCACTCAGGTGATTTCCTGTAAACCTGTTTCCCACCTTAATTTGTAAAATAAATGAGAGCTGATGATTGGGCAGATAAAAGGGAAGGTGGAGTGGAAGGTGAGGAGAAGGAAGAGGGGGAGAGGATGCAGAAGAGGAGGAAGAAGAAGAAAAGCAGAGCAGAAGCACATGGCCTGGAGAAACCACAAGTTCTAAGGGGTCTCATAAGCTGAGGAAGATGGTAGTGTAGCGGTAGATCTGCCCAATCTAGGTGCACAACATGTGTATTCATATGAATTGAGTCGTGTTTTCATTGCCGGGGCTTATTTGGGATGGAGAGTTACAGCAACAAGCTCTGGAGTGTCTGATGCCCTCTTCTGGCTCCACCAACATGAGGCACACATGTGGTGCATGCATTTATATACATATGTAGGAAAAACGTGTACACATAAAATAAAATAAATAAATAAATCTTTAAAATAATAAGGTCAGTCATTGCAGTGAAGTCACCGTAGGACACAGGCTGTCATCCAGGCATCAGCTTCTCCTCTAATGGTGGAGGCTGTTCTATCCTTCCCTCCATAGAAAACTAGCCTGTGCCTGCTGCTGTATCTTCTTTTCCTATTGTTATAATAATCGCATGTAAAAATACCCCAATTAAGTCAGTTTAAGGGAGAAAGGAATTATTTCAGGTGATTCCAGGTTAAGATCCATCATAGAGGGGAAGTCACATCAGCAGGAGTGTGAGAGCTGTTCACACTATGTCGATCAGAAACTGGCAGTAATCAATGCACGCATGCTTCTGCTCAGCTCCCTTCTTCATCTATTCAGTCCAGCATCCCAGTAAGAAAGCAGTGCCACCCACAGTGTCTGAGTCTTCACACCTCAGTCAATGAAATCTAGACAGTTTCCCAAGAGGCCCATCTCCCAAGGGATTCTGGGTTCTGTGACGTTCAGTTGATACCTGGGGAGGCCTCTGAACTAGCCTTGGGGATGGATTGCAACCCAGAACAGAATTCAAAAGTGACTACCATTGAACTCTACTAAAATACACCCTGTGCTCGATAATGATGCCCAGAGAGATGTCTTCACTGCATCTAGGGATCTCCAAAAGTGCCCCTGTGAGCCAAGGAGCTCACTGACAGTGCCCCCCCCCCAGAACATGTGGCTTCTTCATACCATCCACAAATCTCTTCTGCCAAAATATCAGCCTTCTGCAACTGATGTGGACTCAGGAAGTCAGTGCAGGATGAAAACTTCACAGCACAATGAAGGCTTTCTTCTAATGATTCCCTTTGAAATCGCCTATTTCCCGTCCCAACTGTAATTTGGACTAATTGCTTAATAATTCTGTTTAAATGTCACTATTTCTGCAAACATCAATTCATCAGACCTGCTCTTTTAGGTTGAAAAAAAATCCCTTTGCTTCTTCGAACATTCTGTCTCTTCTTCCCATTGACACCACTGCCTGAGCGACATTCTAATGGCACAAATAGAATCTCTTCAAAAGAGCGTTGAGCAGATCAAGGTGTCTCTGTGTTCTGCAGTCTGAAACAGTTCCTGTGATTGAAAAGATCTAAGGCTGTGGTTTTTAAAGCCAGCTTCCATGTCATATACATGGAGCTGTGATCAGAGCCATCCTAGCTCCTCCCACAGCAAGAGGCCTGCTGTACTTGACATAGTGAGAGGCTGCATGAGAAATCAGAGCTTGGACTCAGAAGCCCACGGTTGCCTAGCAGTTCCTTGACTGTGGAATTTAACTCCAGGTTATACTAAATATTAAAAGAAAACCTTATTAATCCCTGATCAAAGCAGTGGTCTTCTCAGGGTACCACAATATAGCCACAGACCCTGTACGGTGGAAGACTGTGCCTTGCTTAAAGCTAAGAAAGACAGCCATGTCTATTTCAGGGAGCAAGCTTACTTCCTGCAACACTGCTTGTGCCTCACCTGTTCTGACAAAGGGAAGGTATCAGGGCTACTCAACATATCCTAACATGTTCTCCACTACTAAACATGTCCTAACATGCTCCCCATTACTAACATGTCCTAACATGCTCCCCATTACTAACATGTCCTAACATGTTCTCCATTACTAACATGTCCTAACATGTTCCCTGTTACTAACATGTCCTAGCATGTTCTCCATTACTCTTCCCTTCCATAGTCCACCATCTGAAAGTTTATAGTTACTTTTCATTTAGTGTGAAGGATGGTTCTCGTGCCCAACTTTAGAAGATCAAGTCTCCTCATCTGAATGCTCATATACCAAAAGTGAGCCAGCACTTGAACTCTGTGCCTTCTGTCACATTGAAAAGGTTAAAGGACCGGCCTAGATCTCTGTCTAAAACTTCCTCAGACCAGGGCTATTGAGAATAGCAATAAAAGAATCAAGAAGAGAACCAAGAGTCAATGGAAAACCAGGGGGTTGAGAGTCTATAAACCCAGAGTCATTGAAGAAGGACTGGCATACCCTAGAATACAGGGAACAGACAACTCTTCCCTTGGAGATCCATGCTATGACCGTCTGTGGGGGGATGGGGAGGCCTAGCTCCTTAGGCATGTACATGGATGACTGCACCACTGGGAGGTAGAGAGAGTGGCACTCGTTTAGAAAGTAAAGAACTAATTGTATGCCATTACTGCCTAGCTAGCACTTGTTCTGTGAGTTATGGGAGTCTATATCTGGATCCCCAGATAGATGGAAAATGACAAACCAAAGAACAATTCCACTAAGTTCAGCTTGGTGGACCAGTTTGTTTGACTTTGGGTTACCTACAAAGCAGGTCCTCAAAACCCACCAATTTTCCCTCCCCACCCCACCCCACCCCCGGCCCCCAGTGTATCCTTGAGAGAAGGCTCTCTAGAGTGAGGGCCTGGTGATTCCTCCCTTTCTCCCATGAGGGAATGTTAGTGGACCCAGTCTTTTATGAGGGTAATCCCGGCTGCTCTGATTTCAACAGAGCAATACCATGTTCAGAGGACAAAATTCCACATTGTGACCACAGAGGGTGGTCAATGGGGGCACATGCCATCAAGGTCATCCGGGACCATTTTTTGCTTGAAAGTTTCCTTTAGATTAAGATGTCACCTCCCTCTCAGAGTCCCATTTTTTCTCTTTGAACCACAAAGTCCTGCCAAGTGAGGTCAATGCTGGCCAGATGGCTCTGGGAAAGAGTACAGAAGAAGCCTGCCCTCCTGTAAGACTGGACCAGCCTGAGGTACTCACTGCCGTGCCGGTCTCTTCACTGCACCTTTTGGCAGTTGTCTAAGAGACACAGGACTCAAGCAAACGAAACTACACAGAATGTGGTCTCATCTCTGTAGAGCACAGAGCCCAAGGATACTGATAGAGTTTGAGTTGCTGGGGGTCAACCAAGCTTTGGGCTAATTGATCTATGTGTAAACAATTGACTTATATTCTTTATCATTCTTCAAATCCCATTCTGGATTGCTTTAGGGATAATCTAGAGTTTGAAACGAAGTCCTCGAAAGACTCTAACAGGACACAGCTATTTCTCAACCCCCATGCCTTTCTTACTTTGTCCGCTCCTGAGTTAGTTTTCTTACAGAACAACTAAAATTCTCCAAGTCTTTGGATTTCAGTGATTTTTTTTTCCTCTAGTCTCAGCTGTGTTCCTTAGGGAAGACAAAGACACCACTAACATTGATGTCATTGTTTTGAACACTTGGAGAATGTTGGGTACTGACTAGGACTGCCCTGAGTGCTTTCTCTGTGCCGCTCAGTAGCATCCTCACCACGTGCTCATGAGGTAAGTGCTACTGTGAGACCCATTTGCAGATAAGAAAACAAAGGTACAAAAAGACAAGATAATTGTCCATCGGGGTCAAATAGCTAGCAAGTTGCAGGGTCAAGGAATGAGCCCAGCCAGCCTGGTTCTCGGGACTGAGCCTTCGCTGGCTACAAAGCTCTCAAACGGGTGTCCCTGCACAGCGTGAATGGAATTCTGCCTTTAGTCTCTGAGGCAGTAGCGCTGAGCTGTTTAGTGATTTACTTTACCTTTAACTATTCTGTTTTTCCCTCCCACACTCTCAGATGATGGAAATGCTTAAAGCAAACTAAGGTAGTATGAGACCTCACCATGTAAGTGTGAGCATGACTGCTTGTGGGTACAGCTCTATTGTGTGTGCTTCGGGCCGTCCACTCCCGCATGTTTGCTCTGCTGTTCTCTGGTTCCCGCTTCCAGCGCTTGGCACTTGGGCCGCATGAACTGTCTTTTTAAGTCATAGATTCTGTCTTTGTTCCTGACTTAATACCTGTGCTTTACCTACACACAAAGTCCGGCACAGGGTAAGAACCAGAGAACACACAACTGTCTGCCTGGTATCTTCTCAGCGACCTGGGAGTTCTGGAGAATGCAATGAGTTATTATTTCCAGGCAATAAGCTCGGGGGTTGTCAGCTTTCAGAATGCCAGGCACTTGCTGACGCCAAACTGCAACTGACCACTCCAAGGTGGAGAACTACAAAGGCTGTTCTACTCAGGCCAAGACCTTCACCCAGTACCAGACACGTTCGGTGTTCTCTGGGGCTGGGGCTCTTAAATGGACTCCTGTCCTGTCATTCTCCATAGGTCTTGATCACACCAGGTAACAGGAGCTATGGACAGGGATGAGAGGGGTTTTTTTTGTTGTTGTTTATTTACTTTCTCCTCTCTGTGCATACGTATATGATGGACAAACATACATATGTGGAGAATAAAACCGTATGAAAGAGAAAGAACAACGAGCTTTAAGCTAGATATGAGCTGAAGCAGGCACACACACACACACACTATTCCTTTTGGTGTTCCTTGATTCTATACAAATCATATTTTCACTCTGAGGCTATTTAATATAGGGCAAATTGAATTTCCAGAATAAGAAATTTGATGGGAGGAGATATGTGTGCCTGACAAGAGTGTATCTGGGACATTTAAAATACAGTTTGGGAGTTGGAGATACAGTCCTGTGATAAAGAGCTTCCTGGCATGAATAAGCCCAAGCTCAATTTCCAGGACCAAATAAAATAAAGTTTAATCCTGTCTTATCATCTGTTCCCCACCACACACCTGCACACCCACATGCGTGCACACACCTGACTACAGTCTGAGGCTTGAAACTTCCTCATGTTCTCAATTTCGCTGAAGTGCTAGTGTGTGTTGAAGTTATTGAGTTGTAGCTTCTGAATAATAAAAATTTTTAAATGAAGATGTTCTCATAACAGCTGACCAAACACTGCCCAGTGTTTGGAACTCAAAATATGCAGTGTTGAGACCCCAGACCACAATTTAGACATGCAGAAAGCCAAAAGTTATTAGTGATGCATCTTTTGTTTCAAACCTCTTAATTTATAGACAATGACTGAGACCTTACAATAGACAGTAGCCTCAAGAGGAAACAGATTTAAATAATCACATCCCCATCTTTCCCCAAAGCATCCTATCGAGAGTGGCGGGCATCAGAGCTCCCTTCTCTTGGGACAGACTTCCTATACAGAGTTCCAGCACAACTTTGTAGAAATGAAAGTGAGTGAGTCTGCATCCCCAGAAAGGACTCCAGCTTTGCCATAAGCTGGAGAAAGGTAATACGGCTCCCTACACCATGGATTCCTCCTGTAAATTCAGAACAGCTGACTGCAAGAAGTCCTTGGGCCAAGTTTGCTCATTAATTGCTTAATTAACATTAACTTGCTCATTGGGCTTGTTTAGAGTCTGCCTCCACCTGCATTTTCCACAGGAAGTTATCAGAAAGTCAGGCTGTGTAAAAATATCAGGACTGCCAGGGGGCGGGGAGGAAACAAACTAGTTTCAGTTAGTAACAGAAGAACAGCAAGGCCCAAGAAGGAAAAGTACAAGTAAAAAGGAGGCGCAGAACTTGCTTTACCTGGTCCTTCAAACTCACATTGACACTCACGTTTCAAGTTGAAGCATCTGATTTCTGCAGTACGGAAACATTTCAGGAAATGCCCAGATAGGCTGGCGTCCGTTTCCCGGGAGGCTTGCTCATTAGCTGAGCGCTGGAACCCGGCAGGTGAAGGTGAAGGTCACCGTCTCTCTTTTCCAGGATGTTTTATTTTTTTTAAGATTTATTTATTTATTTATTTGATTTATGTATGTAAGTACACACATCTTCAGACACACCAGAGGAGGGCGTCAGATCCCACTGCAGATGGTTGTGAGCCACCCTGTGGTTGCTGGGAACTGAACTCAGGACCTCTGGAAGAGCAGTGAGACATCTCTATGATCGATGAGACATCGCTCCAGCTCCCCTGCAGTGTATTCTTAAAGAGACCAGAAACCCTGCAACAGAAAATAATCTCAAAGCCAAACGGGCAATCATAGAAACACACATGTCAGTATCCACCTCAATTCTGCCTTCGTGTGCACACAATTCTGAAATCCAGATGGTCCTTCTCACGGGCTGTCTTTTTCCATAGCAAATACATGGCACCTTTGGGCAAACTTTTGTAGAGGACAAAGAATCATTACTGAACTTAACATTCTGACCCATTTGAGTTTTTTATTTAATTTATTTATTTTTATGTTATGTGCATTTGGTGTTTTGACTACCTGTCCGTGTGAGGGTGTCAGATCCCCTGGAACTAGAGTCACAGACAGTTGTGAGCTGCCATGTGGTTGCTGAGAATTGGAAAAGTAGGCAGTGCTCTTGACCACTGAGCATCTCTGCAGCCCCCATGTTGAGCTTTAAATGTAATTTTTTTTTCCAAAATAGTCTGCAAGAACCTTCCATGAGTCACACAGTGACTGGGACTGGGAGGAGCAGACCAGACATGGACTTTCACGGAGTTAATTTGGTGTGTACATCTTAGGTTCAGAGGCCACTGGGTAAATGCAGCAAAACAAAAAACTGTGAGCCAGGAAAGCATTGCCACGATGGATTTCAGCTCCACAGTTTTAGCCAAGCAGAGCCACAGGAGCAATCCATCCATCAGGGAAGTGTGCAGTGACTTTTAAAGCTGCCCTGTCCCTGAAGATTGACAGACACACCCTGTTACGTGGAGAGGACAGCGACTAGAACTTGTAGAAATGATCTACCAGTCTTAGCCACAATCAATGTCCTAGCGTTACTAGTTCTCCACATAGGGCAGCTGTGACACTGTCCGAAAAAGGAAAATGGCCCCTTCAGGAAGCCTTGCAAGGCCATTCGTCCCATTGAAGATGCTGAGATCCTCAGTGAGGAAGGACATCGACTCCTTGCTTAGTCCTTCTTTAACCAGAGAGCTCCCTGAACAAATCAATCAAGCCAGCTATGAGTTAGGCAGAGATGGCTTCTCCCCCACCACACACCCATCCCTCACCCCCACACCCACCGCCCCTGCCCTGCCACCCCCAAGGCTTGTTCCAAATCCGTCCTAAGCAGACGAGGACTAAGAAAATCGCTGTCCTAGTGCGACCTCAAGTGGAGAAACTGAGAACTGCAGGTGAAGAAAGGCGAGTTAAAAAAAAAAAAAAAAGGAATGGGGGGGGGGAGGGAGAGAAGGAGGAAAGATGAGCTCCTGTGAGAACCACTGGCTCAGCCTGAAATTCTTCCTAGATGGAAGAAAGGGGCACTGCGGCTGAGACCCCTGAAATGTCAGCCAGATGAAAGGGCTTGGTGAGTTTTCACCATGTGAATATGCAGCCTCGTTTCAGAAATGGATCCTCTAAAGTTAATCCATGCCACAGGGAAATCTGCCCAATTTAGCATTTACAGTTACTCCAGAAAAATTCCAGAACCTATGGAAGGCTCTAGATTCGTCCAGTTCTTCCCCCCACCCCCCACCCTGTCTTTTTAGGGGAGGCCTGAAAACAAACTGAGCCTTCAAGAGTCAAAAGAGGGCAGCCCGTAGAACGTGGGTGTCAGCATGCTAGAGAGTCCTGAGGTCGCCTGGTGCCTGGGCGCCAATACAGCGCCCACTCTTGCCCTTCCACACTGACAGGCGCTGGTCCTGGGGACTTCCCCGGAAGTGTAAGTAGGTTGTTCCTGACTGACAGAAAACTTAATTGTTTTAATTGTTTTCCAAATGCAGTCTCCAGAAGAGTGACACTCTCATCTGGAAGCTTGTCTGAAATGTAAATTATTGAGCTTCGGATCTAGGAATTAAACACACTAGCAGTAGGTCCCAAATGCTGGCCATTTGAGACAGCTGGCCATTTGAGACAGCTGGCCATTTGACAGTTGAGGCCTCTGATTTTGAGATCCACTACCACACAATGATTTGCAAATGTCCAAGGCAGAAGATTGCAACGTTCTGTTTATTTCAAAAGTGGTTTCTGGCTCCACCCCTACAGACACGAAGCAGCTCAGCAGAGAGCAGCGGGAAAATTGTAAGTTTCTGACAAGAATGGAAACCCACAAGCTTCCATTTAGCAAACTTTACTCTGGAGAAAAGGAGCTTTCTCCTCCTCGGTGTTTAGCCTTCTCTCTGAGGTTGGAAATGAGCATTATTTTAACTTCTTACCAGGCCTGAAGGAATCTGTTAAGTATCCAGTGAAAAATTAACCCTAGCAACCCCTGTAGGGGAAATCACAGTGACATGTGTCGCTGAGGTAAAATTTTAATAATAATAATATATCGTTTTTTAAAAGATGTGCACTGCTGGGCAAGCAGCCAGACAGGATACTGGTGCCTGGGATTTCCGGACAGATCCCAGCTCCCAGAGAGTCTGCCTCCCCTGAGAGATACTGAGAAACTTCATAGGCTGGAAGTCTGGCCCCATGTGTGGCAGAACCCTTGCATCTGGCAGGAACCCGGAGGGATGGCACCTCCGCTTTGAAGTCGCCTTTTATCAGTGATTGTTAGCTGAGACTTTGCAGGGTTAATCCTTTTGAAGGATTCTCAGAGCCTTTGCAATACTTAGTCCAGATACACGCTTGGCAAACCAGGAAGTCTAGCTTACCGGGAAGAATTGCTTATGCATCCGTCAAGACAACTCTCAGATCAGATAAGAAGTTTTGCTGTGTGGAAATTGACTTGCTAAAGGAGCGTCTAGGAAGCTATCAGTGTTCAGTCCTTCAGAGGCTGCTCCCCTGTTGCTGAGAAGGCTAAATCCATCCTGCAGTAGCTCTTTCTTTCAATTGTCCTGCATAACCCAGAACACAGACACCCACATGTGGCTGCCTTTTCTTCTTCTTCTCCCACATCTACAGGCACTTTCCAGAAGGGCCCAAAAGTAGAGTAATTGTAACACCACTGGGAAAAAAATTCGTTTTTAGACTTTGAAGTTCTGGGCTGAGATGTGGCTCAGTTGTTAGAGAGCTTGGCTAGCATGCATGAAGCCCTGGGTACCATCCCTAGCACATGATAATCCCAGTATGGAGGCACACACCTTTAATCCCAGAGTTGGGGAGGAGAGGCCAGCCTCTACTCCTCAGCTGACCAGCAATGAAAAGCTCACCCACCACCACCTCTGGTCTTTCTTCTTCTCTCCTCTGTGTCCACTTCCTTCCCTCTCTGTTCTCCCTGTTTCCCTTGTCTGCTTTCCCCACTTCCTTCCCTCCCCCTTTCCTTGCTTCTGTGACTTTCTCTGGCTTTTTTCCCTTCCATCAAGGTCCCTGTAGTCCTGGGAAATGAGCAGTCTCATACACCCAGCTGGAAACCTCCCCTCATCCACCCCTTACTGAGTGCTGAGATCACTGCGTTCAGCCAGCACTTCTTTTTTTTTCTTTTATTGGTTATTTTATTTGTTTCATATGTTGTCCCCTTCCCGGTTTCCCCTCTACAAGCCCCTATCCCGCCCATCATCCCCCCCACATCTATGAGGGTGCTCCCCCCTCCATCCATCCACCCACCCACTCCCACCTCACCACCCTAGCATCCCCCTATGTATCAGGCCTCCACAGATCAAGGGCCTCACCTCACATTGTTGCCAGATAAGGCAATCCTCTCTACATCTGCAGCTGGAGCCATGGGTCCCTCCATGTGTCCTCTTTGGTTAGTGGTTTAGTCCCTGGGAGCTCTGGGGGGGGGGGGGGTCTGGTTGGTTGATTCTGTTGTTCTTCCTATGGGGTGGCAATCCCCTTCAGCTCCTTCAGTCCTTCCCCTAACTCTTCCCTTGGGGTTCCCATGTTCAGTTTGATGTTTGACTATGAGTATCCACCTCTGTATTGGTCAGGCTCTGGCAAAGCCTGGGAGGGGGGGCCACTCTACCAGGCTCCTGTCAGTAAACACTTCTTGGCATCAGCCATAGTGTCTGGGTTTGGTGACTGCAGATGGGATGGATCCCTAGGTGGGGCAGTCTCTGGATGGCCTTTCCTTCAGTCTCTGCTCCACTCAGAATCTGTATTTTCTTTAGACAGGAACAATTCTGGGTTAAATTTTTTGAGATAAGTGGGTGGCCCTATCCCTCAACCAGGGACTGTGCCTATCCACTGGATATGTTCTCTACAGGTTCTATCTCCCCTGTGTTGAATATTTGGTTAATGTCATTCCTGTTCGGTCCTGGGAGACTTTTGCTTCCCTGGCATCTTGTACTTTCTAGTGTCTACCCCTGGTTCCCCACCCCCACGGATACACATCTCCATTCAACTTCCTGACCCTCTGACCCTCACCCCTCCTCCCACACCTGATCCTGCCCCTCCCCCCACTTTTATCTTCTCTCTCCTCTTACCCTCCAAGATTCCTCCCTCCCTCTACTTCCTGTAAGTATTTTGTTCCCCTTCTAAACAGGAGTGAAGCATCCACACTTTGGTCTTCTTCTTCTTCTTGAGTTTCATATGGTCTGTGAGTTTTATTGTGGGTATTCCATTCAAGCTTTTGGGCTAATATCCATTTATCAGTGAGTACATACCATGTGTGTTCTTTTGTGACACCTCACTCAGGATGATATTTTCTAGTTCCATCCATTTACCTGCAAATTCCATGAAGTAATTGTTTTTAATATCTGCGTAGTACTCCATTGTGTAAATGTACCACATTTTCTGTATCCTCAGTTGAGGGATATCTGGGTTGTTTCCAACTTCTACTTATTATAAATAAGGCTGCTATAAACATAGTGGAACATTTGTCTTTGTTATATGTTGGAGCATCTTTGGGTATATGCCCAGAAGTGGTATAGCTGGGTCCTCAGGTAGAACTATTTCCAATTTTCTGAGGAACCACCAGACTGGTTTCCAGAATGGTTGTACCAGCTTGCAATCCCACCAGCAATGGAGTAGTATTCCTCTTTCTCCACATCTGCTGTCACCTAAGGTTTGATCTTAGCCATTCTGGCTGATTCGAGGTAGAATCTCAAGGTTGTTTTGATTTGCATTTCTCTGATGACTAAGATGTTGAACATTTCTTTAGGTGCTTCTTAGCCATTCGAGATTCCTTGATTGAGAATTCTCTATTTAGCTCTGTACCCTATGTTTTAATGGGGTTATTTAGTTCTCAGGAATCTAAGTTCTTGAACTCTTGGTATATATCAGATATTATTAGCCCTCTATTGGATGTAAAGTCGGTAAAGATCTTTTCCCAATTTGTAGGTGCTGTTTTGTTCTATTGGCAGTATCTTTTGCCTTACAGAAGCTTTTCAGTTTTATGAGATCCCATTTGCCAATAGTTGATCTTAAAGCATAAGCCACTGGTGTTCTGTTCAGGAAGTTTTCCCCTGTGCCCAAATATTTGGCGCTCTTCCCCACTTTCTTTTCTACTAGTTTCAGTGTATCTGGTTTTATATGTGTAGGTCCTTGATCCCTTGGAGTTGAACTTTGTACAAGGAGATAAGAATAGATCAATTTGCATTCTTCTACATGATAACTGCCAGTTGAGCCAGCACCATTAGTTGAATATGCTGTCTTTTTCCACTGGATAGTTTTGACTTCTTTTTCAAAGATCAGATGTCCATAGGTGTATGTGTTTATTTCTGGGTCTTCAATTCTATTCCATTGATCTACCTGTCTGTTTCTGTACCGATACCATGCTGTTTTTATCACAAATTCTCTGTAGTACAACTTGTGGACAGGGATGGTGCGTGCTGAGTAGTTTTCTCATGGAAGTAGAACTCCCATGAGAAGTTCTCTTATTATTGAGAATAGTTTTCCCTATCCTGGGTTTTTTTGTAATTTCGGAAGAATTGTTCTTTCTATCTCTGTGAAGAATTGAATTGGAATTTTTATGGGGATTTCATTGAATCTGTAGATTGCTTTTGGAAAGATGGTCATTTTCACTATATTAATCCTGCCAATCCATGAGCATGGGAGAGCTTTCCATCTTCTGAGATCTTCTTCAATTTCTTTCTTCAGAGACTTGAAGTTCTTGTTATACAGACCTTTCACTTGCTTGGTTAGAGTCACACCAAGATATTTTATATTATTTGTGGCTATTGTTGAAGGGTGTCATTTCCCTAATTTCTTTCTCAGCCCATTTATCCTTTGAGTAAAGGAAGGTTACTCATTTGTTTGAGTTAATTTCGAATCTTTGCTGAAGTTGTTTATCTGGTGGAATTTTGGGGGTCACTTAAATATACTATCATATCATCTGCAAATAGTGATATCTTGACTTCTTCCTTTCCAATTTGTATCCCTTTGACCTCCTTTTGGTGTCTAATTACTCTGGCTAGAACTTTGAATACTATATTGAAGAAATAGGGAGAGAGTGGACAGCCTTGTCTATTCCCTGATTTTAGTGGGATTGCTTCAAGTTTCTCTCCATTTAGTTTGATGGGGGCTACTGGTTTGCTATATTTTGTTTTTATTATGTTTAGATATGGCCCTTGAATTCCTGATTGTTCCAAGATTTTTAATATGAAGGGATGCTGAATTTTGTCAAATGCTTTTTCAGCATCTAATGACATGATTATGTGGGGTTATTTCTTTGAGTTTGTTTATGTAGTGAATTATGTTAATGGATTTCCGTATATTGAACTATCCCTGCATCCCTGGGGTGAAGCCTACTTGATTGTGGTGAATGATACTTTAGATATGTTCTTGGATTCTGTTTGCGAGAATTGTTTGAATATTCTTACATTGATATTCATAGGGGAAATTGGTCTGAAGCTCTCTCTGTCGGGTCTTTGTGTGGTTTAGGTATCAGCATAACAGTGGCTTCATAGAATGAATTAGGTAGTGTTCCTTCTGTTTCTATTTTCTGGAATAGTTTGAAAGGTATTGATATTAAGTCTTTTTT
The DNA here is from genome assembly GCF_978045245.1 of Mus caroli. Classification (NCBI taxonomy): domain Eukaryota; kingdom Metazoa; phylum Chordata; class Mammalia; order Rodentia; family Muridae; genus Mus; species Mus caroli. The sequence goes on from NW_028227259.1 coordinate 21,458,043, forward strand.
GAAGGTCTGATAGAATTCAGCACTAAAACCATCTGGTCCTGAGTTTATTTGTTTGTTTGTTTGTTTGGGGGGTGTTTTGTTTGTTTTGGTTTAGTTTTTAGTGTTTTTATGGTTTTTGTGGGGGGTTTTTTGGATTGGGAGACTTTTAGTGACTGCTTTTATTTTTTTAGGGGTTATGGGACTGTTTAGATGGTTTATCTGATCCTGATTTGACTTTGGTACCTGGTATCTGTCTAGAAAATAATCCATTTCATCTAGATTTTCCAGTTTTGTTGAGTATAGGCATTTGTAGTAGGATCTGATAATTTTTTGAATGTCTTCAGTTCCTGTTATTATGTCTCACTTTTCATTTCGGATTTTGTTAATTTGGATACTGTCTCTGTGTCCTCTGGTCAGTCTGGCTAAGGGTTTATCTATCTTATTGATTTTCTTAAAGAACCAGCTCCTGGTTTTATTGATTCTTTGTACAGTTCTCTTTGTTTCTACTTGGTTGATTTCAGCCCTGAGATTGATTATTTCCTGCCATCTACTCCTCTTGGGTGTGTTTGCTTCTTTTTGTTCTAGAGCTTTCAGGTGTGCTGTTAAGCTGCTAGTGTAAGCTCTCTCCAGTTTCTCTTTGGAGGCACTCAGAGCTATGAGTTTTCCTCTTAGCACTGCTTTCATTGCATCCTTTAAGTTTGGGTATGTTGTGCCTTCATTTTCATTAAATTCTAAAAAGACTTTAATTTCTTTCTTAATTTCTTCCCTGACCAAGTTATAATGGAGTAGAGAATTGTTCAGCTTCCATGTATATGTGGGCTTTCTTTTGTTTTTGTTGCTATTGAAGACCAGCCTCAGTCTGTGGTGATCTGATAAGATACATGGGATTATTTCAATCTTCTTGTATTGGTTGGGGCTTGTTTTGTGTCCAATTACATGGTCAATTTTGGATAAGGTCGCATGATGTACTGAGAAGAAGGTATATTCTTTTGTTTTAGGGTAAAATGGTGTGTGTGTGTGTGTGTTAAATCCATTTGGCTTCATAAGTTCTGTTAGTTTTGCTGTGTCTCTGTTTATTTTCTGTTTCCATGATCTGTCCACTGGTGATAGTAGGGTGTTGAAGTCTCCCACTATTATTGTGTGAGGCTCAATGTGTGCTTTGAGGTTTAGTAATGTTTCTTTTTCAAATGTGGGTGACCTTCCATTTGGGGCATAGATGTTCAGAATTGAGAGGTCATCTTGGTAGATTAGTGTCCTTCCATATTTTTTTGATAACTTTCAGATGATAGTCAGTTTTTTTCTATATCAGAATGGCTACTCCAGATTGTTTCTTGAGACCATTTGCTTGGAAAGGTTTTTTTTGTTGTTGTTGTTGTTGTTGTTGTTTTTTCCCAGCCTTTTACTCTGAGGGAGTATTTGTTTTTGTTGCTGAGATGTGTTACCTGTATGCAGCAAAATGCTGGGTCCTGTTTACATATCCAGCCTGTTAGTGGGAAATTGAACCCACTGAGGTTAAGAAAGATTAAGGACCAATGACTGTTGCTTCCTGTTATTTTGTTGTTGTTGTTAGAGGTGGAATTATGTTTGTGTGGCTATCTTCTTTTGGGGTTGTCTTAAAAAGTTTAATTTCTTGCTTTTTCTTGGGAATAATTTCCCTCCTTGTGGTGGAGTTTTCCATCTGTTATCCTTTGTAGGGCTGAATTTATGGAGAGATGGTGTTTAAATTGGGGGTTGTCATGAAATATCTTGGTTTCTCTATCTAGGGTAATTGATAGTTTTGCTGGGTATAGTAGCCTGGGATGGCATTTGTGTTCTCTTCGGGTCTGTATGATATCTGCCCAAGATCTCCTGGCCTTTAGGGTGTCTGTTGAGAAATCTAGTGTAACTCTGATAGGTCTGCTTTTATGTTAGTTGACCTTTTTCCCTTACCAATTTTAGTATTCCATGTTTTTTCAGTGCATTTTGGTATTTTGATTATTATGTGACAAGAGGAATTTCTTTTCTGGTCCCATCTATTTGGCATTCTGTAGGCTTCTTGTTTGTTTATGGTCATCTCTTTCTTTAGGTTAGGGAAGTTTTCTTTTATAATTTGTTAAAGATATTTATTGGCCCTTTGAGTTGGTAATTTTCATTCTCTTCTATACCTATTTTTCTAAGGTTTGATCTTTCATTGTGTCCCGGATTTCCTGGATGTTTTTGGGTTAGGAGCTTTTTTATTTTTTATTTTTTGACTGTTGTGTTGATGTTTTCTATTGTATCTTCTAAATCAGAGATTCTGTCTTCTATCTCTTGTATTTTGTTGGTGATGCTTGCATCTATGACTCCTGATCTCTTTCCTACATTTTCCATGCCCAGGGTTGTCTCCTTTTGAGATTTCTTTATTGTTTCTATTTCCATCTAAACCATCCTGGATGGTTTTGCCCACTTCCTTCACATATTTGGTTTTGTTTTCCTGTATTTCTTTAAGGCATTTATGTGTTTCCTCTTTAGGGTCTTCAATCTGCTTACCTGTGTTCTCCTGTATTTCTTTAAGGGAGTTATTTATGACCTTCTTAAAGTCCTCTATCATCATCAGGAGATGGGATTTAGATCCAAATCTTGTTTTTCAGGTGTGTTGGGATAACCAGGGCTTGCTGTGGTGGGAGAACTGGGTTCTGATGATGCCAAATAGCATTGTTTTCTGTTGCTTATGTTCTTTTTTTTAATTAGATATTTTCTTTATATACATTTCAAATGCTATCCCGAAAGTTCCCTATACCCTCCCTCCGCCCTGCTCCCCAACCCACCCACTCCTGCTTCTTGGCCCTGGCATTCCCCTGTATTGGGGCATATAAAGTTTACAATACCAAGGGGCCTCTCTTCCCAGTGATGGCCAACTAGGCCATCTTCTGCTACATATGCAGCTAGAGATATGAGCTCTGGGGGTACTGGTTAGTTCATATTGTTGTTCCACCTATAGGGTTGCAGACCCCTTCCGCTCCTTGGGTGCTTTCTCTAGCTTCTCCATTGGGGGGAGGGGCTGTGTTCCATCTTATAGATAACTGTGAGCATCCACTTCTGTATTTGCCAGGCACTGGCATAGCCTCATACGAGACAACTATATCAGGGTCCCTTCAGCAAAATCTTTCTGGCATTGTGCAATAGTGTCTGGGTTTGGTGGCTGATTATGGGATGGATCCCCGGGTGGGGTAGCCTCTGGATAGACCATCCTTTTGTCTTATATTCCTTATGTTCTTGTGCTTGCCTCTGGCCATCTGGTTATCTCCTGTGTTAGCTGTCCTTGCTGCCTCTGACTGGAGCCTATCCCTCCTGTGATCCTGTGATCCTGGATGTGTCAGAATTCCTAGGGGACAAGCTGCCTCTGGGTGTGTGTGGAGTGAGTGAAGATCCAGAGCCCAGCGTCTGCTCCTGGGCTCTGGTGTAAACTGGAAGGAACATGTACCTCTGGCTGGGCAGAGGTGCCTGCATCCCCTGGGTCTCAGGGGTCAGGGGCAGGTCCCAGTTAGGCCAGGTACTGGGGGTGGGGGAAGAGAATTGGGATCTCACCTATGATCTGTAGGAAGCCCTGGAGGACAGGCTGCCTCTAGGTGTGGGTGGGTTTGGGAGGGCAGAGCACAAGTTCTGCTCCCTGGGTCAGGTGGTCTTTCTTTTCTTTTTCTTTCTTTCTTTCTTTCTTTCTTTCTTTCTTTCTTTCTTTCTTTCTTTTTTTTTTTTTTTTTTTGTGGGGTGGGGAGCGGTGATAAACTCTTTTTGATTGGATATTTTCTTTATCTTATCCGCCCTTCCCCCTGCCTCTATGAGGGTGTTCCCCCACCCACCTACTCCTGTCCTCCCACCCTGGCATTCCCCTCTACTGGGACATCGAACACCCTCAGGCCCAAAGTCCTCTCCTCCTACTGGTGACCAAAAAGGCCATCTTCTGTCACACATGTGGCCAGCATCATTCGTTGCTCCATGTGTATTCTTTGGTTGTTGGTCCAGTCTCCGGGAGCTCTGGGGGGGTCTGACCTGTTGACACTGTTGCTCCCTCCCATGGGGCTACAAACCCCGATAGCTCCTTCAGTCCCTTCTCCAACTCCTCCATCAGGGGCCCCCAAGTTCAGTCCAAGTTGGCTTCAAACTTCTGCCTCTGTATGTCAGGATCTGGCAGAGCCTCTTAGGAGACAGCCATATCAGGCTTCCATCAGCAAGCACTTCCCTGCATCCACAATAATGTCCAGGTTTGGTCAGCCAGAACTTTTTTGTTTGTTTGCTTGCTTGCTTTTTTGTTTTTTGAGACAGGGTATCTCTGTATAGCCCTGGCTGTCCTGGAACTCACTCTGTAGACCAGGCTGGCCTCAAACTCAGAAATCCACCTGCCTCTGCCTCCCCAAGGGCTGGGATTAAAGGCATGAGCCACCACTGCCTGGCCAGCCAGAACTTCTTAATTAACTATAAACAAGAAATTAAAAGACAGAAATAAAGAAAAGGGGAACAAGAAAGGAAAAAAAGGGTCCAGAGAAGCTACAAATGTAGGGTGAGGAATAGTCATTGTGAAATTTTTGTCTTAATTTGTATCCAGAAAAGCACAGAAACTTCTACACACATGCACACAAGCACACACACACACACACACACACTCATACACACCTGAAAAGTCAGTCAGCTCTATTCGGAAAATGATGAGTCAGCAAGAAAGGAAGGCAGAGAGGGAGGGAGGAAGGAAGGGAGAGAATAAGGGAGGGAGAGGGAACAGAAGAAGAGTCCCATGATGATAAAAGCAAGGCTTCCTCCCATTCTTGCTCTTCTTCCCACTCCCCTCCTGCTACAGAGCAGGTTCCTGCCTACTCTCTCACATCAGACCCTACCTGGTTTTCCTTCTCTGCACTTGCATAGGAGCCATTACCACCCATTGTCCCAGGCAAGAGTCTTGCAGATATGGGAAGAGTCACAATTTAATACACCTATCCTGCAGCACCTCAGGACAGGGCTAACAGCAAAGTGGCCACTGTTATCTGGTGCTGGCAGGACCACAGTGTGTCTAATGGACTGTGCGCAGGATGCCACTGCTCAATGAGAAGCAAGCCCATTGCTCACCTCTGACCCAAGTACCCAGTATGCCTTTGGGGAACCCATCTGCTGTGAGTTAAAGATACCCCCAGTAGGGAAGACACTTCCTATCTGGGGCCTTCCAAAACAGGAACCAATGTGTTAGGCCAATGGCTAACAAGAAGGTGAGTCTGAGAAGCCAAAAGTCCTGAGCAACAGCCTGTGTGGGTCTTCTCTATCCTAAGCTATGTAGAGCATTCCTGACCATCTCATTTAAACCTCTCTGTACCTTGGAGGAACTCATTCTTTCTCCTCCAGACCTGACTGAGTCTGGTTTTTGTTTTTCCTTAGCTCATTCAAGACACCCCACAAGGACAAAATATAGATTGTACCACTTAGACTTAAGCAACTACACAAATGAGTTAAATGCACTTGCATTGAAGCAGGTGTCTGCCATGTAATGATGAGTGGCAGAATGAGTCTAGGAATTTCTTATTTTTATTTACTTTAAATGACATTATATAGAAAACTTAAGAATCTTCAACAAAATGAAAGGCCACACAAAAAGGGAGGGAAGGATTTTTATAGTTTAGGAGTTCTGTAGCACTTTTTTCCTGCTTTCTGAGGTTGCCATTTGGCACTGTGTCAGCAAATTTTGTAGCTGGCACATGGTTACTGCCTGTGCCCACTGTCTTCTGAACTGGGAATGACTGCATGTGTCTCACCACAGTGCTGGAGATGAGATTGGAACCCTGGATAGGAATGGCTCCAGTGTCCATATCTATCTTTCTTGCCTTGACTTGTTGAGATTTTTCTTTTGGTTTTGAGGGGGCTTATTTTGTTGTTTTATTTTAAACAAAGCCTTACTCAGTTTCTCTGACTGGTCTCAAACTCATTGTAAAACTGGGGATATCAGCCAACTTAAAATCCTCCTGTCTCAGCCTTCTGAGTGCTGGGACTGCAGGAGGGTGCAACCACACTTAGATTATAAGTCATTTCTGTCTTACCTATTCAACCTCAGGGAAAAAGAAAAAAGAAAAAGAAGAAAACTAGAAATGACAGATCAAAGAGATACAAGCACTTAGGAAAACCATATGGGACAAGAAATAATTCCCTTTATCACTCTGAACTCTTAGCTAAGCTATACCTGCAAAGAAAGGGAAAAATTAAAAAACGAAACATACGCAAGTTTATTAATGTTTACACCAGTGTACTTGGGGCACTACCAAGAGACCTAGAAAATCTTAACAAGGTGGTAAGATGATAAGCTCAGTCTTACCATCTTAACCGGGAAGGCAGTGAGCCCTTAGTAAAGAAGCAACAATGGCTTCTATACAGGTGCTAGTGCTGCCTAGAGTTTAGCTGTGTCCTTCTCTTCCTGTGGCAGAGAGGAGACTCCTTTCTTCCACATAAATGGAGCTTGCCAGAAGGTAGTATCTAGGATACTACCTAGGATGTCTCAAAATAATGAGCTCAAAACATCTCTTATGCCAAGGAGGTATATTTGGAATTGTATATTCAAGTCTTCTAGAACACCCACCTCTTTCTTAGGGTAGCCAACCCACCTCCTATATTCAGAGAGCAGAAGATATATCCCCTCCCATAGTGGAATCAGTTTATCTATTATGAAAAAAATCTCTTTCTATAACATAGTTTTGGAATTTTTGTTGTTGTTTTGGTTTGGTTTGGGTGTATTTTGTTTTAGTTTTGGGGGATGGGCTTTTGGGCTTTTGTTCAATTGGTTGGGTTTTTTGTTTTGTTTTGCTTTGCTTTGCTGTGTTTTGTTTTGTTTTTTGTTTTTTGTTTTTTGTTGTTGTTGTTGTTGTTTTGTTTTTTGAGACAAGGTTTCTCTCTCCACAGTCCAAGCTGTCCTGGAACTCACTAATAACACAGATTCTTTTACTTCATACAAACCGTAGGTTTCCAGTATATTACAAATAATTTGGGTCATTCATTACCTGAAATCTGGCACCTTAGAAGGCAATTAATGTGCCTAGATACTCATAGCTTGAAGGAGGAAGAAAGAGTAAAGCAGAATTAAGTGCAGAGAATGTCATTCCCATTAAATACTTAGCAAACAGCATCTGCTCAGTAAAACTGTGCAGCACTTACATCCTAAATGAGAGTTTGGAAGGAGAAAATAACGTGACTTAGCCCTTCTTTTCAGGTCAAGAGAATTTTATTTAAAGTGAGACTCACTGTGGTTTATAAATCCCTCTTAATTATTCTCCATTGATTAATAAGGCATCCACCCAAACACACCTTTCTCTGCAGGCTCCTAAGCCTCAGTAAGCTCTTTAGACAAGCGTGGAAGGCTTAATGTATTTCCTACGAAACTGTACCATTCTCCTCGATCAGCTTAGCCCAGTTTTGCAAACTGGAAAAAAAAATCATTCCTGGCATCAATGTTCTGATTAATAATTGAATCCTAAGACCCTTCCAAGACAACATTTGCAAGGACAGCTTAGTGGGGAGAAAGAGTTGCGCCATGCATCACCATGTCAGGATGGAGCATGCTGATGATGTCAGCTGGAGGTCCAGACTCTGGGGGACTTTACACCCTTTAAAACTCTGTCCTAAAAATGCACGGCACTGGCTCCCCTGCAGACTGATGGCCTCCACCTGTTTTCTGGTGATGCACGATCAAGATGCACTCTTCTTGTACTTGCTGTGTGGCTGCAGGTCACATTCTTAATGCTTCATATTAAGCTCTCTCAGGTTTTGAATTATTTATGATAGTGTTATGGACTATTTCTTTCTTTAATCTTGAAGCAGAAAATAATGCTGTTGTCCTGAAATGTCACACTGAGAAACAAGAGAAGCCCCAGATTTACCCATCCAAAAGAGTATTCCTTCTGGATGGTTTTCAAACAAACGTATATCTAAGTTATTTGAGATCTTTACAGAGTCCTCTAAGTTTCCACATCCTGTCTCATACAAGACTATGTAGATAGTTGTAATCCTATCATCCTTCTTCTATACAAGGCAAAACCAAAAGGAAGAAAAGATTTGAGAAGATAAAAAAAAAGATATTGAGGCTGGAGAGATGGCTTGGGGTTTCAGAGAACTGACTGTTTTTGCAGAGGATCCAGGTTCATATGGCAACTCATAACTGTTCCAGGAGAGCCAATGCCCTCTTATGAACCCTGTGAGCACCAGGCATGCACATGGTACACAGACATATATTCAGGCAAACGCTCACATATAAAATAAAATAAATTTTTTTAAAGACAAAAGAATGGGTTCTGGTTAATAATTGAATCTTAAGACCCTTTCAAGACAACATTTGCAAGGACAGCTTGCAAGGAGAGTCCCAGCTCTCATATTATTTTGGATTTTCTGTGTGCTAGGAATTCTGCCTACTCTCAGAATAACATATGAAGGAGCTAGAGACTCACTGTTCCCATCTCATAGAGGCCCAAAGTTTACATTATGACAGCTCAGTTTCAATTAATAAGCATTAATGGTCGGGCATTTCTAGTAGTCTGCTTCCAGCACAGACTCAGTGCACTCCACTCCGGCCTTCACTGTGTGCTCTCATGTGGCTTCCTGATTTCTATTCAATGGCAATTAAGACAAATCTACCTTAAATCCATGCAGTGGACACTATGAGTCAAGCCTTGTGAGGCTCTGGGGATGCAAGATGAAGAAACATTTCTCAAGAAGTTCCAGGTACAAAGCTGCTCAGGCCCATAGTGTGTGTCCTGGCGTAGACCTCAGGACTCCAACCTCCTCGCTTACCCTGAGACCATTTAGATGCTGGCATGCCCTCCTAAAATACTCCCAGAAACATTTTTTGCCAATCCTACTGCAATTCCGCCAGTTTCGTCTCACTCAAGCCAAATCTCTCCTGGGTCAGTGACTTTCAGAACTGAGTCCCCTTTGTCATGAAATGGGGATGAAAATGGCTTCTTACGCACCTTTCATTGTAGTAAGACTCCACCTTTTTCCTCTTTTCTGGATGTTAGAAAACTTTAGCAAGCTCCCCAAACTGGTACCCTTCATGTAATCCCCAGTAAACAAGGAGGGAACTATGCATAAGAGCAGCAGGTTAGAAAGAACTCACCTTGTGAGTTCAAGGTCATCCTCAGCAACCCAGTGAGTTTGAAGTGATCCTAGACTCAAAAGATCCTAGGACCCTTTGTCTTACATACTCCCAATCAGCCCCTCCCAAAATGTATAGAAAGCTGTGGGGGAAGAGCACCCAAGAACTTTAGGGCAGCAAAACTACTTAGTATACATAACAGTGGGGACATGTCACATGTGGGGACATGTCACTGAGATAGTTCAAGCCCAGAGTATATGCTGCTGAAAGTGAACCCTGATATAACCTACAGGTTTGTCACTTGTCACAAATTTGCTAGTTAGCAGATACTGACAGCCAGGGGAAGTATACATGTATGAAGCCAGGGAGTTATGCAATCTTTCCCTCCCTTCTGCTTAGTTTAGCTGTGCACCTGAAACTGCTTTAAACGAACATTTATGGTACAGTGATGTAATGGGCACCCAACATGTGACTTGAGGAAAAAAAGCATTACCAATATCCTCTCGCTGGGCTAGTGTTTAATTTTGTTCCTAATCCCCCACAACCACCCAAACACATAGAGACATGCACACATGTATGCACACACAATGGCCTTTTCTTCCAGGCTTTCTTTGCATCCTCATTAGCCCTCCATGAAGCCATCTTTTCTCCCAGTTACTATGGCCCTGGGCTCTGCTCATTCTATCACACATTTGATGCCTGCCTTCTTTGCTGCCTTCTCTAGCTCCTTTCTTTTTCTGACCTTTGACCCCTGCATTTCTATTTTCTCTCTTCAGTATACTATCCATTTCCACTGCTTTGCCTCTCACTGGCTCTCAGACCTTGGATCTCCCAGATCTGAATTGTCAGTCAAGTTTTACCCACACTCTATTTAACTTCCATCACATCATAGACAGTCTAAAGCTATCCTAATAGCACCTCAAACTGGCACACCTCAGACCTCTCCTGTTTGCCATTCTCAGTAGTAACTCAGGTGGAGATAGGAGCTTACCAAATTCAGAAGGGCAGGGCTGTGTGGAGGACTGTTGGATAGCTACATAACTGAATATAAATTTTAAAACTTGACAGGATGAGTCTAATAGGATAAAATTTTACAAAAAAATCAATGTAAGAACCTGACCATGGCTCCGACTTCCCAAACAAGTGCTTAGAGGGGTCATGTGTCATGAGTTGCACAGAAAAAAGCCACAAACGGTAGAATTAAATGCCAAGGTCATTGTCACAACACAAGAAAAAGCAAATCAGGGCTGGAGAGATAACTCAAACAATAATGACATTCGCCACCAAGCCCAGGGATCTGAGTGTGGATCCTCGGACCCAGACAGTAGAAGAAGAGAACCAAATATCAAGAATTTTCCTCTGACCTCCACATACATACAATCACAATGGCAGATACACACACACACACACACACACACACACACACACTAAAGGAAAGAAGAAGGGAAGAGAGAGAGTAGTCTTTAATTTTTCTCAGCCCTAATTTTGTTTTGTTTTGTTTTTCGAGACAGGGTTTCTCTCTATAGCCCTGACTGTCCTGGAATTCCCTTTGTAGACCAGGCTGGCCTCGAACTCAGAAATCTGCCTGCCCCTACCTCCCGAGTGCTGGGATTAAAGGCTTGCGCCACCACGCCCGGCTTACCCTAATTTTTTTTAAGATTTATTTATTTCATGTATATGAGTACGCTGTTGCTGTCTTCAGACACACCAGAAGAGGGCATCGGACCCACCATGTGCTTGCTGGGAACTGACCTCAGGGCCTCTGACAGAGCAGTCAGTGCTCTTAACCACTGAGCCATCTCTCCAGGCCCTCAGTCCTAATTTTAGTAACAGTTCTTAAATGCTTGAATCTCTCTTCTAGCCCACCACCTACCAGAGATAGTAGAAAAGAAAGGTTATTAGGGTACGGGGAAAGTAGACCTGTTTAGAAATTGTTCTTTGGAGCAAATCCTATTTGTATTATCAAGAAATCAGCAGTTCAGTTCACAGGTCAGCAGAGGCCGCTCGATCCACTCACAAATCCTTCACGAATTTCAGCAGTCCAGTTCAGTAGCGTCAGGATAGCAAACAGGAATCGGCAGCAGTGGCAGGACCTAGCAGGAACAGCCAGGCCTCAGCTAAATCAGCACAAGTCAGGAGGAACAATTAGGACCAACAAGGATGCCAGGAGAAGTTCTTCTCTGTGCCTCTCTCAAGGAAACAGAGATCATCAAAGACACAATACAAACAAGCATTGCAAAGCTAGTAGCTATACAAGAAACCAAGTCTCCATCACTGTCTGTTGAGTCCTATATATACTCACTCCAAACATCTCCATGAGTCTTGCCTTATCACATGAGTTTGTCTTAGCAAAACTCCACTTGAGTATGTATCAGCTGACTTCACTCTGCCAATCAGCCTGAGTCCTCAGAAACAGCAAGAAGCTGAAGGAACCTCAAGAGAAGTTTTTTGGTGTGTTTCTCTCTGTGGAGTCATGACAAATGGAGCTCAGTCATGCAATGTAGGCATACCGATACACACCTGTCATTACCAAAGAATCCTTCATCACAAGTCCTTTCATGTGCTTGCTTTAGCAAAACATCCTTTCACCAATGTCTGCTTCAGGAAAACACTTCTTCACGTTTGCCCCAGCAAAACACAACTGACTTTCCAAAGAAACCAGAAGTTTCCAAAGAGAGAGAGAGAGAGAGAGAGAGAGAGAGAGAGAGAGAGAGAGAGATTCCAGGCTGTGAAGGGTGAAATATCTACAGCAAGGAAGCAAATGTCCTTAACTGACAGCATGTGACTCAGGATGGTGGCTTCTGACTTCAATTCTAGACACCATATTCAAAGAAAGACTTGACAAGTAGAACCATGGTAGTAACCAAAACAGGTCTCCTGGCTGTGTCCCAGGGGAGGGGTGAGTTACCAGTTCAGTGGATGTGAAAATAGAAACTTCAGTTCTTCTTCTCAGATCTGCCATTGACGTCCATACCCATGATAGGAAGTCATCATGAACACATCAATAATGAAAAATTTAAAGAAATGTTCATGCCACAGATAAAAACTTAAGAAAATGTTTAATACTAAACAACTTAGAAATACAGGAGAAAACACTGGCAGAAAAATATGAAAAAATATATACCTAAAGACTACAAGGGTCTAGCTCGCCCTAGTCTGAGTGGCCATTAACACAAAAACAAAGGAGAGTAAATGGGTTTGGAGATGTAAAGGGCAATGGAGGAAAAAGAGCTATAATTAATACAGCCATAGACATCGGGAGACAGAGTGCCCACAAATGGAAAGTAGAATTACCATACGCTCTACCTATCCTACTCCTAAACATGTACCAAGGAAACCACAGTCAGCATACAGCAGGAAAACCTGACTACCCATGTCTATTCTAACACTATTCACAACAGGCAAGTTATGAAATCAGACAGGTATTGTCAACAGGTAAACAAAGTGTGTGTGTGTGTGTGTGTGTGTGTGTGTGTGTGTCTGTGTCTGTGTGTGTCTGTGTGTGTGTGTGTGTGTCTGTGTGTTATTCAGACATAAAGATCAAAATTATGTTATTAGGAAAACTGGACGAAACAAGAAATTATCCTGTTAAGTGAAATAAGCCAGACTCAGAAAGATAAATATCTCATGTTAGGAAATGTTATTCTGGGAAAAAATTCATGTCCTTAACTATGTCAATTCTAAATTATTTTAAGTTTATCAATTCTAAATTATGAATCTGAAAAGACAACTATATCCTAACAAAAAGATACATACACACACACACATATATATATGTATATATATATTATATATATATACATATATGGAGAGAGAGAGAGATGTCTAGAATATTGCAAAAAGCCCTATTTATTTTAAAAACAAATTTGTTTTTTAAAGTGGATCTTCATACAAATTTATGGGTTACACTGTGAAAATTCAATACATAGATAAAGAGAGATAATCAGATTAGGGTTCTTAACATTTCCATCTGCTTAATATTTTCTAAATTTTCTTAAGTCATAACTGTATGGACTTCTAAGGTACAATGTTTTCAGTATGTGTGTAGAATACTTAAAGTTCAGGGTGGTCAGCGCTACCATCTCAGGATTACTTTGTGTTTGGAGTCCTTAAGTTTGTGTCTTCTAACTGTTCACAATGCATACACCACCACCATAGTATGAAATGGTGAGATCTACCCTTTATTTGTGTCTTGGTACCTGCTATCTATTCTTAAAAGAGCCTCCGCCTACAAGTGCAGTTGCCAGCAATCACAAATAACAGCATAGTTAGAACCTCTGTGTTTGTCTTAATGCCACTTATCAAAGAGTGACCAAAATACAAGTGATGTGTTGGGGAATCTGGTTTCTTCACCTGGGAGCTAGCTCAGGACAGCTTAGGATCAAGGTGGCAGGATGCACAGAGGCCGGTGTTACTGAGCACCTACTACGTGCTCATGCTACCGTGATTGTATATTTAGTTCTCACTGACCAGAGCACAGTTGGGTCTGCTGTCATTATAGTAGTGGGAAAGACAGGCTAAGTAATGTCACCTGACTAGCACAGTTTCACACAAGGTCACCTGCTGAGCCAGGATTAGAAGCCGATTTTGCCTTCTTTCTGTCATGTTCCTCGATCCACATCTGTCTCTGGGAAAGTCAGGCACTGGACATCATGACACTGGGATGGGTCATTCCCAGCAGGCAAAGATAAGCAGCCATGATGAGGTCTCTCATTTGCTAAGCAGGCCTGATCATGATGCAGACAGGCATATCTCCCCGGAAAAGAAGATTTAACCCATTTCAACATCATTTTGTCATGCACTGCTACTCTTTAGCACAATCTCATTTCCATCCCTCCAGACTTTTATCTTTTCTTTTCTTTCCTGTATCCAACATCATTCCTCAGTCCCAACCCACACACACAAGGCTGCAGGTAGCTCAGCATTCCCTCAGTACAAGTCACCCACAACGTACCAAAGAGAGATAGACAAGAGGATCAACCGTGAAGGACAGACAGGCTCCAGGGCACAGAGCATCAGCCAAGCAGGGTACACAGGTCAGGGAGTAGATTCTCCATCCAGGAACACCTGCCTCACTCACTCTTACCCCAACAGAGTCTTCCATAAAAGTCTGATTGGAGTTCTTAGGAGGTGCTTATGTTCAGTCAAGAAACGTGGTGTGTGGCGCTTAGGATCATGACTCTGAGACCACCAGCTGTCAGGTGCATAGCCTGAAGCAGGTTACATAACCTTTCTATCCTTCCATATCTGTAATGTGGAGGCAGTAATAGCACATACCTGCTGCAGTAGGTGACTAATGCCACTCTAATCAGTCACCCCAGTAAGGTCCTCACTACCCAGCCAGATGTTTTGGGTTCCCAAATGACACAGAGCAGGGTGGGGTGGGAGAGAGAGCCTCCTATTTTAATATGCCTTAAACAGCTCTATGGCTGAGTCATTCCCAAACTTACATATGGCTAATTCCTCCCCTCTTATACTCCTGAGTTATTACTTACTAAAATTTATATTCCATCTTTGCTGCCCTAGCAAATCAAGGGGCTCTTACATGATTGGTATTCTCTCTCTTCTGCAGCTCTCAAGCCTGGACCTTATTCCTTTTCTGGTGTTTCCCATCCCTCTTCCTCTGTCTGTCCCCTTGCCTACAAATCCTAAAGTCCCACTTCTGTTTCCCTGCCTAGCCATTGGCCGGCAACTTTATTTACCAATCAGAAACAACTGGGGGCAGGGACCCTCAACGTCTTATATGCAGATTCTCATGCAGTTTGGGCAATCCAAATAACATAATGCAAGCATTAGACCAAATCTACAACACCTACCTCTTGGATGCTGTGGGTATGTTCGTAAAATGCCTAAAGCAATGGATCTCAACCTTCCTAACTGTGGGATCCTTCTAATACAGTTCCTCATTTTGTGGTGACCCCCAACCATAAAATTATTTTCATTGCTATTTCATAATTGTAATTTTGCTACTGTTATGAACTGTAGTGTAAGTATCTGATATATACTTGATATGCAACTCTTGTGAAAGGGGTCAAGACCTTCAGGTTAGGAACCACCAGCTTAGAACCTGACCCAGCACAACTTTGACCCTATAAAAATAGCAGCTGGCTGTCCTTCTTCCCTCAGCTAACAAGCATGTCTGGAGTCCCCTCTGTACTAAAGGCTCCCACAAAGAGAAGCACGTGCCTATAGTCTCACCACCCAGGAGACTGAGACTGGAGGACTGCAAGTTTGAGGCAAGCCTGAGCTACATAACAGAGTTCTATAAAATAAAACTGGGGTTTGGAGAGACATGGCTCATCGGTTAAGAGCAGTGGCTGCTCTTGCAGAGGACAAATTCAATTCCCAGGACCCACATGGCAGCTCACAGTCATCTATATATAAAACGCTACATCTGGGGAACTCAGTGCCCTCTGCTGGCCTCCATGGGCACTGCATGCATGTGTACAAAGACATACATGCAGAGAAAACAATACACATAAACAAATAAATATATTTTTAAACAAAGAAAGGAGAGAGGGAATGAGAGAGGGGTTGAGGAGAGATTGGAAAACTAAGTTCTTTTTACAAGACATCACTGACTGCCAAAGAAGCAACATGTTCTAGTGACTAACATGAAATTTGGTAGCAGAGTTCAAGTCCAAGTCCCAGCTCCACCACTGACCAACCTGATAACTACCCATGTTTTCCAGCTTTCCAGCTTCTCTCATGGGTGTAGCAGTGATATCTACCCACAGGGCAAGGATTCCAGATGTTCACAATGTATGAGGGCCTTTAGTTCAGAGCCTGCTTCTTGCATGGTAAGGGCAAAATCAATAGCATTTCCTAATATCATAGTGTAAGGGTCCATGATGCGTCAAAGAATGACACCCTGGACTCAGATAATATGCAAACTCAAAGAGTGTTTTATTCTGCAAAAGTCTAGCATGCCAGGGTCTCCCATTACCAAGGCAGAGAGACAACCAAGTGAACTTGCAGACATGATTTAAAGCACATTAGGGGGTTCTGGGGTATGAATGTGATCTTTATCTTGCTCCATCTCCAGGGCTTTGGGGCTAGAGACTGAGGTCTGGAAACTGTCGTTGAGGACGTAGCTGAGGAAGTCTGGAGACTTGCTGACCTGCCTCAGGCCAGGTAGCAGAGCAGCTTCTGATGGCAGGGCAGTTTCTGACTAGCTGCCCGAAGCCTGGGGTTTTTTCTAGTAACTGACTTGCCTGGGCTTGCCTGGACTTGCCCAGTTCTTAGGCCTAGTATCCTAAACTGCCAATTTGAAGCCTGTCATGGAGTCAACCTAGCCTCCTCAAAGGGCATTGTCTAAAGTCTAAGACACTGGGAGCTTCCAGCAGGTGGGAAAGCCCTTGGAAAACTCTTCCACCACAAAAGTTAAAAAAGAGACCTATGGAAATAGAACTTTACCAAAGAATGCCAGCCCAGCTCACGTCCAGGAGAAAGTCATGGTTTCCTGCTAATTGTACAGTCTTCCTCTGTGGCATGGGGTGGGAATGGGAGCAATCCAAAGCCGCTCCAAACAAACAGGAAGGCGCTAGGCTCTGAGAAGACTCCACCATCCAAAAGCCTCCAGGAAGATGGATATGCAGTGTGTCCCAAAACCTTCCAAAGCGAAGGAGCACGTCTCTCTGTGTAACTAACCTCTTACCTTACATAAGGAAGGGCAGGCATTGCACCAGGCAGCCACAGAAAGACACACATCCAGGCAGGGCGGAAGTAAATAAGTGTTTGAACAGGGTCACCTGAATCAGCCTGTTTCGCTTTACCCTGTAAAATATGCTAAAGAGAGTTTTAATCCTTGCCTAGTCAATTCAGACTGAAGCCCTGGGCAGTCTAAGCCTTTCAAACCATTGCAAAGGTATGTATGGAAATGAGACTCTCCAGCATGCTTGACATTCAGCTCAGTTTCATGGAAGAGACATTTGTCAGGTAAACAAACTGTTAGTAAAAGAAAAAAAATTACAGCAGATGATCCCACTAAAGGAAATCAGGATACCAATCTTTAAGCTCAGACTTTTAACAATATGTATGTGTGATCCTATGCATCCACATTTGCGTGTTCATTCAGCCTACATCTCCAATGAAATTCTATGTGCAAACAAACTGCTTCTGTTGGACGGGAGGTGAAACCCCAGCAAGATCTTTCATCAGATCCATTTAACAGGCAATTTTGTTTGACTTCAGAGTGTTGGGGTGAAGTCTGATTTGCCTTTTAAGGAGGAGCTGTGGGAATGGGGAGCTGGAGGGAGGAGGCATGTAGAGAACTCTGAAGAGGACTTCATGGATCTTGCCTTACCAAGGTGAACACTGCAGTTTTGTTTAGACAGGGGGGAAGCCCAGACATGTGGTAGGTCTCCCAAGAAATGTCACCTAAAAATAGATGCCAGCTGCTTTAACCTCATTTCCATAAGTCTCTTATTAGAATGTTCAAAATGTTAATCTGACTCTGGATATCAAATTAGTTTGGACAAATCACAATTGATACCAATTAGCATTTCGTCTTGATACTGCAATTCACAATTACTCCAGAATTGCAATCTGATTTATTTGCTTTAATTAATATTTGATTTCTATAAAAAGAAGTGAGAGAAATTATCAAAGCCATCTTTCTGCTTGAGAGTGTCTTTATTCTAAAAGGAAGCCTTCAGCACAAAGTAATTCTTTCTCATTTTGAATGAATGGGTACCAAGCAGCTCCCAGAAGTGCAGCACGAAGGCACAAGCCTGTAATCTCAGTACGTAGGAGGCAGAGGCAAAGCATCATCAGTTCAAGGCCAGCCTGGGAGCTTAGGGAAAGCCTGGGCCACATATTGAGACCTTGTCTCAAAAATCAAGATCTGCATGCCTGGATTCTCAGTGCTTGTGGGGTGGGAACAGAAGAATCAGTGTAAGATCATCCCTAGTATATGGTAAATGAAGGGCCAACTACCTGATAGTCAGTCTCAGAGAGCTAAGAGAAAAAAAAAATTACCTAGGGAAGTAGCTGAGTGGTAGAGTACTTCCCTGTAGGGGGAAGTGCTGAATTCCTTACTTGGGTCTTGATTGTGTCAATAAAGAAGGCAAGAGTCAATTGCTGGTCCAAGGGTAAAGGTGGGACTTCTGGGTCCCGGGAGAAAAAGAGACTCAACGGAGGGGACTTTTTCAGCCAGACTTTGGAATAAGAAGCATACAACAACCATGTAAGATCTTAGGGTAGCTAGAACCAGTGGCCTTGGCCGGCCACCTGCAGAGGCTGGCTGATATAGATTCGCTAACAGATTACTTGGTAAGTTTAGGTCAGGAGATTCTGCACCCAGCAATTGTGTTATCTAGCAAGTTCTAAAGTAGTAAAGCTGGCTAATATTTTTCATCTATGGAGCAGAGTTGGGCAGAGAAAGAAAAAAGTCAGGGTGGTGGCTGGCAGCTTGCAAAAGGAAGTCAGTGGAGCCTGAAGGAAAACTCCCAGCTTTCTCGGGAGAGGGGCTGGCAGCAGCCAATCTCAGAGCTAAGGCAGGAGCAAGGGAAGAGGTCCTGGGCAAAGGCCAAAACGTGTTTCTAAAATTGCACTCAACATTCCCCAGCATATGTGACAACATGGGTTTGTTCTCTACTCCAATGGGGGGTGGGGGTCTCAGACCCACTTGAGGATTTAGGATCATTCATTGCCCCAAACACAACTAGTGAATTATCCCTTCTGTTTTACAAAGCAAATGGTCGCTCCACATTAGCGCAGAAAGTTTGCATGTGGTCACCTTCTGAGTTTCTTTCCTTGGCCACATCAGTGCCTGTCTGTTCCCACTCCCAAGTCCTCACACCCTCTACTACCCTCCCTACATTCAGATGCAAAATAGCAATGACTGCTACATTTAGAACTTTGGTCCTGAGCCCCGCCTGATCATTAGACACATCTAAGTAAATCCATTCATAGTGAAACACCACCTAACTGCTAATTGCTTGCTAATTCCTCCCAGATAATCTCAGACAATACAGATCCATCTCAACCAAGACCTTTGAAGTCTTAGACATATTTAATGGTGACACCAAAGTTACTTACATCAATAGAGTCCTCCTCCCCTCACCCCCTCACCCCCCCCCCAACTTAAACAAGCTTCTGAGAGTGGTGGCGCACGCCTTTAATCCCAGCACTTGGGAGGCAGAGGCAGGCGGATTTCTGAGTTCGAGGCCAGCCTGGTCTACAAAGTGAGTTCCAGGACAGCTGGGCTACAGAGAAACCCTGACTCGAAAAACCAAAAGGAAAAAAAAAAAAAAATAATAATGTGCAAAAAGTAAATAACGTCATACTCAGCAATCCATACCAAATTTCCAGGTTGGCCAGGTGCTGGTTCAGTCTTTATTTCAATTATTATCACCACTGTGATGAAGTGGTGTGTTCTAAAGATAAGCCACACTTTATATTCATTCATTACATACTAGGAACAAGAAGGACCCAAAGCAATCTAATTAACAGGACTGGGAAGATGGCTTAGCTACCAAAAGTGCTTGGCTAACCTAATTTGGACATCTGGATCCCAGGTAGAGAGATTCCATTTCTGAAAGTTGTGCTCTGAGCTACACACATACACACACACACACACACATACACACACACACACAAACTCTGATAAACACACTCACATACACACACAAACACACACACAGTCACATGCACAAACTAATAAAAATAATGTTTAAAGGGACATTCACAAAGCTTTTGTTAAGACTATTGCAAGGTAATTTTAGGCAGATTTCTTCACAACATTCTGTTTTCTCCTTTCCAAAGTATTTTTCAAAAAGCTCATATTGGAGAACTCAAAAAAAAAAAAAAAAAGAAAGAAAAGAAAAATGACAAACCTGACATTAGTAGTCACCTGAAATAATATGATTTTAAATGGTATTTCGTCATGGATAAGCTAAAATTGTGCTCCTGGCATTGGGTCCATGCTGAATGGTACTACAAACTGTTCTATTTTTAGCCCACTGTTTCTGCAGCCCAGCTGTTAAAAATAGAAGACAGCCTAGTGGAGTTGGAAGGCTTGAAGGTTTCCCTTACTGATGAGTGAAAAGGAGGCGGGGTCTCCAGCCTTGACTGGAGGGAAGGTGTGGGGTGTGTGCAGCAGTGCAGCAGTGAGCTAGTGACCAGACTGAATGAATCCCGTACTTCGGAAATTCCAGTGCAAAGTGTCTAGGAGGCGGAGGTTGGGAAACACAGCGGGGAAGGGGGAAGGGGGCTTCCTGTCATTGTTCGGGACACCAGGTGATATCCCTGAGCTTGATCCTGGTGAAAAAGTTTTTCCTTCCTCAGAACTATGACTCAGTTCGTAATTGAATGTTCATGCCAGGTCTTCATGCCAGAGACCATCAGGGGGCGCCAAAGCCCTCTGGAGAAGGGAGGGACTGGTGGAGACATGATACATACTAGCCTAGCTTGATCACCCACCTCCTTTCTCCTGAATCTGACCTGGACCAGCCACCACACTCCTCTTGAGCTTCCATACCTAGGCTGTGCGGAGTCTACAGTGCACACAGTGGCTGAGCTGAGGCCTAAGTTCCAGGGCTGGCTTCTTTAGTAGGCAAACACAGATAAGGACCTCCTTCCATCAGCGAGCAAAGCATTCCTAGATGCTGCCTAGACTTGATCTACTACCAATACTATACCTGTTGCATGCTAACTGCTCAGTGCACTCCCATAGATGTGGAGCTGTAGTGGGTTCCTGGTGGACCAGCACCACCATGGAAAAGATTTGATTCCATTCCTTTCTGTGACTTCGTAGTTCCTCTCTCCTTCCTCGGGGTCATTCTGAGGCCTACTTGTCTGTTGGTAAGTCTTTATTTTGACACCTTCTCACTCAGTTCTTCCCCACAGAGAGCCCCAAAGTTCTGTTTGTTCCTCCCTTCTTTAACATCCTCCAGCGAAGGATGTTCACAAGCCCTTCTGTGTCAGAAGCATGCGGGCCATACAAGTATCTAGAGACACAACTTAGGAATCTGTACTTAATGAGTTTTCTAAATGAATCTTACACATGGTAAAGAATCTCTGCTATATCCATAGAGAATTTTTTACATCTTTTATAGATGTATTTATGTTTGAGAGTGGGAGTGGGTGAAGTGCATGAAGGAGAACATCTGGAGGTCAAAGGCCAACCTGTAGAAGTCAGGTCTCTCCTTCCACTGTGAGTTCCAGGGACCAGATCATTCAGTTTGGTGACAAGTACCTTTTTACCCACCGAGCCACCTTATGTGCACCATAGTAAAATATTGTAAACTAAAATGTAGTATAGGCTGCTCTCAACCAGCTGTTAGCTGGGAAAGTAGCTGATTATCTGATTAAAATATCACACTCAACTGTGAACAAATAAACTCCCATGTTTTGGAGAATTGGCCTTTTGACATTTTTCAAGCTGTAATTTCCAATTATTGAAATGTGTGGGGTGGATGTTTAAAGAAAAAAGGAACAGCTTATCTGTGCCCAGGCCTCAGAGAAGGAAGCCTTCCTGGGGAATGGAAAGATGGGTTCTAGAACTTGGCAGCACATACAAGGCTGTCGTAGGCCCAGCAGACATCCAACCCAAAACCACTCATGGACAGAGCAGGAAGAGAGAGGTGGGAACCCAGGGAGGGGGTAAGACATAGAGGAACAGTGGGGGAGGGGTAGTTCTCTAGTGCCCACTCCCACCCCCCACCCCACCCTCTGCTCAAATCAGTGCTGATGCCCTGTGCATAAGAGAAAGGGCCCAGCAGGGCTCCTTTCCATTGTGTGCCGCAGAAGGTAATGTTGAAATAATTATGATAAATCCTGGAGGCGGGCTCACTAGCTCAATGCTCTACCTTCCCAAATGAAAGACACACACACCCCTTTATATTCTAACATAGGTTAGACAGCACAACAGCTGAGCCACTGCCTAACCTCCATGCTGTTATTCCTGAGTTATTACTTACTAATTAATTCTATGTTCTATCTTGGCTGCCCTGTGCTGTGCTCTCCCAGCTCCTTCACACGGCAGCCATGCCTCTCTGCTGTTCACCCTTCTCTCCTCTCCTCCACCTCTCCCAATATGGCAAATCTCCTTCTTCCTCTCCTGCTCCTGGTCCCAAGCTCAGGAATCCTAAAATCCTGCCTCTGTCCGTCCTCCCCTGCTATTGGCTGTCGGCATCTTTATTACCAATCAGAAGCTATGTGCAGATACTCTCATAGAGTTTGGGGGGACATAATGAGCATTCATAATACAAGCAGCTACAAGATAATCTCTGAAACATCTGTATGATGTTGAAGCTGCCGCATTGACAGAGGGGCAGAAGCCCACGTTCTTTGCTGCTTCTAGGCCGTTTCTCCTCCCTCCATGTCTGGGCTTTGTGTGCTTATCTAGTTTTGTGTCAACTTGACATAAAATGGAGTCATATTTTGGGAGAGGGAACATCAACTATGAAGATGCTTTCACCAGATTGGCCTGTGGTGAATTTTCTTAACTCATGACTGATGCCCACCTCTGGGCACCTGGTCCTGAAATGTAAAAGAAAGCAAACTGAGCCAGCCAGTTAGCAGCATCCTTCCATGGCTCGGTTATCAACCATGGCTTCCAGGTTCCTGTCCTGACTTCCTTTGATGAGGGACTGTGATGTGGAAGTACCAACGGAAATAAACTTTCCTACCCAGCTTGTTTATGGTCATGTTATTTTATCACAGCAACAGAATTCCTAAGCCACCGCTCAGCTCTCCCTTCCTCTTCCTGCCTCCTCCAGTGGATTCATCTAATCTGGTAGTTTTTTAAGTCTGTTCAAGTAATGACTCCCAACTATGTGTCTCCAGTCCTAAGTCTCCCCTGAATTCCATATCTGTCTAGTGACCTACCTTATATCTATGCTCAGATACCTCACTTTCCAAAAGAAAAAGGATCAAAAACTTAGTAATTATATGATTCTCTTTCTCTTACTTTCCTCTCCCTTCCTCCCTTCTCCACCTCTCTTTCACACATTCTCTCTCTCTCTCTCTCTCTCTCTCTCTCTCTCTCTTTCTCTCTCTCTCTCTCCCCTCCTTATTCAACCTCTCACAAAATCCTACTGCCTATGACATTTAAACCTGCAAACTCACACTAGCCCTGCCTCAGCCTTCCAACTGCAAGGCCATCCCAAGGTTGAGGCTTCCCACACAGCCTAAACCAGCATCTTGAAGCTGAACCCTCACCGCTACCAGCTTGCTCAAAGCAGCAGCATCTCTCCTAGACCACTCCACTGTCTCTGAACTATCCTTGCTGCCTTCCTCCTTTCCTGATATGGCCTGGCTGCCCCATACTCCCACAATGAGCCTTTCTCAGGACAGCTCTCTCCTCCAACCTCCCTTTCTTGCAACCCAGTAGTTTCCTGCTGCATTTAGACTAGGTACACACATAACCCAAGACTTGAGCTGGGGAGAAATGCAAAAGAAAAGCAATTCAAAGCACAGCACCTCAGCCCAAATGTCTTCTAGAATCTGTCTGCCAACACTGACACCTTTCTCTTTCCCCTGCCTGCTGGCTTCATCCATGCCCCTTGCCTTTCCCTTTGACGATGCCACATCTGGAAGATGCCCAGCCCCACATCTCTAATGCCCTTGCCTTCCCTGATCACCTGCCCTAAATAAGCTGCTATCCTCTTACCTCAATGTATTTTCTTTATATCACATTCAATTACCTTATTATTACATATATGTGTTAGTGTTCTGCCAATTTAAATATGAACCACATGAGAGCTAGGACTTACTCTCTTTTGTCCACCACTGCATGCCTAGAACAGTACCTGCCCTGTTGTGGGTACTCAGTTAATATTTGTTCAATGAATGGAGCAAAGCTAAGAGATGTAAGTAATGATGGCTATTGACTGGAAAGTATGTAAAAGTTCTATCAGGAACTGGAATAAAGAATGAAGCTGCTGCTTGCTCTCCAGGTTTCCTGCCTGCTATTTTATGGCCCCATTTAGCATGTGCCTCTTTGATTCTACCCAATGGTCATTTCAGACGTTCTGGGCCTCCTCTTTGCACACATTAGGGGGGAAAAACTTTTTTTCACACTGTAAGTGCCGGAAATTATGCAGTCAAAATTACTGAATCACAAACTTGGCTTTTACCCATTTACTGAACATAAAACAGCGCTAATGAGATTAGGCAATAGGAAGCTTTTCTATTGCAAAATTATATGAATGGAAGCATCTCCCAGTCTGAGCTGCTCTCGCTGGAAGTTAAGCACATTCCAGAAATAACATTACAACATCTCTCAGTCCTTCATGAGTCTCTGGGGTCAGGACTGGGATGACCACTGATGCTCTGCAGCGCAGCTTACTTGCTTTCCACGCATGAGTGGATTTGGCTGACTCTGCCTGGGAACTTCCTTCCTGTGCCTCAGAGAAAAGCCTGGTGTTTTCTCTGGTCATGCCTGCTGTGCAGGCCGTCATTTCCTCCCACACATTACCACAGGGATGGCATTAACCCACTCCCACTGCCATTTGTTGCACAGCACATAGCTAGAGGCAAGATGGCTCCCTTATAGGAAATAGCTGAGCTGAAGGCTAAGCGATGGTCTAGCTTGTCACAGTGGGGCCTTATCTGCTGGAAATGGCGGCATGTTCCTGTAATCCCAGCACTCTAGAGACTGAGTAAAAAGGTAATGAATGTAGATACCCCTCTAATCAGCTCTCAATCTAGAATTCCAATAATTCAAACGAAAGAAGCTCTTTAAGGAAGAAATTCCAGAAAACGGACAGGAGATGAGTAAGATCAGGCTCTTTCACTGAATCTGGGGCCAGTCTGGCAGGGGGATTCACAAAACTTTGCTGGCCTTGCTTCAGGTGCAGTGAAAGAAATAACAAATAATTATCAAAGGAAAAAGATGAAAAGTGATTGATCAGGGACCCAAAGTCATCCGTTTGCATCCAGGCACACATGTACCCTCCACACACACATACATACATCACATACACCCAACACATGCATACATACACCACATGCACTCCCCCCACACACATACATAGACACCACATGCACCCACCACACACATACATAGACACCACATGCACCCACCACACACATACATAGACACCATATGCATACTACACACACATATGCACCACACACACTCACACACACACACACACACACACACACACACACACACATATATATATATATATATATATATATATACCACATATATCCCACAGCATTAAGGATAGAACACCAGGTTCTTGTCTTTGAGCACACAATGCCAGTAAGGAAGACAGCCCTGTAAGTGATAGGGGTGTCAGGCTACAGAGGAGTCACTATGGTATCTATGTATAATCATGTGTAGACATATGGAAGACACATGTCTTAAACTAACCTTGATAAAGTTTTTAAAACTTTCCCAATTGGATATTTGCAAATGAGTCTAGAAGGAAAATGAGGTTTTCTTCTCTGAACTGTTTTCACTGATTAATCTGCCCAAACGATCATATGGGGAGTCAAGAATTTGTTTTCTTTTGAGAGGTTCATTTACGTGTGTGTGTGTGTGTGTTATCTGTGGTGTGTGTATTTATGTGTGGTGTATGTGTGTATGCGGGTGTGTGCTGTGGTACATGTGTATATGTCTATGTGATATGTGTGTGGTGTGGTATGTGTTATGTATGTGTATGTGTGGTGTGTGTTTGTATGGGGTGTATGTGTGGTGTGTGTGTGTGTGTGTGTGTGTGTGTGTGGCATGTTTGTATATATGTGTGGTGTGTGTATGTTTGGTATGTTTAAGTGTGAGTGTGTGTGTATGTGGTGTGGTATGTGTGTATGCATGTGCGGTATGTGTGTGGTGTGTGTGTGTGTGTGTGTGTGTGTGTGTGTGTGTGTACTGGAGATCAAGCCCAGATCCTCCTCACATGTCTTCCGCAAGCACTCTACCATCAAGCTACACCCTTAGGCCCAGAAGATCAAGGTAAAACGCTTGTGTATCTTCCATATACATGAAACTGTGATATTTGCAGGGAAGAAAAAAAATGAATGAAACTGAAAATCCAAGGGACAAATATTGAATGTTTTCTCATGTGTAGAACTCAGATTTAAAATTTTAAATTTTGTTTATCTGCTTAGTGTGTGTGTGTGTGTGCTAAAAACTGGAAAATGAGATATTGAAAGGGGGAAGAGATCTTAAGGAGGGAGAGAGTAACAGAAAACATACAATAAGAAAGCAGAAGTGGGGTACCTAAGGTGAGGGAGGGAAGCAGCAGAAGCAGGACACGTGCTAGCAGGGGAGGGTAGAAACAGATGAGAACCAAGGAGGACATGGGCTAGCAAGGGAAGGGAGAAACAGATGAGAACCAAGGAGGACATGGGCGAGCAAGGAAGGGGAGAAACAGATGAGAATCATGAAGGACACAGGCTAGCAGGGGAGGGGAGAAACAGATGAGAACCAACACGTGTGTCTGGGGTGCCATAGCAAATCCATCATTATATATGCTAGCCCAAAATTTGATTTTAAAACTTCTATTTAAAAGATCAACAAAAAGTAGAGGGAAAAAAGGAAAGTCACATAGATAGCAGCATCACCCCACATAGATACACTGAGCCTGTTAGAACCCAGAGGGTGAGAAAATAAGACAAAGTATAATTATTAAAACACACAGTGGCAACCAACTCAAACAAGAGAGAACAGAGACAAGAAAGAAGCGAGAAGGATCCCTGCCTTTCTAGTTGAGAGTCAACAGACACTGTCTAAAGTAGACAAGTGAACCCTAGAGAGTAGCATATTCTTAGACCACTGAAGTGACTAAGGTCATAAAGCTGGAAGCTATTAAGAGATCATCATATCCAATGGACAGGCAGGGAAGATGTCTTAGTCACTGCGCTACTGCTGTGACAAGATACCATGACCAAGGCAACTCTACTTTAAAAAAAAAAAAAAAAAAAGCACTTAATTGTGACTGCCTTAGTTTCAGAGGCTTAGTCCATTATTATCATGGTGGGAAACATGGCAGCATTCAGGCAGATTTTGTGCTGGAGAAGGAGCATTGAAATTCACAAGCAGCAAGAAGAGCACTCTAAGCTTGGAATGGGCTTTTGAAACCTCAAAGCCCATCCCCAGTGACACACTTCCTTCCACAAGGCCACACCTTTTAATCCTCTCAAACAGTGCCACTCTGTGGTGACCAAGTATTCAAATCTATGAGCCTCTGAGGGCCATTCTCATTCAAACCACTAAAGCACAGCACAGTATTTAGGTTAAAAGAACTGGATTCTAATCTTAGCTCTTGATCTGATTGCTGTGTGTCTGTCTATCACATTCTGAGGATACAGGCATATCCAATATGGTCTTTGCTCTCCTGGAGCCAAGAGGATGGCAAGGTAGGCTCTGGTGGGCAAGGAAGGACTGGGCAAAATGGAAACCACGAAATGCTTCTCCAGGAAGCAACTTGGGAGAGTTGAAGTATATGTAGTATTCACCTTGCTACATTCCCAAGAGAAGGCATGAAGGCCTGAATTAGGACCCAGTGGGGCACTCAAGAGGCTGGAGAATCACCTGAGGTTGGCACAGCGAGAGGAAGGTTGGTCACAATGACTGTGCTAAGCAACTGGATTACCCAGGAGCAAGAGTTGCTTCTAGAGAGCTTCAAGCTGCAGAACATCTGTCACATCTGCATTTTAGAAAGCCCCAAACCTCTGTGGGTTAGAGCATCTCAGGCTCCCTTTGACCATTCCATCCTTTGTGGTCAACCCCTCAC
Organism: Mus caroli; assembly: GCF_978045245.1. NCBI lineage: Eukaryota > Metazoa > Chordata > Mammalia > Rodentia > Muridae > Mus > Mus caroli. Next base: position 21,485,790 of record NW_028227259.1, read on the forward strand.
TGTCAGCTGTGTGTGATCGATTATACAGCTACTAAACGCATTCATTGTCTGTTACACCTCTAGTGGGGCATAGGTGGTGGGTTGTTCAAGATCTCCATTATAATTTGCCTCCTGGACTCTGCAGTCCACTTCTCTTTATTCTAGAGGGAAAGCATACATCATACTTGAAAGTCTTATTTCATTACAACAAATACCCAATTAAGACCAAGACTCTTATATTTGTGGCAATAAAAGCACATGAATTATGATTCTGAACTCTCTGTCCACTCTGACCTGAGAAGCATTCCAGCTTCCTGGAGGAATGAGTATGGCTTTATTATTATTATTATTATTATTATTATTATTATTATTCAAATAGAATTACATCACTTTCAGGGTGGTGGTGGCACACACCTTTAATCCCTGCACTCAGGAGGCAGAGGCAGCTGGATCTTTGTGAGTTTGAGGCCAGCCTAGTCTGCAGAGCAAGTTCCAGGACAGTCAGAGCTACATGGAGAAACCCTGTCTCAAAAAGAAAGGAAGAATGGAAAGAAGTAAGGAGGGGAGGAGAGGGAGGGAGGGAGGGAGGGAGGGAGGGAGGAAGGAAGGAAGGAAGGAAGGAAGGAAGGAAGGAAGGAAGGAAGGAAGGAAGGAAGGAAGGAAGGAAGGAAGAACTACATCACTTTCCCCTCCTTTCCAGCGCCTTCCACCAACCCTCCCCACAACATCCCCCATGTCTTTCTCTCAAGCTGATAATTTTTTCCTCTGGTTATTATTGTTACATGTGTGTATTATGTATGTGTATGATACATCTACATAAATACAACCCTGTCCCAACCAATGCATCTTCATCCTAGCTCTTGCATCTATGAGCATAGTTTTGAAAAACCATATATCTTATCATGGCCTCCCTGAATCTGGGAGAATTCTTTAAATGAAAAAGGGAGAAAATCATTTGAGGTTTTATGGGAAATTTTTAGTCATCAAATTTTTTTGATATATCTGTTCAGTTTTATTGATTGTAAATATGCTGTTCATCTCTGGCCATGTGTAGTTACGCAACTCTAGAGAAGAATTTTAACTAAGAGTGAGGTTTAGGAAGAATTTGCTGCGTAAGAAGACGCATTTGTATTGATTCCTTTAAAAAAAAAATCCTGACTGCAGTTTCCCTCCCTTCTCTCTTCCCAGTCCTTCCCCTGCTACCTCCCCTCCACCTATCCCCCATCCACTCCTCCTGCATTTCTCTTCAGAAGAGGGCAGATATCATCCAGCCATGACATATCAAATTACAGTAAAATTTGGCACCTCCTCTCCTCTTAAGGTTAAACAAGGCAGCCCAGAGGAGAAAAAGCAACAGAGTCAAAGACAGCCCTTGCTCCCACAAGAAGACCAAGCTCCACAACTGTAGCATGTGCAGCAGGCCTAGGTCAGTCTCATGCAGACTCCCTGGTTGGTGGTTCAGTCTCTGTGAGTTTCTATGGGCTCAGGTTAGTTGATTCTATGAGGATTCTTGTGGTATCTTCGAACCCTCTGGCTTCTACAATCCTTCCTCCCCAACACCCCGCCTTCCACAAGATACCCAAAGCTTCAACTAATGTTTGACCGTGGGCCTCTACATCTGTTTCCATCAGTTGCTGAATGAAGACTCTCTGATGACAATTAGGCTAGGCACCAATTTGAGTACAGCAGAATTTCATTAGGAATCGTTTCATTGACTTTTTTGCCCTTGTTGCTCCTCCTCCTCCTCCCACTCCCACTCCTCCCACTCCCCCCTCCCCTTCTTCCTCCTCCTTCTCCTCTTTCTTCTTCTTCTTCTTCTTCTTCTTCTTCTTCTTCTTCTTCTTCTTCTTCTTCTTCTTCTTCTTCTTCTTCTTCTTCTTCTTCTTCCTTCTTCTTCTTCTTCTTCTTCTTCTTCTTCTTCTTCTTCTTCTTCTTCTTCTTCTTCTTCTCCTTCTTCTCCTTCTTCTCCTTCTTCTCCTTCTTCTCCTTCTTCTCCCTCTTTTCTTCTTCTTCTTCTTCTTCTTCTTCTTCTTCTTCTTCTTCTTCTTCTTCTTCTTCTTCTTCTTCTTCTTCTTCTTCTTCTTCTTCTTCTTCCTCCTCTATTCTGTCTCTGGACTATCCAGTCTCTGATTCCTGGCTGTCCAGGAAATGTCAGGACTGGGCTCCCTTTCACGGCATGGGTCTCAAGCTGGAACATTTATTAGTTAGCTATGCCCATAATTTCTGTGCTACCTTTATCCTAGCACATCTTGTAGGCACAAATTATACGTCAAAGGTTTTGTGGGTGGCTTGGTGCCCCAATCCCTCCACTGGAAGTCTTGCCTGCCTACAGGACATAGCCTGTTCAGACTGGGTCCCCCCCCCATTGCTAGGAGTCTTAGCTAGGGTCACCTTCATAGATTCCTGGGAGTTTCCATTGACCTGGATTTCTAGTTTATCCCAGAGATGCCTCACAATTCCAGTTGTCTCTCCCAATATTCTCTCTCCATCTTCCTCACACAGGATCCCTCCTGTTCCCACCCCCCAGCACCTCCCTCAGTCCACCAGCAATGTCTATTCTATTTCCCCTTCACAGTGAGATTCATGCATCCCCTCTTGAGCCCTCCTCCTACTTAGCTTCTCTGGGTCTGTGAATTGTAGCAAGGTTATTCTTTACTTTACAGCTAATAGCCACTTATGAGTACATATCATGTTCGTGTTTCTGGGTCTGGCTTACCTCACTCTGGATGAAAGTACTCTCATCCATTTGCCTGCAAGTTTTATAATGTCATACTTTTTAACAGCTGAGTAACATTCCATTGTATAAATATACCACATTTTCTTTATCCAGTTTTTGGTTAAGGGACATCTAGGTTTTTTCCAGTTTCTGACATTTTGAATAAGGCTTCTATGAACAAAGTTGAGCACTGTCCTTGTAGTAGGCTAGAGTATCCATTGGGTATATGCCCTGGAGTGGTATAGCTGGGCCTTGAGGTAGATCCATCCCCCCATCTCTGGGGAACTGTCATATTCCTTTCCATAGTGGCTGTACAGTTTTCAGTCTCACCAGTTTGCAATCCCACCAGCAGTGGAGGAGCGTTTCCCTTGCTCCTCACCAGCATGAGCTGTTCCTTGTGGTTTTGATCTTTGCCTTTGTGAGATGCGATCTCAGTGTCATTTTGATTTGCATTTCCCTGATGATGATGTTGAACAACAGATCTTTAAGTGCTCAGTCATTTCAGAGTCCTCTGTTGAGAATTCTCTGTTTAAATCTGTACTCCATTTTAAAAATGAATTATGAGTTCACTGATGTCTAGTTTCTTGAGTTCTTTATATATTTTGGATATCAGCCCTTTGTCAAATATGAAGTGGTGGAGATTTTTCCCTGGTGGATATCTGTAGGCTACCATTTTGTCCTTTGACAATGTCCTTTGCCTTACAAAAGCTTTTCAGTTACATGAGGTTTCTTTTACTAATTGTCTTATTATTAAATGTATATATCCACATATGATGTGACAGAACACATAAGCAACCCCAAAAATTCTACCAGGGAACTTTTACAGCTGATTAAACATGGTCAGTAAAGTGGCCAGATACAAAATTGACTAAAAGAAGAATCAGTAGTCCTCCTATACAAATGATAAACAAGCTGAGAAATGAATTTGTCAATGTTCTTTATGTTTCTATTTTGTGAAATAATTTAAGGAATATTGGTACTAGCTCCTCTTAAAAGTCTGGTAGATTCTTCACTAAAATCATTTGCCCTTGGGCTTTATTTGATTGGGAGACCTTTAATGACGGCTTCTGTTTCCTTGGGGGCTATAAGTCTATTTAAATTGTTTATGTGATCTTGATTTAACTCTGATAAGTACTATCTATTGAGAAACTTGTTCATTTCTTTTAGGTTTTCCAATTTTGTGGTGTACTGGTTTTTGAAGTATGACCTAATGATTCTTTGGATTTCCTCCATGTATGTTGTTATGGCCCCTTTCTCATCTCTGATTTTATTAATTTGGATATTATCTCTCTGCCTTTTAGGCAATTTGGATAAGAGTTTGTTTATCTTGTTGATTTTCTCAAAGAACCAGCTCTTTGTTTCATTGAATTTTTGTTTTGTTCTCTCTATTTCTAATTTATTGATTTCCATCTGGAGTTTGAGTATGTCTACTCCACTTGAGCATGTTCTTTCTGTTCTACAACTTTCCTGTTTGCTGCTACATTGCTAGCAAGAGATCTCTCTAATTTCTTTATGAAGGCACTTTCATCCTAGCACTGCTTTAATTGTGTTCCATAAGTATGGGTATGCTGTGCTTTCATTTTCATTGAATTCTAGAAGTCTTTCATTTCTTTATTTCTCCTTTACCCAGTGTCTATTCAGTAGGTAGTTGTTCAGTTTCCATGAGTTTGTAGGCTTTCTGCTGTTTCTGTTGTCATTGAAGTCCCGCTTTAATCCAAGGTGGTCTGAAAAGATACAGGTGCTTATTTCAGTTTCCTTGTATCTGTCAAGGCTTGCTTTGTGACCGAATATATAGTCAATGTTATTCCATGAGGTGCTGAGAGAAAGGTATATTCTTTTGTGTTTGGGTGAAGTGTTCTGTAGATATCTGTTAGGTCCATTTGAGTCATTACATCTGTTAGTTCCATTATTTTTCTGTTTAGTTTCTGTCTGGATGACCTGTCCATTGGAGAGAGTGGGGTTTTTGAAGTCTTCCACTATTAATTAATGTGTGGGGTTTGATGTGTGGTTTAAGTCTTAGTAATGTTTCTTTGATGTATGTGGGTACTCTTGTATTTGGAGCACAAATGTTCAGAATTGAAATGTCGTCTTGGTGGATTTTTCCTTTGATGAGTATGAAGTGTTCTTCCTCATATCTTTTTATTTATTTTGGTTTGAAGCCTATTTATATATATACTAGAATGGCTACACCAGCTTGCTTCTTGGGTTCATTTGCTTGAGAAAAAAAAATCTTGTTTTCAGCCCTTTACTCTGAGGTAATATCTTTGATGTTGATGTGTGTTTTTATACACAGCAGAATGATGGATCCTGTTTTCACATCCATTCTATTAGCCTGCCTTTTTGTTGGGGGATTGAGTCCATTGATGTTGAGAGATATTTATGATCAATTGTTAATTCCTGTTATTTTGATATTAATGGTGGTGGTGTGGGGGTGTGGGGGTGTGTTTCCCTTTTTTTGTTTTTGCTAGTGTGTAATTATTTATTTACTGTGTTTTCTTGGGTGTAGTTAACCTCCTTGGGTTGGATTTTTCCTTCTAGTCTCTTTTGTAGGGCTGGATTTGTAGATAAATATTATTTACATTTGGTTTTGTTGTGGAATATCTTGTTTTCTTCATCTATGGTGATTGAAAGTTTTGCTGAGTACAGCAGTTTGGGCTGGTATCTGTGATCTCTTAGTGTATGCAAGACCCTTCTACTTTCTAAAGTCTCTAATAAGAACTCAGGTATAGTTCTAATAGGTCTGCTTTATATGTTACGTGGCCTTTTCTGCTTGCATCTTTTGACATTTTTTTCTTCCTTCTGCACACTTAGTGTTTTGATTATTATGTAACAGGAAGGGCTTTCTTTTCCAGTCCAATCTTTTTGGTGTTCTGTATGCTTCTTGTATGCTTATATGCACCTCTTTATTTAGGTTAGGAAAAAGTTTCTTGTACGACATTGTTGAGAATCTTTTCTGGGCCTTTGAACCAGAATCTTCTCATTCTTCTATTTCTATCATTCTTAGGCTTGGTCTTTTCATAGTGTCCCAGATTTCCTGCATTTTTGTGTTAGGAACTTTTAGATTTAACATCTTCTCCTGTCATATCTTCCACATCTGAGATTCTTTATCTCTTCGTCTTTGTTGGTGATGCTTTTGTCTGTCATTCCTGTTGACTTGCCTAGAGTTTCCATCGACAAGATTTCCTCCATTTGTGTTTTCTTTTTTGCTTCTATTTTTATTTTCAGGTCTTAAACGGTTTCATTCATTTCTTCCATCTGTTTGTTTAAATTTTCCTGGATTTCTTTAAGGGATTTATTTGTTTCCTCTTTAAAGGCCTCTATTATCTTTATAAGATTGGCTTTAAGGTTATTTTCTTGTGCTTCAGCTGTGTTGAAATATCCAGGACTTACTGCAGCAGAATAGCTGTTCTCTGGTGGTGCCATATTACCTATTTGTTGATAGTGTTCTTATACTAGCCTCTAGTCATCTGGATTTAGAGTTATTATAGGTTGAGGTGCTGATTTCTGAGTTTGTTAGATGGATTTTTTTCCTTTTGTTTCTGTTTCCTCTCTGGTCTTCTAGCCTGAGTGGCCTGGGGTTCTCACAATGAATGAGTCTTCAGGTCCAATAGGTTGTCTCCACTGGGGTGTTTGTGGCCTATGTGATCTCTGGAGTTTTGAGTGCCAACATTGCCTCTGGCATTCCAAGCACCTGTGTGTCCTCTGGAGTTCTGAGTAGCTGCCTGGTCTCTGGGGTTCCTAGTGTAGCATGGGCTCCAGTAAAACAGAAGTCTTATGCTGGAGTTGTGGGCTGGAATATCACATCCAATTTTTAATAGCACTGATTCTAGAGTTTTTTGAGATTTTTTTAATCATAAATTTTCTATTGTATTCTGGGCTAAGTAAAGATAAGCATTCTTTAGGGAAAAACAAATTAAAACTGAGTTTTAGTTCCATCACATGCTTGTCAGAATGACTATGATAAAAAAGAAACCACAGATACTAGTTAAGGTGTAGAAGAGAGGGAATATTTCTATACTACTTATGAGAATGTAAACTGTAAGGAAATCAAGGAAAGCTTCAACAACAACAAAAACAACTAAAAATAGAATTTCCATATTGCACAGCTGTTCCACTCCTGGACTTATACCCACAGGACTCTAAGACAACACACAACAGAGATACTCCAGTGTTCATTGCTACACTACCCAACAGCTCCAAAATGAAGCCATGTTGGGAACCTCTCCAGCATCATAAGTACCAAGGTGGGACACCAAGTTGAACAAAGGTCAAAGACGAATGCTCTATGGCCTTGTACTCTCTTACTATTCTGGGGTCCAGACGCTCATGGCCTCTGGAAACTTAACTCTCACTTACTGTTCTGTGCTGATAAGTGTTGGTTTCTTACTCTGTAACTCTCATACTATTTGTACTTTAATAGGCACTAGTTGGGCTGGAGAGATGGCTTAGCTGTTAAGAGCTGGCTGCTCTCCCAGAGATCCTGAGTTCAATTCCCAGCAACCTCATGGTGGCTCAAAACCATCTGTAATGGGATCTGATGCCCTCTTCTGGTGTGTCTGAAGACAGCTACAATGTACTCATAAAATAAATTTAAAATGTAACCCATTATAAAACTCAGAAAAAAGTAGAAGTCATTAAAACTACCAAACAAAACAAACAAAAAAAACCCCCAAAACACTGGTTTCTTACTTTGTATCTCTGTTGCTTAAGGACCTCTGGCTGGCCAGGCAAGAGGCTTAGACTTGTTAACTCTTCATGAACCAGGAAGAAAAGAGAAGAAAAGAAAGAAAATCTTTTATATAGGCAATACATACAGACATGCATGCACTCATGCACATACACACACACCACATATTCTGTTCGAGCCTGACCACCTCTCTCATCAACTCTGTAAGTGTTCATACATACTTACATACATACATATACAGGGAGAGAGAGAGAGAGAGAGAGAGAGAGAGAGAGAGAGAGAGAGAGAGAGAAACAGACATATACATATATCAGGCTGAACCTCAAATGCTACACACATATATTTGGATGAATAGGGCAGAGTCCCCCAAGCCATCACTTTATTCCTTTTCTCTGGATATTTTATACCTTCTTAGACAAAAGTTCTTTAGAAAATTACCTCATAGATAAAATGTTACACAAAAGGGGAGTTATAAAAGGATGTTGATAGTTAAGTTTAAAGCAGTGTTTCATTCCATAAGCTCATTATAAGTTCAAAGCAATAGTTTCACAAGGCCTTGCTTTATCATAGTACACACTTCATCCTTGGATCTTACCAAGAACGAATGTTTTTCCTTGATCACAAATTTGTCCCAAGTCTACTTCTTTTTTTTTTTTTTAGTGTAATTGTGAAAGCTCGCTGTATTTCTTATTATGCAGTCTTACTTACTATTATGAGGAGTGGACACATTTCATTCTTGATTTAACTTTATTATACTTTCTGGCAAAACAACTAAAACCATCTCTTAAAACTTTCTTCCTAAAATTATGTGAATCAAATCAGAAGTTAATAATGACAGCATTAATTCATAAAAATTCATCTTTATGTGGATCTGCAGGAAATCTGCCCAATAGGATGGGCTAACTCCTAGGAATCATTAGACTATGTAATAGTGGTAGAAAAGGGCATATGAGCTGCAAGAAGAAATCCTGAGATGAAGTCTCTTGGGACCTTACCTCTCAGAGCTTACCCACCATAGGCCATGCAAAAATGGTGGGCTGCCTCCAGGAAAATTACCTGCTAGCCTTAGCCTCTCCTAGATGGCTCCTAACAGAGCCAACCTAAATGTCCATCAACAGATGAATGCATAAAGAAAATGTGCTATATACACAAGGGATTTTGTTTCCAATGTTAAAAAAAAAAAAGAAACATGGATGTTAAAGGAGAATGGACAGAATTGAAAATCACGTTATATGAAATAAGCCAAACTTTTGAAAGACAAATACCACATAGTCTCTCTCATATATAAAATCTGGATTTACATTTTTTATATTTCTATTTTATTTTATTTCTCCAAAGAGAAGAGGAGGCAGAAGAAGAGAGGGAGGTGGTGGCAGCAGCTAGGCACTGAATAAAACTACCAGATGCACAAGTTCGAAATATCAATATACATTGTCCAGGGGATATAATTAAAAAAAAATAGTGTGGAGAAAGGACCAAAGTGTGTGTGTGTGTGTGTGTGTGTGTGTGTGTGTGTGTTCTGTCGTACTTGCAGGGAAAGGGTATGTATGTGTCACACTTGCAGAGGGTGTGTGTGTGTCATACTTCATACTTGCACGGGGGTAAGAATAAGATGAAAGTGGGTATGTATGACAAGAACACTCAGGCCAGAGGAGTAGAATGGACAGTAGAGAAATGATAGAAATCAGTAGCCTCACTCACATACAGGAAAAAAAGCATAGAGGGAGTTGTGTAAGGCTGGCTAGTCAATGGCAGCAGAGATGGATTCATGAGAACACAATTCAATTAAGATTTGGATTTGGTTTGTGTAACACCCAGTTTGGGTTCGCTTTTATTTATAATTCTGAAAGATGGCCATAAACATGGTAATGTGCTTGTGTATGGTTTAGACCACCAGATAGAACAGGCAAAGGGATTGCAAAGATAGCAAGTGATTGCCTAGTGCTCCGTGATGTAGGCCTAGTGGGGCCCATTAGATCACCAAAAGCTGAAGATTCAACACTCTCACCCTGCCTTGAGCCTGTCCTGTGGGCATCATAGGGAAAGCCTTTTGACCTCCCTATCTAAAAGATGTGGTAACTTCAGGTCAAACTGGACAGTGAACATCAGCGAAATTCACAGATCTTCAACATATCCACCCAGCATGCTAAGGGAAGGCCTAACACATAACTAACCCTGTTGTCTCACTTTGACAGATTCTACAGACAGCCTTAATGGGGATGAGGGAAGAAGAGGAAGAGAGCTTTCTGAGTAAACCCCTTCTTCTGAGCTACTTTGTGAGAAAGGTCACAAGAGAAAATGCATTGCCTGGCATCCAAATCTAATTGTCCATCACATTACAGAACAGTCCACTGAGACCCAGATTGCTCCTTCCCAGTGAAGGTCTCCATGATGGCCAGAAGACCATTTTAGTACTTACTTTGCCTGTGCTGACATCAGGACATCAGGTTCAATGGAAACCAGGAGAAAAAAAAAGTGACAGTGAAAAGGGCGGGAAAAAATAAGATTTTTAAAAAGATGAGGCTGATGAGGTGGGTCAGTGGGTAAAGGCTCTAACCCCAAGCCTGACAGCTTATGCTTTCAGCCCGCAGAACTCACATGGGAAAGAAGAGAACCACCTCCCACAAGCTGCCCTCTGATCTCCACACACATGCCATGGCATGCACAGCCCCATACCCTCACAAACAAATAAATGCTCTCATTTTTAATTTTAAAAAAGGGGGGGTGGGACTTGGGAAAGAAAGATACATTATAGGAGTGTCTGGGGCAGGGTACACTTTTAACCCATTTCTTCAATTCTTAGGTATTTCTTCCATGCCTATCTATACACACTGGGTAAAAGTTAGTGTTAAAAGCAGATAGGAAAAAATCTTCTCGTGTAGACCTAGGATGAGAGAGCACCCCACCATTTTGCTCCCTTGGCTCAGAACATTAGTGGATATGAAGGAAATTAAAGGAATTAATAGTCCCAAAAGTTCTGGAGCAGGAGGTCTCTCAGACCTACCAATTGCTGAAGGTTTTCCTTCCAAAATTGTTATAGGTTCCTGTGCATTTGTCAAATCCTTTATTGGTGTGTTGGTGTTGTTGTTGTTGTTGTTGTTGATGGTGGTGGTGGTGGTGGTGGTGGTGCTGTTGCTGTTGTTGTTGTTGTTTTATTTTGAGAAAGTTTCTCACTATGTGGCCTTGGTTGGCCTGGAACTCACATGTAGACAAAACTGGCCTCACACAGAGATCTGCTTGCCTCTGCCTCCAGAGTATTAAGATTAGAGGATGTGCCACCCTGACAGATACATTTTGGGCGCCTGTTGAATATAAAGCACTTTGCTAGGTTGGGATTTCAAAGATAAATAGCTCATTCTCCCTCCCAGAGTTAAGTCTAATGCCTTCCGTCTTAGAGCATGGTACCTGACCACTAACATCAGCTTCATCTGGGAGATTGTTAGCACTCTGAGGCCTCAAGCCTGCTCCAGATCCACTGAGTCAAATCTGCAGGTTGTACAGGAGACCCAGGTGATTCTCGTGCATACTGAAGTATGAGAATTGCTGACTTAATTGATGGAAAATGATTCCTCTGCTTCTTGCTTTCCTTTATTTGTTCAACAAGTGCTTAAAGCTCAGGCTGGCTTAGAGTCAGGGGATGGGAGCAGAGAAGCCCTTGGTGACAAATGCTAAAGGAAAAAGAGAAAACTTGTGAGATAGTTGCTAATCATAAGGGACTGCAATCCACCTTGCAGAGAGGCAGGGAATCTCAGATCACTCTCAGAAGTGGACATGGTTCCAAACAGAGTGGGAGAAAATGGCAAACCATGTTTAGCCAAAGAAAAAGCAGTTGGGACCGCCCCCTTACTCATTCTCACAACTGGAAGTCATTGGTTGCCCCAGAGAGCCTGGCCTTTTTCATTACTCAACTACTGCCCCCTCCTCACACTCCTAGCTGTCCTGACTGAGGGGGCTTCAGACCCTACTTGTACAACTTGGACATCAACAATTGGCAGAAACCAACCCAGGAGACTTTTCAACATCAGTAAGCACCTAGAAAATACGACGAGTATTGTTTAGGTGGTCTGGACAGTGTGGCTATTGTACTATGTGCTGTTCTCCTGAGCTGCAATTCAAATGACAACTCCAGAAAGGACTTGCAGAGAGCCTCTTGGCAATGGAACATGGGTAACTCAGAGCCCATGACATGTTACAAGGTCAAACCCGACTGAACAAAGATCTGAAGTAGCATTGAATAGCTTATTTATTCAGCCCTGCTCTGTACAAACCTGGGAGAATATGACATCTGTTAAATTACCTCCCTGATGGGAAATATCCATGGTGCATGAAAAAAAATGTTAGCAAAAAAATTTGAAAAGAGCAAAATGTTTTACCCAGCAGTGATAACGGTGTAGCCATACTGAAGCCTCTATAATTCTGCAAACTGCCTTGATAGCTCATACTCTTAAGCCAGAAGGAGTATGACCACAAGAGGACAGGAGATCCTTGCCTTTCATTATCCCCTTCTGCCTATGCCCTTCACAAATCTGTGTGAAGAGCCAGATCTTGCCTGGCTTTCAGGTGGAAATGGCCCACTGTTCATGCCGTGTAAGCCAGGGTAATAACATTTTAATATTACACCCCAAACCAAATGGCTTCCTGGTATGATGTGGAGAGTGTTTATGTTCTGAACCCCAGTGAAACTGATATTTTGGTTATTTTCAGCCTAGTGATCTACAGAACTATCACATGCCCCACAAATGTCATTGCATGGTGGTGTCATACACTAGGAAGAAAAAATACCAGGTATAGCACTGTCTAAGCAATCCAGAAACAAACAAACATCATCTGAAAACCTTATAAAGAGCAGCCTGCAGAGAGAAGGGGGGCCAGGACCAAGAATAGACAAGTAGAACACCTGATATACCAAGTGTGAGGAAGCCCTTCCCTTGACTGACACAGCCAACCCTCCAACTGTGATTCCTTACATTTGAAATGTAGGTACAGAACTCGCTTTGTCCCAGTTGGAACCTAGCTCACTGGCTTCATGACATAATTTTCCCATTCCTTCCTCAGCTCCCCATTGATACCCTAGGTGAGGAGACCCAGTATCCATCAAAGTCAAGAAAGAAAAGAAGAAGAAAACAGATCATTTGGGAGGAAAACTTGAGTGATCAATAGCAAGTTTATAGTGAGGGGTCCAGTCAGAGATTTTACTGAGTGAAAACCACAGGTGTCCCAAGAAAAAGGAGAGCCAAGACTTGTTGAACAGTGCTCTGTCCCAGACAGGACAGAGCCTGCCAGACCAGCATCCTGCCTTGGGATATGGACCCAGATAGTGGGGAGATGGTCACAGCTCTTGTGAGATTAGCCACAGGTGTTCTGTCCCCACTAGAAGGCTCAGGATCTTCACAAAGTGATGGCTGCTCTGTGGGTAGCTCTCTTCTTCCCTAAGTATGAGCATCCTGCTCTGGGGGCTGATCACAAGCCTATCCAACACCCATTTCTCCCAGGGCAGTCCACTGAGATTCAATCTAACTCTGCACACAGCATTAGATGCCATGAGCATAAGGCCAATCTGGGCAGCTTAGAGCTAAAGGAAAGGAAAGGCAAGTGGTCTCTGGTTCATGGTCGATCACAAGTGACTCATAGAAAAGCCTGCTTCTCTAGAGTGGTCGATGTCTTTGAGATCATCAAGGGCATCTCCTCACTCTTCTTCATCACACACAAATAGAGCCCTAAGCACGTCTGTGTGCCATCCCCTCTTCCATGTGCTTCTTTTTACCTTTTGGGGAGAAGGTGAGTTCGAGACAGGGTTTCTCTGTGTAGCCCTGGCTGTCTGGAACTTCCTCTGTAGACCAAACTAGCCTCAAATCCAGAGATCTGCCTGTCTCTGCTTCCCTAGTGCTGGGATTAAAGGTGTACACCACCCAGCTACATTTTATTTTATATGTATGGTTTTTAGTTTTGTTTTTCTCTTGTTTTGTTTTTTGCCTGCATATACATCTGTGCATCACATGCATGCCTGGTGTCCATAGAGACCAGAAGAGAGTATCAGGTGGTTTCAGATGGTTGCCCACTGCCATCGATGTGCAGGGAATCAAACCCTGGTCCTCTGGAAGAGCAACCAGTGTTCTAACTCCTGAGCTATCTCTCCATCCCCTAGCACCCTCTTTCAAACACCTATTTCTATATTGTGCTTCCCATGTTTCCTTTTCTGACATCCTTGGCTACCACTGGAAACCTTGGGCATTCACCTGTGTGAACTTTAAATAGAAAGTTTTTCAAAGTGGGGCATTCAAACCTAGCAGAACCCTGGACCCACAAACCTAACCTTTAGGCTCTGCTCAAGGTAACACACCAGGCCATCCAAGGTTCAGGACCCCCTTCAGCACCGTGTAAGACCCACCATTCCTTGTGTAGTTTTAACACTGTCTAGAGACAGTGTTCCCTCCTGTGGGGTTTCTGCTAGCATGACTCATCTCACAAAATCATTACAGACAAATCATCATTATAACATGAACATATTTCAATTATCCTCTTTGTGTTCTGGGCACATTAAAATAACTAAAATGTCTTGCTGAGGCAAGTTCATTAAGATCATAATGTGCCCGAGATGCTTTAAGTGTGGCAGAAATCAGGGAGGAAAGCCCCGCAGATGATAACACAATCTTTCAGCAGCGTTTCTAGCACTCAGGAACCAGAAGCTCATCTGTGTCCTAAAGTACTGCGCTGCAAAAACAGGGAGCCTGTGGCCTTTTGGCCCAAGCCTGCCACACCACAGCTGGCTAGTCCATGGACCCAAATTCCCACTCTATAGAATATATTTGAACCAAAGTCCATGATGACCATCCCAAGAAAAGGGCTAAGTGAGGGTCTAGTTATGGTAGCACAAGTACAGCCTTCAATTTAACAGAGAAACCATCCACTCCCTGATGTGTCCCAAAGAACAAAGATTCTTAGATACAAAAAGGCCCATTGTTTATATTAACAAATAAATTAAAAAAATCTACAACAGCTGGGTGTGGGGTGAATGTCCAAAATTCCAGAGCTCTGGAAACTGAGGCAAAATGATTATAAGTTTGACACCAGTCTGGGCTATAGAGTGAGACTCAGCCTCAACAACCAACACCTCCCAAGGTGAAAGAAATCATCATCGGCCTGTACGTCTGGAAATAATGAAATAGTGGAGAATGGACTGTGGAGCATGGGATGTAAAGGAATGAAAATACAATGGAATATTGTACAGCCATTAGAATGAAAGTAGAACGGAATATTATACAGCCACTGGAGTCTAGTACTAATTATATAGACTGTTTAATTCATGTTTAAAATGTTAAACAGTGTCATCTGTGCTGTGATTCCAACTCTATTAAGTAAGTGTACATTCACATAAGAAATAGAGAAACCTGGGAAGGAAATGGTTGGTATTTAAAGGCGATTGGATCTGTACATACTCATTTTTTTACACCTGTCACAATGCCGTGCAAAATAAATAAAACAGCAAAAGGAAAATGGTTGAGACGTTTTCTATGCCAGGCCAGATCCCGATGCTTGGGACAGCTCTACGATCTTCCCACTCCCTTAAAGCAGCCACAGTCTCGACTCACATGGATATTTGCAATTTCTGAAGCCCCTGGTTGAGCAGGTGGTACTCTGTCTAATGGGACAGACTGCTCAAAGTCTTTGGGTAATAAATCCACAGCGCCTTTGAACTATTTGTTGGCATGGGAAGCGTATTTAATTTTAAGGTATGGTCTCATGCAGCCAGGGCTAGCCTCAAGCTCCCTATGAACCTACAGATGACCTTGAATTTCTGATCCTCCTCCCTCTACCTTCCAAGTACTAGGGTGACAGGCACCTCATCATTCCTCTGCATGCTAAGCAAACCCTGCATTAAGTTGTAGGCCCCACTGTGGTGTTATTGTCCCATAACTAACACATGAAACTCTTGCTGACAAAAGAAATGATGTGTTTTTTTTTCTTCCCCCAACCCTTTCTCTCTCTCTTCTCTACAGTTCTGTTAAGCCAATATTCTCTAGAATGAGCACAAAACAAGTCAAATAACAGCTAAACAAACAGCTTTGTACATCAGCACCAAGAAGGAAGACGCTTGGGAGAGATCAGAGTCCAGAGACGACTACACACAAAAGTGGAACATCTACTCTTCAAAGCACCTTCTGATTCTAGATCTGCAGAGACTCGAGTCATTTTTCTGAGAGGAGCTATGATTACGGATTAAACACCAGCTCATTGGAAACTGTCATTAGATAAGATCAGATAATACTCATGAAAATCATATTCAGGAAATAGTTTAAGAAAGAAGAATACAAATGTGCTAGAATTCTGTAAAATACATATGTATCGAGGTTTATAAACTGTCCTTTTTAAATCAAACTGAAAACAAAACAAAACAAAAAAAGCTTTAATCTTTCAATGCTATTAAATGAAATAAAAGGGCAGTTAGTTCTAGACTATTCCCATCCCAGTAGCCAAGAGGCCCATGGAGTGTCACGTCTTGAGGAATGCCTCTAATCCTTGATCCCTCATTGCTACTGTCCACTCATGTCACTGTGCAATTAGTTACAACCACATGGTTATTAAGAGACTTAGCCCTTCAAACTTCTTACCCAATGTGTGTTCAGTTTAATCTGTTTGTACGACTTATCACGAAGGAAATGTTTCTGCCATGTGCTATGACTCCATCAAACTGTGAATCACAGGAAGTACATCCAGACATCATAGGTTCCCAAGCAACATAGATTCCCCTGTCATTGACAAAACAGCATCAAGGAGCTCTGAACAATATAGAAAGTTTATTTTCACTTGGATGCTCTCTCATGTAATATATAGGCTACTGTCAAATAAACACTTTTTCTAATTCTCCCTAGTATATGCATAGGAATTTAATATACTTTATAAATAGATATCTAAAATATGAGTTTTCTATTTCTTCATTCTATATGTCACTAGAAATCCACATTCTTTATTTCCTTTACTGACATATACTCATTTTTGTTTTGTTAAAAGAAACTATTCCATTAAATCTACTTCTAAATGATAGTAAGTGGTACTAACAAAATAAGTAAAAACTTAATAGCCTTAGAAGTAAATAACTATATACTTATATGTCAAAGGAACTTGATAGGAATAAGTTACCTTTTGTTTATTAATGTTGATTTTGAAATTTCTCATATTTTTTCCCTTTTGGTTAGCTGGTACTTGAAAGTAGTTACAATTAGCTGTCTTCAAGAATCTTTTCCTTCCAGGGTCCCCCAACCGTTGCCCTTATAACATGTCCTGCCTCAGTCCAACAACAGAGAAATACTTGATATTAAAGTAGTTCTTCATTGTCTGAGTATAAACGCAAGTTGGAGTACATATAAAGGGGGCTCAATGCAAGCCAGCCCATGTTCTAGATTTGAGCAGAAAAAAAACCACACAAATAGAATGCCTGCACTCCCAGGCTCAGGATTGGGCTAAATCAGCATCCCACTCGAGCATCAGCTGGAGGACAACACGAGAATCAGGTTGCCCTCTCTTATGCTCCCATAAGACCGTGTTCTTATTTTTAGCCATGTTGTCACGAAGCAAATGTTTCTGATGGCTAAAAATACATTACAAATACACTCAAATGCTCACGTAACTAGAACCCAGTTCACAGAAAGAAAACTCAGGCTTTCCCAAGCACTAAATTAAGGGAATGATAGCCTCTGTAATTGTAGTCCTGGTCATCCTGGGGGCTGGTCATTGCTTTAGGTACTTGTCCCGAGGCATCCAAAATACCCTACTTACTAAATTTAATTACACACAACTTTTAAAAATATTCACCTTTTATTTAAGGGGAGGCATCTCTATATTTATACTAAAATCAGAAGGTATTAGGTTCCTCTAATCCATATAAATTATGATTCTGTCTGGGTCCTACATCATTAGCAGTAATGTTTCAAAACAATAAAAGGTACTTCCTCTCCACATGCAAATGCTTTTATGTTTTTGCCATAAACTCTGAGTGTAATTTAGCACACCGCAGTGCTATGAAGATGGATCATTGATGATAAACCATTTGTACATAGGTAACACACATGTAAACCACTAAATGTTAAGTATAAGAAATATGTTTTTACCTTTAAAAAAGACTCCTTTTCTCATTTTGTTCTATTATGTCCAAAAGTTGTGTGTAATTTTTTAAGGTCCAGGAAATGTAAAGAAATTTGTTGGAATATCTGAATTTCTGTAAAAAAATAAAAATAAAATTTTGTTACATAAAAAATATATTTGGTGGTGTGGTATACACTCATTTTCCTTTTTTGCCCAGTGATCCAGTGTATTACTTATTTCTCTCACTGCTATGATCAAATACTTGGCAAACAGCAACTTAAGTGAGAAAGATTTTATTTTGGCTTACAGTTTAAGAAGGGCACAGTCACTCCTGGGTAGAAAGCTATGGCGGCTGCTGGTCACATTGTATCCAGTGGAGAGTCAGAGAGCAGGAAGGAAGTGGAAGCACACTGTACAAGCCCACAGCCTGTCCTCATGGCACACTTCCTCTCTCAAATCTCCATCTCCTAAACTTCCCACAAACTTCCAAACGGTGGCAACGGCTGGAGACCAAGCCTTTGAACACACGAGCCTATGAGGAACGTTTCAAATGCAACCCAGCACACCAGGGTGAGTTAGTGGCCTGACTGAAATAACTACCTTCAGAAACTCTGCTTGTATCCCACAGTGCTGCAAATAACAGGCACTGATTAGATATGCAGGAGCCTCGTGTATGATCATCTCCAAGGCCTCCCTCTTCTACCCAAATACAGGCACACCTCCACTGGGTCTACTGAAACTGCCAACTAAGTAAGTAGCTGACCTGCTCCATAGAGCAGCCCACAACTCTGCAAAACTTCACTCAATCGGGGCATATTTTATCTAGTTGGGTTTCAATCCCAGATGCTTGCTTATTATCCTATCCTGTAAAATGCTGAACCTTGAGTTGTTGCTTTTTTTCATCTACAAAATGGTTATAAATAATATCCAGTTACATAGTATTATTGTGAGAATATAAAATGATTCATAATGTTGCACTTGACATGTAAGAGATGATCAACCTATGTTCATTTCCTTCTCTTCCTATTATATATTACATACATGGCGGGGAGCTGGAGAGATGGCTCCGTGGTTAAGAGCATTGACGGCTCTTCCAGAGGATCCAGGTTGGGTTCCCAACACCAACATGGCAGCTCACAGTCATCTGTAATTCCAGTTCCAAGGAACTGACACTTTCTTCTGGCCCCCACAAACACCAGGTGAACAGGCATACATGTAAGCAAAATATCCATATACATAAAATAAAAATAAACAAATCTTAAAACAAAAAAAAAAAAAAAGAAGGAAGGAAGGAAGGAAGGAAGGAAGGAAGGAAGGAGGGTAAAAGGGAAAGAAAGCCAGGTGTGGTGGCATGCATCTCTGAGCCCAGCATTTGGAGGGCAGAAGGTAGGCATGTCTCTATAAGCTTGAGGCCAGTGTGCCTCCATAGGGAATTCAGGCTAACCAGAGCTACATAGTGAGGCCCATACAGAAGTCCCATATATAAGGAGATTAATGAGACCAATTAGGCTGGGACAATAACAGGAAAGCATGGAACAACGGAGCCCTGAATAGCCCGGGTCCTGTCTGTCAAAAGGGCATAAATAGCCAATACTCAACACCAGTCATATGCACCAAGAGCTACTCTAAGCAAAAGAGAAGAGTGACGCCCCCCATAAACAAAGCCCCTATTCTCTCTGGTTTTGCATTCTGGTAGAATTTTAAAAATAAATGACAAATGTTGTCTCAAAGAAATGCCCTGAAAGAATCAAAACAGGGTAGCATGAGAACTCGGCACTGAGAGCTCTGAGGTGAGAACTCTGCACTGAACAAAGAGAAAGAACACCAGGCTGAATCCATATGGTCTAATAGCCCTAAGGCAGGACTAAGCTCAATATGCTAAAGTCAGAGACAGGTGGCAATAGAGGCCTACATAGGCTGAGAAGTAACGAACTCTGCAGCTTGAAGGCTGGGATAGTCCCTGTTATATTTTTAAGTGTGAGTGAAAACTATTGGAGGATCTTAAATGGGAGAATAATGCAAACTATTCTACATTTTCTTAAAGGTTATTCTTGGTTCTACTTCTACACGTGTGAAATAGAAACTCTAAATCCTCCCTTTCACTGGGAGTGTAGCTCAGTACGTAAGGGTACTTGTCCTTCACTGGGAGTGTAGCTCAGTAGGTAAGGGTACTTGCCCTCACTGGGAGTGCAGCTCAGTAGGTAAGGGTACTTGTCATTTCACTGTGAGTGTAGCTCAGTAGGTAAGGGTACTTGTCCTTCACTGGGAGTGCAGCTCAGTAGGTAAGGGTACTTGTCATTTCACTGGGAGTGTAGCTCAGTAGGTAAGGGTACTTGTCCTTTACTGTGAGTGTAGCTCAGTAGGTAAGGGTACTTGTCCTTCACTGGGAGTGTAGCTCAGTAGGTAAGGGTACTTGTCCTTCACTGGGAGTGCAGCTCAGTAGGTAAGGGTACTTGTCATTTCACTGGGAGTGTAGCTCAGTAGGTAAGGGTACTTGTCCTTTACTGTGAGTGTAGCTCAGTAGGTAAGGGTACTTGTCCTTCACTGGGAGTGTAGCTCAGTAGGTAAGGGTACTTGTCCTTTACTGTGAGTGTAGCTCAGTAGGTAAGGGTACTTGTCCTTCACTGGGAGTGTAGCTCAGTAGGTAAGGGTACTTGTCCTTCACTGGGAGTGTAGCTCAGTAGGTAAGGGTACTTGTCCTTCACTGGGAGTGCAGCTCAGTAAGTAAGGGTACTTGTCCTTCACTGGGAGTGTAGCTCAGTAAGTAAGGGTACTTGTCCTTTACTGTGAGTGCAGCTCAGTAAGTAAGGGTACTTGTCCTTCACTGGGAGTGTAGCTCAGTAGGTAAGGGTACTTGTCCTTCACTGGGAGTGCAGCTCAGTAAGTAAGGGTACTTGTCCTTCACTGGGAGTGCAGCTCAGTAAGTAAGGGTACTTGTCCTTCACTGGGAGTGTAGCTCAGTAGGTAAGGGTACTTGTCCTTTACTGTGAGTGTAGCTCAGTAGGTAAGGGTACTTGTCCTTTAATGTGAGTGTAGCTCAGTAGGTAAGGGTACTTGTCCTTCACTGGGAGTGTAGCTCAGTACGTACGGGTACTTGTCCTTCACTGGGAGTGTAGCTCAGTAGGTAAGGGTACTTGTCCTTTACTGTGAGTGTAGCTCAGTAGGTAAGGGTACTTGTCCTTTAATGTGAGTGTAGCTCAGTAGGTAAGGGTACTTGTCCTTCACTGGGAGTGTAGCTCAGTAGGTAAGGGTACTTGTCATTTCACTGTGAGTGTAGCTCAGTAGGTAAGGGTACTTGTCCTTCACTGGGAGTGTAGCTCAGTAGGTAAGGGTACTTGTCCTTTACTGTGAGTGTAGCTCAGTAGGTAAGGGTACTTGTCCTTTAATGTGAGTGTAGCTCAGTACGTAAGGGTACTTGTCCCTTAATGTGAGTGTAGCTCAGTAGGTAAGGGTACTTGTCCTTCACTGGGAGTGTAGCTCAGTAGGTAAGGGTACTTGTCATTTCACTGGGAGTGTAGCTCAGTAGGTAAGGGTACTTGTCCTTCACTGGGAGTGTAGCTCAGTAGGTAAGGGTACTTGTCCTTCACTGGGAGGGTAGCTCAGTAGGTAAGGGTACTTGTCCTTCACTGGGAGTGTAGCTCAGTAGGTGGTGTACCTGTCATTTCACTGGGAGTGTAGCTCAGTAGGTAAGGGTACTTGTCCTTCACTGGGAGTGTAGCTCAGTAGGTAAGGGTACTTGTCCTTCACTGGGAGTGTAGCTCAGTAGGTAAGGGTACTTGTCATTTCACTGTGAGTGTAGCTCAGTAGGTAAGGGTACTTGTCATTTCACTGTGAGTGTAGCTCAGTAGGTAAGGGTACTTGTCCTTCACTGGGAGTGCAGCTCAGTAGGTAAGGGTACTTGTCCTTCACTGGGAGTGCAGCTCAGTAGGTAAGGGTACTTGTCCTTCACTGGGAGTGTAGCTCAGTAGGTAAGGGTACTTGTCCTTCACTGGGAGTGCAGCTCAGTAGGTAAGGGTACTTGTCATTTCACTGGGAGTGTAGCTCAGTAGGTAAGGGTACTTGTCCTTTACTGTGAGTGTAGCTCAGTAGGTAAGGGTACTTGTCCTTCACTGGGAGTGTAGCTCAGTAGGTAAGGGTACTTGTCCTTTACTGTGAGTGTAGCTCAGTAGGTAAGGGTACTTGTCCTTCACTGGGAGTGTAGCTCAGTAGGTAAGGGTACTTGTCCTTCACTGGGAGTGTAGCTCAGTAGGTAAGGGTACTTGTCCTTCACTGGGAGTGCAGCTCAGTAAGTAAGGGTACTTGTCCTTCACTGGGAGTGTAGCTCAGTAAGTAAGGGTACTTGTCCTTTACTGTGAGTGCAGCTCAGTAAGTAAGGGTACTTGTCCTTCACTGGGAGTGTAGCTCAGTAGGTAAGGGTACTTGTCCTTCACTGGGAGTGCAGCTCAGTAAGTAAGGGTACTTGTCCTTCACTGGGAGTGCAGCTCAGTAAGTAAGGGTACTTGTCCTTCACTGGGAGTGTAGCTCAGTAGGTAAGGGTACTTGTCCTTTACTGTGAGTGTAGCTCAGTAGGTAAGGGTACTTGTCCTTTAATGTGAGTGTAGCTCAGTAGGTAAGGGTACTTGTCCTTCACTGGGAGTGTAGCTCAGTACGTACGGGTACTTGTCCTTCACTGGGAGTGTAGCTCAGTAGGTAAGGGTACTTGTCCTTTACTGTGAGTGTAGCTCAGTAGGTAAGGGTACTTGTCCTTTAATGTGAGTGTAGCTCAGTAGGTAAGGGTACTTGTCCTTCACTGGGAGTGTAGCTCAGTAGGTAAGGGTACTTGTCATTTCACTGTGAGTGTAGCTCAGTAGGTAAGGGTACTTGTCCTTCACTGGGAGTGTAGCTCAGTAGGTAAGGGTACTTGTCCTTTACTGTGAGTGTAGCTCAGTAGGTAAGGGTACTTGTCCTTTAATGTGAGTGTAGCTCAGTACGTAAGGGTACTTGTCCCTTAATGTGAGTGTAGCTCAGTAGGTAAGGGTACTTGTCCTTCACTGGGAGTGTAGCTCAGTAGGTAAGGGTACTTGTCATTTCACTGGGAGTGTAGCTCAGTAGGTAAGGGTACTTGTCCTTCACTGGGAGTGTAGCTCAGTAGGTAAGGGTACTTGTCCTTCACTGGGAGGGTAGCTCAGTAGGTAAGGGTACTTGTCCTTCACTGGGAGTGTAGCTCAGTAGGTGGTGTACCTGTCATTTCACTGGGAGTGTAGCTCAGTAGGTAAGGGTACTTGTCCTTCACTGGGAGTGTAGCTCAGTAGGTAAGGGTACTTGTCCTTCACTGGGAGTGTAGCTCAGTAGGTAAGGGTACTTGTCATTTCACTGTGAGTGTAGCTCAGTAGGTAAGGGTACTTGTCATTTCACTGTGAGTGTAGCTCAGTAGGTAAGGGTACTTGTCCTTCACTGGGAGTGCAGCTCAGTAGGTAAGGGTACTTGTCCTTCACTGGGAGTGCAGCTCAGTAGGTAAGGGTACTTGTCCTTCACTGGGAGTGTAGCTCAGTAGGTAAGGGTACTTGTCCTTCACTGGGAGTGCAGCTCAGTAGGTAAGGGTACTTGTCATTTCACTGGGAGTGTAGCTCAGTAGGTAAGGGTACTTGTCCTTTACTGTGAGTGTAGCTCAGTAGGTAAGGGTACTTGTCCTTCACTGGGAGTGTAGCTCAGTAGGTAAGGGTACTTGTCCTTTACTGTGAGTGTAGCTCAGTAGGTAAGGGTACTTGTCCTTCACTGGGAGTGTAGCTCAGTAGGTAAGGGTACTTGTCCTTCACTGGGAGTGTAGCTCAGTAGGTAAGGGTACTTGTCCTTCACTGGGAGTGCAGCTCAGTAAGTAAGGGTACTTGTCCTTCACTGGGAGTGTAGCTCAGTAAGTAAGGGTACTTGTCCTTTACTGTGAGTGCAGCTCAGTAAGTAAGGGTACTTGTCCTTCACTGGGAGTGTAGCTCAGTAGGTAAGGGTACTTGTCCTTCACTGGGAGTGCAGCTCAGTAAGTAAGGGTACTTGTCCTTCACTGGGAGTGCAGCTCAGTAAGTAAGGGTACTTGTCCTTCACTGGGAGTGTAGCTCAGTAGGTAAGGGTACTTGTCCTTTACTGTGAGTGTAGCTCAGTAGGTAAGGGTACTTGTCCTTTAATGTGAGTGTAGCTCAGTAGGTAAGGGTACTTGTCCTTCACTGGGAGTGTAGCTCAGTACGTACGGGTACTTGTCCTTCACTGGGAGTGTAGCTCAGTAGGTAAGGGTACTTGTCCTTTACTGTGAGTGTAGCTCAGTAGGTAAGGGTACTTGTCCTTTAATGTGAGTGTAGCTCAGTAGGTAAGGGTACTTGTCCTTCACTGGGAGTGTAGCTCAGTAGGTAAGGGTACTTGTCATTTCACTGTGAGTGTAGCTCAGTAGGTAAGGGTACTTGTCCTTCACTGGGAGTGTAGCTCAGTAGGTAAGGGTACTTGTCCTTTACTGTGAGTGTAGCTCAGTAGGTAAGGGTACTTGTCCTTTAATGTGAGTGTAGCTCAGTACGTAAGGGTACTTGTCCCTTAATGTGAGTGTAGCTCAGTAGGTAAGGGTACTTGTCCTTCACTGGGAGTGTAGCTCAGTAGGTAAGGGTACTTGTCATTTCACTGGGAGTGTAGCTCAGTAGGTAAGGGTACTTGTCCTTCACTGGGAGTGTAGCTCAGTAGGTAAGGGTACTTGTCCTTCACTGGGAGGGTAGCTCAGTAGGTAAGGGTACTTGTCCTTCACTGGGAGTGTAGCTCAGTAGGTGGTGTACCTGTCATTTCACTGGGAGTGTAGCTCAGTAGGTAAGGGTACTTGTCCTTCACTGGGAGTGTAGCTCAGTAGGTAAGGGTACTTGTCCTTCACTGGGAGTGTAGCTCAGTAGGTAAGGGTACTTGTCCTTCATTGGGAGTGGAGCTCAGTAGGTAAGGCTACTTGTCCTTCACTGGGAGTGTAGCTCAGTAGGTAAGGGTACTTGTCCTTCATTGGGAGTGGAGCTCAGTAGGTAAGGGTACTTGTCCTTCATTGGGAGTGGAGCTCAGTAGGTAAGGGTACTTGTCCTTCACTGGGAGTGTAGCTCAGTAGGTAAGGGTACTTGTCCTTCATTGGGAGTGGAGCTCAGTAGGTAAGGGTACTTGTCCTTCATTGGGAGTGGAGCTCAGTAGGTAAGGGTACTTGTCCTTCACTGGGAGTGTAGCTCAGTAGGTAAGGGTACTTGTCCTTCACTAGGAGTGTAGCTCAGTAGGTAAGGGTACTTGCCCTCACTGGGAGTGTAGCTCAGTACGTAAGGGTACTTGTCCTTCACTGGGAGTGTAGCTCAGTAGGTAAGGGTACTTGTCCTTCACTGGGAGTGGAGCTCAGTAGGTAAGGGTACTTGTCCTGTGTTCTGTTGGTGCAGGCCTGTAACTCTAGTGCGTAGTTAGTAGAGAATCAGAAGCCATTTGGCCAAACAGCCTGGGCTACAAAAGGCCCTAGCTCAAAAAGAACAAAAAAGAAAGAGAAAGAAGGGAGGGAGGGAGGGAAGGAGGAGAGAGAGAGAGATCAGAGCAATAAGATAACATGGCAGGTAAATGCAGTGCTGCCAAACTTAAGCATCTGAGTTGAGTCACACACACACATATACACATATACACATACACACACATATACACACACACACACATACACATTCATACACACACACATACACATATACACATACACACACATACTCACACACACATACACACACATACACAAACACACATACACACATATACACACACACACATACACAAACACACATACACACACATACACACACACAAAACAAATTTTAAAAAAGAACTCCTTCCTTATAAGATGCCACTGAGTCTTGAATAAATTACCATGAGTTTAATTTTAATGCATGTCTTAGTCTGCAAGGAAGTAAGAAGAACACTAAAGACAAAGACAGGAAAAAGACAGCTGAAACCCAAATGTGACTGACATATGACAAATGCAAAAGCCGGAGATAAATCTATGAACAGGGATCACTGGGAGTAGAGAGCTAACCCCCAAAGTTCCCATTGTGAGCCAGGAAGCATGAAGATAACACAACCTTGGGGGGTGGGGTAGGCACGACCCTGGAAAACTCTTCAGGCCAAGAAAGTAGATTGATGCGATCCTGGTTTCGTGGCTGAATGGACTATTACAGGTGTGCTGCCGCCAGAGTGCCTTGTAGGGAAGATCTTGTTCCAGGAAACATCTCTGAGCCCCCTGCCCTCAACTTCCTGAGGTAAGATTGTCTGTACCTTGATCCCTGCTATGAGCCTTTCTACTGCCTGCAAACAACAGAACCCAGCTGAGTATAGTCTAAATTCCCTGAAACCACAGCCCAGAACGGATCTTTAAGTTGTTTAATTTAGGAATTTGGCACAGTGATAAAACATACTGAACATGGAAAAAATTACCTGTAACATAATCTCACCAATTAGCCTCAGCAAGATAGACACTCATGATTTTAAAATACTAAATACACCAATAAATCATAAGAAATAATTGGCAGAAATAACAGATAACAGGTGTATTGCTCCACAGGTTTTAGAAGATAGAATTGCCAGATACTGAATATAAAGTAGCTACACTGTATGCACTAAGGAAAAAATGCACCCGGAAGATTCCGATAATGCACACAACACAGGTACCTTGTGTACAGAAAGCTGCATACATATCCCACACAGAACAGTGGATGTGGTCATTTTCCAATCTAACAAAGTTACAGAACAGATCCAGGTATGGGAGGCAGGGGTCAATTTTAATGAAATTGGTTTGGGGCACATGTATAAAAACATCAGGTATGTCCTCTGACTGAACTCTTAGGGGAAAACCCTGATTTACCATGTTATGCCTATGCATTGACTGAGCCTGCACATGATTAAAACCAGATGCATCATGGAAAGGGACATGTGCAGTGAGCAAGGGTTAACATAGTCCAAGCCTGTCAATCATAACAGAGACCCACCCATGACAACCCCTTACTAGGCAAACTCCTCCTCATCTTCATTAGTAATCAGAAATATGAATTGCATATATAAAAATAATAGTATCCGTTTGATCAGTATAGACTTAAAGTCTAACAACACCAAGCACTGGTAGGATTATTGAACACTTGAAGCTGGAGAGATGGCTGAGTGGGTAAAGAGGCTGGTGGTACCCAGCCTGAGCCTGAGTTCACATTACCAGAACCCACAGAAAAGCCAGACATACTGGCACATACCTGTAATCCCAACAATCCGGGAGTCAGATTGGAAGCAGAGACAAAGGACCCCCCAGAATCTCCTAAACCAGCTAATCTGGAGTGCACGGAGTAGCAACAAACAGAAGAGATGCTTCTTCGGACAAGGTGAAAGGAAAGCACCGATCCCAAGACTATCCTGTGACCTCCACAAGCATGCCATGGAATACACATGCCCACACACACAAACACATATGCATATGTACACATATCATGTATGCACAAATTATGTAAAAATAAACAAATGAATTTTTAAAATCCCCAGAACTCATGAAAAAAAAAAAAAAAAAAAACCACAGATACTACCACTACCATACAGAGTCCCACAGCCAAGTGTTAGGCAGAGTCCTGTAGGAGAGGGGAGGGAAGGATTGCCAGAGCCAGAGGTCACCACAAGGGCATGGCCCACAGAGTCAACTGACACTGACTCTGTGAGTGAGCTCACAGAGATTGGGGAGCCTGTATGGGTCTGACCTAGGTCTTCTGCATGTTGTAAGATTCTGTTCTAACAGTGGAAGTGGGGGCTGCCCATGACGCTTTGCCTGCCTTTGGGACCCTTTTCCTTTTACTGGGTTACCTCATCCAGCCTTGATATGAGGGTTTGTGCTGCTCTCATTGTAGCATGTTATGCCATGTTTGGTTGATGTCCCTGGAGGCCTGCTCTTTTCTGGGGGGGAGATGGGGAGGTTGTCTGCAGAAGAGGGAAAGATAGAGGGAGAGACTATGGGAAGGGGAGGGAGGAAAATTGTAGTTGGGATGTAATATATGAGATAAGAATACATACATGCATATGTACACACATACATACATACATACATACATACACACACACATACATACATACATACAGGCACAGCTCCGTGTAGCTGTGACCCAGTTCTGTGAATCTGTGAAGACAGGAAATCACTGGGGTTTACTGACCACCAGCCTAAGTCCAGGCTCAGTGAGTGACCCTGTCTCAAAGCATTAAGGAACAGAGTGACAGCTACTATCCCTCCTTAGCCCCTGTGCACACACTCAGACCCACACACATGCACACACACACACAAATAAGCAAAAACAACTTGAACATTTTCATACACTAAAGTTTTCTGTTCTCTGTAGGTATAGATACTGGAAAACTTCTTACAAATAAACACCAAAAAACTGTAAGACAGAGAGGGGGAGGGGGGAGAGAGAGATCAAATGCTCATCAACAAGGTATATATCTTTATATAATTAATTCATTCACACTGCCATAAGTATGGAAATGAATAAACCTCAGTTACAAACATCAATATAACTGATTATATTAGGCACATGAAAAAAATGTTCATTTTTAGAAAGTAAATATGGGTTGCAATCAGAGAAACCTACATAGACTGCTCAGTACTTAAATGAGGATTGCCATAAGGTTGAGGCTACCCTAGGCTACATAGTGAGATAGTCTAGACTAGGCCGGCCTAGACTACAAACTGAGATCTTGTATCCAAAAAGCAACAAACAAACAAATGAACAAAACAACAAACAAAACAACAAACAAAAATGGCCTGAAAGCAAGACAAAGACAGAGAAGAGACCATTGGGAGGTTACCAGTGATAAAGTCTGTCTTCATGGAATTGAAATAAAAATAAAACCAGTAGATTAGGGGGGAAAATGGTGGAGACTGGAGAGCTGGTTGAGCAGTTAAGAGCCCCTGCAGAGGCCTTGAATTCAGTAGCCAGTGTTCCATGAGTCAGTTCACAGCTCCCTGTGATGCTAGTGCCAGGGGACGACACCCTTCTGGCCTCCACAGGCTCATGCGTGTATGTGATATGCACACATGCTCTCAAGTGCACATACATACATATAAAATAAATAGTTTTTTCATTTTTATTTGTTTTTATTTTACATGTAGGGATGGTTTGCCTGCATGCATGTCTGTGCACCACATGTCTGCCTGGGTTCCTCTGGAACTCAAAAGAGGGGATCAGATCCCCTGAAACTAGATTTGCAGACAGTTGTGAGCCACCATGTGGGTGCTAGAAATCAAACCCCAGTCATCTGGAAGAGCAGCCAGTGCTCTTCCCTGCTGACCCATTCCCTCAACTCCAAATACATCTTTTTTGAAAAATAGCAAGGTTGACAACTTTTACAATAACCCCATATCTGATAGAGGGCTAATATCCAAAATATATAGAGAACTCAAGAAGTTAATCACAAAAAAAAAAAAAAAAAAACAACAAAACAACAAAAAAAACCACCCAATCAAAAACTGGGGTAAAGAACTAAACCGAGAATTCACAACTGAGGAATCTCAAATGGCTGAGAAGCACCTAAAGAAATGTTCAAAGTCCTCAGTGATCAGAGAAATGCAAATCAAAATGACCCTGAGACTCCACCTAACAACAGTCAGAATGGCTAAGATCAAAACCTCAGGTGACAGCAGATGCTGGCGAGGATATGGAGAAAGAGGAACACTCCTCCATTGCTGTTGGAATTGCAAACTGGTACAACCACTCTGGAAATCAGTCTGGAGGTTCCTAAGAAAATTGGAAATAGATCTACCTGAAAACACAGCTATACCACTCTTGGGAATATACCCAAAAAATGGCTCACCATGCCATAGGGGCACATGTTCCACTATGTTCATAGTGGCCATATTTGTGACAGCCAGAAGCTGGAAAAAAAAAACCTAGATGTCCCATGACAGAAGAATGGACACAGAAAATGTGATTCATTTACACAATGGAATACTACTCAACTATTAAGAACAAGGACATCCTAACTTTTGCAGGCAAATGGATGGAACTAGAAAATATCCTGAGTAAGGTAACTCAGATGCAAAAGGACATGCATCTACTTTTATTAGTACTCACTCACTAATAAGTGAATTTTAGGGAAAAAACATACAGAATACACAAAATACAGTCCACAGAATTCAAAAGGCTCAACAAGCTGAAGTGCCCAAGTGAGGATGCCTCAGTTCCACTTGGGAGAGAGAAGAAAGCAATCATAAGTGGGAGGGAAAGTAGATGGGGAGGGGGGGACCTGATCTGGTATTAGGTGGGAGAAAAGAATTGAAGCCCTGAGGCCTGCAGAAAGAATGGAAACAGGCAACCTGTTTGAATCTGAGACACAGTCTGCTGCCGTTCCAGTTCTCACCATCGGCTGTGACTACAGCTGTGACCACAGCTGCGACCATGACTGTGACCACAGCTGTGACCATGACTGTGACCGTGGCTGTGACCATGGCTTACAGGTATATTTTTGCTCACTGGTGTCCTGAATGAAAAGAAGTTAGCCAGTGTTTGTTTGCCCTTCAAATGCAGTATCCTGAAACTTTGGCTCTTTGCAGGGAATAGCCAGCTTCCATTTCCTGGATGATGGCTTCCTGTGACCCTTCTAGAAGAGTGTAATAACTTCACAGACAGCTTGAGCAGAAAGGATGTGGAAGTAGGCATTCGCAGGTCCACCATTCAGTATATGAATGCCTGCCGCCACATGGTCCGTGTCTTCTAGCTATGATGCACTAAAGTTTCAGAACCATGAGCCCAGATAAGTCGCCCTTCCCGGCAGATGATAACTGAGGTATTTTAATACCAGCAACTAGAAAAGTTACTGATGCAATTGTTTGGGTTCATCCTATAACTATCAAATGTTGGTGATCTGAGACCTTCCCTTTCACTGCCTGATATAATAATAATAATAAATAATGGATTTCCTTCTAATAGAGAAATTCTATCTCATTATTTCAATTAAAAAAGAATTTGTGTAGGTCCAGAGGCTCAGATGTTAAAATGACCTGTAAATCCATCTTAACTCCACAAATGACTTAAGCCCTGATTTCCCCTGCCATTAACCAAAAGGAACTTCCCACGAACTAAGCCAGCTCCTATATTTGCAGCTTTGAACTAAATACTGATTCTTTGCCGAACAAAGCTGGCGAGTCAAAGAATCCAACAAGTGAGTGTGAACCGTGTCATTGCTGATACCAGTACTCCCTAGTCAGTGTGCTTGCTCTGCAGTTCTCATCTTCCAGCTGGGCAGCGTGGCTCATCCCACAATCTCAGCACCTGCAAGGCTTGCCTCAAATTCAAGGCCAGCCTGGTCTACATAGTAAGTTACAGACTAGACTATAAGTATAAAATGAAATCCTGTCTCAAAAAATAGAAACAACAAAATAAAAATTAACAACAACCAAAAAAAAAAAAATCATCATCCTTCAAAGCAGAAATGGCTAACACTGTTAAAAGCAACTTTAATTAAAACCTTTAATAAAGTGAACAAACTGCGGGGCAGTGATGGCGCATGCCTTTAATCCCAGCAGAAACAGAGGCAGGAGGATCTCTGAGCCAGCCTGGTCTACAGAGCCAGTTCCAGAACAGCCAGAGCCTCAAAATAAAATAAACAAATAAAAACTAAAATTAAATTTTTGTTTTAGAAAGATTTATATACTTCTTAGGTTCTTTGCCTAACAAAGCTTGAGAGCCCCTCTAAGCCACTGAAATACTTTCTGTGATAAATGAAATTGCCTCAATGATGTCAAAAAGAATTATAAAGTCGCTTAGTCACTGTCCTGATCACACTGCAGTCTGAAAGCCTTTGGATGGTTTAAGGTGTTGTTGTACTGCCATCTAGTGGCATACTTCTGAAAACAGTATTTGATTTGGGTTTTAACTCTGGTTTGCTTAATTTGATTTCAGAGACATAGTCTCAACTCAATTCTAGACCAGCCTTAAATTCATAATAATTCTACTGCCTCTGCCTCCCAAATTGTAGCATTATAGAAGTGAATCACCACATCTAGCCAATAAATGAAAACTTTAATGCTCTACAACTAGGTAACCCTAGTTGCAAAATGAAATAAAATAAAATTTAAAAAAATAAAAATAAAATAAAATAAAATTTAAAAAGCTGCAAAATTCTGCATTTTAAATAGCAAGTTTACAGTGTTAAAGTCATATTTTCTCAAAGAAAAAACTAGAACTATCACACACCTAGTTACACCACTCACACACACACACACACACACACACATACACACACACACACACACATACACACACACACACACACACACACACACAAAGACTCTGAATGCTTCCCCAGAGGCACGTATGTGTCCATGTTCACTGCTGCACTATTCACAGTAGCTAAGAAATGGAAGCAGTCTCCATGTTCATTAGCAGAAAGATGGATGAGGCAAACGTGGTGCATATAGACAGTGAGATTTCAGTCACCCGTAAAGAAAGGTGAAGATGTGACATTTACAGAAAAATGAATGGAGATTATTGTTCTGTTAAAGGAACAGTACAGATTCAAAAAATACAGCTGCTGAACTTTTTCTTGTATGTAGATCTTAGGTTTTAATTTTACACACACACACTGAGGTTGTATAGGTCATGAAACTAGAAAAAGCACTATTATCACCATAAAGACTAGCATAACTAGTGTCAAGTAGAAATACAAGGCGTCGTTACCCGAGAGCATCACAGCGAGCCTGATCTGCAGCACTCCCTGAGATATGGGAGAGCAGGGAGGTTTTGTATACGACCACACTGACAAAGAGATCCCTGAGGTGCCACATCTCCGGATGCTGCGGTTACATAAGATTCAAAATTACACTTCCACGTCCAGACATAAGCCCCAAAATTGAAAACAAGATTCAAATAAACATGCATATACCAATATTCATGGTAGTATGTATTTTTAATGTTTTCATTAAGACTTTGACTGTTTACATGCTGTATTTTGGTTATATTCACCTCCTCATCCATCTCCTGCCAGACCTGCCCCCGACTCCATACTCACCCATCTTTGTGTTCCCATTTTTTTTCTAGACCCATTGGGTTGCCTATGTACACTCTTAGGTGTCTGGCCACCCACTAGAGCTTGTTAAACCTGAGAGGGAGGTCATCCCAGCAGCTAGTATTGGCCAGGAGCTCTGCTGGGGCTTGGTCTTGTGCTCCGTGTATTCAAATGCCAGCTTCAGTGCCCACACAGCTGTCTGCAGTTCAGATGCTGGCACCGTCAAGCATCTCTAGTGTCAATGTTGTGCAACCTTTGTTTCCTATGACTGGGCAGAGGACATAGGAAGGATGGACTTCTGATCCCAGCCAGGAGTCCCAGGAAGAAAAGAGTAAGAGAAGGACCACAGGAAGGCAGAGATGGGTACGAGGAGTCATGGCTCAGGAGGAATTGTGATGATCTGGACACCAAGGGATCTACCATGAGGACACACATGGAGCAGAGTAAGCCAGGGTGAGACTCAAACTGCAAATAACATGGGGCCTGTGACTGGGATGTAGATAGGTTAGAGGGCTAGAATAGATGAATATCTGCCCAGTCATGGTGCTTAAAGCTTGTTAATCAACTTAATAGGTTTTTGTGTCAGTTGTTTGGGAGCTAGAATGGGAACAGACAGAGCTCTCACCCTTAACTTACAGCCCATGTAGCTCCTTAGCTAGGGGTGGGATTTACACCCACATCCCCTCCCCACGCTGGGGTTTTGTTTGGCCTTATTGTGCACAGGTCTTGTTCACACTGACAACCACGCTGAGTTCATCCGTGCCCTATTGTGTATGTGTACAGAAAACAATTTCCTTAAACTCATCTACCATCTCTGGCTCTTACAGTCTTTTTTTTTTTTTTTTTTTTTTATTACATATTTTCCTCAATTACATTTCCAATACTATCCCAAAAGTCCCCCATAGCGCCCCCCACTTCCCTACCCACCCATTCCCATTCTTTTGGCCCTGGCATTCCCCTATATTGGGGCATATAAAGTTTGCAAGTCCAATGGGCCTCTCTTTCCATTGATGGCCGACTAGGCCATCTTTCGATACATATGCAGCTAGAGACAAGAGCTCCAGGGTTCTGGTTAGTACATCATGTTGTTCCAACAATAGGGTTGCAGATCCATTTAGCTCCTTGGGTACTTTCTCTAGCTTCTCCATTGGGAGCCCTGTGATACATCCAATAGCTGACTGTGAACATCCACTCCTGTGTTTGCTAGGCCCCGGCATCGTCTCACAAGAGACAGCTATATTTGGGTCCTTTCAGCAAAATCTTGCTAGTGTATGCAATGGTGTCAGCGTTTAGAAGCTGATTATGGGACGGATCCCTGGATACAGCAGTCTCTAAATGGTCCATCCTTTCATCACAGCTACGAACTTTGTCTCTGTAACTCCTTCCCTGGGTGTTTTGTTCCCAATTCTAAGAAGGTGCACAGTGTCCACACTTTGGTCTTCATTCTTCTTGAGTTTCATGCGTTTATCAAATTGTATCTTATATCTTGGGTATCCTAAGTTTTGGGCTAATAT
The DNA here is from genome assembly GCF_978045245.1 of Mus caroli. Taxonomy (NCBI): domain Eukaryota; kingdom Metazoa; phylum Chordata; class Mammalia; order Rodentia; family Muridae; genus Mus; species Mus caroli. Next base: position 21,519,802 of record NW_028227259.1, read on the forward strand.
CCACTTATCAATGAATACATATTGTGTGAGTTCTTTTGTGATTGTGTTACTTCACTCAAGATGATGCCCTCCAGGTCCATCCATTTGGCTAGGAATTTCATAAATTCATTCTTTTTAATAGCTGAGTAGTACTCCATTGTGTAAATGTACCATAATTTCTGTATCCATTCCTCTGTTGAGGGACATCTGGGTTCTTTCCAGCTTCTGGCTATTATAAATAGGGCTGCTATGAACATAGTGGAGCATGTGTCCTTTTTACCGGTTGGGACATCTTCTGGATATATGCCCAGGAGAGGTATTGCTGGATCCTCCGGTAGTACTATGTCCAATTTTCTGAGGAACCGCCAGACTGATTTCCAGAGTGGTTGTACAAGCTTGCAATCCCACCAACAATGGAGGAGTGTTCCTCTTTCTCCACATCCTCGCCAGCATCTGCTGTCACCTGAATTTTTGATCTTAGCCATTCTGACTGGTGTGAGGTGGAATCTCAGGGTTGTTTTGATTTGCATTTCCCTGATGATTAAGGATGTTGAACATTTTTTCAGGTGCTTCTCTGCCATTCGGTATTCCTCAGGCGAGAATTCTTTGTTCAGTTCTGAGCCCCATTTTTTAATGGGGTTATTTGACTTTCTGGAGTCCACCTTCTTGAGTTCTTTATATATATTGGATATTAGTCCCTTATCTGATTTAGGATAGGTGAAGATCCTTTCCCAATCTGTTGGTGGTTTTTTTGTCTTATTGATGGTGTCTTTAGCCTTGCAGAAGCTTTGTAGTTTCATGAGGTCCCACTTGTCAATTCTCGATCTTACAGCACAAGCCATTACTGTTCTATTCAGGAATTTTTCCCCTGTGCCCATATCTTCAAGGCTTTTCCCCACTTTCTCCTCTATAAGTTTCAGTGTCTCTGGTTTTATGTGAAGTTCCTTGATCCACTTAGACTTGACCTTAGTACAAGGAGATAGGAATGGATCGATTCGCATTCTTCTACATGTTAACAACCAGTTGTGCCAGCACCATTTGTTGAAAATGCTGTCTTTCTTCCACTGGATGTTTTTAGCTCCCTTGTCGAAGATCAAGTGACCATAGGTGTGTGGGTTCATTTCTGGGTCTTCAATTCTATTCCATTGGTCTATTTGTCTGTCACTATACCAGTACCATGCAGTTTTTATCACAATTGCTCTGTAGTAGAGCTTTAGGTCCGGCATGGTGATTCCACCAGAGGTTCTTTTATCCTTGAGAAGAGTTTTTGCTATCCTAGGTTTTTTGTTATTCCAGATGAATTTGCAGATTGCACTTTCTAATTCGTTGAAGAATTGATTTGGAATTTTGATGGGGATTGCATTGAATCTGTAGATTGCTTTTGGCAAGATAGCCATTTTTACAATGTTGATCCTGCCAATCCATGAGCATGGGAGATCTTTCCATCTTCTGAGATCTTCTATAATTTCTTTCTTCAGAGACTTGAAGTTTTTATTATACAGATCTTTCACTTCCTTAGTTAGAGTCACGCCAAGATATTTTATATTATTTGTGACTATTGAGAAGGGTGTTGTTTCCCTAATTTCTTTCTCAGCCTGTTTATTCTTTGTGTAGAGAAAGGCCATTGATTTGTTTGAGTTAATTTTATATCCAGCTACTTCACCGAAGCTGTTTATCAGGCTTAGGAGTTCTCTGGTGGAATTTTTAGGGTCACTTATATATACTATCATATCATCTGCAAAAAGTGATATTTTGACTTCATCTTTTCCAATTTGTATCCCTTTGATCTCCTTTTGTTGTCGAATTGCTCTGGCTAGGACTTCAAGTACAATGTTGAATAGGTATGGAGAAAGTGGACAGCCTTGTCTAGTCCCTGATTTTAGAGGGATTGCTTCAAGCTTCTGACCATTTACTTTGATGTTGGCTACTGGTTTGCTGTAGATTGCTTTTATCATGTTTAGGTATGGGCCTTGAATTCCTGATCTTTCCAAGACTTTTATCATGAATGGGTGTTGGATCTTGTCAAATGCTTTTTCCGCATCTAAGGAGATGACCATGTGGTTTTTGTCTTTGAGTTTGTTTATATACTGGATTACGTTGATGGATTTCCGTATATTGAACCATCCCTGCATCCCTGGGATGAAACCTACTTGGTCAGGATGGATGATTGTTTTGATGTGTTCTTGGATTCGGTTAGCAAGAACTTTATTGAGGATTTTTGCATCAATATTCATAAGGGATATTGGTCTGAAGTTTTCTATCTTTGTTGGGTCTTTTTGTGGTTTAGGTATCAGAGTAATTGTGGCTTCATAGAATGAGTTGGGTAGAGTACCTTCTGTTTCTATTTTGTGGAATAGTTTGTGAAGAACTGGGATTAGATCTTCTTTGAAGGTCTGATAGAACTCTGCACTAAACCCATCTGGTCCTGGGCTTTTTTTAGTTGGGAGACTATTAATGACTGCTTCTATTTCTTTGGGGGATATAGGGCTGTTTAGATCATTAACCTGATCTTGATTCAACTTTGGTACCTGGTATCTGTCTAGGAACTTCTCCATTTCATCCAGGTTCTCCAGTTTTGTTGAGTATAGCCTTTGGTAGAAGGATCTGATGGTGTTTTGGATATCTTCAGGATCTGTTGTTATGTCTCCTTTTTCATTTCTGATTTTGTTAATTAGGATGCTTTCCCTGTGCCCTCTAGTGAGTCTGGCTAAGGGTTTATCTATCTTGTTGATTTTCTCAAAGAACCAGCTCCTTGATTGGTTGATTCTTTGGATAGTTTTTCTTGTTTCCACTTGGTTGATTTCACCCCTGAGTTTGATTATTTCCTGCCGTCTACTCCTCTTGGGTGAATTTGCTTCCTTTTGTTCTAGTGCTTTTAGGTGTGTTGTCAAGCTGCTAATGTGTGCTCTCTCTAGTTTCCTTTTGGAGGCACTCAGAGCTATGAGTTTTCCTCTTAGAAATGCTTTCATTGCGTCCCATAAGTTTGGGTATGTTGTGGCTTCATTTTCATTGAACTCTAAAAAGTCCTTAATTTCTTTCTTTATTCCTTCCTTGACCAAGGTATCATTGAGAAGAGTGTTGTTCAGTTTCCACGTGAAGGTTGGCTTTCTATTATTTATTTTGTTATTGAAGATCAGCCTTAGGCCATGGTGATCTGATAGGATGCATGGGACAATTTCAATATTTTTATATCTGTTGAGGCCTGCTTTGTGACCAATTATGTGGTCAATTTTGGAGAAGGTACCATGAGGTGCTGAGAAGAAGGTATATCCTTTTGTTTTAGGATAGAATGTTCTGTAGATATCTGCCAGATCCATTTGATTCATAATTTCTCTTAGTTTCACTGTGTCCCTGTTTAGTTTCTGTTTCCATGATCTGTCCATTGGTGAAAGTGGTGTGTTGAAGTCTCCCACTATTATTGTATGAGGTGCAATGTGTGCTTTGAGCTTTACTAAAGTTTCTTTAATGAATGTGGCTGCCTTTGTATTTGGAGCATAGATATTCAGGATTGATAGTTCCTCTTGGAGGATTTTACCTTTGATGAGTATGAAGTGTCCCTCCCTGTCTTTTTTAATGACTTTGGGTTGGAAGTCAATCTTATCAGATATTAGAATGGCTACTCCAGCTTGTTTCTTCATGCCATTTGCTTGGAAAATTGTTTTCCAGCCTTTCATTCTGAGGTAGTGTCTATCCTTTTCTCTGAGATGAGTTTCCTGTAAGCAGCAAAATGTTGGGTCTTGTTTGTATAGCCAGTTTGTTAGTCTATGTCTTTTTATTGGGGAGTTGAGTCCATTGATATTAAGAGATATTAAGGAAAAGTAATTGTTGCTTCCTGTTATTTTTGTTGTTAAAGTTGGCATTTTGTTCTTGTGGCTGTCTTCTTTTAGGTTTGTTGAGGGATTACCTTCTTGTTGTTTCTAGGGCGTGGTTCCTGTTCTTGTATTGGTTTTTTTCTGTTATTATCCTTTGAAGGGCTGGATTCGTGGAGAGATAATGTGTGAATTTGGTTTTGTCGTGGAATACTTTGGTTTCTCCATCTATGTTAATTGAGAGTTTGGCTGGGTATAGTAGCCTGGGCTGGAATTTGTGTTCTTTTAGTGTCTGTATAACATCCGTCCAGGATCTTCTGGCTTTCATAGTCTCTGGTGAAAAATCTGGTGTAATTCTGATAGGCTTGCCTTTATATGTTACTTGGCCTTTTTCTCTTACTGCTTTTAGTATTCTATCTTTATTTAGAGCATTTGTTGCTCTGATTATTATGTGTCGGGAGGTATTTCTTTTCTGGTCCAGTCTATTTGGAGTTCTGTAGGCTTCTTGTATGTTCATGGGCATCTCTTTCTTTAGATTTGGGAAGTTTTCTTCTATAATTTTGTTGAAGATGTTTGCTGGTCCTTTGAGTTGAAAATCTTCATTCTCATCCACTCCTATTATCCGTAGGTTTGGTCTTCTCATTGCGTCCTGTATTTCTTGGATGTTTTGAGTAAGGATCTTTTTGCATTTTACATTTTCCTTGATTGTTGTGCCGATGTTCTCTATGGAATCTTCTGCACCTGAGATTCTCTCTTCCATCTCTTGTATTCTGTTGCTGATGCTCGTATCTATGGTTCCAGATTTCTTTCCTAGGGTTTCTATCTCCAGTGTTGCCTCGTTTTGGGTTTTCTTTATTGTGTCTACTTCCCTTTTTAGGTCTAGTATGGTTTTGTTCATTTCCATCATCTGTTTGGATGTGTTTTCCTGTTTTTCTGTAAGGACTTCTACCTGTTTGATTATGTTATCGTGTTTTTCTTTAAGGATTTGTAACTCTTTAGCAGTGTTCTCCTGCCATTCTTTAAGGGATTTTTGTGCTTTCTCTTTATTGTCTTCTGCCTGTTTAGCAGTGTTCTCCTGCATTTCTTTAAGTGTGTTATTAAAGTCCTTCTTGAAGTTCTCTATCATCATCAGGAGATATGCTTTTAAATCCGTGTCTAGCTTTTCCGGTGTGTTGGGGTGCCCTGGACTGGGCGAAGTGGGGGTGCTGGGTTCTGATGATGGTGAATGGTCTTGGTTTCTGTTAGTAAGATTATTACGTTTACCTTTCGCCATCTGGTAATCTCTGGGGTTAGTTGTTATCGTTGTCACTGTTTAAAGATTGGAGCAGAAGCTGTGTTCCACTCACCAGCAGTCTCTAAATCCTGCGGAGGGGGTCGTGGGTAGCTGACGGTACCCCGGTGCTGGTCCAGCCGGAAGAGGCCTGTGGTCCTACTCAGGCCGTTTTTCTGCTTCCCTAACTAATGCAGACTCTGGTCCCGCGTGCAATTGGATTGGAGCAGAAGCTGTGTTCCACTCTCCAGAAGTCTTAAGATCCTGTCGTGGGTGTTGTGGGTAGCTGGTGAGTGTCAGCTGACCCTGCGCCCCAGCTGCCCCGGTGCTTTTCTTACCGGAAGAGGGTTGTGGCCCTATGTAGGCCGGATTTCTCTCTCCCCAACCAGAGCAGTCTCAGGTCCCGCGTGATTGGACTGGAACAGTGGCTGTGTTCCACTCACCAGCAGTCCCAAAATCCTGCGGCGGGGGTCTTGGGTAGCTGGCGGGTGTCAGGCAACCCTGCGCTCCCGCTACCCTGGCGCTGATCCGGCCGGATGAGGCCTGTGGCCCTACTCAGGCCGGTTTCTGCTTCCCTAACTAATGCAGTCTCAGGTCCCGCGCAATTGGATTGGAGCTGAAGCTGTGTTCCACTCACCAGCAGTCCCAAAATCCTGCGGCGGGGGTCGTGGGTAGCTGGCGGGTGTCAGGCAACCCTGCGCTCCCGCTACCCCGGCGCTGATCCGGCCGGATGAGGCCTGTGGCCCTACTCAGGCCGGTTTCTGCTTCCCTAACTAATGCAGTCTCAGGTCCCGCGCAATTGGATTGGAGCAGAAGCTGTGTTCCACTCACCAGCAGTCCCAAAATCCTGCGGCGGGGGTCGTGGGTAGCTGGCGGGTGTCAGGCAACCCTGCGCTCCCGCTACCCCGGCGCTGATCCGGCCGGATGAGGCCTGTGGCCCTACTCAGGCCGGTTTCTGCTTCCCTAACTAATGCAGTCTCAGGTCCCGCGCAATTGGATTGGAGCAGAAGCTGTGTTCCACTCACCAGCAGTCCCAAAATCCTGCGGCGGGGGTCGTGGGTAGCTGGCGGGTGTCAGGCAACCCTGCGCTCCCGCTACCCCGGCGCTGATCCGGCCGGATGTGGCCTGTGGCCCTACTCAGGCCGGTTTCTGCTTCCCTAACTAATGCAGTCTCAGGTCCCGCGCAATTGGATTGGAGCTGAAGCTGTGTTCCACTCACCAGCAGTCCCAAAATCCTGCGGCGGGGGTCGTGGGTAGCTGGCGGGTGTCAGGCAACCCTGCGCTCCCACTACCCCGGCGCTGATCAGGCCGGATGAGGCCTGTGGCCCTACTCAGGCCGGTTTCTGCTTCCCTAACTAATGCAGTCTCAGGTCCCGCGCAATTGGATTGGAGCAGAAGCTGTGTTCCACTCACCAGCAGTCCCAAAATCCTGCGGCGGGGGTCGTGGGTAGCTGGTGGGTGTCAGGCAACCCTGTGCTCCCGCTACCTCGGCGCTGATCCGGCCGGATGAGGCCTGTGGCCCTACTCAGGCCGGTTTCTGCTTCCCTAACTAATGCAGTCTCAGGTCCCGCGCAATTGGATTGGAGCTGAAGCTGTGTTCCACTCACCAGCAATCCCAAAATCCTGCGGTGGGGGTCGTGGGTAGCTGGCGGGTGTCAGGCAACCCTGCGCTCCCGCTACCCTGGCGCTGATCCGGCCGGATGAGGCCTGTCGCTCTTACAGTCTTTTTGCACCTTCTTCAAAATAATTCCTGAGGCTTGGGAAGAGGGAAGATAGTAAAGAGATGTTCCATTTAGGATTGAGCATTCCACAGTCTCTTATTCTCTGCACCGTGACTAGTTATGGTCTCTGTCTTAACCACCATCTACTCCAAAAAGGGACTTCTCTAATGAGGATTGAGAGGTGAGCTAGTCTATGAGTATAAGCCAAAATAGAAGCAGGTACAAGGTTAGGGTCCCTCCTACTTGAACACAGGGTCTGGAGAACAGACCAGCAGTATTTTTTCATATAATATTTTAATTAGTTGAGAATTTCATATATGCATAAAGTAATGTCATAACAGTAATATTTATGAAGCTAAAAGCTGGAAACAACCCAAAGGTCCATGGAGAGGAGAATGTATAAACAAAATAAGAGCACACAATGTATTGCAATCATTTCACAGACACCGCTCCTCCCTTCAAATCCTTCCAGATCCCTCACTAAATATCCACTCCCCACTTAATGTTCTGGTTTTGTTTTTCTTTTTTATAACCCACTGAACCAAGTTGAGTGCTGTTCATATACAAAGGATGTGGGAAGTGTGGTCCACTGGAGCATCATGGTCAATATATCAAGAAAAAACACCCTAGACAAACCTGACTCTCACTCTCAACTGCCAACAGCTCCTTGGGACATAACAGCGTGATTGATTTAGCTAAACACCCAAAGGTCCATGGAGAAAAGAATGCATAAACAAAATAAGAGTTATACATCTGATGGGATATTATCTAGCCTTTAAAAAGGATGGAACTCTGATACTTATGACAATGTGGGGAAACCTTACAAACATTATGCCAAATAAAATAAATGTTTTTCATTGTTCCACTTACATGAGGTGACTGGACTAGCCAAGAGAATACCAGAGCCTGAGGAAAGAGGAACTGGGGGTGGGGAGCGTGGAGTCAGTGTTTAATGGAGAATTTCTTTCATTGTTTAAGACAATGAAAGAATTCTGGATGTGCACGCAGTCATGGTTAAGCAGCAATGTGGACATACTTAACACCACTGAACTGTACAAATAGCAGCCACAGGTCAGCAAGAATCAGAGCAAAAGTGTCTTCTGGACACAACAGAACCATTACATGGGAACTCACTGTCGTCAACATTCCAGAAGGAAGGAGGAAGGGGTTTACAAGCTCCCTCCATGAACTGAGGAGCTACTGACAGCTGATAACTTCTGGGTCAGCTTTCCTGAAGAGGATATGTAGTTCCTAGTAGGTTGACCATGATCCCACACCCAAGATCAGGAAGGAATTTCTAAAAAGAACTCAAATATCTCAGAACATAGCCTCAAAAACTAATAAATGAGAACACATGGAATGAAAATGCTTTGGTATAGCAAACAAAGCAAATGACCATAGTTTACAAATAACTCTGACAAGCCTATGTTCACTTCCCAGAATTCACCTACTGGAAAAAACTAGTGACTCCCACACTCACGCTGTGGCAGCATCCAACAAACACACACACAATAAACAAACAAATAAATATAAGATTTTTAGATTTGCAAACATTTATGTATGTGCATTTGTGTGTCTGTCTGTTTGTATGTGGACATATTCTGTGTGGGTCAATGTTTGTACATGTTCTCTGTGTGTGCATATGTGTACATGTGTGTGTGTCTGTGTGCATGTGTGTGTGTGTGTGTGTTTGTGAGTCTGTGTGTGCTTCTGTGAGTTTGTGTATACTACTTGGGTGCAGGCGTCCTTGGAAGCAAGGAGAACAGCTGATGGGGGTGCTGAGAACTGAACCCTGGTTCTCTGAAAGAGTGGGCAAGTGCTCTTGATTTCTGAACCATCTCTCCAGACTCTGTGATAACTTTACTTATGAAGGGAGTGGGGGAAGGAGGACAAGGAGGTAACGGAGGTGGGGAGAGAGGGGTGATGTAGCACAGATTTTCCACCGTATTTGGAATCTAGATTTAAATGTATGTGTCTATGTGTAGGTGTCCGTGTGTGTGTGTATGTGTATACACGCACACCTGACATGAAAGCTGAAGGGGACTATCTGAGAGGAGGGAAGAACAGTGGGCAGGAAAAGATGGGTGCCAGGAGGACAGGACTGAGTGAGAGCAGGGTACAATGGTGCACATGTGTAAAACTGCCATGAAACCTGTTACTGAGTGTGCTAACTAAAAAACAAAAAACAAAAAAAACCCTTAAGAACATTACATGAATATCTAGTTACTGTAACATTGTAAATGAAGATATAAAGAAGTAAACATTAAATAATACAGTAGGCCAGACTAGTTTGATTATATGGCCCTTAATCTCAGATTTGCTATACACTAGCTTTCTGGATTTAAGAATACACTTATTTATCTATAGCAAACTTTGTTTAAAAGGTATGCTTCACTGTAACGAGATCTGACTCCCTCTTCTGGAGTGTCTGAAGACAGCTACAGTGTACTTACATATAAAAAATAAATAATCTTAAAAGGTATGCTTCAAATCACCGATGAATCACTTCTCTACTTTTTAGCTAAGATCTATTCCTTACCAAGTGACGAGGGGTAGGTGGTGGTTCCTGGAAAAACATTCTATTTCTAACATATATAATCCATATGCATGCATTTATATGGAGATTACACACTGCTGGAGAGAAACAGATGCTAGAGGATATGGAGACTGTAGTTTGGTAGACACACTGATGGTTTTACTTTGGTTTGTTTTGGTGAGGTTTGTGCTGCTGAGGTTTGTGGGATGCCAGGAGCTGAGGCATGAGGATCACTTGAGCTGGACAACGCAACTACATCTTATCTAAAAAATAAGTCAGGGGTCTGGAGGTATAGCTCTTGAACATGTTGGATTTGTTCCACTCTCCTCAGTCAAAGAGACCAATGGTCCAAGAGGAAGAAACGTGGCTGAGATGGGAGCACCCAGCCTGTCTGACATATGGAGGAAAGGAGACAACACACACTAAACTGGCTCGCCTTGCATGGTGCTAACCAATGTTGTGTTTATCAGCTCTCCTCATCCTCACAAAGCCAGGAAGTAGTATTCATCACCCCACACCATGAAGGGGTTAGCCTAATATTGTTTAAGTTCATGCAGAGAAGAGGAAGGCTCAGACCTTGAGAACCAAGAAGACAGCCTTGAACCCATGAGTAAACTTCTACTGGTTAATCAATGCTTTCCATTCTGTCCAACCTTTTCCTGACACCTAGACAAGTCCCAAGCCACCTGAGCACAAACCTCCTAGGAAAAATAAACTCAACTAGTTCAAGTTAGTATTGTCAACAGAACATTACCTGAATTGACCCCAAAATAATGATTCTTAATGTTTATGGGCCAAGGTCCCCACTAAGAATTGAGGTCTCTCTCCACAGAAAAATGTAGCCAGTCACACAAATACAAAAGCGTCTAGAACTTCAAGGACCTCTGGAAGCTCCAGGAAGAATCTTTGTGGTTTGGTTGGCTGGTTTTCTGATGCTGGAGATTGAACCCAAGGATTCACAAGTTTTCCCTCCTTGATATCAGTTTCCAGAGGCAGACGCAGCCCTTCCAAGCACAAAGAGACTACACCCAGGACTCTCCTCCCAGTCTCTTAGTCAGTGATGCTAGGGTTGGAAAGAGCTCTGACCTGTGTGTGTTTTACTGCCTAGGCACTGAGATATTGCAGGGTTGTGTAGGACCAAGATTCTAATGCTTTCTTTCTTTAAGCCAGGAGAGAGCAGGACCTCCTGGGGAAGCCTATGTGGCCAGTTGGTGTTGCTACTGAGTCTCTCTCTAGCTACTGAGATCCTTTGAAGTCACTTCAGCTTAGGGACAAGAAAAATAGAATTAGCCTAGCCCAGGTCCCAGGCCCAAGCAGCCTCAAGCTTGTGTATGGGGTGGAGGATAGGGGGAGCAGATCGTTATGATTGGTTTTCTTACCACTCACTACATTGACCTGCAGGTTTTTCCAGTCTCATTTTCTGCTACTCAAGGAACAAAGCACAGATAATGAACCCTAAGATTAAAGAATGAATTTAGGATAAAGGTTCAAATCTTATATTCTCTCCTCGGTAACTGAAAACATAGGTAAGCTACGTAGCTTCCCTGAACAGGGGTCTGCTCTGGGAAAAAATGTTGACACTAAAAGCTTATATTGCAAATTTAATGTGAGGACACAGTGACACCTAGATAAATACTTAATAAACAATTACTGAAAACAGACTTCATAGTTGTTAGGTCTCAAAGATGCTCAGAACAAATGGCTGAGGTACCTATTGAGCATATCAAAGTAGACATGGGCCTGGTTCTCCCAGCATCTCTTACCACTTCAAGTACCTGTTACATCCTGGCTCTTCTCATCGAGCCTGCCCCATCCACTATCCTAAACCTCTCCAGCCCCTAAGCTTCACTTCCCTTTCCCCAGTTTCTCTCATAAATAATCTCAGCCATTTTGGCTACAAACTCTCTTGGTGCTCTGAGGTCTGCTCTTGGTTCCTCTCTCTCTTCCTCTCTAGCTCCCCACCCGTACCCCTGCCATGCCCAGGTGTGTTCTGCTGGCCTGTCTGGACCCTAACAGATGCCCCTGGCTGTACTCTCCCTCACATCTACAATAGAGTTTCTCCTCAACCATGCCTAGGTGCAATCACGTCCTCATTTTCACTCAATGGTGTTTCTAGATATCAATTTCCACTGACACTATTGAACTGGACTCTCAAGTGGTATTGAGACCTCAAAAAAACATGGACCAATAGAACCTATAAAGATCAGTACATTCTGACCTCAGTGTTCTGGGGTTCTCACTCTGTCCAGGACAGTGTTTAACAATGAGTGAACAGTGACAGGTGCTTGTAAAATACAAAAGAAACCTGGGCAGAGCCAAGGTCACTTTAAAACCTAAGGTGGACTTCCTGCTATTGTCAAACAGTGAAGGCTTAAGGCAGCCTACAGCCCTGATGTCTAACACTCTGGGAATGCTCCCTAGAAGAAACTGACCAAAGCCTCCATAGTCAGGCATGAAATAAAAATCAGACCTGTTTATTTCTTACATGTTTTAAATGTTTTATGTATTTATTTTTATTTGTAGAGGTGTTATTCCACTTGTATATCTGCCTACCATGTGCATGCCTGGTGCCTCTCAAGGTCAGAAGAGGGCATCAGATCCTCTGGAACTGGGGCTACAAATAGCTGTGAGCCACTGTGTAGGAGCTGGGAATCAAAACAGGCAGTGCTCTTAACCCTTGAGCTATCCCACTAGCCTTCCTGCATATTTACAAGGAAAGGATTTGAAGAAGATTAACGTTTTAAAAAATATATAGACTTAACTTAACAGATAGAATCCAGGACTTTTGAGAGAAGGAAAATGGACCTGCTAGCCACAGAGTAAACCAGTTTTGGTATAAATTATAATGTTTTGACTTATTTAGAAGGAGAAAAGATGCCTCCATCTCCCAATTGCTGGGATTATAGGTATGCATACATATCACACTCAATTATTTAACAACTTTTTAACAGCAAATACATGGTTTAGGGATGGTGAAAAAGACTCAGAGCGTACAACGTTTGCTGCCAACTTGATTTCTATCCCTGCAACCCACATGCTGGAAAAGATGTGACTCATGCAAGTTGTTTTGTGGCCTACATGCGCGCGCGCACACACACACACACACACACACACATACAGCTTGGCACACATGAATCTATACACATACACATAAACACATATACAATCAAATAAATAAATGTAAGTTTTAAAATAATAAATGGGGTGTGTGTGTGTGTGTGTGTGTGTGTGTGTGTGTGTGTTATAATTACCTGAAATAAAATTGTGTTGGGAAACCAAGACTCACCCACGTTCCAGAGCCAGGTGCTGCCCCACCTCCAGCACACCTTTAGTGACTCAGCACCAGCAGCTCCATCATCATTAGCAACCAAATCTGCATGGTCATATATTTTTGCTATGTACATGTTCCATACTCCTTATAAAGCCCACACCATCATGGCCTCCTCTCTCTCTTTTGCATCCCTGCTCATAGGCAGCCTTTTTCATACTTCCACCCCTGCTCCACACACACATGGTAAACCCTTCACATGAAGTCCTCTGTGTGTTGTGATTGTGTGGCATTCCTTGCCCCTCTGTCCAGTGCAAAACACTTACATTGGTGTCATGGCTCAGATAGGATTTCCTGGTGCCTGTGCTCCCTTTGGGGGTTTGAGCTGCCCTGGAACCCAACCCCTTATCTCTGGTTACTCACAACAGATTCACCTTCTGGCCCACAGATCTCTGGGAACTGAATCCACCAGTTGCAATTTGGGTAAGTTTCCCTTTTGGTTGGTGTAAATGCTTCCAAGTCCAAGGGAGCTGAGTGTCCAGAACCCCTTTTGGAGGCAGAGGCACCCCTAGCTGCTGTATTTAAGGCTACAGTTGATCCTCTTCACCTATTCTACTTCCAACCCTTTCCCTTGGGTGAGGCTTTATTTTTTAGCTGTTTTTTTTTTTTCCCCTTTTGGCTTCACTCAAAAGCCCTGGTATGAGGCATGGTGTCTCCTGAGGATGTTAGCCCTAACCCTTGTTGAGTGCAAAGATGACCCAGTGTTAGGGGATGGATTTATGCACTGTGTATTCAGATGCTGATTTCTATATCCAGAAATTTGGTTGCAGACTGGACATTGGCATGGTTAAGCATCTCCAGTCTCAATGTTATGTAAAAATTATTTTCCATCACCTCTGATTGGGTAATAAGGAGCTGACCAGCCAATTAGCTGAGCAGAAGAGATAGGGTGGGACTTTCAATCTGAGAGAGGAGAAGTAGGGAGACTGTGGAAGGACCAGGAGGATTTGCCATGAGGTTGTGATGAAAGCACAGCCATCAAGAGCAAGTCAGGGCAAGACTCAGACCACAGGTAAAGGACCACATGCCTGGGAAATAGGTAGCCTATTCTGAACTAGGATAGACTAGTTCAGAATCTGACCAGCTTGCAGCTTATTAATACCAGTTTTCTATGTAGTTTATTCAGGAGCTAAAACGGGTTATAGGTGTAGGGTATTGAAACACCCTACAGTTATTTGGGAGCAAAAAGAGTATAAGACATCTCCCAACCTAGAAATACATTTAGAAACTAGTTTGTGTCTTCCCTGGTTGGTCTTTCCTGGATCCTGGGGATATCCTCAACTACAGGCTTAGGATATTCCTCCCTTCTACACCCCTGGAAACTATGTTGTTCATACCTTCTGGCTCCCCCTTGGTGCTGCACTACTTACTGTCCAACCCCACCTACCCTTGGGAATTGAAGGTGAGGTGGCATGGAATCAGTGAGACAGACTCCAGGAGCAGGTGAGAAATGCCACAGCAAGCTCATCTGAACAAGCTCATCTGAACACTGCTGCAAGCTCCTTTAATATCCTCCACCCATGCCCCATTGGTCCCAAGAAAGCATCTCTCCTAAACACCAGTTTCCTGGTTGACTGGCATTGTCTACATCAGCAATTCTTGGTCTCTCGGGCTGTCTTCAATTAGTTCCTCCTTCAGGAGATGCCTTTCCGACTGTGTAGCCCCCGGTGTTTACATAGAGATGACTGATGCCATTCCTCCTACATTTCCACCCTCTTGTTTTTAGATTTTGACAGCCTAGTGAGATCCAGGGTGCCATTGCCTCAATATTGTTGACCCCACCTCAGAAGATTCCCAGTATATTGGACTGAACCTGTCTTAGGTTGTCCTGTCTTCCAGGATTTTATCTGTCATTGACTGCCAGTCCTTAAAGATTTATCACTCCAGAGGCATGCCACACATGGGGGAGATGAGGAATGGCCTACATGGTGGTCTCATGGATCTCTGCCATCCAAGGCTTAATCACTTCCTTAGGGGGGCTGCAATTGGGATTTTCAAGAGCCATCAGCACCTAGAGGGTTGTCTTATTTATGGAGCACTGCATGGAAATATGTTGTGCGAAACACATAAACAAAATAATTATTAGTATGGCAATTCCTCTCATCATAGCATAAGTCAAATGAGGGGCCAAACAGCCTCTTAATATTGTCCCACACTTTCCCCAAGAATCTGGCGTCTAAGGAGAACACAGATACCCTGGTTCCATTGAGGTTGGCTATGTTCTCCCTGAACAGCACAGAATAGCTAAGGATTTGTCTGACCAGGTACCTTCAAGATATTGAGCCAACTATTGTTGGGCTTGAGTGGATTATGTACCTGGTAAGGGATTAGGCAGATTGAGTGAAACCTGGGGTCGCATACCAATAGAGATATGTCCCTAGTAAGGGCCAACTTTTCTGCCAGTAAGTCAGTCTGTTGTAAATGTGGATGGCTTGATAAAGATGTTGATTTAGTACCTCCTGCACCTGTAGCATCTCGGCTGACTTAAAGACTATAACATTGACAGTCTCTGCAGTAGTGGCCGTCTGGGTCAGGGCAACAGCAGCTGTTGTCACCTCAGCAATGCCTGCAGTGATGGCAACTGTAATACCAAAATCCTTCTTTCCCTGGTCTAGGGGTAGTAAGTGAGTCAGCCAACAGAGTGATGGTATGAAAGTGAGGGGTATTTACCACAGGCATCCAAATGGTGGCTGGTTCCCTCATCAGGATAGCTGTTGTTGAATTCCCCATCCAGCAGGAGATCAGGAGACTCATGAAAACAGTTAAAGAAAAAGGGAGGTCAGGCACAGACTGGGGTGGCTTTCCAGCCAATCTAGCTGATAATGGTCACATTCACGGAAGTTGCCCCAGTCCACATTTTTGCTGACCAGTTTATATGGAAATGTATCCCATTAAAAAGGCAGCCACCTTTTATGAGAGTAAGGGGGCATAAATCAAGACAAGTAGAGGACCTACATATATTCCCAATTGCTCATAATGGGGGCTTATCAGAATCTGGTAACATAGGGAGTAATGTTGGAAGCATCACGTGAGGTAAATATCCACATGCCAACTGGGAAGTTAGCCTCAAATGTTAGTCTAACCCTGGTGGAGGGGCTACTAGGCCCCTCCAATAGAGAAAAGATATGCCTCATCTCCTGGTCTGAAATAGGAAGGAAAGGTTTGAGCCAGTTAACAGTTCCACACAACTGATGTAGTTCCACAAGGGAATAGAATGCTTTTGCCACGATGGAGAAGGCCAGCGGCTTAATCTCGTCAGAAATAGAAAATCCCAGGAAGGCATATGGGGAAATTTTCTGAATCTTTTCAGGAGCAACTTTCAAGTTGAGTTTTTCTAAGTTAAGTAACAACTGAGAGGATGCCCTTTCAAGATCAGGCAGCTAGGGTTTGAACGCTTAATATCATCCATGTAATGGATTATAAGGACACCCCTGGGGACTTCCTGTATGGCTTAAACCACATATAGCTGCCAAATGGTCAGGCCACTTTTCATGTCTGAGGCAGGACTGCCATCTTTTAGCTGATTTATTCATATTAGGCTCTCATACTGTAAAGGCAAAACAGCATCTATCCTGGGGAGCCAGAGGGATTTGGAAAAGATGGTCCTTAGTGCCTAGGATCATCACATGGAACTTGGGTAGGATAGCACTAGGATGAGGCAGTCCCACTTGAGTGGCCCCCATTTTTTCCATGTGTTCATTAATGGCTCTCAAATCCTGCACAAGCCTATGTTTCTCTGACTTCCTTTTAATAACAAAAATGGAAGTATTATGTCTATTGGTCGAGGGTTCCAAAGGACCCAAAGCTAATTGTTCCAAGACTAGTTCCTTGAGAACAGAAAGCTTACATTACAAACTGGGCCACTGGGCCACCTAGATATCACCTTCAGACAGCCAGGCCAATAGTATAGGGTTAGGTACCTTAATGTCAATTGGTACTAGGTAGACAGTGGCCATTAGAATTGGGGGTGATCCCTGATTTTGTGACATGTGCAGTCTACTTGGTCATGTTGCATAACATCATCAAAAAAAAGGACAATTGTTCATAGTAAGGATGGAAACAATGTCTTCCAGAATATCTCTTCCCCAGAGGTTGTGGGGAATATCAGCCACAGCAGGTATAAGAGATTCCTGATTGCCATCCAAATTCGTGGCGTGTTGGCCTCCAACTCCCATAACGGAGGGACCAGACCGGAATCTCCAATAGGGGAACCTCTTTGTTGTTATAGTGACATCTGCCCCTGTGTCAACCAACCCTTTAATGGGTATACTGTTTAAATGTATAGTTACCACCAGGGAATGAGGAAACACAGGCAAGGTCCAAAAGACTCCTGGCTAAGCAGGGGTCCCTCTTACTAGTCTGACTGAGAGGCACCCCTTTGCAGTTTAAACTGTCTTCCTGCTTTTGAGAATAACAACTCTTAGCCCAGTGGAAGCCTTTATTAAATGAGAACATCTAGTCTTGTGCCTAGCTGAGGGGCAGTCCTGTCTGAGGTGACCAGGGTTGCCATAGCCCCAATAGATGCTGCGATCAGCGGACCTTTCAGAGGGGAGCATGTTTTCTGTACATACTCCAAGACCAAGGCATCAATGAAGACAGTCAGGGCTACAGTGGAGCCTGCACCAAGTACCAAATCACAAGTAGCAACAACCCATTTATGAATATCATCATTCCTTATGGCTGCCACACCGTTGTGTACAGGATAGTTGAACCAGCATCGACCTGCCTTTCCACTGCCTCAATCACATGGGACCAAAATTCTGTGAAGGACTCCCCACACTGCTGGACAAGGTTGTGAAAGTAAACAGAATGATCCCAAGGGGTGCAGGCCTTAAGGTCCTTAAGGCAAGATTAGCAACCTGATTAAAGTAAGCATGAAGTCCAATAGTGGCCTGAGCGACAGGGTTAATCTATGCCCTGTGGCCAGTAAGTGTGTCAAAAGTAACATTAAGGTTATATTCAAAATTAATCCTAGCCTGATTCTCAG
This sequence comes from Mus caroli, assembly GCF_978045245.1. Taxonomy (NCBI): domain Eukaryota; kingdom Metazoa; phylum Chordata; class Mammalia; order Rodentia; family Muridae; genus Mus; species Mus caroli. Next base: position 21,537,432 of record NW_028227259.1, read on the forward strand.
CCAAGTCATGATACACAAGACCTCCAATTCAGAAACATGGCAGGGTTGAGCACCACCTTAAGGAGATTATACCACTCTTAATAGGTCTGGAGCTGTATGGCCAATTGCATCAATACTTGTTCAAATTAAGGGGAATCTCAGCCAGAATCATTCTGATTAGTGCCAAGTCTGCCAGAGAGTAGGAATCCAGGGCCTAGTCACCACATCAGGACAAAGATTGACAGGGAAAGCTTCATGATATACCCAAGGAGAATGAGGACCCTGGGGGAGAGGCAGCCCAGCAGGAGGGACAGGCATCACAGGAGCAACCGCAGTAGGAGTAACCACCGGAAGGCAAAGTCCCCCTAAGTCATGCCAGGGGTAAGCTGGGGGTACCTCCAATGGGGCAGAAGCAGAAGGGCTAGTGAGTTAGGAACCTGGGACAGCAGGTCTAGAGGTTGGCTTGGAGCCTGGTGGCCTGAGGGCTGGAGCAGAGGTGCCCTCATCCTCATCACTAAAATCATCCTGTTTGCCCAGAAAAAGTGAGACAGGGTCAGTAATGGAAAGGTGAATATTAGCCTGATCCTGGCAGTGTTTGTTATGGGCAGCCACCACTTCCTCTGGGGAAGAATTCTTAAGACTGGCAATGACTACAAGGAGGATGGGGACAAAGAACAAGGGAGGGGTGATCCCAAACTCGGCCTCACGCTTTCAGGCAAGGAAGAGAACAGGCATCCAGATGTCAGGGTCCTACATGTTCTCCAGCAATATCTAGGGGACCAAAATAGCAGCCTCCTCCCAAAATTGATCCAGGTCATGAGTCTTAACCTTGAGACTATGAGTAACCAGAAGTGTTTTCAGAGCCCTGATCTGGGGTTCCTTGATGGTGGAGAGGACACATGACAATGAGCACAAAGGAAACAAACGACCAACAGATATGACAAAGATGACAGAAGAGGCTACAAAAGTCACATACTAAGCAGGAGACTCTCTCAGGTGTAGTTCAAAGGCCTTATGTCTGGACAGTGTACCCAGGAAGGAAAGGATTCTCAGGAGCCGATCCTGGTAACACCAACCCCTATGTCAGGTACCGGGATGAATCCAAACCAAAAGTGATGATGAGCTGACAAAGACAAAGAAGACAGAAAAGATGGCCACTGCACACTCACCCTCACATGGAGACCAAAAGTGAAAGTATGACAGTCACTGGAAGAACAGACCAAAAAGACAGAAGTGAGGTCCACATGCTCACCTTCTTGGGACCTACAACATAAAACACTAAGGAGCCAACACATCAAAGAAACAACTGAAGGGGGCATGAAAGCAGCACCTCGAGGAGAAGAGCAGATCAGGTCAAACCACAAACACAGCCCTTACAGCAACAGGCAAAAATTGAGCTTCCAGAAAAGGAGGTTCACAAGCAGTCACAAAACAAGGATGGTGAAGTAGTCTATCAACCATGCTGGGCACCAGATGTTGCCTGTGTCCTGGACTGCTTGCTGCTTGACCCTCCTTGCCCTTGGGGGTTGGAGGACAGATGACATGGAATCAATGTCTAGCCCTTATATTCTCCTTCTCACCATCCCCTCAGGGACCTCCCATTTCTCAGTCCTAGACTTCAAGGACACGTTCTTCTCTATCTGCCTTGATACCCAGTCACAAAACATTTCTGCTTTCACCTGCACTGACCCTGACACCCCACTCTCTACTCAACTCACCTGAACTGTCCTACCCTAGGGGCTCCAGGAGAGCCTGCACCTATTTGGCCAAGTCCTCACCTTTGATCTACTCTTGTCTTAGTCAGGGTTTCTATTCCTGCACAAATATCATGACCAAGAAGCAAGTTGGGGAGGAAAGGGCTTATTCAGCTTACACTTCCATACTGCTGTCCATCAACAAGGAAGTCAGGACTGGAACTCAAACAGGTCAGAAAGCAGGAACTGATGCAGAGGCCATGGAGGGATGTTCTTTACTGGTTTGCTTCCCCTGGCTTGCTCTGCCTGCTCTCTTATAGAACCCAAGACTCCCAGCCCAGAGATGGTCCCACCCACAAGGGGCCTTTCCCCCTTGATCACTAATTGAGAAAATGCCCGACAGCTGGATCTTATGGAGGCACTTCCCCAACTGAAGCTCCTTTCTCGGTAATAACTCCAGCCTGTGTCAAGTTGACACACAAAACTAGCCAGTACAATTGACCCCTTGTCAACTTGACACACAAACACATCGCTATTAAGCCTCAACCCTTACATTCTTATTCATTCCCAAGACCTAATTAACTTTAAATATCCCACAGTCTTTACATATTAAAAGTTCAATCCCTTTAAAATATCCAATATCTTTTAAAATTCAAAGTCTTTTAAAAATTCAAAGTCTCTTAACTGTGGACTCCAATAAAATACCTTCTTTCTTCAAGAGGGAAAATATATCAGGGCACAGTCACAATAAAAAGCAAAATCAGACTCCAACCTTCTAATGTCTGGGATTCAACTCATGATCTTCTGTGCTCCTCCAAGGGAGCACTTCTCCAGCCCTGCCCTTTGTAGCACACAGCTTGTCTTCTAGGCTACAGCTACCTGTACTCCACTGCTGCTGCTGTCCTTGGTAGTCATCTCATGGTACTGGCATCTCTAAACATTGTTGTCTTCCGCTGTAACTAGGCTTCACCAAAAGCCTCTCATAGGCTCTCTTCATAGTGCCAAGCCTCAACTCCTTTGCATGACTCCTTCAGTCCTGGGCCATCAATTGTAACTGAGGCTGCACCTTCACCAATGGCCTTCCATGGCCTCTCACAGTGCTGAGCCTCAGCTGCTCTACGTGACCCCTTCATGCCTTCAAAACCAGTACCACCTGGGTGACCGTTACCCATTACCAAGTCCTGCTGCAGCAGGAGTACAACCTTGGCTATCTCTGAAACAGCCTCTATGCTCTCAGAAAGCACTTCCCAGAAAATGTCACCTCAGTGATGCTGGTCTCTTCTTAATCACCGCTAATTTCTTAGCTCCAGCTAACCAGCATCAATAGACCCAGTAATGCAAAGTTTTCACTTTAGTGGTTCTGGTATCTTGTTAATCACAGCTGATTCTTCAGCTCCAGCTAACCAAAACCACAGAATCTTCACAATCAAAATAGCAATGGCCCTGAGTCTTTAATCTTCCCTCTGAAATTTCACAAGCCAGGCCTCCATCTTCTGCACTGTTCTCAACATTATCTTCCAAGCTCCTACACAACATCCCACAGAGCTCTTGACACCAAATGGATCTTCTAGCCCAAAGTTCCAAAGTCCTACCACAGTCCTCCCCAAAACATTGTCAGGTTGTCACAGGAATACCCCACTATGCTGGTACCAATTTGTCTTAGTCAGGGGTTTTATTCCTGCACAAACATCATGACCAAGAAGCAGTTGGGGAGGAAAGGGTTTATTCAGCTTATACTTTCCACATTGCTGTTGATCACCAAAGGTTGCAGAACTGGAACTCAAGCAGGTCAGGAAGCAGGAGCTGATGCAGAGGCCATGGAGGGATGTTTCTTACTGGCTTGCCTCCCCTGGCTTGCTCAGCCTGCTCTCTTATAGAATCCAAGACTCCCAGCCCAGAGATGGTCCCACCCACAAGGGGCCTTTCCCCCTTGATCACTAATTGAGAAAATGCCCCACAGCTGGATCTTATGGAGGCACTTCCCCAACTGAAAGCTCCTTTCTCTGTGGTAACTCCAGCCTGTGTCAAGTTGACACACAAAACCAGCCAGTACAACTCTCTTCATCTTTCCTCAAATCTAAGCTTATACAGTACATAGAAGACCTTCTCCTTTGCAGTCCATCCCCACAAACTATCCAAACTAACACCTCTGCTCTTCTAAACTTCTTGTGCAGTCAAGGCTATAGAGTCCCACTTTCTAAGGTCCAATTGACCACCCCTGTGTCACCTACTTGGGGCTAAACATTTCTCCAATGCCCAAAGCCATTACCTTATATATAAAATAGCTTATCCAGATCCTCAAGGTACTATCTACCAAAGAGGAGATTTTATCATTCTTAGCAATATCTGGCTTCTTACACTCTGGGGTACCCTCCTTTTCCCTCCTCACCCACTCCCTATGAAGCAGCCCTCAGCCCCTCACATGAACCCTTCTCATACCCATAACCAAGTCCTTTCAGAAGTCCTCCTTCAGGCCCTGGAACTACACCTCCCAAAGCTAACCAGTCCCTTCTCCCTCCATGTAACAGGAAAAGAGGGATATTCTCTCAGGGTTGTAAACCACTCATTAGGATCTTCCTTTTACCCATGGCATATCTGTCAAAAAATTAGGCCTTACCATGCAAAGATGGGCACCTGGCATATATACTTTAGCAACTGCCAACCTCCTTATTCATAAATCAAAAAAAAAATTAACTTTTGGATCACCTACCACTATCTTTTTTCCCTCAACCCGTCTCACCTCCTAACATATAAAGGTTTACAAACTCTACCTCTTATTTTTTAAAGATTTATTTATTATTATACATGAGTACATTGTAGCTGTCTTCAGATACTCCAGAAGAGGGGGTCAGATCTCATTATGGATGGTTGTGAGCCATCATGTGATTGCTGGAACAAAACAAAACAAAAAACAAAAACAAAAAACAAGCAAAAAACCTCTAATAAACCAGTAGCTTTCCTCTACTCAAAGGATTAAAGGGCTGAGAAAGAAATTAGGAAAACAACACCCTTCACAATACTCACAAATAACATAAAATATCTTGGTGTGACTCTAACCAAACAAGTGAAAGATCTGTATGACAAGGACTTCAAATCCCTGAAGTTATAAAAGAAGATGGAAAAATGTCCTAAGCTCATGGATTGGTAGTATTAATATAGTAAAAATGGCTATCTTGCCAAAAGCTATCTATAGGTTCAACACAATTCTCACCGAAATTCCAACTCAATTCTTTTTTTGTTGTTGTTTTGTTTTGTTTTGTTTTTTCGAGACAGGGTTTCTCTGTGTAGCCCTGGCTATCCTGGAACTCACTTTGTAGACCAGGCTGGCCTCGAACTCAGAAATCCACCTGCCTCTGCCTCCCAAGTGCTGTGCACGGTACTTATATGTCAGTGCCAACTCAATTCTTTATAGAGTTAGAAAGAGCAATTTCCAGATTCATTTGGAATAACAAAAAACCCAGGATAGGGAAAACTATTCTCAAGAATAAAAGAATTTCTAGGGGAGGAATCACCAACCCTGACCTCAAGCTATACTACAGAGCAATTGTGATAAAACAAAACAAAACAAAACAAAACAAAACAAAACAAAACTGCACGGTATATGTACAGAGACAGGCAGGTAGATCAATGGAATAGAATTGAAGACCCAGAAATGAACCCACACACCTATGGTCACTTGATCTTCAACAAAGGAGCTAAAACCATCCAGTGGAAAAAAAAAAGACAGTATTTTCAATAAATAGTGCTGATTCATCTGGAGGTCAGCATGTAGAAGAATGCACATCAACCAATTCTTATCTCCTTGTACAAAGCTCAAGTTCAAGTGGATCATGGCCCTCCACATAAAACCAGATACACTGAAACTCATAGAGGAGAAAGTGGGGAAGAACCTCAAATACTTGGGCACAGGGGGGAAATTCCTGAACAGAACACCAATATCTTAAGCTTTAAGATCAACAATGGACAAATGGGTGTTGGGCCCTACTTGTCCTTGGTTTGGGCCTTGAGGACAAACCCAAGCCTGGCTCAATTTTTGAGACCTGTCATTCCCTTGAGAATAACTCAGCCCAACCTACCAACCTGAATGAGACTGCCTCTGCCTAGCTACCACTGGTGTTCAATTTCTTATAGGCCCCATGAGATCACCCCACACCCCTCGTCATCATCTCACCCCATACCCTTATTCCCACCTCCTTGCCTTCTCTATATAAGGAAATGCTTAATTTAATAAAGTGAGCTCCTGCTTTGACAAGACTTCCCGTCCAGTGTGTTTCTTTTGGGCCACCAACACTTGCCATCCCACTCAGCCCAGATAGACCCTGCTGGACCAGGTTCTCTTCTCTCACCTGGACCTGCCAGCCAAGACCCTACAAACCGGACCTCATAAAATTGAAAAGCTTCTGTAAGATGAAGGACACTGTCAATAGGACAAAACAGCAACCAACAGATTGGGAAAAGATCTTTACCAACTCTATATCCAATAAAGGACTCAAATCCAAAATATACAAAGAACTCAAGAAGTTAGACTCAAAATTACCCTAATATAAAATGGAGGTCAGAGCTAAACAGAAAATTCTTAACTGAGAAATCTTGAATGGCTGAGAAGCACTTAAAGAAATGTTCAATATCCTTAGTCATTGAGGAAATTCAAATCAAAACAACCCTGAGATTCCACCTCACACCAGCCAGAATGGCTAAGATCAAAAACTCAGGTGACAGCAGATGCTGGCGAGGATGTGGAGAAAAAGGAACACTCCTCCATTGCTGGTGGGATTGCAAGCTGGTACAACCACTCTGGAAATCAGTCTGGCGGTTCCTCAGAAAATTGAAAATAGTTCTACCTGAGGACCCACCTATACAACTCCTGGGTATATATATCTAGAAGATGCTCCAACATGGAATAAGGACACATGCTCCACTATGTTCATAGCAACCTTATTTATAATAGCCAGAAGCTGGAAAGAACCCAGATGTCCCTCAACAGAGAAATGGATACAGAAAATGTGGCACATTATATAATGGAGAACTACTCAGATCCATACTGTCACTCGACCTGGCCGCTTTGGGGATCTCTGACTGAATGATATCCCCCCAGAAATAGCTCACAACTGCTACTTACAGACTCTGTAGTTTCATTAAATAACCTTACCTCACCACTCACCAACTGTGCTGAGCCCAGCATTGCCACCACATCCTACCTTGTTCATCTCTTTTTCATGGCAAATTACTCTGACATCCAAGACACATTTTGTAGGGGCATTAGATTTCTTAGACTGCAATAAAACCCTAACCCTCAACACCACCCTCAGCCAAAATGCTCTAATGTACTTGGGGTCAACGTCATAAATATAAGAATTGGGGACTGGAGAGATGGCTCAGTTGTTAAGAGCCTGACTGGTCTTCCAGAGGTCCTGAGTTCAATTCCCAACAACCACATGGTGGTTCACACCTGAAAAGGTGTCAAGTCACATGTACATATTTTAATTTTCCAAAATCAGTAATATGAGTAGCATCCATTTGCCATAATTGATTAGGTATAAGTCCTTGAGGATTAACACCATTATGTAATATGGGTAGAAATTAAGGACAACTCTTTACAATTTGATGTGCATATTCTCTAAAAATACCTAATTGTTGTCTCAAGATATTACTATGTTGATGATGAAAAGAATGAGATTGTATGTCCAATTGCTCCTGTGTTAGGCCTGTAATCTGTCTGGTATACAAATCTGCTGTGACATGGCCCAGGGGTCCAGGCAATTCAGGATGAGCTCTTGAATGTACTATAAAGTAAGGATCAGTACATTCTCTTAAATTGAGTTATATTTGCATAAATAATTGCAACGTTTGAGAATTAGCAGTATCTAAAAAAGGAATAATTTCAAGCAATTTCAAACCATGAGCTACACATATTGGCAAAAGCTTGATTTTTTTCAACATTTCAAAAACAGTGGCTACAGCATGTGATTCAATTATTTATGAAGCAGGGGGGGAAACTTGAGAGAATAAACATGTGATCCAATCACATATGTTTCTCTCCCCTTAGATGTCCTCTCTCACTCTTAACAAATTTTGAGGGTAGCAGACGTAAGGGAACTAAAACAAGTTGAGCAATTCTTTTGTTAGCAGGGACAGTTATAATTCCATGGGGGGAAGCAGCCATAAATTTTATTTCTTTCACATAATCATTATCTATAACACCTGTATAGATCTGTAATCCTTTTATAATAATGCTGCTTCAGTCTAAGAATAATCCCAAGTTTCCTGGGGGCAAGGGCTCAAAACTCCTATAGGCAGCGTCTGAACCCCCATTTCTGGGGTCAGTACTGCATGAGTGGTGGCAGGCACTAAGGTCCAATCCTACACTTTCTGTAGTTGCTCTGATAAGTTCAGAAATGGATTTCCCTGGCTTGGCAACAGCTTCATGGCTCCAAAAGCTGCCTGTTGGGAGTGCCTTGGGGTCTGAGACTGAACCCTCCTCCCCAAGGAACAAGCAAGGCAATAAACAACACCTTTCTAGAGGTGAGTCAAGATGACCAGAACAAAAGAAATGCCACACAAGTCTCTAGATTCGTGGCTGCTCGGAGCTCTGCATTAACTCAAACGTAAATGTTAATTTAGTTCCCCCCCCCCAGCTCCCCTCCTCAAGGCAGCAGTCATAGCCAGACCCTGATTGTATGATTGAATTTCTGTCTCCAAAAAATTCTACCAGCTGCTTTTAGCAGTTCCTCAGGACCCTGCTAGATAAACTCCCACTGAGATCTCCTTTCCCATCTTGGGGTGTTAAATTTGCTTTGACCACTCTATCCAATAAAGCTTGTGTAAAAGGGGCAGCAGGTCCATACTGTACTACAGCTGCTTTCAACTCCCCATCACTCTTGCAATCATCTCCACTTGCTTGATTTTTTTCTTAATTACAAATATGGGTGAGTTAAAAACCCTGAGCCTGAGGCATAGGCAGAAGGATTTCTGAGTTCGAGGTCAGCCTGGTCTACCGAGTGAGTTCCAGGACAGCTAGGGCTATACAGAGAAACGAAAAACAAAACAACACAAAACAAAACAAAACAAAACAAAACAAAACAAAACAAAACAAAAACCCTGAGCCTGTGATCAAACTGCAAACTGCAGCCAAGGGAACACTGGTAGTTTAACTTTAATTTTTAAGTTCCTCTTGTAGCACCAGAGCACAACCACAGCTTTGGAAAGCAAAATTCAATTCAACCACCCAACAATCTAGTCTCTCCAAAATCAACACCAAGTGCATCACCCCAATGCTACAGAGTTTTTGGCTGCCAGTTCCTTCACACAAATGCACAACAGTGCAGCCTCTGGTACCTCAAAGAGACATTGCCCTAAATCCTATTCTGATTCCAAGGATAAGAACTACATAGAATATTATCCCAATTTAGAAGTATCTTTAAGAGCCGGGCGTGGTGGCGCACGCCTTTAATCCCAGCACTCGGGAGGCAGAGGCAGGCGGATTTCTGAGTTCGAGGCCAGCCTGGTCTACAAAGTGAGTTCCAGGACAGCCAGGGCTATACAGAGAAACCCTGTCTCGAAAAAAAAAAAAAAAAGAAGTATCTTTAGAGACCTGTTTTCCTGGATTGGCTCATGCCACATTTTGTTTAAAATGACTTCAACTCTGAGTTACTAGATTTAAGCTAACTTTCTGTTACCAATGTTACAAATTTCTAATCATACCCAATAACTTAAAAGCCAATACTCTATAACCAGAACATACAGAACACATTTATTCTTTTAAAACCAGTCAGAAACAATAATGAAGTAGCTGTAATTTCAAGAGAAACAGCACCTTGTCACTTGCTGAACCCAATAAACACAATTGTAGAGATTTTTCTAGGAAAAATAACCATCAGCTCCCTTACCAAAGATACTCACACATCAAAAAAGTTATGTTATGTCGGACAGTAGTGGCACATGCCTTTAATCCCAGCACTTGGGAGGTAGAGGCAGGCAGATTTCTGAGCCTGGTCTACAGAGTGAGTTCCAGGACAGCCAGGTCTACACAGAGAAACCCTGTCTTGCAAAACATATATATATATATATATATATATATATATATATATATATATATATATATGTGTGTGTGTGTGTGTGTGTGTGTGTGTGTGTATAAAGAAAAAGTTATGCTATTATCAAATACTCATACATATTTATGGAACATAATAGTTTATTTATGCATTGTGTAATAGCTAAATCAAGCTAGCTAACACATTTTTCACTTTAGGTTTTTTTCATGTATATGATGAGAAATTTAGATCGATTCTTTTAGCAATTATAGTTTTCAAAAAAGTTTTAATTAGTTCATTGTCCAAGGTGGTAAATATTTTTTCTTTTATATTTTGTCTGTTGTAGTTTTTCACATTTGAATTCTTTAAAATTCACACTATTTTTCGCACTTGAATTCATTACACATTTGGTTTTTTGAGACAGGGTTTCTCTGTGTATCTATGGCTGTCCTCGAATTCATTTTTAGACCAGGGTGGCCTCAAACTCAGAGATCCACATACCTCTGCATTCTCTGGGGTAGAATTGAAGGCATGGCCACAATTGCCTGCCCTCGTTTAAATCCTTTTTATTTAAGGTTTATTTTTATTTCGTGTGTATGAGCTTTTTCCTGCACGTGTCCATGTGCACCTCATGATGTCTGGGTCTTCCAGGGGTCATAAGAGAGCATCAGATCCTCTGAAACTGGAGATACAGTTATAAGCCACCATATGGGTGCTGGGAACTGAACCTAGGTCCTCTGCAAGAGCAGCCAGTCAGTGCCCTTAACTGTTGAACCATCTCTCCAATCCCCTCACATTTGAATTCTCAGTTCACTGAGAGTCCATCTCTGAGTCCCATACTGAGTAATTGCTGTCATCTTAGTTTCTTTTCTGTTGCTGTGACAGAACACCCTCACTAAAGTGACTTCACTGGAGGAAGGGTTCATTTCATCTCACAGTCATTCAAAGGTATGGTCTGTCAGGCCAGTGTGGCAGGGGAAGAAGCCACAGCTGTAGGAGCTTAGGGTAGCGAATCACGGTTCATCCACAGTAAAGAATCACAGAGCAATAATGAGTCCAAGCTGCTGCTCAGGTCTCTTCCCCCTCAGACACAGTCTAGGATCCCAGTCATAGAATGGCGCCACCCAGAGGCACCTCGAGACTGTTATGCAGACAGTTCCCTACAGGCCCAGAGGCTCATCTCCAGATGATTCTGGAATTAGATGTTTATGGTTTTATATATGAAGGCCTTCTGTATTATTTATTAACTCAATACTTTGATATTTTATACTTTTTAGTAATATAAAGAATATATTTTATTACTTTAACTGTTATAGAGTTTTTACTGAAGTAAAAAGGCTGTGTGTGTGTGTGTGTGTGTGTGTGTGTGTGTGTGTGTGTGTTTGTGCTTTGTTTTAGTCTTTGAGACAGGATCCTGCTTTATAGCCCCGGCTAGGCTGGTGCTCACTACATAGATTATCACAAACCTGTGACAATCCTCCTCCTTAGCCCAAGTGTTGATATTACAGGCATGTGTCACTAGACTCAGCTGCTATTAATACTTATAAGTTGTTTTGGATTCCTAAATTTGGTGAAGTGCACTGTATGCACTATACATAGCTTGGTTTGGTAGTGTTTGCCTGGAACCTCAGCACTTGGGAGGCACAGGCAGGAAGATCAGGAGTTCAAGGTTATGTTCAGCTAAATAAGAAGACCAAAGCAGCCCAAGGTATAGTTCAATTTAGCAACAAAGGCAGGGCAGAGTGGCCTGTGCCAGTAGCTTGTGCTGGAAGGCAGAGGCAGAAGGATCAGGAGTTCAAGGTCATCTTCAGAGGCTTAGCAAACTCAAGGACAACCCGGGCTACTTGAGTCCTTGTCTCAAAAACACAGATCAAACAATATGTATGTGTGCACATATCAGTGCCACGCACTCTGGTCGAGTCAGCTTGACAGGCCAAGAGGCCTGGAAGCCACTCATGAGGCAGAGAGTTTCACGGAAACTCACCTCCTGGAGTCTGGCGTCCTCTCTAACCCATACATTAATATTCCACTCCCACGTTAGTCTGGTGTATGGATCCACGTGCTCTCTTTTAGTATTATCCTATTATAAGTGCCTTTTAAGATTGAATTCTGACATAGCTAAGCCTTCACCAAAGTTCCAATGTCCTAGAAAGTCCTTGAGCTGACCATGGTCTTGGAATTCAGGAAGAATGTTGCCTATTCAGTGACATTCAGAATTGCCTCTGGTATTACACTATCACTTTGAATAAAAGCTAAGTCACTGCCCTACATAGGAATTTACCATCTTCTAGGAAGAAGGAAGTTTGAGACCTAAAGAGGAACCAGAATAGATACTTAGAACTATAGATAGCTGAGTTACACCCATACACACGTATTTACAATGGCCTAAGGGAAAGGTGGACTATACAATAGACTAAAATAGGAACTATGGCAAGAGCAAGAAGCCCTTAACCCTGGCTTCTAAGATTAAGTGAATCTTAGGTGGAGCTCTTTTTGATCCCAGTTGTTAGCAATGAATTCTATCCCAGGTGGCTCCTGTTAGACCTTCTGTGTTTGTATTCCTCTGTTTTGTGAAAGAATCCAGTAAGCTCTTTGTACCTTGCTAGTGTGTCACCCAACTTCCCTATTTTCTTCTGTATGAAAAGTTTGATGCTCAATTTGACAAATTACATTCAGATTCTACACAACCTCTCCTGTGTGCATCTGTCTGTCATCCCATCCTATGCTTTGCCCACCTGCCCCAGAGACCCGTTCCACGCAGACAAAGGGATCCAGAGGGTCTTCAGCATATCAGATTTGTTGGGAATCTCTATTACATCTCTTTCATAGTTATTTGTTTAATCAAGTAACATATGTATGTCTTTGTAAATTCTGGTCACTTACATTGCATTGAGGAGCAGGTTTTCCACACGTATGGGACATTTCAGTGGAAACATTCTCTGAGCTCGTTCTTCCTCACCTGGTGAGGCAGGCATTTTCTAGCAACCATTGGCCTAAATATCTATCAGAAAAAGAAGAGAGGGAGGGAGGGGGAAATAGATAGATAGATAGATAGATAGATAGATAGATAGATAGATAGATAGATAGATAGATAGATTTGGGAGTAGCAGATCAGTGTAGGGAAATATGTATAATATAGTAAATTATGGCTGAATTCAAAGAAGCCAAGACAGAAGAGAACTCTTAAGGGCAAAGAGTGAGAAGTTGGGACTGGAGAAATGGCTCAGAGGTTAAGAGCACTGGCTGCTCTTCTAAAGGACCTGAGTTCAATTCCCAGCATCCACATGATAGCTCATAGCTGTCTGTAACTCCAGTTCCAAGAAATCCAACTCCTTCACACAGGCATACGTGCAAACAATATACCCATGCACATAAAATGAAAATAAATGAAAACTTTAAGAAGAGTATATATTTTAAAGGAATGAGAATTTTATGTGGGCTGTTTGGATTCAAAATTCATGGACCTAAAGCATGAGACTATATTGGTTGAAGGGCTGTCACTAGGCACATATTCTGTTGGGAGCATCTTGACTATAGGGTTGCAGTTTTAGAGAACACAAAGATAAACCTGTAGAATCTGTGTACATACTGAGGCATACAACACACATGTGATTGATGAAGAACAGTGGTTCTCAACCTTCCTAATGCTACAACCCTCTAATCAAGTTCCTCACGCTGTGGTGACCCCCGACCATAAAATGATTTCTCATCAAAATGTAAATAAACCCTGTTTTCTGATGGTCTTAGGTGACCCCTGTGAAATGGGCCTTCAACCCAGAAGAGAGTCATGACCCACAGTTTCAGAACCACTGATGTAGAAGGACTCTCTCGTGACACATGTGGTCTTTGGAGCTGTACTTATCTGCAGCAGTCAGACGTCTAACAAGAGTAATTTTATCTGTGTATCAGCATCTCCTCACCATGTGTCCTCTGAGCATGTGTCACTCTAAGAATCTTGATTCTCTTTTTTTTTTTTTTTTAAATGAGGTCTTTATAGGGGACAGTTCTCTGTCCCAACACTGTTACCAACCCAATTTTAACAGTCTGACAGTGAAGTGAGTTAGGACCTCAAAGTAGCCTCTGAGCTTCCACTGTTGCTTTTCAGTGATTTTCCTGTAGAGAGTCTCTCTCTCTCTCTCTCTCTCTCTCTCTCTCTCTCTCTCTCTCTCTCTCACACACACACACACACACACACACACACACATCAATTCAACCAGAAACTTGTAAAAATTAAAAGAACGTCCTTGAGATCCTATCAGTAACAACTCAGGAAACAGGTTCAGGAGCCTTTGAGTCCATGTTGTAAAGAAAGCAGGGAAAAATGGAGGGTTTCTATGGGCAAGCAGTTCTGACTGTGGAGTGCTGGGGAGGAACAGGATCCATGTGACCAATAGAAGGCAAAAGGAAAGCATCTACACACCTAGTAAATGTCCATAAAACAGGAGCCAGATACCTACTGATATGTGTCCAGGTCTCTAGTCATCTGGTCTGTACTTATGCATGTTTCTGACATCCCAGTACAGGGAGGCGACCAAGCTCCCTAAGCAGCAGCACGGGACAAGAAGAGGTTCCATTAGTAGCTCCCTGGGCTCCATTTTGAAAAGCATTCAACTTAGCTTTTGTTTTAACCTTCTTTTCACAGAGGATAAACTCTGCATCTTAAGAACATGCTGTGTTCTCTCCAGTATCTGTAGTTATTTTACCATGCAGGTGTTTCCAGATTACTTAGGTCTGTGGTGTTTGTAGGTCATGTGCAGATACATATGCAGAAGGGTCATTGGTAGACATAGTAACTGAGATTTCAACATCAGTTTTCATTTGCTTTGTATCTTTACTTAGTGGTCCCATCATGAACATAGATTATTAAATAATGCATAATTAAGCAAGCATAAAATAAGTTAAAAAGTATCAAAACTACCACTAGATGTACTTGCTCTGTGGTAAACTGTGTTATTAAACCATGTACATACCAAATGCTCCAGAATTGTCATCTAGGCTCTTTACACATTGATGCCCTGACACAAAAGGAAGGAGTGCACATTTGCTTTATTTTAATAGTAACAAATGTCATTAATATCCTTAAACTGATTGAGGGCATTGCTGCAAAGTCCCAGGAGTATATACTTTCTAGGAAGGCATTACGGAATAGATGGACTCCTACCACCTAGCTTCCCCTGCTTCTCACCTTCTCAGCCCCATCTCTCACAGCTCAGGAAATGTGCACCTGAAAGTTGTAGCAGGGCTCCAGACCTTAGCACAACTCACTCCATGACTGAAGTGCCATTCAGGCCGTAAACTCACCACATAGCACCACCTGCCAAAAACTAAAACAAAGGCCTAATCCATCAAAGTCCACAGTTCTGGGAGTCGATAAATGTACTAGCCTCAATTTTTGGCTTCTGCTTCTGGCTAATTGTTCTTGATAACTGAAGTGTGCCAACCCAGAACATGGTTTTGGCTTTAAAGTTTACCCTGAAAAGGCTTGGAGCTACCCTGGGATCAGAACATCCATTGGAGTTGTTTGGTGGCTAATAAAGACTTTCTGTTGCCTTACAGCCATGTCCATCCAGGATTCTCTGGTGAATTCCCCACAAGAAAAATTACAATATGTCATTTTTAGTGATGTCTTACTTGCTTATAATGTTCCCTTTCACTTAGAAGCCAGCTGACTCTCTGAGCGATATCACAAATAGAAATTTATGGAGTAATTCTTTGACTCTGACTAAGGAAATTAATCAATGTCCTCTGCATTCACTGATGGATTTATTTCTATTACATTTACCGTATTTTAAAAAGGTTATCTGTGTGTGTGTGTGTGTGTGTGTGTTGATACATCATGGGGCACAGAGAAGCAGACAACCTGCAACCTCTTTCCATCTACCTTGAAGATCATAGGAGTTAAATGTTGGTTCCAAGGCTTGGCAACATGCACCTGTACCTACTGAGACATTTTGCTAGTTTCCACATGGTATCTTATGTCTTAAGGTGGCTGTTTTCCTTATTAATGCATGTCTCTAGAGTACAGGGTTCATATTTGTGGTTAAGCTCACCACATAGCAATCTAGAACTTTGTTTTTAAAACAAAAAACATAATAATCTGTGTGTGTGTGTGTGTGTGTGTGTGTGCATGCATGTGCAAATACCATGGCATGCACATGGAGGTATGTGGGAGAGAACTTATGAAAACTGCTTCTCTCCTTTTACTGCAAGAGCTCCTGAGATGGAACCCAGGTCCTCAGGCTTGGTATCAAGCACCTTTGCCTACACATCCATCTTGCTGGTTCCTTATTATATTTAATAAATTATTCAAAAATAAAAAACAATTAGTAACTAATGATATGGTTATAGAACACAGCTGAGTTGATACCTGATATAAAACATATCAATATCCCATGTGTAAGGTGAAATGTGATGTCAATAAAATCTCCAATCTATAACATAAACCTAAGTTTCTTGTTTATTTTTTGTGTGTTTTTCTCTAGGCTGAAGAGATCAAGGAACCCACAGGTCAGAATGACTCTATCCCTTATTGTTAGCTGAAGGCTGATGATATCAGCTAGTATATCTTTCTGCTTTAAGACTCTGGTCTTTGACAGCATGTGGAAGAAAGTTGAAAAAGAGGGTGTGGCTAGAGTAGAACCATCTTTCTAATATCTCTACTTCCAAAGTCATGCAAACAGCTCCATAGCTTCTCCACTGTCCGTTTTCCCAAGCTTCTGTGTCCACTATCTTTTCATGGAAAGCCAAAAGTATGGGAAAGAAACTAGGTGGGCCAGGAGAATGGACAAGGAATAGCTACCAAGAGTTTGACAAGGGAGGTTTGTTACCTTTATTCCTCTACTATCAATCAAGGGTAGACATCTTTACAGGAAAAGATATACCAGGATCTCTGTCTCTCCCATTGCTACGTTCCCATTCCCATGCTTCTAATGGGGGCACTTCTGGTCCATGATGAGGACAGCAGGGAGCATGGACTTTTAATATGTTGATAGCTGTGCTGTGCCACTAATTAGCTACATGGCTGGCATGACTCCATTTTTGCCCTCATGATTGTTACATGAAGGGGGTTCTATTAGATGATATCAGTAGTTACTATGCTAAATAGTTTCTTTACTAACATTACCAGTTTCACAACTGGAAGACTCCAGGATGAAACTTATGGAAAGCAATCTGACAAGGTAAGCGGAATCTGTCTTCAGACTGTCCTACTGACAGTTTCACAACAACTTGATACAAGCTGGTGTCATTTTGATAGAGGGACCCTCAATTGCTCCTTCCACATTATCTTGTGGGCAAGCCTGTGATTCATCTTCTTAGTTGATGATTGATGTGGGAACATCCAGCTCACTGTGGTGATGTCACCCCAGGCTGGTGGTCACAGGTGACATAAGAAGGCAGGGTGAGCAAGCTATGAAAGCTAACCCGTAAGCAGAGCCCATGTGTCAGCTCCTGCCTCATGGATCCTGCCCTGAGTTCCTACCCTGAATTCCCTCAGCAATGGAGTATGACTTGAAAATTGGAAGGTGAAACTAACCCTTTACCTGCAAGCAGATAATGGTCATGGTGTTTCATCACAGCAATAGAAACCCAACTAAGACATCACCTTAAGTGTAAGTGCTAGAAGTATAAAATACCTGGTAGTTTTACTTCATTTACTATGAGAGCAATTGTCTCGTTTCTAAACTAACTTTCTATTCATATTGGATAGCTTAGTGATACTTTGATATCACTTCAGTTCCATTGACCTATCCTAATGTGTTCAGTATTTCAGGACTTCCTATGGGCTACACAGAGGACTATATATTATCCTCAATAGACAAGAGCCTTCGACATCTGGAAAATGCAAGGTCAGCAAACACAGTTTCTGGGTAGGGGATAGAGAAATATTTAAATTAAAAGAAAGGGAGGAAGAAGAGTAACAGGGGAAGGGAAAAGAAAAAACTTTAATTCATAAAGAACTATTTTTTGAGATTTATTTATATTTTCTGTGTATGAGTGTTTTGCATGAACCTATGTCTGTGCACCACATGCCTGCCTGGTGCCCTCAGAGGGCAGAATAGGGTATGTGATTTCCTGGTTCTGGAGTTCCTGATGTTTGTCAACCACCATGTGGATGCTGAGATTCAAAGTTGCATCTTCTGGAAGAGCAGTCACCGTTTTTAACCACTGACCAATCTCTCTAACCCCCAAAGCAGTGAGGTTGGTTCATGTTTTAAAATTAAAAATACATATATTTATTATTAACTTTTCATTTTGTGTGTGCATTTGTGGACATGTGTACCACATGTTTGCAGACATCAGAGGGCAAGCCACAGGAGTCAGTTCTCTAACATGTGGATCCTAGGGTTTGAACTGAACACAGGTAGGTCATCCAGCTTAATGGAAAATTTAATGGGAACTTTGTGTGTGTGTGTGTGTGTGTGTGTGTGTGTGTGTGTGTGTGTGTAAAACTTAGGTGTCATTCCTTGGATCTATCCATCTTGTTTTTGAAATAAAGTCTCTCTGTGTGGGACTCACTAATTAGCCTTGACTGGCCAGTGAGCCCCAGGGATGTGCTTGTCTAGCACTGGGGCACCATGTGCTTTTATTATCATGTATGCTCTGGGAATAGGGCACAGCTTCTCTATCTGTGTGCTGTGCACTTCACTGACTCATCTCCCTTGCTCCTGGTACAAGGATTCTTTGCAGAAGTAACTGATGCTTGTGAATGGCACCCCTTTTCCACCCTCACCTCCCTTTGGCCAAAAATATTTTGGACTTGGAATTACCACTGTCTTCCTTTGTCCTAATTTTCCCACTACTGATTCTAAACAAAATGAAAAGAAAAATCTCTTTGTTTTCAGAGCAACACTTATGGAACTGAATTTACCAGAATCCCATGGTATGTCTCCTTACTCCATGTGTGACATAGTGGCTCAGGAGAGTGTCCAACCTTGCTGTTACTGTGAAAATGGGAAACATTCTACTGACTACAGCATATCCTCTGAATCCTTCAACAACAGCTCGATCCTGTCTTATCTTCCAATCGTTCCTGAAAGAACAACTTGGCAAATCCAGGGCAATATTGTCCCCGATTCCCCGGAAAAGGAATTGCCCTCATCCAGGAACCGAAGCACACCACTGCCTACCTTTCAGCTGACCGACACTGAGAAGTCAGATCTTTTCCAGAATTTTGCAGTCCTTCCTCCCTTACAAGCTCATGGCTCTTTTATTAGCTCTAATTTACAATCCCTAGATCCGTTAGTCAGGAGAGAGCTGCAAGGACATATGTCTCAGAAGGTTTCTACTCTGCAGAAACAAGTGGTACCTCTACCTGTGAAGAAGTCATGGAAAACACTCAATCATCTGATGGATGTACAAGGGGTTCCTGAACAAGAGATCCCCCACACTCAGTTACCTACACCCATCCCTCAGAGCACCGAGCCAAGTACCAACAGATCTTCAGGTGTCCCATCGATTCATCTACATGTGAACATCGGGGACAATTCTGAAGTAAATAGGACAGAAACCAGAATGTCATGGCCACTTACCTCCAACAAGCAGTTAGAATCTGAGAATGATCACCAAATCATTAGATACAATCCTTTAGCTATATCAATGGACACGCCATCTTCCAGAAATGTAGAAGTTTATGCAATTCAGGAAGAAACCACTTTACAGAAAAAGGATCCAAAGCACGTATTAGAGCTGAATATAGAACAGAGGGTCATAGGTCTTCCAAAAGAAAGGATAAAGTCACATAAGGCACAAGGAACTAATGTGGAGATGACACCCAAGGCACCATGTTCAGCCACAGACAGAATAAAGGTCACTCCGATGGCATTGCTTCAGGATATGGATTCAATGGGAATAATCCCAGATTCACATTCAGAGGTAACAGACCCTGTGGGGAAAACAAAAGATAAGACTGACTTATCACAGTCATCAAAACAAGCTCAAACAGTGAGTGTAGCTCCCAAGTCATCAAATCCCATAATTGAATCCATAAACATATTTAGTCCTGAGCATCAAACAAGGGAACCAAAGATTATGACCTCAAGACCAAATCAAATCACAAATATCTCTAAAGTAACTCCTGTAGCATTGTTTCACATTGTGGATTCTAGGGGGCTGATTAATGAATTATGTTCAGGTGTCATAGAATCAGCAGGAATATCCCAAAAGAAACTTTGGGGCATTGGGCTATACACAGACAGTCTGGTCTCCAGTCGAGCTGAGGTCTGAACCCCAGAAATGGTGATAATTCACCTTCATGACACAGTAGGCATTCCCTCATGCTCCTGGAACTCTGGCTCCTGCCTAAGTTACTGCCCCCTACAGCACCCACAAGAGAAACATGGCTAGAAGTCATGAAGGCAATGACCTAAGCTTCTGACCTTCAGGCTAAACTCCTCCCCAGCTACCTAGCAACAATAAAGACCATAAAAAGGGCTGTTCAGCCCCACCTCACTCTTTCACATTTTTGTTCTTTTTTTGTTGTTGTTCTTTTTTATTATTATTGTATGTATTTCATTTACATTTCCAGTGCTGTCCCAAAAGTCCCCCACATGCTCCCCCACCCACTCCCACTTCTTGGCCCTGGCTTTCCCCTGTACTGAGGCATATAAAGTTTGCATGACCAATGGGCCTCTCTTTCCACTGATGGCCGACTAGGCCATCTTCTGATTCATATGCAGCTAGAGACACGAGCTCCAGGGGGATACTGGTTAGTTCATATTGTTGTTCCACCTATAGGATTGCAGATCCCTTTAGCTCCTTGGGTACTTTCTCTAGCTCCTCCATTGGGAGCCCTGTGATTCATCCAATAGCTGACTGTGAGCATCCACTTCTGTGTTTACTAGACCCTGGCATAGTCTCACAAGAGACAGCTATATCTGGGTCCTTTCAGCAAAATCTTGCTAGTGTATGCAATGGTGTCAGTGTTTGGAAGCTGATTATGGGATGGATCCCCGGATATGGCAGTCTCTAGACGGTCCATCCTTTCCTCTCAGCTCCAAACTTTGTCTCTGTAACTCCTTCCATGGGTGTTTTGTTCCCAGTTCTAAGAAGGGGCAAAGTGCTCACACTTTGGTCTTCATTCTTCTTGAGTTTCATGCATTTAGCAAATTGTATCTTATATCTTGGGTATTCTAAGTTTCTGGGCTAATATCCACTTATCAGTGAGTACATATTGTGGGAGTTCCTTTGTGATTGGGTTACCTCACTCAGGATGATGCCCTCCAGGTCCATTCATTTGCCTAGAAATTTCATAAATTCATTCTTTTTAATAGCTGAGTAGTACTCCATTGTGTAAATGTACCACATTTTCTGTATCCATTCCTCTGTTGAGGGGCATCTGGGTTCTTTCCAGCTTCTGGCTATTATAAATAAGGCTGCTATGAACATAGTGGAGCATGTGTCCTTCTTACCGGTTGGAACATCTTCTGGATATATGCCCAGGAAAGGTATTGTGGGATCCTCCGGTAGTACTATGTCCAATTTTCTGAGGAACTGCCAGACTGATTTCCAGAGTGGTTGTACAAGCTTGCAATCCCACCAACAATGGAGGAGTGTTCCTCTTTCTCCAGATCCTCGCCAGCATCCGCTGTCACCTGAATTTTTTTTCTTTTTTTTTCTTACTTTTTTTAATTGGGTATTTATTTCATTTACATTTCCAACGCTATCCCAAAAGACTTTTCTCTTCTCTTACCTCTCACTTCTTTCACTCTTCTCTCCTCTTTCCTGTCTCTTTGTCTTCTCCTCTCCTCTCTCCTCTCCTCTATCCCTCTTACTCTCTCTTTCTCTCTAGCTTTCCCCCTCCCTCTTTTCTATGTTCTCTCTTTCCCCCTGCCTTTCTATAATAAAACTGTAAAACCATAGTCTCTGCTCATCAAGGCCCACTGCACTTGGAGGATGGGACAGGTTTCTCCTAATGAGCTGTTTCTAATCTCCCATTAGAAGGCCTTCCTGTGCTCCAGTCAAGATCCACTGCACTCACTCTCACAGGTGTGGGGAAGCCCTATTCCCTCATCCCTCTCTCCTATAACCCTGGTGGCTTTAGCAAAGTAGTTCCAGGGTTCCCAGGTAGGGCTGCCCCTTGGCCACTCCCTGAAGAGTGGGTCAGAGGCTTGAATGCCCACCCAGGGATGAGTGGAAGGTAGTTAGCAGCCCTCCCATGCCTGGCAAACCAGAGAACAGGTAAAACTCTGGCCCTCTTCCCCAGGGCCCCCCTTTTTAGTTCCCAACAAGTAACTATAGGGACGACCCAAATGGCATCAACTTATAGAATCTGAAGTAGTGCCAACTACTCCAAAACTTTGAAAACTTACCCCAGGAGTTACAGAATGTAAACTCCTAGTCCCAGATCCAAGATTGCAAGGTATGAAGCCTGTAGACATAGACAAAGATTTAATTCCAGACAAAATAAAAGCGGGACAGCTGACCACAATGGTGGCATCTACAGATTTGGACACAAAACAATATCAGGAGAGCATACATTCTGAGGAATTAACCCCCATACCACAATTGCAAACTGAGAAACCTGTCCCATCAGTCCCAGAGTCTCAGCTTCAAGATGTGAAGTCTGGCCAACTGACAGTTTAATCACAACTCCAAAATATACAATCTCCTTTTTTGGCCCCAAATCTACAGGTGCAAATTGAATCAGTAAATTTGACTCCTGGTTCACAGTCTTGAGTTATGGAAGGTGTTCATTTGGCCCTACCACAGGAGGTAAAATAGATATAAAAAGGTGGCATTGACCATAAGACTGCCACTTGAAGATATAAAATCTGCAAACTTGGCCCCAAAACTATGTACAAGAAACTCCACCTGTGATAAGGTAATCTGTGTACCACTGCATGGAATCTTTAAAGATACAAAGATTCCACTAGGTAGATTGTAGGCGTTTAATTTCTGAGACCCTGGTGGAAAGTAAAAAAACACTTGATAAGTGGACCACACACCATTATGCAGTAAAATCTTCAGATATGAGCCTCAATTCAAGTTATTCTTTCCCAGAACCTGAAGGGATGACTGAACATCAACAAGCCTCAGAAACAAGGGTGACCTCTGACACTTGTCATCAGGTCGAAGAATCTGCTGTGTTGTCATCAGTAGGAGTGACTCCAGCACCACTGAGCCAAACCTCAGAATCTATGGAGATGAGCTTACCACCACTCCAAAATACCCTTGAACCTAGGACCCAAGTTGTAAAAGACATGAAGGAAACTCCAGAATTACAAACTGAAATTAAAGATATTCTGAATTTGCTACCAGAATTAGAAGTGCCAGCCATACACCCAGAAGTGATGGCCCCAGAACCACAGCCAGAGGATGTGGACTTTGCTCATGTGATGCCAGAACCATGTTCAGAAGTTACTAACTCATCAGAAATGAGTCTGTATGAATACACAGCAAGCACCGAGTTGACATTGCCTGAAGTTGATAATACCCAGGGGATCATTGTAGAATCATATTCAGAAATGGGATCTCAGGGGTTGAATCTAGAACCAGGAGTGCAAATTGAGGAATCAGTCACTGGCAGAAAGATTGAACTTTGAAGAATTAACCCCTGAACCATCTGTACAAGTTGTAGAACTTATAGACTTAACTACAGGACCCACACCACATATTATAGATGTGATCCCAGGGCCACAGCTCCACAATGTAAAGTCTATGCAAATAGATACAGGACTAGAGTTACAAAGTGAGTTATCTGCGGATTTAGTACAACAGTCATCTCTAGGAGTGGTAGATCCTGAAAAGTCAAAACCAGATCCCACTCTACAGAGTTTATTACCAAAGGAGTTGATTGAGGGAACACAAATTCCAAGTGTGAAATCCGTGGATTTGAATCTGGTCCAAGAGCTGCCAATTGTCAAATTATGATTGATTCCAGGGCCACAACTGCAAAGTGTCAGATTTCCAAAGTTATATCAAGGGCTACTTCTTCAAGGAGAAAATCCAGCAAATTCTATCTCAGGCCCCAGTATTATAGTTTAAATCTGATGAAGAAATCATATTCCCTAGTGCCAGAAATAAGGTCATCTGGTTTTATTCCAGGGCCAAAGGTTCTAGAAGCACATCTACAACATGTGAAACCTATGGAAGTAAATCTAGGACCATTTTTAGAAGCTGTGAGATTTTCTGATTTGATGCCAACATCTAAGCACCATGGCTTCAAATATACACAGTTCATACAAGGTTTTCCACTTCAAGAGAGGACATCTCAGGGATTAATTTCAGAATCATTTTTGCCATTAAGCCAAGGGCCAAAGTTCAAAGATAGGAAGCTTGTTCTGCCTACACAAGGATCAGGGTTTCACAAAATGAAATTTACAACACATGCCACTGAACTAAACATCCACATGTGATATCTGAGGAGGTCAACACAGGACCTCGGGAACAAGATACCAAATTTTCTGAGTTGACTTCAAGACCGAGACTTCAAGTGTCAAATTTGGGGAGCAAATCTCAGGATTGATGTGTGATAGTGGAAGTTCTATGACTCCAGAGTTAGGGATGCATGACCCCAAATTAGCAAAGATGATGACTGCAGGGCTACAGGATACAAGGGCAAGTGAGTTTTAACTCAGGGCCATGGCTTCAAGATGTCAAATTTTTGGATGTAATATGAGGAACTCCACCTCAAGGGGTGAAAACTTCAGAGCTAAACTCAGGGCCACATTTAGAATGTGTAAAAAATTTTGAGTTGACAACACAGCCAGAGAGGCAGGGGATGAAGCCAGAATTGATAAGACAAGAGTCCCCATTTCACGATGTAAAATATGTCACAAGGAATCAAGTACCAAGCTTTGAAGACAAAATGTCTTATAAAATGTTATCTGAGTCACAGATGCAAATGGCGGAAACAATGAAATTGCCTCCTGGGAGACACTTAGGAAATGCAGATCATTCTGAGTTGATCAGAAGACCACAGACCCAAGGCAGAGCATCTTCTGAATTGATAGAAGGACAACTTTTGGGACATATAAAACCTGTGGAGAAGAACACAGTCTCAAAGCAAGAAGCTCTGACATCTGTGGAATTAACCCCAGGGCTACATTTGGGAGACATTACATCTACAAAGATAGTCAAAGTCAGAGCAGAAGCAGGTCAGATCTACACTGTCAACCCCAGGAATGCAGGCAGGAGATAGAAAACTTGAGGAGCTGCCTCCAGGCTCTAGCTCCAAGGTTACTACCCTCAAGGCCAAAAATATAAAATAGGAAATCTGTGATCTTAACTGTAAAATAATATCTTAAGAGGATAAAATCTACCGTGGAATCCCCAAGTAGTTCACTGAGAGGAGATATGAAGTCTGTGAAGTTGATTCAAGGTTCAAGAATTCAAGAATTGAAAAACAAGGCATTGGCCCATAGTACACATGTTCAAGATATAACTGGACTGGACATTTAAACTAAAGAAGCAAGAGGAAAGTACTGAGACTTTTGTACCAAGGATGCTGTTTCAAGAGAAGTCTATGGAGGTGTTTCAAGGGCCTCAGCTGCAAAGTATGAAATCCAGGGAACTGACTTCACAGTCACAAATACAAGATAGTAAACCTGTGTTTGCCCTATGTTTGAAAAAGCAAAATCTAAAACATGTAACTGTAGCCAAAACACAAGGGGTCCAAGGATTAAAATTGTAGATTTCACCTCAACACAACAAGGGTGTCGAGGTACAGCACCCATGAACTTAATTCTTAAGTCTAGACAGGATGATCAGTTAACTGTAAAGTCACTAGTGTGGAAAGGTGGGATTTTTGACCAACATAAAAAACAGCTTTTATCTGAAAGTACATTGCTCATGGAGTCAGATCAAGAACCAAAACCAGCAAATATGAATCCCATAGATGATAACAACACTAAGGTATAATTCATAGGTACAACCTCATTTGAATTGTCTACTGAGCTGGTTGTTCAAAGTGTAAAAGCTGAAGAGTTCCGAAATGAACTACAGGTGCCAAGTACAAAGCCTTGCCAGTTGACTCCAGGGTCCCAGATGCACTAAGAGAAAGGGTCAATGTTGGAGCCACAGCTCCAAGGTGTGGAAACTGTGGCATTAAATATAGAACCCCGACTGGGAAACACCAAGACTATTCAATGGATACCAATATCTGAGTTTCAAAGTGAGAAGGTATAGGGTCAAACTCAAGGTCATAGTCTCAAGAAGCCAGACCTACAGAACTGAAGCCACCTGGGATATGGAGAGCTGTGAGGTCATATGAACTGACCGACAGGTCAAAAATTCAAGGAGAAAAATCTGTGGCATTTCATCTTGAGCCACAGTTACAGGGAGTAAAAACCTCTCCATTAGCAATAGAGTTGCAGGAACCCAAAACGTTTACCTTGACTTCAGTGGCACAGCCTCAAGGCATCACAACCAAGGAGATAAACAAAGATCCACAGGCTCAAAGTGTAAGATCTGTCCAGTGGATACCTCAACAGGAGTTCCCTGGGGTGAAGTTTTTAGGATCCAATAGTAGGTCACCATTACAAGGTGTCAAATGGACAGAATAGAAACCCTCCAGAAAATTGGGAAGTGGAAAGCCATCAGATGTGACTCAAGGGCCAAAACTACACAGGAAAATATCTGGGGATTTTAACCTCAGGCCACAAGAAGAGTGTGTGAAGATCCTCCAGTTGTCACCAGGACCAGAGCTACAAAAAGTGGGAATCTTTGCATCATCAACAGAACCACAGTCTTAGTGTGTGGAAACTGTGCCATTGCACCATGGACCACAGCTTGAAAATACAAAATCTGTCTTTTACGATAAGAAATATTTGCAGAATTTGGGTTTCAGCCTCAAGGAATCACATCCAAAGAGTTAAAACCCTCAGTACAAGAAAGGGATGTGAAGACATCTGAGAAGTTGTTGATAAGGCTCAAGTCAGAAGGTAAAAAACCTTCTGGGTCAGCCTAGGAATACTTGCCTCATGGGTTCCAATCTATTTATTATAAATCTGAGCTTCCATTAAGAAGTATGAAAACATGTGACCCAACCTTAAGTTAATGATCAGTAATATAAAATCAATGCCATTCAAAGCCAGGTTCCATATAGATGACAGGAGCTCTCCTGATTTGACAGCTGGGGAGAGTCACAAGAAGCAAAACCCTTAAAGTCATCCCCAGGAATACAGCAGCTTCAAGACGTGACATCTTCAGTGTTTAAATAAGAGTCACAGTCTTCAGAATCGAAATCTGGGGTATTAGGTCAATGGTCACAGTCACATAACAATAAAATTATAGGACTGAAAAGTGAAAAATCCTCTAGGGTGGCACTTCAGACAAAGTCTCAAGGTATGAAATCTGAGATGAAGTCTGAATACCAGGGGCAAAGTACAAAATGTTCTGACTTGACACCTGAAACAAAGTCCCAAAATATGAAATTTAAGTTAAGTCCCAGCCTATCGTTGAAAAGTAAACCATTTACTAATTTAATCATGGGGATCAAAATTCAAAGGGTCCAGCTAGACTCTGTTCCTGGGTCACAGTCCCAAGGTATAAAATCAGATTCAATTCTGAAGTCAAAGCCTCAAGAAATGGAGATGGAAGACTGTGAATCAGGGTCACAATGACCAGATCTGAAATCGTTGAGGACGGAATGATCCACCAACATAATCCACTACATAAACAAAATCAAAGAAAAAACCCACATGATCATCTCATTAGATGCTGAGAGAGCATTTGGCAAAATCCAACACCCCTTCATGATAAAAGTCTTGGAAAGAATTCAAGGAATTCAAGGCCCATACCTAAACATAGTAAAAGCAATATGCAGCAAACCAGTAGCCAACATCAAGCTAAATGGAGAGAAACTTGAAGCAATCTCACTAAAATCAGGGACTAGATAAGGCTGCCCACTCTCTCACAAAAGAACACACATGATATGCACTCAATGATAAGTGGATATTAAACCAGAAACTTAGACTACCCAAGATACAATTTGCAAAATACATGAGACTCCAGAAGTAAGACCAAACTGTGGATACTTCGTTCCTTCTTAGAATGGGGAACAAAATACTCATGGAAGGAGTTACAGAGACAAAATTCGGAGCTGAGATGGAAGAAAGGACCACCCAGAGACTGCCCCACCAGGGGATCCATCCCATAAACCACCACCAAACCCAGACACTATTGCATATGCCAGCAAGATTTTGCTGACAGGACCCTGATATAGCTATCTCTTGTGAGGCTATGCCAGTGCTTGGCAAATACAGAAGTGGATGTTCACGGTCATCTATTGGATGGAACACAGGGCCCCTAAAGAAGGAGCTAGAGAAAGTACCCAAGGAGCTGAAAGTGTCTGAAACCCTATGGGAGGATCAACAATATGAACTAACCAGTACCACTCAGAACTGTGTCTCTCATTGCATATGTAGCAGAGGATTGCCTAGTTGGCCATCAATGGAAGGAGAGGCCCTTGGTATTGTGAAGATCATATGCCCCAGTACAGGGAATGCCAGGGCCAGGAAGCAGGAGTGGGTGGGTTGGAGAACAGGGTGGGGGCAGGGTATAGGGGACTTTCAGGATAGCATTTGAAATGTAAATGAAGAAAATATCTAATAAAATAATGAAAAAAGAAGGAAAATGTGACTAGTGGGGAAGGGGAGACTGCTCAATGGTTAGAGCACTGGCTGCTCTTGCAGTGGACTTGAGCTTAGTTCCAGCACCCACATAGCATCTCACAACTGTCTATAACCCCAGTTCCAGGGCATCTGATGCTGTCTTCTGACTCTCTTGGAAATACATGTGGTACACAAACATGCATACAGGCAAAATATACTTCAACATAAAATACATTTTTAAAAAGAGATATTAAGGATAGGTGAGAAAGGGTAAGTGGTATTTACTGTTGTATTATTGCAGCTTCTGTGGTTACTCCAAAATAAAAAGTATAAATAACTTGGCAGTCAGACAGTAGGTCCTAGGATAATGTGTTTCTACTACTCGATTTGATGCATCCCAGATCAACAACAACTAGGGAAAATGGAGACCTGTGGACTTAGAAAACCAAGCACCTCAGTGTATGAGGGTTCCCACTCCAACTGTTCTAACTCTCTCTGACTCTGCTTGACTCTGCTTTCTAACCTGCAGTTTGAAATGTATGGCATGGGACCTAATGAAAACTTAGAACAGTGGCCAGCTCCAGAGAAGGTGACTCTGAACAAGCCACTTTGGAGGACTTTGAAACTTTGCCTCATCACTTCTTCCTTAATGACACTTTGTCAAGTTGGACCTCAGGAGATTCATAGATGGATTTTTCCCTGAGATTTGGGATATAAGGGCTCTGAGAGCCAGGGGCAGGCCCAGGCATTGGCTGGACTGTGCAATGACTGGCCTTACCTTGAAGTAGCTATTGTGATGTCATGTGGAGAAACTCTGGAGACAGAGACTCTTGAGTTGAGAGTTGAGTTGAGAGTTGAGTTGAGTTGAATTGAGTTGTTGAATTGTTGAGTTGAGTTAGTTTAGTTGGCCTTGAATAATGGAGCCATTTTGTATACTATGTATCCCACTGCTGGACAATTTCAGTCTTATTCTACTTACTTCCTTGATTGGTAGCATCTGGGTGGTTTTATCTAGGTATTGGAGCTGGACACAGGTGGCAGCCAAGACAGAGGTATGTGACAGCCACTCTCTCTCAAATCCCACTTCTCTCTGTGCTGGAACCCTATAGGTTTGTATAAATGCTTAGCCTCTCTCTGGGCCATCTGAGGGAATGAGCAGTGGGTGGGGGGAGTTGATACAATTCACATAGATGTCTTTCTCTTAATTCATTTCAAGAATCTTTACGCCGGGCATAGTAGAGCACACCTTTTATGTCAGTACTTGGGAGGCAGAGGCAGGAGGATCTCTGTGAGTTCAAAGTCATCCTGTTACACATAGTGAGATCCAGGAGAGCAAGGACTACTGACTCATAAGCCAAGAAGGGAAGAGGAAGAGGGAAGAGGGAAGAAATGAAAGAAGAGGAAGAGAAAGAAGAAAAAAGAAGAGGAATGAAAAAGGAGAAATAGTAGAACAAGGAGGGGGAGGTCAAGAGGAGGAGGTGGTGGTAATATTAGTAGTAGCTTTAGGATCATATTATTAAAAAAGACACTGAGGAAGGGTGGATGAGATATTGAATAAGTGCTGCCCAGGAACTTTAGCTGAAGGGAGACATTCAGACTGACATACATAGAACTTTGGGGGAAAATCATGTGATAAGAATTAAGAGGGGCAGGGATATTGTCCATCACAAGGGAGGCAGAAAGCCAAGGGATTTCACTTTGCAAAGAAAGATTTATACTCATATATGACAAAACAATGAAGATCTTGGGACATTAATTGCAAGTGACAACTTTGTTGGTGTAGATTTTTATTTCCAACAGAAGAGGAATTGTTTGCAGACATGGTGCCCATGGTTAATGTTAGTAGGCCATGCCTCTTTTCTGAGTTTCCTCTCCTGTGAGTAGACCATGAGTGTCTGCCTCCCCATAGTCCTGTCATCTTGCCCAGACTTGACATGCCCACCTTTTTTTTTTTTTTTTTTTTTTTTTTTTTGTCATTCCAGTGAGATTGTTATATCTCTTTGTGGTTCCATGTTCATTCCCCCATGACTAGAAATGGTGAGCAACTTCTCACATTTTCTATCCATTTGGAAATTCTCATGTAAACTGCCTATTCAAGTCATCTGTGCACTTTAATTTGTGTATGTGTATGCCTGTCTGGATGTGTTGATGCATTTGGCATTGTTCACATGTGGAGATCAGAAGAGAATTTTGTGGAGTTTCTTCTATTCTTTTATCTCTATGTCGGTTCTGAGCTCAGGTCACTGGGCTTGCACGGCAAGTGTCTTTACCTTCTGAGCCATGTCACTTGGTTGTCCTAATGGTTGGGTGGTTACTGCTTTAAACAGTGATTTGAAAGACGTCATCGAATATTACAAACAGGATTTCTCTGCTAAGTATAGATATTAGATAGCACATAGGAATCCTTTACTTTCATATTTACATCTAAGATTCATATCAATTACTTCCTGTGGATGCTGTGAGGTAGGAATTGAAGCCCTTCCCAAGTTATAGATAGCTAGTCTCTCTAGTAGAGCAGAGGGTAAGATGAGCCACTTAGACACAAATACAAACTGAACACACACACACACTCATGTTCTCATGCAGGGGAAATACTTGTACCCATAAAATAAAAATAAATATTTAAAAAAATTAAAACAAAGAGATGGAGTATCAGGATCCAAGCTAGCTTTGATGTCACTATGGATCCCAGGTTGGCCTCAAATTTGTGACCATTCTGGGTCAGCTTGCTGCCTGCAGGGATTCCATCTGCATGCCATTGCACCCCACATCCATCCAGAAATCTGAAGTGCCATGCTAATTGTTTCTTCAATGTTTTGATTGAGATTCACATGAAATTTATGTTTCAGATGAAAGATAATTGACATGCTAAGAAAAGAGTCTTCAATTCATGGATATCTTTGTTTCATTTATTTTTTTTCTCTCAAAATATATTGATTTTATTTATGTGTGTGTGTGTGTGTGTCTGTATGTCTGTGTGTGTGTGTGTGTGTGTGTGTGTGTGTGTGTGCGTGCGTGCACACCCTAGGAATCCAGAAGAGATTGTCAAACCATTGGAACTGAAGTTACAGTTGATTGTGAGCTGTCTGATATGGATACTGGGGATTGAACGCAAGACTTCTGCAAGAGCAAAATGCTCTCATAACAACGGAGTCTTCTTTCTAGCTCTATTGGAATTTCAGTAACATTTAGCTCTCAATATATAAAGTTTGTCATACATTTTATTTGTGTGTGATTATGAGAGAAAGATACAGAAAAGGAAGTGGAAGGCAGAGAAAGAGGGATGGAGGGAGAGAGGGAGGAAGAAGGGAGGGAGGGAGAGGAAGAGAGGGAGGGAGGGAGGGAGAGAGACAGAGACAGAGACAGAGACAGAGACAGAGACAGAGACAGAGACAGAGACAGAGACAGAGACAGAGACAGAGACAGAGAAAATGAATCTCACAGTATGTAAGGATAGAAAGATAGAACTCAGGTTGTCAGGCTTAACATCAATGTTCATTGAGCCATCTAGCTGGCTCCAATATATAGTTTTAATTGCAGAGAATTTTGAAGCTATAGCAATAAGTGTGTGTGTGTGTGTGTGTGTGTGTGTGTGTGTGTGTGTGTGTGTGTTAGTTGGGGATCAAATTCAAGTCATTGCTCATGCTAGGCAAAGCACTCTAATACTGAACTACATCTCTGGTCCATTTTTCTTTGATTTTTATTAAGGACAATTTCAGGCAAATCAAAGGCGCACATAATTGGTAATGCACCTAGCATGTGCAAGGCACTATGACCTATTCTCAATATCAGGGAAGAAAAGTTTGTCTGATGACTCCTCACTGCCTGTGACTCTCTTTCAACCCTTGCTACAGTATTTAAAGCAAACCACAGATAATTTCATGATAAACATTTTAGTGCATATAGTTTGAGCTTCTGCCTCCACTCTGCAAGGAAAAAAGAACAAGAACAATGGATTATTATAATATCATTACTACATCTAAAATGTAACAATAAAATGTGAACAGTTCCTTAATACCTCAAACACACATCTGTGTTTAAATTCCAGTAGTCATGTAGTGACGTGAATTATTATTTAGCAGGATTCAATATCACATGTTGAGATTAAACGCCATGTTTCTTGACTCCTTTAGTCTACAGATTCCCTCTTTTTCCCTTCTATTTGTTCCATTTATGTAGTGGAGAAAAGTGTCATACCTCTAGATTTCACAGTCAACATTTTGTTGATCAAATACCCATGCTGGGTAGTCATGTATATATGGGCAGTGCTAGTTTGGGCTTAGTGGATTATCAAAGAAACAAAAATACCATGAAATTGGAAGGTGGACATTTGTGGGGGTGGGTGGGAAAAACTTGGAGGGTAGGAGAGTGTGGTTATATTTTATTGTATACATGCATACAATTTTAATTAGGAAAAATTATAACACCCCCTTCACGTGATTTGACACATTCTGCTGCCTCTGGTACTTCCTCTTAGTTGGGATTTCTCCAAAACTCTTCTATAAATGCATTTGCCAGGGGAGCAGGATTGAAAACTGTAACCTTCAAGAGAGACTAATTGTTCTCTTTCTAGACTGGGTAAGGTTTGCAGGCATGGCTCCTTCCTCTCTGAGGACCAGGTTAGCTGCCACAGGAGTTGGAATCCCATTGTCTTACACATCCATCCACTGGTTCTTCTGCCTCTGCTCTAAGCTGAAGCTATGCAGAGACCCCATCCAGAGCTAAGGACATGCTAGCACTAGGCTTTTAGGCTTCCAGAACCATGAAGTCAAATAAACCTCTCCCCTTCATAAATAAGCCGATCACAAGTACATGAACATGAATCAGGAGAAAGTTGGATCTAAGATTTATCAGAATTTGTTTTCTGGTGGGAAAGGAGGCCATATTTCATAGAAGATGGTAATCATCAGGAACCACAGAATGTCTGGGTTGGCTTGGCATTTTACTTTTCTCTATCTACCTATTTAACATCTATCTATCTATCTATCTATCTATCTATCTATCTATCTATCTGTCTGTCTGTCTGTCTGTCTGTCTGTCTGTCTGTCTGTCTGTCGGTCTGTCTGTTTTTCTTTCTTTCTTCTTTCTTTTCTTACTTTCTTCTTTCTTACTTTTTATCTATCTTTCTTTTTTCCCTTTTTTAAAATTATATATTTTCATCATTTACATTTCAACTGCTATCCTGAAATTCCCCTATACCCTACTCGCCACCCTGCTCCAAAACCCACCCATTCCTGCTTCTTGTCCCTGGCGTTCCCCTGTACTGGGGCATATGATCTTCACAAGACCAAAGCATCTCCTCCCATTGATGGCCAACTAAGCCATCCTTTGCTACATATGCAACTAGAGACACAGCTCTGGGGGCTGGGGGATAATGGTTAGTTCCTATTGTTGTTCCTCCCATAGGGTTGCAGACACTTTCAACTCCTTGGATACTTTCCCTAGCTTCTTCTTTAGGGTCCCTGTGTTCCATCCAATAGATGACTGTGAGCATCCACTTCTAAATTTGCCAGGCACTGGCATAGCCTCACAAGAGATAGCTATATCAGGGTCCTGTCAGCAAAATTTTGCTGGCATATGCAATAGTGTCTGGGTTTGGTGGTTGTATACGAGATGGATCCCTGAGGTGGGCAGTCTCTGGGTGGTCCTTTCTTCCATCTCAGCTCCGAACTTTGTCTCTGTAACTCCTTCCATGGGTACTTTGCTAACATTTCTAAGAAGGAACGAAGTACACACACTTTGGTCTTCCTTCTTCTTCTTCTTCTTCTTCTTCTTCTTCTTCTTCTTCTTCTTCTTCTTCTTCTTCTTCTTCTTCTTCTTCTTTTGTAAATATTTTATTAATGTTTTCTTTTTATTACACATTTACTTCCTTTACATTTCAAATGCTATCCTCAAAGCCCCCTATACTCTCCCCAATCACCCTGCTCCCCAAGCCACCCACTCCTGATTCCTGGCCCTGGCATTCCCCTGTACTGGGGCATGGTCTTTCTTCTTCTTGAGTTTCATGTGTTTTGCAAATTGTATCTTGGGTATTCTAAGTTTCTAGGCTAATATCCGCTTATCAGTGAGTGCATATCATGTGTGTTCTTTTGTACTTGTGTTACCTCACTCAGGATGATGTCCTCCAGATCCATCTATTTGCCTAAGAATTTCATAAATTCATTGTTTTTAATACCTAAATAGTACTCCATTGTGTAAATGTACCACATTTTCTATATCCATTCCTCTGTTGAGGGGCATCTGTGTTCTTTCCAGCTTCTGGCTATTATAAATAAGGCTGCTATGAACATAGTGGAGCATGTGTCCTTCTTACCGGTTGGAACATCTTCTGGATATATGCCCAGGAGAGGTATTGTGGGATCCTCCGGTAGTACTATGTCCAATTTTCTGAGGAACCACCAGACTGATTTCCAGAGTGGTTGCACCAGCTTGCAATCCCACCAACAATGGAGGAGTGTTCCTCTTTCTCCACATCCTCACCAGCATCTGCTGTCACCAGAATTTTTGATGTTAGCCATTCTGACTGGTGTGAGGTGGAATATCAGGGTTGTTTTGATTTGCATTTCACTGATGATTAAGGATGTTGAACATTTTTTCAGGTGCTTTTCAGCCATTCGGTATTCCTCAGTTGAGAATTCTTTGTTTAGCTCTGTACCCCATTTTTAATAGGGTTATTTTCTGGAGTCCATCTTCTTGAGATATATATATATATATGTGGTATTAGTCCCCTATCTGCTTTAGGATCAGTAAAGATCCTTTCCCAATCTGTTGGCAGCCTTTTAGTCTTTTTTTTTTTCTTTTTCTTTTCCTTTTCTTTTTCTGGTTTTTGTTGTTGTTGTTGTTGTTTTGTTTTGCTTTGTTTTGTTTTTGTTTGTTTGTTTTTTTGAGACAGGTTTTTTCTGTGTAGCCCTGGCTGACCTGGACTCATTCTGTAGACCTTGCTTTCCTCAATTCAGAAATTGCCTGCCTCTACCTCCCAAGAGCTGGGCTTAAAGGTGTGGGCCACCACTGTCCAGTGGCCTTTTTGTCTTATTGACAGTGTCTTTTGTCTTACAGAAGCTTTGCAATTTTATGAGGTCCCATTTGTCGATTCTCATTCCTACAGCACAAGCCATTGCTGGTTTGTTCAGGAATTTTCCCTCTATGCCCTTATTTTGAAGCTTTCCCCCACTTTCTCCTCTATAACTTGCAGTGTCTCTGGTTTTATGTGGAGTTCCTTGGTCCACATAGACCTGAGCTTTGTACAAGTAGATAAGAATGGATCAATTCCCGTTCTTCTACATGATTACTGCCAGTTGTGCCAGCACCATTTGTTGAGAATGCTGTCCTTTTTCCACTGGATGGTTTTAGCTCCCTTGTCAAAGATCAAGTGATCATAGGTGTGTGGGTTCATTGCCGGGTCTTCAATTCTATTCCATTGATCTACCTGTCTGTCACTGTACCAGTACCATGCAGTTTTTATCACAATTGCTCTGTAGTAGAGCTTTAGGTCAGGCATGGTGATTCCTCCAGAGGTTCTTTTGTTGTTGGGAATAGTTTTTGCTATCCTAGGTTTTTTGTTATTCCAGATGAATTTGCAGATTGCCCTTTCTAATTCATTGAAGAATTGAGTTGGAATTTTGATGGGAATACATTGAATCTGTAGATTGCTTTTGGCAAGATAGCCATTTTGACCCTATTAATCCTGCCAATCCCTTAGCATGGGAGATATTTCCATCTTCTGAGATCTTCTAATTCTTTCTTCAGAGACTTGAAGTTCTTATACAGATCTTTCACTTCCTTAGTTAGAGACACACCAAGGTACTGTATATTATTTGTGACTATTGTGCAGGGTGTTGTTTCCCTAATTTCTTTCTCATCCTGTTTATCCTTTGTGTAGAGAAAGGCTACTGATTTGTTTGAGTTAATTTTATATCCAGCTACTTCACTGAATCTGTTTATCAGGTTTAAGAGTTCCCTGGTGGAATTTTTAGGATCACTTATATATACTATCATACCATCTGCATATAGTGATATTTTGACTTCTTCCTTTTCAGTTTGTATCCCCTAAATTTCCTTTTGTTTTCTAATTGTTCTGGCTAGGACTTCAAGTACTATATTCAATAGGTAGGGAGAAAGTTGGCAGTCTTGAAGCGGGATTGCTTCAAGTTTCTCTCCATTTAGATTGATGTTGGCTAGTGGTTTGCTGTATATTGCTTTTTTTATGTTTACGTATCGGCTTTGAATTCCTGATCTTCCCAAGACTTTTATCTTGAATGGGTGTTGGATTTTGCCAAATATTTTCTCACCATCTAACAGGATGATTATGTGGATTTTGTTTTTGAGTGTTTATATAGTGGATTACATTGATGGATTTCCACACATTAAACCATCCCTGCAACCCTGGGATGAAGCCTTACTTGATCATGATGGATGATCGTTTTGATGTGTTCTTGGATTCGGTAAGCAAGTATTTTATTGGGTATTTTTGCATTGATATTCATAAGGCAAATTGGTCTGAAGTTCTCTTTCTTTGTTGGATCTTTGTGTGGTTTAGGTATCAGAGTAATTGTGGCTTCATAGAATGAATTGGGTAGAGTACCTTCTGTTTCTATTTAGTGGAATAGTATGAGGAGAATTGGAATTAGGTCTTCTTTGAAGGTCTGATAGAACTCTGCACTAAACCCATCTGGTCCTGGGCTTTTTTTGGTTGGGAGACTATTAATGACTGCTTCTATTTATTTAGGGGAAATGGGATTGTTGAGATCATTAATCTGATCCTGGTTTAATCTTGGTACCTGTTATCTGTCTAGAAATTTGTCCATTTCATCCAGGTTTTTTAGTTTTGTTTGAGTATAGCCTTTTGTAGGATCTGATGATGTTTTGAACTTCCTCATGTTCTGTGGTTATGTCTCCCTTTTCATTTGTGATTTTGTTAATTAGGATACTGTTCCTGTTCCCACTAGTTAGTCTGGCTAACGGTTTATCTATCTTGTTGATTTTCTCAAAGAAGTTGCTCTTGGTTTGGTTGATTCTTTGAATAGTTCTTTTTGTCTCCACTTGGTTGATTTCATCCCTGAGCTTATTTCCTGCTGTCTGCTCCTCTTGGGTGTATTTGCTTCCTTTTCTTCCAGAGTTTTTTGGTGTGCTGTGAAGCTGCAAGTGTATGCTCTCTCTAGTTTGTTTTTGGAGGCAATCAGAGCTATATGTTTTCCTCTTAGGACTGCCTTCATTGTGTCCCATAAGTTTGGGTATGTTGTGGCTTCATTTTCATTAAACTCTAAGAAGTCTTTAATTTCTTTCTTTATTTCTTCCTTGATCAAGGTATCATTGAGTAGAGTGTTGTTCAGCTTCCATGTGAATGTTGGCTTTCTATTATTTATGTTGTTATTGAAGATCAGCCTTAGTTCATGGTAATCTGATAGGATGCATGGGATAATTTTAATATTTTTGTATCTGTTGAGGCCTTTTTGTGACCAATTATATGGTCAGTTTTGGAGAAGATACCATGAGGTGCTGAGAAGAAGGTGTGTCCTTTTGTTTTGTTTTAGGATAAAATGTTCTATAGATATCTGTTAAATCTATTTGTTTTATAACTTTTGTTCATTTCAATGTGTCTCTGTTTAGTTTTAATTTCTAGGATCTGTCCATTGATGAGATTGGAGTGTTGAAGTCTCCCACTATTATTGTGTTAGGTGCAATGTGTGCTTTGAGATTTACTAAAGTTTCTTTAATGAATGTGTCTGCCCTTTCATTTGGAGCATAGATATTCAGAATTGAGAGTTCATCTTGGAAGATTTTGCCTTTGATGAGTATGAAGTACCCCTCCTTGTCTTTTTTTAATAACTTTGGGTTGGAAGTCAATTTTACTCAATATTAGAATGGCTACTCTAGCTTGTTTCTTGGGACCATTTGCTCAGAAAATTGTTTTCCAGCCTTTCCCTCTGAAGTAGTGTCTGTCTTTTTCCCTGAAGTGGGTTTCCTGTAAGCAGCAAAATGTTGGGTCCTGTTTGTGTAGTCAGTCTGTTAGTCTATGTCTTTTTATTGGGGAATTGAGTCCTTTGATATTAAGAGATATTAAGAGATATTAAGGAAAAGTAATTGTTGCTTCCTATTATTTTTGTTGTTAGAGTTGGGACTCTGATCTTATGGCTGCTTTTTCTAGGGCGTAATTTCCATCCTTGTGTTGGAGTTTTCCCTTTATTATCCTTTGAAGGGTTGGGTTCATGGAAAGATACTGTGTGAATTTTGTTTTGTCATGGAATACCTTGGTTTCCTCCATCTATGGTAATTGAGAATTTTGTTGTGTATAGTAGCCTGGGCTGGCATTTGTGTTCTCTTAGGGTCTCTATAGCATCTGTCCAGGATCTTCTGGCTTTCATAGTCTCTGGTTAGAAGTCTGGTGTAATTCAAATAGGTCTGCCTTTATATGTTACTTGACCTTTTTCACTTACTGCTTTAATATTCTATCCTTATTTAGTGCATTGGCTGTTCTGATTATTATGTGTCGGGAGGAATTCATGGGCATCTCTTTCTTTAGGTTAGGGAAGTTTTTTCTATAATTCTGATGAAGATATTTACTGACCCTTTAAGTTGAAAGTCTTCATTTTCATTTACTTTTATTATCCGTAAGTTTGGTCTTCTCATTTTGTCCTGGATTTCCTGGATGTTTTGAATTAGGATCTTTTTGCATTTTGCCTTTTCTTTGATTTTTGTGTCTTTGTTCTCTATGGAATCTTCTGCACCTGAGATTCTCTCTTTCATCTCTTGTATTCTGTTGCTGATGCTTGCATCTATGGTTCCTGATTTCTTTCCTAGTGTTTCTATCTCCAGATTTGTCTCCCGTTGGGTTTTCTTTATTGTTTCTACTTCCCTTTTTAGATCTTAGATGGTTTTGTTCAATTCCAACACCTGTTTGGTTGTGTTTTCTTGTAATTCTTTAAAGGATTTTTGTGTTTCCTCTTTAAGGACTTCTACCTGTTTAGCAGTGTTTTCCTGTAATTCTTTAAGGACTTTTACCTGTTTATCAGTGTTCTCCTGTATTTCTTTAAGTGCATTATTAATTTCCTTCTTATAATCCTCTACCATCATCATGAGATATGATTCTAAATCCACATCTTGCTTTTCGGGTGTGTTGGGGTATCCAGGTCTCGCTGTGGTGGGCATACTGAGTTCTAATGATGGTGAGCAGTCTTGGTTTCTGTTAGTAAGATTCTTACATTTTCCTTTCGTCATTTTTTAATCTCTGGCATTAGATGTTATAACTGTCTATGGCTGGAGCTTGTTCCTCCTGTCATTCTGTTAACCTCTGTCAGCACTCCTGGAAGTCCAACTCTCTCCTGAGTCTCAGTGATCAGAGTACTGTCTGCAGGCCACCTCTCCTCTGTTGGTGAAGAAGCACAGATATCTTGAGCTCAGATCTGCTTCCTCGGTGAAGGTGATGGCCCGAAATGGGGCCTGTCCCAGAAGCTAAGTTGCTTCTGCAGTCCACAGGCTCTCCTGCCCACACTGGTCTCTGAGGGACCAGGGATACAAGATGGCTCTCTCACCTGTTCAGATGGTTATTGCCCTCCCTGGCAGCCACCTTTCCTCTGGTGGGGAAGGAGCACAGGCTTCTGCAGCTCAGCTCTGCTTCCTGGCTGTTCTGGCTGCTAGTGCCCTCACTGGTGGCCACCTCTCCTCTGGCAGGGAAGGAGCCACATTTACCACTACCACATTTTTTAAAATTACGTGTGTGTGTGTGTGTGTGTGTGTCCTGAGCTATTCCCATCCCGCAGGAACGCACAGGCAATGCAGTTATGTCCATCTACTGTGGCTCCTGTTTTAGGTCGTTCCTCCAATGTCACAGCCTTACCTGTCGTTGGAAAACCCTATCGCCACCGGGCCCCGTGCCTTAGGTTGGTCTGTGCATGAGGAAAGTTGCCCGTCTTTGGATACCGCAGTACTGTGTGACAGTAACTGCTAAATGACCTAGGGCGAACTCTACAAAAGAGGCCAGCCAAAAAATGAATTAGTGGGGAAATCATGCTCATCCCATCGCGTGCAATGAGGAAACCTCAGTGATGTAAAAGGCTGATCAATGATCAATGAGTCTCTCTCATTCCAGTGCAATGGATCCACAGATCCTTGGAATGTAATAGCAGAGAACTCAGATGCCAATCAAGTTCTGAGCATGGATAGCCAAATATCAGAAGAGGTGCCTTGCTCTATGGCAGCAAGTGCTTGAGCAATTACCACCTTGTCACGTCTTTGTTGAGATCTGAGTTTGCAAACCAGCCATAGTAAAAACACTAATCCACAACACAGGGCTGCCCCAAATAGGCCTACTCCCACCCATTCCTTAAAATATGAGAATGCAGAAGACATCCAGGAAGTAAGTCCTTTGATTCCATCAACCAATGACGGGCCCACGCATGTGGAATTAATCGCCATCACTGCTACATGTAGCGCCTCAAGCTTTTCATCAAATCCTTCAGACCAGTTTCCTGTAAGAAACAAAGACAATTCTTTAGATAGATTAGCTGCACGCGTCCAACTTTCATATTGGACACTAGTAATACATAAGGCTCCTGATTTCTTATCACAGCCAAGCTGTGCCATTTGGAGCAGAATTTCCAGCCTTTCCTCCACCAGATCAATGCGCTGGTTCACTATCATTAGCCCACCTTTTAATTGGGCACTGAGCACTGAATGTTGATCAATCGCATCTGCCACAGAGGAGGACAACTGCTCGATAGTTGTGCTTGACTGGACTGATGTTGTCATAGCAATTCCAGCAGCCGTAGCTGCCACCGCACTGGCAGCTATTGCCACCACAACAGCTGCAGTGATACCAAAGTCTCGCTTTTGCCTGAGCAAAGATACGGTGGAAGGAGTCTCCACAGGAACAGGAATCCATCGTGGAATCTTGGCAAGCATTGCACGGCTGGCCCACTTAAGGTTCCAGCATTGTGCCATCCAGCAGGTTTCATTAGTACAGGATTCAAAGGATCCGTTAGAAAGAACAAACAAGAAAGGGGTGTACACACAAACTGGAGTATATGGATAATTAATTTGTTTTACCAGGGTCTTATTAAGTCCAGTGATTTCAGTAGTAGAATTTTGATAAATGATTCTATCAGGTAATAGAACTTGATGAAACTGAGCAAATTTTGAAATACCAGTAAAAATCGCTTTTCCAGCAGCTCCTCCTTGGAGGAAAACCAAGGGATTAATATCTGTACAGCTACCATTAATCCCACAAAGTACCCATTTATGAAAAGGATGCATTTTAAAGTCTTGTATGAAAAGTCCCTTTTTCATAACATATTTCTTTTCTGGGTCACCTATCATGTTGGGAGAAAGGGAAAAGGTTTTACTCTTATCTGCCCAACGAGTGATGGAGGATTGACAATCAGACCAAGGTGGGATCAGCCCTTCATCTTCCAAGTCACAATGAGGAGCCAGTTTTGGTTGATTGGGGCGTTCTTTGTCTGAAAAGTTAGAGCCGGGCGTGGTGGCGCACGCCTTTAATCCCACCACTCGGGAGGCAGAGGCAGGCGGATTTCTGAGTTCGAGGCCAGCCTGGTCTACAAAGTGAGCTCCAGGACAGCCAGAGCTATAAAGAGAAACCCTATCTCGAAAAACCAAAAAAAAAAAAAAAAAAAGAAAGAAAAAAAAGAAAAGTTAGGTGGTAGAAATGTACCATTAACCCAAATTGCCTCCTGCCAGAAAATCCGATTTGTAAGGGTTATATCTCTGTTGGAGGTGTCTTGGGTTGTATTTACCCAACCTCCTCGGTGCTTAATAAACATTCCCAAAGCTCGTCTGGTGAGTCTGATACAATCTCCCAATTCATTAATTTGGAAACAGAGAGAACCTCGTTCCTTAAAGGAGCGTTTTTCTCCCAGTGGTGCCCAGATAGGGTCATATGGTAGGTATGGCAGGCCTAAAGTTTTATTGGTCGTAAAAAACTTGGGAAAAACAGCTGTATCATGACGGACAGGCATGGGCTTAGGGAAGGCAGACAGAATTGCCCATCTATAGTCTCCAAATATACTAGGAACCCAAATCCACAGAGGTAGCACGAGGGCTAGAGGTAGTTTCCAAGGGATCCATCCGGGAGTCATTTTCAGGTGTCAGAATTCTTCGTGTCAGTCGTTCTGGCAGCCAGAATGGGTTGTCTTCTTCCTGTGGGAAAACACAAACAGCTCCCCTGGATCTTATTAATATAGGATCCGGGCCTTTCCAGAGACCAGTCAAAACATCTTTCCATTTTACCATCTCTTTTGGCCTGTCAGGCTCTGAACAATGACGTTCAGCCGCAGTGTGGCCTTGAGCATCGAGATTTAAAAAATTAAGAGTGAAGAGTGCCATAGAAACAGCTATTCTTGGTACTGGGGGTAGAGCCTCCTCAACTCCCCCCTTTTGTTTAATTAAGTAGGACTTGAGAGTACGGTGAGCCCGTTCCACAATGCCTTGCCCTTGAGGATTATATGGGAGACCAGTCAGATGAGTCACTTCCATCTGGCGACAGAACTGTTGAAATTTTTGAGAGGTATAAGCTGGTCCATTGTCTGTCTTAAGGAGTTTGGGTTTTCCCCAAGCACTCCATGCCTCGAGGCAATGTTGTATAACATGAGAGGCTTTTTCACCTGTTAAAGGTGTGGCAAACATTACACCAGAGCAGGTGTCAATAGAAACAT
Organism: Mus caroli; assembly: GCF_978045245.1. Classification (NCBI taxonomy): domain Eukaryota; kingdom Metazoa; phylum Chordata; class Mammalia; order Rodentia; family Muridae; genus Mus; species Mus caroli. The sequence goes on from NW_028227259.1 coordinate 21,580,349, forward strand.
GTAAATATTGATTTCTCCCAAAGGAGGAAACATGCGTGACATCCATTTGCCAGACCTGTAAAGGCCTTATGCCATGTGGGTTTATTCCCACATGAGGGACAGGTAAAAATTCACAGCAATTCTGACACTGAGTAACAATTTCTCGAGCTTCTTTTCTAGTTAATGCAAAGCGGTGACGTAAAGTCTCAGCTGTCACATGAAAGCGCTTATGAAATTCTTTTGCTGCTTTTGCCTGGGAAGACAGAGCAACAGCTATAACTTTAGTGGCTTTATCTGCCAAATCATTTCCCAGAGACATAGGGCCAGGGAGGCCTGAATGTGCCCTGACATGAGTAATATAAACAGGGAATCTTCTATTTAATAAGACAAATTGTATTTGTTGAAAAATATTGGCAACTTTGCTAGAGGATTTTATTACACCAGCTGTCTCAAGAATATTAACGGCATTCACCACATAGGAAGAATCTGATACGATGTTAAGCGGTCCTGGGAATGCTTTAAGAACCTCCAGTACCACTAAACATTCCACAACTTGGGGTGAGGTTTCATTATATTGCTTAGTTGCTATCTCATTATTTACCACATAAGCACCTATACCAGTTTTTGATCCATCAGTGTATACCACTATCCCATCTGTAAGTGGGTCCTTAGCTGTCACTAGTGGAAACACTATAGCCTGATTCAGGGCAAACTGTAAAATTGGATGTTTTGGATAATGATTGTCAATCTGTCCTGAAAAGGAGGTGACTAAAACTGCCCAATCATTAGATGTGGCTGCCAAGGTTTGAACTTGTGCAGCAGTATAAGGTACAATTAGGATTTTAGGATTTTGTCCAAAGTGGGTAATAGCTGCTTTTAGGCCTTTAAGGGCAAGCTGTGCAACTGCATCAGGATACCAATCTATTATTTTAGCAGGAGATGCATTTGGATGAACCCACAATAAAGGTCCATTTTGCCACAAAACTGTGGTTGGCAACTGGGCTGTCTTAAAGACACACAAATCAAAAGGTTGTGACTCATCAATGTGTTGTAATTGAGCCTTTTGCAAAGCTTTTTCTACTGTCTGCAATGCCTGATTGGCAGCAGGATTAAGGGCTCTAGGGGAGGAGATATGAGAATCCCCTTCCAAAATATCAAATAAAGGTTTTTTTTTTTTTTTCAAATAAAGGTTTTAACTCAGCAGAGGAAATCTTTAAAAATGGTCTGAGCCAATTAATATCTCCATATAATTTTTGGAAATCATTTAAGGTGTGTAAATGATCTCTGCGAATCTCTAATTTTTGAGGAACAATTTTGTCAGGATAAATGAGTGTTCCTAAAAAGGCTCCTATTTGAGCAACTTGCACCTTTTCAGTAGCCACCTGCAATCCCCATCGCCCTAACGTTTTTATTAATATAGGGTATGCTTCTTGCAATAACTAAATTTTTATGGCAAAGGAGTATGTCACCATATAAATTGCTATGAGTAGAGATGGAAAATGATTTCTAACTGATTTAAGTGCCATTTGCACGTACAGTTGACACATGGTAGGACTATTTGCCATCCCCTGAGGTAGGACCTTCCATTGGTATCTATGATCAGGCTCTAAATGATTAATGGCTGGGATGGTAAATGCAAATCTTTGCCTATCTTGAGGACATAAAGGTATAGAGAAAAAACAATCTTTAATATCTATAATTATAATTTCCCAATTTTTAGGTAGTGCAGAGAGCAATGGAAGCCCTCGTTGAACTGGCCTAAACAGGCGCATTTGTGCATTAATTGCTCTAAGATCATGTAATAAACGCCATTTGCCAGTTTTTTTCTTAATTACGAAAATAGGTGTATTCCAAGGTGAGGTAGAGGGCTCTAAATGACCTAAGCGTAGCTGTTCAGAGACCAGTTTTGTGGCTGCTTCTAATTTTTCAGAGGATAGATGCCATTGAGGAACCCATACAACTTCCTCTGTAAGCCATGGTATGGGCATGGAACCCTCAACAGCTGATCCTAGAAAAAACCCAAGCCTTGTCTTCCATTATTACCTTTTTGAGGAATAGGTTCAAGTCTACCCTGCTCTCCTTTCCCTAGTCCCTTTCCCTCTTTATAGCCCATTTTCTTCATCATTTGAACAGCTTGTGGTGAGTATTCATTAGTTAAGGTTATTCCCATTGCCTGTAAGATGTCTCTCTCTCAGAGATTAACTGGGAGTGGTAAAACATAGGGAGTGAATCGTCCCGTTTGACCTTCAGGTGCTTGCCAGCTCAAGGAGCGAGAGCTGATAGTGGGGCAGGACTGATATCCTAACCCTTGTAGTGAATGTGATGACTGAGTAACGGGCCAAGCTTTTGGCCACCAGTGGGAGGAGATGATACTTTTATCTGCTCCTGTATCCAAAATCCCTTTGAACTGTTTCCCTTCTATAACTAACTCTAAGGATGGCCTGGAATCAAGAGGCATTATTAAGTAAGCAGAATCATTGCCAGTAGAGCCAATTTCTCTAGCAGCTTGAAGGACACCAGAGGAGGGGGAGTAGCCATGTAGGCTTGGCAAGATTATTAGCTGAGCTATTCTATCTCCTTGTGATATAGAAAAAACACCTTGAGGACAAGAACAAAGAACTTGAAGTTCCCCTTCATAGTCTTGATTTATGACTCCAGGGTGAACAGTGAGGCCTTGTAAAGTAAGGGATGCCCGGCCCAGTATCAGGCCAACGCTTCCAGATGGCAGAGGCCCTTTGTAGTCAGTGGGAATGGGCTGCACCCCCACTTGGGGTGTCAGCATGAATCGAATTGTGGAACAGAGATCCACTCCTGGTGAGACTTCTGCAGCTCTGTGGACTGTAGTGTCTGTCTGTTGTGAGCTGGGATCCCATATGTTTTGGGGCCCTGAGACCTGGGGCCCAGAAACTCGTTTTTTGAATTGTCTTCACTTCTTTCTGCCTGAGGAGGTCCAGACTGAATAAGTCTGCCTTTGATGTCTCTAATTGAGCGACACTCACTGGCTTGATGATAACCTTTTCCACACCTAGTACACAGTCCTAGCACTTTCTTTTTTACGGGGGCCTGGCAGTCCCTTCTTATATGCCCTGGTTTGCCACAGTTATAGCAGACCTTGTGATTACTTGTATCTGAACGCCTTTGGCTCTGCAGGATGGCAGCTGCTAGCCCTGCATTAGTTAAGGGGCCTCCAAGCTCACGACATACCCTTAACCAGTCCTGCAGTCCTTTACTCTTTCTGGGTGTAATCGCTGCTCTGCATTCCTGTGTGGCTTGTTATAAATCAACTGTTCCACTAACGGCATTGCCTGTTCAGGGTCTCCAAAGATTCTGCCTGCTACCTCTGTCATCCTAGCTACAAAGTCTGAGAATGACTCCTGAGGATTTTGTATGATTTTTGTCAAGTATCCTCCAGCTTCTCCCTTTCTGGAAAGTGCTTTCCAAGCCTTAATGGCAGCAGCGGAGATTTGATTGTATGCTCCCCAATCATAATTCGTCTGATTATTAACATACTGCCCTTGTCCTGTTAACAATTCAAATGTCCAGTTTCTCTGATCGCCTTCAGCAGTGGCATTGACTTTTGCCTGCGTCTGAGAAGTGTCATGCCACAGCGCTTCCATTCGATGTACTGCCCCATATTAGGGAGTGCAGCCTTCACTGTTGTCTGCCAGTCTCCTGGAGTCATGGCCAAGGTCATAAGCCTTTCAACTTGAGATATGGTAAAATTGGCACTAACTCCGTAATTACGTACAGACTCAGCAAGTTCTTTTATCTGAATATACTCCACAGGTGCATGTACTCGCCCTCCATCAGCAACTTCATAGACAGGGAATGCCTGATAAAGTTTTTTCTTTTCCTCCCTGGAGAGGAAAGAATCAGAAAAATTCTCCACATAAGGTGGAGGAGTATTGAGACCAGAAGGCCTAGAGGTGGCCTGCTTTGTGTCCCCAGTAACTTTTAATTTTTTCTCTGCTTTTTTTACTTGCCCTTTTTCTGGATGATATCTTTCTTTTTTATAGTGAGCTGTCTCATATTCTAACTCTTCTTCCTCAGAGGAGCTAAGCTCTTCTGTTTTTAATCTATCAAGCTTCAAAGCCTCCAGTTCCTTTACTGGATAAAGGCTTTTCTTTTCCTGAACTTTCTCCTTATCTTTTTTCTCTCCCTGGGAATTTATTCCCAAACCTTTCACTTCCTCAGATCCAAGGTCTTTGGAAGGGCTTAGCTTTTCACGTGCACGTTTCCTTTTTTGAGCTCTTAACCTATGGTCCCGCTCCAATTCTGGCATACTGTCTTGTAATTCTTCCAAAATCCCTTGTACTGTCCTAACATTTGAACGACATTTCTCATCCTCCAGGCATGTTTTCACTAGTTTCCATAATGCCATGGTCCCTATCTTTAATTTCCCATTCTGTTGTTCCTTAATTAAGTCTTCCCTTAATTTCTCCCAAGAGGTAGGTGCTAATGATCCTGAACACGCGTACCAAGGTGAGATACGTTCAATTTCCTTAATAAATATTTGTAGTGTTTTTGTAGATACTTTTATGTCACATTGTTTTAAGACAGACTGCAAAGCTGTAATCACAGAATGTGAAGTTCCCATACTGCTCCTTTATATACAGGAGAGCTTAAGTACAGGACAAGCACCGCGGCTTATGTTCATCCATCTGAGCGTGCTTAGCAGCAGTCAAAATTCAGAACCACCTCTGGTGAGTGTAGGAAAGAACCGGGAGGTATAGGGTTAACACCGCCAACAAGAGAACAAAAGCTTCCAGTTACAGGGAGGGATTAGAGAGATCAAAGCCAGTATGTCTTTTGGAGCTTACCTTCCACCACCTTCGTTCGGGTCTTCCTCCGATGTTGTGGGAGGGGTTCTCCTCTGGCCGCAGAGCATTGGTCAGGCGTCTTTTTCCCGGGATTTCGGCACCAATTTGTCCTGAGCTATTTCCGTCCCGTAGGAACGCACACAGAACACAAGTCAAGACCTTTCGTGGTTACACTTTATTCATAATCGTGAGGTAGAACAAAGAAGGATAGAAACGTGTTGCTATATATACCCACAGGTGTGACGTGTTAATACTACTGGCGGTTCCACCCACAGTCTCAAATGTCCGGGGGGACGGGCTAGTGACTTGGCGGGCATTTGCTCCAGCACATGCGCACAATGGAGCTTAGCGCCATCTAGTGACGGCACGTATTATCACGGCTTCCTACGTGTGTGTGTGTGTGTGTGTGTGTGTGTGTGTGTGTGTGTGTGTGTGTGTAGTACATTCTAAGACATAGAGAAGTAGAAGCCAACCTGCAAGAGTCAGTTCATTCCATCTACCTTGAACATCATAGGAGGTAAATGTTGGTTCGAAGGTTTGACAACAGACATCTCTACCTAATGAGCCATTTTGCTGCTTCCCATGTGATATCTTATTGTTTAGGTGGCTGTTTTCCTTACTAATGCATGTCTCTAGAGTACAGGGTTCATATTTATTGTTAGGCTCAGTATGCCACACAGTAATCTAGAACTTAGTTTTTTTAAAAAACACGTAATGATGTAACGTTGCCAAGCCTTGGAACGAATACTTAACTCCTATGACCTTCCAGGTAGATAGAAGAAACTGACTCTTGCAGGTAGTCTTCTACTTCTCTATGCCTCAGAATGTACTACACACACACACACACACACACACACCCGTAATTTTTTTTCAGTCAATTAGCTATATTCCCCTGACTGACATATGCACAGAAATACATGAATTACATGTGCATATAAAGCTGTGAATATATCCTGGCATATCTCCTGGAAAAGATGACAAGTTTATATATCTATCGATACATACACACACATAGATATACATGTGCATGTATCATATAGAACTATGTCAGATGATATTTTGGGGCGGTATCTATTTCATTTACATTTCCAATGCTATCCCAAAAGTCCCCCATCCCCCACATGCTCCCCCACCCGCTCCCCCACCCACCCACTCACACTTCTTGGCGCTGTCATTCCCCTGTACTGAGGCATATAAAGTTTGCATGACCAATGGGCCTCTCTTTCCACTGATGGCCGACTAGGCCATCTTCTGATTCATATGCAGCTAGAGACACAAGCTGGGGGGGGGGGGGGTACTGGTTAATTCATATTGCTGTTCCACCTATAGGACTGCGGATTCCATGTAATTTTTTTAAATGAGTGTGTATATGCATTTGCAAATGTGGAGGTACCTGGGAACTTATGAAAACTGCTTCACTCCTTTTACTACGAGAGCTCCTGAGGTGGAACCCAGGTCCTCAAGCTTGGTGTCAAGCACCTTTGCCTACAGAGCCATTTTGCTGTTTCCTTATTATATTTAATAAATTATTCAAAAATAAATAAATTAGTAACTAGTGATATGATTATAGAAGTTAGCTGAGTCGATACCTGATATAAAACATATCAATATCCCAGGTGTAAGGTGAGATGTATTGTCAATAAAATCTCCAATCTATAACATAAACCTAAGTTTCTTGTTTATTTTTTGTGTGTTTTTCTCTAGGGTGAAGAGATCAAGAAACCCACAGGTCAGAATGACTCTATCCCTTATTGTTAGCTGAAGGCTGATGATATCAGCTAGTATATCTTTCTGCTTTAAGACTTTGGTCTTTGACAGCATGTGGAAAAAAGCTGAAAAAGAGGCTGTGACTAGAGTATTACCATCTTTCTAACATATTCACTTCCAAAGTCATGGAAACAGCTCCACAGCTCCTTCACTGTCCCTTTTCCCCAAGCTTCTGTGTCCCATATGTTTTCATGAAAAGCCCAAAATATCAGAAAGAAACTTGGTGGGTCAGGAGAATAGACAAAGAATAGTTAACAAGAGTTCCATTGGGGGGGGGGCGGGGGGAGGTGTCTGCTACCTTTATTCCTCTACTATGGATCAAAGGTAGACATCTTTACAGAAAAAGATGTATCAGGATCTCTGTGTCTCCCTCAACTACATTCCCATTCCCATGCTTCTAATGGGGACCCTTCTGGTCCATGATGAGGACAGCAGAGACCATGGACTTTTAATATGTTGATAGCTGTGCTGTGCCACTAATTAGCTACATGGCTGGCTTGACTCCATTTTTGCCCTCATGATTGTTACACGAAGGGGGTTCTGTTAGATGATATCAGTAGTCACTATGCTAAATAGTTTCTTTACTTCTATTACCAGTTTCACAAATGGACAACTCCAGAATGAAATTTGTGGAAGATGATCTCCTTAGGTAAGCAGAGTCTGTCTTCAGACTGTCCTACTGACAGTTTCACGACAACTTGATACAAGCTCGAGTCATTTTGATAGAGGGACCCTCAATTGCTCCTTCCACATTGTCTTGTGTGAAAGCCTGTGATTCATTTCCTTAATTGATGATTGATGTAGGAACATCCAGCTCACTGTGGTGATGCCACCCCAAGCTGGTGGTCACAGGTGACATAAGAAGGCAGGGTGAGCAAGCTATGAAAGCTAACCCGTAAGCAGAGCCCATGTGTCAGCTCCTGCCTCATGGATCCTGCCCTGAGTTCCTACCTTGATTTCCCTCAGCAATGGGGTATGACTTGAAAATTGGAAGGTGAAACTAACCCTTTAGCTGCAAGCAGATAATGGTCATGGTGTTTCATCACAGCAATAGAAACCCAACTAAGACATCACTTTAATTGTAAGTGCTAGAAGTATAAAATACCTGGTAGTTTTACTTCATGGAATATCAGGGTTGTTTTGATTTGCATTTCACTGATGATTAAGGATGTTGAACATTTTTTCAAGTGCTTCTCAGCCATTCAGTATTCCTCAGTTGAGAATTCTTTGTTTAGCTCTATACCCCATTTTTAATGGGGTTATTTGAATTTCTCGAGTTCAGCTTCTTGAGCTCTTTGTATATATTGGATATTAGTCCCCTATCAGATTTAGGATTGGTAAAAATTCTTTCTCAAGCTGTTGGTGACCTTTTTTGTCTTATTAACAGTATCTTTTGCCCTACAGAAGCTTTGCAATTTTATGAGGTCCCATTTGTCTATTCTTGATCTTAATGCACAGGCCATTGCTATTCTGTTTAGGAACATTTCACTGTTCACATATCTTCGAGGGTTTTCCCCACTTACTCCTCTATAAATTTCAGTGTCTCTGGTTTTATGTGGGGTTCTTTGATCCACTTAGACTTGAGCTTTGGTAGAGGGATTCTTTACAGAAGTAACTGATGCTTGTGAATGGCATCCCTTTTCCACCCTCACCTCCCTTTGGCCAAAAATAATTTGGACTTGGAATGATGACTGTCTTCCTTTGTCCTAATTTTCCCACTACTGATTCAAAAGAAAATGAAAAGAAAACTCTCTTTGTTTTCAGAGCAACACTTTTGGAACCGGATTTACCAGAATTCCATGATACATCTTCTTCCTCCATCTCTGACATTGTGGCTCATGTGAGTGTCCCACATTGCCATTACTGTAAAAATTGGAAACGTTCTACTGACTACAGCATATCCTCTGAATCCTCCAACAACAGCTCGATCCTGTCTTATCTTCCAATCGTTCCTGAAAGAACAACTTGGCAAATCCAGGGCAATATTGTCCCCGACTCCCTGGTAAAGGAATGGCCCACATCCAGGAACCAAAGCACACCACTGCCTACCTTTCAGCTGACTGACACTGAGAAGTCAGATCTTTTCCAGAATTTTGCTGTCCTTCCTCCCTTACAAGCTCATGGCTCTTTTATTAGCTCTAATTTACAATCCCTAGATCCGTTAGTCAGGAGAGAGCTGCAAGGACATATGTCTCAGAAGGTTTCTACTCTGCAGAAACAAGTGGTACCTCTGCCTGTGAAGAAGTCATGGAAAACACTCAATCATCTGATGGATGTACAAGGAGTTCCTGAACAAGAGATCCCCCACACTCAGTTACCTACACCCATCCCTCAGAGCACCAAGCCAAGTACCAACAGATCTTCAAGTGCTCTATCGATTCATCTACATGTGAACAAAGGGGACAATTCTGAAGTAAATAGGACAGAAGCCCAAATGTCACGGCCACTTACCTCCAACAAGCAGTTAGAATCTGAGAATGATCACCAAATCATTAGATACAATCCTTTAGTTATATCAATGGACACGCCATCTTCCAGAAATGAAGAAGTTAATGAAATTCAGGAAGAAACCACTTTACAGAAAAAGGATCCAAAGCACGTGTTAGGGCTGAATACAGAGCAGAGGGTCCTAGGTCTTCCAGAAGAAAGGATGAAGTCACATGAGGCACAAGGAACTCATGCAAAGCTGACACCCAAGCCACCATGTCCAGCCAAAGACAGAATAAAGGTCACTCCGATGGCATTGCTTCAGGTTATGGATTCAATGGGAATAATCCTAGATTCACATTCAGAGGTAACAGACCCTGTGGGGAAAACAAAAGATAAGACTGACTTATCACAGCCATCATACCGAGCTCAAAAAGTGAGTATACCTCCCAAGTCATCAAATCCAGTAATTGAATCCATAAATGTAGTAAATCCTGAGCATCAAACAAGGGAACCAAATATTAGTAACCCATCAGAAATGAGTCTGTATGAATTCACAGCAAGCACCGAATTGACATCGCCTGAAGTTGATAATACCCAGGGGACCATTGTAGAAACATATTCAGAAATAGGATCTCAGGGGTTGAATCTAGAAGCAAGAGTGCAAATTGAGGAATCAGAGTCATTGGTAGAAAAAACCACTGAACCTTCTGGACTAGTTGTAGAACCTATAGAGTTAACTACAGGACCCACACCACATATTATAGATGTGATCCCAGGGCCACAGCCCCACAATGTAAAGTCTATGCAAATAGATACAGAACTAGAGTCACAAGGTGATTTATCTGTGGATTTAGTACAACAGTCATCTCTAGGAGTGGTAGATGCTGAAAAGGCAAAACTGGAGCCAGAGCTTCAGAGTTTATCACCAAAGGAGTTGGTTGAGGGGACACAAATTCCAACTGTGAAATCCGTGGATTTGAATCTGGGCCAAGAGCCATCAGTTGTCAAATCACCATTGATTCCAGGGCCACAACTGCAAAGTGTCAGATTTCCAAAGTTATATCAAGGACAACTTCTTCAAGGGGAAAATCCAGCAAATTCTATCTCGGGCTCCCCACATTATAATTTGAAATCTGATGAAGCAATATCATATTTCCCAGTACAAGAAATCAGGTCATCTGGTTTTATTCCAGGGCCAAAGTTTCTAGAACCACATCTACAACATGTGAAATCTACTAAAGTAAATCTAGGACCATGTTTGCAAGATGTGAGATTTTTTGATTCGATGCCAAAACCTAAGCACCATGGCTTCAAAAATACACAGTTAATACAAGGTTTTCTGATTCAAGAGAGGAGGATATCTCAGGGATTTATGCCAGAATCATTTTGGCCATTAAGCCAAGAGCCAAAGTTCAAAGATAGGAAGCTTGCTCTGCCTACACAAGGATCAGCGTTTCACAACATGAAATTTACAACACAAGCCTCTGAACTACAGCATCCACATGTGATATCTGAGGACGTCAGCGCAGGACATCGAGAACAAGATACCAAATTTTCTGAGCTGGCTTCAAGACCGAGACTTCAAGGGGTCAAATTTGGGGAGCAAATCTCAGGATCGATGTGTGATAGTGGAAGTTCTATAACTCTAGAGTTAGGGATGCATGACCCCAAATTAGCAAAGATGATGACTGCAGGGCTACAGGATACAAGGCAAGTGAGTTTTAACTCAGGGCCATGGCTTCAAGATGTCAAATTTTTGGATGTAATACGAGGAACTCCACCTCAAGGGGTGAAAACTTCAGAGCTAAACTCAGGGCCACATTTAGAATGTGTAAAAAATTTTGAGTTGACAACACAGCCAGAGAGGCAGGGGATGAAGCCAGAATTGATAGGACAAGAGTCCCCATTTCACGATGTAAAATATGTCACAAGGAATCAAGTACCAAGCTTTGAAGACAAAATGTCTTATAAAATGGTATCTGAGTCACAGGTGCAAATGGCGGAAACAATGAAATTGCCTCCTGGGAGACACTTAGGAAATGCAGATCATTCTGAGTTGATCAGAAGACCACAGACCCAAGGCAGAGCATCTTCTGAATTGATAGAAGGACAACTTTTGGGACATATAAAACCTGTGGAGAAGAACACAGTCTCAAAGCAAGAAGCTCTGACATCTGTGGAATTAACACCAGGGCTACATTTGGGAGACATTACATCTACAAAGTTAAAGTCAATGTCAGAGCTGGAGCATGTCAAATCTATGCTGTCAACCCCAGGGATGCAGGCAGGAGATAGGAAAGTTGAGGAGCTGCCTCCGGGCCCCAGCTTGAAGGGTTTAAAACATAGGTTACTTCCTTCAAAGACAAAAATAGAAGATAGGAAACCTGTGAACGTAACTGTAGAAGAGTGTCTCAAGAGGATAAAATCTACTGTGGAATCCCCAAGTAGTTCACTGAGAGGAGATATGAAGTCTGTGAAGTTGATTCCAGGTTCAAGAATTCAAGATTTGAAAAACAAGGGGTTGGCCTGTGATACACATGTTCAAGATGTAAATGCCATGGACTTGAAACTTGAACCAAAGAAGCAAGAGCAGAATCCTGTGACTTTTGTACCAAGGATGCTATTTCAAGAGAAGTCTATGGAGGTGTTTCAAGGACCTCAACTGCAAGGTGTAAAACCCAAGGAACTGACTTCACAGCCACAAACACAAGATAGGGAACCTGTGATCACCCTATGTTTGAAACAGCAAAGTGTGAAACCTGTAACTGTAGCCAAAACAAAATCAAAGCCTGCAAATATGAAACCCACAGATGAAATGAACTCTAACTTACAATTCAAAGGTGCAACCTCATTTGAATTTGTTACTGATCCGGTTGTTCAAAGTGTAAAACCTGATAAGCTCCAAACAGGTAACTGTAGCCAAACACAAGGGATCCAAGGAGTAAATTCTTTTGTATACACTGAAGGGCAAAATCCTCTGTGTGAAAATTCTAATAGGTATAATCTTGGGTCACTTTTTCAAGGTATGAATTTTTGTACATTTCCATCACCACAAATTCTGTGTGTAAATCCTGTTTGGTGCAATACTAGAATACATTTGCAAGATATAAATTCTTCTGCATGTACTTTAAGTCAAGAATCTCAGTCTGTAAATTCTATTGGCTACAACCCTGGGTCACATTTACAAGCTCCAAAACTTCAACAACAACACTTGAAAGATTTGAAGTCTGAATTAACTCCAGGGTCAAACAATTTGGGTATAGCACCTATGGAATACAACCCTGGTCCACAAAGTCAAGATATGAATTCTTCTGGGTTTAATCCTGAGTCAAAACCTCAGTGCATAAGTTCTGTAAAGCCCAGTGCAGGGCCACAGTTGCAAAGCATAAAGTCCTTTGAGTTGACCCCTGACTCAGAGTCTCAAAGTACAAAATCTGTTCTGTTAAACTCTAGATTACCTTCTCAAGGTGTGGGTTCATCTAACTTAATGCCAGGGGCAAAGTTTCAAAAGAACCCACTTTTGAAGAACCAGTGTGGGTCATGGCAGCAAAGTGCACAACCTATATTAAGTTTGAGGCCTCAGTCAAATGGTGTGAATTCTGTGGCTTTACCAAGGTCACCACCTGAAGATAGAAAGTTTCCAGCGAGGAGTACACAAATGTCGTTTTGTAAAAGTGCTGTAGAACTGACAACTACCTGTGGTCTGAACGACTTGAGCAATAAGTTGTTTTTTCCAGATCCTTGTGTTCAAAACCTTCAAACTGTCCAGTTGAAGCCAGTGCCACAGTCTCAAAGTGTGAGTTCTTCAAAATTGATGCCATGCCACAGTTCACAACATCTTATGTCTTCCTTTGCACCAAAGCCATGTTTTCAAGATACAAACCCTAAGGAGCTGATAATAGGATCTAAACAGGAAAGTCTGAATTGCCAACTCTTTCCTTCCGAGGAGAAACCAGTGATGGCATTGGCACCACAGTCCACCAGGAAGCTCTTAGCAGGACCAGCACTGACTAGTGTCAAATTTTCAAATTTGCCGCTGAAATCACAGCAGCAAAATACAAAATCTTTGGCATTTACTTCAGAGCCAAAATGGCAAGGTGTAAAACAGGTAAAATTGCCATCAGTGTCTCTGCCAGAACCAGGAAAATCTGTGGAGTCACCACCAAAGTCAAATCTTCAAAACATGAAACCTGGGAACCTAATGCCCCAGACAATTGATTCTGTCACAAAATCTGCTAAAGTCATATATAGACCAGAGCGACAGGTGGTGGATTTTGCAGGGATGAACATGAAGTCTATGGGTCAAGTCCCTAAATCGAATTTTACTTCACCACCAATTTATCAAGATGTGGAATCTTTAGAAATGACAAAAGGGTTGGGACATAAAAGCAAAAAAATGATGGAGAAATCTGTGAGGTTGAGCTCCAACCCAACACATAAAGTCATAGAATCATTAGAGATGCCCCTGAAGCTAGATCTTCAAGTACCAGAATTTTTTGATCTGACTCCAACACTAAGTGATCAAGACTCAAAATCCTCAGAACTAAACCAGATCCCAGAAACTCCTGAGTTACATTCTTGGTCATGGCTTCAATTTCAAGATTTCAAGGAGTTACACATAAAAGAAGTTACAGAAACTGATAGAATGGCCCTCAGTGTCAAGAATCATGTTGTAGACATGATAGAGGTGACTTGTGAAGCAAGACAGCCAGCGAAAGAATTTCTTAGAATGACTCCAAAGCCAGTAAATAGAGAGACCAGATTTGTAGAAAAATCTCTAAGGCCATGTCCTCAAGACTTAGGACCTCTGGGGATGGACTCTAAGAAAAGATCTCAAAGGGAACAATCTGTAGTATCAACACCAAGGCCATTCTGTCACATCCCAGATCCTGTTTCAGGAATAACACCAGGGCCAGGAACTCAGATTCACAAATCTAAAATTTTGGCCTCTATGCTGTGGCTGCAAAAAGAATCCTCTGAGTTGTCATGCAAGCAAACCAGTCAAGTTGAGGGAAATACAGACTCTGTAGAGCTCACCTTTGGTACACAGCAGCCAGGAGAGGTAGCGGCTAAGCTAACAGAACCTCAGAATCTGAGCCTAGAAAGTGCAAGCATCACTCCAATAGAATCACTGGATCAAATGGTAAACTTTGTAGGCATTAATCCAAAGCCACGAGATCAAGTGACAGAATCTGCAAAGACACCCCTTCCAGTTCCTCAATCAGTTGCCCTCCCCAAAGTTTCTGAAAACGTGGAAGAGATTCCTGGACCACCACTTCAAGTTGTAAAGTCTGTGAAGATTCCAGAGAGTACCCCTCAAAAGTCAAAATACAATGATTTGACTCCCAGAATACATGATGTGATAAGTTCAAAATTTGCTCCAAGCCTTTGGCTACAAAATGTGCAGTCCAATAAATTAACCGTAGCACCAACACATCAGGTTTTAGAAATAAAAGGACAACCAGGCTTTCAAATTATAAAGACTGTATTAAATCCCAAACCACTGGTTCTGATTGCAAAATCTGAAGAAGTAGCATCAGGACTCACCATGAGATCGAGCATTAAAATAAAGGAGTGTTTGAATTTACACCCAAGACCACATCTTCAAGGACTGGTAAAACTTGCAGGGTTAACTCCAAAGGCAGATATTCAAGTGACTTCTGCAGAATTAATATTTCAGCAAACATCTCTCCTTAAGGAACCTACATTGTTAACTCATGAACAAAGGCTTCAGGCTGAAAAATCTCTAGGCCTCAAACCAGAATCTCCTAAATTAATGAAAATTAAGGATTCAAATCAGAATAAAGACTCAGAGATGATCACATCAGTAAAATTACAGGCAGAGAATTCCTTATCTAGTTTCATACACAGCCCTTCAACCCCATTTCTTTCCAACATTGATAAAACAACCGAATTAGGGCACCTTCAGGGTTCTGGGGTGCCTAAAGATTTAAGAGATTTTGATATGGAAAATCTTGGTTTTGGAATTTTGCAGTCTTCAAAGTCCTACACAGACACTATTATAATAAAATCTTCAGTTCTTCCCTTGGTCCTTCCAAATCTACCCTCTGATAAGACAGAGGACACCAAGGGAAACCCATATCCTGAGATCTGGAGTATGAATGTCTTATCTAAGGAAGGAATTGAAAAGGGCCAAATGGAGGAATTCCAGAGGTATTCTTCATATTCATTCAAACTACTATCAGAGGAGTTTCAGGCTGGATTAGGGGCTCGAAGAAGCTCTATCCATTCTTTCTTGGGCATACAACAGAATGTCTGGGAAAGTCATGTCTGTAGGCAGCGACTACCTAGGAAATACCTCTCCAGTGTGCTAATGCTGGGGAATGTCCTGGGAACCATTATGGAGAGGAATCCTTGTTCTCAGTCATTTTTAACAGAAGGATCCACTATGGACATCTGCCAGTCTATTCATAATTTATTTGGGGTTCCAGCTGAACTAATAGAATTTTCTCAAAGCCTGCTAGAGAGGGCTCCAAGGACTGTTTCTCAGACTTCAGTGGTTAAAAACTATATTCAGAGACATATTTTATGTCACAGTAATGAGAAAAGAATGCCTTTAAAGATGTGGACACGAGGCTCCACATCTTCCATAATACAGCAATACTCTGGTAGTAGATTGGGAGTCAAGAAAACAAGCTCAAACCTCAGCAATATACTCCAGGATGTCACTGAGCATGTGTCTGTCTCATGTACTGGGGCCAGGTTTCCTGCCTTGACAAAATCAGAGTCTAACTCTAAGATACTTTATACTAGGGAAGGTTCTCTTTCCAGGGAGCAGAGTAAAATTTCACCATGTGAAAATTTTACTAGGACTTCTGAGTCTCAGCATTCCCTCAGGACAGGTTCTTTCTCCCAGTCCAAGACAGATATCTCAGAACAGTCCCAACTGCTAAAAGAACTACAGAGGAAAATAGCAGGAAAACTCCTAAGAAGTCAAATACAGCACAATGTCCCTCTTCCTCTAGCGTCAGGTCTTGTCCTAAAGTATCCCATCTGCTTACAATGTGGTCGATGTTCAGGATTTAATTGCTGTCATCATTTACAGTCTGCTTTTGGATGGTACCTTCTCATCTACCCACAGCTCCACCTTTTAAGCACCCCTGAGGGCCATGGTAGTGAAATTCGGTTGCATCTTAGATTTAAATTACAAACTAGGAAAAGACCTCAAGTCTCAAAGTATCATGCAAGAAACCGAGCAGATCCGTGGAAGGGTGTTGCATCACCATCAGGAAGGAAAGCCAGACTCTCTACACCAGCATCCAAGAATCCTAGAAGAGATTTCCAGTCCAGTTCTTCCCTGTCTCCTACTTCTGTACAAGTCCACACTCAACAAAAGCAATGGTGCAGCCGTAGTATGGCAGGAAACACAACAGCCAAAGACTCTGTGTTCTGTCAGGGTCATGACTTATCAGAGAGTGAGTACAGAAGCAATCTGGATGAAAGATCTGTTAAATCAAGCCCAAGAAAGACTTCTGTCTTAACACATCCAATGAAAAAAATCATCAAGGGGCCTCAAACACAAATCACAAGGCTCTACAAAATCAGTACAAGCACAAAAGGCAGCCATCCTAGAACACTGAGGGGTCTATCAAGAAGCAAAATGGAAAACATCCAAACAAGCACTTCCAAGAGACAGCCTAAGAAATCCTCCCGGCCCAAATTTATCCAATCGATTTTTCACAGCCTAAGGCAAGTATTCCAAGCAGCACACACAACTGTGAATTTTATAGGACAGAAACTTCAGTACAAGATGAGGCCAGATAATTTGTGGTCAATCAAAAACTTGCACCCCAAACAAAGATCTGAGGATTATGGCTTAATGGGAGATAGTCATGAAGCCAGGACACCAGTTGTCGGGTACAGGTCATCAAGTTCAACCCCTAAGCAAAAGGACAAATTTCAGGGAGCAAGTGAGTGCTGTAGACAACCTCAAAAGCCCAAAGAAGCAAGCTCTCTCCTACCCAGACCCTTGCAATTGCAGAAGATCTTGGCTTGTGGAAGAGATGTCTTTAACCAAGCTACTTCCATCCCAGAACCTTTGAAGAAAGTTCAAAATGTCTACAGTATGGCAACAAAAAGCTGTAGTGATGAAATATCCAGTCTAGAGTCCAAGAACTTTCCTAAAGTAGGAGCCAAATTTCAGGCCCAAGAGAGAATTGTATCTAACCCTCTCTTGAAGGGAACCCTGCAGAGTCACTTGGGAAAGAAACCCATTAACAAGGAAGAACAACAAGGCTTCTTCATGGAGAGAACCCTATGTAATAAGCCACCTGAAAGGATCCATCGCAGGCTTCCTCAGAGAATTCACTGGCAAAGTCCTTATGAGAGGAGGCAACATAGTCCTTCTTGGAGAAGGCATAGTAGTCCCACTGACAGAACCCTTAGAAGTCTTTCTGAGAGGTGTCATCACAGTCCCTCCCAGAGAAAGAGTCTTAGCTCCTTTCTAAGAACCTACCACAGTCTCTCTGACAGACTTTATAACAGTCCCTTAAGGAGGAGCCCTCACAGTCCCTCAAGAAGGACCCCACTCAGTCCCTCAAGGAGAACTCCTCGAAGTTCCTCAAGGAGAAGTCATCACATTCCCTCAAGGAGGCACACTCAAAATCCCTCTGGAAGTAGCCATCACAGTTGCTCAGGGAGTAGCCATCCAAGTTCATCATGGAGGAGCCCTCCCAGGCCCTCAAGAAAGAATCTAAGAAGTCCTTCGAGGATGAGCCCTCACAGTCCCTCATGGAGGACCCCACTCAGTCCCTCAAGCAGGAGCCCTCACAGTCACTCAAGGAGGACCCCATGCAGTCCCTCAAGGAGAACTCCTCGAAGTTCCTCAAGAAGGACCTCACTCAGTCCCTCAAGGAGAACTCCTCGAAGTTCCTCAAGGAGAAGTCATCACATTCCCTCAAGAAGGCACACTCAAAATCCCTCTGGAAGTAGCCATCACAGTCGCTCAAGGAGTAGCCATCCAAGTTCATCACGGAGGAGCCCTCCCAGGCCCTCAAGAAAGAATCCAAGAAGTCCTTCAAGGATGAGCCCTCACAGTCCCTCATGGAGGACCCCATGCAGTCCCTCAAGCAGGAGCCCTCACAGTCCCTCAAGGAGGACCCCATGCAGTCCCTCAAGGAGAACTCGAAGTTCCTCAAGGAGAAGTCATCACATTCCCTCAAGGAGGCACGCTCAAAATCCCTCTGGAAGTACCCATCACAGTCGTTCAAGGAGTAGCCATCCAAGTTCATCACGGAGGAGCCCTCCCAGGCCCTCAAGAAAGGATCCAAGAAGTCCTTCGAGGATGAGCCCTCACAGTCCCTCAAGGAGGACCCCATGCAGTCCCTCAAACAGGAGCCCTCACAGTCACTCACGGAGGACCCCATGCAGTCCTTCAAGGAGGAGCCCTCACAGTCCCTCAAGGAGAACTCGAAGTTCCTCAAGGAGAAGTCATCACATTCCCTCAAGGAGGCACGCTCAAAATCCCTCTGGAAGTAGCCATCACAGTCGCTCAGGGAGTAGCCGTCCAAGTTCATCACAGAGGAGCCCTCCAAGGCCCTCAAGAAAGAATCCAAGAAGTCCTTCGAGGATGAGCCCTCACAGTCCCTCAAGGAGGACCCCATGCAGCCCCTCAAGGAGAACTCCTCAAAGTTCTTCAAGGAGAAGTCATCACATTCCCTCAAAGAGGCACGCTCAAAATCCCTCTGGAAGTAGCCATCACAGTCACTCAGGGAGTAGCTGTCCAAGTACTGCAGGGAGAAGTCACCCCAGGAGATGCCCTTGCAGCCCTTAGGGAGGATGCTGGCATCAGGACCCCTGAAACCTCTGACATCACATAGGCACAACCCCCACACCTGTTGCCAAGATAACAGCCACCATATTCCCAGAATCCACTTGGATCATGTCCCACCTTTTGCTATGACTATGTCACCATCCATATATAAATAAAAGCCCCCTTGATATCTCTTTCTCTCCCTCCCCTTCTCTTTCCACCACCACCTTGCCCCTCTTTCTCTCAATAAACCTCACGTGGAACTGTTTGGCATGGTGTGGTCCTTCTGAAGCCTGGCCAAGATCACAACATTTTCAGTCATGGTGTTTCAGAACCAATGGGGGCTAGATATCCTGATAGCTAAAGAAGGTGGTCTTTGCCTGTTCCTCCATGAAGAATGCTGTTTCTATGTCAACCAATCCAAAATAGTGATAAAATCCAGGAGCTCCAGTCAGACATAAAGAATTTCAGGGAATGTGAGACCTTCAGTTCTGGGATTTTTGAAAACCCTATATGGAAGTGGATATTTCCTTTTGTAATGCCTTTTCTAGTCATACTCCAGGTGTTATTATTTGCTTCCTGCCTCATTAATAATGTTTCTACATTCCTTCAATGACTAATACAAAAAAATTTCTACAAACTATTAATCAGCTCCTGTTACGGGATTACCAGCCACTGCCCACAGAAGAGCCACTGTCCACAGAGGAACTGATGGGAAACTTAACCAAGTGGATCTGATGGTGAAAGTCAGCTATACTCCCAAATTAACCACTCCCCTAGACAGCAGGAAGCAGCTTAAGAGAAATAACACCCTTACTCCCTTTTCACCATTGGCTTCCTTCTCCCCATTTAATCCTCTCTCTCTCTCTCTCTCTCTCTCTCTCTCTCTCTCTCTCTCTCTCTCTCTCTCTCTCTCTCTCTCTCTCTCTCTCTCATTTTAGAATTACTTAGTAAAAAGCAAAGACTGTGTGTAATACATGTTCTCCAGGTATAAAAACCTCAGTAAATACTTGTTGAGTAAGTAAATTCTAGAATTGCTGTAGTAACTCAAACTTAATATAGGTCTATACTTCAATAAAATTCTGGGATTCTTTCCTTCTTAGTATAAGTTCTGCATTTTTAAAATTAGATATTTTCTTTATTTACATTTCAAATGTTATCCCTTTCCCTAGTTTCCCCTTCAAAGATCCCCTATCCTCTTCCCCCTCTCCCTGCTCCCCAGCCCACCAACTCCTGCTTCCTGGCCCAGGCATTCCCCTATACTGGGGCATAGAACCTTCACAGGACCAAGGGCCTCTCTTCCCATTGATGACCGACTAGGCCCTCCTCAGCTACATATGCAGTTAGAGTCATGAGTCTCTCCATGTGTTTTCTTTGATTGGTGGTTTAGTCCCAGGGAGCTCTGCTCTGGGGTTACTGGTTACTTCATATTGTTGTTCCTCCTATGGGGCTGCAAACCCCTTCAGCTCCTTGGGTACATTCTCTAGCTCCTTTATTGGGGACCTTGTGCTGCATCTAATGGATGACAGTGAGTATCCACTTCTGTATTAGGCACTGGCAGAGCCTCTCTAGAGACAGCTACATTAGTCTCCTGTCAGCAAGCTCTTGTTGGCATCTGAAATAGGGTCTAGGTTTGGTGGTTGTTTATGGGATGGACCCCAGATTGGCCAGTTTCTTGATGGTCATGCCTTCAGTCTCTGCTCTGAACTTTGTCTATTTAACTCCTTCCATGGGTATTTTGGTCCCCTTTCTAAGAAGGAGCAAAGTATCCACACATTGGTCTTCCTTTTAGAATTTCATGTATTTTGCAAATTGTATCTTGGGTACTCTGAGATTCTGGGCTAATATCCACTTATCAATGAGTGCATACCATGTGTGTTCTTTTGTGATTGGGTTACCTCACTTAGGATGATATCTTCCGGATCCGTCCATTTGTCTAAGAATTTCATGAATTCGTTGTTTTTAATAGCTGAGTAGTACTCCATTGTGTAAATGTACCACATTTTCTGTATCCATTCCTCTGTTGAGGGACATCTGGGTTCTTTCCGGCTTCTGACTATTATAAATAAGGCTGCTATGAATATAATGGAGCATGTGTCCTTATTACAAGTTGGAACATCTTCTGGGTAAATACCCAGAAGTGGTATTGCTGGATCTTCCAGTACAACTATGTCCAATTTTCTGAGGAACTACCAAACTGATTTCCAGAGTGGTTGTACCAGCTTTCAGTCCCACCAACAACGGAGGAGTGTTCCTCTTTCTCCACATCCTCGCCAGCATCTGCTGTCACCTGAATTTTTGATCCTAGCCATTCTGACTGGTGTGAGGTGGAATCTCAGGGTTGTTTTGATTTGCATTTCCCTGATGATAAAGGATGTTGAATATTTTTTCAGGTGCTTCTCAGCTCTTCCGTATTCCTCAGTTGAGAATTCTTTGTTTTGCTCTGTACCCCATATTTAAATATGGTTATTTGGTCCTCTTGAGTCCAACTTCGTGAGTTCTTTATATATATTGGATATTAGTCCCCTATCAAATTTAGGATTGGTAAAAATTCTTTCCCAATCTGTCGGTGTCCTTTTTGTCTTATTGATAGTCTCCTTTGCCTTACAGAAGCTTTGCAATTTTAGGAGGTCCCATTTGTCAATTATTTTTTTAATTATTCTTTTTATTAAGATTTATGTATATGAATACACTGTAGGTGTCTTCAGATACACCAGAAAAGGGCATCAGATACCATTACAGATGGTTGTGAGCCACCATGTGGATGCTGGGAATTGAACTCAGGACCTCTGAAGAGCAGTCAATACTCTTAGCCACTGAGCCATCTATTCAGCACCCCCATTTGTCGATTCTTGATTTACAGCACAAGCCATTGCTGTTCTGTCCAAGAATTTTTCCCCGTGCCCATATCTTCAAGGCTCTTCCCCACTTTCTCTTCTATATGTTTCAGTGTCTCTCTGGTTTTATGTGGAGTTCCTTGAACCACTTAGACTTGAGCTTTGTACAAGGAGATAAGAACAGATCCATTCACATTCTTCTATATGCTAACCACCAGTTGAGTCAGCACCATATGTTGAAAATGCTGTCTTCTATCTACTGGATGGCTTTAGCTCCTCCATCAAATATCAAGTGACCATAGGTGTGTGGGTTTATTTCTGGGTATTCAATTCTATTCCATTGAACTACCTGTCTTTCACTGTACCAGTACCATGAAGGTTTTGTTTTTGTTTTTCACAATTGCTCCGTAGTACAGCTTGAGGTCAGGGATGGTGATTCCACCAGAGGTTCTTTTGTTGTTGAGGATAGTTTTTGTTATCATAGGTTTTTTTGTTATTTCAGATGAGTGTGCAAATTGCCCTTTCTAACTCCGTTAAGAATTGAGTTGGAATTTTGATGGGGATTGCATGGAATCTGTAGATTGCTTTCTGCAAAATAGCCATTCTTACTACATTAATCCTGCCAATCCATGAGCATGGGAGATCTTCCCATCTTCTGAGATCTTATTCGATTTCTTTCTTCAGAGACTTGAAGTTCTTTTTTTTTAATTAGATATTTTCCTCATTTACATTTCCAATGCTATCCCAAAAGTCCCCCATACCCACCCACCCCCACTCCCCTACCCACCCACTCCCCCTTTTTGGCCCTGGCATTCCCCTGTACTGGGGCATATAAAGTTTGCAAGTCCAATGGGCCTCTCTTTCCAGTGATGGCCAACTAGGCCATCTTTTGATACATATGCAGCTAGAGACAAGAGCTCCGGGGTACTGGTTAGTTCATATTGTTGTTCCACCTATAGGGTTGCAGTTCCCTTTAGTTCCTTGGGTGCTTTCTCTACCTCCTCCATTGGGGGGCCCTGTGATCCATTCAATAGCTGATTGTGAGCATCCACTTCTGTGTTAGCTAGGCCCCGGCATAGTCTCACAAGAGACAGATATATTTGGGTCCTTTCAGCAAAATCTTGCTAGTGTATGCAATGGTGCCAGCGTTTGGAAACTGATTATGGGATGGATCCCCGGATATGGCAATCACTAGATGGTCCATCCTTTCGTCACAGCTCCAAATTTTGTCTCTGTAACTCCTTCCATGGGTGTTTTGTTCCCAATTCTAAGAAGGCGCAAAGTGTCCACACTTTGGTCTTCGTTCTTCTTGAGTTTCATGCGTTTAGCAAATTGTATCTTATATCTTGGGTATCCTAAGTTTCTGGGCTAATATCCACTTATCAGTGAGTACATATTGTGTGAGTTCCTTTGTGATTGGGTTACCTCACTCGGGATGATGCCCTCCAGGTCCATTCATTTGCCTAGGAATTTCATAAATTCATTCTTTTTAATAGCTGAGTAGTACTCCATTGTGTAAATGTACCACATTTTCTGTATCCATTCCTCTGTTGAGGGACATCTGGGTTCTTTCCAGCTTCTGGCTATTATAAATAAGGCTGCTATGAACATAGTGGAGCATGTGTCCTTCTTACCAGTTAGGACATCTGGATATATGCACAGGAGAGGTGTTACTGAAGTTCTTATCATACATATCTTTCACTTCCTTGGTTAGAGTCACACCAAAGTATTTTATATTATTTGTGACTTTTGAAGGGTGTTGTTTCCCTAATTTCTGTCTCAGCCTGTTTATTCACTGAATTCTTTGAGTTAATTTTGTATCCAGCTACTTCACTGAAGTTAATTATCAGGGTTAGTAGTTCTCTGGTTGAATTTTTGGGGTCACTTATGTATGCTATCATATCATCTGCAAATAGTGATATTTTGACTTCTTCCTTTCCAATTTGTATTTATTTGACCTCTTTTTGTTGTCTAATTACTCTGGCTAGGACTTCAAGTACTATATTGAATAGGCAGGAAGAAAGTGGGCAGCCTTGTCTAGTTCCTGATTTTAGTGAGATTGCTTCAAGTTTGATGTTGGCTACTGGTTTGCTATATATTGCCTTTATTATGTTTAGGTATGGGCCTTGAATTTCTGATCTTCCCAAGATTTTTATCATCAAGGTGTGTTGGATTTTGTCAAATGTTTCTTAACATCTAATGAGATGATCATGTGGTTTTTGTCTTTGATTTTGTTTTTATGGTGGATTATGTTGATGGATTTCTGTATATTAAACCATCCCTGCATCCCTGGGATGAAGCTTACCTGTTCATGATGGATGATCATTTTGATGTGTTCATGGATTCGGTTTGTGAGAATTTAATTGAGTATTTTTTGCATCGATATTCATTATGCAAACTGGTCTGAAGTTTTCTTTTTTTGTTGGGTCTTTGTGTGGTTTAGGTATCAGAGTAATTATGGTTTCATAGAATAAATTGGGTAGAGTACCTTCTGTTTCAATTTTGTGGAATAGTTTGAGGAGTATTTGAATTAAATCTTCTTTGAAGGTCTGATAGAACTCTGCACTAAACCCATAACTTCCTGGGCTTTTTTTTTTTTTTTGGTTGGGAGACTATTAATGACTATTTCTATTTCTTTAGAGGATATGGGACTGTTTAGATCGTTAATTTGATCCTGATTTAACTTTGGCACCTGGTATCTGTCTAGGAAACTGTACATTTCATCCAGGTTTTCCAGTTATTTTGAGTATTGGCTTTTGTTGTAGGATCTGATGATTTTTGGGGGGTTTGCTCAGATTTTGTTATGTCTCCCTTTTCATTTATAATTTTGTTAATTAGGATACTGTTCCTGTGCCATCTAGTTAGTCTGGCTAAGGGTTTGTCTATTTTCTTGGTTTTCTCAAAGAACCAGCTCCTGGTTTGGTTGAATCTTTGTATAGTTCTTTTTGTTTCTATTTGGTTGATTAGAGCCCTGAGTTTGATTATTTCCTGCTGTCTACTCCTCTTGGGTGAATTTGCTTCCTTTTGTTCTAGAGCTTTTAAGTGTGCTGTCAAGCTGCTCCTGGAAGCTCTCTCCAGATTTTTTTTTTTGGGGGGGGGGGGCACTCAGAACTATGAGTTTTCCTCTTAGGACTGCTTTCATCATTTCCCATTAGTTTGGATATGTTATGGCTTCATTTTCATTAAACTCTAAAAAGTCTGTAAATTCTTATTTCTTCCTTGACCAAGTTATCATTGAGTACAGTGTTGTTCAGCTTCCACATGAATGTTGGCTTTCTATTTGTGTTGTTATTGAATATCAGCCTTAGTCCATGGTGATCTGATAGGGTGCATGGGATTATTTCAATATTTTTATATCTGTTGAGGCTTGTTTTGTGACCAATTATATGGTCAGTTTTGGAGGAGGTATCATGAGGTGCTGAGAAGAAAATATATCCTTTTGTTTTAGGATAAAATGTTCTGTAGATAGCTGTTAAATCCATTTGTTTCATAACTTCTGTTAGTTTCCATGTGTCTCCGTTTAGTTTCTGTTTCCAAGATCTGTCCAATGATGAGAGTGGGGTATTGAATAGTCTCCAATATTATTGTGTGAGGTGCAATATGTGCTTTGAACTTTACTAAAGTTTGTTTAATGAATGTGGCTGCCCTTGCATTTGGAGCATAGATATTCAGAATTGAGAGTTCATCTTGGATGATTTTACCTTTGATGGGTGTGAAGTGCCCCTCCTTGTCTTTTTTAATATCTTTGGGTTAGAAGTTGATTTTATTCTATATTAGAATGGCTACTCCAGTTTATTTCTTGGGACCATTTGCTTGGAAAATTGTTTTCCAGCCTTTTACTCTGAGGTAGTGTCTTTCTTTTTCCCTGAGGTAGGTTTCCTGTATGCAGCAAAATGTTGGGTGCTGTTTGTGTAGTCAGTCTGTTAATCTATGTCTTTTTATTGGGAAATTGAGTCCAGAGATATTAAGGAAAATTAATTGTTGATTCCTGTTATTTTTGTTGTCAGAGTTGGAATTTTGTTCAGGTGGCTATCTTCTTTTAGGTTTGTTGAAAGATTACTTTCTTGCTTTTTATAGAGCTTAGTTTCCCTCCTGGTGTTGGAGTTTTCCCTTTATTATTCTTTGAAGGGTTGGATTTGTGAAAAGATATTGTATGAATTTGGTTTTGTCCTGAATATTTTGGTTTCTCCATCTATGTTGATTGAGAGTTTTGCTGTGTATAGAAGCTTGGGCTTGCATTTGTGTTCTTTTAGTGTCTGTATAACATCTGTCCAGGATCTTCTGGCTTTCATAGTCTCAGTTGAGAAGTCTGGTGTAATTCTGATAGATCTGCCTTTATATATTACTTACTATCTAGTTTGGCTAGGGGTTTATCTATCTTGCTGATTCTCTCAAAGAATCAGCTTTTGGTTTTGCTGATTCTTTGTATTGTTTTCTTTGTTTCTATTTGGTTGATTTTAGCCCTGAGTTTCACTATTTCTTGGCTTCTACTCTTCTTGGGTGAGTTTGCTTATTTTTTTTTTCTAGAGCTCTGAGGTATGCTATTAAGTTGTTAGTGTAAGCTCTCTCCAGTTTCTTTACCAGGACACTTAGTGCTATGAACTTTCCTCTTAGCACTGCTTTCATTGTGTCCCATAAGTTTGGATATGATGTGTCAACATTTTCAATAAATTCCAGGTAGTCTTTAATTTCTTTATTTCTTCCCTAACCATGTTGTCATTGAGTAGAGAAATTTTTAGTTTCTACATGTATGTGTGCTCTCTGTACTTTTTGTTGTTATTGAAAATCAGCTTTAGGCCATGGTGATCTGATAGGATGCATGGTATTATTTCAATCTTCTTGTATCTGCTGAGGGTTGTTTTATGACAAATTATATGTTTGATTTTGGAGAAGGTCCCATGAGGTGCTGAGAAGAAGGTGTATTCCTTTGTTTTATGGTGAAATGTTCTGTAGATTTCTGTTAAATCCATTTGGTTCATAACCTCTCTTAGTTCACTGTGTCTCTGTTTAGTTTCTGTTTCAATGACCTGCACATTGTTAAGAGTGAGGTTTTGAAATCTCCCACTATTATTGTGTGGAGTTCAATATGTGTTTTGAATTTTAATAAAGCTTCTTTTATGAATTTGGGTGCTCTTGCATTTGGGGCATAGATGTTTAGAATTGAGACTTTCTCTTGCTGAATTATTCCCTTGATGAATATGAAGTGCCCTTCTTCATCATGCTTAATAGCTTTTGGGTGAGAGTTTATTTTATTGGATATTAGGATGGCAACTCCTGCTTGTTTCCTGGGATCTTTTGCTTGGAAGACCTTTTTCCATCCTTTTACTCTGAGATAGTGCCTGTCTTTGTTATTGAGGTGTGTTTCTTTTTCTTTTTTCTTTTTTTAAAGATTTATTTATTTATTTATTATATGTAAGTATACTGTAGCTATCTTCAGACACACCAGAAGAGGGCAACAGATCTCATTACGGATGGTTGTGAACCACCATGTGGTTGCTGGGATTTGAACTCAGGACCTCCAGAAGAACAGTCAGTGCTCTTAACTGCTGAGCCATTTCTCCAGCCCCAAGGTGTGTTTCTTGTATGCAGCAAAATGCTGGATCTTGTTTGCGTATCCAGTCTTGTTAGTTTATGTCTTTTTATAGGTGAGTTGAGTCCATTAATATTGATGGCTCCTGATACACTTGTTTTTGTAGGTGGCTTTATGTGCTTATGGCTCTCTGCTTTTGACTTTGTTGTGAGATGCTTAATATCTTGTCCTTTCTTTGGTGCAGATATCTTCCTTGTGTTGGAGTTGTCCTTCTATGATCCTCTGTAGGGCTAGGTTAGTAGATAGATACTATTTAAATTTGGTTTTGTCCTGAATATTTTGGTTTCTCCATCTATGTTGATTGAGAGTTTTGTTGGGTATAGTAGCCTAGGCTGGCATTTGTGTTCTCTTAGAGTCTGCATGACCTTTGACCATGATCTTCTGGATTTCATAGTCTCTGTTGAGAAATCTGGTGTAATTCTGATAGGTCTACCTTTGTATGTTACTTGGCATTTTCCCTTAAAGCTTTTAACATTCTTTCTTTACTCTGTGCATTTAGTGTTTTGATAATTATGTGATGAGAAAATTTTATTTTCTGGCCCCATTTATTTGTTGTTCTATTCACTTCTTGTACCTTTATGCCCATCTCTTTCTTTAGGTTGGGGAAGTTTTCTTCTATGATTTTGTTGAAGACTTTTCAGGTCCTTTGACCTGGGAATCTTTGTTCTCTTCTATTCCAATTATTCCTAGATTTGGTCTTTTCATTGTGCCCTGAATTTCCTGGATGCTTTGGGTTAGGTTTTTTTTTTATGTTTTGAATTTTCTTGACAGTTGTATCAATCTTTTCTACCATATCTTCTACACCTGAGATTCTCTCTTCTATCTCTTGTATTCTGTTGGTAATACTTACATCTGTAATTCCTGACCTCTTTTTTAGGTTTTCCATTTCAGGTTTGCCTCCATTTGTGTTTTCTTTATTGTTTCTACTTCTGCTTTTGGCTCTTGGATTGTTTTATTCAATTTCTTCACCTGTTTACCTGTGTTTTCCTGTATTTCTTTCAGTGAGTTATTGATATCCTCCTTAAAGGACTCTATTATCTTCATGAGATATTGATTTTAGGAAAAATTCCTGATTTTCAGGTGTGTTGGTATATTCAGGGCTTGCTGTAGTGGGAGAACTGGGTTCTGATGATGCCCATGTATTTTGGCTTCTGTTGCTTATGGTCTTGTGCATGCCTTTCACCATCTGGATATCCTTATTGTTTGTTGGTCTGGGTGACTGTATGGCATCTGCCTCTTTTGTCCCTGGATTGTTCAGGTCTCCCAGTAGGTCTGCCACCTTGGCTACATCAAATCACTTGTGGGGTCTTCCAACTGAGAGCTCTTCACAGGGACAAAGAAGCTGCTGATCTGTTGACCTGGCTGCAGTAGATCTCCTGGGAGGTCTTCAGACAACTGCTCTTAGTGCAGCAGGTCCTCTAGGATGGACCAGGATATGGAGTCTTCATGGGAGCAGACCAACTAGTGGCAATTTCTACATTAGTAAGAAGTACCACAATTTCAGCTGGATCCATTCTGACTAATTGTCGAAGTCTCATTTTTCCTTTTGGTATCAATTCCGAGACTTTCTCAATGTAGGTTTTAAATTTCTTACTCTGTTTATGTGCAAAAAGATCTCCATTCTAAGATATAATCTTCCCTCTGCATAAGAATTCCTGTAGGGGAATGAGTAAAAGGTAAGATGACTAAGATGCAGGACATCTTTGGATCAATACAATCTAGATGTGTAACCTGCAATTTCCTTTCTACCAAAGCTAACTCGTCAGCCTCAGCTGATAGTTTTCTTAGGCTATTTAAATCATTATCACCATGTAAGGTTTGAAATACATTGCTTAGCTCTTGAGTGGCCTGCCGCAGACCCTCTGGGTCCCGTGCCTGCGTAGGAAAGAGTTCTCTCGAGCAGATGGGCAAAGAGTTGGATGGGACAGACAGAAACACACACAAGAGAGGTGTCGAATCTGAATGTAATCTCTTGGTAAAACATGAGACTATTATATTACAGCGAATATCATAAATTGTAAAACATAACAGATACGGTACATTGAAGTTTCCCAGGTGCAAGAGGAGTGACTTTAAAAAGACTATGTTTACTTAGAGATAAGCGCCTACTTCAGCCCTAGCCTGGCAAGAGTTTTACACTTTGTTAATTGCTCCATGGGGTTTAAATCTTTACAGGCTTCAAGAGTAATGTAGTGCCACTGACCCCGAAATTCTCTAGGCCTTGTTAAATTATATCTAATTTGGAGAATTTCCATTATCAGGATAGTATATCAACTTGCTCTGGTGTGGAATGTAGTTTGTAGTAAATATTTCTATCTCAGTGAGACTTTTAGTCTCTTTTTTGCAGATAATTGAGCTAATGGCTAGTGTTTTATTGTTTTATGGTAGAGCTAAATTAGTTACTGAATAGGTTAAGCTCCTTGCTGTTATCTGGGATCTTAGAACACTGGGAAAGGCTTTAGCTATGTTAGAATACAATCTTAAAAGGCATTTACTATAAGGTAATGCTTAATAGAGTGCACGTGAATCTATGCATTAAACTAATGCGGTGGGAATTTGATAATTTTGGGTTCAGGAGAGAATGCCAACCTCTGGGAGAAGAATTACCATGGAACTCTGATCCTCAAGAACAGCTTCCAGGTTTTACGCCTGCCAAACTGATCCAAGCTGGAGGGTCAGCAGACCTCCAGGAGAAAAGTTCTAGGAATTCATTTCTCATGAGCAGCTTTTTTGGCATTACTGCCTCAAGCTGGCTCCACCGGAGTACCTTGGCAGTGGCCAAGCCAATTGCAGGCTACAGCCAGTTAATATCTCCCAGTAACTTCTGAAAATCATTAAAGGTCCTTAATTGGTTTCTTCTGATTTGCACCTTTTGTAGCCTAACCTTTTGCAGACTTATTTTATACCCTAGATAACTAATAGAATCCCCTCTTTGTATTTTTCTCAGAGGTGATTGGCTATCCCCACAAAGGCAAGGTTTGTTGTTGTTGTTGTTGTTGTTGTTGTTTAACTTCATCAAACATTCTTCCCACGATATTTATATCTGGATCAGTCAATAAGAAGTCATCCATATAATGATAAATAATGGATTGGGGAAATTGTTTGCAAATCATCTCCAATGGCTGTTGTACAAAATATTGGCAAAAGGTAGGGCTATTTAACATTCCTTGTCACAGGACCTTCCAAAGGTATCTTTTTATTGGGCGACCTCTATTGAAGGTAGGTACTGAGAGAGCAAACCTTTCCTTATCACTTTCATGTAGAGGAATGGTTAAAAAAAAAAACAAAAAAAAAAAAACAAAAAAAAAAAACCAGACTTTTCAGATCAATCACTATGATAGGCCATTCCTTAGGTAAAAGGGAAGGCAATGGGATCCCAGGCTGCAAGGAACCCATTAATCGATCTGAGATCTGTCAACATCCTCCTTTGGCCAGATTTTTTTTTTAATGACAAATATTAGAGAATTCCAAGGGCTGGTAGACTCTTCTATATGCTAAGCCTTCAGCTGCTCCTGGACTTGCTGTTCTAATGCCTGTAGTTTTTCTTTTCCCATAGAACATTGATCAATCTAAATGGGTTGGACAGTCAACCACCTTAGTGTCTTGGCAGCAGTGGTCCCTTTGGGTATAGCTAAATTGTCAGCCTTTGCTGTATCTTATTTATGGACAGTTTGGACAATCTGTAACTGCCTTTGATAATGTTCTCTAACTAATTTAAAATTTTTATTAGGAGCCTGACAGGTTTCAAGGCTAGACACTGAGACTGAGGGGATATTAATTTGGGTTTTCCACTGCTATAATAAATCTCTTCCCCATAAGTTAATGGCTATATCAGTCACATATGGCCTCAATTTTCCTACCAGATGTTCTGGTCTTATACATTTAAGCCATCTGGTACTTTACTTATTTGGGATAAGGGTTCAACTCCTTGAAATTGGATGTCTACTTCTTGAAATAGCCAACTTACAGGCCAAGCCTTTGGAGAGATAATGGTTACATCTCTGCTCCAGTGTCAACCATTCCTTCAATCTCAACATTGTTTACTAGCATTCTTAGCTTTGGCTTTGATACTCTATATAAGTTTGCCAAAATACTGGTTTTTGGCTCCCTTTGAGGCCTTTTGAATTGTCTACAGAACTTGCCTCAGCCTTGTCTGGCCTTTGCACACCTCTTTTTGAGGCAGTAATTTTAATTTTCCTAAGAAAGCAAACTCTCCCTGCCTGGCATTGGGGCCTGCGAGAGGCCCCCCTGGGAGTTTTTTTGGCAGGGTGTTGCCCAATTTGTCTGTTGTTGCTCTACATTCCCTAGTCAAATGTCAGCCTTTGCCACACCTTTGACATATTCCAGAAGGAATAGGCCCCCTTTTGGTATTACTGTGGTTTTTTTCTGCAGTCATTTCTGAGATGACCTCACTCATCACAATTAAAACATTTGAAATCTTGGGTGATTTCTAGGTGTCTAGGGGGCAGGTTCTCTTATTACAGTCATATCAGGTAATTGAGATCCAACACCAGTTGTATATCTAATCCACTCATCTATTGATGCTGACCTTGCCCTCCGTGGTCTGATTACTTCCTTACATTCAGCATTTGCATCTCCAAAGGCTAGAAACTCTATTACTGCCTTAACTGCTGCTGAATCTGATATACTCCTTTCCACAGCTGAGGTTAGCCTTTGTAAAATGTCAGGGAAGGTTTCTTGTGGACCTTGTATGACTTGAATAAATGGTTCAAGTCTTTTCCCTGATTCTGCAACTTTGTTCCAGGCCTTTAAGGCTGACAAGTGACACAATACCAGAGTCTCTTCATCATATACAGCCTGCACCTCTACCACAGCAAAGTGACCGTCACCAAGTAGTTGGTCTGTGGAAATCTATCTACCCTTGGCTCTATTTTGTTGTGCTAGCTCCCTCACCTTGTCTCTCCAACATGTGAACCATTGTAAATTTGCAGCAGGTTCTAGTATTGCTCTTGCCATATCCTCCCAGTCTTGGGGAATTATTCTATTTTTAATAGCCCAAGAAGTCAGAATTTGTTTTACAAATGGCAATTGCATTCCAAATAATTGACACTTCCCTCAAATTTTCTCAGATCTAACACATCCACAGGTTGCTGTTCAAATTCCTGATAACCTGTGAAAAATCATTGTCTGGAGGTCTTTGTTGTATTTTAACTGGATAGACTAAAGTTTGTTTTCTAATAACCTGTGGTTGGCTTTCTCTAATTTTATCTTCTGTCCCTACCTGAGTATTTTCCTTAATTGAAATTTTAAATTCCTTCCTTAATGTTCATGCTTCCTATCTCTCCTTTTGTCACTCTTCCTATTCCTTGAACTCCTATATTCTCTGTTCAAGGTTCTGCCTCCACATTTTGATTTTTTTCTTTAGGTAGCAATTGTGATAGTCTGCTGTCCATTTTATTTTGATTAATTAATTTTAAAAGGTTATTCTCCAAGTCTAGTTTCCAATCCTCATTATTTTCTCTCTGCTGCTCATCCTGATCTGTGAGCTGCTGAATCCTTTGTTCTAGAATCTTTTCTAGCTCCTGTTTCCCACCTTCATTTTCATCTTTCTGTCTCTTATTCTGACCTATAATTTCCTGTGTCTTCAATTCTAGTGTTTCCTCTAGGCCATGTTGCCAAATCTTAAATTTCTCTTTCCGTTGTTCATGCTAGTCTATAATTTTCTGTATCTTCCATTCTAAGCCCTGCTTCCATAATCTTAGCTTCTCTTTTTGTTGTAAATCTAATATTGCAGCATCTACCTTATTTTGATTTGCTAGCTTCAGTAAATTATCCTCTAGACTTTGCTTCCAAATTTTATCTCTATCTCCTTGCTGTTCAGTCTGATCTGTGAGCTGCTGCATCCTTTGTTCTAGCATCTTTTCCAGTTATGGTCTCCAACTTTCACTCTCCTCTTTGCTTATTTTGACCCATGAAATCCTGAACCTTTGGTTCTAGTATTTCCTCTAGGCCATGTTGCCAAGCCTTAAGCTTATCTCTCTGTTGCTCAGACTCATCTATGAACTTATGTTCTAGAATCATTTCATATTAGAATTTCTGTTCTAGTATCTCTTCTAGCTTTTGTCTCCAACCTTCATTCTCCTCTTTCTGTTGCTTATTTTGACCAATAAAATCCTGAAGCTTTAGTTCTAGTGTTACTTGTAATCTCTTTTCTAAGGCAAGGAATTATTTTTATCTAGGGCCCTGTCTTTTGAGAGGACACAGTAATCAAGAGAATAAATATTGCAGTACCAGTAAATGATAAGATGTCTATTTCCTCTAAATCCACCCCTGCCAAACCATTCAAAATATCACTATATAAAGCCAAAAAGATATTTATTGTGATTCTCATCTTCAAGTATTAAAAGGTTATATATCTCCCTTTCTATAAATGAATTACCTAGTCTGGAACCCTTTATACCTTTGTCTCCTGATTCTTTATTCACAGGGGGGTTTGAGTGTAGAAAGACCCTCTTCATCTATGTTCCTGTTTGGGAGTAAGGGGGGCAGGGTGAGACAGGAAGGATATGGGGAAGTGAACACAGAAAGGCTCTCTTGGGCATAGATTAGTTCAGTGTCTGCCCCAAAACTACCTCACAGGCAGTTATGTCCCAGGGTCACCTGTTACTCCCTACAGCTTCGGGCTGAGGTGCTGTTCCTGACCATAACTCTCTGTCTGGGAGTCAGGGGAGCCAGCCTCTCTGCTGTTCTCTGTAGGTCCTCAGACTCAGTCAGTTTCTAATCCACACTGCTGCAGCCTATATCACTGCCCAAGCCCTATTCAGAGATTGAGGGGCAGTGAACATTTATCTCAGGTTAGTTGGGTTCAAAACCCCACGTTCAGCACCATTTTGTTCCGGTAAATCTCCAACCCAAATATGCCCTGGCAATGAAAACACAACTAAATTAATATGAATATAAGCTGTGCACCTAGATCTACCACTATACTGCCATCTTCCCCATCTGTGAGAACCCTTATAACTTCTGCCCCACTTTCCTTCTACCTCCTCCTCCATCTTCCTCTTTCTCCCCTCCTACTTCTCCCTCCTTACTTTGAGCTCCACCTTCCCTATATCTGCCCAACCATAGGCTCTAGCCCTTATTTTACAAATTAAGGTGGGAAGGTTTACCAAAAATTACCTGAGTGCTGACTCATTGTTCACAACCTTTCCAAGGAGAACAGAATTAGCAACAAATTACAAATAGCCCCAGGGCTATTTGCAACAGGCCAAGGTTTCTAAATAGGATCCTTAAAATCAAGAAACCCACAAGTAGTCTTAAAGCTGGCTTAGTGGATGCTGTGCTAGCATGAAGACCTGAGTTCAATCCCCAGCACACATCAAAGCCAGTTGTGAATGAATGTGTCTATTACTCTACCACTGGGGCAAGGGGAGAAGTAAACTGGATCCCAGAAGCTCACTGGCCTAAACGTTAGTGAGCTCCAGGTTCATTGAGAGACCTTGTCTCCAAAAATAGAGGAGGGCACCTACCTTAGACCTTTAGCTTCCATAGCACACACACAGGCACATGTACCTCCACTTATTCAACACACACACACAAAGAAGAAACACAAGTGAATATTTTACAAAGGTCTCTGGCACTCCAATCAGGGGAGCCAGTTGGTTAACTGCAGATCTTCAACTCTCCCTTGGCTCTTCCAAAACCAGTCTCTCTGTCTTATCCCCAGCTCTGTAGCAACCATTTGCTGCAGCCTCCCTCTACCCCCAAACCACTGTGTCCATCTCCAGTTGATCACACAGATCTTCCCCTCCTCCTAAGTTCCCTCTCCCCCACTTCACTGCTTTATTCCCGCCCCCAACTCCCAACAGTCATTCCCTGGAACCTGTAGGTCACTCTGGCTAATGCAGATCCTCACCTCTGCCTCCATATCTTCAAATCCAAGTCCAAGTCTCCCAATTTCATCTCCATACTTTAAAAACCTGTACTCCAGGGCTGGTGCAGCGGTTAAGAGCACTGACTGCTCTTTGAGAGATCCTGAGTTCAATTCCCAGCAACCACATGGTGGCTCACAACCAGGCCAGCCTGGTCTACAGGGTGAGTTCCCAGGCCTACACAGAGAAAAACACACACTCAAAAACCACAAAAACAAACAACCAAACAAAGAAACAGCTAAAAGAAATGGATAATATCCTCACTATATACACAACTGAAAGATCCTGACAAAATGTAAAAAGTCACAGAAGCCCTGAAATTGGCAAGATAGATGTCACTGTTAGCAGAACTAGCTTCACTGATTTAGAAAAATAGAGGTGCGCAATGCTCTGGCCATTCCTTGAACCTGTGTGTCTGCCAATGTTTTGACCATTCCTTGAACCCATGTGTGTGCCCACTGATGGAGCCCATTGCCAGGTGTTTGTGATATTGGTTGCTGAGAAAGAGTCAGAAAATCTCCCCAGCAACCACAGCCTGGCCAATCCTGAGTTGCTACACCTGCACCAGACTCTTTCCTTGTACCCCTCCCATACCCATTTTTTTTCTCAAGACAGGGTTTCTCTGTGTAGTCCTGGTTGTCCTGGAACTCACTCTGTAGACCAGGCTGGCCTCGAACTAAGAAATCCGCCTGCCTCTGCCTCCTGAGTGCTGGGATTAAAGGCATGCGCCACCACGCCCGGCCCCATTTCTTGAGAATAGACATTGTTTAGATCTGGAAATCCCCTACTTCCCCCATCTCCTTTCTCCCCTGAGGGCCTATAAAAACTGGGGCCTCTTTCCCCTCGAGGTTGAATCCTCTACCCCTGCGTGGGATATAAGTCGTCCCCAGAGCTCTGGCTCCCCCCCCCCCAAATAAAGCCTCATGTAGTTTGCAACAAGCTCAGTCTATCGTGAGTTCTTGGGTGTCCACTATTGTCCTGAGGCCTGAGCGAGGGGCTCCTCTCGGAGTCTTTCACAACTTACCAAAGTTAAATTAAGATCAGACAAGTAATTTGAACAGACCGATAACACCTAGTGAAATAGAAGCAATAATTAAAAGACCTCCAACTAAAAGAAGCCCAGGACCTGATGACTAAATGCAGAATTCTAAGAGAGTTTCAAAAAAGAGTTAATACCTAAACCCCTCAAGTTATTCCACAAAACAGAAATAGAAGGAACAATGATCAATTCATTTATAAGGCCAAAGTTATCCTGATATACAAGCCACATAAAGACCCAACAAACAAAGAGAATTACAGACCAATTTCCCTTATACACATACATGCAAAAAAACTCAATGCAAACCACATCCAAGATCCCATCAAAGACATCATCCACCACAACCAAGCAGGCGTCATCCCAGAGATGCAGGGATGGTTCAGTAGATGGAAATCTGTCAATGTAACCCACCATATAAATAAACTGAGACAAATTTACACAATCATCTATCTCATCAGATGCAGAAAAGGCCTTTGATAAGATCCCACACCTTTCATAATAAAAGTCTCTGAGAGATTAGGAATACAAGGGACAGAGCTCAGCATAATAAAGGTAGCAAGCCCATAGCCAACATCAACTTAAATAGAGTAAAACTCAAAGCAATCCCACTAAAATCAGGAACAAGAAAAGGTTGTCCACTCTCTCCATACCTATTCAATACAGTGCTTGAAGTCTTACTAGAGCAATAAAACAACTAAAGGAGATCAAGGGGATACAAACTGAAAGGGAAGAAGAAATCAAAGTATTTTTACTTGCAGATGATATGATAGTATATGTCAGTGACCCTAAAAATTCCCCCGGAAGCTCCTACAGATGATAAACACTTTCAGCACAGATGCAAAATTAACTCCCACAAAACAACTATTAGCCTTACCATATACAAACGACAAAGGGACTTTACACGAAGAGCATGGAGTTGGGTGGGTTGAGAGGTTGGGAGGATCTGGGAGGAGATGTGGAGGGGAAAGAATAGGATCCAAATACATGGTATGAAAAGAATTTGTAAATAAAACAATTACAGAAAATGCTGTGATGTGATCCAATCAACACAGGATTTAAATGCAGTTTTAGCTGTCTACCAAGTGAAATGAAAACACTTGTCTACACAAGACTGACACAGGAATCTCCAGTTTTACTGTAATTCCCCAAATGAAAAATAGCCCGGCAACCCAAATTTTCATAAAGGCTACACAAATTGTGATGTAACAATATGGAATTCTACTTGGTAATGAACTACTTTCAACTGAAATTTATTGTTCTGCAAAGAATTTTTTGAAGACAAGGGGAGTGAGATGTGATTTAATTTATATAAAATTGTAGAACATGTAAACCTCTGTACAGTTACAGGTCACCAGTGCTTAGGGACAGGGTAAAGGGAGAAACAGACTGCAAAAGCACACAAGAAACTTTTGGGATGGCTGGAGAGGTGGCTCAGCAGTTAAGAGCATTTGTTGTTCTTCCAGAGGACCTATGTTCAGTTTCCAGCACACAAATTGGGAGGCTTACAAATGCCTGTAAATCCAGCTCCAGGAGATCCAGCCCCTCACACCTCTGCAAATACATAACATCCACACAGATACAAACACATACACATAATTTAAAATAATAAAAATAAAAAAAACCTTTGGAGGTGCTGGAGATATAGCTCAGCAGTTAAGAGCAGTGACTGCTCTTGCAGCCTACCCAGATCCAGCTCTCAGCATTCACATCAAAGCTCACAACTGTCCATAACTCCAGTTCAGGGGTCTGATGCCCTCTTTTGGCCTTAGTGGGCACCAGGCACACAGATAGTATAGATGTACAAGCAAGAAAAACACCCATACACAGTAAATTAAGTCAAATGTAATACTTAAAAAATTTTAGAGGAGCCAGGTGGTGGTGCAACCTCTAACCCCACCACTTAGGAGGTAGAGGAAGGAGGATCTCTGAGTTCTCTGAGTTCGAGGCCAGCCTGGTCTACAGAATGAGTTCCAGGATGGCCAGAGATACACAGATTAACACTGTCCTGACAAGCAAAAAACAACAACAAAAATTGGGGTTATAGATGGAAATGCCTGTCATTGTGGTTGCAGTTTTACAGATTTGTTCTCATATCAATATTGAACATAGTGTGCACATGAAGTAAATGTATCTACTATATGTCAATTACACCTTAATAATAGGACCTGACAGACCTCTAGAGGTGAATGAAACTCAGCATTCCAGATGATAAGAGCCATCTCTGTTTAATAAAGACTTCATCATTAAGACATCATCATTAAGACATATTAAGACACAAATCCCACGGGATCCCTGTTAGTGAAGTCTTGTGGAGAATTCTTTACTATCAACAGAGGACTGAGAAATCTCCATCTTCATGAAGTGTGAGCATAGGGGAAATGCATAGTTCACAGGGTCAGCAGGATTAACAGGGTAGATTAAGTCAAGATGTTTAAGAGCCTCACCTGGGCTACTACATTTAGTATTTTAAAGACTCAACAAAAAGCAGTTCTCAAGTATATGGTATAATCTATGAACCCAAGGCCATTTTATGTATTAAAAATGATACTAAATGATATTATAGCAACATGTGCTCTATTACGATGCAACGCTTATCATGATTAGTGACTTTATAATTAATCACTGGTTTAGCAAATTTCAGCTTCTAATCACAGATAAGAAGGCTAGCCTATTTTCAACTCTATTTAGATTAAGAATTTTTTTTAATGATTCATTTATTTTATATATGTGAGTTCACTGTTGCTGTCTTCAGACATACCAGAAGAGGGCAATGAATCCCACTGTATATCATTGTAAGCCACAAGTGGTTGCTGGGAATTGAACTCTGGACCTCTGGAAGAGCATCTCCCCAACCAGGATTCAGAATTTTTAAGAGCTTCTAGACCGGTGGTTCTAAACTTGCATATCCTGAGACCACTGAAAAACACAAATATTTACATCATAATTCATAACTGTCGCAAAATTAGTTATGCAGAAGCAAAGCAAATAATTGTATGGTTAGTGGTCACCACAACATAAGGATCTGTGTTACAGAGTCCACAGCATTGGGAAGGATGAGAACCACTGCCCCATAGCCCATTCTTCTAAGTAAAACTATGTAGGCTTAATTTTTTAAGAAGCCTCTGGTTGGGCTCAGCATCCTTTGGAGTCTTTTCCTATTCCACTTACCTTTACAGAATGATACACTCCATGCTTTCCTTCTCTTTTTAAGTCTCACTTTAAATCATCAGCTCTCAAACTTTGCAGTCTCCTTGGAAGATAATTAAGAATAAGTATTTCTGGCACTGGAGGCAAGGCTCAGTGCTTATGAGCACTTGCTCCTGCAGAGGACCTGATTCTATTCCCAGCACCCACAGGGAGCTTCACAATCATCCATCACTCCAGTTCCAGGAGACCTGATGGCCTCTTCGGAGCTCCATGGGTCTGTGGTGCACAGACATTCATGTGAGAACATCACAAACACTAAATAAATCCAAAGAGTTTTAAGTGAGTACTCCCAATGACTCCTTAAGTAAAAACCCATTCATTTTGTTGGTAATGTGTCCTGTTTCAAACATTCCCAGTTTGGTTTATGAATCCAAAATCCAAATGTTGCCAAAGACAGAAACCTGTCGACACATTGGTCCCCCCACCCCTTAACTCTCACCTCCTCTCATCGCCTGCATCAATGATATAGTTACAACCACACGCTACGTTTCACATACATTTATGATCAGAGGCCACATTTCACCTTCTTCCTTAGGTTTGAGTAAAATAGTCTTAGTACCAGTTTCCACACTTCTTTCAATCCATCTCATCAAAGATCTTTCTCCTCCAAGATAATTACAATTGCAGTACCTTAACATGACCTAATGGACCTGGCTCCTGCTAACTCCATTTAATAACGCCCCGTAATACCCTCTACCAGCTATCATCCTCCATGCCAATGATACAGAACTAGTTATTATAAACTTTGATCAGTTCAAACACTGATCTCTGGGGACAGGAGGGTGAAACTCCTCACCAGCTAACTGAATTATTCTTTGACCGTCAAGCCTCTGTCTGTGAGTGGATCTGCAATCCAATTCTGGTATTACTGAAATCATAGCTCTGCTTCCCAAAAGTGAAATTAAATTCCATTATAAAAAAAGCATTTACAGGATTTGTTCCAGTAGGTGCCAGCTACGAGCCATCTTTGGCACGAACCCAGTGGAGGGTCCCAAGATCCCCAGAGAACTCCACACAGCAGGTGCCCTAGCACACCCAGGATCTTGGGATCACTGGTGAGTGGAACTCAACATCTGTTCCACAGAATCCCGGAGGGTCTTGTGCCAGTAGGAACAGGGACAGAGGAAACCTGCCCAACCAGCGCCTGGGATTCCTTCTGTTGGCTCCAACCAACATGGCAGGCCCTAGCACACCCAGGATCTTGGGATCACTGAGACCAGTCTACACAGGAGAGCACATGGGCCGCAGAAGCAACAGAGATTCTTGGACAGGGTCCGTCCTGGCCTTCATTCTCAGCCAGGAGGCGGAGCTGAGACCCAGACCCTTGGGCACCTTCCTTGCCAGAGGAGAGTTGGCTTCCAGGGAGAGTTCTGACCACTGGATATGAGCTTCAGACTTCTGTGTACTTTCCCTGCAAGAGGAGAGCTTGCCTGCAGAGAGTGCTCTGACCACTGGTACTCAGGAGAGAGTTGGACTCCCAGGAGTGCTGACAGAAGCTAACAGAATCACGGGAGGAACAAGCTCCAGCCAGAGACACCTAAAACATCTAACACCAGAGATTACCAGATGGCAAAAGGCAAACATAAGAATTTTTTTTAGTAGTAGTAGTATTTTATTTATTTATGTATTTAATTATTTTTATTGGGTATTTATTTCATTTACATTTCCAATGCTGTCCCAAAAGTCCCCCACACGCTCCCCCACCGACTCCCCACCCCACCCACTCCCACTTCTTGGCCCCGGCATTCCCCTGTACTGAGGCATATAAAGTTTGCACGACCAATGGGCCTCTCTTTCCACCGATGACTGACTAGGCCATCTTCTGATTCATATGCAGCTAGAGACACGAGCTCAGGGGGGTGGGGAGGTACTGGTTAGTTCATATTGTTGTTCCACCTATAAGATTGCAGATCCCTTTAGCTCCTTGGGTACTTTCTCTAGCTCCTCCATTGGGGGCCCTGTGATCCATCCAATAGCTGACTGTGAGCATCCACTTCTCTGTTTGCTAGAACCCAGCATAGTCTCACAAGAGACAGCTATATCTGGGTCCTTTCAGCAAAATCTTGCTAGTGTATGCAATGGTGTCAGCATTTGGAAGCTGATTGTGGAATGGATCCCTGGATATGGCAGTCTCTAGATGGTCCATCCTTTCCTCTCAGCTCCAAACTTTGTCTCTGTAACTCCTTCCATGGGTGTTTTGTTCCCAATTCTAAGAAGGGGCAAAGTGTCCACACTTTGGTCTTCATTCTTCTTGAGTTTCATGCATTTAGCAAATTGTATCTTATATCATGGGTATTCTTTTTTTTTTAATGTTCTTTTTTAATTGGGTATTTATTTCATTTACATTTCCAATGGTATCCCAAAAGTCCCCCACACGCTCCCCCACCGACTCCCCACCCCACCCACTCCCACTTCTTGGCCCCGGCATTCCCCTGTACTGAGGCATATAAAGTTTGCACGACCAATGGGCCTCTCTTTCCACCGATGGCCGACTAGGCCATCTTCTGATTCATATGCAGCTAGAGACACGAGCTCCAGGGGGATACTGGTTAGTTCATATTGTTGCTCCACCTATAGGATTGCAGATCCCTTTAGCTCCTTGGGTACTTTCTCTAGCTCCTCCATTGGGGGCCCTGTGATCCATCCAATAGCTGACTGTGAGCATCCACTTCTGTGTTTGCTAGGCCCAGGCATAGTCTCATAAGAGACAGCTATATCTGGGTCCGTTCAGCAAAATCTTGCTAGTGTATGCAATGGTGTCAGCATTTGGAAGCTGATTATGGGATGGATCCCAGGATATGGCAGTCTCTAGATGGTCCATCCTATTGTCACAGCTCCAAACTTTGTCTCTGTAACTCCTTCCATGGGTGTTTTGTTCCCAATTCTAAGAAGGCACAAAGTGTCCACACTTTGGTCTTCATTCTTCTTGAGTTTCATGCGTTTAGCAAATTGTATCTTATATCTTGGGTATCCTAAGTTTCTGGGCTAATATCTCCTTATCAGTGAGTACATATTGTGTGAGTTCCTTTGTGATTGGGTTACCTCACTCAGGATGATGCCCTCCAGGTCTATCCATTTGCCTAAGAATTTCATAAATTCATTCTTTTTAATAGCTGAGTAGTACTCCACTGTGTAAATGTACCACATTTTCTGTATCCATTCCTCTGTTGAGGGGCATCTGGGTTCTTTCCAGCTTCTAGCTATTATAAATAAGGCTGCTATGAACATAGTGGAGCATGTGTCCTTCTTACTGGTTGGAACATTTGTGGATATATGCCCAGAAGAGGTATTGCGGGATCCTCCGGTAGTACTATGTCCAATTTTCTAAGGAACTGCCAGACTGATTGCCAGAGCGGTTATACAAGCTTGCAATCCCAACAATGGAGGAGTGGTCCTCCTTCTCCACATCCTCACCAGCATCTGCTGTCACCTGAATTTTTTATTTTAGTCATTCTGATTGGTGTGAGGTAGAATCTCAGGGTTGTTTTGATTTGCATTTCCCTGATAATTAAGGATGTTGAACATTTTTTCAGGTGCTTCTCAGCCATTCGGTATTCCTCAGTTGAGAATTTTTTGTTTAGCTCTGAGCCCCATTTTTTAATGGGGTTATTTGATTTTCTGGAGTCCACCTTCTTGAGTTCTTTATATATATTGGATATTAGTCCCCTATCTGATTTAGGATAGGTAAAGAACCTTTCCCAATCTGTTGGTGGTCTTTTTGTCTTATTGACGGTATCTTTTGCCTTGCAGAAGTTTTGCAATTTTATGAGATCCCATTGTCGATTCTCGATCTTACAGCACAAGCCATTGCTGTTCTATTCAGGAATTTTTCCCCTGTACCCATATCTTCGAGGCTTGACCCTACTTTCTCCTTTATAAGTTTCACTGTCTCTGGTTTTATGTGGAGTTCCTTAATCCACTTAGATTTGACCTTAGTACAAGGAGATAGGAATGGATCAATTCGCATTCTTCTACATGATAACTGCCAGTTGTGCCAGCACCATTTGTTGAAAATGCTGTCTTTTTTTCCACTGGATGGTTTTTGCTCCCTTGTAGAAGATCAAGTGACCATAGATGTGTGGGTTCATTTCTGGGTCTTCAATTCTCTTCCATTGGTCTACTTTGCTGTCGCTATACCTGTACCATGCAGTTTTTATCACAATTGCTCTGTAGTTCAGCTTTAGGTCAGGAATGGTGATTCCACAAGAGGTTCTTTTATCCTTGAGAAGAGTTTTTGCTATCCTAGGTTTTTTGTTATTCCAGATGAATTTGCAGATTGCCCTTTCTAATTCGTTGAAGAATTGAGTTGGAATTTTGATGGGATTGCATTGAATCTATAGATTGCTTTTGGCAAGATAGCGATTTTTACAATGTTGATCCTGCCAATCCATGAGCATGGGAGATCTTTCCATCTTCTGAGATCTTCTTTAATTTCTTTCTTCCGAGACTTGAAGTTCTTGTCATACAGATCTTTCACTTCCTTAGTTAGAGTCACGCAATGTATTTTATATTGTTTGTGACTATTGAGAAGGGTGTTGTTTCCCTAATTTCTTTCTCAGCCTATTTATCCTTTGTGTACAGAAAGGCCATTGACTTGCTTGAGTTAATTTTATATCAAGCTACTTCATTGAAGCTGTTTATCAGGCTTCGGAGTTCTCTGGTGGAATTTTTAGGGTCACTTATATATACTATCATATCATCTGCAAAGAGTGATATTTTGACTTCTTCTTTTCCAATTTGTATCCCCTTGATCTCCTTTTGTTGTCTAATTGCTCTGGCTAGGACTTCAAGTACAATGTTGAATAGGTAGGGAGAGAGTGGACAGCCTTGTCTAGTCCCTGATTTTAGTGGGATTTCTTCCAGCTTCTCACCATTTACTTTGATGTTGGCTACTGGTTTGCTGTAGATTGCTTTTATCATGGTTAGGTATGGGCCTTGAATTCCTGATCTTTCCAAGACTTTTATCATGAATGGGTGTTGGATTTTGTCAAAGGCTTTCTCAGCATCTAACAAGATGATCATGTGGTTTTTGTCTTTTAGTTTGTTTATATACTTGATTATGTTGATGGATTTCCGTATATTGAACCATCCTTGCATCCCTGGGATGAAACCTACTTGGTCAGGATGGATGATTGTTTTGATGTGTTCTTGGATTCGGTTAGCAAGAACTTTATTGAGGATTTTTGCATCTACATTCATAAGAGAAATTGGTCTGAAGTTCTCTATCTTTGTTGGGTCTTTTTGTGGTTTAGGTATCA
Organism: Mus caroli; assembly: GCF_978045245.1. Taxonomy (NCBI): domain Eukaryota; kingdom Metazoa; phylum Chordata; class Mammalia; order Rodentia; family Muridae; genus Mus; species Mus caroli. The sequence goes on from NW_028227259.1 coordinate 21,624,940, forward strand.
GAGTAATTGTGGCTTCATAGAATGAGTTGTGTAGAGTACCTTCTGTTTCTATTTTGTGGAATAGTTTGTGAAGAACTGGGATTAGATCTTCTTTGAAGGTCTGATAGAACTCTGCACTAAACCCATCTGGTCCTGGCCTTTTTTTGGTTGGGAGACTATTAATGACTACTTCTATTTCTTTAGGGGATATGGGACTGTTTAGATCATTAACCTGATCTTGATTTAACTTTGGTACCTGGTATCTGTCTAGAAACTTGTCCATTTCATCCAGGTTCTCCAGTTTTGTTGAGTATAGCCTTTTGTAGAAGGATCTGATGGTGTTTTGGATTTCTTCAGGATCTGTTGTTCTGTCTCCCTTTTCATTTCTGATTTTGTTAATTAGGATGCTTTCCCTGTGCTCTCTAGTGAGTCTGGCTAAGGGTTTATCTATCTTGTTGATTTTCTCAAAGAACCAGCTCCTGGTTTGGTTGATTCTTTGAATAGTTCTTCTTGTTTCCACTTGGTTGATTTCGCCCCGAGTTTGATTATTTCCTGCCGTCTACTCTTCTTGGGTGAATTTGCTTCCTTTTGTTCTAGAGCTTTTAGGTGTGTTGTTGAGCTGCTAATATGTGCTCTCTCTAGTTTCTTTTTGGAGGCACTCAGAACTATGAGTTTTCCTCTTAGAAATGCTTTCATTGTGTCCCATAAGTTTGGGTATGTTGTGGCTTCATTTTCTTTCTTTTTTTTTTTTTAAAGTTTTATTTATTTATTACATGTAAGTACACTGTAGCTGTCTTCAGACACTCCAGAAGAGGGCGCCAGATCTCATTGCAGATGGTTGTGAGCCACCATGTGGTTGCTGGGATTTGAACTCTGGACCTTCAGAAGAGCAGTCGGGTGCTCTTACCCACTGAGCCATCTCACCAGCCCCCGTGGCTTCATTTTCATTAAACTCCAAAAAGTCCTTAATTTCTTTCTTTATTCCTTCCTTGACCAAGGTATCATTGAGAAGAGTGTTGTTCAGTTTCCATGTGAATGTTGGCTTTCTATTATTTATTTTGTTATTGAAAATCAGCCTTAGTCCATGGTGATCTGATAGGATGCATGGGACAATTTCAATATTTTTGTATATGTTGAGTCTTGTTTTGTGACCAATTATGTGGTCAGTTTTGGAGAAGGTACCTTGAGGTGCTGAGAAGAAGGTATATCCTTTTGTTTTAGGTCAAAATGTTCTGTAGATATCTGTTAGATCCATTTGTTTCATAAGTTCTGTTAGTTTCACTGTGTCCCTGTTTAGTTTCTGATTCCATGATCTGTCCCTTGGTGAAAGCGGTGTGTTGAAGTCTCCCACTATTATTGTGTGAGGTGCAATGTGTGCTTTGAGCTTTACTAAAGTTTCTTTAATGAATGTGGCTGCCCTTGTATTTGGAGCATAGCTATTCAGAATTGATAGTTCCTCTTGGAAGATTTTACCTTTGATGAGTATGAAGTGTCCCTCCTTGTCTTTTTTGATGACTTTGGGTTGGAAGTCGATTTTATTAGATATTAGAATGGCTACTGTAGCTTGTTTCTTCAGACCATTTGCTTGGAAAATTGTTTTCCAGCCTTTCATTCTGAGGTAGTGTCTATCTTTTTCCCTGAGATGAGTTTCCTGCAAGCAGCAAAATGTTGGGTCCTTTTTGTGTAGCCAGTCTGTTAGTCTATGTCTTTTTATTGGGGAGTTGAGTCCATTGATATTAAGAGATATTAAGGAAAAGTAATTGTTGCTTCCTCTTATTTTTGTTGTTAGAGTTGGCATTCTGTTCTTGTGGCTGTCTTCTTTTAGGTTTGTTGAGGGATTACCTTCTTGCTTTTTCTAGGACGTGGTTTCCGTCCTTGTATTGGTTTTTTTCTGTTATTATCCTTTGAAGGGTGGGATTCATGGAAAGATAATGTGTGAACTTGGTTCTGTCGTGGAATACTTTCGTTTCTCCATCTATGGTAATTGAAAGTATGGCTGGCTATAGTAGCCTGGGCTGGCATTTGTGTTCTCTTAGTGTCTGTATAACATCTGTCTAGGTTCCTCTGGCTTTCATAGTCTCTGGTGAAAAATCTGGTGTAATTCTGATAGGCTTGCCTTTATATGTTACTTGACCTTTTTCCCTTACTGCTTTTAATATTCTATCTTTATTTAGTGCATTTGTTGTTCTGTGCTATTGTGTGTTGGGAGGAATTTCTTTTCTGGTCCAGTCTATTTGGAGTTCTGCAGGCTTCTTGTATATTCATGGGCATCTCTTTCTTTAGGTTTGGGAAGTTTTCTTCTATATATTTGTTGAAGATATTTGCTGGCCCTTTGAGTTGAAAATCTTCATTCTCATCTACTCCTATTATCCGTAGGTTTGGTCTTCTCATTGTGTCCTGGATTTTCTGGATGTTTTGAGTTAGGATCTTTTTGTGTTTTCCATTTTCTTTGATTGTTGTGCCGATGTTCTCTATGAAATCTTCTGCACCTGAGATTCTCTCTTCCATCTCATGTATTCTGTTGCTGATGCTTGCACCTATGGTTCCAGATTTCTTTCCTAGGGTTTCTATCTCCAGCATTGCCTCACTTTGGGTTTTCTTTATTGTGTCTACTTCCCTTTTTATGTCTTGGATGGTTTTATTCAATTCCATCACCTGTTTGGTCGTGTTTTCCTGCAATTCTTTAAGGGATTTTTGTGCTTCCTCTTTAAGGTCTTCTACCTTAAGGTGTTCTCCTGTATTTCTTTAAGGTCTTCTACCTTTAAGGTATTCTCCTGTATTTCTTTAAGTGAGTTATTAAAGTCCTTCTTGATGTCCTCTACCATCATCATGAGATATGATTTTAAATCCAGGTCTAGCCTTTCGGGTGTGTTGGGGTGCCCTGGACTTGGCGAGGTGGGAATGCTGGGTTCTGATGATGGCGAGTGGTCTTGGTTTCTGTTAGTAAGATTCTTACGTTTACCTTTCGCCATCTGGTAATCTCTGGAGTTAGTTGTTATAGTTGTCTCTGGTTAGAGATTGTTCCTCTCATGATTCTGTTAGCCTCTATCAGCAGACCTGGAAGACTAGATCTCTCCTCTGAGTTTCAGTGGTCAGAGCACTCTCTGCAGGCAAGCTCTCCTCTTACAGGGAAGGTGCACAGATATCTGGCGTTCAGACCTCCCTCCTGGCGGAAGATGAAGGCCCAAAATAGGACCTGTCCCAGAAGCAGTTAGCTTCTGTAGTCCACACTCTCACCTGCACAGACTAGTGTCAGAGGGATCCCCCAGGTGCTCCTGCAAAGCCCTGCGGGCCGGGCAGATACCTATCCTCTGGCCAGGAAGGTGCGCGGATGTCTGGAGCCCGAAAAGGGGGCTGCCTCAGAAGATCTGTGGCTCCCGCCTGTCCCAGAAGCTGTTAGCTTTCTGTAGTCCACACTCTGAAGAAACTGACAAAACTGAAAAACCTGGATGAATTGGACAACTTCCTAGACAGATACCAGGTACCAAAGTTAAATCAGGATCAGATTAAAGACCTAAACAGTCCCATATCCCCTAAAGAAATAGAAGCAGTCATTAATAGTCGCCCAACCAAAAAAAGTCCAAGACCAGATGGGTTTATTGCAGAGTTCTATCAGACCTTCAAAGAAGACCTAATTCTAACTCTCCTCAAACTATTCCACAAAATGGAAACAGAAGGTACTCTACCCAATTCATTCTATGAAGCCATAATTGCTCTGATACCTAAACCACACAAAGACCCAACAAAGATAGAGAACTTCAGACCAATTTGCCTTATGAATATCAATGCAAAAATACGCAATAAAATACTCGCTAACCAAATCCAAGAACACATCAAAATGATCATCCATCATGATCATGTAGGCTTCATCCCAGGGATGCAGGGATGGTTTAATATGTAGAAATCTATCAATGTAATCCACTATATAAATAAATCAAAGATAAAAAACACATGATCATTTCATTAGGTGCTGAGAGAGCATTTGGCAAAATCCAACACCCATTCATGATAAAAGTCTTGGAAAGATCAGGAATTCAAGGCCCATACCTAAACATGATAAAAGCAATCTATAGCAAACCAGTAGCCAACATCAAAGTAAATGGTGAGAAGCTGGAAGCATTCCCTCTAAAATCAGGGACTAGACAAGGCTGTCTACTCTCTCCCTACCTATTCAACATTGTACTTGAAGTCCTAGCCAGAGCAATTAGACAACAAAAGGAGATCAAGGGGATACAAATTGGAAAGGAAGAAGTCAAAATATCACTATTTACAGATGATATGATAGTATATCTAAGTGACCCTAAAAATTCCACTAGAGAACTCCTAAACCTGATAAAAAGCTTCAGTGCAGTAGCTGGATATAAAATTAACTCAAACAAATCAGTGGCCTTTCTCTACACAAATGATAAACAGGCTGAGAAAGAAATTAGGGAAACAACATCCTTCACAATAGTCACAAATAATATAAAATGCCTTGGAGTGACTCTAACTAAGGAAGTTAAAGATGTGTTTGATAAGAACTTCAAGTCTCTTATATGCTCCAGTACAGGGGAATGCCAGGGTCCATAAGTGGGAGTAGGTGGGTAGGGGAGCAGGGTGGTGGGAGGGTATAGGGAACTTTCAGGATAGCATTCGAAACGTAAATAAAGAAAATATCTAACCAAAAAAAAAGAGAAAAAAAGTAATTTCAAGTTTCTGAAGAAAGAAATCAAAGAAGATCTCAGAAGATAGAAAGATCTACCATGCTCAATGGATTTGCAGGATCAATATAGTAAAAATGGCTATCTTGCCGAAAGCAATCTACAGATTCAATGCAATCCCCATCAAAATTCCAACTCAATTCTTCACTGAGCAAATTCATCTGGAATAACAAAAACCCTAGTAGAGCAAAAACTATTCTCAATGATAAAAGAACCTCTGGTGGAATCACCATGCCTGACCTAAAGCTGAACTACAGAGCAATTGTGATAAAAACTGCATGGTACTGGTTCAATGACAGACAGGTAGATCAATGGAATAGAGTTGAAGATCCAGAAATGAACCCACACATCTATGGTCACTTGATCTTTGACAAGGGAGCTAAAACCATCCAGTGGAAAAAGGACAGCATTCTCAACAAATGGTGCTGGCACAACTGGCAGTAGTCATGTAGAAGAATGTGAATTGATCCATTCTTATCTACTTGTACAAATCTCAAGTCTATGTGGATCAAGGACCTTCACAAAAAACCAGAGACTCTGAAACTTAGAGAGGAGAAAATGGGGGGAAATCCTCGAATATAGGGCACAGGGGTAAAAAACAGAACAGCAATGATTTGTGCTGTAAGATCAGGAATTGAAAAATGGGACCTCATAAAATTGCAAAGCTTCTGTAAGGCGAAAGACACTGGCAATAAGACAAAAAGGTCATCAACAGATTGGAAAAGTATCTAAATCTGATAGGGGACTGTTTTGGTTAGGGTTTTACTGCTGTGAACAGACACCATGACCAAGGCAAGTCTTATAAAAAAAAACAACATTTAATTGGGGCTGGCTTACAGGTTCAGAGGTTCAGTCCATTATCATCAAGGTGGGAGCATGGCAATATCCAGGAAGGCATGGCGCAGGAGAAGCTGAGAGTTCTATGTCTTCATCCAAAGACTGCTAGTGGAAGACTGACTTCCAGGCAACTAGGGTGAGGACCTTATACCCACACCCACAGTGACACACCCATTCCAACCAGGTCACATCTATTTCAACAAGGCCACACCTTCAGATGGTGCCACTCCCTGGTCCAAGGATATACAAACCATCACAGGGACTAATATCCAATATATACAAAGAACTCAAGAATATGGACTCCAGAAAATTAAATAATCCAATTTAAAATGGTGTATAGAGCTAAGCAAAGAATTCTCACCTGGGGAATACCGAATGGCTGAGAAGCACCTGAAAAAAATGTTCAACATTCTTAATCATCAGGGAAATGCAAATCAAAACAACCCTGAGATTCTACTTCACACCAGTCAGAATGGCTAAGATCAAAAATTCAGTTGACAGCAGATGCTGGTGAGGATGTGGGGAAAGAGAAACACTCCTACATTCCTGGTGGGATTGCAATCTACTATAAACACTCTGGAAATCTGTCTGGAGGTTCCTTATAAAATTGGACATAGTATTACTGGAAGATCCAGCAATACCTCTCCTGGGTATATACCCAGAAGATGTTCCAAGTTGTAATAAAGACACATGCTCCACTATGTTCATAGCAGCCTTATTTATAATAGCCAGAAGCTGGAAAGAACCCAGAATTCCCTCAACAGAGTAATGAATACAGAAAATGTGGTACATTTACACAATGGAGTACTACTCAGCTATTAAAAACAATGAATTCATGAAATTCTTGGGCAAATGGATGGATCTGGAGGATATCATCCTGAGTGAGGTAACCCAGTCACAAAAGAACACACATGATATGCACTCACTCTTAAGTAGATATTAGCCCAAAAACTTAGAATACAATTCACAAACCACATGAAACTCAAGAAGAAGGAATACCAAAGTGTGGATACTTCGTACCTTCTTAGAATGGGGAACAAAATATCCATCGATGGAGTTACAGAGACAAATTTTGGAGCAGATCCTGAATGATCATCCAGAGACTGCCCCACTTGGGGATCCACCCCATAAACAACCATTAAACCCAGACAGTAGGCAGATGTCAATGAGAGCCTGGTGACAGGAACCTGATATAGCTGTCTCCTGCAAGGCTCTGCCAGTGCCTGGCAAATACAGAATGCTCACAATCATCTATTTGACAGAGCACAAGGTCCCCAATGAAGGAGCCAGAGAAATACCCAGGGAGCTGAAGGGGAGCTATGGGGCTTCTATGAAGCCCTATAGAAGGAACATCAATATGAACTAACCAGTATCCTCAGAGCTCCTTGGAGCTTTACCACCAATCAAAGAAAATACATGGTGGAACTTGGGGCGCTAGGTATATTTGTAGCAGTGGATGGCCTAGTAAGTCATCATCAATAGGAGAGGCCCTAGGTCCTGTGAAGGTTTTATGCCCCAGTATAAGTTAATGCCAGGTCCAGGAATGGGAGTAGGTGGGTCAGGGAGCAGGGGGAGGGGATAGGGGATTTTTAGAGGGGAAACTAAGAAAGGGAATAACATTTGAAATGTAAATAAAGAAAATATCTAATAAAAAGAGAAAAGAAAGATTTCAAATGGGCTGGAGAGATGACTGTGGTCTTCCAGAAGTCCTGAGTTTAATTCCCAGCATCCTCATGGTGGCTCACAACCATCTGTAATAGAATCTGGCACCTTACTCTGATGTGTCTGAAGACAGCTACAGTGTACTCATATACATAATTAAAATACATCTTTAAAAAAATTTTTAAGCCGGGCGTGGTGGCGCACGCCTTTAATCCCAGCACTCGGGAGGCAGAGGCAGGCGGATTTCTGAGTTCGAGGCCAGCCTGGTCTACAAAGTGAGTTCCAGGACAGCCAGGGCTACACAGAGAAACCCTGTCTCGAAAAACCAAAAAAAAAAAAAAAAAAAAATTTTTAAATTACGTGGTCCACTGACTTCTTTGTTTCTCCTTGGCATCCATGACCCTATGGGTCACTGTTTCCTCTGTTATAAAATGCTAATATTCTGAAGCTCGGCTCTAGTTTAGTTTTGTTTTAAGACTTTTGTATTTAACCGTTTCATTCAGATGTATATAGCTATGCTTTTCTTTGAGTAATTTTACTGTTAAACTTCTTGAATCTTTCAATTTATGTCTGTCACCAAATTTGAGTTTATTTTTTAAACCAATTTTTATTTTTTTCAAATTTTTTGGGGGGTGATGTTCACATGTATACATGTGTGTATATGTGTGGGGGCCAGAGACTGATGTGGTTGTCTTCCTTGCTCTCTTCATCTGATTTATTGTTTTAAATGTGCAGGAGGGCTGCTGGAGAGGTGACTGAGCAGTTAAGAGCACTTGTTGCTCTTGGCGGACGACCTGGCTTCTAGTCCTAGCACCACATGGAGGCTGACCGCCATCTGTAACTCCTCTTCTGACTATGCAGATATTATGCATACATTGGCATATACACAATCACAAGCAAAGCATTCAGATTCAACATAAATGGCTAGAAAAGTTGCTGGCATTTTTATTAATTTTCATTGGCTGTGGTCATTTACCACCTTGTCAGGATGCTAGAACCCAACCCTCAAGGGATGTTTTTTTTCCTTTTTCTATGTGAGTACTGGGGATCAAACTCAGGTAATTGGACACACTATTAGAAATGCTGGGTAGATTCCCATCTGTCTGGGCCGGTGCCCTGAGAAGACCTTGATTACAAACTCCACAGCCAGCCCCACAACACCCAGAGGCAGCTCCACTCCCAGGCACTCTAACACACTCAGCATCATAGGATCAGAGGTGAGGAGGACACAACATCTGTCCCAAAACCGGGAGTAACTTGGACCAGTGCTACCCAGGCACTCATGAACTCTGCCAGACCAGTAGCTTGGGTTCCTTCCAGTCTGTCTGGGTCAGTGACCCAAGCAGACCTTGGACACAAACTCTACAGTCAGCCCCACAACACCCAGAGGCAGTTCCACTCTCAGGTGGTGTAACATGTCCAGGATCATAGGATCCTAGGATCCCAGGACATTGGTCACACCAGAATCTCAGGGTCCCAGAGGCAGCTTGACTCCCAGGAGCTCGGATACACCCAGGATCTCAGGATCACAGGATCCCAGAATCACAGGATCAGAGAGACAGCTTGACTCTGAGGAGTTCTGACACAACCAGGATCACAGGAAGGACAGGCTCCAGTCAGACATAGCCAGGGCAGGTAACACTAGAAATAGCCAGATTATAGGAGGCAAGCTTAAGAACAGAAGCAACAGAAAGCAAGGTTACTTGGCATCATCAGAACCCAATTTTCCCACCATAGCAAGACATGGATACCCCAACACACCAGAAAAGCAATATTCAGATCTAAAATCACTTCTCATGATGATGATAAAGAACTTTAAGAAAGACATAAATAACTCCCTTAAAGAAATTCAGGAGAACACAGATAAACACCTAGAAGCCCTTAAAGAGAAAACACAAAAATCCCTTAAAGAATTACAGGAAAACACAGTCAAACAGGCAAAGGAAAGGAACAAAACCATCCAGGTTCTAAAAATAGAACTAGAAACAATAAAGAAATCACAAAGGGAGACAACCCTGGAGTTAAAAAAAACCTAGGAAAGAGATCAGGAGTCATAGATGCAAGCATCACCAACAGAAAACAAGAGATAGAAGAGAGAATCTCAGGGGCAGAACATACCATAGAAAACATTGATTCAGTAGTGAAAGAAAATGCAAAAAGCAAAACACTCCTAACCCAAAATATCCAGGAAATCCAGGACACAATGAGAAGACCAAACCTAAGGATAATAGGTATAGAAGAGAGTGAAAATTCCCAACTTGAGTGTCAGTAAATATCTTCAACAAAATTATAGAAGAAAACTTCCCTAAAGAAAGAGATGCCCATGAACATACAAAGAAGCCTACAGAACTCTAAATAGGTTGGACCAGAAAAGAAATTTCTCCTGTCACATAATAATCAAAACAGCAAATGCACTAAACAAAGAAAGAATATTAAAATCAGTAAGAAAAAAAGGTCAGGTAACATATAAAGGCAGACCTATCAGAATTACACCAGACTTCTCACCAGAGACTATGAAAGCTAGAAGATCCTGGGCAGGTGTCATACAGACCCTAAGAGAACACAAATGCCAGCCCAGGCTACTATACCCAGCAAAACTCTTAATTACCATAGATGGAGAGAACAAGATATTCCATGAAAAAACCAAATTTACACAATACCTTTCCACAAATCCAGTCCTACAAAGGGTAGTAGATGGAAAACATCAACACAAGGAGTGAAACTACACCCTAGAAGAAGCAAGAAAGTAAACTTTCAACAAACACACACAAACATAATTCCACCTCTAACAACAAAAATAACAGGAATCAACACTCACTTTTCTTTAATATCTTTTAATATGAAAATTAATATTACCAACATATCCTAATCAACTGAAATTCAAAAATATGAGGAATAAGAAATTTGTTGGTTGTTATCCAGTGGTCTCTCTAATTTGGTAATTGGAGAAATAGGTCCAATACTGTACAATCCATATACACTTTCTGTTTGTTTGTACATGACAGTGTCTTGCTGTGTGCCACATAATGGTCTTGAAATCACACTTCTCCTATCTCTATTAGTAGGATTGTTTATATTTCAAAATTATTTACACAGCCAAAAGAAGACAATTTATTTGGGAGGTGGCTTGTAAGAGAACAGCAAAGAGTGAGACTGAGTGCTTTGCTTGATATTTATAATTATTGTACCAATTTTGAAGAAGAGGATTTTATAAGTTACTCTTATTCTGAGATGAATGCTTTTCAAAATCATCAAAGCCAAGGAACTAGAATCTTACCCTCACCTAATGTCTGTGCCACCCTCCAAGCAGAACCATTCTTCATTGAAACATTTGATGAATGACTTCATCAATAGACCATCTCAATACTCACACCATTTCTTTTTATATATATATTTTTTTATTACATATTTTCCTCAATTACATTTCCAATGCTATCCCAAAAGTCCCCCATAGCGCCCCCACTTCCCTACCCACCCATTCCCATTCCTTTGGCCCTGGCATTCCCCTATATTGGGGCATATAAAGTTTGCACGTCCAATGGGCCTCTCTTTCCATTGATGGCTGACTAGGCCATCTTTCGATACATATGCAGCTAGAGACAAGAGCTCCGGGGTTCTGGTTAGTACATCATGTTGTTCCAACAATAGGGTTGCATATCCCTTTAGCTCCTTGGGTACTTTCTCTAGCTTCTCCATTGGGAGCCCTGTGATACACCCAATAGCTGATTGTGAACATCCACTCCTGTGTTTGCTAGGCCCCGGCATCGTCTCACAAGAGACAGCTATATTTGGGTCCTTTCAGCAAAATCTTGCTAGTGTATGCAATGGTGTCAGCGTTTAGAAGCTGATTATGGGATGGATCCCTGGATACGGCAGTCTCTAAATGGTCCATCCGTTCATCACAGCTACGAACTTTGTCTCTGTAACTCCTTCCCTGGGTGTTTTGTTCCCAATTCTAAGAAGGTGCACAGTGTCCACACTTTGGTCTTCATTCTTCTTGAGTTTCATGCATTTAGCAAATTGTATCTTATATCTTGGGTATCCTAAGTTTTGGGCTAATATCCACTTATCAGTGAATACATATTGTGTGAGTTCTTTTGTGATTGTGTTACTTCACTCAAGATGATGCCCTCCAGGTCCATCCATTTGGCTAGGAATTTCATAAATTCATTCTTTTTAATAGCTGAGTAGTACTCCATTGTGTAAATGTACCATAATTTCTGTATCCATTCCTCTGTTGAGGGACATCTGGGTTCTTTCCAGCTTCTGGCTATTATAAATAGGGCTGCTATGAACATAGTGGAGCATGTGTCCTTTTTACCGGTTGGGACATCTTCTGGATATATGCCCAGGAGAGGTATTGCTGGATCCTCCGGTAGGACTATGTCCAATTTTCTGAGGAACCGCCAGACTGATTTCCAGAGTGGTTGTACAAGCTTGCAATCCCACCAACAATGGAGGAGTGTTCCTCTTTCTCCACATCCTCGCCAGCATCTGCTGTCACCTGAATTTTTGATCTTAGCCATTCTGACTGGTGTGAGGTAAAATCTCAGGGTTGTTTTGATTTGCATTTCCCTGATGATTAAGGATGGTGAACATTTTTTCAGGTGCTTCTCTGCCATTCGGTATTCCTCAGGTGAGAATTCTTTGTTCAGTTCTGAGCCCCATTTTTTAATGGGGTTATTTGACTTTCTGGAGTCCACCTTCTTGAGTTCTTTATATATATTGGATATTAGTCCCTTATCTGATTTAGGATAGGTGAAGATCCTTTCCCAATCTGTTGGTGGTTTTTTTGTCTTATTGATGGTGTCTTTAGCCTTGCAGAAGCTTTGTAGTTTCATGAGGTCCCACTTGTCAATTCTCGATCTTACAGCACAAGCCATTACTGTTCTATTCAGGAATTTTTCCCCTGTGCCCATATCTTCAAGGCTTTTCCCCACTTTCTCCTCTATAAGTTTCAGTGTCTCTGGTTTTATGTGAAGTTCCTTGATCCACTTAGACTTGACCTTAGTACAAGGAGATAGGAATGGATCAATTCGCATTCTTCTACATGTTAACAACCAGTTGTGCCAGCACCATTTGTTGAAAATGCTGTCTTTCTTCCACTGGATGTTTTTAGCTCCCTTGTCGAAGATCAAGTGACCGTAGGTGTGTGGGTTCATTTCTGGGTCTTCAATTCTATTCCATTGGTCTATTTGTCTGTCACTATACCAGTACCATGCAGTTTGTATCACAATTGCTCTGTAGTAGAGCTTTAGGTCCAGCATGGTGATTCCACCAGAGGTTCATTTATCCTTGAGAAGAGTTTTTGCTATCCTAGGTTTTTTGTTATTCCAGATGAATTTGCAGATTGCCCTTTCTAATTCGTTGAAGAATTGAGTTGGAATTTTGATGGGGATTGCATTGAATCTGTAGATTGCTTTTGGCAAGATAGCCATTTTTACAATGTTGATCCTGCCAATCCATGAGCATGGGAGATCTTTCCATCTTCTGAGATCTTCTATAATTTCTTTCTTCAGAGACTTGAAGTTTTTATTATACAGATCTTTCACTTCTTTAGTTAGAGTCACACCAAGATAATTTATATTATTTGTGACTATTGAGAAGGGTGTTGTTTCCCTAATTTCTTTCTCAGCCTGTTTATTCTTTGTGTAGAGAAAGGCCATTGATTTATTTGAGTTAATTTTATATCCAGCTACTTCACCGAAGCTGTTTATCAGGCTTAGGAGTTCTCTGGTGGAATTTTTAGGGTCACTTATATATACTATCATATCATCTGCAAAAAGTGATATTTTGACTTCATCTTTTCCAATTTGTATCCCTTTGATCTCCTTTTGTTGTCGAATTGCTCTGGCTAGGACTTCAAGTACAATGTTGAATAGGTATGGAGAAAGTGGACAGCCTTGTCTAGTCCCTGATTTTAGAGGGATTGCTTCAAGCTTCTGACCATTTACTTTGATGTTGGCTACTGGTTTGCTGTAGATTGCTTTTATCATGTTTAGGTATGGGCCTTGAATTCCTGATCTTTCCAAGACTTTTATCATGAATGGGTGTTGGATCTTGTCAAATGCTTTTTCCCCATCTAACGAGATGACCATGTGGTTTTTGTCTTTGAGTTTGTTTATATACTGGATTACGTTGATGGATTTCCGTATATTGAACCATCCCTGCATCCCTGGGATGAAACCTACTTGGTCAGGATGGATGATTGTTTTGATGTGTTCTTGGATTCGGTTAGCAAGAACTTTATTGAGGATTTTTGCATCAATATTCATAAGGGATATTGGTCTGAAGTTTTCTATCTTTGTTGGGTCTTTTTGTGGTTTAGGTATCAGAGTAATTGTGGCTTCATAGAATGAGTTGGGTAGAGTACCTTCTGTTTCTATTTTGTGGAATAGTTTGTGAAGAACTGGGATTAGATCTTCTTTGAAGGTCTGATAGAACTCTGCACTAAACCCATCTGGTCCTGGGCTTTTTTTGGTTGGGAGACTATTAATGACTGCTTCTATTTCTTTGGGGGATATAGGGCTGTTTAGATCATTAACCTGATCTTGATTCAACTTTGGTACCTGGTATCTGTCTAGGAACTTCTCCATTTCATCCAGGTTCTCCAGTTTTGTTGAGTATAGCCTTTGGTAGAAGGATCTGATGGTGTTTTGGATGTCTTCAGGATCTGTTGTTATGTCTCCTTTTTCATTTCTGATTTTGTTAATTAGGATGCTTTCCCTGTGCCCTCTAGTGAGTCTGGCTAAGGGTTTATCTATCTTGTTGATTTTCTCAAAGAACCAGCTCCTTGATTGGTTGATTCTTTGAATAGTTCTTCTTGTTTCCACTTGGTTGATTTCGCCCCTGAGTTTGATCATTTCCTGCCGTCTACTCCTCTTGGGTGAATTTGCTTCCTTTTGTTCTAGTGCTTTTAGGTGTGTTGTCAAGCTGCTAATGTGTGCTCTCTCTAGTTTCCTTTTGGAGGCACTCAGAGCTATGAGTTTTCCTCTTAGAAATGCTTTCATTGCGTCCCATAAGTTTGGGTATGTTGTGGCTTCATTTTCATTGAACTCTAAAAAGTCCTTAATTTCTTTCTTTATTCCTTCCTTGACCAAGGTATCATTGAGAAGAGTGTTGTTCAGTTTCCACGTGAAGGTTGGCTTTCTATTATTTATTTTGTTATTGAAGATCAGCCTTAGTCCATGGTGATCTGATAGGATGCATGGGACAATTTCAATATTTTTGTATCTGTTGAGGTCTTTTTTATGACCAATTATGTGGTCAATTTTGGAGAAGGTACCATGAGGTGCTGAGAAGAAGGTATATCCTTTTGTTTTAGGATAGAATGTTCTGTAGATATCTGCCAGATCCATTTGATTCATAATTTCTCTTAGTTTCTCTGTGTCCCTGTTTAGTTTCTGTTTCCATGATCTGTCCATTGGTGAAAGTGGTGTGTTGAAGTCTCCCACTATTATTGTATGAGGTGCAATGTGTGCTTTGAGATTTACTAAAGTTTCTTTAATGAATGTGGCTGCCTTTGTATTTGGAGCATAGATATTCAGGATTGATATTTCCTCTTGGAGGATTTTACCTTTGATGAGTATGAAGTGTCCCTCCCTGTCTTTTTTAATGACTTTGGGTTGGAAGTCAATCTTATCAGATATTAGAATGGCTACTCCAGCTTGTTTCTTCATACCATTTGCTTGGAAATTTGTTTTCCAGCCTTTCATTCTGAGGTAGTGTCTATCTTTTTCTCTGAGATGAGTTTCCTGTAAGCAGCAAAATGTTGGGTCTTGTTTGTGTAGCCAGTTTGTTAGTCTATGTCTTTTTTTTTTTTTTTTTTTTTTTTTTTTTTTTTTTTTTGGTTTTTCGAGACAGGGTTTCTCTGTGTAGCCCTGGCTGTCCTGGCACTCACTTTGTAGACCAGCTGGCCTCGAACTCAGAAATCCGCCTGCCTCTGCCTCCCGAGTGCTGGGATTAAAGGCGTGCGCCACCACGCCCGGCAGTCTATGTCTTTTTATCGGGGAGTTGAGTCCATTGATATTAAGAGATATTAAGGAAAAGTAATTGTTGTTTCCTGTTATTTTTGTTGTTAAAGTTGGCATTCTGTTCTTGTGGCTGTCTTCTTTTAGGTTTGTTGAGGGATTACCTTCTTGTTGTTTCTAGGGCGTGGTTCCTGTCCTTGTATTGGTTTTTTTCTGTTATTATCCTTTGAAGGGCTGGATTCGTGGAGAGATAATGTGTGAGTTTGGTTTTGTCGTGGAATACTTTGGTTTCTCCATCTATGTTAATTGAGAGTTTGGCTGGGTATAGTAGCCTGGGCTGGAATTTGTGTTCTTTTAGTGTCTGTATAACATCCGTCCAGGATCTTCTGGCTTTCATAGTCTCTGGTGAGAAATCTGGTGTAATTCTGATAGGCTTGCCTTTATATGTTACTTGGCCTTTTTCTCTTACTGCTTTTAGTATTCTATCTTTATTTAGAGCATTTGTTGTTCTGATTATTATGTGTCGGGAGGTATTTCTTTTCTGGTCCAGTCTATTTGGAGTTCTGTAGGCTTCTTGTATGTTCATGGGCATCTCTTTCTTTAGATTTGGGAAGTTTTCTTCTATAATTTTGTTGAAGATGTTTGCTGGTCCTTTGAGTTGAAAATCTTCATTCTCATCCACTCCTATTATCCGTAGGTTTGGTCTTCTCATTGTGTCCTGTATTTCTTGGATGTTTTGAGTTAGGATCTTTTTGCATTTTACATTTTCCTTGATTGTTGTGCCGATGTTCTCTATGGAATCTTCTGCACCTGAGATTCTCTCTTCCATCTCTTGTATTCTGTTGCTGATGCTGGTATCTATGGTTCCAGATTTCTTTCCTAGGGTTTCTATCTCCAGTGTTGCCTCATTTTGGGTTTTCTTTATTGTGTCTACTTCCCTTTTTAGGTCTAGTATGGTTTTGTTCATTTCCATCATCTGTTTGGATGTGTTTTCCTGTTTTTCTTTAAGGACTTCTACCTGTTTGATTGTGTTATCCTGTTTTTCTTTAAGGACTTGTAACTCTTTAGCCATGTTCTCCTGTAATTCTTTAAGTGAGTTATTAAAGTCCTTCTTGATGTCCTCTACCATCATCATGAGATATGCTTTTAGATCCGTGTCTAGCTTTTCTGGTGTGTTGGGGTGCCCTGGACTGGGCGAAGTGGGGGTGCTGGGTTCTGATGATGGTGAGTGGTCTTAGTTTCTGTTAGTAAGATTCTTACGTTTACCTTTCGCCATCTGGTAATCTCTGGGCTTAGTTGTTGTCGTTGTCACTGTTTAAAGATTGGAGCAGAAGCTGTGTTCCACTCACCAGCAGTCTCAAAATCCTGTGGCGGGGGTCGTGGGTAGCTGGCGGGTGTCAGCCGACCCTGCGCTCTAGCTACCCCGGTGCTGATCCGGCCGGATAAGGCCTGTGGCCCTACTCTGGCCGGTTCTGCTTCCCTAACTAATGCAGTCTCAGGTCCCGCGCGCAATTGGACCGGAGCAGAAGCTGTGTTCAACTCACCAGAAGTCTCTAAGATCCTGTGGCGGGTGTTGTGGGTAGCTGGCGAGTGTCAGCCGACCCTGCGCCCTCGCTATCCCGGTGCTTTTCTGACCGGAAGAGGCTTGTGGCCCTATGTAGGCCGGATTTCTGCCTCCCCAACCAGAGCAGTCTCAGGTCCTGCGTGATTGGACTGGAGCAGAAGCTGTGTTCCACTCACCAGCAGTCTCAAAATCCTGTGGCGGGGGTCGTGGGTAGCTGGCGGGTGTCAGCCGACCCTGCGCTCTCCTACCCTGGTGCTGATCCGGCCGGATGAGGCCTGTGGCCCTACTCTGGCCGGTTTCTGCTTCCCTAACTAATGCAGTCTCCCTCACACCATTTCTTAACCTGTAGCCTCCCACAAGCCTGAAGCAGGCTGAGCCAGACCTTGACCTTGCTGCCACTAAGAAGATTACCTATGGTGGAGCCTTCCTCCCTAGATCACTCTATTATTGAGCCACTAACGCTGTTCCTCTTCAAGATACTGCTACCTGCTGAGAGCCCCCCACCCCCACCCCAGAGCTATTCTGGAGAACTCGCCCTATCCTGCACGTCATCACCTGCAGCTGGTTCCAGGCTCCAAGGATGAATTGGCGGGAATGGACTTTCCCCCCTCTTTTATAAAGCCTGTCTACCATTAAACATTTGAACCTTGAGCAGACTAGTTGTCTTGGTTCCATTATTTTTCAACCTGCCTAGGCTCCCTCTTTTCTTTCAGTTCCAAGATGCCTTACAGGCTCGAACCTGGCCATGAGAGCCGCAGGCCTGCCCCAACAGTAACCTGTCCCCTGTGGACTGTGAATGAAGACAATCACTTAAGTCAAATAGCTTTGACCATAGCAGGAAATCTCTGCCCAAAATTATGTCTACAATTCATTCCTTGGTGCAGCATAACTGACAACTCTTAGCTTAGCTACTATGGTAGTAAAATCCTTTGGTGATGTGAGGTACATTGAAGTACAGCCTTATTACAATGAACTCTAATGTCCAAAAATTGTTCTTATTTGGGGTTTGTACCACAGTAAGAGCCAAGATTTTAAGCTCTACTAAATACAAAACAAAACAAACAAACAAAAGACTTTATCTATTTTATGTTCATTAAAAAACTAATAGTGTTATATTATTTTAAAATATTATAGAGTTAATATATTTGGAGTTATTTAAAATCTATATCGAGAAAAAATGTATTTTCAGTATTGCTGTATACAAGGATCTAAATAAGACTGTTCAATTGATTGTTTTATATCAAACAACTTTTATAATACTCGTTTTTATTATTATAATATTGTATAAATTTTAAAGAATATGATAAAAAATGAAAGGTATGGCAGGTATTGAAGGGGGTCTCTGGGAAGAGTTGGGGTACAAAAAGGAAAGAAGAATATGATATAAGTCTGTTTACTCAAAATATGTTTTTAAATGTTAACAAATTCAGATAAATTGAAATTATGTACCTTTTTTCATCATAATGCAATAAAACTTAAATTAAAAGTATATATATATATATATAAATACCTAAATAACAAAAAAGAATTATAAATGCTAATTACACATTAATATAGAGCAAGCTCTTAATACTTATGATATTTCTGAAAATATAGAATTGCAACTAAAATCAATTTTAATACCTGAAATTCAGGTTTTTGTTTTGTTTTGTTTTTGTTTGTTTGTTTGTTTTTATCTATGCACTATGCTGACAAAGGATGAAACTCCATTTGATCTTGCAACTTCTCTCCTACTCTATCCCTTATTTTGACAAAAATTTGTAATTTCTGATTCACATCTGTTCCCTACTTATAAGTGCTCTTTTTGCCTTATCAATAAGTCATAGGAATACACACCAATAAGTTATTCCTGTTTGCTATTTGGAATTACAAAAATTGAAATCTACAGGATGTTGGTTACTGTATTCTCTAGTATGTAGTCAGATATAGTTGACAGCAATAGAGTATTGACAATATACAGACAGGGCAGAACATATATGAATATTTGATGCTGAAGGCAGAGGGACAAAAAACAAGAGACAAACATGTTTTGCACTCCAGTTAAATGTTTCCACCTTAGACACACTAACTCTTCCTGTTATTAAATTCAGTACCTTAGGAGTCATCTTATAGTTTAATTGTTTTGCCAAGGATCGGTGAAGCTTAGTTTCTGTCATTTACAACAAGAGCTCTGCTTATGCCGATCATTGTTAGTAGACTTCTTATTGTCTTTGTGCTTCCTACCACTGTGTACTGCGTGCGACTTTAAGTGTGGTTCCTATGGAGCATGTGAATGTTCCTTTTCTCCTCAGAATTCAGCTCAGTTCAGACAGAGAATATCCAGTCACTTTTATTAGGAAATGCCCATCAGTTAGAGACAGAAGAAAGGTGGAATGGACCTGAAGGAGAACATTAGCCTGAACCAAATAGTATGCAACCAGCAGAGGCAAATGCAAGGCGCTCGAATGGCTGTTGTCTGGGGGCTTTGGAAAGTTTTAAGGTTTAAGTAATCAGGAGCTTATGAGCAGCTGACAAGCAAGGAAAGCCCAATGTCAAAGGTAGTAATTTTAAGATGTTATGCCAGAATTCAAGAAAGTAGTTCACATTTGAAAGTAAATTATGAATATTACAATAATGCAGAGACATCTATATGTTAGATCTGTGCTGGTGGACACACAGAAATACATACTCACACACAGGACCCTGAGCTAGTTTGAGATAGTGAGGAGTGAGTGAGTGTGTAGAAGTTTGAGCTCAGTGAAAGTTGAGTCATGCTCCTGTATGGCATGCAAAAGACCTTGGACAGTAATTCAATGGCAGTGTACAACACTTTACAAAGGAGCCTAACTATAAGGGAAAAAGACACAGAGGGAGTAAAGCATCTCAAACAGAAAGATGACAGTGCTTGGTTTAGCATTTGGGACACAGAGTTAAGTATAAGTAAAATTAAATTAATTTTTTAAAAAAAGATGTCAAGTTAGGCAACAATATGAGATTTTACTTTCAATCCCATACCAACATTGATGTCAGTCAATATTATATGTGAGATGCCATCAATTAATGGAGCAAGTGGCATTATTTTTTATTTATTTATTTATTTATTTATTTATTCATTCTTTATAGTCCAGTGTCAGCCTTCTCTCTCTCCTCTTCCCAGTCTCAGAGAAGGGGAAGCCCCTCTTAGGTACCATCCTACCTTGGAACATCCAGTTCCAACAGGACTAAACACATATTCGCCACTGAAGCCCAACTAGGCAATCTAGTTAAAGGAAGGGGATTATGATGGTTTGTATATTCTTGGACCAGGGAGTGGCACCATTTGCAGTTGTGGCCTTGTTGGAATAGGTGTGACCTGGTTGGAGTAGGTGTGTCACTGTGGATGTGGGCTTAATACTCTCACCCTAGGTCAGTCTTCCACTAGCAGTCTTTGGATGAAGACATAGAATTCTCAGCTCTGCCTGTGCCATGCCTGCCTGGATACTGCCATGCTCCCTCCCACCTTAATGATAATGGACTGAACCTCTGAACCTGTAAGCCAGCCCTAATTAAATGTTTTTTATAAGACTTGCCTTGGTCATGGTGTCTGTTCACAGCAGTAAATCCCTGACTAATAGAGAAGTTGGTACCAGGGACTGTGGTATTGCTGTGATAGGCCTGACCATGCTTTTATTTGAAAGAATGTGGACTTTGGGAGTTTGGATATGGAAAGCAGTGGAATGCTTTAAATGGGGCTTAATGTGTCATCCTAGTAGGAATATGGAAGACTTTGTTGCCGAGAGTAATTTGAATTGTGTTGATCTGGCCCAAGAGATTTCAAAAGAGAAGAATTTCAGAATGTGGCATAAAGACTGTTTTTGTGGTATTTTGGTGAAGAATGTAGCTAATTTTTGCCCTTGTCTGAAAAAGTCTGCTTGAAGCTAAGGTGAAGAGACTAAAATTAATTGCACTGACAAAGGAAGTTTCAAAATATCCCAACAGAGACTTTGATCTCTGGTTAAGTCTTATGAAGAGAAGTTTGAACAAGCATAACAAGCTTAGAAAGGGAAAATATGAAATATATGGTTTGAGTATTAAAGGGGTACCAGGAAGTGAAATGGAACAAAATCCTGTGTTCTAGGAGATAACAGATTAAGGGAGTGGGACCTTGGGGCAAGATCCTACCCAGCTAAATTTAGATCCAGGCATGGTGGTACACACCTTTAATCCCAGGAGACAGGCATGCTGATCTCTGCATTCAAGGTCAATCTACAGAGCAAGAACCAGGATAGCCAAGCTTAGGCAGTGAAGGATTTGGAAAACATAAAGCCAGTGATAATGTGATAGTACAAGGGGGTCATGTTCTAGTTTCTGCAAGCAGCAGAACTCGGCAGCTTCATCCATGTGGGTCTGGCTCTAGAGTTAAGAATGGAAGGATCTACTGGTACAATTGATGATGGTCAGCTGGAGCTAAGAAATTAGCAATGATTAAGAAGAGACCAGCGGCCGGGCGTGGTGGCGCACGCCTTTAATCCCAGCACTCGGGAGGCAGAGGCAGGCGGATTTCCGAGTTCGAGGCCAGCCTGGTCTACAAAGTGAGTTCCAGGACAGCCAGGGCTACACAGAGAAATCCTGTCTCGAAAAACCAAAAAAAAAAAAAAAAAAGAAGAGACCAGCGGGCTGTGCCTGGTCTGGCAGGCACCATGTGTGCATCCCGCAATGATTGGCGCTGTGTGCGCTCCATGCACGAATTCTCAGCCAAGGACATCGATGGGCACATGGTCTGCCTGGATAAGTACAGAGGTTTCATGTGCATCTTCACCAACGTGGCCTCGCAATGAGGCAAAACCAACGTAAACTACAATCAGCTAGTCGATCTGCATGCCCAATATGCTGAGTGTGGTTTACGAATACTGGCCTTCCCCTGCAACCAGTTTGGGAGGCAGGAGACAGGAAGTAATCAAGAAATCAAGGAGTTTGCAGCCGGCTACAACGTCAAGTTTGACATGTACAGCAAGATCTGTGTAAATGGGGACGATGCCCACCCACTGTGGAAATGGATGAAAGTCCAGCCCAAGGGCAGGGGCATGCTGGGAAATGCCATCAAATGGAACTTTACCAAGTTTCTCACTGATAAGAACGGCTGCGTGGTGAAGCGCTACAGTCCCATGGAGGAGCCCCAGGTGATAGAGAAGGACCTGCTGTGCTATCTCTAGCTAGCCCTACAAGTGTGTGCCCCCACACCAAGACCCCTGCCCTGTGACCTCTGGAGACTTCCACCCCAGCACTCATGAAGGTCTGCCTGAAAACCAGCCTGCTGGTGGGGCAGTCCTGAGGACCTGGCGTGCATCCCCACCGGAGGAAGGTACAGAGGCCTGTGGCCCTGGGCTCGAGCTTCACCCTGGCTGCCTTGTGGGAATAAAATGTAGAAATGTAAAAAAAAAAAAAAAAAAGAAGAGACTAGCATCACTGAGGTAAAATCTTCTGGGAATTGTTTTCTGGGAGCACAAAGAAGCTGTGTTCCAGAGATAGCCAAGGTTGTACCTCATGCTGCAGCTGGACTTGGTAATGTGTGAGAGTCACACAGGTGGTACTGGTTTTGAAGGCATGAAGATGTAATGAAGAACAGCTGAGGCTTGGCACTGTGAGAGGTCATGGAAGGCCATTGGAGAAGGTGTAGCCTCAGCAATAGTTGATGGCCTATGACTGAAGGGGTCATGCAAAGGATTTGATGCTTGGCACCATGAAGAGAGCCTATGAGAGGCTATTGGTGAAGCCTAGTTGGAGTGGAACACCCCAGTGTATTGAAGATGTCAATACCATGGGATGATCACCAAGAACAGCAGCTATAGTGGAGTGGATCAACCTGAGCTTAGAGTGCTATAGAGGGTAGAGATGGAGAACTGATGCCAGCCCTTAGGAGGAGCCCAAAAGATCAAGTGGAGTCCCAGACACTGAAACAAGAAGCGGTAACATTGAAATTGCCTTGGAGACTCAAAGATATTAAAGATGCCAGAGCCATGGGATACATGCTGAGGAAAGCTGTTAACTGGGAGTGAAACCAGCCCAGGAGAAAGCAGTTTGTTGCAGTCAACAAAGATGAGAAAGGAGTTGTCTTAGTCAGGGTTTCTTTTCCTGTACAAACATCATGACCAAGAAGCAAGCTGGGGAGGAAAGGGTTTATTCAGCTTACATTTCCATACTGCTGTTCATCACCAAAGGATGCAGGACTGGAACTCAGATCAGAAATCAGGAGCTGATGCAGAGGCCATGGAGGGATGTTCTTTACTGGCTTGCTTCCCCTGGCTTGCTCAGCCTGCTCTCTTATAGAACCAAGATTACCAGCCCAGAGATGGTCCCACCCACAAGGGGCCTTTCCCCCTTGATTACTAATTGAGAAAATGCCTTAGTTAGTTGAATCTCATGGAGGCATTTCCTCAACTGAAGCTCCTTTCTCTGTGATAATTCCAGCTGTGTCAAGTTGACACAAAGCTAGCCAGTACAGGAGTGGAGATCTGAAGACCACTTTGACATCAGCCATGGAGATACAGAATATGGACTTTGCCCAGCTGGTTTCCTGTCTTTCTTTGGGGATTACAGTTAAGTGATTGGATGGATCTCAGAAGAGACCTTGGACTTTGGACTTTTAACATTGTTGAGACTGCTATAGACTATGAGGACTTTGAAAGTTGGACTAAATGCATTTTGCATTACACTATGTTTAAGTATACGCCCCCCCCCCATAGACTCATGTGTTTGGATAAGTCTATGGGGGCCAGGGAGTAGAATGTGATGGTTTATATATTCTTGGACCAGGGAGTGGCACCATTTGGAGTTGTGGCCTTGTTGGAATAGGTGTGATCTGGTTGGAGTAGGTGTGTCACTGTGGGTGTGGGCTTAATACTCTTACCCTAGGTCAGTCTCCTACTAGCAGCCTTTGAATGAAGACATAGAACTCTCAGCTCTGCCTGTGCCATGCCTGCCTGGATACTGTCATGCTTCCATGCTTGATGATAATGGACTGAACCTCTGAACCTGTAAGCCAGCCCCAATTAAATATTGTTTTTTATAAGACTTGCCTTGGTCATGGTATCTGTTCATAGCAGTAAAACCCTAACTAAGACAGGGATTCAATGGCAGGTAACAGAAAAAAGACAACCCCTGCTCTAATTGTTAGGGCAACCACATGAAGACAAAGCCACATATATGTGGCAAATGTGTAGAGTTCTAGGTCCAGCCCATGAATGCTCTTTGACTGGTGGTTCAGTCTTTGTGAACTCCCATGAACCTAGGTTAGTTGACTCTTTAGATATTCTTGTGGTGTCCTTGACTTTATTTCCTTGATGCTTCCTCAAGTTTTCACAAACTACCCGATCAATGTTCAGCTGTTCTCTGCATCTGTTTCCATCAACTGCCAGATGAAGTCTCTCAGGAGAGATAGCTATGATAGCTGCTTCTTTGCTAGCATAGCAGAGTATCACTAATAGTGTCAGAATGTTTCCTCTCTTCCTGGGGATGGATCTCAAGTTGGGACAGTATTTGGTTGGCCAGTCCCTCAGTCTTTGCTTAATTTTTATCTCTGTTTATCTTGTATGCAGGAAAAACTTGAATTTGAAGGTTTTGTGGGTGGAAAGATCTCCCATGCTCATGAACCAGTAGGATTAACATAGAAAAAAATGGCCATTTTACCAAAAGAAATTTATAGGTTCAACACAATTCTTATTAAAATCCCACCACAATTCTTTACAGATCTTGAAAGAGCAATTCTCTACTAAATATGGAAAAAATAGAAATGCAGAATAGCTAATGCAATCCTGAACAAGAAAAGTACTTTTGGAGGTCCATCTATGATTTCAAGCTATACTACAGAGCAATAGTATTAAAAGCCACATGTTATTGGCATAGGAAAGACAGGTTGATCAATGGAATATAATTGAAGACCCAGAAATAAACTCACACACATATGGACACTTGGTATTTGACAAAGAAACCTAAACCATACAATACAAAAATGAAAGTAACTTCAACAAATGCTGCTGGTGAATATCTACACATAGAAGAATGCAAATAAGCCCACACCTATCATTCTACACAACAGTACGGTAAAAATGATCAGAAAATGAGATACACTGAATGTAATAGAAGAGAAATTGAGGGACTGCTTTGAACATATTTGCACATGAGACAAATTTCTGAACAGAACACTCAGACACTAAGATCAAAAGTTAAAATGTTGGGCCTCATGAAACTGAGAAACTTTTGAAAGGTTAAGGACACCATCAATAGGACAGAACAACAGCCTATAGTTTGAGAAAATATCTTCAGCAACACTACATCTGACAACAGACAATATCTAAATTATATAAAGAACTCAAGAAATTAGACACCGGCCCAGTCACCGGAGCCAGCCCTGCCTGCAGTTTCCTGAACTAAGTGCTTCTGCCCACCCAGAGCAACTGATTCTAAGGCCTGACTCTAGCAATGGCCTTCGCAAATCTGCGAAAAGTACTCATCAGTGACAGCCTGGACCCCTGCTGCCGGAAGATCCTGCAAGATGGAGGGCTGCAGGTGGTGGAGAAGCAGAACTTGAGCAAGGAGGAGCTGATAGCTGAACTCCAGGACTGTGAAGGCCTCATTGTCCGTTCAGCTACTAAGGTCACTGCTGATGTCATCAATGCAGCAGAGAAGCTCCAGGTGGTGGGCAGGGCTGGCACAGGCGTGGACAATGTGGATCTGGAGGCTGCCACAAGGAAGGGCATCCTAGTCATGAACAACCCCAATGGGAATAGCCTCAGTGCTGCAGAGCTCACCTGTGGGATGATCATGTGCCTGGCCAGGCAGATTCCCCAGGCAATGGCTTCGATGAAAGATGGCAAATGGGACCGGAAGAAGTTCATGGGGACAGAACTGAACGGGAAGACACTGGGAATTCTTGGCCTTGGCAGAATAGGAAGAGAAGTGGCCACCCGAATGCAGTCCTTTGGAATGAAGACTGTAGGCTATGACCCCATCATCTCTCCTGAAGTCGCGGCCTC
This sequence comes from Mus caroli, assembly GCF_978045245.1. Classification (NCBI taxonomy): domain Eukaryota; kingdom Metazoa; phylum Chordata; class Mammalia; order Rodentia; family Muridae; genus Mus; species Mus caroli. The sequence continues at coordinate 21,650,642 of NW_028227259.1, forward strand.
CTTTGGTGTTCAGCAACTGCCGCTGGAGGAGATCTGGCCTCTCTGTGACTTCATAACTGTCCATACCCCACTCCTGCCCTCCACCACAGGCTTGCTGAATGACAGCACCTTTGCTCAGTGCAAGAAAGGCGTGCGAGTGGTGAACTGTGCTCGAGGAGGCATTGTGGATGAAGGTGCCCTGCTGCGTGCCCTCAGTCTGGTCAGTGTGCTGGGGCTGCACTGGATGTGTTTACAGAAGAGCCACCACGGGACCGGGCCTTAGTGGACCACGAGAATGTCATCAGCTGTCGCCACCTGGGTGCCAGCACCAAGGAAGCCCAGAGCCGCTGTGGGGAGGAAATCACAGTCCAGTTTGTGGACATGGTGAAGGGGAAATCTCTAACAGGCGTCGTGAATGCCCAGGCCCTCACCAGTGCCTTCTCTCCACACACCAAGCCTTGGATTGGTCTGGCAGAAGCACTGGGCACGCTGATGCACGCCTGGGCTGGCTCCCCTAAAGGGACCATCCAGGTGGTTACACAAGGAACATCTCTGAAGAATGCTGGGACCTGCCTGAGCCCTGCAGTCATTGTCGGCCTTCTGAGAGAAGCATCTAAGCAGGCAGACGTGAACTTGGTGAACGCTAAGCTACTGGTGAAAGAGGCTGGCCTCAATGTCACCACCTCCCACAGCCCTGGGGTTCCAGGGGAGCAGGGCAGCGGGGAATGCCTCCTGACTGTGGCCCTGGCAGGTGCCCCCTACCAAGCTGTGGGCTTGGTCCAGGGCACCACACCAATGCTGCAGATGCTCAACGGAGCTGTCTTCAGACCAGAGGTGCCACTACGCAGGGGCCAACCCCTGCTCATATTCTGGGCTCAGCCCTCCAACCCTGCGATGCTGCCCACTATGATCGGCCTCCTGACAGAGGCGGGTGTACAGCTGCTGTCCTACAAAACCTCCATGGTGTCTGACGGAGAGCCCTGGACGTCATGGGCCTGTCCTCCCTGCTGCCCAGCCTGGAAACATGGAAGCAGCATGTATTGGAGGCTTTCCAGTTCTGCTTCTGACCCTGGGGCTCAGCACTCTCAGCCCCACAGGCTCTTCTGAAGAAACCCGCTCACTGTGACCTATAGGGAGAGGGGATCGCAGAACCTGGGCATCTGCCTGAACTAAAACCTAGTAAAGAATTCTTAACTCCAAAAAAAAAAAAAAAAAAAAGAAGGAAAAGAAAAGAAATTAGACACCAACAAACTAAAAACCCAATTGAAAAATGGGATGCAGAGCTAAACAGAGAAATCTCAACAGAGGAATCTCAAATGGATGAGAAACAGTTAAAGAAATGTTTAGTGTATTTAGTCATCAGGGAAATACAAATCAAGGTGACTCTGAGATTCCATCTTACACCTATCACAATGGCTAAGATCAACATCTCAATCAACAGCACATGCTGGCGAGGGTCTGGAGCTGCTGGAGGTGCAAACTTGTACAACTACTTTAGAAATTAATTTTGTGGTGTCTCAAAAAACTGAAAACAGTTCTACCCCAAGACTCAGCTATACCACTCATGGGCATATAGTCAAAAGACGCTCCACCATACCACAAAGATACTTGCTTATTGATGTTCATAGCAGTAGATACCCAGAAACTGGAAACAATCTAGATGTCCCTCAATTTAAGAATGGATAAAGAAAATGTACTTCATCTACACAATAGGATACCATTCAGCTATGAAAAACAAGGGCATCATAAAAATTTCAAGTAAATGGATAGACCTAGAAATTATCATTCTGAGCAAGGTAACCCAGACCTAGAAAGACACATATGGTATGTACTCACTTATAAGTGGACATTAGGTATAAACTGCAAGATAACTGTGCTACAGTCTACAGACAAAAGGAAACTAAGAAATAAGGAGGACCCAAAGAGGATGTGTGAATGTCATTCAAAGGAGAAAACAAAATAGTCATTGGAGGAGGATAAATAGAGAGAGCTAGGTAGGGGAGGAGGGGAGGAGGTAAACTGGCATGGGGATCAGATGTGGGAAGAGCGGGGCAGGAGACGGCTGGGAGTGAGAATAGAAATTGGTGCAAGGCATCTCTGAGCAAGTGGGTTTTTAAATGACTATGGATAAAGATAGTGTACTCAACTGCTTTGGACAAGACATCAATTTTGTGAAGGTTTAAATTTACTTCTACTTCAACAGAAATGTAAAGATTCACATAACAGAGATTAACATAAAGTTAGAGTAAATGTTATTAATCACTAATAATCAAGTAGTTGGCTTAAACTTTGTATGCAATTTATATAAGAAACTTCTGAGGAGCGCAACAGTTTGGTCATTAATCTAAAATTGATGCTATTACTGAGATGGTCGAAACATCTTTGTTCATGTGAACAGGTTAGTGAATTCAGTGCTCCCCATAAAGACAGTCTTATTTGGAACTGGAGGACAGCTAAAGAGCAGAGCCTCTGTGAAAACAGTACACTATGCGATGCTCTCAGCTGCACTGCAGTGAACATGACCAGCACCTTGTGTGCATGCCCACTGTGAGGCTGCTGATCCCTTGGAGTCTGCAAGGGACTTCATCAGGTCAACTGGCCAATGAATGTCTACTTTAATAGTTATAGATGAGAAGGCTCCTAGGATGAAAGAATATGGAAGAGGATCTTTGTGCCCAAATATTGGATAATCATAGAAATGATGGAAAATGCCCATGCTAGAATTAGATTCTATAGGAGAAAAAAGTAAGGTTCTGGGTTTTGGTTTTTTTTTAAATCGATCTAGTAACAACAGAGTATGGAATCTTTTGTAACATATACTGTTTTCTAACTAATTGCCTATTTGATTACATTATAAAGAACAAATTGTAAACAATATCACCCTATAAATTTCTATAAATCCTTAAATAAAGCAGTAAAGAATGCTAGAAAAATCTACCCCTGGAGAGCCTTCATGTAACTTTGCAGCCAGACATGTCTTTCCTGCATACATATATATTTCTCTCCTCTATTAAATCCATGTTTCAAATTATAACAAGTTGATATTTGGGTAAAGATGAATTCCAACGATGAAAAAGGCAAATTTTTCTGTTTTGGGAAATGACTGTTTATTTCCCAAATGGATGACAGCGAATGTCATCAAGAATAGCATTGGATTTCAGGGATGGAGAAGATGGACTCTCCATCAAACCTGAACCAGCTAAGAAACTTAGTAACCCAAAGGCTACCTCTATCCTGGACACTTGATCTGTGGTGTGTTTTGTTTTGTTTTGTTTTGTTTTGTTTTGTTTTGTTTTGTTTTGTTTTGTTTTGTTGTTGTCTCTAGTGAATGCTTCTCTGCTTGTTGTCTTTACAAATGCTTCTCTGTGTGTCTTAATAGACACTGACAAGTTAATGCTTTGTTATGAGATTTAGTTGGAAACCCTAACTGCACCGTGTTGAACAGGGTCTCAGAAATGGACTTGCTCTGGGGGAAAAGAAATGAACACACAAATAAGCCTGTCAGCGAACATTGTGGCATATTAGGAAAGTTTCTGAGGTTCTGTTCCCACTGATGAGTGGTGGTATATGCATCAAGGTTGCATAAGCAAGGGGCTGGCTAGAAGAAATCTCCAATGCAATTTTGGTCCATCAGAAAATTATTCTTTCCATATTGGGCAAAAATGAAGAGACAGACATATTACACAGCTATATGTTTTTCTGGCAAGCTAGAGTGCAAAATAAAAGTTGCTAATACCATCAAATAAACAAACAATAGCAAAAGCAACCAAATCACAATCAATTCCTTTGAGGAAGGTTACACAACATCTATTATAACGTATTACTATTGTTAACATCAATTCCATTCCCAAAAGGATAAAAATTAATTTTAAGATATTGTATTCAATTTCTTAAAATGGAGACATCATGTTTTTCTTACATTATACAGGACAGAAAACAAGTTGATGGGATAATTCCTCACAAGAAAAACTACTGATAATTATACCAATTGTTAACTTGACACAATCTAGGAAAAAGGCACAGTGAGGGATTTCTACACTGAATTAGCCCATGACTAGATCTGTGAGGGATTGTTTTACATTGATTTATGTGGGGAGACCAGCTCACTTTGCTTAGCACCATTTCCTAAACAAGGGATCCTGAACGGTATAAGAATGCAGAAGTCCATCTGAGCACAACAAGCAATCACCTCTCGTTCTTGTCTGTGTTGTTATGTGACAACTCCACTAAGTTTCTACCTTGACTTCTGTGTAATGATAGACTGTAACCTGGAGTTGTAAACTTAATAAACCCTTTCTTTAAAACAAACAAACCCTGCTGGGTACTGAGTGACCTAGAAGGACGAGTGAGACTTTGTATTTTCTTAGTAATTTTTGGTTTGGTTTGGTTTTTATTTGTTGCTTGCTTTGTTTTCCAGAGAAGGTTTCTCTGTGCAGCCCTGGCTGTCCTGGAACTCACTCTGTAGACCAGGCTGGCCTCGAACTCAGAGATCTGCCTGCCTCTGCTTTCCAAGTGCTGGGATTAAAGATGTGCACCACTACTTCCTGGCTCAGTAATTTTTCTCAATGAACAGTGTGATTCCACCGCTCAGAAGAGAAGGGGGTGGGGGAAGGATTGTGGGAGAGGGTGACCCGGAGAACAGAACAGAAAGTGAATAAGTTAAAAAGAAAAAAAAAGAATGAGAGAAAGAAAGAAAAACGAAATCTGAGTCCAGCTGTTAGGGGATGGTTTATTACATGGTCTATTCAGATGCTGATTTCTGTGCCCAGAGATCCCATTGCATCTCCCACCTCAGTGTTGTGGAAAGATTGTTTTCTATCACCTCTGATTGGTTAGTAAAGTGCTGATCAGCCAATAACTGGGCAGGACTTCCAGTCCCATTTGGGGGTCCCTGGGAGATGAAAGAGAAAGAGACAGAGATAAGACACACAGACTGATGGACAGACAGACAGACAGACACAGAGAGAGGATAGGTATGGAGGGACCAGGAGTCGCCGCTATGAGGATGCATATGGAGCAGAGCCAGTCTGATGAGCAAGACTCAGATTCAGATTGTGGGTAAGGGATCATGGCTGAGAAGCAGCCAACCTTGCATAGTAGTGTGGGGTGAGGGTTGTGGGGAAATAAAAGGCGTGGGAGAGAGGACTCCTGTCTGGCCATAGCTTAGGGGCCCAGTATAAAAGGGGCTGCTTGGCCCCTCCTCTCTAGCTCTCTTGCTCCCTCTCTTTCCCTCCCTACTCCCCTCTCCAAGTGGTCATGGCTGCCCTCTGCCTCTCTCTCTCTCTCTCTCTCTCTCTCTCTCTCTCTCTCTCTCTCTCTCTCTCTCTCTCTCTCTGCTTTTCTACAATAAAGCTCTAAAACCACAGCCTGCCTCCTTTCATCTAGACTCGCCATGCTAGAGCGATGGAATAGGCCTTCCCCTAAAGAGCTGCATCTAATCTTTCCCAAGAAGGCCTCTCAGCATTTCCAGCCACCAGACTGGATCACCCAGTGCCTTCTCCCCCTGGCCCTTCTCCCTTCGCCCTGGGGCTGACTTAGCCACTGGGCTCCCACTTCCTTCTCAGCTCTTCCTCAGTGTCCAGTAACAACGTCCTGCGATGCCCAAGGGCTAGAACCTGTCATCCTGGACTCCATGAGGCCCAGGGACCCTGGACTGCACCCTCTCCACGCCTGTGGACTGGGGTTCTGTGGTTTCCCACAGCCAGATACCCACCCAGTGGCAAATAGTGTGTGGCAGTCCCCCGAGTCCACTAGTCCAGAGCGCCAGAGCTCTGGTGGGACAAAGGTCATCTCTCCCACCTCCTTTATTTCCCATGACTGGCGCCCCTCACCATTTTTTCCATTGTAGGCAGTATGGAGGAAAAGTGGTACTTAGAGATCATGGATAAAGGCAGAGTGTCCTGTCCTACCTGCCAGGCAGTGGGGAAGAAGACTATAGAGGGTTTAAAGAAACACATGGAAAGCTGCAAACAGGTTAGCTATTTTGCGGCATTAGGGCAAAATAGGCCACCAGGGGTTACACAGTCATTGAGTTTTGGGGGATGGGTTCATTTTTGACATTGAAGTCATATCACCACCCAAAAGTTTCTGAGACCCTTTCTTTTGCATGGCACACTATGCTGAACATAATCTAGCTATTATCCCGATGAAGTCCTACCTCAATATATAATCCAGGAGACGTACTGAGAGGAGTCATAGAAATGCTGAGGAGTTTGTATCTACTTTGCAGTTTGGTGTGGAGTACACACTGGGAAATCTAGGTGTCAGCCCAGCTCTGCTGTGTGACCCAAGAAAGAAAACAAATTTATATCTCTGTGCTTTACTGTTCTCACACACAACCTGTCTACCCTCTACAGGGCAGAAGCAGGGGCCAGAAGGGGTCTGGGAGAGGTGTGGTCTTTCATACTAATTCAAACTGCTTCTTTCTGGAAGCTTCTAGACTTAACCAAACAGAGCCAACACAAGGTCTCATGGAACCTAGAGCTCTTACAGAAATATCTCTCCCCAGTGGGAGGTCCACTCTCCTCTGTCTTTTGTTCTACATACTGTTTCTGTGTTTCAATGTTACCTCTCTACTTTTTGACATGCTTCTCACATTCACAGTTTCTGACCTCACCTGTTTTTTGAGAAATCTTCTGATTAACTTTATATTGTCTTGGCTCTCCATATTACATTCTTCTCCACACTTACCCAATCATGATCTCTATTACAAATACAGCCCTTTATACCCTGGTGAATATTTCATGTCTTTTATCTCAGTTCTCAAAGCAATCTCCTAAGCCTGTGTGTACAGTTTTGCCATCTTACCAGCCCCTTATTTCTGCCTTTAATGTAATGACATCTTAATTAGAATTTTCTCTGTATTCCAATCTATTAGGTGTTTTCCCCCCTTGGTGTTTTTTAATCTTTCACTTGGAGCTGGTTTCATCGCTCCACATGGAATTGTCTGAAAGAAGGTTTCTGCTGGAGTCTGGCTCCAGCTGGATTCAGGTCCCAAAGAAGAGATGTGGAGTCAGAGAGAAAAGGGACTGCCATTATCTGAAGGTGAATCTGGAGAGCTGGTATTAATTGAAAAAAAGGACACACTTTTTTGAGTCTATGATTGCATAATAGCTTACCCACTAGCAATCTTGAAAGCAGACTTGGCCAACTCCAGTTCACCTTGGGCACGAATCAGAGGTGGTCCCAGGGTCCCCAGAGGACTCTCCACGTGATCTTAGGATCACTGGTGAGTGGAACACAACATCTGTTCCAAACCAATTGTGACAAGCCTATGACAGCAGGAGCAAGGACACAGGAGCCCTGCCTGACCAGAGGCTCGGGTTCCTTCTGATCGGTACTGGTATATATTGGTTTTGAACAGACTGGACAGCCCCATGTTCCTCAGAGGAGACACCACTTTTAGGCACTGTAACATGCCCAGGATCTTAGGATTCCAGGATTCCAGGATAACAGGAGCTTGATCACACCAGGATCTCAGGATCTCAATGGAAGCTTGACTGACAAGAACTCTGACACACCCAGAATCTCAGGTTCACAGGAGCCTGGAATCATAGGATCACAGAGAAAGCTGGACTCTGAGGAGTCCTGAATCAATTGGGATTATAGGAAGGACAGGCTCCAATCAGATATATTGAGAACAGCAAGAGCTTGAGATAATCAGATGGCCTTTCTCTACACAAAGGATAAACAGGCTGAGAAAGAAATTAGGGAACAACACACTTCACGATAGTCACAAATAGTATAAAATAGCAAAAACTCTTCTCAATGATAAAAGAACCTCTGGTGGAATCACCATGCCTGACCTAAAGCTGTACTACAGAGCAATTGTAATTAAAAACTGCATGGTACTTGTGGGAAGCCACATGTGCCGTTGCAGAGTGGCGCAGGCTTCTACTGGCCACCATGCATAAGTTTGGGCAAATGACCAATGCTTACTTATGCAGTAAAGTTTTTCACCAAAACACTGCCTGGCCCCAGCATGATAGTGAGGCTCTGCAAAGTACTGAGAGAATAACCAATCAGATGTGAGACATGCAAATGAGGTATGATAATGAGGTACTGAGAGAATAACCAATCAGATGTGAGACATGCAAATGAGGTATGTTAATGAGGTACTGTGAGATGCTGAGAGAAAGTAGCCAATCAGATGAGGAACATGCAAATGAGGTATAGTGCATAACCAATTTGGGTGTGAGACATGCCTCTCCTAGGCCTATATAAGCAGCACCAGTTCTGGGCTCGGGGTCTCTTCGCCTCTACAATCAAGCTCTCCCAATAAACGTGTGCAGAAGGATCCTGCTGCAGTGTCGTTCTTGCTGGTCAAGTCGGACGCGCGCAAGAAGTGGTGCCGAAAACCTGGGAAAAGAAACATCTTCAGGCACGAGCGAAGACCCCCTGCTACAGGGAGGATTCAGAACTGCATCTCGGGGAAGGAGCAGGTTAATGAAGTGTTCCCATAAAACAGACTGCTGAGAAGGATCCCGTGTGGATTCAGAACTCTTCAGCTGGGGAACGATGTTAATAAAGTGTTCCTGCAAAACAGACTGCTGAGAAGGATTCGACTGCACGGATTCAGAACTCTTCAGCTGAGGAACGGTGGTACCAGTAAGTATAAAGAAATTGATATGAGTCTCTGAGAGGTATGCTTTCCTACGGAATAGATCCGATAATTGTCGCTGGGGTTGTGCTGCTCACTTTTTTTCTTGCCTTGATAGTATGCCTTTGCCTTAACTGTCACCGCCCCAGGCACGAGTGTATCTGCTGGGAATAATCTCATGTAGATAACGCTTTAGTCCAGGACGATCATGGGTACTGGCCAGTCTACGCCCTTAGTAGGGCCGGTGCAAGCCTTGCTTAAAGAAAGAGGTTTAAAGATTTCTGAAAGTACAGTGAGCGGGTTTTTAAAAGAGATAGATAGACTCGCTCCTTGGTTTGCCCCCACTGGGTCGCTGACACTACCTAGTTGGGAAAAGTTAGGGAGAGATATAGCAAGAGAGGAAGCTGAAGGGAAAGTGAAGGCAGGAACAAGGCCGTTATGGAAATTAATTAAGGCTTGTATCCAGGATAAGAAATGTGAGCTAGCTGTTAAGGAAGGGCAGCGACTTTTACAGAAGCAACAGGAAAGTATGTCAGAAACAGAGAAATATGAAAAAGAAGGTGCGCGCAGAAAGATAAGTAAAGGGAAAGAAATAAAAGGAGAAAAGGAAAAGAAACCAAAAAATAAAGATACAAAAGATAATATAAAAAATAAAGAACAGAAAATTAAGTCAATTTACCCTCCTCTCGAGGACTTTGAATTATTAGAATTATCTTGCTCAGAGGACTCGGAATTATCAGCAGGGGAAGAGGAAGATTTGGAGGAGGCTGCTGCAGAGTATGAGACAGAAAGATCTGGTCCAATAGGGAGGAGTTTTGATGCTCCCCCACCTCCTCCGCCTTATACAGATAAGAAAGCAATTGGCAATGGCCACTCTTTTTGCACTCCTAGAGGGTTGCGAAAAATATGTCAGGCTTTTCCTGTTTTTCAGGATCAAGCTCAACAATGGTATTATGAGCCAATGTCGCATAAACAAGTGAAAGAGTTAGTAGAGTCAGTAAGGACCTACGGAGTTAATGCCTCATTTACTCAGTCCCAAATTGAAAGACTGGCTCACAATGCCATGACTCCTTCTGATTGGATGAGTGTGGTAAAGGCATGTCTTACGATGGGACAATATCTAGATTGGAAGTCTATAAGGCATGATCTGTGTTTGAGTCAGGCCCGTGCTAATGCTACTGCAGGGCAACCAGCATGGAGCTTTGAAATGCTTACAGGTCAGGGTATATGGACAAACAATCAATTAGGATACCCAGTGCAGGTCTATGATCAAATCAATCAGGCAGCAGTGAAAGCTTGGAAAGCATTGCCTAATCGAGGAGAGGTATCTGGTAATTTGACAAAAATTATTCAGGGAATTAATGAGCCGTTCTCTGAATTTGTGGCTCGCATGATGGAAGCAGCAGGGCGCATATTTGGTGATTCTGAGGCCGCATTGCCGCTAATTGAACAATTAGTTTATGAGCAATGTACCAAAGAATATAGAAATGCTATCACACCTTGGAAAGGGAAAGGACTACAGGCGTGGATGAAAGCATGTAGAGAAATAGGAGGACCCCTTTCAAATGCAGGGCTGGCTGCCGCAGTTTTGATGGCGCAAACAAAAGAAATAACCTGCTATAATTGTGGACAAACAGGTCATATGCAAAAGCAGTGTACAAAGGGTAGGAAGAGTAGGTTTGAAAAGACAGTACCAGGTACTTGCCCAAAATGTGGGAAAGGAAGACATTGGGCAAATGAATGTAGATCAGTCAGAGATATAAAAGAAAGGCCAATACCTCAGTTTAAAGTACAACAGCCAAAAAACGGAGTGAGGGGCCCCCATCCCCAGGGCCCCCAAATGTATGGGGTACTCCAGACCACAGTGTCTATGAGGCCACCCAGAGACCGAGGAGAGCCACTCCGGGTTCAGCAGGATTGGACATCTATGCCACCTCCAGAGTAATTCTTACACCTCAAATGGGATGCCAACCTATTTCATCAGATTTTAGAGGTCCCTTACCAAAGGATACAGTGGGCCTACTGTTGGGTAGGTCCTCTTCTACTTTGAAAGGATTAATGATACATCCTGGAGTTATAGATTCAGATTATGAGGGACAAGTTAAGATTATGTGTTCTGCACCCCGAGGTATCGTAGCCATTTCTCCTGGAGATCGCATTGCTCAATTGCTGATTCTTCCTAGTTTGCATAACATGTTCCCTAGTAATCAGGATTCCCAAGGAGATAAGGGACTTGGTTCTACAGGAACTAATGTGGCATACATATCTTTAGATTTGGATAATCGTCCCACTTTACCATTACAAATAGAAGGAAAAACCTTTCAAGGTATAATGGATACAGGAGCGGACAAAAGCATTATATCCAGTAATTGGTAGCCTGCTTCTTGGCCTGTTAATCAATCGTCACATAGCTTACAAGGATTAGGCTATGAGGCTACACCAACTATAAGTGCAAAATCCTTACAATGGAAAGATAAAGAAGGAAGGACAGGGCTTTTTCAACCTTATGTACTCCCTTTACCTGTAAACTTATGGGGAAGAGATGTGATGTCAGCCATGAACTTTATACTGACTAATGATTATTCTCAGAAAAGCAAGGAAATGATGAAAGGAATGGGATATATACCTGGACTAGGTCTAGGAAAAAATTTACAAGGTAGAATTTCACCAGTTAAAGCCACAGTAAAAGCAGATAAGAAAAGGCTGTAAGGTTGCAATTTACACCAGGAGCCCCTCAATTAGTAGAATGTTTGGTGGTTTTAGAAATCTTTAAAAGATTTCTTATGCCCATAAATATTATCTCTGATTCTGTTTATGTGGTTAATGCCATACTAACGTTAGAGACTGCTGGAAATTTTAAGCAGTCTAGTCCAGTATCTGAAAATTTGAGGAAAATACAAAATTGTATTTTGATGTGTGAGCATCCCTTTTATATTCAACATATTAGAGCACATACATCATTACCTGGACTTATGGTTAAGGGAAATGCAATTGCTGATTCAGCCACCAGAGATATGGTTTTCCTATCACAAAATTCTATAGAAAGTGCAAAAAATTTTCATCAACTTTATCATGTCCCTGCTTCTACATTACGGCAAAAGTTTAAGCTTACACGAACAGAAGCTCGAGATATTGTCCTACAGTGTGGTAGGTGTGTAGAATTTATTAATGCACCTTCCGTGGGTGTTAATCCTCGCGGATTGCGACCCCTAGATGTTTGGCAAATGGACGTTATGCATAACCCAGCTTTTGGGAAATTACAATATGTACATGTGTCCATCGATACCAGTTCTGGTGTCCTACATGCCTCTCCCTTGTCAGGGGAAAAAGCAGTTCATGTCATATCTCACTGCTTAGAGGCTTGGGCTGCATGGGGTAAGCCCCTATGCTAAAGACAGATAATGGTCCTGCGTATACTTCTTCTAAATTTAGCCAATTTTGCAAACAAATGCAAGTGAAACATATTACTGGACTGCCCTATAATCCACAGGGCCAAGGCATCATTGAGAGAGCCCATCGTACTTTGAAACAATATTTGCAAAAACAAAAAGGGGGAATAGAGGCTATGACGCCAAAGATGGCTCTATCCCTTACAATATTTACTCTTAATTTTTTAAAATTGGATGATGCTGGAAGATCACCAGCTGAAAGGCACCGACAATGGCCTCAATCGCCCAATGAAATGGTCAAATGGAAAAATGTCCTTGATAATAAGTGGTATGGCCCGGATCCTATCTTAATCAGATCCCGGGGAGCTATTTGTGTTTTTCCACAGGGTGAAGAAAATCCACTTTGGGTCCCGACACGACTGACAAGGACCGTGAAAGAGCAAGATGAACCCCAAGATGATCCTCCTGCTCCTGATGATTGAGACCAGGATAAGTATACCTTTGTGGGCCATAGTAAGATCATGGCCAGTACCTTTACCGGTACATTCCAATTCTTCTACCTTGCCTTTGTTTTACCTTGCCAGAAAACAGAATGTTTTCTGGATGCACCTTGTGCACGACAAACTCCTCAAGAGCCACGGGTGTATAATAGTACAAGTTTTCATTTAAATTATACACTATGCTTTGTGCATAATGTGGATAAACCTTTTACACCCTGTATATTTTTAAAGAAAAAGATTATCTCTAATTGGGCAGATCCCATTATCCAAAATAAAGTGAGCTCTGGAGTGTTACTTAATGCTTTAACGCAAGTCATTCAAGGAGCACAATTAGGCTCAGGTGATGTTGGAAATAATAGAACTTCACCTATAAACATCACCACTATTATGATAAAGGGAAAGGTGACTATTCCCAAAAGATCATGATGGCCTGTTGGCAATGCTACTGCTAAACGCAGCGTGCCCTGGTGTCATCCAGACCTCACATTTCCTATAATTTTTTCACCTTGTCAATCAAAAATTTTTCCTCGAAAAGAAATAGCAAAGGGTTTTGTTTTGTCACCTCCATTAGATTTTACTGTAATGAATGATAAAGGAGATGCTACAGGAAAAAAAATATTTGGCCATATTACCAATGGATTTTAAGTAATGAGGCAGGTGCTAATACCAGTCTGTCAGCCTTTGCACTGCTGACTGGCACCTTTCATGAGATACTGAATGTTTCTGCCACACTTTCCAATACCTCTGCTCATTTAGATAATGTGACAACTAATAGAGTTATCAGAAATATGACTACCTCTCCAGTAGAAGTTTGTGTTAGTCCTCCATTTTTCTTTATATTGGCTGAATTTCAAAATGATACAGAATGATTAGATTGTACAAATATCACTTGTTTTTTGACGCAATGCTGGAATGGAACCAAATTCTTAGCCTTAGTGGTACAGCTACCAATCTTGGTCCCTGTACCTGTTGAGGCAGATCCAGAGGAGTTCCCAATAATGTGTCTAGTTAGGCAGAAGAGAGATTTTGGAATCACAGCTGCCATTGTCACTGCCATTGTGGTGTCTGCAGCGTCAGTGGTTACCGCAGGAATTGCTATGGCCAATCAAGTTAATAGTGCTGACACCATAAGTCAGATAGCAGAAAGAACTTCTGAGGCATTGCTTACCCTGCAAAGGGTGGATTCTCATATCGCCTCAGGATTAATGTTAGTGAATCAGAGAGTGGATATTTTACAGCATAACATGGAACAGATGATGGATGTCATTCAAATGAGTTGTGTGGCATCCACTCCGCATGTATGCATTACTCCCAATAGGTATATTAATAATTCTTTTATTAAAAGTACAGACCTATCAAATTATCTGAAGGGGAACTGGTCACAGGAGCTGGACAGGTTGCAGAAGAGGCTGCAGATACAGATCCTGAACCTTAATGGAACCAGAGTGGAACCTGTGACCTTTGGAGACTTTACCTCTTGGCTTTACTCTGCTTTCTCTTACTTTAAGGAATGGTGGGAGTGATTTTGTTTGGTGCTGCCATATGCTGTGGACTGGCGTTCATGCTCTGGTTGGTATGCAAATTCAGAACCCAACAAAAACGTGACAATGTGATTATAACTCAGGCACTATTAGCTATTGAAAACGGCGCCTCCCCTGAAGTTTGGTTATCTATGCTCAAGAATTAGTCGGAATCTGAGTTCTCTGCTCTTGCGCATGAGAGAGACTCAACAATCATTGATCAGCCCTTGCACATTGCTGCACACGACAGGGTGATCATGATTTCCCCACTAATTCATTTTTTGGCTGGCCTCTTTTGCAGAGTTCGCCCTAGGTCATTTAGCAGCTACTGTCACACAGCACTGGGGTATCCAGAGACGGGCAACTTTCCTCATGCACAGGCCAACCTAAGACATGGGGCCCGGTGGCAATAGGGTTACCCTACGATGGGAAAGGCTGTGACATTGGAGGAACGACCTAAAACAGGAGCCACAGCGGATGGACATAATTGCACAGGCCTAGTCCAGCCTCATTTTATTAAAACAAAAAGGGGGAGATGTGGGAAGCCACATGTGCCGTTGCAGAGTGGCGCAGGCTTCTGCTGGCCACCATGCATAAGTTTGGGCAAACGACCAATGCTTACTTATGCAGTAAAGTTTTTCACCAAAACACTGCCTGGCCCCGGCATGATAGTGAGGCTCTGCAAAGTACTGAGAGAATAACCAATCAGATGTGAGACATGCAAATGAGGTATGATAATAAGGTACTGAGAGAATAACCAATCAGATGTGAGACATGCAAATGAGGTATGTTAATGAGGTACTGTGAGATGCTGAGAGAAAGTAGCCAATCAGATGAGGAACATGCAAATAAGGTATAGTGCATAACCAATCCGGGTGTGAGACACGCCTCTCCTAGGCCTATATAAGCAGCACCAGTTCTGGGCTCGGGGTCTCTTCGCCTCTACAATCAAGCTCTCCCAATAAACGTGTGCAGAAAAATCCTCTTGCAGCTTCGTTCTTGCTGATCGAGTTGGACGCGCGCAAGAGTACTGGTATAGCGACAGAAAAGTAGACCAATGGAATAGAATTGAAGACCCAGAAATGAACCCACACACCTATGGTCACTTGATCTTTGACAAGGGAGCTAAAGCCATCCAGTGGAAAAAAAGAAAGCATTTTCAACAAATGCTGCTGGCACAACTGGGGGTTATCATGTAGAAGAATGCGAATTGATCCATTCCTATCTCCTTATACTAAGGTCAAATCTAAGTGGATTAAGGAACTCCACATAAAATCAGAGACAGTGAAACTTATAGAGGAGAAAGTGGGGAAAAGCCTCGAAGATATGGGCACAGGGGAAAAAATTCCTGAATAGAACAGCAATGGCTTGTGCTGTAAGATTGAGAATCGACAAATGGGACCTCATAAAATTACAAAGCTTCTGTAAGGCAAAAGTCACCATCAATAAGACAAAAAGGCCACCAACAGATTGAGAAAGGATCTTTACCAATCCTAAATCAGATAGGGGACTAATATCCAATATATACAAAGAACTCAAGAAGTTAGACGCCAAGGAACCTAATAACCCTATTAAAAATTGGGATATAGAGCTAAACAAAGGATTCTCAACTGAGGAATACCGAATGGCTGAGAAGCACCTGAAAAAAATGTTCAGCATCCTTAATCATCAGGGAAATGCAAATCAAAACAACCCTGAGATTCCACCTCACACCAATCAGAATGGCTAAGATCAAAAATTCAGGTGACAGCAGATGCTGGTGAGGATGTGGAGAAAGAGGAACACTCCTCCATTGTTGGTGAGATTGCAAGCTTGTACAACCACTCTGGAAATCAGTCTGGCAGTTCCTCAGAAAATTGGACATAGTATTACCGGAGGATCCAGCAATACCTCTCCTGGGTATATACCCAGAAGATGTTCCAAGTTGTAATAAAGACACATGCTCCACTATGTTCATAGCAGCCTTATTTATAATAGCCAGAAGCTGGAAAGAACCCAGATGTCCCTCAACAGAGGAATGGATACAGAAAATGTGGTACATTTACACAATGGAGTACTACTCAGCTGTTAAATAGAATTAATTTTTTGAAATTCCTACGCAAATGGATGGACCTGGAGGGCATCATCCTGAGTGAGGTAACCCAATCACAAAAGAACTCACATGATATGTACTCACTGATAAGTGGATATTAGCCCAGAAACTTAGAATACCCAAGATACAAGATACAATTTGCAAAACACATGAAATTCAAGAAGAACGAAGACCAAAGTGTGGACACTTTGCCCCTTCTTAGAATTGGGAACAAAACACCCATGGAAGGAGTTACAGAGACAAAGTTTGGAGCTGAGACAAAAGGATGGACCATCTAGAGACTGCCATACCGGGGATCCATCCCATAATCAGCTTCCAAACGCTGACAGCATTGCATACACTAGCAAGATTTTGCTGAAAGGACCCAGATATAGCTGTCTCTTGTGAGACTATGCCGGGGCCTGGCAAACACAGAAGTGGATGCTCACAGTCAGCTATTGGATGGAACACAGGGTCCCCAATGGAGGAGCTAGAGAAAGTACCCAAGGAGCTAAAGGGGTCTGCAAACCTATAGGTGGAACAACATGATGAACTAACCAGTACCCCCAGAGCTCATGTCTCTATCTGCATATGAATCAGAAGATGGCCTTGTTGGCCATCATTGGGAAGAGAGGCCCCTTGGTCTTGCAAACTTTATATGCCTCAGTACGGGAGGAAAGGAAAAATCTACCAAGTAGAGCTCTCAATTCTAAACATCTATGCTCCAAATGCAAGGGCAACCACATTCATAAAAGAAACTTTAATAAAGCTAAAAGCACACATTGCACCTCACACAATAATTGTGGGGAACTTCAACACCCCATTCTCATCAATGGACAGACCAGGGAAACACAAACTAAACAGAGACACAGTGAAACTAACAGACGCTATGAACCAAATGGATTCATACCGAATGGCTGAGAAGCACCTAAAGAAATGTTCAACATCCTTAGTCGTCAAGGAAATGCAAATCAAAACAACCCTGAGATTCCACTTCACACCAGTCAGTATGGCTAAGATCAACAACTCAGGTGACAACAGATGCTGATGAAGATGTGGAGAAAGAGGAACACTCCTCCATTGCTGGTGGGATTGAAAGCTGGTACCACCACTCTGGAAATCATTTTTGTCCTCAGAAAATTGGACATAGTACTACCTGAGGACCCAGTAATACCACTCCTAGGCATATATCCAGAACATGTTCCAACATGTAATAAGGACACATGCTATACTATAAGGTTCATAGCAGCCTTATTTATAATAGTCAGAAGCTAGAAAGAACCCAGATGTCCCCCAACAGAGAAATGAATACAGAAAATGTGGAACATTTACACAATAGAGTACTAGTCTATTAAAAATGATGAATTCATGAGATTCTTAGGCAAATTGATGGAACTAGAAAATATCATCCTGAGTGAAGTAACTCAATCACCAAAGAACACATATGGTATGCACTCACTGATAAGTGGATATTAGCCCAGAAGCTTGGAAAACCCAAGATACAATTCACAGACCAAATGAAGCTCAAGAAGAAGGAAGACCAAGTATGGATACTTTGGTCGTTCTTAGAAGGGGAAACAAAATACCCATGGAAGGAGATACAAAGACAAAGTGTGGAGCAGAGACTGAAGGAAAGGCCATCCAGAGACTGCCCCACCTGGGGATCCATCCCATATTCAGTCACCAAATGCAGACAGTATTATGGATGCCAACAAGTACTTGCCAACAGGAGCCTGCCTCCTGAGAAGCTCTGCCAGTGCCTGACAAATACAGAGGTGGGTGCTCACAGTCAACTATTGGACTGAGCCCAAGGTCCCCAATGAAGAAGCTAGAGAAAGGACCAAAGGAACTGAAGGAGTTTGCAGCCCTATAGGAGGAACAACAATACAAACCAACCAGACCCCCACAGAGCTCCCAGAGACTAAATCACCAACCAAAGAGTACACATGGTGGGACTCATGGCTCCAGCTGCATATGTAGCAGAGGATTGCCCAGTTGATCATCAATGGGAGGAGAGGCCCTTGGTCCTGAGAAGGCTGGATGCCCCAGTGTAAAGGAATGCCAGGACAGGGAAGCAGGAGTGGGTGGGTTGGTGAGCAAGGGCAGGGGGCATGGAATAGGGGGGTTGGGGAGGGGAAACCAGGAAAGGTGATAACATTTGAAATGTAAATAGAGAAAATATCTAATGTAGCCACCAGTGGCCACAAGTCACTGGGTTCCTGAAAGGAAAGCTGGGGATGGATGGGAAGGACGTCGAGAGAAATAATGAGCCAAGACATAGTTCTCTGATCAAGGCTCAATGTTTTAATTCTAGGATCTGAATTTAAAGGGGGGGGGGAACCCATCCCCTACTTTGCCAGAATCTCATCTGGAAGAAAAACTCAGCTGCTCAGCAGGTAGTGGCTTCTTACAGGAAGCTGCAGATTCAGCAGACAATAGACTTCACCAAGGTCAGAAGACTCCACCCTCTAGGTGGGCTGCTCAAGGCTGGGGGGCGGGTACAAGCTAATAAAAAAAGTTTGAAAATTACACAAATTAAAGAAAGAAGTACGCCTTTAATCCCAGCACTCGGGAGGCAGAGGCAGGCGGATTTCTGAGTTCAAGGCCAGCCTGGTCTACAAAGTGAGTTCCAGGACAGCCAGGACTATACAGAGAAACCCTGTCTCGAAAAAACAAAAAAAAAAAAAACAAACAAAAAAAAAAAAAAAAGATAAAATTTATAAGCCGGGCGTGGTGGCGCACGCCTTTAATCCCAGCACTCGGGAGGCAGAGGCAGGCGGATTTCTGAGTTCAAGGCCAGCCTGGTCTACAAAGTGAGTGCCAGGACAGCCAGGGCTACACAGAGAAACCCTGTCTCGAAAAACCAAAAAAAAAAAAAAAAAAAAAAAAGAAAGAAGTACACACAAAAAAATAAAATACTCTTGCACATAACTTAAGTCTCTCTCTCATATATATATATATATATATATATATATATATATATCTGCCACGTGTGTTCTAATGCCTAGTTAAATAGTTAAAGTCTTCTCTCACCTGCTGAATACCAGTTTTTAAAGGACTGAGTCTGGATTTTAGTAGTCACTCTTCTGCTTGCAGCCCCAGGAGATTCTGTTTCAACTGGCCCTGTAGGCTATCACCTGACAATTTCCCTGCAAGCTCCAGCCCCTATGCACTTGAGGCATCACTCTGTGGGACTTAGGGTCCATTCACCCAGACTCCTAGGAGCGAGAGAAGGCTGCATACCTGTGTTTAGGCTGTTGTCGTGGGTTGTCCATTTATTGAAACACTACCCCCTAGTTAACATTTGAAAATAGTCTTTTTACAAAGGTAATCGAGCATATGCCAATTCAATTTGACTACCGATCACATAAGAAGAGGAACAGTCAGACACAAAGATATACATTTGTGGGAAAGATATGAACACACACACGGCCATCTATATCCCAAGGAGTAGTAAACTAGAAGAGAATTCTGAAGCATATTTACCCTCAACCCTGCTGAAACTTGGAATTTTAAGCTCTTAGCCTCCAGAACCATGAGATAATTCATTTCCAATGTTTTGTACAGGGTCTTGCTATAGTCCCCACATCAACCTAAACTCCTTACCTCAAGCCACTCTCCTGCTCCAGCCTCCCTGATAGCTGGGACTACATATGCCCACCACCCTCCTGGCTTGTGATACTTTCTGGAAGCAACGAATGCTGGAGCCCTGAGAAACACAAGGGCCTCCAAAGAAAGGCCCACTTCAAATCAGAGGCCACAGGTTTCCAAGGGCAAAGTCCTCTGAGAGTCCCTGGTCATGATAGGAACCGCATCCAGGCTGCAAAGAGTCAACAGCTAGGTGGGGTAGCTGGTCAGCCATGTGGGGTTGGCCAGGAGTTGACCCACCTGAGACTCTGAAAACTCTTCCAGGAAAGGAGTTTTAGTTCTGTGTTTGGAAAGAGAAGGAGGCTGTGGCAATGCTTCAGGAAGCCCTTCTGAAGACAGAGAAGACTCCAAAGAAAAGTAAGGAAGCCATCAGCATCCTTAGAATTGCCTCTTTGGGGGAGGGGGCGTTATGGGGGACTTTTGGGATAGCATTTGAAATGTAAATGAAGAAAATACCCAATTAAAAAAAATAAAATTCTTAGGCAAATGGAAAAAAATAAAATATTTGATGTAAAAATGAAAAAAAAAAAAAAGAATTGCCTCTTTCTCCTTTGTCTAATAAAACAATGAAGGGAGTTCAATGAGGAGTTGAGTTCTTCAAGGGGCTCCATTTTCAGGCTGATGGGGGATTTAGATGCCTTCAGCTCAGAATGATTATCAGGCCACAGTAGCTTCCCCCAGGCCTGTTTAGGTGGTCCTGCCCTGGATTCAGCATCCTAATCCTTGGTACAGCCCACGGAGCAATGCTGCTTTCTACAGAGACAATGCTCAGAGCCTCAGAGGTGAAGCCACCTGCTTACCTGAGGTCCTGCAGACACAGACAACCAAGTCAGAGAGGCTAGAGATGGCTCTGTACTGAAGAACTGTATCAGAGTTCAGTGTACCAGAGTACTGCTGTAGCAGAGACCTGGACTTTGGATCTCAGCATCTGTATCAGACACACACACAAACACACATATAAATAAAAGTAATTTTTTTTTAATTGAAGGTGGGGACCTGCAGAGGTACTTAGTGCTTAAGAGTGCTGGCTGCTCTTGCAGAGGCATAGGCTCCATTCTCAGCATCCACATGGTGGCACTCAGTACCAGGGAATCTAATGCCCTCATCTGACCTTTCCGGGCATCTGGTAATACATGTGTTGCTCAGTCATGCAAGTAAGCAAAACACTCATACACATAAGTGAATAAAAACATTTTTTTCAAAGACTTATTTTTATTTTATGTGGATGAGTTTTTTTGCAAGCTCTTATGTCTAAGCCACATTTGTCCATTAGCAGAGGAGGCCAGAAGAGGGTATCAAATCCCCTCAAACTGGAGTTAGAGATACCTGTTAGCCATCATGTAGGTGCTGGGATTTGAACTCACATACGTTAAAAGACATATCCTGTCTTCAAAATGAAAAATTAAATAAATGAATAAATAACTGGCACACATGGTGACAGGAGGGGCAAAGCCTATTGTTCCAAAGTTTCCGTGGGCCTTGGGCATGCGAGGTTATGGGGTCTGGTAAGCAGAGGTGGAAAGGTTTCTAAATGAGCAGAGCCTTGCCCTTTGATATAGTTGCCAACAACCACATTTTCTGTTCTGGGCACAGTGCCATCAAGCGTCTCAGCCACCCTCCCCCACCTTAGTGAGAAAGTATCTGCTAGCACTAGCAGGGTCTATGCAGGCAAGGACCAGAGGGAAAAGGAGTTCTGAGCCTGGCTGCCCTCGTTGCTCCCTCTGGTGCACTCGGACATAGACCTTCCAACCGTCATCATCTTACTCCTCTTGTCTCTGACCCCTCCTTGACCAAAGGCAACTACATCTCAGTTCCTTACTATTCAGGAGCTACTCAACAATTACACTAAGAGAACTTCTGAGCTGGGCATGGTGACACAAGGGCATCCCTGTAATCCCAGCACTTAGGAAGGGAAGTCAGGAGGACCACACAAGTTCAGGGCCATCCTCAGTTGTGTGGCTGAGTTCCAGGCTACGTTACAGAGACCCCTGCCAATAAATAAATAAATAAATAAATAAATAAATAAATAAAATGGAGCGAGGGAGGGAGGGAGGGAGAGAGAGAGAGAGAGAGAGAGAGAGAGAGAGAGAGAGAGAGAGAGAGAGAGAGACTGGTTTAGAACTTTGCCCTGACTCTGATCTTAATTCCTCCCGGCAATGGGCAAGCTGTTTCTTTTCTGAGGAATGCAAAAAGAGAATGAGAGATTTGTTATGGTGACAGGAAGATTCCAGATCAGAGGCAAAGCCCCTCTAGGGTACATACCATCTGGGGATAGTCCCTAGAAAAGTAGATATCTGCGCTAATTTAAATGATGTTTAACAGGGATGCAGGTGCAGGTGAACGAAAGGTAGTTTCCATTAGGTAGAAATGGTTTTTTCCACTTCCTGTTTCTAGTCTCTTTTTCAGTGTTCCTGTACGAAACCACAGAGTTTCAGAAGCAGATGAAACCTATCAACGGCCTGCCCCAAACTCCGTCAACCCTGCCAGGCTGAATGGTGCTGATTGTTCTCAAAGGGCGGGCATTTCTCTGCAAGCAGAAAAGCCTGCTCAAGAAATACCACTCACCGCCCTGTATCAGTCTCAATATTGAGTCTGAATGATTTCCCGATGGCGACTTGACCGAAATGAAAAAATATTTTTCCGTTGCAATTCCCCGGGTACTGACTGGTGTTTCATCCTCTTCCGGTCCTTGTGAGACAGCAAGAGCAGACAGGGCTTCTGCAGTGTTGATCCTCAGCTCTGAGAACAGAAGATGGGTGAGGTGCTGTGTTGCCACGCAACCAAAGGCAACACAGCTGCAGACCTCTGCCAGCTGGGCCAGCCCATTCAAACCACAGGGAGTTTCAAATGGCTGTGTCCCCTAGGGACTGGGCCTAGCTCTACCAGGGGAAAAGTCAGCCTTCAAATGGCTTCGATGACGCAGAGGAAGCCAAGAGGACGCTGTCAAAGCCTAGTCATCATTGACTCGCAGTTAGTATACTTGAACAGGAAAGAACTGCCAAGATCAGACAGCCAGGACACACACACACACACACACACACACACCCCTTTCTTTTAAACTTTAAAAGTTATTCTCTGCAAGAAACGTAGTTGCTTTTTAAAAAGCTATACAAAGTTCTTAATGTTTCTTTGGCAACAGAATATAATGAAATTTTACAACTATATAAAATGTTTATTTACTGGTGTGTATATAGCTGACTGACAAAGCTGTCTACCACCCAGCACCCTAACTGCTGTACTAAGCTACCTCATATTATAGCTTCTCCAAACAGAATGAGAAGAATACAGAGACTGGAACTTGTCTGTAGACTAGGAGGTGACCTTATCTTTCCTATATTCAAAGTCTGCACTCTCTGCTCCATGACGCCTCTGAATCCACTTGAGGGGCAGTGATGGTCCCTCCTCGGCCACTACCACGTACCCTGCCACATGAAAGCCAACACTTCTCTGCCTTGGTAGCTCCATGGCCACCATTTGGACAAATTGGGGTTCTGAACATTTCAGCATCTAAGCTTTCTTCAGCCCAGCTCGGGCTCCTTTCTCCAGTATCATCATAAGCAATACTATCAAAGAATGATTTCATTTGGTCATGTTATTAGTTGGGTCTTAGCAGGTCTTCGACAGCATCTCCTTCATTGGTTAAGTACCAGCTTGTGAGTCTCCTGTATCTTCATCCACAAGCTTCTCCTCTTTCTCGGGTTTCTCTTCTTCTAATTTAAGTTTATTATGAGACCCTCTGTCCATTTCCTCCTTGTTAAATTGTGTGTGTGCACTTGTCTTCCTCAGATTTCACAGGACCATCTCATGGATACCAAATCTACCTCTACCACCTTGATGAGCCCCACTTCCTCCCCTCAGAGCAGAAGGAACACTTGGGACTAGAAGCCGCTTGTATGATTTCTTTGTCACTCATTTTGTTTCCCAGTCTTGGGATTTTGTGTGCTTCAGCTTTCTCCCTTCCTCCCTTCCTCTCTTTCTTCTCCTCTCCCCACCATACCACCCCAGGAATTCACTCTGTTCTGTAGGCCTCGGGAGAAGGGTTTGGCTGCTACCTGATGAAGGGAGTCTGAGATACAGGCTCCTAGTCCTCTCCTCAAATCACCATTAAGAAATCACTCCTCTCCCAGCCTGATTCTTCTTCCTGGGGAAGCAATAATTCAGAGTAGAAGAAGTCAGAAATGCTGGAGCAGAAGTTCTTCCACATGGAGGAACTGTCAGGAGTGAGGGAGAATCTTTACAGATCCTAATAATATGCATAAAGCAACATGATGCTTGGCACACAAGAAACACCAAGTAAAAGCTCTGAGCTGGTTATTATTCTAGCTGTGGTTTACTAATCATGCCAGAGACTTTCCTACTGCACCGCTGTGATCTCTTGGACTATATCTGCCCTTGTTAAATGTTCAACCCCGGGCATGTTACTAAACTTCTCTAAGCCTGGATGCCCTCCTCCTTACGACATATATAATAGTACTTACCCTGTATTAGGGAGGATCACATGATATTTTTTATACAGTTTTGGCATGGTACCTGGAACCCGGTAAATATGTATTGAATCGTGACCACGGTAACAAAAGAAGCTTGTGAGTTCAAAGCAAAATAAATGTAAAAAAAAAAAAAAGACAAAATTGACTTCGAGAGGTGTGTAAAGGAAAAGTTGACTTCTGTCTTAGTTAGGGCTACTATTACTGTAATGAAATACCACGACCACCCTTGGAGAGAAAAGGATTTATTGCACTTCCACATTGCTGTTCACTGAAGAAAATCAGGACAGGAACTCAAGCAGGGCAGGAACCTGGAGGCAGGAGCTGATGCAGAGGCCATGAAAAGGTGCTGCTCACTGGCTTGCTCCTTATGACTTGCTTGGATAATTTGTATTATCCTTAACAAGGCAAAGAAAGAGGAAGCAGACTGCTGAGTAGTAGTGACAGAGAACTATAGGTTGTTGATTTCCCACCACCCTCCAAACAGATCCCATGGGTCTCACCTGAATAGAACAGCTGAGTTCTTCTTGCCATATTCCTTATGCAAAGTAGAATAACCATAAAGTAGAAGAGGGCAAAGTTCGAGCAAGTGAGTGAACTATAAAAACATGGATGGATGGAGGATCCGAGTAGATTTAATTCAGTTTTCTCTTTTGTGCTTGAAAGCTATGAGCACACTTTATACAATAGCAAGAGACCAGGAACAACACAATTGCCCAGTGGTAGAAGACAACCACAGTGGAATACTGTTAAGCTGAAAAAGGCAACAGCAAGTCACTTTGTGTGTTCATTAAGATCCTGAGATATATTGAGGCTTGCTCTTTGTCTGATTAAGTATATTTTAGCTGGAATGAAAGTATAAAAACTGAATATATTAAGAGACACCATGCAATGTTTCAATACATCTCTAACAATCAATCAGGTTAAACATCTATCTTCTGAATTACTTTGTTTTCTACATTGTAAAAACTACCCCCATCTTCTCTTCTAGTGTTCTGAGACAGTGCAAAATTGTTATCTGTGGTGTGGCAGCAGCAGGAGCCACCAGAAGGCCTGGTCCTGTCTAACTGTAACAGTACCTATGATGAAACGGTTCTCCATGGCCCACTCTCCTCCTGCCTCTGAGAAACACCATCAGCTTTTCCAGACCCCTTGGATGAGATCACAAGGTGCTTGTCCTTGGGGGCCTGGCTTTTCACTAGCTGATGAACATTTAGGTTCTTCTCTGTCTTTTTGGCTTTTATCAACAGTGCACAATGAACCTGGAATATACATGTTTCTTTAACAGACTGATTTTATTTCCTTTCAATTTTATTTCTTCTTCCTCCCACTGTAGTGGGAGTGCTGGGTCAAACTATACTTCTATTTTATCTTCTTTTCTTCCCCCCCCCCTTTTTGGCTTCTTTGAGACAGGGTAGCCCAGGATACCCTGAATTCACTATATAGCCCAGGCTGGCCTCAAACTCATGAACCTCCTGCCCCCACCTGCTGAGTGCTAAAATCCCATTTGTGTACAATAAACTTAGTTTTTCCCATAATTGCCATAGTATTTCCAGAAGGATTGTATTCATTTACAACGGAGGGTGCACAGGCTCCTTTTTCTCTACATCCTTTCCAATACTTACAACTTTTGTCTTTTTAATGAGTTATTTTTATTGGGGCAAGGTGATATTTCGAATTTCCCCCAACAATTAGTGATTGAAAAATGTCATATGTGTGTCCCCGGGTGGGCATGTAGTTATGGTTATCCCCATATTCTAGTTTTTCCCTTTTACTAGGACTTAATAGCTGTCTACCAGATTCATTAAATAGCTAGTCAGTGATTTGATTTCATCATTTCTCTTTGGCTGAGTGTAGGGCTGAGAAGACAAGCTGGTCTTTGGGGTGGGGGCGTGCTCTGAAGTAACTGTATACATGTTTAGAGAAGAGATGAGAGCGGGTGCTCTTCTGGCCCAGAGCTGTCTGCACAGGTCTCAGGTATCACGGGAGCTGTTCACTGAGAGCAGCTCTCATGCCTTAGAACAAGTCTCCGTCAGAAGCCTTTCTCTCTTTTCTCTCACTTCTGCCACTGTTCCTGCATAGTTCCGTTACTCTTTCCCTTCAGGTTTAAATTTAAGTAGCTGAGCAGTTCCTCTCCCTAATGAGCCAACCTCCTGTAATCTCTATGCTATTAAGTCTCTAGAGAGCCTTGTTACAAACGGACATCCTTGAATGACTGCATATACTTGCCAAAGGATTCTTAAACTCTCAAACTACATGTGTTTATGACAGTATTTGTTTATTTACTTTGCGTTCCGTATACATGCAGGAGTCCTCATGGTCAGAAGAGGTGGCGGATCCCCTGCACCTGGAGCTGCACCTGTGAGCATCAGTGTGGGAGCACGCAGAGCTGCGGGCGCCTGCGAGCGTCAGCGCAGAGCAGCTCTGCGTGCTCCTAGATGTTCCCCGAGCCTTGGTTGGAGATAGTGTTGTATGTGTTCCATGTGGGCTGGGTATTTCACTTATTCTTTGCATTCTGACCAGTTGTAGTTCTCTGTAATCGCTCTGTCTGCTGCAGAAAGGAGCTTCTTTGATGAGGGGCAAGAGCAGCTCTTACCTATAGCTAAAGGATGAGAATTTAGAAGGCAGTCGGGGGGCGGGGGGCGGGGGGCGGGGGCTGGTGAGATGGCTCAACGGGTAAAAGCACCGACTGCTCTTCTGAAGGTCATGAGTTCAAATCCCAGCAACCATATGGTGGTAACAAGATCTGACGCCCTCTTCTGGTGTGTCTGAAGACAACCACAGTGTACTTACATATAATAAATAAATAAATCTTTAAAAAAAAAAGAAGAAGGCAGTGGGATCTGTATTAATTTACTAAGATGGCAGCAGTAGGTTCTCCTTTAGGGCTCAAGATCCCTCTAGCCACATTTTTGGCTAGGTTTACAGTATCAGGTGTGTCTTCCCTCCCATGGTATGGCCCATAAAGCTGTTGGTTTTCCCCAAGAAGTTAGTGTCAATAGGCTGTTGCTTGTTCCCAGGATATAAATAGCTATATCCCTGGACCAAACGAGAAGAGGGAAAGGAGGATGCTCCAGCACTTCTTCCCTCTGCCCAGATGTAAGGTCCCAGCTGCATGTTCTCCCGTTCTCACTATAATGGACTGTGGTGGTCTGAATGTAAATGGCCCCCATAGACCCATAGGGAGTGGCACTATTAGGAGGTATGGCCTTGTTAGAGTAGGTGTGGTCTTTTTGGAGAAAATGTGTCATTTGGGGGTGGGCTTTGGGTTTCACATGCTCAGTTAAGCCAGGCCCAGTATCACTGGCTCTTCCTGCTGTTTGCCAATCTGGATGTAGAACCTCAGGTACCTCCCCAGCACCATGTCTGCCTGCATGTCACCATGTTTTCCACCATGACAAAAATGGCCTAAATCTCTAAACTGTAAGCCAGACCCAATTAAATGTTTTTCTTGTTCTTTTGTTTTTGTTTGTTTGTTTTTATTGTTTGTTTGTTTTTTCGAGATAGGGTTTCTCTGTATAGCTCTGGCTGTCCTGGAACTCACTTTGTAGACCAGGCTGGCCTCAAACTCAGAAATCTGCCTGTCTCTGCCTCCCAAGTTCTGGGATTAAAGGCATGCACCACGCCCGGCTAAATGTTTTTCTTTATTAGAGTTGCTGATGAGCTGGTGAGATGGCTCAGCGGTTAAGAGCACTTACTGCTCTTCCAGAAGTATGGTGGCTTACAACCATCCATAATGAGAAACAAATATAAACCTATGGGCTGGAGCAAGTGGGGCCCCGGAGCAAAAGGGAGAAAGGGAAAGGGGGAAAAAAGAGTTGCTGCGGTCATGGTGTCTCATCACAGCAGTAGAAACTCCGAGTAAGGCATGGCCCATATTCCTTCAAACCCTGAGCCACATAGACCCTTCCTTCCTTACATCACTTTAGCAGGCAATCATAAACTAATGAGAAAACTAATGCATACAACCCCCTTGAGGGAATACTGCAAATAGTTACAGAATTCATTTCCCTCAAAAACCCTGTCTCGAAAAAACCAAACCAAACCAAACCAAACAAAAAAGTCAGCAAAAATTCTGGAATTATTTATGTTCCTGGCTCCACATCTGTGACTAAAGTAATGTAACTGTCCATTTTAAATGTGCAGTCTGTATGAAATGTGAATTGTATCTTCATAAGACTTTTTGTCTTGTATCAAGTAGCCTAGGCTGGCCTCCAATTAGATAGTTAGCCAAGGATGCTCTTGCATTCTGGGTCCTCCTGTGTGCATCTGCAGCATCTGCAGTTATGGGCACGGGCTACTACTTGTTTCATGTGTGTTGCAATTTCAGGTGTGTGCCACAAACCCTGTTTGTTATTGTTGCTTTTGTTTGTTTGTTTGTTTGTTTGTTTTTTCAGTGCTAGGGGTTTGAGCATGCTAATCAAACATAATTCTCTCAATTGAGCTACCTCATGCATGGGTATGTGAGGGTGTTTGTGTCGATGCTCACTTGTATGTGACCACATACAGAGGCCAGGGCAGGACATCAGGTCTTCCTCTGTCACTGGCTTCCTCCTACTTTGAAACAGAATCTGTCACTTAACCTGGAATATGCTGTTTCAGATAGACTGGTAGCCAGCAGTCCCTGGTAACCCCCTGCCTCAGCCTCTCAGGGCCTGTGTGGCCATGCCTAGTTTTTCCCGTGGTTCTGTTGCTAGAACTTGGATCCTTGTGCTTGCTTACACCTCAGGCACTCCAACCCGATGCGCTACCCCTGAGGTGTTATCTTTTCCCAGGTCTGACTTGGTTGTTTTAAAGGGCTGAGTCGGACAATAAATGCTTATACACTTAGCACTTGGGAGACTGAGGTGGGAAGATTATGAGTTCAAGGTTGCCTGGGTTGCACAGTGAGTTTGAGGTTGCCCTAAGCTAAATATCAAAACCCAAACAAAACAAATGTCAAAACAAAACAAAAGAATACTCACCACAGTAAAGGAGACAAGCCATTTTTCACCACTGAAGAAGAGTCTAGTCTCTCATCCTATCAACTTTTGCTGTGTACACAGTGTCTATTTTGGTCCTTTTCATATTCTTATTAGAGCCACTATGTAGTCAGAGACCAGTCAGGCCTTGGATACCACGTATCCTTGTTTTCAGTCAACAATAAACATGACTAATGTCACCATGGCTCAATTCAACCGCACACATGGACTCAGGAAGTTTGAGACATGTGCTGGGGGCTGGCAGGCTGATGAGCTGGAGAGGCATTGCTTGGCTAAACTTGGATTTCCAGGCTGAGGTGTTGGTGGAGGTTGAAAAAATATCTTCCCAGACAGTGCAGTGGAAAGTTACAGTGGAAGGAACTGAGTGAAAGGAAAGGGGAGTTCTACAGTTTTGCCTGATGATAGATACCAGCTGGGACTTTGTGAGAACAGCCTTTTAAGCCCAACATTCCTTCAATAACTTCCAGCCCAGGACTCCTCTTCTACCTCACTCCTCTTAGGCATGAGTTTTGTTTGATGTCATGATTTCTTTGTTTGTTTGAGACAGGATCTCATGTAGCCCCAGGCTGCCCTCAAATACATTACATAGCCTGACATCTGACTCTTCTGTCTCTATCTCCAGAGTATTAGAACAGCAGATGTGTCCAATCTGTGGAATGCTGGGGATGAAGCCAGCACCTGGGGATACTGGGTAGGCAGTCTAATGCTGTGCTTTATCCTCATTTCCTATACAAGATCTTCAAAGGCAACCAGAGAACGGCAGGGGAGGGGACCTGGAGAGAGGGCTGCATGGAGGGAATTGCACCAGAGGCTAGAGTAGCCAGGAGCACAAGAACATGAGACAGTTCTGGTACTTAGTAATAGACACAAAGCTTGACCAATTAAGTCAAGAAAGGTGGCTAATGACTTCTGCTTACCTCTATCTTCTGAAACTCACCTTCAGTTGAGTGACTTGCATTAGCCATAACTGCAAGAAAGCCTGGGAGATGTGCTAAAATTTTCAGCCTCTGCCACACATAAAGGTACCCTAAAAAGAAGTGGGAATGCCAAGCATCGATTGTTTCCAATACAGTGATGGTTATAATTGTTGTCTTTGTCTGGGCTCAGGGGTAACCTTGACTTCATTCCTGTTTTTTGTTGTTGTTGTTTTGTTTTTTTGTGGTTTTCCAAGACAGGGTTTCTCTGTGTAGCCCTGGCTGTCCTGGCACTCACTTTGTAGACCAGGCTGGCCTCGAACTCAGAAATCCACCTGCCTCTGCCTCCCGAGTGCTGGTATTAAAGGCGTGCGCCACCACGCCCGGCTTCATTCTTTTCAGATTCACCTGAAATCAACTATAAGACTCACTCTCCTTTTTTTCCCCAGTATACCACCATTAGGAATCTACACACACACCATTTCCTTCACACACACACACACACCATTTCCTTCCCCAAGGACTAATAAACAGGATGTATTGAGGAAAGATCCTCTGTAAGAAATAGTGAGAACTCAGACCCAACACCTTCTTCTGCCTGTCAGACAACAGAGAAAGCCTAATGTTCCCAAGTGTGAGTCCTCTGTGGACTCTTGCTGGGAGGCCACAAGCAGAGCGTTTTAGCACAGGCAAGAGTTAGAGCCTCCTTGGGAGTAGTTGGCAGTCAGGTCTAGCCCTCCTCGCCAGCCCTTCTGTCCTCACTGTCACCTCCTCTCTGTGTCTACCCGCAGCCTGAACAGGGTTTCTAAACTTGCCAGTGAGCTTTGCTTTTCCTTCTGACGTTTTCTCCAGGCTGCCATGAACCTACAGTAATGGTTTTCTAACGTGAGCCCTCTCTCCTAACTCCATGCTCATTCCTGGTTTCCCTCTGTCTCTTCTTAGCATCTGTCACTCACATCTGTCCATCCTTCTATTCTGCTTTGGACCCTTTGCTGATCAGTGACATTAATTATAATCATTGCTTGTACTAGAAATAGATCAACAGTGAGCACCCAGGCTCATCTCCTTCTAGGCCCTCGGACACTTCCACAAAATGGTACTCCTGTCTCATTTCACAGACAGGGCAGAAGGTCAGAAGGATCACACCAGTGAATCTGTTGGCTCCGGATTTGAGCTCAGCTTTGTTCAGTTCTTCATCCCAGGCCCTTCCTACGGCTTTGTGACCTGGTACTATGTTGTGGTCCCAGTTCACAGAACAGAAATCTTCAGTCAGATACCTCAAACAGTCATGGTCCAACAAAGAGCCTCCATATCAGATGCTCATCTCTGAACCAAAGCTTCCTGGGACTACAGGACCATTAGTTCCACCGAGGTTCTTTCTCTCTCTTGATGTCTGAGACATTCTTATTTTAGAAAATAAACTACGGTTTCATGCTGAAAAATCCTACCAAATTTCCAGCAAATGCAAAATTGTGTAGATTGTAGGAAAGAAATGTTACTTTTGGCAGACATAGTCTAAGCCTGGCAGTAACCGTCTGAAAACATAATAATAACTGAGTTTTACATCCTGTTTTTTTACCCTTTTGTTGATTTTTGAGCATTTCTTCCCAAGCAGAGAGTTATGCAATGAAAATCAAAAATTGCCAAAGTTTATTGTTAGTTTTATTTGGTTCCTTTTCCATGTTTCTGTGTACCTTGTGTGTTCTACGTTTTAACCTCGGCAATGGAAATGATTATAAAGCACTCTGAGAGTGACCTAGAGGCCACAACGGGCAAAGTGACTTGGCAGAGTTCACAGAGGGTCACCAAGGGCCACACTTAGTGGGTAGCTAAACTTTAACCTGAGGGCTTGCTGGGCATTTGCTCTTTTTCCTAGATAAAAAGGTTTCAGATCATTCTTTCTGAGCATCTTCAAAAACTCCCATGCCCATGTCCTAGGAGAAGTGGAGTACAAGTTAGGGTTGTGGAGCCTAGAAGTAGATGGCTTCATCCATACCCCAGTTCTGTACGTCTCCGTCTGGGTCGCCTTGAATATCCTTGTTCTCTTACCTCTTGCGAGGCGCAGATTGGGAACAGATTATAGTTCACAGCAATGCTTCCCCAGAGCAGTCTGGCACGCAGCAAAGTGTTAAAAGTGCTCCTGTAAAGGGTGCTAACAGGTCTTGTTTTGTTTTGTTTTGTTTTGTGGTGCTTTTTAAAAATTATACCTTACTATGTAGCTGAAGCTAGCTTAAAAGCTATTATTATTGGGGGCTGGAGAGATGGCTCAGTGGTTAAGAGCCCTGACTGATCTTCCAGAGGTCCTGAGTTTAATTCCCAGCAACCACATGGTAGCTCACAGCCATCTGTAATGGGATCTGATGCCCTCTTCTGGTGTGCCTGAAGACAGCAACAGTGTAGTCATATACATAAAATAACTCTTTAAAAGTTATTATTATTTAATTCTTAAAATCCCACGTGTGTGGGTGTTTTGCCTACATGTATATCTGTATACTACATGTGTGCCTGGTGCCTGAGGAGGACAGAAGAGAGCACTAGTTTTCCTGGAATTGGAGTTACAGAGGGTTGTGAGTCACTATGTGGGCATTGAGAATCTAATCCTGGTCCTCTGGAAGTGCTTTTAACTGTTAAGCCATTTCTCCAAGTCTGGCCTTCAAATTCTTGACCCTCCTGCACTACTTACTGAATGCTGGGATTACAAGCGTAAAATATTATATCTGGGGGGGCTGGAGAGATGGCTCAGAGGTCCTGAGTTCAAATCCCAGCAACCACGGGGTGGCTCACAACCATCCGTAATGAGATCTGATGCCCTCTTTTGGTAACACCAGCAAACATGTAGGCAGAACACTGTAAATATAGTAAATAAATAAATCTTTTTCTTAAAAAAAAGATATTATATCTGGTTTGTACATGACAGTGTCTTGCTGTGTGCCACATAATGGTCTTGAAATCATGCTTCTCCTATCTCAGCCTCTCTATTAGTAGGATTGTCTATTTGATGTTTTTACACTATACTATGTTTTCAGAACAGCTTACATATTTCAAAATTATTTATATAGCCAAAAGAAATGTAGACTATTAATTTGGGAGGTGGCTTGTGAGAGAACAGCAAAGAGTGAGACAAAAGAGTTTTGCTTGATATTTATAATTATTTTATCAATTTTGAAGAAGAGGACCTTATAAGTTACTCTTTTTCTGAGATGAGTGCTTTTCAAAATCATCACAGCCAATGAACCAGAATCTTGCCGTCACCTAATGTCTGTGCCACCCTCCAAGCAGAACCATTGTTCACTGAAACAGTTGACGAATGACTTCATGGATATACCATCTTAATACACACACCATTTCTTAAATGAATCTAATCTGTTTCCTGTGGGCTGAGAATGGTGACAATCTCCAAACAGCTTTGACCATAGCAGGAAATCTGTATCCAAAAATCGTGCCTACAATTCATTCCTTGGCGCAGCAGAACTGTCAACTCTTAGCTTAGCTACTATGGAGGTAAAAATCCTTTGGTGATGTGAGGGACATTGAAGTACAGCCTTATTACAATGAACTCCAATGTCTAAAAATTGTTCTTATTCTGGGTTTGTACCACAGTAAGAGTCAAGATTTTAAACTCTACTAAAAACAAAACAATCAAACAAAAAGACTTTATCTATTTGTGTTCATTTAATAACATGTCCATCATTTTTATGATTGGTATAAAAATATATATTGTGGGGCTGGCGAGATGGCTCAGTGGGTAAGAGCACTGACTACTCTTCCAAAGGTCCTGAGTTCAAATCTCAGCAACCACATGGTGGCTCACAACCATCCATAATGAGATCTGACGCCCTCTTCTAATGTGTCTGAAGACAGCTACAGTGTACTTACATATGATAAATTAATAAATCTTTAAAATATATATATTGTATTGAATATAATAAAAGAAAAAGAAAAGAGCTGGGCAGTGGTGGCGCATGCCTTTAATCCCAGCACTACAGAGTGAGTTCCAGGACAGTCAGGACTACACAGAGAAACCCTGTCTCAAAAAACCAAAAGAAAAAAAAGAAAGAAAGAAAGAAAAGAAAAAAGATGTAAAAAAAAAATCTTTTTTTAAAAAAAGATATCATATCTGGATCTCCAAAACTGCTTTTTATTATAGTGATTTTATAAATCTGATCTGGCTGTAAATAACATTTTACCTTGCAACTTCTCGGTTGCAAGGCTCCTGGCTTTTGATTCCATTACTGAGGGGTAGAGGGCAGGGTATTCTTGCCGTACCTTTAGCAGGTAGGAACTGAGAACTGCCAGGAGAACCTGGAGCCAGGTCCACTTCGATGTTATATAGCCACCTCACCATTTGTCTCAAGTTTGAAACTTAGCAATATCTATACTAGGTTAGCCTCTGGGCAAGACTGTGAGAGAT
This sequence comes from Mus caroli, assembly GCF_978045245.1. Lineage (NCBI taxonomy): Eukaryota > Metazoa > Chordata > Mammalia > Rodentia > Muridae > Mus > Mus caroli. The sequence goes on from NW_028227259.1 coordinate 21,685,139, forward strand.
CATCTAGACTGGGTTGAGAAGAGTCACTTTAATCGTGGATAACACAATCCCATGGGCCGGAGTCCCAAACTGCAAGCAATCTTCTGCTGCTTCTGACTTCCGATGCAATGTGAGCGGCTGCTTCAAAGGTCCTACAGACAAGCCCCGCCCCACAGTGATGAGCTGTATCTTGGAACCATGAGCTGAAATAACCCTTTTATTTTTTTTTTAACTTTTTATTGACTCTTTGTGAATTTTACATCACATACCCCAATTCCATTCATCTCCCTGTCTCCTGTTCTCCACCCTTGCAATCTCCACCCCAAAGAAAATAAAAAATAAAAATAAACCAAAAAAAAAAAACCCAAACAAACAAACAAAAATTTGGTCATGGAAGCTGTAGTGTATCACAGTGTGTCACAGTATGTCCCACAGTACACCCTTTGTCCACACTTCTTTACCTGCAAATGTTCATTGCAATTATTCATTGGTGTGCTTTAAGGCCTCTGGCTTCTGTTATACCATTAATACTAGGTCCTTATCAGGACTCTTCTTGGAGATCCGGTTGCCCTGTGTCATGGAGATCCTGCAGCTTTGGATCTGTAGGACTGGCCCCTTCACATGCTCCAGCAGTTCATAGGTGAGGTAGATACTGAGGTGGACCAACTCAGAGGCCTGGATCTGGGCCAGGGTGGTAGCTGAATTGGTCAGGCCCATCACTCTCCCACACCCATACTACCAGGGCCAGCTCTCTGGCACTTCCCTGGTTAACTCATCCAATACCATAGCCAGCAAGGGTCAGGGCCAGCTCTCCCACTCTCATGCCCTTGGGGCTATCTCACCCACACCCATGCCACCATGGCCATCTCTACTGTTCTGCCCATGTGAGGTGTGGGTCCATGCTCTCCTGAGTGCTACAGCCAGTGAGGGACTGGGCCAGCTCTCCAGCACTTGTGTCCTTGGGGCTAGCTCACTGGAACCTTTGCCACAGAGGCCAGCTCTCCCACCTGCTGCAGGTGGCAAGGTGAGTGGAGAGGGCATCTCCCCCTCTCCCATGCCACCTTATGATAAGGAAGTGCCAGAACCAGCCCTCCCATGCTCACACCTTTGGGGCCTGCTCACCCAAACTTCTGCCACCAGGTCCAGCTCTCCTGTGTTACCCAGGCAAGTACTTCAAATAAACCCTTCCTTATGTTGCTTTTATCAACTATTTCATGATAGCAATTGAACAAATTATTAATAAGGTAGTTTTGCCATTTCTTCTCTAGTTTTAGTTCTCAGTGCTGGAAGAGAAGGCTTTGATTCAGGGTCTTCTAACGTGGGGCTTCTGAGATGCTAGGGAAGCTTGTCTTCACCTGAGAGGTCTGACGAGACGACTGTACTAAACAGCACCATTTGTCAGTTGGCAAAAGGGCATTTCTGTTGGTCGTTGTCCTGGTTAGTTCTCATTGGTTACTTGATGCAACCTCAAGTGGCCTGGAAAGAGCGAACCTCAATTTCAGAACTGCCTCAATCAGATTGGCCTGTGGCCATGACTGTGAGAGATTGCCTTGGTTGATGATGAATGTGGGAGGGCCTTGCCCACTGTGGGTGGCACCGTCCCTAGGCTGATAGGCCTGGGTTGTGTACAAAAGCAATGTGAGCATGAGCCAGTGCCTCCAGGTTTTCCTGCCTTGAGTCCCTGCCCTAACTTCCCTCAAGGATAGAAGTGACCTAGAAGTGTAATAAGCAAAATAAACCCATCCTCCAAGCTGCTTTTGTTCAGTGCTCTGTTACAACTAGAGGAAAGTAACTAACACAATAGTGAAGCCAGTCCAACTGTATGAGGCAGAGATCACAAATGCTTTTCTGATGGAGAGTACGCATATAAAGCTCTTCCAAGGTCTGCTGGGAAGCGGCATGGCTAAGATTTGTCAGCACCTTGAGGGAAGCACCCCTCAACTGTGCTGCATATGGTAACATGGCGGAAGCAACGTGAGCAGGGAGAGCCCTTGGCCTGGAGGTTAGGAACAAGTCCCGGCTGTGCTTCTGTGTGGGTGAGCTTGAGCAATTCACCTGAGTTTCACTTTGCATTGTAGTCGTAATTAAAGGAATTTAAGTACATCAAGTACCCAAAACAGTTCTTGACAAAGCTCTTAATTAGCATTAATTACTGCCGTCGTCAACATTTTAACAGCACCAGCCTGGGAAGAGGGTGGATCCAGAATCAGGTGATAGATCACTGCAAGGAGACTCACCCAGCAGGACCGACTGGCTTGGGAAAATATCTGGTTTGGACAATTATAGGATCCTCAGAGACCCAACTAAGCAGCAGGAGCAGTTGTGGTAGTCTGGGTGTTACACTGACACTTTAAAGAAGTCCTGGGGCAACTGACGTATCCCAGAGAGTCCCAGACAGGGCGCTACTGGAAGACAGATGAATAGGAAGACAAGTCTGTAAAAAAGCAGAAGAGGATAACTTCACCCTAGTCCTGAGGGCTTCACCCTAGTCCTGAGGAGACAAACTGAGGCAGGAGATGGTCTGAAGTAGGTCCTCACAGCATGGAAGGGCAGCTCAAAGGGCAGAAAAGCAGCTGTGACAAGGGAGACCTGGCAGGTTCTCAAAGCTCTCCTGTAAACTGGGAGCTAATTGCAAGCTTGATGGGGCTGAGCCTAAGTTCTTGCTAGAGCATCCGTGGCCTTCAGTGACTCACTGTGAGCCTCAGTGTGAGCTGTCCTCTGTCAGAGCACAGCTCCTAACAGTATGATAATCTGGTGTTCTGGAGATGCAGGCGGTCAGGACACTGCAGTCCGCAGCACACAGGCACACCGGGGTGGGGGGTGGGGGGCAGGGGGGGGTGTACATTTCTCAACAGTAACAAGGGCCTGGATTTAGAAGAAAGAGACTTTCCTTATCTGCCTGGGATGTATGTGTAGTCTATTCTTGGAAAAGAGAGCTCCTAGGTTTATGTCAGCTGTCTCCTTAGTTTTATAACAATTGCTGAAGCAAAACAAAATGGCAAGGTTGAAGTCTGAGAATAAACAAAGCCCCTTGGCCTGCAGAGTTTGTGAAATTTCCCAAATAGTTTACCAAATATGAGAAACTCTGGACTCAATGGGTTTTGTTTTGTTTTGATTTAATTTAGAAGCAGCTCTGAAAGCCTATTAGAAACTGTATTAGTAGCAGCCTGGAAGTTTGAATTTCAAATTTCCTGTCGTTTTTCTTTTTCTACTTATTTTAGAGGCATGAACTACTCCTATAGAGGAAAAAAAAAAACCAACAACTCAAATAGATGGCAATTTTTCTGTACTTCAGAGAGATATTTCTAATTGCTTCTGAGGTTTGTTTGTTTGTTTGAAAATCTCTTTAGGCTATCGCTTAAAGTATCTGGTCTATATATATTGCTTCACAGTCTTGATCTGTGCCTTTTAAAAACCTTTCTGGACCTTTTGGTTTATATTATCTATGAGTCAAGTGCCTATTGAAGCCACCTGACTTAAAGGGCATGCTGTAAGAATTTAGCAACAACTCAACTTTGAAACGAGTTTCCTAAATGAATAGAAATGAGGACATGGCTGTTCACAGTACCGGTGAGAAGACTGCTGTAGATACGAGGGAGACCACAGCCAGAGGCATCTGCAAGGACCCAACTGAACTAGGCATTGCGAGGAGGGAAAGGGGCAGATCGAGAGAGAAAGAGAAGAGAGAGGACAAGCAGACCAAGAGAGAAGCCAAAGACTAAGTTAAGGAGCGCACGCCTGAACTGGCAGGTTTATAAAGGCAAGAGAAATTGGGAAGGGAAGCAAAGCCCCGCCCCTGGGTTGGACAGGTTTGGGTTAGGGGGCGGGGTGACAAGCGCTGGGCGGAGCAACAGGGACCAAGCGAGACTTGCCCCGGGTTTCTTTGGGATCTGACACTAAAGGAAGCCATTCTATTGATCTTTCACTCCAATAGTTAACAACAGCAATAACCAGTCATTTTATTTTTCTAATATGAAAGGGTGCGAATGACAGATTTGTTTCTGCTAAGTGTTCATTGTCTAAAAACTTCAAAATAATCTACTGTACTCCTAATAATATAACTACATCCGAAATATCTCCCAACTTCCTCCTGCACAAAAGTTTGATTTTAGATGCAAGATCTGAAAAGATGGTCGGTCTGGGGACAGGGGAGTAAGATTACTCCTTTGTGGATTTATCAAAGCCTGTTTCAAAAACACTGCACCATCTGGCTGCCGCTGTTGGAGGCTTAATAGCAATGTAAGCCTAGATCTCTATATAAATAAGAAAGTGGAATTTATGGTTTTGTCCAGCGATACACAGATTTAATTTCATTGCCATTCCATTACCAAAGGAATACAGAGTGTTCTCAATGCTTATTTGGTTCTTCAAGTTGCTTTTCTATCTTCATGATCTTTATTCCATTAACTGGCCCAAAACCAGCTTGAAAAGATCCTATGCTAGCTCTAATATATTGGCGACTTGAAGCCTTGTTAAACATCTTGACATTGGTATTTTTACTGTTCTACCTTCAGGAATTATCTCTACAAACAGATTGCAGCTGGGTTCTGTTAGAAATAATGCTAGCTAGGAAGTAAATATTGGTAGGTCTATTCTTTGATATTAAGTTCTACTTGCAGATGATTAAAACAATAATAAATGAGGAAGAAATGCTTTCCAACTGTATCTTTTCATTGTTTTTGTCTTTTTTTTTTTTTTTTGGTAGTGCCAGATTTGGAACCCAAGCTCTTGCCAGTGCTAGGCAAATATTCGGTCCTTGGGATTTTGCATTTCCCTGCACAGTGTAAACTCTTCTTGACTTTGCTATGTAGTGCAGGCTGTTTTCTAACTTAATGTCCTCTTGCTTCAGTCTTCTGAATAACTGGGGCTATATATCAAAAGTCTACTGTACCATATATATATATATATATATACACACACACACACACACACACACACACACACTGTGTGTGTGTGTGTGTGTGTGTGTGTGTAAAATAGTAGAGAGTAAATCCAGGGATAGCTAGCTGTACATGCCTGTAATTGCAACACTTAGGAGGTTGGGTGGAGACACCCTTGACTGCAATGCAAATTCAGGGCCTGGCTGGGTTGCATGAGAGACTGTCACATCTAATCAAAAGGCAGAAACGTTCAGCTGGGCATGGTAGCACGTGCCTTTGATGCCAGCACTAAAGAGGTGGACAGATCTCTGTGAGTTCTAGGCCAGCTGGGGATGGGTAAACAGTGAGCTGCTGAACAAGGATGAACAGACAAGTATCCATCACTCTCTGCTTCCCAAATGTGGACGAGATATGAGTAGCTGCTGCCTGCTTCCGCTGCCCTGCTGATAGACTGTACTTCCTGGACTTTAGACCAAAATAAACCCCTTTCTTTAAGTGGCTTTTGTTCAGTATTTTGTCACAGCAACAAGACAAAATCTAGTACAAAAAAATGGTGCCGTCAAGCAGTGGTGGCACACACCTTGAATCCCAGCATCTGAGTGGCAGAGGCAGGTTGATCTCTGAGTTCAAGGCCAGACTGGTCTACAGAGTGAGTTCCAGGACAGCTAGGGCTACACAGAGAAAGTACCCAAGGAGCTAAAGGGAACTGCAACCCCATAGGTGGATCATTATTATGAACTAACCAGTACCCCAGAGCTCTTGTCTCTAGCTGCATTTGTATCAAAAGATGGCCTAGTAGGCCATCACTGGAAAGAGAGGCCCATTGGACTTGCCAACTTTATATGCCCCAGTACAGGGGAATGCCAGGGCCAAGGGGTGGGGGTGGGTGGGTGGGGGTCTGGGGGGGGAGTGTATTGGGGACTTTTTGGATAGCATTGGAAATGTAATTGAGGAAATTACCTAATAAATAAATAAATAAATAAATAAAAAAGAAAAACCAAATCAAACCAAACCAAACCAAACCAAACAAACAAAGAGACTTGGTACAGAGAAATGGGATTATTACTGTGATAGCCTTACCATACTGGCCTTTGTAACTGGTTCGCAGAAGGAATAGAGAAGACTTTGAAACTATGGTCTAGAAAAGGCCTTGACTGCTGGAAGCAGAACTCAGTAGGCCTGAGGATCAAGATAAAAGTAGAAAGTGGAGGCCTGGTTTCTGAAGTCTCAGAGTGGGAAACAAGGACTCCATTGGGAACTGGGCTAGACGTCATTGTGGTAGCATGGGAAAGAACCCAGCCGCATTCTCGCTGTGTCTCTAAAGCTCAGGTGAGGCCCAGGATAGGAGTGACAGATCATTTTGTTTGGTGGAGGAAATTCAAGGCAGGTGAGAAGCATGCGGGCTGTGATATGGTAACCACTCACCCCTCTCATTCATAACTACAGTAAGAAACAGCAACAAGTGGGCAGGAAGATAAAGTACGCCGTGTATTCCTGGAAAAGGGCTCAGGTACGTTTAAAGTTGAAAAAAAAAGAGGCTGTGAGGGTAAAAGAGAAGCTTCCTACTCTGCACGGAGGATGGAGGGCGTGGGGAGAAGGAAAGGCCCTACCCATTAAAATTTGAAAATGCAAATTCACTTGAAAGGAGAGAGGCTGAACTGAGAATGCTGTTGCCCTGCTCAGAAAGCAGCTACCTAGGGAAATATTTCCCCAGGGACAGCACAGAGGTTACTGGATAAACTGCCATCCAAAAGGGTCAGATTCCACCTGAAGCTGACTACAATGTTACCTAAATGATTTTGGACTTTGAAATAGAATTGAGATTTCTAAAGACTATGGCAACGTTTGAAGTTGGACTGAATTCATTTTGAATTATGAGATAGCCATGAGCTTACTGGGTTAAAAGTGGTGTGTTTGGGTTTTGACAAAGGATGGGATTATGTTAATATTGCCAAATTTACAAGATCTAGAATCACTGAAGAGAAACCTCTGGGCATTCTTGGGATGATTATCTAGATTAAGTTCATCCAGAGGAAAGATTTACCCTACAGGTGGACAGTACCAGGCTGGGGCCCTGAATGAATGAATGAAAATAGAAAGGGGGCTGGAGTTTGAAATAAAGAAAGAAAAAGAAAAAAAGAGAAAGGGGGTCAAGTCCAACAGTTTTATACCAACTCTCTTTATACCAAAAGGCAAAAGCAGGCAGATGTTTGAGGCCAGCCTGGTCTATATAGCAAGTTTCAAACTAGCCAGGATTACAAGCTGAGGTCTTGTCTTTCAATACAAAAGCAAAAACTTAAAAGGTGGGGTAACTGAAATTAATGTAGATTGTCTTCAGTTATCAATTAAAAACAATATTCTCGGGTCTGGAGAGATGGCTCAGCAGTTAAGTGTATTGGCAGCTCTCCAGAGGACCAGGACTTCATTCCTAGCACCCATATTAAAACTTACACCTCTGTAACTCCAGCTCCAGGGGAAATGACCTACTACTGACCTTCATAGACATGCACAGACGTATGCAGAGAAAACACCCACACACATTTTTAAGATGTTTACAAAGATTTTAATTTACTTATGTGTGAATATATGTATCTGTATATACAAGTGTATGTGTCTACAGATACCAGGGGCCTGCGCTAACAGATCCCTTAAACTGAAATTAGATGTGGTTGTGAGCCAATGGATGTGGCTGCTAGCAATCAAACTTGGGTCCTCTACAAAAGTGGGCATGAGCTCTTAGATGCTGAGCCATCTCTTCAATCCCATAAAAACACATTTTAAAAATTCCCAAAGCTATTATGAGAGTGTATCATGACGCAGATTTATTGCCGTTTTAATCCTGGGTTCCTGTGATCCATTTAGTAACTAGAATGCGCACAGGTAATAAAGAAGTGAGTCTACCTTGTGTGAGTGTACTGAGTGCCCTTCTGTATGTACATAACAGTTACGAAGTACTATTCTGGGTACCTCAAATCTGAGAAACCTCTAAGGCATAGAATTATATCAGAGATGGAAAACAAAGAGTAAAACAAAACAAAAAGCCCTGAGACTGGGATTTTCATGCTCGGTGTTGATAAAACGGCGAGAAGAGGTTTCTATTACATGCAAGTAAAAGAGGCAGAACTAGAATGCAGAGAGGTGTTCCTCTGCAGTCAAATGCTGGGTGAGGGAATATAATGTCATCAGAAATGATGATAGTAGACCTCAATAGAGACTGCAGGACAATACAGCCTTGTTAACCTAATACAGGTTTATTCAAATAGCTTCAATTCAAATCGATGGCTACTCCCCAGGCAGGAATTTACAATTGCCACATTTAAAGGGAGGATACTGTGTCATTCCAAGGGGAAATCAGGTCTGGAAAAGGCTTCTTGGCTAGAGAACCTCATGTGTCCCAAAACAGCTCCAAAACAGGCCAAATCAAACAAAAGAGCAGAGACCCGCCCTATGAAGCAAGCCTGCTTTGAACTTGCCTGCATTTCCTTTACTCTCCTGCCTTTCTGGGGGTTGACAAAGTGTCTGCAAAGTGCGGTTAAGACCTGGATAAGACTGTCGGCTAGAGGACTTGGGAGCACTGTCACTCCCATATGAACTGTGTGTTTATGTAACAGATGATGGTGATGAACTCAGAGCTTCCTCCCTGGCATGGGAACCCTCACCAGGAGTCAGGCGTGAGTCAACTGTGAGCGGAGACTTCAATCATATATTATGAACAATTTTTGTGAACAAGCCTTCAGTTTAAAACAATCTCTTTTGTTTGTTCTGAGAATGTCAGATGTGTACAATGTGTTTTAATCCTATCTACCCCTTCCACCTCCACTCAATCCCCAACACCTCTCTCCTGACCTCACATCCATTTATTCTTTATCCTTTAATCCCTGAGTCTAATTAGTGCTGCCTTTTGAGTGTAACCCTCTCCAGTTTAAAACATATCTGTCTGTCTGTCAGTCCATCCATCCATTCATCTATCTTTATTGCATGAGAGAAGTGTGTGTGTGTGTGTGTGTGTGTGTGTGTGTGTAGAGATCAGAGGACCACCCCATACAGTCACTTCTCTTCCAAACTGACATGGGTTCTGGGAAGGAACTGACCAAGCAGGCAAACGTTGCAAGTGCCTAGTGGACCTTCTCACGGACTTCAACTCTTTAGATTTATACTGTCATCATGTTAACATTTAATGTAGATTTAAGTTAAGATTTGGTTTTGTTTGAGATGATCTTTCTCTGTAGCCAAGGCTGGCCTCATACAGCAGTGAGCTCCTGTTTCAGCAACCCGAGTGCAGAGATTACAGGCAGGTACCATCATACCTGACCTCTGGGATCAAAAAGAATAAACAAAAACAAACAAACAAAAACCCAGTTACTAATCAGTGTATTTCCAGAGACAAGAGGCTAGGTCAGACTTGTATTGAACTGTTAGTTCCTCTGGAGCAGCAAATTGATTATTTTAAACTCAAATTAACTAACTAATTAAACTCAGAAAAAGAGAAACAATTGCTCATGGATAAAACCTTTCCATAGATTCCACCCTTAAGTGGGGCAGACTGATATTCACCCGAGGCTTGTCTGTTAGGATGCTTAGAAAATAGTTAAGAATCTTAGGTAAGACAGAGATGATCTGATGGGGACCCCTGCTACTGTAACTTGTTGTAAGCCTGTAGTTTTTTTGTTTTTGTTTTTTTTTTAAAGATTATTATATGTAAGTACACTGTAGCTGTCTTCAGACACACCAGAAGAGATCTCATTACAGGTGGTTGTGAGCCACCATGTGGTTGCTGGGATTTGAACTCAGGACCTTTGGAAGAGCAGTCAGCGCTCTTACCTGCTGAGCCATCTCTCCAGCCCCAGCCTGTAGTTCTAAAATGTTGCAGTGTGGTTCCTTGCCTGTCCCATCCCCTTCATCTGTTCATTCCAGCCACTAAGACACTCTTACCAATTGCAGGCCAAGACACAGGTAACATGTATGAATTTTCTCCTCCTATGGCCAGGATGGTGGAGGCGGAAAGCTCCACAGATAGCGCTACAAAGTGCAGGGTCTATAAGCAGGGTTTTGGCATTTGTCACTGACCTCACACTGCCTCCAGTCAGGATAGATAGATCATGTAGCAAAAGCAAGATACAAACTTGTGGTAAACCAAGCTGTTGTTACTGAATGGAAGTGTAGGTCAAATGGCAGCTTTTCTAGAACTTTCTGGGAAGAGGGAAACTCCATGTAGAGAAAGTCTGAGCAATCTGAATCACGACATGCTTGAGTGAGCAGCTGAGGCTGTGCCGGGTTCCCCTGTTAGGCTGTTCTAAAACCTTTCTGCTTCCGGAGTTGTCACTGTTCCTTCCGGGAGTGGCAGAGAGGGAAGGAAGCTGGCGGTTTGTATCCTATGGTTTCTCTTCTTATTCACATTTCTCTTGGGATTTAAGTCTTGCTAAACACACAGGACACATGGTGAAATTATTTATTGTGGTTTTCTTCTGAGAGCGCTAGTTTCCGCTCCTAAGAAGGGCCCTTAACAAAACAGGAAGTTTTTCTTGGATCTAGAAATGGAACTGCGCCTTTTTGACAATCGTTTTTCTTACTGACTTCTGCAAATCTGTTTTCCTACTTCCCAGCTGGAGGTTAGACAAACAGAAGGGACAAGATAAAATTCGGTGACACTGATTCCTAAAGCAGCAGAGGGAGGCTAGCAGAGCGTGAGGCACACGCAGAGGGGCACAACAGCAGCAGTTCAGACTGCCAGAGTGGATGTATGCAAATGTGAAAGACCTGGGAATGTGGTGGGCAGTTGGTAGCCCCTCCTTTACAGTAACCATTCACATATGTATGCTAGCTGGGGTGGGTCAGATTTTGATATACTCTACACAGTGGGTACCCAAGAGTACTTAATGAAATGTAAAAAGGATTAATTGATTTTCCCAAATATCTTAAGACAAGAGCAGGGCTGGAAAGATCAAACGAACTTATTTCCAAGCTGGAGGCATTGCTGCCTGCATGTGGTCCTGCCACTCAGGAGACTGAAGGTGGTAAGGTCACTTGAGCCCAGGACACTGGGATCAGGGTGCTGGGCTCTTGGCCAGCCTAGGCCACACAGCAGGACACTGTTTCAAACAATAAACACACAGACAAAAAGAGCAACTGATTTCAATTTTACAAATTTTTAGAGAATTTAAAAGTACACACCTATAATCTCAGTGCTCAGTAGGTAGAGGTACAACTGCCACACATCCAAGGCCAGCTTGGGCTACATTGTAAGCTGAGGCTGTTGCAGAAAAATGCTTATTTGTTAAGAGATAGAATCCAAAAATCCAAATTCCCCAGTTTCTACTTTCAACTCTATGACAGGTTAAAAGTCCTATCTTTACTCCAGGCATATCACAATAGTACTGGCCACTTACCACAGCCATATACAGGAGGCCAGCCTGGAGTACACTGTGAATTCCAGGACAGCCAGGGCTACACAGAGAACCGCCTCCCCCACTTTGTCCCCTCCCCAGTTTCATAATTCTTTTAAGATTTTTCATTTTTATCCATGTTTATGTGTGTATATCACATGTGTGCAGGTGCCCAAAGAGGCCAAATGAGGGTGTTGGATTCCCTAGGACTGGACTTACAGGCAGTTATGACCCATCTGATGTCAGGGCTGAGAATCAAATTAAGGTTCTCAGCAAGAACAGCAAGTGCTTTTAACCACCGAGCCTTCTAGCCTCCTCAAGAAAATAATTACTAAGCTATCTAAAATTAAGAGAAAGTAGGAGGACTTCCAGTTTTTAACCCTTTTCTTGGTGCTTCTAAGTCAGCACTTCTGAGCTATTGATTAGGCATGTCTGAGGTGGCAAGCCTGAGAACTGTGGCCTCTTTCCCAAAGAACTATCTGTGTCTTGCTTTTTCTTGGGCCTGGGTCTTCTCTGTTACTCAGGCTGGTCTCAACAAGCCATCCTCTAGCCTGCGCCTCACGTGCAGTTGAAACTGCGAGGGGGCGTCGCCACTCAGCTCTTCTCTTCCTAAATAGACTTTTTAGGTGGGCGCATGGTCACGCAAGTTCTCCACCTCCTTTGGAGCTAGATATGGCCAGGTGGGAGTAGAAGAATGGAGCAAGTCGTCCGTCACTCTGACAGAGAAGGAGTGTCTCCATCTTCTCCCTGTTACAATGTAGAGCAGCCGGTGCTGAACCAACTCAGACTGCAAAATGAAAGCCATGTGCTGAAAGCGATGGCAGTCTCTGCCATTGCTTAACTGCCTCTACATTATGCCATCAGCCTCAACACGTATTTTAGGTAATGGCAGATATAAACATTTAACAGAACAGTGCTCGGACCTCCTGACCTAAAAACAAATGTGCTTTTTTGGAAAGAATGTATATAGTTCAGTTAATCAAGGTTTCCTTTGTCGATAGGCACAAGAACCTGTTCTACTGGTGTCTCCTGAGTTTGTGGTGTGTGATGTGACAGGGAAGAGAAGGACACAGGAGACTGACTGCATCTTGTTTTCAGATCATATACACTTGGCCACGTAGTTTCCAGTTTTTCCTGACTGTAACCACCACCTCTTTCTACAGACACAATGCAGAACTCATGTATCTGGAGCCAAGAGGTTTATGCAGGAAGGCTGCCCAAGTTGAGTCTTCTGGCTACCCGGCCTCTTAGGTAATGTGGAGAACTGAAGCCACACATGCCTATGGTAACTCAAATGAATTTGGTGGTTGTAATTGCCCAAGCCATAGCACAAAGATAAGATAAACTATGGGGCAGCAGCACTTTAAAAGCTATCTTGAAATATTTAACCCAGTTTTTGTGGGTCAGGGCTGTGGGGCGCAGCTTACCCGGGTGCCTGTAACGCAGAACCATGCAGCAGGCTGTGGTCAAAGGTGCTGAATCATTCCTCACCTAGGTGGCTGTTAGAAGAGCAGGCCCTCCATCCAGCAGCGACTTAACAGAAATCTTCATGCTGGGGGCTGGGTCTCAGGACTACAAAATATATTTGCGTTCCTAGTTGAGGTTGCTCACTGGCCAGACAGTTCTAGGTGAGACGTTTTTTGGGTATCAAAGTGTTTCCTTTATAATCTTCAGCCAGAGTGCCATAAATTAAAGATGGGTTATCTCAAGCTCTTCCATTAGCAACTACAGTTTATTTATGGTTGTTTTCCAACTTCACTGCCATTAAAAACTGAATGCCAAATACAGCTCATGGCTCCGAGAATCACCTCAAAACCTCTATCTAGCTAAGGCACTCTTGGATCCCAGGGAGAGGTACTTGCTATTGTTTCATTTCCTCTGGTTTTCAAAGGAGAAATCTGAAAAGTGGCAAAGCATCAGGATTGAAAGCTTCGAGCAAAGCCAAAGCTAGATGCTTCCAGGCCCGAGCTGGTCCGGAGGCTGGAAAAGCCATTAGACAGCATTCCAGTCCAGTCAGCATCTTCAATGGGTAGCTTTGTTATTTGCTGTAAACAGTTGTAAATTTCCAGAACCACAGGCACACCCATATTAAAATGTTAATTACCAAAGTGTCTCATAACCCCAAGTGCAAATGAACAGTGAATTAAAGGTCCCGTGGGATGGTCTCTGGATTTCCTCCACTAGCACGAATAGCTGAATATTCTAAAGAATTGACTTTTTAAAAAGACATTCAGTCATCTCAAAGTTGAGCCCATCCATCACTCCGTGAAACTTCTAGATTGAGATAATATCAGTGCTGACTCTGAGCTTTATGCTGCTTTGAAAATACCAAACCTAGTCTGCTGAAGAAGAAACGAACTTAAAAACAAACAAACAAACAAACAAACAAACCCAGGCCTTCTTTGGACACCTAAGTTTTGCTGAAGCTACTGGAGATGGTAAACTAGTTCCTGTTTACTCTGTTTAAAAGTCCCAGAAACCCTAGTGCCCCGCCAAAACAGCAGACCTTAAGAGTCCACAAAAGTCTTACTGGGATTATGAAAGAGGCTCATTTGTTTTCAAACTGTGGTCCCTCCACCCAGAGTCATTCCACTCCCACGCCAGTGTCTGCGGCTTTGATTGCTAACTAACCATCCACCCACAGAGACTCTAACATTGACTGGGATCCTTCAAAGAGGCCAAGGTATAAAGCAGGAGGAAACTATTAAGAACAGTGTTAGGAGTTAAGAGTTGAACATGAGAACATCAGAGAGAAAAAGGCAATTAATAGAAATCTCCGGCTTGGCCTAAGCTGAAAGGGAGCATGGGTATGGAAAGTGTGTGTGTGTGTGTGTGTGTCTGTGTGTGAGTCTGTGTATGTGTGTGTGTCCTGCTGTTGGAAGGCCTGCAGAATTTGTGTCCACCAAGACAGAGCTTTCAGTGCTGTGGCCCAGCTTGGCCCAGGACAGCTCATAGCCCAAAGCACTGTAGCCAGGACGGCTGGCTGGCGTGTGAACCCGATTCCCTCCCGCTTTGTCTAGATTTCTTTTGTATGCTTTCACTGCCAGATTGAAGTTTTCCCAGCTGGAAGGCTTGGGCTTTGCTGCGTATCCCCTGGGGAATAACTAACAGCAGCTGCCTTCTTCTTGCTTCCCCAGCTTAGAGGATCAACGGATGACACATACAAAAGGCCCCCAAGAAGAGATAATGTCAGAACACCTGTGCCAGCCTTCCAAAACGGTGAGGTATGGCAAAACTATGAGCCATAATTACCATTACAGCAGGGTCAGATAAGTGGGCTTTCTTGGAAAGCAAGAAACTTAAAAAGAAAAAAAAAAAAATCGCTGGGCGTAGTGCCTCAAGGAAGCTCCCAGAGTCGTCTTTGTCAGATTCCCACAAACGGCACTCTAAGTTCTCATTGCAATGTTTCTGACAGCTGTTCCCATTGGCTTTAAATAGAGGCAGCTTTCGGTCAGAAGTCTGACTGCCACTTACGAGAGCCACTAGGAGTTGTGTGTGGAGAACAGGATCGCACTTTGCATCTTACTGACCAGAGCTGTGAAGGCTAAGTCACGAATATAAAAATGCTTAGTACAATGTCCTGACATTAACTAGGGCTCAATTAAAGGTTAACCAGTTCACAAGAAAACCAATTTGGGCTATCACTAAGGAAACAGAAGGGAATTTGAGATAATAGTTACATATCTAACACATGGCACACAGGAATAATGGGCCTAGGGACACTTGGCTTGGCCAAAGACTCTGGGCATTCACAAGTCATAATCACCCAGTGCCTTCCTGAAGTACATGGGTTACTGGGGAGTGGGGCTGAGGAGGTAAAGTGGTAAGTACCAAAGTCCTTGACTACCAATGCAAGAAAAGACTACAAACAAGAAATCTTTGCGGCTATTTCATGTACCTGGCTCAATTTAAGTACTATCTACCACTCTTTGTCTTGTTTTCTAAAGTCTACCATACAGTCAACTCTAACATGGAAAGGTCAAATTTAGATGTTGAGCACATGCAATTTATCTAAGTGCTGTGACAGATGCAAATAAAACCAACATGCTCCCAGGCTGCAGAAATGGTATGACTATCTCATTAAGCAGCAGCTTGTGGCATGGCTCTGCAGGTAAAGGCTCTCTGTCTGCAAGCCTGGTGACCCGAGTTTGATCCCCAGAATTCACAGTAGGTAGGAGAGCAGATTCCAAACTTGTCCTCTGCCCCTTTCCAACTTAATAAAGATGGTCCTAGAGAAATTAAGAGTTATATCTAGGAATTATTCTTTACCATTGAACATTGCTCTCATTCTTTCAACTAGCTGAATTATAACACCTGCTTCTTTACCTTTAGTCACATTAATATTGGCTATATCAGGCCTCAAATGTGTTATTACACAAGACCTTTGATTTGATCCTTAGTGTTGCAATATATAGAACTAGGCTTCTCCTACATTACCAGGCTCCTACTGTGTCAGGTGCCCACATTACAGCTCCTTTAGCTTTAGATGATCCCACCCTGGCACTTCTATTATCACTTTACATTAGGAAACTGAAACCTAGAAATACTGAGGAGCTACAGCACAAAGCCCACAGCCTAGGTCATCTCTTGGCCAAGTGCAAACTATTGTAGCAGGAAAGGGTCTCTTTGGATGCAATGGAAAGCAAAACGAATTACACTGCAGTGGTAAACAATTTAATCTCTTTTAGCTAAAGATAAACTATGCTTTTGTAAAATAACACACTAGAGGGCGCTAAATACACAAACTGCGACCAGGGCTTTGCAAATGTCAAGTCTCACACTGGTACAAGATATATAATCAGCTATGGCTTCAAGCCAAAAAGGCTCTCCTCAGAAGAAGCGTGATGCATTTTCTGATAAGGTGTTGTGTCCCCTAACCCCTCCAACTAAGGAAGAGAAGAACAACCAAAGACCTCAAGCCCCCCAAAGCTTGAAGCTGTATGTCGAGCAATTAATAATCTGTTTCTACTTGATACCGACTGCTGTTCAAGGTGCCTTTCACTTAGGCGTTCTCTTTGCTGCATAGTGACAGAGAAAGTGCAAGTAACTTAGGTGGGAATAACCAGATTATCCAGTTAAGTTCACACCACAGTCTCTGCAGTCAGGGTGTGGTACTGGGAATGAATGCACAGTTTCAGCTCACACCTCAGGTCTCGGTATTCAGGGGGTGGTGCTGGGGAACGCACATACTTTACTACTGAGCCCTAAGGTCAAATCCTAGGAACTAAATAGAGACACATTTCTTTTAAATTTTATTTTAGACAAGTAAAGCTCGTACATATTTTAAAAAACAGAAACAAACATTCATATCTAATTGAAATCTAGAAAAAATATCTTCTACCCAGAATGCCTGATTTCTGAATATTTTTATTTTTTGATTTATTGACGTGCCACCTTTTCTTTCCTCATTTTATGCAAGCAACCAGATTTACAAAATATATTTTATTATTCTCCACTGTCACACATTTTCACTGAACATTTAAGGTCACAAATACCCAGGCAAGGTGATCCAGCACCCTGACAGCTGCAGGGCACTAACACCTTAGTAAGTGCCCACAAATACATACTGAGGTTTTTTTTTTTTTTTAAAGCAAAATTAGTATTATCTTGTAAATATCACTTCAAGGCCTACGATAGCCATCTTTCCACATCAGCATTTTTAAATGACTGTCCGTGCAGTGTTGCCAGCCGAGTAGCACTGAGCCACGACTCTCCCCACCTGTCTCATTTGGTTTGTATTTTTACTGTTAACATAGCTTACATAAATATACATCTTAAGTCTGTACTAGATTGACCTTTCTATTATTTGCAAATATACTATACTGTGTGGCTTCCTCCCCATCAATAAGGCTTTAAACAAGAGGGCTCTTCTAATCCCGATCACAGACTGTATTTACACTTTACAGTTCATATGCAGTTTTCCATTAAATGTTCTAATGTACAAAGACGTTCTGATTCAACTGGTGTGGGGATCTGACATTTTTACCTCACTATGTGAATTGTGGTTGTTGACTGTGTCATTCAGTCATGGGTTTGGAGTCCTGCAGAGATTTGTAAACAGCAAGTGTAAACAAATCAAACCCACAGCCTGAAACAGGGATGGTCCAACTGTTCCCTGTACATTCCAACCTGGTGGGTCAGAGGTGAAGCACAAGTTTGGGGTTATTTTTTGTGTAATACAATAATCTTTTACTGTTTAAATCTTCATCACTGCCTCCTAAGTTATCCCAAACACATTATTACATTGTTAGTGCACCTAAAACAGCAAAACAACAACAAACCCCAAACGACTTCACTCCTGCTTTTGTCCCCTAATCTATACCCAGTTCTAAACCACCTGGCCAAACAGTGAAGCCGCACCCTAAAAATAAACGGGCACATGTGTGAAGAAGACTTCTAACACCTAGAAACCTACAATGTATTTAAACTCAGCCTGATTTTTTCCTGTAAACTAAAATCATGGTAGGACTACCCAACTTGGCCTTGTCCATCACCCTACAGCATATTTATTCAGTATGGACCTGAAAAAAAGGAAGCCACACAAAAAAGAAGCATCCCTTAGAAACCAGAAGCAAGCCGGGCGTGGTGGCGCACACCTTTAGTCCCAGCACTCGTGAGGCAGAGGCAGGCAGATTTCTGAGTTCGAGGCCAGCCTGGTCTACAAAGTGAGTGCCAGGACAGCCAGGGCTACACAGAGAAACCCTGTCTCGAAAAACCAAAAAAAAAGAAACCAGAAACCAGTAAAGTCTGCTTTGGACGGATCAGCTATACTGAAGAGCTGTCAAAATACACACACATGTGCTACAGCATGCTTCTCCATACCCTCATGTTTTAGGTGGTGATACCCAGCAATGCTAATCATCCCCCCGCCCCCGCAACTTCCCCACCCACCATTCCCTTCTTCTTTGTTAGTTACTACTGCATATCTGGTATGCATTATCTCACTTAATCCATCAATCTAATTTAAGTGAGAAAAGGCTGGACTAAAGAGATTATATTTCAACAAGGACACTGCTCTACTTCCCCAAACTGAGCATCATGAAACTAACCAGGCATGATGTAATTCTGTAACCCAAGTCCTCAAAAAGATCGGGCCAAATGCAAGACCGCTTCAAAAACAAAAGCAAAATAATAGTCATTTCCACTGGGCGCAGACTAACCACCATCAGCATTTCCGGAAGATGGCGGCTGCACTGGGCTCAAAATGTGAGCTGAAAGCTCAGACGACCGAGGAAAGCAGGAAGCTGCACTGCGGTGCTTTACAGAGAGGATTAAAGAAGGGATAAGCTCGGCCGCTGTATGTAGCCTCGTCGCTCCGCTCCCTGAAGGTCCCAGGAAAACGCCGCCCGGCTCGAGCGCCACGCACCCGGACAGCCTGCAGGCGCGGCTCCGGCAGCTGCTCTCCCGAGCGGAAGGGCAGCCGTGTGACGCAGACAGCGCCGGGGAAACGCCCTGCTCTGTGGGACAAGCGCTCGCTCAGTCACTGTAGGACTCAAGGCTTGAGGTCTAGAGCACAAGCCCACGCTATGCTTCACCAAGAGGTGTTTTTCCTCGGGTGTAAAATGGTTGGCAGCCACAACGGGGTAGCTTGGTTTTATCCATGATTAGGACACGCCGGCTATAGGTATTATACGGTAAAAGCGCGATTACTACAAAAGGTCAAAACTAAGCTACTGAACTTGTCAATCAAACCCGGCTCAAGAGAATGGATCCTCCGTACTTCTCACTAAAGAAAAATCCCTTCCTACAGCTTTTCACTCAGGCCACTTTTACTGGACTAGTTTCTAATGTCGCTTGGGGAAGGGATCACTCCAGTTGAAAGCTACAAGAACATTAAACGCTAGAATAGCTAGCTGCGCGTGGTGATGCATGCCTGTAACCTGAGCTAGAAAGAGGAAAAAAAAAAAAAAGGCGTTGAAGGTGATCTTTGACTACAAGTGATTTCGAGGCCAGCCTGAATTACACGAACCACGCCTCGCCTTAAAAAAATAAAATCATTTAGTCCCATTAGGGCACCATTCCGTCTAAGCTTCATTATTTGTCAGCCTTCTCTTAGAATCTGAACACCTTGTACAGGATTTCTAAGCAGGAGTGTCCAGGGAGAATTTAACAGGAACTGTGCACTATGCTACGCACATTATCAGCATTCCGAGAAGGGATCCGCCTTTCAGAAGCATTAATTAGGATGGATTTCTGGTTACCAATTCCTGCAGTGTATTGTGCCAAGCCTGTAACCCTAGAGGCA
Source organism: Mus caroli (assembly GCF_978045245.1). Taxonomy (NCBI): domain Eukaryota; kingdom Metazoa; phylum Chordata; class Mammalia; order Rodentia; family Muridae; genus Mus; species Mus caroli. The sequence goes on from NW_028227259.1 coordinate 21,704,626, forward strand.
GTGTTGAGTTGGTGGTCAGTCAGTCTGAGTTACCTGAGACCTTGTTTAAACTCTTGCCCACCCTTGTCCTCGAAACGCAACCCACATTAAGGTCATGTGGACCATGGAATCAATCTTATAAAAAGCCTTCACACAACCTATGTAAAAGCTAAGTCTCCAATTCCTCATACTTCCCGAGAGCCGGGGCTGCAGTGATTTCCCACTGTGCCTAGATTTTCTATTAGGACTATTTTTCAATTATGGCTGGGTTCACAGACTTCTACCCTAACTTTTGCCTCAGCCCCTAACCCCTCCCCTTCCCTCAGTACTCAGAATCAAACTTGTGCTGGAACTGATGAAGAATGCATTTAAACTCAAGGCAGGTGATCTCCTATGTTTGAGGCCAGTCTAGTCTATAAAGCAAGTTCCAGGCCAGCCACTGAGAACTTGTCCCCTAAACAAGACAAACCCATGACCTGAAGCATACTAAACAAGTGCTCTACCATCAAGCTATGACCAAAGCCCTATATAATCGAAAAGCCTCAGTAACTGACCACTTATGGAGCACATCTGCTAATACTGAGCTGACTAGATAGGCACTTTCTCTAACTCTGATAAATCATTTGTTGCCGCGAATCCCTTCTCTATACAATCTTCAGAAGTGTACAGTGAGTTAAAGTTCTCCGTTCTCCGGAAGGGACTATTAAATCTCAGCCGTGATGTGGTTGTGTGTAGCTCATCCCAGCACTGTCAACACACAGGTCTCTAAAGCCAGTGACTGTTCAAAGCTGCTCCTCTTTTATTAGTTTGTATCATGCACTGGACTATTGTAATTGGGGTCTTTTCATAGGAAAATCTGTATTGCAAGTGCTTAGAGATGCAGCTTAAAATTCAAATTTTACTTTGGATAATACTGACTTGATGCTTAGGTTGAGGTAATTTGCTAAAATGGGGGGGGTGAGGAAAAAGGCAGGCATTTCAGGATAAAGGACTGGAATAAAGGTGTGTGACTCTGTACTGTCACGTCAGTAAAACTAGCTGGCTACATCTAGTAGTATAATCTCCAAACATGACACCAATACTTTCATATATGGCAGTGTCCCTCTGTGACATCTACTAGGCCTGAAACCACATGGTGGAACAGATCATATTTGCTGCTTCTGAGTACTTATAAAATTACACTTGCTAAATTTGTACACTGCCCTCCATTGCTAAAATATTCTCCCTGAGACAGGCTCTTTAATCACCCTTTCCTCCCTCCTCTCTCACGCAGCCATCTTTGGAGACAACTGTGCAGAGGCAACACAGACTGTGTAGGGGGGTGTACTTATTTCCCAGGCCTTTGAAAAAGCAAGCACTTTTAACTACTAAGCTATTCTCCACTCCTATCTTTACAACTTAAACATAGCATCAGCCCCTTTTGTGAAACAATCAGTAAAAACAAAACAACCCAACACACTGCTCTGTCTTTCTATAATCAGGCAGAAAACCTTTGCCAGCTCCACTCCTAACTTTTCTTACTGTTAGTCCTGACTGACCTGGAACTCACTATATAGACCACTTGGGACTTCAACTTGGATCCACCCGTCTCTGCCTCCAGAGTGCTGGGATTAATACAGCCCGTGCTACCAGGTCCGGCTGACATAATCTTTGTTTTTAAAACTTCCATCATTGTCAAAGGACGATGCTTGTGGGATATGCATTTATGATTAAAGTCTAACATAGCTTTTGATAATTACTTTATAAAACGCTTATGTCACAGGGTCCATAATGTTATAGGAAATCTTTACTGTGCCTAACTTTATTCGTAGCCTGTCAAGTAATGAAGTATTCATGGTGATTAGTAATGCCAGTGCATTAAACTCCAACTCTGTAGTCTTATTTAAACGTCAAATCTTCTCAGTAAGAAAACTTTTTTTATATAAATGTCAGTTACCTAATTTACTAAGCCTATTTTAAGTTGCATTTTATCTTTAAAAAGATATTTGCAATACCCGAGGGAATGTTGTATCATCAACTGTCTAGGTATGAGGTTATACTATAGACACACATACTAAAGTAAGATGTATGTATTCTTCAGTCACTATGATGGCGTATCTTTTCTTTACCTTTCTTCCTTTATGTCAGCAAGATATGGGCCCATATTGATAATATAGTTTGACTTAACTGAGTTGCTTGGGTTTGTTTCCAGAGACAGTCTTATGTAGTTCAAGTTGGCCTCGAACTCCTGATCCTCCTGCCTGCAGTCTCTCATGTGCTTGGTTACCTCAAATCACCTGATAAAACCTACTTTTGTGTGATGCTAGGTAGGACCTGAACCCAGGGTATCACACAGGATAGGCAATGGTATAATCACTAAGCAATAACCTTTATGATGGTATATTATTCCATCTAGTGTCTGGGACATCATATATATAAAACCATTGATATATGTGTATACCTATCCATATTACCCATCCATTAACCAATTCTGAACATTTGTATTCTCCCTGTTTTCTTATATACTAACAGATCCCTTTATAACAGGGTTAGCAGGGGACATTTTTTAGTTGTAGAAATCTTAAGTCCAAATAATTTAATCATTCATTTAAAATTATTCACTCTTTTTCCTTATTTCCTACATGGAAAATATTATATGTTAGAGACCAGTCTCAGATATATTTATCATCCCACCCATGCTTTTTAAAAAAAAAAATCCACAAAAACTATTCAACTCGTAGTGTGACTTACTGCAGTTCCCTTACTCTCAGTCCACTCATGCACACGTGCATGATTATTGGACCTTAGTAGATACTGGCTGGTGATTTAATTGAACTTGGTCTTCACCCCAAAGCTTTCTGGCATCTTAAATTACCTCTGAGTTCTTATGAATGGCTAATTACTACAAGTACTAAAACTTACTAGCACTGTGCCCTAGGAGAAGAGAAATTCAGCAAAAACAAACACCAAACAAAAGAAAACCAAAATACTTAACTTTATTGCAAAACGAGCACAAAAATCACATGCATGACAACAGAATCCATATAACATTTTATTCCAAATAAAATGTCTAAAGCTTAGCATTATAATCCCAGGAGCTAATACAAATCACTACTTAAGGAACATTCCTAAAGAATTAAAAGTTAGAACAAAAAAGTTAACACTAACTTTTCTAAACACCTTTCTTTACTTTAGCTGCTTTTCTTTTTTCTTTTTCTTTTTTTCCGAGACAGGGTTTCTCTGTATAGCCCTGGGGCTGTCCTGGAACTCAGAAATCAGCCTGCCTCTGCCTCCCGAGTGCTGGTGCTGGGATTATAGGCGTGTGTCACCACGCCCGGCTTAGCTGGTTTTCTGTAAAGTACACATGAAGGGAACCGCAAATCTAAAACTCTAAGGGTCACCCGCTACCTGGCTCACCACTTCCTCAGTTTGTTTTTGTTGGGAGACAGAATCAGTCTAGGAGACTGTTTAAATTCAATCAAGGGGCCTAGAGAGAAAGAAGAAGCTGATCAAAATAACTGTTTTAGTATTAAGATGCTATTTAAATAAAAGAGGAATTACCTAATACATCTTAAGGAGGCTTCAGGTTAATCCTAAATTCTGCACCTCCCCACTAGTTATTTACTAAGACTAACATTTGTGATAATCTGCAGATATATCTCTCTTCAAATACATAACATTTGAGATAAAGTATTTTTAAACAGTGTGTGTGGGGAGGGGGTGAGAGCAGTTTGTGGAAGGGAGTAAATCCTATCACGTGGCTCATCAGGATCAACTATGTTTACTTGCTGCACTGCCCTGAGGAGTTTTAATAAGGTGTCTTGTTCATCAGCTTATGCAATCGCTGGTCCTAGAAGCAGTGATACCTTAGATGAGTCTCTAAGGACAACAGAAACATCAAACAAACCACAAAGAAGCTGGACATGGTGACTCATGCCACGAATCCCAGTGTCTATAAAGGCAGAGGGAAGGAGATCATGAGTTTAAGGCTGGCTTGGACTACATGAGACCCTGTCTTGATAAAAACATCAAATACCTCAAAATACAGTAATTCCATTAACTTTAACTCCATCAGTTTTCTGCCCCTGGTGTCTATATATAGTATATTAATTTTTTTAAAGTTAATTAAAAGTTAGCCTCCACTGCTTCTTTGAAGGTGAATCATTACAGCCCTTTAAAATTTTTTCTTCATGGGGGCTGCAGAGATGGTTCAGCGGTTTAAGAGCACTGACTGCTCTTCCAAAGGTCCTGAGTTCAATTTCCCGCAATCACATGGTGGCTCACAACCATCTGAAATGGGATCCAATGCCCTCTTCTGATGTGTCTGAAGACAGCTACAGTGTACTCAAATAAATAAGTAAATAAAAATAAATCTTTAAAAAATTTCTCTTCATAACCCACAATTCTTTATCTATATATGTTTAAATACCATTATATTTTCTTTTGCCTTTCAAGTTAGACTTCTATAGCTATGTGAAGTATGGTGGGAAAAGTTTGAGGGTAGAGTGGGTCTACACAGCAAGTTGCAAGCCAGCCAAGGCCTCTATATAGTGAGGCTGTCTCAAAAACAAAGGGCTGGAGAGATCTGTAACTGAGCAGTTAAGAGAGCACACTGCTCTCCCAGAAGACAGTTATGAGATTTGATTCCAACTACCCACATCAGGTGGCTCATACAACCTTTTAACTCCCAAGTCCAGGGGACCCAATACCTTTTGCTTCCCTGGACACCCACACTCACAAGCACATACCACCCCTCATATATATATACATGTGATTCCTATTGTCCCTACCTACAAGGAACTAGCCTTTGAAGCACTTCATAAGGCCCTGGGTTCTATTCCCAACACATCATGTATTTACTCTATTGCTATGTATGTATGCAGAGATGTATATGAGATCTTTGGGTGTGATGGCATGTGCCTGTAATCTCAGCATTCTAGAGACAGAGGCAAACGGTTCAATGCAAGTTCTGAGCCATGGGTACATAGCAAGGCCCTGTCAAAAAACAAAACAAAACAAAAAAGCAAAACCCAAAACACACAAAAAGCAAAGCACACGCCTTTAATCCTGACACTTTGGAGGCAGAGGAAGTTGGATCTCTGAGTTCAAGGTCAGCCTGGTCTACAGAAAAACCCTGTCTCAAAAAAACCAAACCAATCCCCCAACCCCGCCACTCCCCTAGCCTCCCCCTGAGACCCCCAGTGAGTGTGTATCATATATATTTTGACTCAAGGTCTGTGCAGACCAGGCAGACGGGTACTCACCAAGATTCACTTTTCTCTGCCTCCTAAGTGTTGGGAATAAAAGTGTGCACCACTACAACCGGCCCCATGATACTTTTATGTATATGAGTATTTTGCCTGCATGTATGTACCTGAACCATATACATGCCTGGTGTCTCTGAAGGTCAGCAGAGGACTCTGGATCCCCTAGGATTGAAGTTAAAGATGGCTATAAGTTGCCATGTCGATGCTGTGAAATAAACCCAGGTCTTCAGCAAAAATAAGCACTACTTAACCAGTAAGCTATCTTCCTGCCCTCTTAGATGTATTATTTAACCAGTAAGCTATCTTTCTGCCCTCTTAGATGTATTACTAACCAGTAAGCTATCTTCCTGCCCTCTTAGATGTATTACTAACCAGTAAGCTATCTTCCTGCCCTCTTAGATGTATAACTAACCAGTAAGCTATCTTCCTGCCCTCTTAGATGTATTACTTAACCAGTAAGCTATCTTCCTGCCCTCTTAGATGTATAACTAACCAGTAAGCTATCTTCCTGCCCTCTTAGATGTATTACTAACCAGTAAGCTATCTTCCTGCCCTCTTAGATGTATTACTAACCAGTAAGCTAGCTTCCTGCCCTCTTAGATGTATAACTAACCAGTAAGCTATCTTCCTGCCCTCTTAGATGTATTACTAACCAGTAAGCTATCTTCCTGCCCTCTTAGATGTATTACTAACCAGTAAGCTATCTTCCTGCCCTCTTAGATGTATAACTAACCAGTAAGCTATCTTCCTGCCCTCTTAGATGTATAACTAACCAGTAAGCTATCTTCCTGCCCTCTTAGATGTATTACTTAACCAGTAAGCTATCTTCCTGCCCTCTTAGATGTATAACTAACCAGTAAGCTATCTTCCTGCCCTCTTAGATGTATTACTAACCAGTAAGCTATCTTCCTGCCCTCTTAGATGTATTACTAACCAGTAAGCTATCTTCCTGCCCTCTTAGATGTATTACTAACCAGTAAGCTATCTTCCTGCCCTCTTAGATGTATTACTAACCAGTAAGCTATCTTCCTGCCCTCTTAGATGTATTACTAACCAGTAAGCTATCTTCCTGCCCTCTTAGATGTATTACCAAAACTTTCTACACATTCCTAGAGCTAATCCTATTTTTTATATTAGATGTCAGGACTCCTGAAAATTGGGGGTGAGTTGAGTGCACTGTAACTTTTCCTGGTAACTTGCAACAAACATCAATTCATCAACAGTCAATGTGAAATGCCTGACTGTGCTGCAGAACTGAAACACTCCACTCAGGGAGTTTATCATCAGTCAGCATCAAAATTAATTTGAATTAGAAAAGAAATGGTTACAGCAATCTCCAATATTCTTTTTTTTGTGTGTGTTGTTGTTTTTTCGAGACAGGGTTTCTCTGTATAGTAGCCCTGGCTGTCCTGGAACTCACTCTTTAGACCAGGCTGGCCTTGAACTCGGAAATCCGCCTGCCTCTGCCTCCCAAGTGCTGGGATTAAAGGCGTGTGCCACCATGCCCAGCTAACTATCAGGTTTTTTTAAACTACTAATAATAAATAAGACAATTATATAACTCAACCAAGTCTGTATATTGTAAATTAGTACCCTGTTCTTAAATAAACAATTTCTCCCCAAGCAGCTCAAAGCCTTCTATTCTACAATACCTCCTTTGATTAGTATCAACTATCAAAAATAAATAAGATCAATTCTTCCTTAGTTGCTGTAAAGTTCACAAACAAAGCATGCCCTTGCAATATCAAAACTATCTAACCACAGACAGGGAAAAGAGCTGGAGATAGAGACGAGGGCTGGAGGAGAGAGGGCTGGACAAGAGAATGTGGAGGGTTATGGTGCCAGCACTTACCTTGCCCATAGAATGACAACTTCACTCAACCAAAACTTCCATTTGTCCTAAAGAAGATCTATAGGACACCAGGTGAGTGGTGGCTCATATCTTTAATGCCAGCACTAAGGAGGCAGAGGCAGACCATCTCTGAGTTTGAGACCATCCTGGTCTACACAGTGAGTTCCAGGATAACCAGGGGCATACAAAGAAACCCTGTTTCCATCCCCCCAACCAAAAACCTATAAACCTGCACGTTTATTTGAAAGTTCCAGAGCCTCAAATTTAGTAAGTCAGCTGGTATGACTGCAATCACTGGGTTCTAAAACTACCATTTTTATAGTTGTTGTTATCTCTCTTGCCATGTGTGGCACATACCTTTTAATCCCAGCACTCAGGTCATAAGTACCTTTTACCCACTGAGCTCTTTTGTCCACCCATAAAACCCTTTAATAAGAGAATAGAACGAATAAAGATCAGTTTAAAAAAATCAGTTAAGTTCTGGCTTTTGCTAAATATAGGTTTGTCTGTTACCTAGATTCTCAGGATGGAATTTAAAATACCTGAACTCATGTTTCTGTAGCCAAGCCTGGCCTGTAACTGACAATCCTCCTGTCTCAGCCTCCTGAGCAGTAGGAATATACCCATACAGCACACACCATTCTAGGCTCATCTTTAGTTTGAATCCCCCTTTATGCACACTTATCAAGACAAGTGTGTTAGGAAATGAAATACTTTTCCTTTTTCCTAACCTTAATTTCTTTTAGTCCTGAAAAAAAGATTAGGAATGGAATCTGTAACCCAGCACATAGGCTGTATGGTTTCCTATTTGGATTAGGACATTTTTTTTTTAAGTCCAGGTCTAGCTTTTCACTCACTACTCAAGACTGGGGTTCTAGTTAGCCATTTTCCTAATTGAAACTATGTAAAAGGAGAAGGGAGTCAGTTTCTACTGTCACAATTAAGAACCCCTAAGGTGAGGTGGAAAGAGAGACTGGTGTGAGAACACTTGCACTTAGATGTCCTTGCAGCTGAGCCCCAGCAGGATAAGACCAAAAAGGAACCATCTTCAATTCTTTTCACTCTCATTTCCTCTTAAGATGGCCAGAGTGGAGCTGGGCAGTGGTGACGCATGCCTTTAATTCCAGCACTTGGGAGGCAGAGGCAGGTGGATTTCTGAGTTTGAGGCCAGTCTGGTCTACAGAGTGAGTTCCAGGACAGTCAAGGGCTATACAGAGGGGGAAAAAAAAAAAAGATGGCCAAAGTGGGTCCTCAGAGACATAACTGACAACACCTACTGAATAGGTATGATCATATGCCTAGACACTTATCATGGTACTGGTATCAAACAAATCTGAGATTAATAATTTTTGACACCAGTTTCTGAAATGAATATTATAGATTCGTTATAGAAACAAAATAAAACAAAAACTCCTACAAACTAATTTAATGTGTCAAGTTTTTCTCATCTCATGAGCTCTCCCTAACCACAGCCCTAGTAATAAAGGCTAACCTTGAAGAACAGGTTCTTCCTTGAATTAACAACAATAAAACTCATCAGAAACATAGCAGGAGCTTGACATTTGACATTATGTGCAATATGTACATTATATATATAAAATATATATTCTATATGATAAAGGGTATAGTCCATAAAGAAAAAAATATAAATGGACAAGGTTTATACACTTTGCCTAGACCTTTAGTTGCTGACCTAGCACCTAAGACTTCAAACACTATAGATTGGTGTTGTGTCACATGCATGCCTGGTCCTTGGAGAGGTCAGAAGGCACCCAATCCACTGGAACTAGTCTTGCAGATGGCTATGACCCACAAGTGGGTACAGGGAATTGAACCCAGGTCATCTGCAGGTGCATTAAGTGTTCTTAACCACCGAGTCATCTCTCTAGTCTTCTTTCTACTATCTTAAGGGCATGAAGAGTCAGGTTAGTTGAAGGTAAACTCTTTTCTGTTCTGGGCTCCAAGTCTTCAGACTGATTTAATCTCAGTGGTGAAGCACTTGCCTAGGATTTGTGAAAAATAGTTCTGAACCTCAGCACTGAAAGAGGGGGAAAAAAAATCCTAACTGCATAAAGAAGGGATTATAAACATTGGTGAGACCAGGAAGGCAGTCATTGAAATCACCATCTGCCAGCTTGGATAAGTGCATCACTTAATTGATAAAGAATATATGCAGAAACATCCTATCACTGGGAGACGGGTTGAGAGAACTCACAGTAGTGGTTACAGATTTCTTTTTTTTTGTTTTTGTTTTGTTTTTTCGAGACAGGGTTTCTCTGTGTAGCCCTGGCTGTCCTGGAACTCACTTTGTAGACCAGGCTGGCCTCGAACTCAGAAATCCGCCTGCCTCTGCCTCCCGAGTGCTGGGATTAAAGGCGTGCGCCACCACGCCCGGCTTGGTTACAGATTTCTAAGCTGGCTTTTAAAAACAAAAGAATCATCAATAACCTAGGGTGGCTCACTTTGCTAAAAACAAAAAACAAAACAAAGGAATAAACAATCAAGCAACCCCCAAATTTCATTACGAGTTCTTACTTCAAATCATTTTTTTTCTTTGCTATTTATTGTTTGCAACACAGCAAACCATTCAGAAGGAAATCCAAGTAGCAGGAAAACTGAGCTAAGGTTCAACAGACATAAGAAAGGAAGAAAAAGGCAAACATTTAGATAGGAAGGTTCCAAGTTCTAATACTAATTAGCTTAGTTTTAAGTCAACCTAAGATGTAGGAACTGAACTATCTGTTAGCTGAAATAAGGGCCAAAGTGCCCACTTTCCTCAGGAATGCAATGCAGAAAAATAGAAGGGAAAACCACAAGATAGCTTTGACTCTTAGACCAATGTATTTGGGAAAGACAACTTTAAAAATAAAATCTCTTGAGAACCGAAGAGACCAACATCAGCACAAGATACCGCAAGACCAAGTTCTCAGCACAAAGTTGATAGGCCATAGAGGGACAGAAGGCAGGGAATAAGAGACAAAGACAGGAGGGAATAGAGGACAAAGGAAAAGAGAAAAAAACAAGAGGGGGGAAGGGGTGGGGACAGGACACAACAACTGCCTCTGGATAGGAGACAGGTGGCCCATAAGAAAATGGCAGTTTATAAAGATAAAAGGGGAAACTACTATTAGGAGGGGTCACTGTTGATTTGATTGGGCATTCTAATTAAGGTGGTCAAAAGGGGGCTTTTGATTGATAGCTGGACTTCGGTAGCCAGCCTCAGTAGCAGAAGTGGCCAAATAAGGGAATAGACTTTGGTAGCTAGCTTTAAGAATATTAATTAAACTGTTTTTAGGAAGGTAGAAGAAAGGGTATGGGGAAGAAGGACAAGGTCCGCCAGAGCCATGTCTACCATGCTTGGACTGTCTAGAATCACCTCAAGAACAAGGGCTTTTAAAATCACAATCTTTAGGAATAAATTCCTGTAATTACTGAACAATTTGGGTTGAGTTGGGTTGAGTTGTCCAAAATGGTATTCACTAAAGGTTATACTCAGTTCAGTTTACCATATGAAAACTGATATATACAAGTCATTGGGGATAGAGCTAGCTTAGCTGGTAAAGTATTTGCCATGTTTATAAGGACCTGAATTAGAAACTCAGAACCAGGGTATATGGGATGTTGGCTTGTAACCCCACATCTGGGGAGGGAGGGAGGGAGGCTGATTACTGGGGCAAGAAGGCCATCCAGGCTAGCCTAACTGTTTTATGGAGTAAGAAGCTGTCTCAAAAATATAAAAAGCAGATGAAACTGAGCAATAATACCTGATCCTGACCTCTGGACTCTGTACATCTGCAATCACACTTGTATGGTTCTTCTGTGTACACAAACATATACATATACATAAAGAAAATTATGGGGGCTGGAGAGATGGCTCAGCGGTTAAGAGCACTTACTGCTCTTCCAGAGGTCCTGAGTTCAATTCCCCAGCAACCACATGGTGGCTCACAGCCATCTGTAATGAGATCTGATACCTTCTTCTGGGGTGTCTGAAGATAACTACAGTGTACTTACATATAATAAACAAACAAATCTTTTTTTAAAAAAAAAAGAAAGAAAATTATGTTCTGAAACAGTATTTACACTAAAAGAGCAAAAACTGATCAAAATTCAAACATTCTAAATTATCTATAACATTAATGGCAGCACATACATGGAAGGAAAATGCCATGAAATACAAAACCAGAAACAAGCCAACCACAAACTCTTAAGAGATTAACATCTCCTGACCAACTTGGTACATTTAGAAATTTTATTTGAAGTCTTGCTCTTTCTTCAAGTAAGCAAAAGACCTCCAGTAAGTATCCTTCCTCACACTAGCTGTTTAAGGATATAAAGCTTACAGCTGATACTAGATATTCAAGGAACTGCCCTCCCTCTTTTTAACTGCGTATAGTTAACTTACTACATACATGCTTAACTTAACACATTTATAGAGGCATTAAACTTTAGAGTCACAATAAGATATTAGTTCACCTAAAAATAACTTCCGAGAACTGTGGTGTCTCTATGCTTCTGTTATATTCCTATTTTGTTTCATTTAGTGCAAAGTGTCATACTGGTTTTTGCAGATGAAATTCCACTCTGGGAAACAGAATAGTCTAAACATTAGACAACAGAGATTAGGGAATTCACTTTGTAGCTAGCAGCATGCAGGAAACTTTCAAACTGTTTTTTGTTTTTGTTTTTTTTGGTTATTTGTTACTCTTTTTCTGTTTTAACTGTTTTTGAAATGGAGTCTCATGTATCCCAGGATGGTCTTGAACCCCCACCCCCTTGATCCTCTCCTACCTCCATCTTTCTACTAGATTACATTTTCATTAAAAAAAAAAAAATTGGATTCAAGTTACCTACAACCTACTTAGAATCTTCAGAGCCCTATCTATAAATATGGAGCTGAGTGTTGTTACCATTAAAACACATTAGCCAGGAACAGGCAGGTAACATCAAAATCATTTCCTGAAGACAAACTCAACAATGTGCATATTTACCTATAACTAAAATTGTTTGAGACAGGATCTCATGTAGCTCAAGCTGGCCTCAAACTTGTAACTTTTCTCACTGTACCCTCAAAGTGTTATGTTATGACTAAAGGCACCTGCCACCAAGCCAAAAAGACCATCTTATTTGTCTATCAAACTATTTCAGTTCCATCATTTTCAGATATGAATCTACATCCTTCTGTATTTTCAAGAGGACACTCAATGTCAGGGGCCTGGGTGAAACAAAGGGGATTTTCAAGTATAAAGACTAGGCCTAAGTTAAAGTGGAATGATGTCTCCCTCTGAGTATATCGTTTATTCTGTAACTGTGTCAAATAGAGTAGCACAGGTATTATACACCAAAGCTCTAAGAACAGACAACGAACATCAATATTCAGGCTTGATTAAATGAGTTTTCAGTCTCACATTATCTATCATGTTAATAATATATAAGCTCTGCTACTAGAATGCCAATCTTCTGATCACTAAAACCCACAGCCAATAGAAGCTGTCACATTGACAGAACTAAACAAGGTTACTACAAATTGAGTCTAATATCAGAGTAAACAATGCTCTATAACCTGGATAAGCTTCCAAACACATTAAGGTATCATAAACACATCCATTTACACTACTAGTAAATTTATAGATGAAACTGCCCTCTATATTTAATAACATCCAAAAATAGCTTTTCTTCTCAGTCTTTTGAAGAACTGTCTCTAGCATGGCCATCAGCTTCTGCTGGCCCTGCTTGCCTATCATTATATTATCTTTTCCTCTCATCTAAATTCTGTTCAAAACAGCCTTTGGAAAAACTTGAGCCAGTATTTTTAGTTTACAGTCCATTATGACAGTGTTTAATCTTATAATCTCTAAAGGAGTTCGAGTCCACTCAAGCTCTTATCAATTGTCTATCAGTGCGTTTGGTCATCATTATGAACAATGGACCAAAGCACGTGAGGAGTTTGAAGAGGCATGGAGGATGCTGAAGCTGTCTTCCTGGACGTGCGTGGGAAGGGTTCCTCCAGACAGGAACAAATACACACATCTGTTTTGAGATGATAAGTATTTTAGCACCTCAGCAAATTTGTTGTTAAGATTACAAGTGAACAATAAATAAAAATAAATGTTGTGTACTATTCTGTAATCTTTTTGAGATGACTTTGTGCTATCATGTCTAGCTCTCAAGAATTTGAAATGCCAGTTTTAAAAAAAAGATAAAAAAATATTAAGAGTTTATGAATTTCATGGAGTCAATAACTGGAAGGAATTTGGAAGCATACAAAGGATTCATCTCCATTTGCCTAAAATGGCCTCTTTTCCTTATTAAGACAAACTGCTTCATATTTAGTTCTTTTTCTAAGAAAAAATGATGTTAGGATAAAGGAGCAAGGGAATTGACAAAGAAACAAAAAAGGTTATTCCACAATTATACAAAATGTTCATTTAATAGATAAGCAGGAACAAAAAGCTTTGAATTTGTTAAATTCTTTGTAATACATAACTTCATCCCTCATTCTCATTGTTACTTAATAACAAAAATGCTACAAACCAAATCTTTTTTTTTTTTTTTTACAAACCAAATCTTGATTTCCAACTACAAAGAGTCTACCGCTAAAAATAAACATAAATTAACATAACCATGGTCCAGGTTAATGTAGTTTCTAGGCCTAGTAGGCATTCATTTTCTCTCAGCACCAAATACAGTGTTTTGTTGAAATAGTACCCAGGCAGAGCCTGTAATCCTAGCAATAGGAGGGTGGGCAGGAGTATGAGTTCCAAGCTAGTCTGGGCTATTAAATAGCAAAACCCATTTGAGCCCTAAGTCCCACTAAAAATACGTTTTATGCTACTGCAAATGTGCTTTAAAGACGCAGGATCGAGAGCTTTAACGAATATTTACCAGAAGCATTTGTAATTCCATCTTTTATTTTTAAAAGGACGGCAAAATGCAACGTGAAGTATAGAAAATGACCTTTCAGTTTCATACAGAACAAAATACTAAAATTACTAAGAATACTTATATTTGAAAAGGCAACCCTCACCAATAAGATTAATTAAACTCTCACGGGATGTACAGACAGGGAGGGTAATGAACACAAAGAATATAAGGAGAAGGTCTGACAGGGCCCTTCCGTTCAGACTGTGATGCAGTCCTTAACCGCTGTCTGTCTAGTAAACCTAAGTGTTCCTGGGTGTTATTCACTTGCTTTCAAACTCTGAGAATGCTGTAGTCTTCTATTCAGACCCCCCAAACTTTATGTTTTGTCTGAAATAATCAACACTCCTAGCCGTGGTGCCTTCAGAGCCTAACCTGTCCTTGTTACCCATACCAGTGACACTCAGGGCCTCCTAGTTGGCTTACAGGAGGGAACTGCCACCTTACGTAAGCATACTTTGCAAGGAGAAAGGCAGATAAGAAGGCGTCAAACCTTCTCCTCCACCAGTGGCTGGCACACCCCGAAAGGAGTGTCCTTTCTGGGGCTCCCCCCCACCCCCCGCGCAGCTGTTCTGCTGCGGGGAGTGGGGGAGGGGAAGAGCTTTCAAACAGTCATCTCTTCCTCTTCGGGCAGCCAACGCCGACCGCACCACCATCTCCTCCGCCCAAACCCGGTCCCCTCCCCCGCCCTGCCTGGGTCCCCGCCAAACCCCACAGGAATGCAGCCGGTCACATGCGCTGCGGCGGCGGTGGACGTGCCTCTCCCCCCGCGCCCCAAGGAGACCCAGCGCCATCTTGCCCTGACGCAGTTACAAAAGTCACAGGAGAAATTGCGCCTCCACGGCCGCACCAGCGCCCCAAAGTCTCGCAGAGGCCGAGCCAGGGCCCTCACCTCGCGCAGGGAGAGGAGCAAATGGTCGGGGAAGAGCCTTGCGACTTCCTTCGGCACTGCTTGGGTTCCACAGAAGACGCGGCGACAACGATCACCGTCATCACTTCTCACTCTCTGCCTTTGCAACAGCCACCCCCGACGACTCTGGCCCCACCCGCTGCTGCAGCATGAGGTCATCGTCAGCCAATCCCTACGCGCCCGACAGAAATCACCAGACGCCGATTGGCTGCCGACACCGCCTCTGCCTCTCCCCACTCCTCTTACGGAGCACCCAAGGTCGTGCTGCGGGCCAAGAAGACGGAAACCGCCATTCCGGGGAAAGGCCCCCAAAGCCAGATCCGTAATCGCTGTGTGATTTTAGTGGGGAACCCTGTTTTATTCCTTGGCCTCCCCTTTTCGGTTCGAGAAACCAGCTCTGTCCCTCCCTCGTTTAATCACCGCCACACAAACGAACTCCCGCTCCCCGCCCAGCACACTGTCCCGCGGCGGGGATTCCTTCCCCGGTGCTAAGAAGTAGAGGCGGCGGCAGCGACTGCACCGGCAGCGGCAACGGCAGCTTTTACCCCATACACGGTGGCAGGGAGGCGGCGCTGACGATGGCTGCAATTTTTTCTGCGGCTTCTCCCCCCGACCTCTTGCGTTTCTCGCTCCTCCATCGAGACGGCGCCGGACTCGCCAGCTCCGCTTTTATCCGGTGCCCGGAGCCTGCGCACTGGAGCCTCCTCAGCCACTAGTGGGCGTCGAGTGACAATCCGACCGGGCTCACCCTGAGCTGGCAGGCCAGGCCGGGGGGAGGGGGCTGCCGGGACTGAGGCTGCTTGGGGGGTAGGAGCAAGTGCATCACCTTAGGAAGTGATGGGAGGGGGGTCGTCCCCGCCCCTGCTGTCATCCTTCTACCTACTAGTAGCATCCTCACGCTCACCTACATCCAGGCTTGAGGGCTACTCGGGGACAACGGGTAAAGAGCCAAGCCCACCAGCTAGCAAGACCTCCCCAACCGTCGGCGGATGGATGAATGCACCTGTTGTGGGAAAGACGGAGTGTCTGGCCAGCTCGCGGCCTCTAGCGTGACGTCTCCACGCCTCGGCGGAGAGGCCGCGTCGGGCCGCAGCCCATAACCAAGATGGCGGCGAGTAGCTTCGTCCCCTCCCCCCTGCCCCTGCGGAGCGGGGCGGGCGGGCCCCGTGCGCTTGCCGCCGCCGCCGCCGCCGCTGCCGCCGCCGCCGCCGCCGTCGCCGCCGCCATTTTCCCAGAGCGAGAAGCAGTGACACTGAGCGGGCGCAGGGGGCCGAGTCGGAGAGCGAGCCTGCGTTCGGGAGCGGCAGCAGAGGGGGCATAGACACTCGGAGCAGCCTCAGCGTCTCCTCGTCTTTCCTGCCGTGGCCCGCAGTGCCCGACTCTTGGGTTCCCACTGAAGACGCTGCGCGCTGCTGCTTGGGGAGGGGGTGTGGAGTCGGTTCTGCGACCGCAGTGGCTGTCGTCGGGGGTCGACCGAGCGCTGAGGTGTGGAGAACCTCACCCGGGGTCGAGCCGATAACAGGGTTCGGGTGTCTGGTGTGTGACCATCACAGGTCAGTGCCTGTCGTGTCTGTGGGTGTCGTGGGGTCCGCGGTGGGGGGACTTAGGGCTCTAGGGAGAGAGGGTCGCTGTCCTTCGGGAGCCGGGCGTCCACACTGAACCCCAGGCGCCTGTGCTGGGGCCACGTCGCTTGTGGAAGTGGAATTTGTCCTTTCTCTTGCCTGTCCCTGGCACTGGGGCATTATGGCGGGTTTTGGGGTTGTGGAAGGGGAAACTGGCAGTTAAACCCCCTTGAGAGTGGGAGTTAGGGAGGGGGCGCCCTCCTCCCTGGTAGCGGATTCAGGCCTCCGGGGTGAGGAAGGAGGCTTGTGACTGGTGTCGGAGAGGTCCCGCGAGCTGCCAGCTCTCCCCTCCTCCAGCTGCATCTTGTTCGGGTGCAGAGAGAAGACGTTTAGGCCCCATTTTCTTCTTCCTGCCCTTGTTCCCTGCCATTCGGTGGCATAATGTTCTCTTAAATGTGAAAGGGGTTAAAAGAACGCCTTGGGCATCTCTCTTTGTAGGAGAGAGACCGCTCCTCATCCTCTCCGGAGAGGGTAAACCCGCCCCTAAGGTGGTCACCCTAGTCAGTACCCAGCCTTCCCAGTCTCCTCCCCCGCTCTTCTTGCCTTACTGCCGTCCTTTACTGTGCCAGAGCCTTAGAATCCACAATATGGCTCATTTCAGGAAAGCTTATTTTGACCGAAGGATTGGCACCGACGCGGTGGCAGCAGACAGAGATGAGAAACAAACGGTTCCCTGTGCTAAACGGGGGAGGAGGGAGAGAAAAAACAATCCTGGGTGCTTGCCTCACTGGCTTTAGTTCCGCCTAGATCCGCCCTATCTAGACTGTCTCTCAAGAATGATCAAATTTAAAGTCAAAGGGAAATCACTGGAGTTAGTTCTAGAGTAAATTTCGGTGTTGCTTATTTTATTCATCCTTTAGAGATGTAGATAATATATATGTGTTTGCAGTTCTGGAGACCTTGGAGAAGAATCAAGTGAGGTGCATTCAGCTCTAGGTTGAAGATAGCAATACCTAATTGGGAAACAGTCTCCCTTTCCCTTTAATTTCTGAGATGGAGAGTAAAAACTGTAATTTCCCTCTTTTGTCCTTTACAGATTCTAAAAATGGCGGCCCCAGGCTGATGTTGTGGTAATCTAATCAGCTCGGGTCCTCCACACCCCATGCAGTGCGTTTGTCTGCAGTGTATTACAAGCTTATTATGTTTACATGAAAAAGATTGGGCTTGCCCCCCCCCCTCCAAGCCATTTACAAAAATTCGTCAGTTTTATTGCAAATTACAGTGCTGTGTTATAGTTGATTAATTTTATTGGGTTTTCCTAAGAGGCAAATAAAACAATACCACTTTTGAAAACAATAAGACATTTGGCCTTGGAAATTTCATGGTCGGGGGCTTTTAAACATTAAACATTTATTAGATGCAGATAATAGTTTGTGTTGACTTTAAATCACCCATTTTTAACTAATATGTCAAAGTAAAATGTTTTGTTAAGTAGCCCATTTTGCATGATTGGGAATTTTTACCTTCAGTTAAACATTTCTCACTCAACTCCTAACTAATTTTGTATATTTTGGTTCTTGTATTCTGTTTTGGAGTAAAATTTAGGGAGCTGTACAAACAGACCTAAACCTGTTACTCACTGGATATAAGGATTCTTTTCTTCCTGTTTTTTGTGTTGCCTCTGTTTTCTCCTGTATTTAAAGCTTTAATCATTTCTAGTTGCTTGTATATGTGGTAAGGTGACACTCCGTGCTTTGCTGCCTCTTAAATTTGTCTTATTGCATACTATCATCATTATGTAAGTTAAAAAATAAGGCTTTGGTCTTCATTCCTTCCCCCATGCCCAGTTTCCTATTGGATTGGGGGATTTGTTGTAATAGTCCTTAAATAAAAGCATTTCATAATAGGGACTTGAATCCCTTTTATGCCATCTTTAAAATCTTAAAATTTGAGATAGAAAACTAAATGTCAGATGTCATTCAGCTGTACTTTTAAAAGTGTGACTGGTTTCAGTTTATTTGCATCCTGGGAGGGGTATCTTTTTTCTAAATAGCAAGGTATGAGTGGGCCATTAATGGGTTGAATGATGATTCTGATTGTGTAGCAACTGAAAGATGAGTGCTTTTCAATCCAGAAGTACTTACAAAGGTCGGAGGGCACACATTCATTCACAAGTCTTTCTCCTCTGTATAAACCTTAGAGCAGGTTGTACTGCATATTGTGCTTATATTAACTAGCTGGTGTAAGGTACATTCTACAAAATAATTGTGGAAATAATGGGATTAGGTAATTTTACATGCCAGTGAGTTGAGTTTCATCTTTGAAGAGTAATCAGGTATACAACCTTTGTTAGAATTTTTGAAATATTATATAATAAAATGTTGGCTGGTAGTGGGAGAGTTTGTGTTGGAATTTGGAGTCAAGTATTTACATAAGACTCTGGATTGAGTTGTGAGTCTAAGCCCTAGGTATAGTGGATGGGCTCCATAGTTAAGGTTTGTGCTTTAGAACAAGGTGGGTACTTTTAACTTGATTGATATTTGAACTTCCTATCTAGTGCATGAAATGAGTGTTTTATCAATTTATGTAGCAAGAAGAAGGTATATTGTCTATATATGCTATGGTTGTCTTTATTGATATTGGTCAGGTCTAGACACAAAATAATTGGCTAAATTGGTTTCACATAAAAAACATTAAGTTAGAAATAAAAAGCCTCCTTTTGGTTTTGTTTGTTTCTCTTTTGTTTTGAATCCTGTAAAATAACTTTTAAGTTATTTTAAAAATAACGTTTTTTTAAGTGTTTGTTGTTATCTCATTTTACTTTATAAACAACGCACCTCCATTAGGTTAGGATGCAGAGGCAGATCTTTTAACAGGTTATGTGGGTTTTCTGTTCCCAGAGAATTGTGAAGCACTTGGCTCTGGGAGGAAACTCACAAGAGTCTTTGTTCCCAGGAAAAGCTAAGGTTGGGTGCTTACGTGTTTATTTGTTTATGTGGATCTATAGAAAACCTGTGATTGGACAATAAAATTACTTTCTAAAAATTGACTGCAATTTGATGATACTTGATTTTTGTTGTCATTGCAAAGTATCTTTTTGATCCCAGTTTGAATTGAGAACTTTTGCCCATTTCCATTTCTGTCAACTCTGTATTTATAGTGGCAGTAATAGCTGTCTGTTAGTAGTGGTTATGGTAGCAGTAATGCGCCTATGATTCTACTTGCCCTCACTTCTTCCAGCCAGAGAAGCTTTACATATACGCCTTACTGATGAGGGCAACTATTACTTCTTAAATTAGCATCTTAATTTAGAAAAGTATTATACTCATTTCTGAGTATTAATCTCTTAAAGATGTATGAGATGGTTCTAATGGCTCTGCCATCCTGGAAACTGCTATTATGGTGATATTTAAATGTAAAAAAAATGTTTATTTTTGCTTAGTTATGAAGTGATTATGCAAATTTACATTTTTCCTATGTTAAATTTTATCTTTTCAATTTTTTATATATACTTTTAAATAGTAATGGAATTTGAAGGATTATCAGAACTAATTAGGGAATATTAGTAGTATGCAGTTGTCTGAGAGGATGATATATTATTAAAACATTTTAAATGTTTTAATAATATAATAATAGCTTATATTTTAAAATATAATAGCTTTTATTTTTAAAAGGTTTATTCTTAGATGATAGATGCTCATTTATATGTTGAGTTTAAAGCTTTTTTAAAAAGTGAACATGTACTTCAAAATGGGTTAATCAGGGACTGTTTCTGTCTCAGAACAAATGTTAACATATGTGTTTTTTGAGAATTATTTATACTTTATGGCAAAATACATTTTTTAGTTACTGCCTCAATAAAAGGAAGGCCCTATCTATTCCAAACATTGCTGTGTGAATATTATTAGCTTTGGGCAGAGTTCAAGAATCTGAGTGACTTTTGTTATGAAGAAATATCGGAAGGAGCCTTATTTACTTAATGCCAAACTGATTGTTTTTGTATTAATTAAATATTTAATATGAAAGAGCAGTATTTGTAGTTGAAACTGTTTTGCACTGTTAGACGTAGACAGTATTAACTAAAGATTAACCTAGCGCTATTAAGCTATAAGTATGTTATAGAGAACATATTATAAGGCTAAGAAATTGTTCTTCTTGTGAACTTACAGGCTAAGTGCTAAATTAAAAATCAAATGGTGGTGATCTAGACTAAGAAGATTTTATTTGTATCATTAAGCATATGAAAAGTTTTTTTTATTGATGTTTAGTATCTGATGTTTTTTAAATAAGAATCAGAAAAATCCTTGTAAATATCCACTTGATACAAAATCAATTGTTTTTCCCTCTTGGTTAATTTATTGTTGATAGTTTAAGAAAGCCATTTTCCTGTTGTTGGATGAATTTTATGGCTTTATTGGAAATCTCATTTTGTTATTTATCCAAAGTGTTTAAAGTCTTAATTTTGAGACAGGGTCCCATGTATCTCAGACTGGCCTGAGCATGCTATGAGTAGGATGACCTTGAACTTGTGATTATTTTGCCTCCACTATTAAATGACAGGATTACAGCTGTGCACCACCAGACCTAGTTGATCTGTTAGGGGTTGAGTCCAGAGCTCAACACATGCTAGGCAAGCACTCTGCTCACTTGGCTATATGCTCAGATCCAAGAGCTTTTAGTTTATACATAATGACTTGCAATGCAGTGATTTAATTAGTAAATAATCAGCCACTCATCTAACATTTTAAAATATTGTACGTTTTTGTTTGTTTGTTTGTTTAGTTCTTAAAAGTGAAGTGTGGCCGGGCGTGGTGGCGCACGCCTTTAATCCCAGCACTCGGGAGGCAGAGGCAGGCGGATTTCTGAGTTCGAGGCCAGCCTGGTCTACAAAGTGAGTTCCAGGACAGCCAGGGCTACACAGAGAAACCCTGTCTCGAAAAACCAAAAACCAAAAAAAAAAAAAAAAAAGTGAAGTGTGAAATCTGGGTATAAGAGAATGAGAACCAAGGAATGGGGAAACAGTAACTGGATCCATGAAATCAGAGAGGGAACTGTTGGAGGGAAATAATAAGCCAGAGGGGCAGAAGGGCCCAGAAGAGTGCAAGGAATTGTACAAAGTATAATGAACACATGTATGAACATGGAATGAAGGACATTATTCTGGATTTACATCTAAAGAGATAATTTAGAAAATAATAACCTAACAGAGGGTTGGGGCTTCAACCTCCCATCCATGAGTTCAATCCCTAGTTCAGTGTCCAGTCCTGCTCCCTGCCCCCTTCCCCGAAACAATCTTTCTCATTTCTCTTATATTTTTACATCTGTGGAAGAAAAGCAATTCCTAGTAACTCCTAGATTGCTTAATATAGAGTTAATGGAAAAGAAGGGGCACTTTCAGTCCTGAAGTTTATTATTGAGAAAGAACATTGAGTAATGGACCTGTATCAGTGCCAGCATGGTTGTGGTACTTAAGATCTGAGCCTTAAGGACAGAAGGCTAAGATATGGCAGTGGGATTTACTTGTAAAATAATTTTTTAAAATCTTATGGTGATTTTATAAAGTTTATATTTTGGGGGGTGTGTGTGCATTGTTTATGATTGAGGGCATGTGTGTGTGTGTGTGTGTGTGTGTGTGTGTGTGTGTAGGTCCAAGGGCAACAACTTTCAGGAGTTGGTTCTCTCAGGACTTGTGCAGTGTTTACCTGCAGAGCCATCTGTAGTGATGGTTGATGGCCCTGGGCCCTGTAACATCATTTTCTTTTCTCTCTCTCTCTCTCTCTCTCTCTCTCTCTCTCTCTCTCTCTTCTTTTCTTTTCTTTTCTTTTCTTTTTTTTCTTTTTTTTGAGACACTGTCTCTCTGTTAGCCCTGGCTGTCATGACACTTGCCATGTAGATTAGGTTGGCCTTGAACTCTGCCTTCTGAACCTGAAAGATATTTTTTAAGTTCATGTAATTATGTTGTTAAACATTTTATCTACAAACATTTTAAAATTTTTATGTTTCTGAATATTTTATTGTATTTTTAAAAAGTTAAATTGTTACTATTTTAAGATAGGATCTCTCTACACAGCCCTAGCTGTTCTGAAAGTCACTGTGTACACAAGGCTAGCCTTAGATTCCCAGAGATCTATTTGTTCCTGCCTCCTGAATGCCAGGTTAGATGGCACCACCATACCCAGCTAATTATTTATTTATTTTTGTACAGGGTCTTGTTATTTAGCCCTTGTCTGACTTGGAACTTGTTAGAGATATCTTGCTGTCCCCATCTCTGTCTCTGTTTCTGAGTGCTGAGATTATAGGCATATACCACCATGCCCTTTTACAATGTAAATGTAATTTAAAATTCAAAATTACGTTTATAAGTTATTTTAAACTGACTTGGTTTGGGTTCAAAGGTTTTCTGACTTTTTCTCACTGGGTAGAAATGAAATGAACAAGTGGTATTCCTGCCCCATGTTAATGACACCACCATTTGGGATAATATGGAATCAAAACATAGCTTTTTTTTTCTATTTTCTTTATTGAAAATAGTTTTTGTTGTGCAATGTATTCTGATACAGCTTTGATTCCCCCCCCCCCCACACACACACACACAGGTTCATAGAAAAAGGAGAACAGATATAAGGAAAATATCCTCGTCTAATAGTTTGTTTTCTTGTTTTACACACTAATAAATGCAACTTGCTTGCGAGTTCTCATAGGTATCTGAAGTGGTACAAGAATTGAAGGGTCTTAATGTGACAAAGTTCAGTGATTGGAACTATGCTTTAGTAGCCATGAATTGATAAGGGTTTGGGGTTGGTCGAATACATAGATAATACTCATCCAGAAAATAAGATTATTTCATTTGAAAGTATTCTCTGCTGCTTCTTTTAGAACCAAGATACTTGATTGGTTGAATTGACACAGCCTCCACCTAACCTTGTTGATGGCTAGACAACAGATGAATTTGAATAGCTCCTCTTTTCTTGGAACTAAGTATACAGAGATAAGTAAGCTTGTCTCTACCTTGAGGAAGCCCACAGTTTATTTCTACCTCTCATTAAGTCTATTATTTTAGGTTTGACTTTGTTGTAAGGAATAGATACCAGTTGAAGCTAGCTTAAGTAAAGGGTTTGTTATATAGGGGAACTCTTAGGATTTATTTATTTGAAATCTAGTTGGTCTCACAGAGTAGCAAGGTGTCATGGAGTCTCCAGTCTTCATCTTGCTTCTTGTTACTAACTGTGCTTGGTTAAGGGGGTATTCGTGGGAAGGTATTTATGATGTGGTCAGAGGAGGTTTGTTAGATGGAGAACAACAGGAAGGTACCTATAGTGTAACCCCAAATACTTGCTTTTCTTACTATATTTTTTAGTTAGAAAACAAAATAATGGGTTCATGCATATTTGTCATTGTACTTGGCTCTTTTGCTGTTGTCTATTCTCTATCTCAAAAGTGCTTTTGTTTCTTTTGGTGGGGGAGGAGGGCAAAGGTCAGAGGTAGTTGGCAGTCCCTCCAGAACTAAATAAGTGATATTTCAAACTGAGTGGTTCCACCTTTTACTTAGAAAATGCAAATTGCTCTGGTACACACATGTGTTAGTGCACTCGAACACAAGCACATACAAACTAACTAACTAAATATGCAAATAAACACGTGTACTGCATGTGCACATGGTGAGGAATGCTGACAAAGGCAAGATTTTTTTTTCTGAAGATGTAGATTATTTGTCTATTATTCTGAAAATGTGGAGTGTTAGTATGCACGGGGCTCTGGATTCAATTCCAGCATTACATAAACTGGCTGTGGGTTAAAAAAAAAAAAAAACAGAGCTGGGCGTGGTGGCGCATGCCTTTAATCCCAGCACTTGGGAGGCAGAGGCAGGGGGATTTCTCAGTTCTAGGACAGCCAGGGCTATACAAAGAAACCCAATCTCGAAAAATAAAAAACAAAAACAAAAACAAAAAAACCAAAACAATAAAACTTTTGTTGTTGTTTATTATTACACATTTCATTGCTATAAAGACCAGGCTGGCCTTCAACTTGGAGCACCTGTCTTGCTTCTGCTTGGATAATAGGGGTATGTTACTATGCACAGTGATAGCATTGCTTGCTTCCTCCCTCCCTCCCTTCTTTTTTTTCCTTCCTTCCTTCCCTTTATTTGAAACAGGGTTTTATGTAGCTTGGGTTGACTTTGAACTTTCTGTGTGATGAACGATGACCTTGATCTTCCTGCCTGTACCTCTCAAGTGCTGGGACTATTAGTATGTGGTATCACACACATGTGGTATTGGAGATCAAACCCCAGAACTTTTTGTGTGCTGGGCACTATCAACTGAGGTACATCCTCAGCTATAATTTTATTACATTTTGAAATAATAGTATAGTTGTTATAATCTGGAGAAGAGCATGCTTAACACTAAGGATTTCTTCCCTTATTTAGAACAAGGCTTGTTGATTGCTGGAAATTACTCAGGTGATGATGATGGATATCTATGAAGACTTAGGAAGAATTTTTTTTCATTTTTTTGTGGTGTGGATTGAAGCCCAAGTGGTTCACACATTGGGGAGGCACAAAAGGCTAAGTGACTCACTGTCATTTAATGTCACTGTCACTCACTGTAATAGAAGACTGAAGAAAGGAGGGTCATCGAGAACTAAGAGCAGAGAATCCTGAGTTTTAAAAGTGGAATGAAAGAAAGGAAAACCACAAAAAAAGAAAGCAGATGTGGTGGCACACCTTAATCCCAGTACAGGCAGATGTCTGTGAGTTTGAGGCCAGCCTGCTCTACATAGAGTTCCAGGACAGGGAGAGTTACAAAGAGAGACCATGCCTCAAAAATAAGTAAACTAATAAATAAATTACTCAAAGAATGGAAGGAAGTGTATGTAAACGGAAATTGCACTTTGAAGGTTTCATTTGTAAAATAATGACAGTTATTTCAGTGGAATATATTTTATAGAAGATTGGGAATAGAAAACCAGATAGAATAAATGATTGTTGATTTCAAGGTTGAGATTAATATTGGAGTGAACTGAACCTTGAGGGACAGCTCCATCAGTAGCATTTTTTATGGCATGTTTGTTATGTTTTAGCAGCGCTGAGTTCATATTGTCTAATGTTACAAGGATGAGAGAAGGAAGTTGTGGTTTAGTTAGTGGGTATTTTAGCCACCAGATCCCAGTCTTTGAGGGCAGATGCATGTGTATCTCAGTTGTTTTGGTTTTATTAATAACGAGGTGACGTTAGTGATCTAATTGTGAAAACTACATATCTCATAGGTGTTTCAAAATAATGTGACAAAATATAAACAGGTCATTCAGAAGTATAAGTAATATATTCATTGAGAAGCTAAGAAGGTTGAGAAGATTGTGTGAAACAAGTTTCATAACTGGAATAGTCTTCTGAAATAATATTGTTAGGTTGTTACACATTTTTCAGTTTGAAAGTGAAGACAGCTCAAATGTTCCTGAAAGTTTAGTACTGTATTTGGGGGGAGGGGACTACTATAAAGGAGAACTTTAGAAAATTAGCAGAATGATTGCCAAAAGCAAAACAACCCAAAGAACCCTGGTAGTTTAAAGGATTTATGTATTAGAGTATTATTAGTAATATAGTGCCAGGGTAACCTGATAGATTATCAGGTAACTGACTGACTGAGCTGTGTGTGTGTGTGTCTGTGTGTCTCCAAGTTGTCTGTGGAGGTCAGAAGAGACTGTTCTGTCCAATTGGCTGGATTTGCAGGGAGTTGTGAGTTACTTGAGTGAGCTCTAGGAACTGAACTTCGGTTCTCTGCGAGATGAGCAAGTGCTACTCTGAGTTACCTGTTTAACCTCTCCTTGTATTTTAACTGAGTTAGGAGGATTTGCCGATATCTGGACATTCTCCCACCATCCTTTTTTAGCCTCAGAGATAAGAAAACAAGGCACAGATGGTTACTATCTGCATTGACAGTCAAAGTCTTTTAAAATAGCACAGTCCTGAGTACTGAGATTATAGGCATTCGCTACCCCTGTTTTATGTGATGCTGGGGAATCAAACCTTTGACCTTTTCAGCCCAACTCTTTGCTAAAACCAAAAGTTTCCACTTCACTATGCCCTTGACATAATCTTAAAAGCAGCTTCAGTCTTCCAGTTTTTTTATAAATTAATTAATAAATTATTCACTTTAACAGAACTCTTCAGGTTGATACTAGCAAAAATTAGAAAAAGTTTAGAAGGGGCTGGAGAGATGGCTCAGCAGTTAAGAGCACTGTCTGCTCTTCCAGAGGTCCTAAGTTCAAATCCCAGCAATCACATAGTGGTTCACAACCATCTGTAATGGTATCGATGCCCTCTTCTGGTGTGTCTGAAGACACCTACAGTGTACTCATATACATTGAATGAATAAATGAATAAATGAATAAATAAATAAATAAATGAAAAAATTATAGAAGATTAAAACTTTCATTTTAGAATGAAAGTTAAACTTTTATTTATGTTTCTATCTCTCATTCTCTCTGTTATTCTCTTGTATGGGTGCCGAGTAGAGCTCAGAGAAGGTGTTGGATTCCTGGTACTAGTACTAACAGGCGGAGTTGTGAGATAGATGCCTGTTGTGGATGCTGAGAGCTGAAGTTAGGCTCTCAGAGCTGAGAGGCCTCTTAGCCACAGACTCCTCTCTCCAGCCCTCCATTTTTTTTTTAGCCAAAAATTTAATTTCAAGGTAATTATAGATTCTATAAGTAGTTGTAAAAGAGGATACAGAGAGATCTCCTTTCTCCTTTAACAGCGTTGCTAACATTTTAACATTAGTGGTAACATCTTGCAAAATTGTGATATAGTGTGACGACCAGAATACTGACCTTGACATAACATAGCCAGAATACTGATGTTGATAGAGCATCCATTTGATTCAGAGTCCCCATTTTACTTGTACTCTTTTGTTGTATGCATATCTTACTACATATGTGAGTACCTTTTTCCACCATAGCAATTACAGAAAAATTCTATCACAAGGATGCTTGGTATTTTCCTCTTATGTAACTGTGCCCACTTCTCTCCTCCCCCTACGTATCTGTTCTCCATTTCTATAATCCATTATTTTAAGAATGTTATATAAATGAAATTTCACAGTATGTAATCTTTTGGAACTGAATTTTAAATTTTATTTTAAGATTTAAGTATGTGTTGAGGGCGGGGCCTCAGTTTTGCATTTGTGTGTGTGGGTGACCAAAGAGACCAGAGATGTCAGATCCCACTGGAAGGGAGCTCTAGTAATAGATAGGTGTGACATAGATGGTGAAGACTAAACTTGGGTCCTTACGAATACGTGCTTTTAACTGATGACCCATGTTAGATAGGGTCCCACTCTGGACTTTATGCTAACTTTGAATTCAAGAAAATCCTTTTGTCTCAGCCTCCTGAGTGCTAGAGTTACAGTCTGAGTTACCATATCTAGGAGTAAGACTGACTTTTTAAAAACTTAGCATAATCCCCTGGAGATTCTTCCAGCTTGATGCATGTGTGTTTCAATAGTTTGTATTGCTTTGTATTGCTGAAAATGTCTAGCTTAATGTTTTTTTTACATTTGGAAACTATGTCATAGACTGTGCAGTTTCAGATATTTTTTTCTTTGTCTTTCCCCAGCCCCTGAGACAGGATCTTATATATAGCAGGCCTGCCTTGAACTTACTATGTAGTCAAGGATGACCTTAAATTTCTGACACTTTTGATTACAATACAGGAATGCACCACCAGTCCTGGTTTAAGGGATGATGGAAGTCAAGCCTGGGACCACCTTTCTGCTAGGCAAGCACTCTGCTGGCCTAGAGCCTCAGCCCTTTTGCTCTTTGGCATGACCTGAAAAGCAGCCCCCTCGGTCTTGCTAGTTTTTCCAGTAGACTGTTTTGTGGGTGTGTGTGTTTTATTCTTACTCTTATTTTGTTTTTGTTTATAAGTGATTTCCCAGGTTGTTTGTTTGTTTGTTTTTTCAGTTTTATTTGGCATTTAATTATTACCTTTCCTTGTGCTTGTATTCACTTACATTTAAAAATAAGAATGAATTTGTTTTTGTAAGTTTTGCTGCCTTCTTTGTTTGAGGTACCATTTCAGACAGAAGTACCTAGAACATATACCATTTAACATTAGCTCAACACTCCTATGTTCACTTGGTTTCTAGGTCTATTCTGGATAGCAGGTTTTGTGAAGACATTTATTCTTTCTTGGACTTCAGATTTTCCAGACATCTCATGGTATTTCCTTTTGTATTATTCTTTATTGGCTGCTGTTTATTCTACATGTATTTAGTACATATCTGACTAGCCAGTTGGTGATGCCAGGATTTTTTTAACTCCTACCTGAAAGTCTGGAGTATTTGGATTGTGTTAAAATTCTTTATTCCTCATTGATACCTGTGATAAGGTGGTTTCTTACTACATTGATCTCCCTCCCTTCTTTCCTACTTATGTCTATCTCTTTTCTCAGACACTTTTGATTGATCCCAGAGCCTTTTACAGGTTAGGCAGGTGGTCTCTCACTGAACTATACATTTCTGGCTTTTTATATTTCAAGACAAAGTCTCCTTACTATGTAATTCAATCAGGCTTTGAATTCCCTGTGTAGTCCAAACCGACCTCAAAGTTATGGCCCCTCTTGCCTTGGCTTCTCTTCTACTGAGATTACCATTACACTCCAGCATTTATGTGTGTGTGTGTGTGTGTGTGTGTGTGTGTGTGTGTGTGTGCGTGTGCATGCGCATATGCACACACTTTGTTGTTTAAGATGGTGTCTTTCTCTGTAGCCCATTTTGGCCTGGAACTTGGAGTAGTCCTGCCTCAGCTTCCTGCATGCTGGGATTAACCATGTAAGACATCATGCCAAATTTTCATTCTGAAAAGATCATTTTAGAGATAATTATTTGACCCTAATAAAGTTACATTTTTTTATTATCAACTGATTTTTTTTTTTAGCAGTATGAATTATCTGGCTAAAACATTTATAATGATAGAGAAAATGAAATAGTTAATTTTATAGTTTCATGATAACGTGACTGGATCGCTGAGATCTTCCCTTTAGAATGAAGCTAGAGGTCTATCGTGCTGTTTCACATGTAATTACATGTTTCTGAACATGAGTGTTTTTAGAGAGATGCAGTTGTAAGCATGCCATGGGATTGTTTTTCAGCTCCTCTGTATAGAATGATAGTCCCTTTGCTTCATGAGGCAAGAGCTGTGGTTCCATCCCACCTTCTCTAATTCATTCACCAGTCTATAGAACACCACTGTGTTCCAGACACAGCAAGAGGAACACATATGGAAACTATTGCTTGAAAGAAGCTAATTACAAGCGTGGTATTGCTGTTTGTGTGTTTATTTTCATCACTATTTAGAACAGATCAGGTGTATTTAGCCAAGATTTTATATTTATATTTAAAATAGCACACTATTAATTATAAATCAAATACATCATTTTATATTAGAAATATTACTCCACTAAATTAAAATTATTCATAATGACTTGATATCTGCTTTCTACTTCTTGACTCTGCTGTACATTGCTTGCTTTTTTGCTCATAAAGTGTTACCATTTTATTGTGCTAGTTAACAACTGCAGCATTATGAAGTAATTCTAATAAGGTCTTAGGTATGGAAAAGAAAGTAGGGCAATGCTTTCCTCTGTTCAGCTGGCTTTTGTTGTCTTGAGGAGAGTCTTCAACTGTGAAGCAAATGAGAAAACATAGGGTGACCTGACTTTCAGGGTTTTATTTGGTTTTTGATGGAATAAGAAGAGCAGTTCTTGTTTGTGGTTATCTGTTGTCTCTTACCTAAAATGCTGGTGACCAGAAATCTCCTATTTTTTGAATATTTTCAGATTTGCAGTATTTACAAGTTGAGCATCCCTAACCAAGAAAATTTGAAAATTGGAGTATATTTTACAGCATTTCAGACTTTTAAAGTGAGGAATGTATAGCCTGTATATGCATTAGGTCATATTCTTCCCAGAATTCTGATTTTAAATTCCTGTTTTGTAAACAAGGAATCTGACACTAGAGAGGCTAAATAAATGACCTGCTTAGTCTCACACATCAAGTAACTGGTAGAGGTAGGCCCCAGTGTTTTTAATTTTAATGTAGTTGCTTATATTGGATCTGTCATTGATGTTTTCTTTTAAGCCGGGCATCACTCTGTGTCCATCTCCAACACTAGTCAGTTCAGCCTTAGGCTCAAGTAGAGAGTAGATGTAGTACTACAACATTATGCCATATCTTGTTATTTTTATATTACAGTAATTTGAAAACAGGTAGCTTTCTTCCAGTTACACATGATTTAAAAATATGGACAAGTTTTTGTATAAAATCACTTTCAAATTAATCACTTTCTTTTCCCTCAGAATTTACATCATTTGTGACATGAAAAATAGAGTAGGTATGCTGAAGGTTTTTGGAAAAATGAAAGGGAAATATAAGAACTAGTATTTGAGGACATACTCTTTTTCTGTTTCTCAGGTGTTACATTATAAGGACAAGGAAAACCTAACCGCTCTTCTGTAGTTTATAGGATTGTCTGTTTTGTTCTTAACAGGAATCATGTCTTTATTGAACAGATTTTGAGTAGATATTTCATAAATAATACATGTAACAAGTACAGTGGGGTGAATTTAGATTAGAAAATTTGATGTTGAAGCTCAGAATCTTTTACTTATTCTTGTAAATTTGTATTTTTTTAAGTCACTGTTTTCTCTAATTAATCATATTAAGCGGAGTAACCTTAGCCTTTCCTAGGTTGTTTAGTTTTATGCCTTAGAGGTAAAATGGATATACCTACCTTGGAATTTTTATTCTTTTTCTTTTTTTAATGTAACTCTGGCTGACTTAGAACTCACTATATAGACCAGGCTAGCCTTGAACTCACAGAGATATACCTGCCTCTGCTTCCTTGAGTGCTGGGATTAAAAGTGTGTGCCACCTTGCCCAGCTCTCTACGTTGGAATTTTGAAGACTAAATAAACCACTCATATAGGAAGTTAATTTGGTGCATAGTGCTCAATTTGTAAATATATTGTTAGGTCACTAACAACAAAACTTGTTTTTGGATACTTGTACTATAAGAAATTCCATTTTGACTTTCAAAATAAACAATCATGTTTGCCAGCCATTCACTAGTGAGTGTGCTTTAGTAATCCTTGTGACATTCTACTTTCAGTCCCTACATTTAGAACAGTAGATTCAGCACATTTCTGTTTTCTTTCCTACCTTAATGTGCTGGACTTGAACCCAGGCCCTCAAGCATGCCGAGCACACATTCTCAGCTGAGCTCAGCTTCCAGAAACTTCTCTTTTGATCATAAGAATGCAGCATAATTCCAGGAAGAAAATAAGCAACTAGAGCTGGAGAGATGGCTCAGTGGTTAAGAGCACTGACTGCTCTTCCAAAGGTCCTGAGTTCAAATCCCAACAACCACATGGTGGCTCACAACCATCCATAAGGAGATCTGATGCCCTTTTCTGGTGTGTCTGAAGACAGCTACAGTGTACTTACATATAATAAATGAGTGAATCTTTAAAATCGTAAAAGATTTATTAAAAAGAAAAGAAAGAACTACCCTGTGAACACTTCACGTTTACTAAGGTATTAGGACCTTCGTAAAGAATACCTTCGTCGTTATTTGTTTACCATTGCTTCAGAATAACTGCTTGCTGGTGTACCTTGCTAGTTAGATTCTTAACTCTTCTGTTTCCATTTCTTTTAAACAGGGTTTGTGGATGCACTTAGATGTTTGCAATGAGCACTGTGGCTGGCATGCCCCAGTATTTTGGATACCAATGCATAGGACTCCATAGTAATCGAATTTACCAGAGGCGAACGTCATGAGCATAGCGATCCCATTGGGGGTTGATACAACAGAAACATCCTACTTGGAAATGGCTGCAGGCTCAGAGTAAGTACTTAAATACAGGTATTTTACGTAGGGAAAGGCAAAGTATTTCATAAAGTTGTCACATCCAAATAGTGTTTATTTGCATATGTCATTTTGCATTCTTGGCTAAGACATCAGAAATTAAAATGGCAATGTTCCTTTAAGAATACTTTTATAAATAGCCTTTGTTCCAAAATTCTATCTTTTGGAAATTTGTTTTTTGTATTTTCTACTTGCAGTACTTCTCCATTTCAAGAAAATGGTTTTTTCTCCTGTGTTGCATAAAAGCATATGTCCCTTAGGCATAATTTTTCCCTGATAAGATAAACACAGTATAAATGGTACCTTTTTTTTTTTCCCTGAAAGCCTCCAGAATTTTTGTGGTTTAAGTATCAAACTTTTAAACTCTCCTTTTTCACATAAGACCTTGAGGCTTCTAAAGACAGTAACATTTATTTCCTGTTTCAAAGAAACATTTTTATATTGCTTTCCTAATTTAATATTTAAAAAATAACTAGCATGTTGCTGCCTTCTCATTTTCAACTCACTGTCAAAAGACCAAAGTATTACTTTGTAAGATGCTAGATCGTGGTGGGTAATTTTGATGCATATCTGTAGCCCTAAGCTACTTGGTACTCAGGAGAATTGCCTGGTCCAGCCTGGGCTACATAGCTAGACACTGCCTGAGAAGAAAAAAACAAGGTCAAGAAGATGTGTGCAGGATTCTACATTCCTGAATATTTCCTTAATAACTGTCTATGAACTGATTTTATTTCAAAATCAAGTACTTTTACTTTTTTTATTATACCAATGTATATATGTTTAAATTATGTTTTATTTTAAAGAAGATTGGATTGCTAAAATACAATCCACTAATAAACTAAAATATAGAAAGTTCTCACGCAGTTTCAAGTATTAATACTAGATCCAATTTTATGAGGCCAAAGATTTGCTACATTAGGCATAGTTACTCTGCCAGTCAGACTGTGGGAACAAACAGTTTTAGAGACTCTGGTATTTCCATTCCCAGTGATATCCCAGGGTCTCTCAAACAAGTGCCATCCCATCCAAAGCGTCGTCAGCTCGTTTTCTTTCTCATGTATTTTACTCCTTATTTCCTATTACATTGCTTAAAAGTTGACTCTACTTCAACCTTTGGACTAAATATAATTTTTTGACACCTTTGGAATAATTGATTAATCAGGATAGGCTGTTGATCTATTAGAGATATCTACTACAGTAAGATTTTGTTTTACAACATCAGCTGGCCGGACCACCCAGTGCTCCCAGGGACTAGACCACCAGCCAAGGAGTGTACAGGGAGGGATCCATGGCTCCAGATATATAGATAGCAGAGGATGGCCTTGTCTGACATCAGTGGGAGGGGAGGCCCTTGATCCTGTGGAAGTTTGAGGTCCTAGTATAGGGGGATGCTAGAGTGGTGGGGTGGGTGGGGGAACACCCTCATAGAGGCAAAGGGGAGAGAGGAGAGGGAAGTTGTGGGATGGGGGGTTTGTGGAGGGGTAACTGGGAAGTGGGATATCATTTGAAATGTAAATGAATGGAATGATTAATTTTAAAAAGATTTTATTTCATGAGCTTGGAAAGAGAGGCCCGTTGGTTTTGCAAACTTTAGATGCTTCAGGGGAACACCAGGGCCAAGAAGTGGGAGTGGGTGGGTAGGGGAGTGGGGGACTTTTGGGATAGCATTGGAAATGTAAATGAGGAAAATACCTAATAAAAAATTTTTTTTAAAGTTTCTTTTTTTAAAAAAAAGTACTTAAAAATATTTCGTGGTCACATTAAATAAAGACATTCTTTTATAAAGTAACTTAAAAACTGGGTATAGACACAGGCCTCTTACCCAGTACTCAGGGAGGTAAGAGGATTTCTGTAAATTCAAAACCAACTTAATCTACATAGATCCAGGCCAGTCAGTGTTCTGTAGGGAGACATTATCTCAAGAAACAAAGCGAAGCAAACAAGCAAACAAAATCTAAAGAAACAAAAAGTACTACACCTTTTTGTAAAAATTATTTCATGTGTGTCTGCTTGTGTGTTTATATGTACATCATATACGTGCATGAACCTTGGGATCTCAGAAGTGGGGGTAAGATCTTAAACTGGACTTAGAGGCTGCTGTGAACCTCCCTCCACATGCATGCTGTGACCCAAACCTATGTCCAGTCAGTGCTCTTCACTGCTGAACCTTTTTTCAACTCCAGCAGAACTTTTTACTATGGATAATATTAATATTAACAAAAGCAATGCTTAGGTTTTGGTGACTAGAAACGAAGTTGAAGGCAGCTACTCTGGGCTTGTTACCAGTCACAGTGCACAGTCACAAGTTAACATAGTGACAGTCTTGGCTTTCTTACTGCTTCCTGACATAACTCTTGATCCAGATTTTATAAATAGAAAAAGTAATTCTATTTTTAAAGGAAAAGTGTAACTAGGTATAAATAACAATTTTTTAAAAGCCTGATCAGCAATAATTTTTTTTAAACTCAGAGGCTGTGATTCCCCACTTACTCATTAACTAACTGAATACTCGTGAGTGCAGACAGAATAATTTTATAAAATATAGACAACTCAAGAGACAGCATATGCTGGATCAGTACAAGCAGCCTATACAGGCGGTGTGAAATTTTTTCTTAGAGACTATGGTTACAAAAGTGAAATATAAAATATAACCTATTGTTGAGAATATTTTGTTGGGAAGTCAGAACATTAGACCAGAGCTGTTAAACAGAAACTGAGTCACACATTAACATCAGTTTTTTTCTTAATTGTTTTTAAGATTTATTTATTTATTTTATGTAAATGAGTGTTCTATCTGTATATACACTTGCCAGAAGAGGGCATGAGATCCCAGGATAGGTGGCTGTGAGGACCCATGTCGTTGCTGAGACCTCTGGAAGAGCAGAGCCATCTCTCTTAACCACTGAGCCATCTCTCCAGCCCATTTTTTTGTTTTGATTTTTTTCTTTTCTTTGTTTCTTTATGTAACTTTTGTTGTCCTGGGAACTTGCTGTGTAGATAGACAAGGCTAGCTTTGAACTGAGTTCTGAGATCAAAGATGTGTACCACAATACCTGGTAAGAATTCACTGGTTTCTAAATATTCATGTATTTGTTACATATTTTTCTTAATATATCTAAGATATTATTTTAACATATAGCATAAAAACATCATTGAAATATTTATTCCTTTTATTATCCTGTTTTTGAACTCTTACGGATTTTGTTCTTACAACATATGCTAATTCAAATGAGCCATACTTCAAATGCTCATTAGCGCATGTGACTACTGTATTACTAAATAAAGCAACTCTAGACAACTAAGATAATAGATCTCAGAGGAGAACAGAGTAGGCTAGGTAGGGAGGCTCTGATTGCTGGGCTGTCCTTTGTGCATGAGAGTTAAGATGGGTCTCCTTTTGTTACAGATTGAAGAAACCAAAGTCAGAGCAAACAAGTGGCAGAAGCGCATGGTGGTGCATATGTCCTTAGGCTTTGGCTGTCACAGCACTGTTAGCAAGAGTAAAGCAGTGCTGTCTGTCCTGTAGGTGTTGGGTTTTGACATACGCTGTGTGTATAGGAGCTTCTGTTCTAGCAGTGGTAGATTCAGTACAGTAAATTACTGAGTAGAGCTGGAATAGCACTGGCTGCTCTCACAGAGGTCCTGAGCTCAGTTCCCAGCAACCACATGGTGGCTCACAACCATCTGGAATGGGATCTGATGCCCTCTTCTGGTGTGTCTGAAAACAGCTACTGTACTCTTAATATACATATAATTAAATCTTTAAAAGAAAATTACTAAGGTTATTTTTTGTCTTGTAGCAAGACAGAAAGTTGAACAAAATAGAGAAGTTTTCAGAGTTTTATTAGAATTTCATTTTATAAGTGTTTATTTTTGGTTTTAGGGGCAGGATTTTTCTGTGTAGCTCTAGCTGTCCTGGATGGAACTTGTTCTGTAGACCAAAGCAGCTTCAAATTCAGAGATCCATCTGACTCTTCATCCCAAGGGCTGGGATCAAAGGCCTATGCTACCACTGCCCAGCATTTTATTTATTTATTTTTAAAATATTTTTACTTTTAATTATATGTAGGTGTTTGAGCTTGCAAGTGGGTATTTGTACATGATGGAACTTGCCTGCGGATGCCAGAAACATCTGATGCCTTGGAGCTGGAGCTCCATGTGCTTGTGAGTCACCTGATATGGGTGCTGAGAACTGAACTGGAGTCATCTTGAGAAACAGCAAGTGCTATTGACTGCTAAGCCATCTCTCTAGCCCATTTTATTTTATAATAGGATGTCTTGTGTTCTTTCTAGACTTATCTCTGTTATTTCAGCCATCTTAACTATGAATTCATTACACGAGCAAACAGATTGAAGTAGAAGCCCAGAAGGGAAGTGCTCCTGGAGCTAGAAAGTAGGAAGAATTACTATTACTTAATTTTTTTTCTCTGCAGCTTGTTAGAAATTGTAACAAGCTGTTAGGTTTTTGTTTTGTTTTAATGAAATGAGCAGTTAAAAAAAGATGGCGTGTGTGATTTAGTAATGAATTACTGGGCTGGAGAGACGGCTTAGCAGTTAGCAAGCACACTCTTTTCTTGCAGAAAACCTGAGTTTGGTCCCCAGTACCCACACCAGTGGCTCACAGCTGCTCACAGACACATACATACATAAATAAAAATAATAAAAATCAATTGTATTTAAAAAGAAAATTACTCTGGAGGAGGACTCCTCATTCTGTGTTCAGTAATTCTGTCAAAACTGAATAATGTGACTAAGAACACTAAACTAAGCTAAAGAAGTTCTTTCTACCTTTTTCTGTCACTAATATACAGCTGGAAGCTCTTATAGCCAAGAATTACTTTTTTTTTTTTTAAGATTTATTTATTTATTTATTTTATGTGAAGAGGGCATTGGATCCAATTACAGATGGCTGTGAGCCACCATGTGGTTGTTGGGAATTGAACTCAGGACCTCTGGAAGAGCAGTCAATGTTCTTAACCCCTGAGCCATCTCTCCAGCCCCAAGAATTACTTTATAAGTTGTTTTCCTCATTTGCAAAAAAAGAAGTTTGAAGTCTTGGTAAACAAAACTTTTTCCAATTTTGAGACTCAAATTTCTTTGTTTTCGTTTTGCTTTGTTTTTTGTTTTTTGCTTTGTTTGTTTGCTTGCTTGCTTTGCTTTACTGTAGTATGTGACATTCTAGTGTCACTAGAGCCACCTGTTGACAGAATTCATTAATTTGTTGGTGCCTGGATATTCTGAGTTGGAATATGTATAATTTAAGATGCTAAAATGATTTGTCTACAATGAAATGTTTACAGTATATTTTATCCACTTTCCATCAGTACTTAAGTGTTTTCTGATTCTTTAAATTTTTTTCTTACATTTTCATTTACTTTGGGTGTGCAGGTGTGTGGATGCACACATGCCATGGCATTTGTATAGAGGTCCAAGAATAACGTACAGGAACTGGTTCTCTTCTGTTAGCCAACTTGAATGCAGGGGGTGGGAAAAGGGCTTGCTGATCTTCTGGAGGGTCAGGAGTGGGTCCCAGCACCCACATCAGTTGGCTTAAAAATGCTGATAAGCCTTTTACTATTAATAACTAAAGAGTACTTAACTGAAACTACTAATTCTACCTAAGTCACTATATCACTAGCTATAGTTAACATGCTAGTAAATTCTATAGGAATGGTGGGAACAGTGTAGATTAATGGGAAGAATTCTAGACTAGTTTAAGACATCTAAGCTTTTGTATTTTTCGTTATTAAATATCATGTTGGAGCTGGAAGATAGCTTAGTAATTAAGAGCACTGGCTGTTCTTTCAGAGTATACCAAACCTTGAGTACCTTCACCAATTTCTCGTCTCACAACTATAAATAACTCTAGTTCCAGGGGATCTCTTCTGGCTTCAGGTGCCAGGCATGCTCATGGTGCACAGACATACATGGAATTAAAGTATCCATACACATTTAAAACAACAACAAAACCTTCCATGTTTGTAGGACATCATTTTACACATGTGAAAATCGAGACCCAGAGTTGTTATGTAGTATGATACCTAGTGCCTGTAGTAGAAGGGTTAGAACTTGAGAGTTTGTAACACTTAGAACAGATTAATAAAGACCTGAGATGGGACTTTGGTCTTTAAATATCACCTAGGTAACAACTGAACAACACTTAAGAACAAAGAGACTGTTTTCCTGGCTGGTCTTGTCTCACTATACTCACTCCATACCACCAGGACTCAGTACCTGATCTTCATGGTAGCCTTGTGATAGCATTCTATCAGGGGTCCATTGCCACCAGTTCTAGACCAAGACAGTAATGCTACTTTCAGTCTCCAAGTCATCTAAGAGAAAGGGAGCTGCACCCTGAAACTCCTGCAGGGCCAAGTGCAAACTGGCCTTCCCACACACTGTTAGACTCTTGTAGTGCATCTTCCACAGGCCCTAATCCCCAGTCAGAGGTAAACCTGCAGGCTCAACTGTGTTAACCCTTGACTTCATGGCACTTTATTTATCTCTCATTTCTACAGTTCCTTGGTCTCTTCTGCAAATGTAGGTCTATACAAGATTCTTGGAACCTTGCATACTTTCCTTTGTATTCGCTTTCTTGACACATCCAACTGGGCTTTTTCTTTTAACAATGCCACTGTTGCATTAAATCTACTGCCTAGACTTCTCATGTCAGGGCAGGAGGGTAGGGAATGCTGTGGGTTGACTCTAAGGCCTCACTTATGCGAAGCATGTCATTTGTCACTGATTATCAACCCCAGCCCTATATGGCTTGGTCATGTGGCAGAATTCTCTACCTTTGTCTTTATTTTCTATTATCATAAAAATAAGTGTATTTTTTAAAATCTGCCTTTAGGTGTACAGTTTCAAGTGTCATTAAGTGCATACAGGCTATCAAGGAGCTGTCACCAATTTCTAAATGTTTTCCTCACTCTAAACAAAAACTTCATTAAATAATAATTTATTCCTAGCACCTTGCACATTGTATTTGGTTTCTGTCTCTGCCTATTCTAAGTCCCTCTTATATGCAGAATCGTAAAATGTTTATAGTTTTGTGCCTGGCTTATTTTACTAATGTGAATTTTAAAAACCATGTGTGCACGGTTATGTACTCAGGAGTGCAGCTACCCTGCAGAAGACAGAGGAGGGCATCAGGTCCCTCTTGAACCAGAGTTACTGGTGCTTTTAAGCCAACTGATGTGGGTGTTGGGAACCAAACTCTATTCTCCTGGAAGTACACACTCTTCCCCCCCCCCCCACCCGCCCCTTTCCAAATTGAATAGTTTAAAAAAATTCTTTTTAATTTTTTGAGATTATAAAATAAATCATTTGCCCTTTCCATTTCCTCTCTCTATGCCCTCCCACACACCCCTATCTCTTGCTTGCTTGAATTTATGGCCTCTTTTTGTTAATAGTTCTTTGTGTGTGTGTTAGGTATAGAAATAGAACTTACTCAGTGTATATAATGGTACTTGTATATATATTTTCAAGGCTGATCTTTTGGTATTGAATAACCAATTGATGTGCTCTTCCTTAGGGAAGACTATTTCAGCTGCTCTCAGCATTCCTTAGTTGCCTGTAGTTGTTTGTGTGGGGTTGAAGCCCTTTGGTCTTTCCTCTATCAGCTTTGGCATGTTGTTGTCTCATTCAGCTCATGTTTAAGTATTAATCTTGGTGAGACTTCATGGGTGTAGGTTCTGATAATTACTTGGAAATGCTGTCTTAGCAAACTGTGACCCTCTGGCTCTTACAGTCTTTCCTTGTACTCTCTCTCTTGGTGTCCCCCAGCCTTACCTGGGGGAGGTTTTGTAGATGTGTCCATTGCAACTGGGCTTCACAGCTGTGTGTGTGATTGCTTGTGTTTTTCTGTAATGATCTCTGTTTCTGAGAAGTTTCTTTGATGGGGGTGAAGGGTGGTATGAGGACAAATAGTTAGAATGTAGTTAGGGGTTATGCTGGGTTAGTAAAGGGGTGGTTCTACGTTCCTCTCCAAGATCTATGACTTCACTAGCCCTGTTTGTTTCAATATTTTTTTTTTTTTTTGGTACATTTACTTATTTGTTGTCATGCATCTGTAGAGGTCAAAGGACAGCTCTCAGGAATCTGTTCCTTACTCTACTTGTGGAATTGTACTCATGTTGTGAATTGTGACAAGTTTCTGTTCACGGAGCCATCTCACTAATCCTAATGCAATTTATTGATGACACATTATGCCTATGTATTATCTAGGCATTTATGTAGGCATGTAAATTAGCTGTATAAAACAGTAGCTACTATAGACACAAAATAGTTTTTTTGTTATTTTCTGAGCCCTGCTGTTACGAAAGCTTTGTAATGTTTGAAGAGATTTTAGAAGGAAATGATTATAGCAGTTTGTTACTATTAGTTTTTACTCAACTATTATTCATATGCAGGTTTAGTAAGCCTTCTTGGATTTAATAATTTTCCGATTGAACATTGAA
The DNA here is from genome assembly GCF_978045245.1 of Mus caroli. Classification (NCBI taxonomy): domain Eukaryota; kingdom Metazoa; phylum Chordata; class Mammalia; order Rodentia; family Muridae; genus Mus; species Mus caroli. Next base: position 21,745,476 of record NW_028227259.1, read on the forward strand.
AAGATTTCTAGTTTCATGAATGAATATTGATATAACAGACATGTTAAATCAGTGGTCTATGTAAGGAAGTGTTCTATCCTAAGGCAGTTGCTTCCTCCCTCAAACTGGTGCTCTCTGAGACGAATGATGTTTGTTAAACTTGGAAATCCTCTTGCCTTAGCCTCATGAGTACTGATCTCTTTATTTTAATTAAATGCTGTATTATAGTTAAGGACAATCATTAAAAATGTCAACCAGGAGTAAAAAAAGCACTTTCTGTTTAAGCCCAATGGCCTGAGTTCTATCCTCTGATCCCCACGGAGGAAGAAGAGAATAAAAGTCTGATCTCCATATGTGAGGTGACACTTGTACAACCTGTATAGCACACATACATAGTACACACGCAACAGAAATAAACATTTTAAAGTAATAAATGTCATTCAGTATTTTTATAACATGTTTCCTTGTTTTACAAATTGCTTTCAGTGCACCATCAAGATGACATGTATGTAACATGTATTTAACCATCAAGATGTATGTAACAGTGCTCACACCAAGCATGATGGCCTTAGTTGGATTCTTAGAATCCACATGATGGAAGGAGAGAGCTGACTCTGATTTCCGTGTGGGCACCATGTTACCAAATGTACACACATAGACACAGTAAATAAACACATTTAAAGTTATTTTAAAAACTACTTGAAGTACAAATATTCAACACAGAGATCTTCTTAAAACCTGCTTTCTTACATGGCCTTTCTTTCTTGTCACTATTGCGGTCATATTTGAATCATGATATTATTCTGAGAAGTATTTTGCTCTTGTGAAAGAAGAACTCATCTTGAACTCATCTACATTTACCTGAAAACTTGATTTTATTTCATTAGCTACTCCACATTACCAGTTTTGCCCACATTCTTCAGGAACAGTGTAATTTGATTACACACCTAAGAGTGAGTCTTCTACTTTTGCCACACTTCCTTCGCATAGCTTTAATGATGGTATTATAGATCATTGCTGTAATCCAACTTTTTTTTCCAAGTTAGGCAGGCATGGTGGTGTATGCCTGTAATCTCAGTATTTAGGAAGTGGAGGCAGGAGGTCTAGGAGTTCAAGGCTAGGCTTAGCTGCATAGTGATTTCTAGCTTGCACTACATGGGATTATTACCCATCCCCACAAAAGGAGGCCAGCATGGTAGGTCACCCTGTCATCTTTTTTTTTTTTTTTCCTGGTTTTTTGAGACAGGGTTTCTCTATATAGCCCTGGCTGTCCTGGAACTCACTTTGTAGACCAGGCTGGCCTCGAACTCAAAACATCCGCCTGCCTCTGCCTCCCGAGTGCTGGGATTAAAGGCGTGCGCCACCACACCCGGCCATTCATGTCATCTTAACAGTCAGAAACCTGAGGCAAGAGGCTCAGTGGTTAAGAGCACTGGGTTCTTCCAGAGGACCTGGGTTCAAGTCCCAATATCCACATGGTAGCTCACAACTCTCAGTAACTCCAGTCCCAGGCCATCTGCCCAACCCCTAACTCCGACACACATAAAATACAAAGAAATCACTGAAAGAAACTGGAGGCAAGTAAGTAAGCATTGCAAGAGTACGGTATGGATGTCAGCAAATATCATATATTCTTAGTTTTTAAAATGTATAGATGTATTTATAACATAAAATTAGAAAGGGATACGTGGAGTAAATGTTGACATGGTAATGGAGGAAGATTTAATGTTTTGCATTTATAAGTACTTTTCGTATTTAAATTTCATACATGAACATATTCTAATTTTGAAACTATGAAACAAATTTAACAGATACTAGTTTTCAAGTGACTACCCTGAACCTATTGGAGATTGTAATTTGCAGGATGACTCAGCAATCTCATTTTGTGCTTCTTTCTACTCATTGTGGCACACTGGGTCTTAGGACATCATCCATTTGGCACTAACTTGAGCTTATGTGAAGGTCGACTAAGAAAGTAGTAACTGTGAAAGTTGTTTTTATCCTGCTGGTCTCAGGACCAAGTTGGGGAATTAGGAAGTAGGAGAAAGATTGAAATAAAGGCACAGAAACAGACTGTCTTCTGGATTTGAAAAGGAGAGAATTGACCTTGGCTGTTCATTTACCACTACACTGATCGGTAGCCATTAGATAAAATTGGGCTGGGTTGAGGGGGTGTCGGTATGAATAAAGAAGTTGGGAAAATGGTATAGTTAAATGCAAGGGTAAGGAGCTTTCAAAGCTGCAACAGTTTGGGGTTTGCTACTCTCTGCACTATTAGCAGTTGGTTCATTACCTACACTTAACTCGTGGTAGGCCAGACCTAAACGCTACTCATTACACACAGCTGCTTGTATTTTTCAGGTGTAAATCTGGATCAATGTAGGTTCCCTTTTTCTTTAACTTACTGACATTTCCCAGAGTCTGTTCTGTTTCAGCACATTCAACACATATTATTTTGACCACTGAAATGCACACTTAACATTCAAGCCAGAGTCTGTATAGACTCTCTCTTTAGTTAGTCTTACTTAAAACCATTCTGTCACTCTGACCACCCCTTTGCATGTTTCTTACTGGGTAGATGACATAAAGCTTGGTCTCTAGTAATTTTGAGGTTTTGGGTTTTGGGGGTTTTTGTTTTGTTTTGTTTTGTTTTAGCCATATTTTACTTGTAGCCAATGCTGGTACTGAACTCTTGATTCCCCTACCTCAGCTTCCCACAGTGCTATGATTGCAGCATATGCACCATCATTCTCAGCACTGGGCACTTTCTAAACGACAGGAAACTGGAATTGAACTTGGCATTACGATATTTATCTTATTAAGTAAAACTTTGGTTAAGATACAGTCTACATAGGATGAATCGACTCACAAGCTGTGCACATACTATAAATAGGCATTGTATTTGTTTTGACAATATTTTAATATAAGCACCTGATCATTTTTAACAGATTAAGTAATTACATAAATAATTTAATAGATGAAAACAGAAAAGTGAATGGAATTCTAATTGCTGGAACTTCTTTCCCCTAGACCGGAATCCGTAGAAGCTAGCCCTGTGGTAGTTGAGAAATCCAACAGTTTTCCCCACCAGTTATACACCAGCAGCTCCCACCACTCACACAGCTACATCGGTCTGCCCTATGCGGTAAGTAAGTGTCAAAGGTTTGCTCACACGGGCTTCTGGAAAGCTGCAAGTTGAAAGGAGATGTGTGTGGTATTGTGCTTAATACTTAAAAATCATAGCTAGTTTCTATTTTCTGTGTAATTAACTATATAGTTTATACTTTAACCTAACAATGCTGTATTACAATGCAATTGTTGTATTTATGTTGGTATTTTTTAACCTCAATGAAAAGACTGGATAAGGTTACATTGTATTATTTATTATTAATTCTAAATTATGTAGTTATTTTTTCTAAAGGTTTATTTTTATCTTTTTATTTGTTTGTTTTTGTTTTTTGAGATAAGGTCTTTGTATAGCCCTGGAACTAGCTGTGTAGACCAGGATAACCTCAAACCCAAGAGATCTGTCTACTTTTGCTTCCCCAGTGCTGGGAGAGGCACACACCTGGCTGTTTTTATCATTTTTAATTATGGTGTGCGTCTGCATGTGGTTATATAGAGTATAAATGCTTAAGGAAGGCAATTGGGTTCTTAGTAGCTGGAGTTCCAGTGGTTATGTGATTCTAAGAGCATACGTTGAGTCCTCTGGAAGAGCAGCACGTGCTCCTTCCTAACTGTTGAGACGTCTCTTTGGGTCCCGCTTATTGTTATATAACTCTTTATGTTGAATATATGCATTTAACATATGTACATATGTATGATATATACATGGATGTGTGTGTGTGTGTGTGTGTATATATATATATATACACATATATATATACATATATAGGTATATGTGTGTGTGTGTGTAGCTCATTTAATCCTTAAAACAAACTCTTGTAAGGAACTTTTCATCCCTGTTTTACAGCTGAGAGTATAAAAACTTAATCCCTTAGTTTATTTCTAATTGAGGGTTCTCTAATATTTTGATTCAAAGAGTTACGGAACTGGTGGATATGTCTGTGATTACTAAGAAAGTACAGTTATGAGAGACTATTTAGATGAGAATAAAAATTACCAGAAATATAAAATCCCATATATTTTTATTTTACAGTAATTTTTATATTATATATTTTGTAGTAATTTTTTGCTATTTAACTACATTTGTCTGGGAGAATAGAGAATGTACTGTGGTTCCTGTGTAGAAGTCAAATGGGTTCTTTCCTTCCATCACGGGAGTGCAGGTATTGAACTCAGGTTGCTAGGTAGGCTCTGTGGCACACACCTTTGCCTGCTGAGCCATCTCTAGCCCAGTGTTTGCTATTCTTTAGCTTTTCTATTCCTGGGGAATTTGTTTTTTTTTTTTTTTTCCCTTTATTCTCACAACATAGACTTGCTCTCTTCTTGAAAGTGAAACTGTGAACACAGCACTGATAATGTAGTTTCCACTGTGTGTGTGTGTGGGGGGGGGGGTTGGTCATGTGATGTGAAGGTGACTTTCATCTACTAGACAGTGACATTAACTTATTACCACTGTGATTTAATTATTAGTGTTATGTCATTATTCTTAACACTATTAAGAAAAAAAATGGACCGATTTTATTTTATTAAGTATTCAAATTTTATTTAACTTGCCTAGTTTATGTCATTGAAATGTGTATTTTGTGCTGTTTTTTGTTATATTATTTAGGACCATAATTATGGTGCTCGTCCTCCTCCAACACCTCCAGCATCCCCTCCTCCATCAGGTCTCATTAGCAAAAACGAAGTAGGCATATTTACCACTCCTAATTTTGATGAAACTTCCAGTGCTACTACAATCAGCACATCTGAAGATGGAAGTTACGGTACTGATGTAACCAGGTGCATATGTGGTTTTACACATGATGACGGATACATGATCTGTTGTGACAAATGCAGGTAAATATTTCACACCATTAGTTCATGGTTCATACTTCTTAAATGCTTTGTGTTTGTTTGTTTGTTTGTTTGTTTTTGGAGGCGGGGTTTCTCTGTGTAGCCCTGGCTGTCCTGGAACTCACTTTGTAGACCAGGCTGGCCTCAAACTCAGAAATCCCGCCTGCCATTGCCTCCCGAGTGCTGGGATTAAAGGCGTGCGCCACCACGCCCGGCTCTTAAATGCTTTTAACCTTTGGTTGTTAATTTGGAAATGGTAGTAAGGTCACTTTTGAAGGAATTAATTCCTTTTTTAAGTAGGATGTCTATCAGATGCAACTTATTTTTCTTAGGAAAAAAAATCCCTTATTTAAAAGAAGCTATTTTAGAGAGCTAGAAAGGTGTCTCTGCAGTAACAAACTCATCTTGGAAAGGACCCAAGTTCAATTCCTAGCACCCACGTGGGGCAGCTCAAAACCATGTACAGTTCCAGCTCCAGGAGATCTTTAGATGTAATCCTCTTCTGGCTTCCTTCTCCCCCCTCCCCCTTCACACACACACACACACACACACACACACACACTCTTTGTGGGAGAGACTTTGTGAGAATGCAGGTGGAACAATAGGATTGCAGCTTTATAGTTAATAAGTGCATTCCCTGCGTAGGACGGGGAGCACACTGTAGAAGGCAAGGAAGCTTTACAGCTTCCCAGGACTTCCTTAGGGCAGAGCTTCAGTATCTGATTTGATGGCTTTATAAATTCATAATTGAAAGTGAGTTAAGCTGCAACTAAGAGCCAACTGTAAATTTTTTGTTTGTAAATTGTGCATTGGATCACAGATGCTTGTGAACCTCTACGTGTTGCTGGGACTTGAACTCAGGACCTCTTAACTGCTGAGCCATCTCTCCAGCCCAGTTTAGCACATTTATATTAAAAGTGACATATGGAGCTGGGAGATGACTCAGTGGCTGCCCAGACTGACAAGCTGAGTCTGTTCTCTAGGATGTACGGAGAGAGACCCAACTTCAGACAGTGTTCTCTGGCCTCCACACTTGGCATGTGCATACACAGACACTCCTAATACACAAATATTATGTTTTAAAAAGTAGATGATTATGTGTAAGAAATCGGAAGTACTATTCCCTTTTCTTTTCTTCCTTTCTTCCTTTCTTTCTTTTTTTAAAGATTTATTTATTTCATGTATGTGAGCATACTATTGCTGTCTTCAGACACACCAAAGGAGGGCATCAGATCCCATTAAAGATGGTTATGAGCCACTGTGTGCTTGCTGGAAATTGAACTCAGGACCTGTGGAAGGGTAGTCAGTGCTCTTAACTGCTGAGCCATCTCTCCAGCCTTCCTTTATCTTTTCAAGATTTCAGTTTTGAAGTTAAAATTTTCAAATTCAGTATCAGCCACTTGAACTTTTGTCAGTAACATCATACAAAGAAGTTTACCTCAGGCTTGTCTATATATTTTATTCAGAGTAGTTAAATTTAATTCCTTCCCAATGGAATGCCTTTTTTGATTCTTTGATGTATTTGGAATTGGAATTGCTATACTTCTATTTTTAAATATGAAATGTCTTTCTTTGTTATTCTTTTTGTTTCCTTAGCATTCTCTTAACACTGTATGCCACCAAAATTCTTAAATGTTAACAGAAGATATAACTCACCGTTGCTCCTGTTCCCTGCTTTCACAGAAGGAACAGTTCTCTCTGTGTGTACTGACCACCCTTTGCTCGTCTTCTCCTAGCTGATCATTGGTCAGTTGTTTCAAGGGCACACTTTCTTCCTGTTTTCCCAGATTGTTGTCAAGCTGATTATTATGTAAGGCCTTTAGTATGGATGTCTTCAGGTTTTTAATAATATTTTAAACCCTTACCTTTTGTGTATTAAATTGCATTTGCTTTAGGAATTTAGTTTATGCACTTTGTAGTTGCCCTATTTTTGCATCTCAACATTTTTCTACCTAAGGACACATCTAGTGTGTGCTAAGCTTAAATTCCTTAAATGATAATTCAATAGAATATTAAGTCATAGTTAATGGTTTCAGTGCTTTCTGCTCTTTTTGTTATATTTTGTTTTTTCTTTTTAAGTGTTTGGCAACATATTGACTGCATGGGGATTGACAGGCAGCATATTCCTGATACATACCTATGTGAACGTTGTCAGCCCCGGTAAGTTATTATACTTTATAAAACTTTGAGTTAGCTCACTAAAATTTTTTTCATCTTCTAAGCATTTGGCATTAGCATTTTCTGGCAACATCATTAGAATTTGGTATGATTGTGCAGGTTTGTAATACAAGCCATTTGAGCTGCTGAGGCAGGAGTATTGAAAAGCTCAAGGTTTGGTAAAACAGAGTAAGTTCAAGTCTAGTCGAGGTAACTTAGACCCTTCCTCAAAATAAAAGCAGAAAAAAAAAAGATGGCCTTGAGAAATGTGGTAAAGTACTTGTATAGTATCCATACTCAAGGCACTGAATTTAAACCTGAGTTCTCCAGAAAAGGGGTTTAGGGAATATGGTGATAGAATGTTTGACTAACCTGTGAGAGGCTCTGAATTTAATCCCCAGTGTTTCTCTTCTATTCCCCCTGTATGAATAATTATATATATATATACCCCCTTAGTTACATGCAGAATTTGGTGGGTTTGTTGCAGTATGTACATTCAACCCCTTCCCCCCCCCACATATATATATATATATATATATATATATATATATATATATATATATATATATATATATATGTGGGTATGTGTGTGTATACATTTTTTTTAAATACATATTAAAGGTACAATGTTTCTTTCACATACGAATTTGCTTCTTAGAGAGATCAGTAGGAATTACAAGAAGAAAGCCACTCACCCTTGCCACAGTGTATTAAAGCTTATAGTCACAGCAAAGTCTCTTACATGGCAGAAAATAGAATAAGTAGCTCTCCACATACTACCTTCAAAAAAAAAAAAAGAATCTCAGGTTAAAATGAATGAAGCAAGGGCGGGTGATCTGAAGTCCAAAAAATAGATTTCTCAGATCCAGTAGTGCACACATGAAGAAAAGTTAAAGGAGAAAAAGAAACTGGAGGGGATTCCATGGTCTCAACTCAAGGGAGGAGAGTGCAGCTTTACCATAGCGAATATAAAAGATTGTAACAGGGCAGAAAACCAGATGTTCCTGGGATCTTGTTCTGTGCTTGGTTTCCTACTCTTCTGTTTTCTGTCAAATGAATTCAGATAAAATGGTGAAGTGTAGTATAGGAAACAGACAACTTATTTCATAATTAATTGAGGCACTCTCAAGGATGAGAGTAAGCACCAACCAAATAGACCATTGCCTGCCTTGTTTTTAAAGTCATTATTATGAAGCCAGGCAAGGAGAACCATGCACCAGTGGGCAAAACAGCTTTGATTTGTATTTTTTTCTCTCTTTTGATGGGAGGGCACAAGGGTGGGAAGGGAAACCTGGGAGGAATGGAAAGCCTGTGTAATTAGGTTGCTTTATATGAAATTCCCAAATAATAAAATGTTATGTTGGGAAAAATCAATTTATTGTATTTAACGTCCCTTGAAAAGCATGTCACTATGTAGTTATGATACCAACTAAATACACACTTGGCTGGCTTAGATTGTTAGTTTCGTTTGCACTGTTAGTCTTATGTTGCATTTCTGAGTTAAACTTTTTTATTTAATTGCTGATTTACATAAAATAGCACAGATAACTTATGTATCCTTACCTACTTTTTCATAGAAAGAACACTTTGTGAAACTGTTTATACAAATATTATCATTAGATATTCACATTTGGATATCACGAAATACAACAGTCCATCATTGCGAGGACTTTTCATCCTCTCGTTCTAACCGTTAGCACCCACCAAGTGATACTTCGTTTTGATATCTTGTTATTTCAAGACACTCTGTGCGTTTGCACTCATTGAAATTCCCTGAGAACCATTTAATTTGCTTCATGTTTCATTACATTCTTTTTTTTTTTTTTTTTTTTGGTTTTTCGAGACAGGGTTTCTCTGTGTAGCCCTGGCTGTCCTGGCACTCACTTTGTAGACCAGGCTGGCCTCGAACTCAGAAATCCACCTGCCTCTGCCTCCCGAGTGCTGGGATTAAAGGCGTGCGCCACCACGCCCGGCTTTCATTACATTCTTTTTCATTGCTGGTATATTTTGCCGTATGTATCACGGTCTATTGACAAACCACCATGGGAGTATATTTGTGTCGCTTCCCCTCTGGGGGGGAATTTTAGTGGGAACTTAAATTTTTTTCCATTACAAAGCATGTCTAACTCAATTGTGTGAATGTTGCATGTTTAGTGCAACTTTAGAATGTTCTGTGTTGGGGGTTGCCTTTAATTCCAACATTTGGGAAGTAGAGGCAGACGGATCTCTGGGGTCTGAAGAGTTATGTGGTGAGATGCTATCTCAAACAACAAAGATGTTTAAAAAGTAGAAGAAGAAAGTAGAAGGACTGGTTGTGGGTAGAATGCTTATTTAGTATGTGCAGTGCCCTGGATTCCCAGAACAAAATAAATGAATGAGTGAATGATGAATAAATGAAGGAAGGGAGGGAGGGAGGGAGGAAGGAAGAAACTGTTCTCTGAAGTGGTTAATGCTGTTTTATATTTACACTAAGAATGTGTGAATAATCCAACTAGGTTAGGTTGATTTCTTGAGAGTCTTTTATAGGCTAGGCTGTTTCTACCACACAAGTACTAGGATTATAGAGGTACACTATTACCCATGGTTCCAGTTAGTTGTAAATGTTAAGAGTTGCTTTTTACAGGCAGTGGTGGCAGCACTCGGGAGGCAGAGGCAGGTGGATTTCTGAGTTCGAGGCCAGCCTGGTCTACAGAGTGAGTGCCAGGACAGCCAGGGCTACACAGAGAAACCCTGTCTCGAAAAACCAAAAAAAAAAAAAAATATATATATTGCTTTTTAAAAATTTAACTTTTTCAGTTACACAGCTCATTGTAAGAAAGAATTGTCATACTAAAGTCAAATATATACCAAGGAGTATTCAAGTAAGTGTAAATTCTGCCTTATCCTTTCCACTGCAGCCCCTTTCAGCCGTAAGTTTTCCTTCCATTGCTTTTCTTACATACAGACACGGGCCTGTGTGCATTCTCTTCCTATTTAGGCAAGCTGAAGCACTAGATGCAGAGTACTGCCGCATTTCCGTTCTAATCTTAAACATGGCGCTTCAGAGTAGGATGCAGATTCCTTTCTCTCTTCAATGATTTATTCTTCTAGTTGTTTTTGGTGACCATTTGTTTCTGGTCTTTTATGATAATACTCATCTAAAAGCTTGCCGAATATTGCTAAATCCCCCTCCAGAATGAGTGGTGTAGATCTGAGTGCAATCAACAGTGGATAAACAAGCCTGTTTTCTCAGTCCTCTCAATAGAGAATTGACAGACTTGGAGTTAGCCAATTTAATTAGTACTTAAATACTATCTTAAATACTAACTCACCATGGTTTTACTTGAAGTTTCTTATTGTGAATAAAAGTTTTTTACTTTATGGTAACTGTTAGTCTTCTGATAGACATTTTTACCTAATTATTTTTTGTTTTTCTGAGGTGGGGTATGAGCAGCATACACAGGTCAGCCCTGAGTTCCTAACATAGCCCAAGACTACTTGAAGCTCAGAATCTCTCTGCTGCAGTTCCCAAGGGCAGGGATTACACCCGTGTTCCAACTTGTCTACCTGGACAAGGAAATTTTGATGGAACAGTGTCTGTTGATGAATTCCAGAAGAATTAGTTAAACCTAACAAGCCGTGAATTAAAAGGGTAGTCAGCTGAGAGCATCTTACTGCGAGCTATGCTGATGGCCTATCCACAGGTGCTAGTGCATATTAATGCACATCCTTTGCTGACTTTATAAACACTGTGGTCTAGAGCCCCACTAGTTCCTATAAGGATAAGGAGGATCTAGTGTATTCAGTTTCTCTACACACTACAAAATTAGCTTCTTTCTTTCCTTCTTTCATTCATTCTTTTTCTTCTTTCCTTCCTTTGTTAATTTCTTCCTTTCTTTCTTCTTCCCATCCCTTCCTTCACCTCCCCTTCTTGACATATGGTCTCACTGTGTGGCTTGGCTGGTCTGGAACTTCCTTATGTAGACCAGGCTGGCCTCAAACTCACAGAGATTCTCCTAGCTCTGCTTCCCACCATGTGTGACAGTGCTTATTAAGAGTGGAAGTCATTTAGAAGGAATTATTTAAAACTGGTTATACTGATCTTAATTCAAAAAAAAAAAAATGTGGCAAGCTATGGCATAATGCCACCTACTTTTAATACCAGCACTTGGGAAGCAAGAGCGCACATGCCAGTACACCTTTAATTTCAGGAGGCAGAGGCAGGCAGATCTCTCAATTAGAATACACCCTCAGAAAATACGTAAGTACTTAGGTATTAAGAGTGGAAATGCGGGTGGTGGCTTACAACTGTAATACCAGAGCAGAGCAGCAGAGTCAGAGTTTGAAGCAATTCCGGCTACTTAGTGAGTCCATATATAAAAATAAACAGTATAAATAAATAAATCATGGAAATAATTTAAGGCATACTAACTTCATACATTTATTTTAAACAATTTGTGTTCTTTAATTATAGTTGCTAATGTGGATTTGTTTTAAGATTTTTTTTGATATAAATTCAAATTTGAAAAATGTGTTCACTTCCTAGGTAAACATTCTCTTAATAGTAATAGAAAGAAATGGATTAACTTAACTGGTATCTACTGTTACAGTGTGTGTGTATAATCCTGTATAATCTGTCAGGCAAAGGATGCTGCATATAATTTCACTAAGAACATAAAAGAAAAATTATGAAATTGATCACATGTAACTCATCTTCATAGCTAAGCTTATGGAAGTTTGATGAGTGACTTGTTAATGTTTTCATAGGAGTTTGGACAAAGAGAGGGCAGTGCTACTGCAACGCCGGAAAAGAGAAAATATGTCAGGTATGTAAAAAAGACCTGTTTTCAATTCAAATTACTGTAATTTAGGAAGTAAGTGATCTGAATATTTTTAATTTGATATAAAAACACCTGATTTTTTTTTAATTTTAAAAAATTAAAAGAAAATTTTTGTGTGTGCATGAGTGATTTGCCTACATGTATGTCTGTGTAGCATGTGTGCCTGGTGCCCACAGATAGCAGAAAAGGGTGCATTGGATGCCCTAAAACTGAAGTTATGGACAGTTATGAGTCCCATGTGTGTGCTGGGAATCGAACCCCAGTCCTCTGGAAGAGCAGCTAGTACTCTTAACCACAGAGCTCTCTCTCTCCAGCCTCCAATGCCTTGTTAATGCATTTTGACTGTATATCTTCATTATAATCTCAGGTATAGATCTTTGATTATAGAATATGCATGTTCATATTTTAAGAAACATAATAACTAGAATAAAGTAAATAAAAAGCAAAAATCACTTCTTGTACTCACATGTAGTAGATAATCTTTAAAGTAAAGTATGTTGGTTGGAAGAATGATCCATTAATTTACCATGTAAGATAGTATTTTTTTAATTTTTAGGATACTATTTTTTCAATTTTGTATATGCTGCAATTTTTATGTTTAGGTTTTTTGTTTTTGTTTTTGTTTTTTAATTTGTTGTTGCTTTTTTAGATAGGGTCTTCTATGTAGCCCGTGTTGGCCTGGCCTGAGCTCCCTTGCCTAGGCTGGTCTGATAGGTTATGTAGTGCACAATGCAGGCTTGTCTTATACCATGTGATAATCATTCTCATTCATTCTCCCCCCCCCCCCCCCCCCCCCCCCGCCAGGGTAGTGGATGTTGGGTTTTTGTTGGGTTTGTTTTTGGTTTTGTTTTGCCTTTTTGGAGACAGAATTTTTCTTTGTAGTTCTAGCTGTTCTGGAACTCTGTTCTGTAGATCAGGTTGGCCCTGAATTCAAAGATCCTCCTGCCTCTGCCTCTGAGTGCTGGGATTGACAGTATACTCGCATGTGCAATTCTTTTGCTTCCCAAGTGCTGGGGTTAAAAGTAAATGCCACTGTGCCCCAGCTGTCCACCCTTTAATTTTGGGTTATGACCTTTACAACCAGTTGTGAATAATCATTGTTTTATTCAGCCCTGCTCTTTGATGGACACTGGTTTCTTTCCAGTGGTTTTGTTTTGTAGTTGTGAAAATTTCCTTTGATTAAACAGTAGTGCATAAATTTGCTTTTGTGCTATGGAATGAAATTTTCAGTGAATATATAATTTTTATAAGTGTGACCCTAGAACATTTGAGTTGCATTAATCAAGTGTACTAGTTTCCCCAGACCAGCGCGAGTGTGTCATCAGACATCCTTTATGAATTATGTGTATGTGAGAAAAGCATTTAGTTTGCATTTTGGTGTATCTTTCCAGTGAATGTCTGAAGTGAGAAAATGAATTTATTCTTTAGGAACAAGGAAGTAATCCTTTGTCAGATGGAGTGTTGCTTTCTTATCCTGCTTGAAATACAAGTATTAGGGGCTGGTGAGATGGCTCAGCGGGTAAGAGCACTGTCTGCTCTCCCGAAGGTCCGGAGTTCAAATTACAGCAACCACATGGTGGCTCACAACCACCCATGATGAGATCTGACATCCTCTTCTGGTGGTTCTGAAGACAGCTACAGTGTACTTAAATATAATAATAAATCTTAAAAAAAAAAAAAAAAGAAAAGAAAAGAAATACAAGTATTAAAGTGCTCTGACTTTGTTTTTCATTAAAGATGGTGATACCAGTGCAACTGAAAGTGGTGATGAAGTTCCTGTGGAATTATATACTGCATTTCAGCATACTCCAACTTCAATCACTTTAACTGCTTCCAGAGTTCCCAAGGTTACTGATAAAAGAAGGAAAAAAAGCGGGGAGAAAGAACAAAACTTTTCAAAATGTAAAAAAGTACGTTTTTGCCTTTTATTTCAGATGAGTAGATAAAAGCTAAATGAGGAAGCTGAGTTACAGGCAAGCCATGACTACAGGGAGGCCAGGGAGAGCAGCTAAATGTATGGAAAGATGTAGCACATTTGTATTTTAAAATGTTAAGCAATCTTATTTAAAAATTGCAATGCATTTAAAGACTGGCATAGACTACAGGAGACATTGCTCATTGCTTTGGAATCACTGTTCTAACAGATGACTGACAGACACTATAAGTGCTTAAGTGAAGCAGAGCAGATTGAGAACAGAAAGAACAGCCTTATATTTAATAATTTACTGGGTACGGAAACATATAGTGATTACTTACAACTGTAACTTTGAATAATATTCACTTTTAATAAAGGCTTCATAGTTACTGAATTTCTTATTTTTCTTTTAGATTTTATTTGATATAGAATCCCAAAGATCTAATGGCAGGCAACAGTTTATAGACTATGTTTCCTTAATTTGTTAATAACAAATTCTCAATGATGGCAAGTGAAGAGTTCTATCAGATTGTAAAGTGAAGGTATTTTTCTATGTTTTGATAGAGAAACATACACCATTTATTATTACTGTCATGTAAACATCATTAGGTTACAGTTGCCTACAGGAGCATAATCTATAGGGTTTTAGTCAGGATCTATGCCATAGGTGTGTGGGTTAGACAAGATCTCATAAACCTGTGTGTGTATACTCTGTAATCATACCATAAGGACAAAAGAGCTTAGTAATGCAGCTCTAATAACGTGTCTCTGTTACTTAATGTGAAAATATCTTTCCCATAGGTAAAAAGACTTTTCATATTGAGTCTGTTATTACTGAAGAATCGAAGTGTATTTATCAGTCTAGACAGTCGGCTCCTCCTACACTCACCAACAGTTTGTCTCCACATCCCAACCACACTGTGTAGTTTGCCTTTAAAACAGTCTTGCGTCTTGTTTTCTTGTACACTGAGCTGACAGGAGTGTTGCTTGTCTCTAGCAAATACAGATGCAGCCTGGCAGTGGCCTCGAGCCTGGGGTCTCAGTGCTCAGTCCCGCCTCATGCTTTTCTCATCTCTGTGGTGCTCACAGAGAGAGAGCACGGCTTTCCCTGTAGCTGTAGTATCTAACTTTTGTTTACAGGACAGCAATTCACTGATAGGTTATGGAGCTGAGTCTGTTGGGTACTGTGCTTTGTGAGATGATAGCTTTGTTATTATATAAAAGTTATTTAGAAATTTGATCCTGGCATATTTATTTTACACAGTTTGGTTTAATAAAGCATAGATTGAATGTATTCTTTGAGTGAAATGACAAGTGAGTATTGAATATGAATAAACCTGGGTCTTGATTGTATCATTTATCTTAGAATATTGCTATATAATATAAATAGTAATTCCCCAGACATTGTCATCAGTACTTGACAGCAATTATAGAGTTAAAAAAATCCAAGGACAGGGCATAAAACTCCTCACTGTGTGTTAGTTTTTAATATGGGGGTCAATGTCCAATATAAATATATAGCAAAAGAATTTAGTTTTACTTTGTACTAAGCATATTCTTTACTCAGTTGTTGAAAATGAATTGAATTCATCATAAATTTTTGACGAGATAACTGTTTTAGAATATTTATAAAGTCTAAATAAGGTATTGTTAGCATTTTAGTACTTCGGGTTGGATATGATGTGTTAACATTGACACACATAAAAGACATTCACTGAGACTGCCTTACAAAGAAGAGTTTAGTGACTTAGTGACAGCACAGATTAGTTTTCAGTGTCCTCATATTAAAAATCTGAAAGAGTTGTTAGAAAGTTTTAGAAATTAGAGCATTCTGGATTTTGAATTATGATTTTCGAATTATAGTTTTATCTAAAATCTGTCAATAGAAAAGCAGTCTGAAAGACTGCTAGGCTCAAGTATTGTGGGTAAGTGATGCTCAACTTGTTCCATTTTCCTTTTCCAAAGAGTCAACAGAGAAGTAACTATTCCCCAACAAACCATAGCGCCTTGGAATTTAAGCTAGTGGTTAAGTAAGCTAATGAGAAGATCCTGGGACATCCCACCTAATTTCAAATCCTCACTCTTTTTGTTGTTTTGTTTCTGAGACAGAATCTTATTGTGTGGTCTTGGCTGGCCTGGAATTCACTGAGATCCATCTGCCTCTGCCTTAGTCCTGAGATTAAAGGTTCTACTACTATGTATATCAAATAGCATTTTTCTTTGTGTTTCCTTCCACACCAAACTTGTCTTATCTACCTTGATAGTGTGTGTGTGTCTGCCTGCCTGCCTGCCTGTCTGTCTCAGCAGCATAAACAATACAATAATACTTAGGCGCTGAAATCTGTAAACATATTTAGTCTTTGGTAATCAAACTTATTCTCAATAGCTCTATTGAGTTTTCTGTTGAAAAAAATATTAGTATTTCTTTAATCTTTTTGTTATTTCAAATTTAGTCCAAGTCTCCACTCTCTTGTAGCATAGCAATTCATTTCACCTATATAATTAATACCTGCAATTTGGTGATTATAACATTTATCACATATTATTAGACTATTTGGAAGTTTTTATCTTAGCACTATTTTATACATACTTTATTGTTCTATATAGTTAAAATTATATTTGTAGTAGACTTTTGGTGTAACTCTATTCACTTCACATTCCCCCTTGTTCTAGCTCTATTGTTATTGCCAGATTATTTCACTTCAGCAGAATGCTTTAATGAACAGTTGATTCTTGCTATTTATATCCAAGTTGGAAAAAACCAAAAAAACCAAAAAACTAATTCAGTTCCATGCTTATTTTAGGCCTTTCGTGAAGGATCTAGGAAATCATCAAGGGTTAAGGTAAATATATTAAATTAAGGCGTTATTATTAACTAGCACTAAATCAAGAGCTTTAGAGCAGCCGCTTGTTTACATTAGTCTTTATATGCTGTGTTGTTTCGTAATTCACTGCTTTTAAAACAAGTAAACCCTTATAGTTCTAAGTGGATTAATAAGTCAAATCAATTTATTGATGTTGTTACAATATTAACAAAAAGAGGGAGATATATAAATTTAAATATTACAGTTGGAGTAATTGGAATTCCATTTGTCACTGTATTGCATGTTTCCGATACTACTAAAATGTATTAGTATATGCTACACATTAACCCAGAGGCACATTGAAAATTGTACAATTGGAATTCTGAGTTAGTCAAGCCCAACAGTTGATTATAAACCACCATAATCTCTCCTACTGTTAATACAGACTGGCCATGTGAACCTTGAAGTAGTTAGCAGACATCTCAAGGTTTTGGATGCTCAAATGCCCATCAGAAGCAAGGCTCTTCATGCCTACTTTTCCCATAGACATAGGGTTTACCGAGAAAGTTACCTCTATTATCCAAAAAGTGACACTGGAAAGATAGAAACATTGTCAGTCTTAAATAACAGCCCTTTGAGCTTGAAAGCATTACAACTCCAGTAATTCTTGAATAAAATTTATAAGACTAGAAAGCTATAAAAGAGCTGTATTAGATATATATTATATATGTATATATGATCAAGTTATTAGTATTTTATTGCAGGCACACAGATACTTTAAAAACTGAATATATTCCTTTAGTATATAATGTTGCAGCTCACAAAATCTTTTCTTTGTTTAGTAACTGATTGATAATGAAATATGTATATACATAAGACATCCATTCAACATATTCTAATACTTTTTTTGTACTACTGGTCATTTGAGTTAAGGCCTTTTACATACTACGTGTTCTACTAGTGAGCTCCATCCCAATTTCACATAAAATAACAATCTAGTAGTTGATTAGCTTATTACAGTGTATTGTTCATTGTAGAATGTAACTGGTAAAGGTTATATTTCTATGGTACATTTTAGTAATGTTCTTCCGGGGACACCCCCAAACCCATTTTTCCCCAGTACTGGACACTGAACCTCAGTCTTTGTGCATGCTAGTGAAACACTGACCACTGAGCTGTATGCTCACCCTCTTTTCACTTGTTATTTTTGGGACAGGGTCTCACTATGTTGTCCACAGTTGACTTTGACCTCACTGTGCCTTGAACTTGAACTTAATCCTCTTCTCTCAGTATCCTTAATAGCTGGAGTTTGCAGGCCTGCCCTACCAGACAGACTCGGTTTACAAATAGAGAGATGGCTCAATGTTTTAGGAGCACATACAGATGTATTGAAGTTAAAATGAACAGGTTTGCAGCTATGAAGTAGATATTGATAGTCTGGAGAATCAGAAATTTCACATGCTAGCTGTGTTTTTTCGTTGTTGTTTTTGTTTTGTTTTGAACACTAGCTGAGATTGATCCAAATTTTAAGTGTTTAATTTGATGTCCTTAAATTGGCTACCATAGTGACAATGACAC
Organism: Mus caroli; assembly: GCF_978045245.1. Lineage (NCBI taxonomy): Eukaryota > Metazoa > Chordata > Mammalia > Rodentia > Muridae > Mus > Mus caroli. The sequence goes on from NW_028227259.1 coordinate 21,763,691, forward strand.
TTGGAGTTTTGCTATTTCAATGTCACTTAGCCTTTATCAATTTCCAACTTACTTCCCTGATGTGTAGCATATGATTTTAACAGGCCCATTTATGACCTTTTAATTTGTTCAGCTTAGATAGGCAATTACTATAGCTTTATATCCTCTTTTATAAATTATTTGTGTGTGTGCATGTGCGCTTGTGCTTAAATTCAAATAGTAATCCTATTTTCCTTCGGTTTTTTTTTTTTTTTTTTTTTTTAGGGTTCAGCACCAGAAATTGATCCTTCATCTGATGGTTCAAATTTTGTTTGGGAAACAAAAATCAAAGCATGGATGGATCGTTACGAAGAAGCAAATAATAACCAATATAGTGAAGGTGTTCAGAGAGAGGCACAAAGACTAGCTCAAAGACTCGGTAGTGGGAATGACAGCAAAGACATGAATAAATCAGAATTGAGTACCAACAACTCACTCTTCAGACCTCCTGTAGAGGTGTGTATCACTTGTCAAAGCCTTAGGGAACTGCCTCTGTATTATGTACATCTTTAGTTAGACTGAATAACTGATTTAACTTACACATTTACTGATTCTAGAGCCATATACAGAAGAATAAAAAAATTCTGAAATCTGCCAAAGACTTGCCTCCTGATGCACTTATCATCGAATATAGAGGGAAGTTTATGCTGAGAGAACAGTTTGAAGCAAATGGATATTTCTTTAAAAGGTATATTCATTTTTTTCATGTTGGTTTTTGAGAGTTAAAAATTCGGGGCTTTTTTTTTTAGATGTTTTCATTTTATAACCCAGGTTGGCCTGGAACTTTTCATTCTTACTGCTTTGGCCTCCCAAATACTGCATTTACAGATATGAGTCACCAACCCCAACAAAAGGAATGTGTGTGTGTGTATGCATGCACATATACACAGGATGTCTATGTGCATCTGGGGGAATGTTTATTCCATGGCATCTGTGTGAAGGTCAGAGGGCAACCGCAGCCCTAACCTTCCACCTTATTGAGACGGACTGTCTTTGTTGTTCACTCCAAGCTAGCTGGCCTCCTCCAGGGACTGCCTGCCCCTACAACTTGATATAGAACCACTGGAATTACACCATGTCCTGTGTAGCTAGCTTTGTAGATGATCTAATTCCTATAAGGGTCCTTACATGTGCATGGCAAATGTTTACCTGCTGAGCCATCCCTAGACCATCTCTGAGGTTTTAATACTGGGCTACGATGCCTTGTGTGATTCCCTCCCCTCCCCCTCTCCCCCTCCTCCTCCCCACGATCCTTTCAGAGCTTTAAAGAATAGAATGGCTAACATGCCAGCGATAACTTTTGTAGTGTGACAACATGTAAAGATCTATTTCAAAGCCTCTTGCTTGTATTGCTGAATACTAAAAGTAAGCCACATTGAACAAGTAAAAGCAAGACTGCTTAGCTATATAATGTGTCAGTCAGGGATTTCCATTCTTTAAGATTTTCAAGAACCTTGCCTCCCACTACCCAAGTTGCTTCCCACTTACTAATTTCTAGAACCTGAAAAGGATTTGGTGGCTAAAACTGAAACTCCCCTTTATTAGACAGGATTAGTTATGTCCCTGTGCTACCACATCACTTTTAACTATGCTCTGTTGATGTTGGGATGGTTTTAGAGAGGTTTTTTTTGTTGTTTTGTTTTTGTATTTTTGGTTTTTGGAGACAGGGTTTCTCTGTGTAGCCCTGGCTGTCCTGGAACCTCACTCTGTAGACCAGGCTGGCCTCGAACTCAGAAATCCACCTGCCTCTGCCTCCCTAGTGCTGGGATTAAAGGCGTGCGCCACCACGCCCGGCTAGAGGCTTCTTCTGAAGTGTAGGATTCTTATGGAGAATTGATTTGATCTTGTGATCAATATCCTTCTCAGAGGTATAGAAATATCTTGCTATCTTTAGGGAAATAAAAGTCTGTGCTGTTTAATACAGTAAGCATTCTTAGTCTTTAATTTGAGTATTTACTTATGCCACAAAAGATACATAAGATCTATGTCTCTTATAGAGCATATTTTATCTGAAATCTAGTATAAATCAATTTTAAACACATCAGGAAATGGGACTTCAAATGCATGTAAAAGGAATAGTTTTTTGTTGGTTTTGTTTTTTTAATCTCTGTCTAAAGGGGGCTGGAGAGCTAGGTCAACGGTTCAGAGCACTAGCTGCTCTTGTAAAGGACATGTATTTGATTCCAGTACCCACATGGTAGTGGCCTACAACCATCTAGAACTCCAGTTTCAGGGGAGTCCATGGCCTTCCTCTGATTCCTCTGGGTTCCAAGCACACAGATAGTATGCAGACATGTATAGGTAAAATACCCATACACATAAAATATAGATTTAAAAACTTACTTAAAAAAATTTTCCACCTTAATTGCTTTTGACTTAAGCAACTTGAGGTAGACACAAGTCTTATTTGTTTAAAGTAGTGTATTCTGTAGTCAGAGTGCCCATATCAAATGCTTGCTTTATTTCTGTGTCTTAGAAATTTCTTAATCTGTTGTGTTTTTACTTACTTGCCTCTAAAAGAATAACAGAAAAGTTTTTGTTGTGGTTTGCTTGTCTTGTGACACTAGGGACTGAATTGAGGATCCTGTCCCCACAAGGCAAGCACTCTACAACAAAATAAGCCCTACTATACTACAACCTTATAATATTCTGTTTGTAGGCCATACCCTTTTGTTTTATTCTACTCTAAGTTCCATGGGCTTGAAATGTGTGTTGACGCGAGGACTTTTGGGAATGAGGCTAGATTCATCAGGCGTTCTTGTACACCGAATGCAGAGGTAAGTAAGCTTATTGCCACCTCAGGGGAAACAGGAGCGCACAGTCCGTGAGTCTGCCTGCCTTTAAACAACCTTTAACTATTGATGTATTTCATTTTGTCCAGAATTTTTCTGTTGTCAATATTTAGGTGACAATCTTTAATCCTAAAATTACTATCCATAAGCTGTGTCTGGTTATGCCCTCACCTCTTATCTCTCGTGTGGCAGACACAGCCAGAACTCAGAGTTCACGGTTGGCCTGATCCTCACAACAAAGAAGTGCTAGGCCAGCCAGTGCTACAGAATGAGACCTGGCCTGTTTTGTTTTGTTTTTCTTTCTATATCTATGAATCTGTGATGTTGCTTAGAAGAGGGGATATTGAATTTCTGTTGATATCGGAAGCTCTGTTTGTAGGTCAGATATGTTATTTTATGAACTTCTGTGACCTAGCTAAAAGCTAAAGCAGATATATTATTTTTTATTTTTATATTTATTTAGTGTGTGGGAAGGGAGGGTGGTACAGGAGACTAAACTAGGACCTCACACATGTTAGGCAAGTAAACTACACCCCCAGCTTTCTGTGTGTCACACACACACACACACACACACACACACACACACACACACACACACACACACACAAGAACCTCCCATTTGAAACACGATGAAAAGGTAAAAAAATATGTCTGCTCAGAAGAGAATGCATTGTTGGTTCTATTGCGAATGGATGGTAGAGGTAGGCTGTAGGGTTAACTGTTGGCAGTGTACCTCTGAAAACCTTCAGGTGACAACTACTGACCTGGAACTCTTGTGATGAAGGGGACTTTTCTATGACATGTTTATAAAATGGTTTTAGAAAAAACTTTTAAGCCAGTCATGCTAATCTACAGCCTTTAATCCCAACACTCAGAAGGCAGAGGCAGGTGGATCTCTATAAATTCTAGGCCAGCCAGGGCTACATAGTGAGACACTGTCTCAAAAATAAACCATAACAACAATAATGAATAATTTTCTCACTTGCAAAATAAAGTTGTTCTAAGTAGTTTGTAGAAATGTAAAATTACTTTTCCTAATTAACAGGTGAGGCATGAAATTGAAGAGGGGACCATACATCTCTACATTTATTCTATACAGAGTATTCCAAAAGGGACGGAAATTACCATTGCCTTTGATTTTGACTATGGGAATTGGTAAGTTCAAGCCTGTGAATGGCTTATGTTGTTTCAAAGTTGTTTACTGTCTTCATAATAATTTAGACATTGTTATAACTTCATCAGGAGTCTCTGGGTTAAGTGTGCTGTTACAAGGTCTTCCTTTACCCTTGTCCCTTATTTCCAAACTTACACGCCAGTGTTCATGCCTTCCGATTAGTAGCTCAAACACAGATCTTCAAAACTGACTTTATTATGTGAGGATTTTCTCCCTTTTCTCTCTTCTCCTTCAAGTTGTTAGTCACTTCAACTTGTTAAGCAACCCCCTATGTCACTTGATTAATACATAATTTTTTTTCTTAGTAACAAAAGACACTGCACCAAATTTTCTTTACAATATAGTAGAAATGGTTTGTTGGAGATCATACAGTAAAAAATATTTTTCAGACTATAATATGAAATACAAACAACACAAATATCCATGTACTTATTTTCCAAATTAAGAAATAAAATAGGAGATGGAGCTCAGTGGTTAGAGTGTTTGTCTGGTGTTTGTAGAGCCCTGGGTATGATCCCCAGGACTGAGGAAAAAAGTCAGGCATGATGATACAGGCCTGTAATTCTGTCTTTTAAGGGTAAAGAGGAGGATTTAGGCTAGCCTCAACTCCCTATGATGTCCTAGAACTCTGTCCTTTCAGCCTTTGCCTCTTGAATGATGAAATTACAGATGTGTACCATATGCATAGACTTTTACTCTCCTTGAATTCCTTATGTATTTTGAAGTCTTATGGGTTATAAACATTTTAATTAATTGCCTACTATATTTTATTTATTTATTTATTTTTTAATTTTTGTTTATGTGTGGGGGACAGTGTATATCACATGTGTATGGATGCTGGAAGCCAGAAGAGAATGTTGTAGCTGGAGCTGGGTTGGGAGCCATCCAACTATGGGTGCTAGAAACCAATTTTGGGTTCTCTGAATGAACAAGTGCTCTTAACCTCTAAGCCATCTCTCTTACATACTATACATTTCATGTGACAGACATTCTTTCTGAAGTTAATCTTTTAAGTGTGTATTATCGTATCAGTTAAAGTACAGTTCCTTTACCTTCTGTATGCATCTCTATGATTCAGATTTATCATATCAAACTTGGCCTTTCCTTTTTATTTGTACATGTATTTATGTGCATGTATGACACACGTGTACTGGTTCCTGCAGCTGCCAGAAACATTGCATCACATGGAGGTGGAGCAATGTTGTGAGGGGCCCCTTCTGTAGGGATGCAGATTCATGTTTTCTACAACAGCAGGGAGTGATCTTAACTACTGAGTAAGCTCTCCAGCCTCAGGCTATTTCTTTTGAAAGTGTATTAGTAAGAAAGAACGAGTATGTTTAACGTGTGGTGCCTCTTCTTAAAATGCTTACCTGCTGTCTTATCCTCTCTTGCTGTCTTAAACGACTTCTTAACGCTTCAGAAAGGGGAAATTTAACATAATGGTTTACACTCACTGCTTTAGGAGATTGTTATCCCATAGAAGTCCATAGTATAAACTCTTACTGACCTGTATGACTTGATATCTGGCTTGATTACTCATGATGACTGTAACATTACGGCTGTTTCTGCATCTCTCTAGTTCCTTAGCTCAAGACTGACAACACTACTCACATAATAGTTAAAACTTCTGGGAGTTAACATATGTAATGTTTATAGCAGTTCCTAGCATGGAGGAAATACGGACGGAAACTTCAGCTTGTTAAATAACTTGCTTGGTCACTTGATTATTATTACATAATTATATTTGCAGCTAAGCATAATCCTAAAAGAAAGCCTCTAGAATAGTGTTAGCTAACTTTAAGGTCATCTGTAAAATTGAGAATACTAATAGTTATGGAGAAGATGAGGAATAGTGTAGTTTAAAAGACAGAAGACTCAATACATTTTCTTCAAGGTATATTTTAGGGAAAACTTATTATTAAACTCATTCTTGAGCCGGGCGTTGGTGGCGCATGCCTTTAATCCCAGCACTTGGGAGGCAGAGGCAGGCGGATTTCTGAGTTCGAGGCCAGCCTGGTCTACAGAGTGAGTGCCAGGACAGCTAGGGCTGCACAGAGAAACCCTTTCTCAGAAAAAACAAGGAAAAAAAAAATCATTCTTGAAGGGTAATGTGAACTAGGTAAGATCTCGTACTTATCATAGCTAGCATTTTTTAATTGAAGTCAAATTTATAGTCAGCATAACACTTTCAGACCCAGTAAGGATGGGTTTTTGCCTTACTATGTTATCTTGTATAAGCTATAGAGTCATTTTACTTTAAAAGACTGTTCAAAACATCAACCTCTCAAGGGTGGAGCTACAACTCAGGAGAGTACTTGCCGAGCATATCTGAAGTGCTGGTTCAATCCCCACAATGGAACAACAAAACCAGTCTCTAATACTTTGTTTTTATAAGAAAACATTTATTTTGTGATACCAGAAATTCAAATTATTAAGGTGTTAAGGCTTATAAATTTCATGGTGTTACAGCCTAAAAGAGATTATGGACGTTTCAGTCTTCGTTTTATATATTAATATTTACCTGGTTATCATTTCAGCAAATACAAGGTGGACTGTGCATGCCTCAAGGAAAATCCAGAGTGCCCTGTTCTCAAGCGAAGCTCAGAATCCACAGAAAACATCAATAGTGGTTATGAGACCAGAAGGAAAAAAGGAAAAAAAGAGAAAGATACTTCAAAAGAAAAAGACATACAAAATCAGAATATTACTTTGGACTGTGAAGGAACAAACAACAAAATAAGGAGTCCAGAAACAAAACAGAGAAAGCTTTCTCCATTGAGGCTGTCAGTGTCAAACAACCAGGTACTGACATCCTGTTTCTCACAGAAGCATTTGAGAGAGGGAAATACTGTATTTAAACCTTTTTAAAGCATACAGTTATTTAACAGTTTATTTTTTCCCAGTGCAGGGTTTGCAACAGGGGCTAACATACCCTTGGCAAGTTCTCTGCTAGTGCTCCAGCTCTAGTCCTGTTCTGCTGCTTACACACAGACATACACGGACTGACTCCTACAATCTATGCCACGTTATTAGGAAGCAGTCATGTTGACAGATCTTTACAGAAATTGGACATTTTCCTAAGACTAGGTCATAAACAACATTCTAGATTGTATTTTGTAGTTGATTTGGGACAGTGTCTCACTGAGTGGCTTGGAACTCCTCATTACTGACCAGGCTAGTCCTGAATTCAGAGCTGTCTCCGTCTGCCTCCAGAGTACATGGCTAAAGGTGTGTGCCACTATGCCTTGTGTCTGTCCATCTTAAGTATTAACTTAAAAAACATTGGAGATTTCATATCAGCAGGTTTTGGTGAAAATTTGTTTCGGCCACACTACTATATTTGACTGGAGCTCCAGAAAACAAAATTATTCACTAGTATGAATTTGAAAACTTGGTTTAGAAATTCAGATTTTGGTGGGCTTATTTCACAATTTTAGTCAAAAGGCACAGCATAGCTCCCAGTTTATAGATGAGGTAATAATTTCCATTTTTCAGGAACCAGATTTTATTGATGATATGGAAGAAAAAACTCCTATTAGCAATGAAGTAGAAATGGAATCTGAGGAACAGATTGCAGAAAGGAAAAGGAAGATGGTAAGTTGGGAATCTTGTAGTTGCTTATGGTACCCTGGGCTGGGGCAGCTGCTCCTCCACCAGGGAACTGCCTTCATGTGGGCATCTGTCGTGCAAGGTAGCACATGTGGAACATAAGACATTGAACAGCTTTACCTGGCTATCCCATTACTATTTCAATACACTTACCTGGTTTTCCTGTTTTGTCTTGTTTTTATATTTTTACTGATTTTCATTAGGCATTTAAGAATGTATACCACCTTTAAGAAATAACATTTTTGAGGCTAAGAATTGTTAATAAATTTAATGTGACAATTGTTGTTCAGTATGTCTTTTCATTAGCTGAATATATTATTTCTTTTCATGATTTAAGAGAGAAACAGAACTATTTGCAATACTATTAAGTCAGGTAGGGTACATATCAAAGTCAGTATGTATCAAAACTTGACAATCCACCATGACCTAGTGGCCTCCATGTGTGTGCTCATGCTGTTACTAGAACAGCAGCGCTGGGCCCCTCGTGATTTATCTGTAAAGGTTTCTTCAGTATAAATGCCAGGAAAGAGGTTGTACGTCAGTTCTAGCAGCAGAGCCTACTGACTCATCCCTGTACCTCAAGATCTGCAGGGCTGAAGCCGTAGGATTGCCATGGGTGAGGACAGGAGAAGAGTAAACTAGAGGTCCCAGGGCAGCTTGGAGATAGAGCACTCACATAGCTCATCAAGGGCCTGGGTTGATCTACTATGCCCACCACCGGAAAAATTACCATGTAAAGAAGTGTGAGCTGCCAATTGAGCCCAGGTCCTCTGGAAGAGCACCCAGTGCTCCCAACCACTGAAGCATTGCTCCAGCCTGTCTTTTGTTTCTAGACATGAGGGTATGGTGTATGCTGTGTCTATGTAGCTGAAACTGTTGGGAACTCTTCTTAACAACCATTTACCTCTGCCTCCTGATGCTTTCATGGCCTATTCCAGTCACATCGCTCAAACTGGAGCCCGTGGAAGTTAAATCACGATGGTGTTCACATTTAGTACAGAAATTTGAGAATCAAATGAAAGGATAGTCATGAAGTTATGAGGTAGGTCTCTGGACTTGCCAGACAGCTAGCCAGGAATGTCCAGAGTTGTTATCCTTGTTGCATAAACTCTTGACACGGGAGCACAACCTACTCACCTACCCTTGTCAAAGACTTTATCTGAAGTCATCTACCTTTTTAACTGAGTACAGTTTGAGGCACACACATGGAGCTGGAGTGGCTTGGAAGAAAGGGGACATTAGACATTCAGATAAATCTAATCAATCCTTGTGATCAGTGAGGTGACAGATGTCTAAGCCAGATAGTTTTCATACACTAACAAACTCCTTATGAGAACTCATGTCATAACCCCATTGCTAAGGGGAGAAAAATTACATGGTTTTTAGAATAGCAGCTTAGTAATGAGCAGACTAAATGGACAACACCCAATTAGACTAGGTAAGCTCTGAGCTAAGTGAAGCATCAGCTAATATCTGTAGCCTTTACCTAGATTATACACAGTTCTCACCATTTCCTCAGCCTTCCTCCACATCACACAGTATTCCATAGATGTCTAATTTGATGTCTGTGAAAAACTGTTATAGTTAGCTAGGTTAATTCTATTGATTCATCTTATCTGCACTTGAATACCTTGCAACTTTGGGGTACATGATGACCCTCTGACATTCCTGGTTCTTACTTTGTTGAACAAGCACCCTGGTACACCACCATTCTTCAGAATCTGTGCTGTTGCTTATGCATTTAAAAATGAGTGAACTTAGCAAGCCTGTTTTAGAATGTGCCAGGTTTTAATATTACAGTAGGAGAGCAAATTTGTTGTCAGAAAAGTCATCTGATGATAGACTTAGGATGGATCTCATTCTCTCACATTTCTCCTTATTGCACGGTGAAACTGATGCTAAGAACCTTTCTCAGTTTCTTATCCTTGAGGAACCATTTTTGTTAAAATGCATGGCAGAATGGAATAAGTTTACTTTTTATAGTCTGTCCAAACCAAATGAGATGGTTATGCTCTAGTTACCTTGTAACATATCCAAAGCCTCCACATGCTTCCCAGTACACCTCCACGTATATGCTTTATGCAGAACATAATTCTCTTTAACAGAGACCTGACTGTTTGCTGTGTGGGTGTGTTTTACTATGTAAGTACTGGGTGGCTAGAGAAGGCAGATATGCTCTCATAGAAAGTGGTCATAGCGAACATGAGTCAACGAACAGGACTGTGAGGGGGGCACTGGACCCTCGTGTGATAGAGGAAATGGGAATACATGTAAGCAAGGCTTATTACTGTGGAATGATTTTCATTATTAATAGTCTAAGTGATCTTTAAAGTTACCATTTTTGTTTTTTGTGTTTGTTTTTTCAAGACAGGGTTTCTCTATTTAACAACCCTGGTTGACCTGGAACTCCCTTTGTAGGCCAGGCTGCCCTCAAACTCATAAGAGATCCCCCCACACACACACCAGGACCCCATCCCTACTCTTCACCCTCCCCCCCACCCTGAGTGCTGGGATTAAAGCTGTGTACCACCACTGCCTGGCTCATTTATTAGTTCTGATTGCTGTTTGAAGGGGTTTGGGGGGGGGGGACAGTATTTTTAATATAAGAAGTCTTATTTTCAGTAGATGCTCTTTGGTTTCATCTCCTTTATTTTGCATGCCCTTTTGTGTTTCTCAGTTTTAAAATGGGGATATTTTATTGTTGGAATATTTGCAGCCCTTGGGCTGAGTCTGAGGAAAGGAGGCTGGAAGGCTGCAGAGATACAGTTTCCCCAGCCGCTCTTCATCTTGTACTCTGGCTACTCCTGGCCAGGTGGACTGCTCTTGAGCTGCAGGGATCATTTTAAGAAAAGGCAGGTGATAGACAGCAAGGTAGCAAAGCAGAGCAGGAGAAACATATGCTGCTCCTGACACTAAGCTCACCTGGAAAGCTACAGATGAGTGATAGCCCAGTCAGGACGGCTTAGTGGGTGTAGGCATATGCTGCCAAGCCTGATGACTCTGAGTAACATCTCTAGGGCCTGCATGGAAGGCGAGCGCTGACTCCAAGTTGTCCTTCACACAGCACTTTGAAATGCATACCACTCCTTCCCACAGACACACATATATGCACACACACACAAAATTAAACATTTTAAATTATCAAAAGCACATCTCAAATGGGGAGAGGTCCAAAGCAGATTTTTTTTTCTCCTGCTTACATGAAATTGTAATACTAAGAAATAATGTACTAAGATATATCACAAGAATAGTGAACCAGGGAGGTCACATGGGATACTTCCACATACTCTGGTTAATACCTAAAACATCAGCATAACAGTTATCAAATCCAGCTCTGAGTTTCCCAGCTCACAGATAATGAAGTAGCTTTGGGCTCAGGATAAAGCCATGGCTTGCATCACAGTTCTAAACTACAGCCATTACAAGCTATAAGTAGTCTTATAAGGGGTTAATTACGATACCCATTATCTCTTATCTCATCAACAGCTCCAGTTCCCTATAAACTCAAGTTAACATATTTTTCAGATAGATCAGTAAAATGGTTGCTTCTTTACACACGACCATGTATCAAGGATTGCATTAGATACAGTGATGACTAGCAAACCTGGGAGAGGGGGTGGTGGTAAGATGATTCCGTGGTTAAGGCTGCTCTTCAGAGGTCCTGAGTTCAATTCCCAGCAGCTGTTTACAAGGAATATGATGCCTTCTTCTGGCTCAGATGTATGTGCATCAGAGCACGCATACATTAAACACAATTAAAAATAAATAAAACCTAGGCATGGTGGCACCAATACTCAGGAGAAAGAGGGATACTGATTTCAGAGTTTACGGCCAGATTAGGTCTACATGGTGAGTTCCAAGACAGCCAGGACTACTTTAAAAAAAGAAACAAACCAAAACAAAAAAACCTGCTAATTTTTAAAATCTGAGTAAAATCAGTCATTTATCCTTAAACATCTACATACTTTAAGATGAATCTCGGCTAAAGTTATTAGGAATTTGGTGCTTTCAACTTTATTGCTATAGGATAAACACATGTAGAAATGTAAAATTTGTGCTTTGTTATCAGCAGTTAATTGGAAAGATGAATAGATTAGCAGTCAGGAAACTCATAATTTATGCAAAGGCCCTTTGAGTCACCTACATACATGTACATTTTTTGTTCCATCAACAGAAGGCAATGTGCCATTTTTTGATGGGGAGGGGGAATCCTAGCTAAACATTATGAAGGAGTGTTTGGTTTAATCAACATGTAGTTATTACACTGTTTTCAAGGGAGTTTAGCCTACAAAAGAAAGGATTATTTTTGTGATATCTAGATTTCTAAATGGTGCATTTTAGAAAAATTTAATATATAGAAACAGGTTTTTATGGAGGTCATGTTTTAAAGGTAAAAGTAGAAACAAAAAAAAAATGAGAATTTGGCTTTATAATTTCCAGTTCTGGGGGCTGCTCTTCCAGAGGTCTTGGGTCAGCTCTCAGCAACCACATAGTGGCTCACAGCCCTCTATAATGATCTGATGCTCTCTTCTGGCATGCAGGCGAATTGGCAGATAGAGCACTCATATACATAAAAGAAATCTTTTTAAAAAATTCCAGTTCTGGTGAGAACAAATAAAACCTTTAATGTTTTGAATTACCGATTCTAGATTGTAAGAACACAGAACAAGTAATCTTACCTCTGTGGCCCTGAGTTTCCTGGGTGTAAAATCAAAAGGGTGAAAATTAGAAACTCCTTACAAAGCACTCCTAGCTACACTGCATTAACATCTTTTGTTCCTTACTGAATATGTTTACTACAAACCCAGGAAAGACTAAGAACAGTTATCTATCAATGCTTAAATCTCTTCCAGTAATTACTGGAACTAAAGCTGACACTCCAGTGTTGCGAAGTGTATGGCAGCCAGATCTTGAGTTTCTGATCTTTCTTTCTTTCTTCCCCACATCGATGACAATGAAGGAGGAAAGACAAATGGATCTGAGCCTCAGGACCTGGTTCTTTCATTTGGAGAACTGGACAGTTGATGGACCTGCTTCCTGGTTCTGGTTGAGAGCTGAAGCATTGCCAGGCCCTCTGCTCAAGGCTCTGGGTCTTGTTCTTAATATTCTCTACCCAAGAGTGTCAGTGTAAGGAAGGAAGAGCAGAAGGTAGCGGAATGCCTTAAGAGAATTGTAATGGAGGGCAAAAGGGTGAAAGAAATGACAGCTACTGTTTTTGTTTTTGGAATGCCTGCCATTTTTTTCCAGTACTTTTTAAAAGCCTCATGTTTTCTATTTGAACTCAGTAACAGTCCTTAAGTGTTTAAGTATTGTATGCTTTTACACTCCTAAAAAGGGTGACAGAGCTGTTTACTAAAAATTACTGGTAGGATCATGGTTTGAACCTAAGACTATATGCCTGACTCCTTAAGTGCATATAAATTTTTTCATTTCAACATTTTTTTTCCTTAGGAATTTTCAGTCTTTGTGTTTAAAAAAGGCAAATTTGTGTATTAAAATCTTTTTGGTTTTGTAAAAGAAAATAAGTTCTATTTTTGTTGTTGTTGTTTTCTTTTTTTTCTGGCTGTTTTGTTTTGCTGTATCGTCCTTTCTTGGCATACACTACGAACGGCTCACTGAGATGAAGTGTGGGATTCACACATGCTGAGTGGCTGTCATCTGTTCCCATACCTACCAACAATAGACTTGTTATGCTAATAGTATCACAGCAGCTTTTAAAATCTGTCATGAACATTTGACATTTAGAATTCTTGTTTGGAATAAGACATTTACTTCAAATTTAAATTCCATAGACAAGAGAAGAAAGAAAAATGGAAGCAATTTTGCAAGCTTTTGCCAGACTTGAGAAGAGAGAGAAAAGACGAGAACAAGCTTTGGAAAGGATCAGCACAGCTAAGACAGAAGTTAAGCCTGAATGCAAAGAGTCGCAGGTCATCGCCGATGCCGAAGTGGTGCAGGTATCATCCCTCAGGGTCACCCTGACTGTCCAAGTTTAGTGCCTTAAAGTCTCTACACAGTAGAGTTCCATGGATAAAAGTGATGGCTGTGTGCTCAATGCTATTGTGTGCGTGCACATAGAGGGCAGAGTACAACTCTGTGTGAGTCACTTCTCTCCCTCCTCAGTCCCATGGGTTCTGGGCCTCAAACTGGTCTTTAGGCTTGTGTGCAAGTGAAACCATCTCACTAGCCCAAGAATATTAAATAATACCTAATTACTAGTCTTTTAAAGCATTTTCAAACCCTATGGGGAATTTAGAATTGAAACGAGATTATACTTGACTTCCAATATAAAGTGTTGAATTGTTTTGTTACCAGAAGTTGGGTAATTGAGTAACACTGCTGCACGCCTGCTGCCTTTCTCCAGCAGCTCTGTGGCTAAAGGAGAGAACCAGCCCCCACAGGCTGACCTCTGGCCTCACAATGCACTCGTGAAAACATACTTTCTGGTTGTTTTTTGTTTTGTTCTGAGGCGGGGTTTCCTCTGTGTAGCACTGGCTTTCCTGGAACTTACTCTGGACACCAAGCTGTCTTCAAATTCAGAGCTCTGTCTGCCTCTGCCTCTGCCTCCCGAGTATTGGGTTCAAAGGAGTGCACCACCATTACCCAGCCTAAAATACATAAAGGATTCTGGAAAGCTAGGTTTTAAAGTAGATAATGCTATATTTCAACATAAATTTATCTATAAACATCAGAAGTCCCACTGTTGTATTTTGAACTAGGAACAAGTAAAAGAAGAAACTGCTATCAAGCCAACCGCTGCCAAAGTGAATAGAACTAAGCAGAGAAAAAGCTTTTCTCGTAGTAGGACTCACATTGGACAGCAGCGTCGGAGACACAGAACTGTCAGCATGTGTTCAGACATACAGCCATCTTCTCCTGACATCGAAGTTATGTCACAACAGAATGAGATTGAAAATACTGTACTTGCTATAGAACCAGAAACTGAAACTGCAGTAGCAGAAATAATTCCTGAAGCGGAAGTTCCAGCACTTAATAAGTGTCCCACAAAGTACCCCAAAACAAAGAAGGTATGCGTCCTCACGACAGTAAGCACCTTTTGCAACAAGTGTCTCCTAGCTGAATGATTGCCTTAGAACCTCAACCTGCACCTATGATGATCTCAGCAGTGTCATGTTTACACTTGCAGATATTTGCCTAAGACTGAGAAGTACCAAACTTTCAAGAAAATTCATAGTTTGTTTTATGAAGATTAAATATATGAACACCTTTAGTATTGTAGTTCATGATTTCTCTAAGGTTGTCTACCTATATATAAAATACTCATTTCTCTGAAACTGGTTTAACATACTTCCTCTCTTCTGTGCCTAGGGATCTAATCCAGGGCCTTGTGAATGACAGGCAAGCCCTCTGCCCAGAGCCACACCCCAGTTCTTCATTGTTTATACATTTTATAATTACTTTAGGTAGATGATAAGAATTAAATAGGAAAAAATTGTGATTTCATTAGAATGTACTAAGAATATAGATTTAAGAGTGTTTTCACAGAATACACACATCGGGGTTGTAGGAGTCAGTTCCCTCTTACACTACGTGGGTTCCAGGGAGAGCAAAACACCCTTCTACATTAAGTCATTTATTTCACTGCAGCTCCTTGTATTTAAGAGGAAGATTGGTGTTACATTAGATTTTATTACTGTCGGAGTTATGAGACAATTTACAGGAAACCGCATATGAATTTGAACAACTTGAGCTTTTCAGCTTAAAAGTAATAGCATAGCCTCAGACGCTGATGTTTTTGTTCAAGTAAATGACAACACATAGGAGCAAGTGACTTGGGGCCTAAACCTTTTTTTGTTTTTTCTTACCTGATTTCATACAGTTTTATAGGCAGGCTGCTAAACAATGAAAAGAATGCTTAAAGAATTCTGTAAGCTCAGGATTATATAAGTCAGTAGCGGACTCTTAAATATCTTTGCCAGAGAATTACAGGTTTTGTTTGAAATATCACTATAATATTTCATTCAAAGACTGTGCACTATATTGCCTTAAATAAAGTGGATACTTGCCTTTGATAGTAATATATTGCTTACCCACATTTGGAAGGGGAAAAAAATTAAGTTTCTTTTTTTTTTAAATGGAAAGTACTTGAGTTTTTAAATTCTTTTCTCAATCACAAATATCACATTTTTTAATTGTTAAGTATGAAATGTAAATATTTGTTAAAATATAAGTATTTGTTAAAAACAAGTTGAGTTTTTTACAGCATTTTATCATTTAGTACTAAAATAACATGAATTCCTAAAGATGCCATTCATTTTAATAATACATATAATACCTTTGTCCTACAAAGGTACATAGAAGAAAAGGGAAACATACAGGAAAAGGGAGAGGGGTGCGAAAATGCTTTGAAATTAAGAAATATGTTTGTATGTGTATGAATGCACACATTCAATACTTGTTCAAGAACTCACATTTAAGCTAAGAAATGAAAAACCCCAACTGCAAAAAAAATAATGTTTCTAAGTACCTAGCTTTTTTAAAAGGTGCAGGCCAGGTGTATTCAGGTAGCCAGGAGAAACTAGATTATGAGGTCCGGGGTGTGGCTCAGAACAACAGCACTTGCCTAGCATGTGCAAAGCCCTGGGTACAATCCTAAGCATTTCCAAAAGAACCACCACCAAGGCTGCACTAGGTAAACGGTGGATAAGAAACTTTCAGAAGGCTTAGCATCTTTAAGAGGCATTGCAAACCTCAGGAATTGTCAGTGTGGATCTATTTGCTGACCTCTCTAGGCATCTGTGATGGGCACCTTGGCTAAAAAAGCACTGCTTGAGAATATCAGACTTTCCTAACTAAACAGTTTCATGTAAAATACTAAATAACATATCTACATTGTTTGTGGTACTTGTTGGTATCTCCTAGATTTTACTATATCAAAACAAAATTTTTTTTCCCCCTTGAAACAGTCTGGCTATGTAGTGCTATTGGCCAGGTACTTACCATGTAGCCCAGGCTGGCCTCAACTTGTGTCAGTCCTCCTGACTCAACCTTGGATTATAGGCAGTGTACCACCATAACCTACCAAAATTAGTGGGGTTTTGTAATACTTTTTTTTTACATATATTCATGTACTTTATCCCTATAAAATATCATATAATAATCCTTAGAATAACAGTAAGAAAATGAAAATACTGATTAGTGGGGTTTCTTTTTCACCACATGAGTTACTTTTTGTTAAAAATTTATTACTAATTATGCGTGTGTGTCTGTCTGTGGGTATGTATGCACATGCATGCAGGTACCCATGTAGATCCACTGGAGCTGGAGTTACAGGCGGTTGTGAGCCACCTGACATGGGTGCTGAGAACCGAACTTGGGTCCTCTCTCCAAGAGCAATACTGCTCTTAACCTCTGAGCCATCTCTCCAGCCCTATAATGTGAATAATCTAAATTACCCAACTTATCGTCTTAGACGATGTGCCAATATCTAATTTGATATTAGAATATTCTGTAGTGGAATATGTGCAATTACTATATAGTGATCCAAATGTTTCTGTTCTCTAGCACTTGGTCAATGAATGGTTAAGTGAGAAGAATGAGAAGACAGGAAAACCTTCAGACAGCCTTTCAGAAAGGCCTCTGCGCATAACTACAGATCCAGAGGTGTTAGCTACACAGCTCAATTCTTTGCCAGGTCTCACTTACAGCCCCCATGTATACTCTACTCCTAAGCATTATATTAGATTTACATCACCATTCCTTTCGGAAAAAAAGAGAAGAAAAGAAACTACTGAAAACATTTCTGGCTCATGCAAAAAGGTAAACTTTTCTTTGGATATAAAAATCTAGGAGAAGCCAAATGCAAATCTCAGTCCTTACTACAGCTCCTCACAGTGAGATGCTTTTGTGATCAGCTTTGCATTTATAGGCTATATGAACTCTGCAAACTGATCCTTAGTCATGTATTCTCTGTTTTACTCAGCGCTGGCTGAAGCAAGCCCTGGAGGAAGAAAATTCAACAATTTTACATAGATATCATTCACCTTGTCAGGAAAGATCCAGGAGTCCTACAGTTAATGGTGAAAACAAAAGTCCACTTCTGCTAAGCGACAGCTGCTCCCTCCCAGGTACTGTTGCTGTTCAGTAGTGGGAAAGAGTAAGGAACTGTGGAAAGCAGGCAGGCAGCCAGGGGCAGCTCTGTGAAGAGAAGCTGACAGCTACAGGCTGTCTCTTTCTGCTCAGCACACTTTTTGCATGAAGAAAGTTGTAAAACCATAGTTGGAAATACTGTTTATGTTGGGGCTTAGTGTCGGGCTAGCTGCTTAGACATCAGCTACAGTAACATCAGTATTTGTAATAAGACTTCTTTATGATTTCTAGGTTTCAAACAAGATATTTGCTAGCATTGAAACTTTTGGGGGTAAGGGAGATTTCACGTTAGTAACATTGAGAAAATACAAATTCTCTAGTTGGGAGGTGAAAGTAATATTAATTACTGTTTCTGTATCATAGCAAATATCAGCAGTATGGTTTCTTATAGATTGTTATTTCATCAACAGATTTAACCACACCACTAAAAAAACGAAGACTTTACCAATTGTTAGATACTGCTTACTCAGAAAGCTCCACTCCTACCCCTTCACCATATGCGACACCAACTCACACAGACATCACTCCTACGGACCCAGCATTTGCCACTCCCCCACGGATCAAGTCAGATGATGAAACTTACAGAAATGGTTATAAACCCATATATTCACCAGTGACCCCTGTAACCCCTGGCACACCAGGAAACACCATGCACTTTGAGGTGAGAAACTGGGGGTAAAAACTGTTCATCCCTGGGATGGAGTGTTTATCAAACTCTGCGTAGAACCCTTCCCCACCCTATTATCTAGTGTGATGAAAAACTCCGAGAGAAAATTGGGAGTCTACAATTACATAAGTTTAGCATTTGCATTTGTGCCAAAATGAACATTTTTTTTTTGTACTATGTATAGAGCCCTAAAGCAAGTGTCTTCAAAAGGCTTAAATCTAAAATCTGTCATCAGTTTTTTCATTTTAATTCATGTCTACAAACTATAGTTTGTTGAATTTTAATTCCTAATTTTATTACTTTTATGTAGAATATTTCTTCCCCAGAAAGTTCTCCAGAAATAAAGAGATGCACTTACAATCAAGAGGTAAGGAATTACCAAAAAAGATGCACTTGCTGATTTTTTTTCTATTATTATTTTGCCTAAATTGCTGCTAGATAGTAATTTGTCCCTAACTGGCATTGTTTGTGTGATTCCCCTCCCTACCACCACCACAGGGATATGACCGACCTTCAAACATGCTAACGTTGGGGCCTTTTAGAAATTCCAATTTAACTGAGCTGGGCCTGCAAGAAATAAAGACTATTGGTTATACCAGCCCTAGGAGCAGGACTGAGGTTAACAGGCCTTGCCCAGGGGAGAAGGAGTCTGTGTCAGACCTTCAACTGGGACTCGATGCAGTCGAGCCAGCTGCCTTACAGAAATCCATGGAAACACCAGCCCATGACAGGACTGAGCCCAGCAACCAACTGGATTCGACCCACTCTGGACGGGGCACAATGTATTCATCCTGGGTAAAGAGTCCTGACAGAACAGGAGTTAACTTCTCAGTAAACTCCAACTTGAGGGACTTAACACCCTCTCATCAGTTGGAGACTGGAGGCGGCTTCCGAGTAAGTGAGTCCAAGTGCCTGATTCAGCAGGATGACACTAGAGGCATGTTTATGGGAGCGGCTGTCTTTTGTACTTCTGAAGACGGGCTTGCCTCTGGTTTTGGACGGACTGTTAATGACAATTTGATCGACGGGAGTTGCACGCCCCAGAATCCACCACAAAAGAAAAAGGTTATAATTTAACAATTTATAGTCTTTATAATAGTGGGTTTTTTACTTTACTCTTAAGGGTTATTGGTAGTTACAGCATGTGTTACGTGAGGCATTTTGTAACTTAGTTATGTAAATTAAGGTTTTCATATGTATATTTTTAATTTTTTGTAAATAATTTAATGTTCCTAAGAAAGTAAAAATTATGGTGATATGAAAACTTCTAAGAAATGTAGTCTCAGATAAAAGCCTCAAGATGATTTTTTTTTTTTTTTTTATGAAGCAAGTAACTTTTAAAAATAAACACCTCCACCAAAGCAATAGGTAGATACTACTTACTCTTATTTCTCTTATTTTACATTGAGCAGGCAGCCTTGGAGAGAAGAAATGCCTCTTCACCATCATAATACTTACAGTATTTAGGCCATGGATGTAAGAGTATTTTCAAAGTATGATACTGCTTGCTCAGATTCTATCTTAATACAAAAGTATCTAATCTTGACACAGTTAGAATGCCTTATTTTTCAAGATTGGGAAAAACAGCACTTATTTGTTTAATAGGCTTAACTGCATATAAGTCAAAGCATTTTAGTGATATGTGCTTTTAATTTTTATAACAGAGTCCAGTTGGCAACTTTGTGGGAAGCAATGTAGTATAGTGGAAAGAGCACGGGCTTTCAAATAAGACCTAGGTTCGAATCCCGGCTCCAACACTCACCAGCTGTGTGACCTGGAGTGAGTGAGTTACTCAATTTCCTCATCTGTAAAATGGGGATGATAATATAACCTATTTCTTAGGGTTGTTGTGAGGATTAAATGAGATAATGTATATAAATCATCTAAAATAAAATGCCTGACATATAGTAGGCATTTAATAATTGTTAATTATTTATGGAAAATTCAATTATTTTTATAATTTTTCTAATATAAATGCTGCAGTATCCTTTTTTAAAAAAGAAAATTGATTCTGATACACAAACAAGAATAACAGACTTACTTTTTCTTTCTTGTTTAAGGTTTCTCTATTAGAATACCGTAAGAGACAACGTGAAGCTAGGAAGAGTGGGTCTAAGCCAGAGAACTTTGCTTTGATTAGTGTGTCACCTCACCCAAGTGGGAACCTGAGCAGCAGTGGCGACGGGTGTATCCACAGCAGTGAAAACGGGGAGCAGGCAGAAAACCAGACTAGCTTGCCTTTACCACCACCCGCTGCTGCCGCCGCTGCCGCTGCTTACAGTGCCTCTTCTGAAGAAGGCAGCAGTAACTGTCCTGTTAAAGACACTAATTCCAGTGAGAAGAAAGACCCAGAAGTTCAGTGGTAAGCCCCTTCTACAATGTGCCACTATGCAAGGAGAAAAAAACTGTTAGAGAATTCTTCTACCTGTTTGCTGTTTTGGAATGATAAAATAGACAGTGATTGAAGGTGATCACCTCAGAAGCTGTGGCTGTAAACTATGTAAATATTCCTTCCTGCAGAACTTGCCACTCCACGCAGTGTCCTAGACAGTTTCTTTACCTCCCCTACCAGTTAATTTTGGCTGAAGAAGCAGTTTTACTGTTTGAATAAGACCACAGCAACTGCATTTAAGATGGGTCGTGGCAGCCGTGTGAGAGACTGCTCAGTCCCCAGTGCACACTTACCACTGTGACACAAGGCACTTGGATTCTGTTGGAGGGATTTTGCTCCCTTTGGCAACCTAACATGACCTTAAAAATGTTAACACAATATTTCCAGCTTACCCTTCTTTCACCAGGAAATTACCAGAGACAAATGTTGGTCTGATTTCTTAGAGTAAACCGTAATAAAATCTCAGTTTGGAGCATGGTTAGCAATATAAGAGGCTATTTTCAAAGCTTAACCTCAAAGTTTTGTCCCATTATAGCAAACTCCTTCATCTGAAGGACATTTTGCTCATCGGGAGACAGAAGAGTTAACCTAGCTGGTGACAGCCTCTCTGACCTTAGGATGTGTTTTCTTTTAAAGGACTGCCTCCACTTCAGTGGAGCAAGTGAGAGAGAGAAGTTACCAGAGAGCCTTACTGCTCAGTGACCACCGCAAAGACAAAGACAGTGGTGAGTGCGCTTGCTTCTGCTCTCCCAATGCTTCTGCCTGCTTGTGTTCTGCTCCCTGTGAGCGCGCTAATGGTCTCTCTGGGTCTGCTCTGCTTCATCCATAGGGGGAGAGTCACCATGTGTCTCATGCTCACCGAGTCATGTTCAGTCTTCACCTTCATCTCATTCAAATCACATTCCCCAGGTGCACGCTCAGAGCCTAGCTCCTTCTTTGAGTGAACTCATGGCAGGTCAGTAAGCAGATGACCGACCTCTCATGGTGATTATGTTAAAGTGCTTTATAGTAAGAGAAAGAACTGTGTACAGTGAGCACTGTGTGTGTCTACAAGAGGCAGTATGTCTTGTAATCTTATTTACTGTAGGTTTCTTCTACCTTACAGACCCTGATCCGGAAGGTACAGAAGCCACAAGTACAAGTGAATGTCCATCCCCTGACACTTGTCAGAGCCCTTCTAAAACAAGCAAGGTAACGACACTGACCTTTCAAGTCTGGTCCCTCATGGAAGCTGGTGGGAACATCAGACTGACCTTTCCCTGCCACATCAAGTGTCAGTTTGTGATCTCTGTACTCTTCCTGTTTCCTCACTCTCGTGTTGAGCTGTGTGTACAGACAATCCTGACTTAACCTTGAAGTTTTCTAAGTACCCTTCCATAGTCTACATTTCTCACTCAAGTTCATTCCTGACTTCATGGGATATTCTCGAGACAGGGTTTCTCCGTATAGCCCTGGCTGTCCTGGAACTCACTTTGTAGACCAGGCTGGCCTCGAACTCAGAAATCCACCTGCCTCTGCCTCCTGAGTGCTGGGACTAAAGCCGTGCGCCACCACGCCCAGCTCATGGGATACTCTTAAGGACCTGCCAAGCAGCATTCCGTATGTCAAAACTCAGGTGACATTCATCCAGAATAGACAGTTCTCTCTATCCTGGTCTGTGATGAGCTGATGGCTCAATGGGCTTGCAGACCACTGTAAAATTGAGGGCCACACTGGGGTTACCCTTGGAAGTAAAAAAAGCATTTTAAGGCTAAATGGTTTAATGAACAATTTTTGTTTATTCAAAGCAGTTTATCTTTAGTTGGGTAAGGAAATTATATGAAATCAAAATTTGCTAAGTTTTAAGGTTGTCAGAGGCTGAAAGTTGTTTGAAGAAAATGGAAAATAGAGACCACCAGGTCTAGAGAATGTATTTAAGCTTACACAAATGGAAAACCTTACACAATGTACTGAGAAAAACTCACCATTGTCGTCCTCACACTGCTTCCTGCCCTCTTATTAAATAACATTAAATTCCAGTGACATTCTCTCATACTTCTTTTTTTTTTTCCTTCATAGCCTGGTTCACCAGGGCCAATCAATCCTGCTCAGTCACATGGGAAAATACTCACAAAACCAGATTGCCACTGGGAGGCAACTGCCACTGTATCAGAAGCTGAGAACCCAGAGCCTCAGCACAGACAGCTGTCAAGTAACGCCCCAGCACTTTCTCAGAACCACGCTCCTCAGGCCCACGCTCTGAGTGCGAATGATCAACTTCCGCAAAAGCTGCCTTCTGCACCGACGAAGTTGCACTGTCCTCCGTCACCTCACACAGAAAACCCTCCCAAGTCCTCCACACCTCATACCCCCGTGCAGCATGGTTACCTCTCGCCAAAGCCTCCTTCACAGCACTTAGGATCTCCCTTCAGGCCTCACCACTCACAATCACCTCAAGTTGGAACTCCTCAACGAGAGACTCCGAGAAACTTTTACCCAGCGGCACAGAGCCTTCAAGCTAACCCTCAGCAGGCGACTTCTGGAGCGTTATTTACCCAGACACCCTCAGGACAATCTTCAGCAACATACAGTCAGTTCAACCCACAGAGTCTCAACAGCGCGGCACCGCCCCCGCCACCCCCTCCCCCTCCTTCATCCTACTATCAAAACCAGCAGCCCTCTGCAAACTTTCAGAATTATAATCAGCTAAAAGGTAGTCTTTCCCAACAAACTGTGTTTACATCTGGACCAAATCAAGCACTTCCTGGCACCACAAGCCAGCAATCAGTTCCTGGACATCACGTTACTCCAGGGCATTTTCTGCCATCTCAAAACCCCACCATTCACCATCAACCTGCTGCTGCTGTGGTCCCGCCCCCGCCCCCGCCCCCGCCTGCTCCAGGACCACACCTCATACAGCAGCCAAGCTCACATCAGCAGCACTCTGTAGCACATGGAGTTGGGCCAGTTCATGCTGTTACGCCTGGGTCACACATTCATTCTCAAACTGCAGGACACCATTTACCACCACCCCCTCCACCACCTGGTCCCGCCCCACATCACCATCCACCGCCCCATCCTTCCACGGGACTGCAAAGTCTACAAGCACAACACCAGCATGTAGTAAACTCAGCACCCCCGCCCCCTCCCCCTCCCCCGCCCCCTCCTCCAGCCAGTGTTCTGGTTTCTGGGCATCATTCAGCATCAGGTCAAGCCTTACACCACCCACCTCATCAAGGACCTCCACTTTTCCCTGCAAGCGCTCATCCAGCCGTCCCGCCGTACCCCTCACAAGCCACACATCATACCACTTTGGGACCGGGACCCCAACACCAGCCTTCCGGAACAGGGCCACATTGTCCATTACCAGTTGCAGGTCCTCATCTCCAGCCCCAAGGACCAAACAGTATTCCAACACCTACTGCTTCAGGGTTCTGTCCTCATCCTCATCCTGGCTCTGTGGCCCTGCCACATGGGGTGCAAGGACCTCAGCAGGCATCGCCAGTGCCTGCACAGATTCCAATTCACAGAGCACAGGTGCCACCAACATTTCAAAACAATTACCACGGTTCAGGGTGGCATTAAAATGGACTCCAATAACATTTTTTAAAATGTTCTGTAAGATAAACTGTATATTTCATATGTACCTGTTAAGGTACTTTTTAAAGCTTGTACATGAAACTTTGTATAAAAAAACAAAAAACAAAACAAACAAAAAAAACCAACAAAAGCAAACACCAGTGCTCTTTCATTGTATCTTTCCCATTTTTGCTTTTTACACTTCCTTATGAAATGTGCTCTTAAGCCAGCTGTAGGTATCTTTATTTTGTAAGTGAACATTCCAACTTTTTCTGACCATGGATCTGATGATACATGACCTTTAAATCTCATTGTTGCAGTTAAATTCATTTAGTGAGTATTTTCTGTATTATTTTATACATATGCATTAAGTATACAGCTAAAGAAAGCACTAAGGATTTCCTTTTTTTTTTATGGTCAGCAGTTATTTGAGTGCATCTTAGGTCTGAAAATGCAATACAGGTTTTTATAATTTGGTGTGGACATGGCTCATATTGTTTTATCAGTTTTTTGCAAGCAAAATGTAATTTAATGTATAGATAATTTTTAGTGTCTCCTGACAGACTGTAAATACTGAATTTCCTTTGCGTATATAATTGCTCCCGCCCTTTTCATTTGGAATATAGCACTGTACATATGGCAAGTCTGCTGCAAACGTGTGATCTCTGTGAAAGTAGTACAGCACATGACCTTTCCTTTTTATTTCAATACGCTGTCACATTGAAGCACTGGTTGGGCATTTTAATTCATGTTAATAAACCACAATTATGTCAGTTTTACTAAATTGTTCTGTACAACTTCTGAGATTGAGGTCTGCTTAATGATTTTACAAAAGTTAAGATTTTCAAATATAATTTGTAAGTAAAGAATCATTCATTTACTTCGGTAGCTGTTACCTCAGCTGCACTGCAGGCTACCAGCAGCCGATCTGGGTGAGTCTCACAGCCCTCTCTACTGCTTGCCTTTCCTTTAGAAGCACGGGTCACAGGAAATTAAATAGCCACTCTGTGCGACTTAGCTAACAGTCTAAGAACCTAACATTCTAATCCAACATTAATCCACATTACTGATGCATTCCATACTGTACAGTTGCACACTGCAGTTTAACGCACTTTGAAAAGCAGTAATTTACTTAAAACAGGGAGATTTAATTTGTACAGTTTGAAGTATGACTGAAATAGCTCCACTAATCAAAACTGATATAAAAATATGTTTAATACTAGCTTTAGGGCTTTTTTTTTTTTTAAGTTGTAGAAAATAGGTCTCTTTAAACAAAACCAAGGGCAAAAGGCATTATTCTGAAATACGTCAAATAGAATGAAGAGGGTTTCAGTGAATATTTTATTACTGAAAGAAGATACACCAGTTGTGACTTTTTTTTTTTTAAATTATCAGCTTCTGCTGTCTACCTCTCAGGAGTGGCCCTGTTTTGCCACCTTCCAAACATGTGACACAATTGGGCCCAGTATATAAATTTTGTGCATCAGGAAAAACAGCAAACTCAAGAAATTAGATTTGGTAGTGACTTAAATCATGTTTTATCATTTAATTCCCATTTGAAAATTAACTCTGATGATATTCGAGAATACAGCTCATTTAGGGCTTAAAATCAGTGACCCAAGTTTCTCAAGACCACCGGTCTCCTTGCCCATGTTCCCCTCTGGATGCTTACCAAAGAAACCGGAGTCTGAAAACTGACAGGTTCACATTGTGTCCCTCCATGACAATTTCACACAGACCAAAAAGAAATGGCAATATTCATCCTTAAAATAGCCAGCTATCTAAGTAATTCATAATGAAAGCTCTTCTGCAAACTGAAAGACTTCAACTAAATAGAATCTTTAATGGACACACTCTACAAACTTCTAATTCAGAGAGAGAGAGATTTGGGGGGGAGGGGGTGGCATCCCTAGGTAGGCAGATCTCCAAGTCCTTGCCTCACAAAATAAGAAAAATAATCCAAACGTGTTTTCTATTCCAATGAAAGTTTTTTTTACTCATGCCTGTTAAGTTATGCATGGTGCAGGGAATATGGAAAAACACGCAGATCTCGTCTAAAAAGTAGACTTCTTTTACACTCCTACTACTTTTTCTCTGGATGGCTCCGCCATTTTTTAGAGTAGCTCTTTCTGGATCTGCTCAAGTCACATGTGAGACCACTGCTTGTAATCTTCCATGAAGATTTCATAGGGGCTATAATGTTCCAAATAACCAATGGTTCGCTTTAAGCTTTTATTCTTTTCCTTCTTCCTAGGTTTTCCTTCACTATATAACCTTGGGTGGCCTGGAGCTTATGCAGCCCAGGCTGGCCTCAGAGATCTTCCTGCCTCTGCCTCCCAAGTGCTGATATTAAAGGAGTGCACCACCACACCCAACCTTTACATTTATTCTTTATCATCATGCTACCAAGAATCGGATATAACCATATGGTACCCAATCACAAAAGTGTATGCTAGAACTCCTTGGTATATCATAAACTTGCTAGGGTATTAATAGAAGAACCACCTTAAGATTAATATTCTAGCTTCCTTTTCCAACTAGACATTTCTAACCTCATTAGACAAATTTCATTCAAATGGTAAAAGTTCTTTCAGAGGTAGGGAAAACATAAACACACTCTGTGGTTCTTATAGGAATGTTTCTATAGAAATCATGACTTAGCAGCCACCATTTGTCATAGGCTCTATAAGGAAACGTACAGCCTCATTGGAAAACCCCAGCATGCATAGTTTGTGAATGAGTGGCATCGTCTATCTCACTACAGTGTATGATATAAAATGTTAAACCCTAAGAAGGATATGTGTCTCGTTCACACAGGGAAAGATTGGAGGGGACGGGGGAGGGAACCATTGCACTTATATGAAACACTGATTAAAAAAAGGGAACACCCACATTGTAGATAATGAAGCTATAACTAAAGCCTCGCTCATAAATCCATTCTGCCTTAATGTATGTTCTGTGACAATCTGCAACTCCTTTAGCTTTGTTGACACTACTAAGAGCAAAGGTATGTTGATTCTGTCTCTTCAAATACAGGGCAATAAGCAAGGCAATGTCTGGAAAAACACCCCAAAACACTTTAATTTTTAAGACAAGTGCAAGCACCCCAAACAAAGGATTATTGTTACAACACTTGTTAGCTTTTCACAATCTAATTATTGCAAAGGCATATGAATAAATGTTAATGGACAAAGTCAAGAAAAACGAGGCACCTTAATGAATAAAAATTTTTTAAAAAAAGACATTCAACCCACTGACTTCTAAAAGAGGCTAAATACACCTCCTATGTTACATTCTAAAATAGTATTGCCTACTAATGGTTTGTATCCTGGATTCTACAGTTAATTTTAAGGAAATGCATAAACTAAAACTGTATGCGGTCTGCAAAGGGGAAATGACCTTCTCATTCATGGGAGGTAAGGAAAAGGCAAGGGAAGCTGCTACAGCAAGGGAAGCTGCCTACGGACGGCATGGACATGGTCGCTGTTACCTTTAAGCTGTGAGGAGTGTTCGGTCCACTGCATTGCAAACTGTATAAGCCACACCTTGTGTTTTAAACAAACACGATCATGCTTTTCCAAAAATATTTTTTTCATTCCACACACTGAACATATTTCTCTTGTCCAATTTAATCTACGTATTTAACTTACAGTGCTGGTGAGAGGTGACGCTACAGGGGATTGGGCCATCACATTTTAAGTGGAAATGACTGATACTTTAAACATAGCTTAAAAATATGCAAAATACAAATGGAACTGCTAGATTATAGTGTCAAATTTTTAAAGTTTTTCTCTCTTTAAAGTGCCACAGAGGGCATGGCACGTCATCCAGAACCACTTGGGTTGTTATGGAATGAAAAGTTTGTGCAACTTCTTGAAGCAGTGGAAATCTGCAACATGCAATGTAGGCCAAAAAGCGCTCAGGACTGGGTAGCTTTTCTGAATGTGAATCCTCATCCCCTATTTATGCAAAGTAATAGTTACATACACTATTATAATACAGGAATGATTTCCCTTTGCCAGAAGATAAAATTGTACATTTCCTTGCTCTTTCTTGGTTCCAACTGATAATTTCTTAAGATTGTAAATTATATAATACTCAGCTAAAATATGTCTTCATAAATAGTTACAGAACCTGCCAAAACACAAAGGGGAAAGTATTTTTCGTTCAAAAAAAAAATGACATTTGAATGTCACACAACACAAGAAACAATGCTTAGAGACATGTTATTGTTTCCAGAAGAAAATGGCCAGTAAACTACTTAGCTGAAGACAAAGACCAGCCTTCCCCAGGACCGTGGTGCACAGGAAGCAAAGTGTCAAACAACAGTACCTCAAAAGCACAACAAAGGTCTGAGGGTGGAGCCAGCTCACTGGTAATCCTCTTAAAGAATGAGAGCCACTGTGTAGGTCCAATGTACTGGGAGAAATTTGCTAGCTCAGAATGCTATATTTGTAGAATCTGCTAAGAATTCAACCAAGGATGTCGAAGGCATTCGCCAGCTGAGGCTCGTTTTTCTGGAACCATCTCTAACATTGGGATCAGGAAATCGGTAAATTGTGCAGCATCTTCATGGGGCCAGCCATACTTTTCCACAAGTACATCAAAGAGGCTCCAGGGCTTCAGCTTGGTGATGTGCCGCAGTTCTCCTGGAGAAGAGAGAAGCACAGCATCAGAGACACTCCACAAGTGCACATCTCAGGATGACCTGAGCCAGACAGGCTTGCTCTCACTGCAGCAGACGATTTACCTCTCAAAACCTATGACTACAACAAAGAACACTAGCTTTTCTCCCTAACCAAGTCTCACTGAAGAGCTAAGGATCGAGTCGAAGCACTCTAGGTGGATGTAAATGGATTAAGTGAACAAATAAATCAGCTCTGCTTCCTGAGATGCAAAAGCCCTGAGAATGTCTGCTTCCCACTCGAGAGCCACTCACACTCCAGCTTTGGTGGTGGTGCCGCCATCTGTAAACTGGCTTAGGCTACCTGGATAATGCAGACTATCTGAAGTTGTGCTACTGTGTTTTCACATGGGAAGACAAGGAAGTCTGTGCTCCTACCTCAATGCAAATCTAACTTTTTCTGATGGTGCACATGGCCTTTTGAACTGTGCTGTGCACTGGCTCCACAGGGCTAACAGGCACACGGCTAGTACACGTACAGAGCATAGGAACTCTACTTTGTCTAAATTTAAAAAAATAGCCTCAAGCAGCTACTAGCAACCCAAAACAATTTTTATCTCTACTCATTTATTGTAAAATATGACCTCAAGGACAGTTTCTTATAAAACCTTAAGTTAAAATGTTCTAATGTGGGGGGAAAAAGAGGTGGGGGGGAGGGGCAGTGGTGGCACACGCTTTTAATCCCAGCACTTGGGAGGCAGAAGCAGGCGGATGGATTTCTGAGTTCAAGGCCAGCCTGGTCTACAGAGCGAGTTCCAAAATAGCCAGGGCTACACAACACAGAGAAATTCTGTCTCAAAACAACAACAACAAAAAATGTTCTAATGTGTCAACTGTATATAAAAGTATAGCTACCCAAGGTTAGGAAGCTCTGACATAGTAGAAAAAATAACAGTAGGTAGTCTTCTTTTAAATATCTTTTTTAAAAAAGGAAAGTTATTTTCAAGTCAAATAGCTAGGTGAGGGTAACTTTCATTTCTGTGTTGGAAAATGTTCACAGACTATCTACAGCTGCCCAAAAGTGACCGTCTTGGGCAACCCTCAGTGGACCTCTGTGAATCTCCCACCTGTCCAGCTCCTTACCATACCTGCAGTGGCACACTGCCCCTTGAGTGGAGTCCGGCAATCAAGCCCTGGCAACTACACAAGTACTGGATGACCTGCATCAGAGGCAGGACTATGTCAGTCACCTCTGCTGCATCAGAGGCAGGACTATGTCAGTCACCTATGCAAACCAATTTAGAAACCCCACCCCCAATATTACTTACAAATGTAAAAAGGAAACAAAAACAAACAAACAAAGGAATCACAGCATTCCCCTCTGTGCCCTGCAGTCCTTTCCTTTCTATATACTCTGAAGTGGCCGTTCCTGTCTGTCCAGAGAATCACCTCCACGCTATACACAGGGTTCCATAAAGAAACTTGGAATGGTTCCTGGTTGAAGGAGGTGGGGTAACAAGTGAGAAGACAGTTAAGCACTGCCTTGACACTGAGATCAGATCTCTAGGTCTAATGAAGAAACAGACCAGCAATTTCAACAGTTTGTAAAACTCAGGTCCAAAGGCTGTTGGTATGGGTAAACAGGGCTTGCCACTCAACAATGTGAACCTGACAATCTAAGTCTGGTCATGTAGAGATGAAAGAAAAAAACTGACTCCACAAAGCTGTTCCCTGACCTCCACACATGCATTGTGCAACATGAAACTCCACCAAACACACCATACATAAAGAGCAAAATAATAACAATTTAAAACACATTTGAGCAATCACTGGAGATCTATCCCTCAAACCCCAAAAGTCCAGCTATGGAGATAGTCAAAGGATATGAACTATTGCTTCCTCCCAGTGCCCAATGAGGTCAATATTTAGGTGGAAGCTAAAAAGTCAAGCACTTACAAGAATCATATGGGACAATGGTATGTAGTAAAAGTCTCAAAGCTATGTTTTACACATAGTCAAAGATTGACTTAAAAATACTTAGGAACATAGAACGCAGGTCCATCAAAACCCAGCTCTGCAGGCAGCAAATGTCTCCCGGGTACCTTTCCAGTAGATTAACCACGCTACAGAGACGGACTGCTGACCTCAGCCTTAACAGACTGCCATTCACACATGACATTGAGGTAAGCTATCTGGTAAAACAGGAACTTCCTTGACATTTAATTATTCTGTCTTGGCATAGACAAGCTTGCAAATGAATACAACGGCTGGCAAGCACTGTGTACTAGAGCAGGAGGGTGCACTGGGCGAGCCTAACAGCTTTTCTGGCTAAGGTGCTTCAATGAACACCAAACTAAGTACATTTGACCCTTTATTTACATAGAAACTGGTTCCAGGACTGAACCTTCACCAACAATCCAAAGATATTCAATATTCAAAATAAACTAGCACAGAATTTGCATATAGCTGTGCACAATGCACATACCTCACACCCACATCCCCATACTGTTTTCCCTGTTCTTTCCTTTAAAAAAAAGAAAAAAGACATAGTTCTCACTATGTAGCCTAGACTAGCCCGGAATTCACAATGTACTTGCTTCCAAGTAGACTATAGACTGGGACTAGAGGTCTCCACCTACACACAGGACACAAAGCGAGCACCACAGACAGTTATGTTCTATTGTTTGGGGACTGGGACAAAGAAAACAGTACACGTTTTTATAAATGCATCTGTGGTCTGATGCCAACTAAAATCTTAGATGTGGAGCAAGAGAAACTAAAAGATTCACCATGTCATCTTTTGTGGAAAGTACACAGTGGGATGGGCCCGAGGAACTGCACATCCCAAGTCTAGAAACTGAAACCCTGGGGACAAGCAATATAGAAAAAGACATTACACAATGGACCTCCTATGATGAGTGACACTCAAAACGAGCTGTGCTGAAATCACCTCCTGCCCATGGGTATTTACATGTCCTTGAAATAGAAAGGACTTTCATGTCCAATCTTCAAGATAGTTCATCGTGTCAATGTAAAGATTCCAAAATCTGAGGAAATCAGAAAGTTGGAAACCTGCCATTTCAAGAATTTTGGACAAGGGATATTCTACTTGTTATAATGAAAATTACTTCAAATTTGTAATAACTCAGTACCAAACTGCTTAAAACTTAAAACCAGACCCAGAAAACTTCAGCAGTTAAGAGCACTCCTTAAGCCGGGCGTGGTGGCGCACGCCTTTAATCCCAGCATTTGGGAGGCAGAGGCAGGCGCATTTCTGAGTTCGAGGCCAGCCTGGTCTACAGAGTGAGTTCCAGGACAGCCAGGGCTACACAGAGAAACCCTGTCTCAAAAAAACAAAAACAAACAAACAAACAAAGCACTCCATGCTCTTACAGGAACCTGGCTCGGTCCCCAATATGCACCTGGTGGTTAACAATCATCTGCAACTCCAATTTCAGGAGATCCGATTCCCTTTTTTGATGTCTGCAGGCATCAGGCACATATACAATGCACTCACAGAGAATAAATCCTAAAGCCAGCTACGGCCTGGGCACAGCCTATGGAGACCACTGCTTTCTGCAGCAGCACTCTGGTCTCTGCCTGCGCACTGCTCTGGTACTGCCTGCCTCAGCCAGAGTGCACAAGTAGGCATGCTCAAATTGCTCCAGGCTCTTTTCTTTGTTTCCTCTTTCATTGTTTCAGAGTCAACCTACACACAGAGCTTCAAGGGAGGACCAGGCCCACCCTTCCAAGAGATTCCAAAGACAGTCTACTCCAAGAGGGTCCTCCTGTTTATGTTACCAAAGCCCTGTCATACCCAGTCTGTGCAGTTGGAAAACTGAAGTGATGTGAAAATCTTGAGTCTTTTAAAATGTGAAACCCAAACATTGAGCAGAACAGGGCCAGCACCAAGCCTGACAGCTCCAGTGATCAGATCCTATACCAACAGGGCTGCACAGGAGGTTAGATTTAAAACAACCTCCAATATTTGAATTCAAAATATGGAATACAGAGTAGATTAGGGTCACACTGTAATTTTGAGGTCAGCCATCTGAGATGTGTACAAGACCCTGTGATGATGTCAGGAAGGAGCTACAGTATTTCTTTAAAACTCACTTCCTATAAGACCACACTCCGTGTGGCAAGGCTTCCTTGCTCTCTTACCTCACCTCAGAGGATTAGGGTGCTGGCCCTCACATCAGGAATCTATACTGTCTCCTGGAAACTTCTTTACTACACTCTGACATTTTCAATTGAATTTCATTAAATGTTTAAAGTTTTTTATTAATATGTGTCTTATGTGTATGAGCAGTTTGCTTGGATACATAATTGTGCACCACACGCGTGCCTGGAGCCCCTGGAGACCAGATGAGAGTGTTGAATTCCCTGGAACGTCAATTACAGTTGTGAGCCCCCATGTGGGTGCTAGGAATAAAACACAGGTCCTCCATAAGAGCACCAAGTGCTCTCAACCCTTCCAGCGTCTTTAAATAAAGAAATCTGTACATGTCTGTTTTGTTTGTGTAGAAACATGTGTACCATGCACACACAAGTCAGAAAACTGTGGGCGTCTCCTTCTACCTGGTTCCTAGGGGTTAAACTCAGGTCATGGACCCTGCGGCACATTCTCCCTGCTGACCAATTGAAGGCCTGGATTAATTAATTAGTTAATTAATGAAGTCTTAGGAGCTAAGCTGTGTAGCTGGTCTTTGCTGCTTTGTGGGTTCTTCTCTTCTCTACCCTTCACTGGCCCCTCTTACCCCCAGTTACTAGATATAAGAGAGAGAACAACAGAGGGGAGAGGAGAAAGGGAAAGGGGGTGGTGCAGGGGGCTGGGGGATACAGTTTGATTGATTCTTGAATCTAATTTCTTTCCTTTTGTTTCTTCTTTGAGCACAAACAGCAGGGTAGCCATCTCCTCTGAATGACCAACCGTTACCTCTCGGGGGCCCTAGCATTTATATAGCCTCTGAAAATTTCTCACAATTCCAAATGTCACACAATCGAAGAAGCTCTCTGGAGCTGGAAAAAGCATGCCTCTTCTGACAAATCCTAGCCAGCTGTTGTGGAGAGCCCAAAGCAGCTCCCAGCCCTGCCCCTTGGATGAAATGAAAGCACAGATTTACAACATTTCTGCTTTTAAAGAAACCAAAATTCTAAAACTGTCACTACAAAGTCAGACTTACATCTGTGCACACAGCCAGCTATATCCTAGTGAACTTGATGTCCCATGTGGGAAAAAGTTTAGGTAACCTATCCCTCTCAGGCATCAATTTTTGATCCAATAAATTCAGTAAAAGATGGCAACATATGGTGCAATGCACCCAGCCCAGGAAGGGCCACTGATTAACCTGCCAAGCTGTGTAGAGTTGTCACTCAGTTCACAGGGAATCAATCAGACCAGGAACAAACCCCACATCTTAACACTCGGGTTTCCTTTTGTCTTCATTTTGAGATAGATCTGACACTGTAGCTCACATTGGCCTTCAACTCCAAGTGAGTCTCCAACTTCACTCCTATTTGCCACACACTATGATTTCTTAATGGGTTTTTGTGGATAATGTTCACACCCAAGAAACAACCAGCAAATTAACATTTATTGGATAACAGCAGTAACTACACTGCTTGCTCCAAAATCGAGTTTAGATTTTAACTTCTGGTCAAGGGGTGACACAAACTAGCACTGGCTATGCCTTTCAGAAGGAGCCCCATTCTCCTCCTCAGACCAGCAGTGCAGGTAGAAACCTCCTCACTGCAAATGACAAAGAATAGAAAAGGACTCCTAGCAGATGATTTTCTGCCTGTTGCAAGCATGAGGAAAAGCAGAAGAGCAGCTTTCTACTGTGCTTCTATCTTCCTCAGGTGGGGCATGTTACAAACCCGGAATGGAGAAGACCGGTGCACTGGGCATGGCGCATGCTGTCACTCCCTGCACTCAGGAGACAGGAAGGCCAGTCTGGTCCACACTGCCCACTGTTTAAATACAAAAACAAAGAGCCATATCTATCTTCTCATTCATGATAAGTCTTCCCTCATCCTACTTACTGTAGATTCTGTCAAATTTCACATCTCCTCTGACTATCACAGGCATTAAATGCAAACAACTACCAGAAAGGGGACTACACACCCAACCTCAGAGTTCACTTTCAGGATCTCTGGCCTCTATGTCCAAAAGAAGGGCAAGTATTCTAGTTACTACAGAAACAGCAAACCAAAATGATCTCAATCTCCCACTAAGAAGAATGTGCAGTACACAGCACAGTGGTACAGCATCAGGGAAACTGTTCCTGGCCTCCACACTCTTCCTAGTGCTGTTAAAAAGAACCCAAGCTCTTAAGTCCTAAAGCAAGAGTGCTAAAGATGCTTATAGACACATACCACAAATGTCCAAGGAGAAGAACCCCCATGTGGCCACAGTCAAAGCACTGCAGGACAACCACATCTCCCCAAAACCATCGGAGCACCTCATTTGCCAACTGTCTTTCAAGGTAGATTCTTCCAACTGGGGAAGAAGAGTGTCAATGCTGCTGTTGGTTCTGGGATGGCATTTAACAGAAATCAACATAATGGCTTACAACTCCTTGCCAGCTGAAAACCATAGGGAGCCTAAGAGCACAGCTGGACATGGTGACTTGTGCCTTGTGACTCAGGCACTTAGAAGGCTGAGGCTAGAGGATCAGGAGATCAAGACCCTGCCTCAAAAAGAAAGAATGGGCTGGAGAGATGACTCAGCAGCAGTTAAGAGCACTGGCTGCTCTTCCAAAAGATCCAGGTTCAGTTTTTAGTACCCATATGGTAGCTCAAGACCATCTGTAACTTCAATCCCAAGGTATACAATGCCCTCGCCTATAGGTACCACATATACACATGGACAGAGCACAGGCAAAACACTTATACACATAAAATACTGAAGGGGGAGAGGGAGGGGGATCGCAGGGAGATGGCTTAGCAAATAAAAAGGCTTGCCACAAAGCCTAATGACATGAATTTGGTCCCCCAGGAACCACATGGTATGAAGTAGACAACCTTTGGTGTCCGCATATGTCATCTATGACCTCCCCAGTAAGTAATAAATGTATTTAAAAAGATGAAGAGAGGAAGAAAGGAAGGGGAGGTAAAAAGGAAATAACCTGGACTGGACTCTACACCTACTCAAGGTATGCATGCACGCTTGTGTGTGTGTGTGTGTGTGTGTGTGTGTGTGTGTGTGTGTGTGTGTATGTGTGTGTGTGTGTTTGGTGTCCACAGCGCCAGGATCACAAGCATATGCACCGATATGGCTGCCTTGTCTCTGTAAGCACTGGGACTGAGCTCAGCCCTTCAAGGGCATACAGCAACCACTTTACCAACTCTCCCAGCTCCTCAAGCAAACTTTAACAGAGGATGTAAATAAACTGAATCTAAGCTGGTAAACACAGGCTCCCAAGCCAAGAGCGCCAGCGTTTTGCTGTCCTCGGCAGGATCCCCCAGGCCATGGTAACCTGTGATGGCCAGTGTAGCTGAGGACGACCTTAGTTCCCCGCCCTCCCGCTCCCAGCCTTCTCTGAGGATCCACTTCTTAGGGTGAGGAGAGAGACACACTGCTTGAAGGTATGTTTAAGAACTGGGACTACCTGCAAACTACACAATGACATTAAAACCAGTCACCCATGGGACTGTCTACATAACCCAAAGTACATGTCCCCTGACTTCACAGGCCCACACAATGCCAAAGAGCTGAGACACACCCAAGAAAATGCCCATGGCCATCACGATACCCATGTGCAGGCTGTCTCACTAAACTCTAGGAACAGGAAGAGAAGTCTAGTGTGATCTAGGCTGGCCTTGGACTCTTGATTCCCCAGGCTCGGGCTCCGAGTACTGGGATTACAGGGGTGAGTTATCACACCCAGCTGAATCTGGTTCTCTCTCCAAACCCACTTGAAGTCCTTTCTAAACGTCTGTGAATACACACACTGGTGCTTGGAGCGGAGTTACGAGGTAGCTGTTTGAGAAAGGATTGCTGGAAGCCTACTCGTTTATAAAGGTTTCACTCTATAGATACCAGATGGTTTCAGATTATTCTGTGAGTACCTTCTCCAGCAGAATTCCCCAGTTGAAAAGTCTTGATCTTTTCCATGGCTCAAATATGAATGCACAATTTCTCCTTTTGGGAGAAGATCGTGCTGAAAATGCGTGCTGCAGAAGTACCGTTACCTTTTCTGGTGAAAAACTCCTTGGAATATTTCCCCAACATAGCGTATTTTCGAGGGACTTTCCCCAGCAGTTCAATGATCAATGCTATGTGATCTGCATTGGGAAACATTGCCAGCAAAACAGAAACACACGACAGTTTAATCAGTACCCTGCATGCAGACATGGTTACTGCCCGCACAGACAGAAACGGAGCACGACTGGAATGGCCTTTGTCCAGCTGATTCAGAACTCAGAGCTGAGGGCACCCAGCTGTCCCTGGGCACCAAGAAGGGCCCAGTGTACAGAGTGACAACATCACAGCCCAGACTCAGTCTTCGGTCGGTCAGCATTTATCCAGCACAGCCATTCTGCTCGGCTGGTTTGGAATTTAGAAGAACTGCTTTAGTCGTGTTAACACTGCTGCTTCTGCAGCTATTCCATTTCTGTCTGCATCGTGGCACATTTCAAAGAGAAGAGGTACTACCTCTGCGATTGAAGAATTCCCGAGAATATTTTCCAGACAGAGCAAAGTGCCTTGGGATACTGCCTAGCAGCTCTATGATGTGGGCTATGTGGTCTATGAGGAGAGAGCAAAAGGGACATGGGAATGGGGAGGGCACAGGGAAGGAGGGAGGGAGAAGAGGGAAAGGGAAATTAGTAAAACTCAGAAATCAATTCAAATCAACAATGTCTGCAGCCCATCCATGCAGAGCTCTGTGGGACTGGCGGGCCTCAGGCACCAACTGTGGCTGACACCAGCGCACCCCAGGCCACCCCAGCTATGCAAGCAAGGAAGCATGGAGATGGTCAGCTTTACAGAAGGAATCCAAGCCTGAATTCCCTGGTTTTCAACTGAGCTCCCAATCAGGACAGCAAAATGGGCAGCAGAGCTGTGGACAAAGTAACCACAGAGGTCCTGGGGCCTCAGGAGTCAGTCCTTACCCACCAGCTGCATCCCTCCAAGCAGGAGGCCAGCAAAACTGTCTCAGGTGGGTACTGCCCAGTCACTGGCACTGAGGGCTCTTCAAACTCAAAGGAAATCTGAATTTGGTGTTTGAAAACCAAAGCATGGCTCTTTCAGTAAACAATACAAATAGAACTCTCTAGAAGTTCTGGAGGAGCAGCTCCACATGAAGGGACTCAGCAGGAAGCAGCACTCACCTTCATCTCTGGAATAGTCTTCCCCAGAATGCGGTTCGAACAAATAGTCTCCTGTGGCGAGCTCAAAGGCCTAGGACACAACAGATGGCATGCTGAGCACCTCAGAGATGGCTCAAGAGGAAGCCTAGATCTGCAAAGGACTACAAGGCAGACCAAAGTGCATCCCAGGGCGCTTCAATCCCTAGTTTTCTTTTCTTCCAGAAAAGTCCACAGAAGCTGCAGGGGTATTTTCTAATGGGAGAGGGGAACTATGGCTCTCTTTGCACTGCAGAAAGTAGAGCCAAGCTCCCAGGCAGCGGCTCTGGTGGCCGCACACTGCAGCATCTACCCAGAGTGCAATAGGGTAGGGTTAGGGTTAGGACTCAGGCACCCGAGGCCCTTAGAGCAAGTGCTGTGGTCCCTTCCCCATACACCGAGGATCAAGGTCCTGCATGTCGCCACATAGTCCGTCATCATTTCATTCATCTCTGACTCGAGCAGAGGAACACCTAGGAACAAGAGGCCTTTCACTTCCACCACATACAGAAAAGCACACCACAGGCCCTCCTTAGACAGCGGGGAGCACTATGCACGTGCGCTGCCACCCATGCCCATTCCACCTGGTACTTCAGTGTCGAGAGAAGCCCACTCAGTTTCACTCCTGAAACTTCCTTTGCTCAGCACCCCATTTTGGAGTCGCTCTCGTGCTGATGACCAGTTTGTCTAGTTTCCCCTGAACTTAATACTGCTGTCTGTGGTAAGCTCTTCCTGCTTGTTGTTACTTGTGAATAGGCAGCCATGCCAACCCTATCCTTCCTGTGGGATGGTTTCCCACTCCTGCTGAAAAGGCATCACTGAGTGCCGCCCTAGCATTAGTCTTCTCTTTCCTCCTCTTAACAGCCAGGCCAGAGTGTGAGAACACGCCTTGAGATGCATTTACTGGGAAGCAGCTGCCTTTAACTAACAGGGCAGCCATATCCTTTATTTTTAAAGATATGATGGGTGCTTACATGTGGAGGAGAAAAACAACACAGCAAAACTGTGATCAGCTGCCTATGTGATGAGTATAAAATCAGGGCCCCTGTCCTGAAGCAGACTTGGGTCTGACAGAGCACAGCATCTTAGCAGAAGACAGCCTGACCTCCCAGCACTGTAGCTGCAACAAGGCACCCCAGGTTGGGACTCTCTACTAGCTACCCAAGTAACAGTTAATGCCCAATTAACACGTAATCGTAGAAGCTGGACCAATCTCTGATAATGGAAAGACAAATTTGGCTCAAATTCCAAGTAGATGAGAATGTTTTGTGTCTGTAAAACAATTCAATAATCTGCAAGCCAAGAGGCATATCTGGACTCCCTGACAGGATGAAAGAGAAGTTGGGAGCACAGAGGCTCGGTTCCAAGGATAGCCTGGCTGTGTGCTCGCCCCTCTTTAGTCTTGTGTTCATCCTTCTCATTACAGTGAAATCATCAGATATGTGCTCTTTCAAAGATAATTATTTTGAACAGCACTTGGGTTTCCAATGTAGTGTTTAAAGAAGGCTATCAATGAAATTATTTGTAAAAAAAGAACGAAGGGGGCTGGAGAGATGGCTCAGCAGTTAAAAGCACTCACTGAGTGCTGAGAGGTCCTGAGTTCAATTCCCAGCAACCACATGGTGGCTCACAACCATCTGTAATGGTATCTGATGCCCTCTTTTGGTGTGCCTGAAGACAGAGACAGTGTACTGACATAAAATAATTAAATCTGGAAAGGAAAGGAAAGGAAAGGAAAGGAAAGGAAAGGAAAGGAAAGGAAAGGAAAGGAAAGGAAAGGAAAGGAAAGGAAAGGAAAGGAAAGGAAAGGAAAGGAAGGGAAGAGGGGGAGGGGGAGGGAGGGGGAGAGAGGGGGAGGGGAGGGGGAGGGGAGGGGGAGAGGGGGAGGGGGGAGAGGGAGGGGGAGGGGGGGAGGGGGGAGAGGGGGAGGGGGGAGAGGGAGGGGGTTGGGGGAGAGGGGGAGGGGGGAGAGGGAGGGGGATGGGGGAGAGGGAGAGGGAGAGGGAGAGGGAGAGGGAGAGGGAGAGGGAGAGGGAGAGGGAGAGGGAGAGGGAGAGGGAGAGGGAGAGGGAGAGGGAGAGGGAGAGGGAGAGGGAGAGGGAGAGGGAGAGGGAGAGGGAGAGGGAGAAAGCAGAAAGAGGAAGGGAGGGAAGGAGGGAGGAAGAGGGGGGAGGCCTTGAACCGGAGCCCTTTCATTTAGATATCCAAAAAAAAAAAAAATTCTATACAAATTAATACAAGATCTGAAGATGTGACTCAATTGGAAAAACACTTGCCTGGTGAACCTCTGGGTTCTGCCCTACAACTACAATAAAATAAAGAAAGACCAAGTCGAATAACTATGGCAGCAGCAGAAGCTACGTGCACGAACATGCCACCTTTTCCATCAAAGAACAACAAAAACCCCACTGAGAAGAACGTGCTCAGCTGGCTGCGATTCACAGTGAAGACACGCTGGTACTGGCTCTGGAGTGCGAGGCTACTCATGCTTACCAATTCACAGTTTAGTGTAGATGACAAGAAGATGCACTAAGCCTGGTATAGTGGCCATGCCTGTAATCTCAGCACTCAGGAGGCTGAGTTTCAAAACCAGCTTGGGCTACATTTCAAAAAAGAAACAAATAAAAAGACTGGGCTAAAAGATGGCTCAGGGCAGTGTCTGCCATGGAAGCCCATGAGTCTGATCTGCAGAACTCATATAAGAAGGTAGGGGACAGACTGCAGCACATGCTTGCAAAATCAGCACTGGAAAGGCAGAGATACAAAGGGATGTTCCTCCTCCTGCTGTCTGTCAGGAAAGCACCACTAATGATCCTAGAAAAACAGACTCAAGCCGGGCTATGGTGGCGCACGCCTTTAATCCCAGCACTTGGGAGGCAGAGGCAGGCACATTTCTGAGTTCGAGGCCAGCCTGGTCTACAGAGTGAGTTCCAGGACAGCCAGGGCTATACAGAGAAATCCTGTCTCGGAAAACTAAAGAAAAAAAAAAGAGAGAAAGAAAGAAAGAAAAAAGAAAACCAGACTCAAGCCCAGGAAGCTTGTGTCCTCACTGTTGTCTCAGCAGTGCTGGCACAAGCTGCAAGAGCAGCCAGCACACTGCGACTGCGCTGGATGGAGGCAACTGTGCATGGGCAGATGGAGAAATCCCTTCTAAGTAGGAAGGAGAACAGAGAGCCTGCACATGTAAAGGCCACATGCCAGTGCTGCAAAGTGACAAGTGCTGCCACCCTCTCCTGGGAGAAGGCATCTGATTTTACCCCATGGTGTGACAAGGAGCCTGAAACACCCACACATTTCCAGAGACTAAAGGTAATTCCTCTGATGGATCTCACTCTTGAGACAATGGTCTGCACGGGGCCTGAAGAGGAGACCATGTCTCAAGACATACATACCGGAGAATTCTCCCAAAGCTTAAACACCCAGGCACATTTTCCTCTTCTCACCCATTTTAAAGTGAAGGATGATCTCTAACAAGACGCCACCTCATTGAGAGCATTAAGGAGAAGTCATTTCTAGAGAAGAGAGTGGCAAAGGCCGTTCTTACCATGCATGCTGTACTCCAAATGTCTGCGGGTGTGCTGTAGCCTGCTCCTATCAAAACCTCTATGGACCTATACTGACGTGTCTGGATATCCTCTGTGAAATGTTTATGCTGGAAAGGAATAGATGTGATAAATATTTAAAAAAAAAACAAAAGCATCTTCGCACACTAAATCACAATTAAAATGTAAAAAAAAAAACACTACTTACCACCCAACAAGCATTTCCCAGGTCAGCAATTTTTACTCTAATTTTATCTGCATTCCGTGGGTCCAGAGGGTTCACCAACAGGTCAGCCGCCCGGGTTTTTGCTGCCATGAGCAAAGAACAAGAGAGTCGGCACTGGGGTCATGAAGTTTGCATGCGTGAGCACAACGCTTGCTAGGTAGAATGATTGGACAGAATAGAATCCTGCACCTGGGATCATTCCTCCTGGGTTGTATCCAGCTCACTGGAAGCCACAGAAAGATAAGCACAGGTGACCAATCACTTCTAAGCAGTTCGCTCGATGCCATCTAAGCAGCAGCTTGAGGCTGACAGCAACCCTATTCCAGCTTCCTCAGCTAAGCAAGCACACAGACATCAAGTGTCACATGACAACTAACAGCAAACTCAACTATAGGCAGAGGCTAAAACCTCTTATGACTTAGTTTTGAACAAGGGAGATGTCAAGCTAGTATTCTCTCGGGTTGACGTGGGCCATAAAGGCAGGCTTTAGGGCAATTCATTAGCTCAGGTGGCTCACCTGTAGCTGACTCTGAGGGAGTCTCTACAGCAGGTCCAGGCCTGGGGTTTCCAGCTTTAGGAAAGCTCTCAGTTAAGCCGTAACTACACTGTAACTACACTCATCCTCACAATCCTACACACTTACAGTTTTGGTCATATTGAAATGGAATTTACAGATTAAACAGAAAATCTAGCTCAATGTACTACATTAATTAATCTCTTGTTGGGGATCTTTTTGTTCATGTCGAGTTGCTGCCTGTGGGCACTAAGCCTCCTTCGGGGTATACTGAAACTGAGGAGCCATAGTGCTGGTAGATCCCACACAAGAAGTAAGGTCACCTTTGCTGACAGCAGTGCAGACTGCAGGAGGGCTAACAGGACCTGAACCATCTAAGGAGCCCTGGGGTGGCTCTGAAGTCTCTAGTCTGGTCAGTTCATGTTTGACCTCAGCTTATGGATCAACTTGGGCCAGACAGGTGCAGAGGTGAAACAGAATCTGCTTGTGCAGTGATTTCCTTTCTCAGCGTGTGCTGCCGGGATCAGGGCGAGAGGAGGGCTGTGACTGTAGAAACACTCAAAAAGCCCATGTGAACACAGATATACTCAAGCCTGCTGCACAAGCATTCTAAGTGTGCCTGAAACCAGACTACCTCCTTAGATGAAGTCACCCCCATGGTGACCTGTCATAGCAACAAATGACCTACTGCCAATCTTTCTCTTCCAGAATGACAAGCCAGTAACTCTTCTCTGCTTCCACTAGAGCATGAATAAAAGTGGCAGAGTTTCTTTGAGGAAGCCCTGGAACACCCTAAACCACTGGCACCAACAGCCTCTCTATCCAGATGAGGGGCAGAACTAGAACAGTTAAGGACAACACCTCACCCATTCCTTGGACAAACACTTCCCAAACCCCTTCAATATGCCACTTTGGTGACATATGTCAAGAAAAGGACACACTCAAATTAGGAAACTCATGTCATGTCCTGGTTGGCAATGCAGGCTAGCACATGTACCACTGTAGAGAGGACTGCTGGGCCCCAAGAAGAGCTGTGAAGAATCAGGAACAAGGGAATTTATCTAATTAGTGTGATTTAAAACTCTAGCAGCAAGCTGGAAGAGTGATTTGGAAGAAGTCAGGAAGGCAGCTAGGAACACTATAGAAACAACAAGCTTCTGAAGCAGTAGAGCCAAGCAAG
Source organism: Mus caroli (assembly GCF_978045245.1). Lineage (NCBI taxonomy): Eukaryota > Metazoa > Chordata > Mammalia > Rodentia > Muridae > Mus > Mus caroli. The sequence goes on from NW_028227259.1 coordinate 21,807,448, forward strand.
GCCTGTGCCTCAGGGCCAGAGCAAAGAGGGGCCTGTTTTGAGAAAGGGCTGGCAAGGGAACCCTAGATTGCTTTCTACTGCTGTAATAAAACACTGATCAAACCAACTTGGAAGAGGAAAGTGGTTACTTGGCTAATACTTCCACATCATATATCACAACTGAAGGACATCAGGGCAGGGACTCAAGCAGGAACCCAGAGGCAGAACTGAAACAAAGACCACAGAGGAATGCTGCTTACTGAATTCTTCCCTATGGTTTACCTAACTTCCTTTCTTATACAGCCCAGAACCACCTGCCCAGGAGTGGTACCACCCACAGTGAGGTGAGCCATCTTACATCAGTCATTAAGAACATGTCCACAGCCATGCCTACAGGTCTACTTGATGGAAGCAATTCCTCAACTAAGGTTCCCACTTGCCAGGCTTGTCAAGCTGACACAAACTACAACCCAGGGCCTATGATAGAAAAGAACAAGAGTGCCGATGACAATCAACTCACGACAGCAGTGTGGAAGCTAAGACCCAGAGAGGCCCTTCACACTGCTGCTTCACCCACAGCATCTCATACCAAGGCTCACTCCATTTCCTGCTCAGGATTCACTCGCTGCTAGGGCTCAGTAGTTAGACCACACAGGGACTGAACCAGCAATGCCAGGGAAGCCAATGGAAATCACGGGCAGGCGCAGACAAGTCACAGGAAGAGTTCAGTATGCCAAGAATAAGGTAAGAACAGAAACCAGGGTAACGCACACGTGATGTGTAACCTCCCAAAGGGACTGCAGAGCAAGCATGAACAGCAAAACAAAGGCCAGGGCTGTCGCTCGGGGGAGACAGTAGAGCCCACGTATGAGTTGTTGTCCACTTACTTCTGCCAAGATAAATAAAGCAGGCAAGGCAGCTACACAGCATCCTGCCGATCAAAAGAGAAGTTCACCTCTCACAGTGCCCAAGTATTCTTTACATGAAAATGATGAGGTCTGCAATCTCTCTGCACTAGAATTTTAGATTGCCTAAGTTAGATAGCACTTTCTCACTCACTCATTACAATTATAAATTAATTCTTTCTCTTTCTTTCTCTCTCTCTCTCTCTCTCTCTCTGAGGATTTCTTTCTGGGGACTGGAGAGGTGGCTCAGTGTTGAGAGCATCTGCTGTTCTTCTAGAGGACCTGGGTTCAATTCCCAGGACCCACACAGCAGCTCCAACTGTCAGTAATTCCAGTTCCAGGGCATCTGACGTCCTCACACAGACACACATGCAGGCAAAACACCGATGCACATACATTTTCTTAAAAAAAAATTTCTTTCTTTTCTTTTCTTTTTTTTAATCTTATTATTTATTTTTGATTTTTCAAGACAGGGTTTCTCTGTGTCACCCTGGCTGTCCTGGAACTCACTCTGTAGACCAGGCTGGCCTTGAACTCAGAAATCCGTCGCCTCTGCCTCCCAAGTGCTGGGATTAAAGGCATGTGCCACCACCGCCCAGCTCTTTTCAGTTTTAAACACACAGATGTGAAACATACCTTTAATCCCAGCACTTGGGAAGTCGAGGCAGGCAGATCTGAGTTTGAGGCCAGCATGGTCTACAGAGTGAGCTCCAGGACAGCCAGGGCTACACAGAGAAACCCTGTTTAAAAAACAAAACAAAACAAAACAAAACAAACAAACAAACAAAAAAACAAACAAAAAGAAAGCAGGATTTGGGGCTGGAGAGATGGCTCAGAGGTTAAGGGCACTGACTGCTCTTCTGAGTTCAATTCCCAGCAACCACATGGTGGCTCACAACCATTCTTAGTGAGATCTGACTCCCTCTTCTGGAGTGTCTGAAGACAGCTACAGTGTACTTACATATATAATAAATAAATATTTAAGAGAAAGAAAGGAAGAAAAAAAGAGGGAGGGAGGGAGGGAGGGAGGGAGGGAGAGAGAGAGAGAGAGAGAGAGAGAGAGAGAGAGAGAGAGAGAGAGAGAGAGAAAGCAAGCAAGTAGGATTGTATAAACAAGGTCAACTATCTAATAAAACACAAGTTCTCTCTTGGTATAGCTGAAAGCAGACAGGTGTTCCCTTAAACAGAAAGAAAACCCAATATGACTACTACCAGCCAGAAGAGGGTTGGTGTCTAGAAAGCTATGAGTTTGGTAATGGTGCAACACATTTTAACTATCTGATGTTATTCAATAAATATACAATAAATAAATAAAGCCCAGGGATAGGATTTAGAGAGTAAGAGCAAGCCTAGAGGACAGATATAGTCTAAAGCATTGTATTTTCTCTTGAATATACAAGCATTAAAATGTAAGGGTTGCTCTTGCCCTCTCACTCTCTTCACAGTGTCTGTCACAGGTGTGACCCTATGCAGAGCAAGCAGACAAAGATGCAAAAGGGCACTTACTTTTTGGCAAATCTCCAGTACTAGAGGCTGAAACTGTCCTGCTTCTGTCATGGGAGGGACTGCTTTCCTCCTGCTCAGTAAGTGGCGATCCCTCTGAAATCACAGAGCCACAGGCCACAGGTTCTAAGGGCCCAGAAAACAACGGTGTGGGAAACTCTGAACTCTTATGTTGTCCATTTGGCAATTCACCATTGAATTGTTCATAGGAGCTGCTATAAGTGTAATCACTCTCGGCATTTGGCTCGTCGAGGTTATACTCCTCGGGATTTGCACAGTCATCTTCATCCTCCTCTTCATCCTCCAGCTGCTGCTCCAGTGAAAACGGGCCATTCTCAATATGGCCATTGGCTTTCGGGGACTCCATCCAGGTAGGGTCTATGTTTGCAAGTTCCTGTTCAACATCATCTTCATCCTTCTCCACGTTTTCCTTCTCTGCGTCTTCTTTCTCTTCCTGGTCTTCAACTTCACCTTAAAGAAGATGAGATTAAGATCAGGAGTCGTGGCTCTCCTTTCAAAGTAGTCTTAGTTAGGCCTCATACCAAGAGATCTGTTTTTTTTATACTTTTCTAGTTGTTTCTTTTTTTATTTGAGACAGGGTTTCTCTGTGTAGCTCTGGTTGCCCTCCAGGAGTCAAGCTGGCCCCAAACTCAGAGATCTGCCGGTCTCTGCCTCCTAAGTGCCGGGATCCAAGGCCTGCACATGTACCACCAAACCTGGCTAAGAGCCACTTCTAACGGACCTCAGAACATGTCTTTTGTTTGCCAAGGCAAGGTAGCTTTCTAAATCTTGTTTCTGCTCATTTAATAATGAGCCCTCTCATCAGGAACAAGTTAGCTCGGGGGGTCGGGGGGGGGGGGCTTTCACTTCAATCCCTTCTTTTTCCTCTTTTTTTTGAAGACCCTTACTGTACCTGATCCTTAGTGTGTGAACCCCCTTACAGCTGGAGTTAGTTGTAAGTGGCTGTGAACAACCTGACACTGTTAGTACTGGGAACCAAGCTTGGTTCCTCTGCAAGACTATTGATCCATTTTTCCAGCCATTAGCCCTTTCTTCTGCCATTTTAGAATAAGAGCTGTGCTGCGTTAATGTTAGGAAAAGGTTAATCACAAAATGAAGGGAGGGTCATCACCGCACTAACACGTTTCTCAGACATCCTCCTCCCCTCTCAAAACCTACTTTGAGATGTTGGCATCCACCTGGCAGATATTTTGCTGCCCACATCTCCACCGAGAAGCTGAAGAAAGCCGTCCTTAGTGCCAATGGCGGTGGCAGCTCAGATGCTCTTAGACACCCTGTGGCTCAGAGATGAGCCCTGTGTGCAGCTCCCACACACCCAGCAGCTCTCCCTCCTGCTCCGAGCTGTACTGACCATTATCCTTTGCTGTCTCTTCCTCAGTTGTATCCTCTAAGTCGGCTGCTTTCAGTGTCACCTCCGGCTGGTACTCTCCATCCTGCTCCCCGGAAGCTTCTGCAGAGGTGATGTTCTCCTCTAGGATTTTCCTTTCAGCTTCTCGCTCCAATTCCTCAATCTCCTGTAGGCGTTTCTCCAGCAACTCAGCCTGTCTCTTCTGTTTCTTTTTCAGCTTTTTCTTTTTGTTTTTAGATATTTTTCCTATCTACAACATGGTAAGAAAGTGTGGGTAAGGTGGAAGTGTGATGCCATGGGTCAGAAAAGCACTCTTTAAAACACTATTCAGGAGTTCACGTGTTGGTAACTTAGTGAATCCAACTGTGCTTTCCTACAACCTACACAGTTATCCTCACTGACCCAGCCAGAAGAGCCACCTTAGGGGAGGGCTGGGCTCATACTGTTAGTCCCCTCCCTGACTTCTCGGAGAAAAAGTCTAGGAGATGAGCATGGTAAAACACCTGGCTTTGAGCGAGAATCTTCTCTTGCAAGCATTCCTTGCTGCTGACTGTATCCAGTCATTTTCACTCCTTAATGATAGAAACAAACACCTGCCAAGACGGGTGCCAACAGCACAGTATCTGAGTTTGGCTCTGATACCAAGCTGTGAACAACAGCCAATATACCATGAGCTTTCAGAAATAAGCAGATAATATAAAAAAAAAAATCAAAATCAAAAAAAGGAAAAGCCACAGTTTGTCAGCCTCAAGCTACAGCCATAAGTCTCAGAAAGCCCGGCAACGAGTGCCTGCCAAGCTTCAGAGACCATAACCCAACCCCAAAGTCCAGGGGAGAGCTACACAAGTGACAATTCACCACACTTGGAACTTCTCCAAGCCAACTGCTCAGTGATTCGACAGGATCACAGAATTGATGATGCTCATTCTTACTTAAACAGCTGGCTATAAAAGATGAAATTTTTTTATTTTTGGCAAAACAGGATACTTGGAGGCCAAGCAGAAGTCATTTTAAAAAAGAGTCTGGAACAATTATATTTTAAACTTGAACTAAAACCTTGCAATTCACCAACTTGGCCAACAGCAGCCTTGAGAGCCCAGGAGGAGCCTCAGCTTTGCAGCAGCATTGACTATTCCCACCCACATCAGGAAGTCATGAGTGTTTTCTGATGACACAGAGCATTTACAAACATGCCCACTTCTAAATTAATGAAGGTTATAATATTTTCTACATAATTTGTGAAGCTCAAGAGTGAGCAGTTCCTTTTGACATGCTGAATAGACATGTGAATACTTACAGGTTTTTGCTGTGGAGCCGTACTCACTAAAACAAAATAAAACAGAATGGGTATTCAGAGGAAAACAGGCACCTTTGGGTAATTTGATTTGCAAAATGAAATAATACTGTCTTTTAATAACTACCCAACTTTGAAAAATTTGAACCTCAGAGATTGCTAAAGATAGGAACCTAGGAAAAGTTTGTGCAATTCAAACAGACTATGCAATTCCAGGCCACAGGAAGCTAAGCACTCGAGCCACTTTCCCTGCAAACAGCCTCTCTCAGAGCACTGGCAAACTGAGCACAACGGAAAAAGAAAAGGAAATGCAAGAGTTTATCCATCAGTCACAGAACCAAACATGTTCTGCAAACGAGGCAATGAACATGTTAAATGAGAAGCTGCACAGTCGTGTTTGAAAACTACTGGGAAAGCACCACACAGGAAATGAAATCACACAGCACAGCACACTGTGCAATGGCTCTAGAATTCAGCAGGGCAAGCGTCAGAAGCTTCATGAATTTGGTTGCATGAGCTGATATGATAACATCACAATGACACTCCAGGTGAGGTGACAGCATCTCTCTGGAGCCCTGTCAGTCAGAGGGGAGCACAGCCAACATTCCAGTCTCCCCAGTGACTCCTGTCACCCTCACAAGAGAAACTAAGCTACAGCTTAAGTCCCTGCTCCCCTTCCCCGCTCCCCACCCTAGAGCTTCCACGGCTGATACCAGATGTATTGGCTACACTGAGGTGGAGGCATCTACTTTTGCTTAAGAAAAGAAAATACTGTTATGAAACCTAAATCAGAAAAAAAAAAAAAATCAGAAGACTGAAGGTAGGCTACAGGAAACCTATCATATACTCTCCACAGAGACTTGGACCACACAAGAACATGCTCCTATGTAATGAAGCAACAGCTAAGAATTCAGACAGGGCAACAACAAAGAGTTCAAAGGATTAACTCAAACATCATCTTAAGCAGAAGTCATTTCCACATCCAAACTCTTAAGAAGGTTCCTACTGTGTGCACACACATCAGGCTCGTGCTGTCCCCACCCCGAGCAGACTGAAGCCGAGGCTCAGCCCCTCACCTGCAGACCCAGAGGGAGGAGGAGCACCTGCTTTCTGCCACTCAGTGGCTTCGGCCGCCATTCTTCTCACGTAAGCGTCATCCACACACATCAAGATGTTTTCCGGCTTTATGTCAGTGTGAATTATCTTGCACTTACTGTGTAGATAATCTAACCCTTGAAGGACCTGGTCAGAGTAAAATGAATCAAAGAAAGGACCTATTAGTACTTTATTTTGCAATTTATTACTCACAAAATATGTAATCTTTCCATATGTAAAATGGAATACAATTTTATAGGCACAGATAAACATTTAAGAAATGGAATCTCTTCACAGGCAACCAGTGTGTATTACTTTAGAATTCAGTTATGCTTACAGAAGTAATGCCTTTGATAAGAATTTTATATGAAATAAATCCAGGGCTTTAGAGCTCTTAGAGTTGACTTAGGTTCACATGTATCTTACAACTGTCTCTAAGCTCAGTCCCAGTAGATCCAATGCCACTTGCTCATCTCTGCAGGCACAAGGCACACACAGTACATATATCCCACACAGGCAAACATTTATACATAGAAAATGAAAATGAATGCATCTTTTAAAATATCAAATCTACATTATCATGTATATTGATATGCTATCACAGAACTATGATGTAATTTAGAACATTTGCATCACTCCATAAAGAAATCCCACAGGCATGAGGAGTGGCTTCCCATCTTCGTCCAACTCGGACAGTCCTAACCATTAAGCTAGGTGCCTGACTCATATAAATTGGTCTCTGTGTGTGTTTGGGTAAACATGTCCAATGTACATGCATTTCCATGCATGTGAGTGGAACAGATGTCAACAGCAGGTGGACTCCTCAATAGTTCCCACCCTCCTCCCCACTTTTTTTTAAAAATAAAAAATACTGGTTTTTCTTACTGAACCTGGAATTCACCAATTTGGTTAGAACGACTGCCCAGCAAGCCTCAGGGAACTTTGTCTGCCTCACCAGTGCTAGAACTATAGACACACATCAGCACACTGGCCTTTTGTATCTAAGGGCCCGAGTTCCAAGTGGCAGCAGCCTAATGTATAAAAGGCCACCCTAGCCCCAATGCTCGTTTTTAACTGGCATCGTGACTGAGGTTCATGTTGGGTAGCACACAACAGTTATTTACTTCCCTTATTGCTAAAAAGACATCCCCTGTACAGACACATGGCACTCTTTAAAGATTTATTATGATTTTAGTAAGTGTGTGTCTTGCCTGCATGTATGAATGTGGCACCACTTATGTGACGGGAGTTAAAAGATGGTCATTAGGCAGCATGTAGGTGCTGGGAAACAAACTCAGGTTCTCTGCAAAACCAGCAAGCACTCTTGACACTGAGCCCCAGCCTCCAAATGGCATTTTCTCTATTCATTTGCTCAATAGGAATCTCAACTCCTTGGCTATGTGTGCAAGCCTTGTGGTCATTCCCTTCTTGCTTTTCATGGTTACAATCTTAGGGGAGAGATTCTGGGCTATATGGCAACTACAATTAGCCTTATAAGGAAATGCCATATAACTTACCACACTGGTAGAACCAATGTACAGTACAAGCTATGTATAATAGTTCTAATTTCCTTCATGCTCATCCACAACTTTCTTTTAAATCTTCTCTACTGGGTATGAAGCTGTATTTCATTACTGTTGGGTTTGGCTGCTTTCCAGATTTGTTTTTGTTTTTGCTTGTTCTGTGTTTCGGAGGCAGGGCCTCACTATGTTGCCCAGGCAACAGTCTTGAACTTTTGAGTTCAAGCAAACCTTGAACCTTATGTTTATTTCAATGATGCAGAAAAGGGAAGATTTTATTTAAATAAAAAATACTCTTAGTTTCTCATCAACACTACAATATTTTAAAAACTCATCTGGGTGAGGTTCTGTTCTCCTGGATTGACAACACCCAGGATTTAGAGGCAGGAACCCCAGGAATTAAGCATCCTCAGCTACTTATTGAGTCCACAGTTACCCTGGGCTTCATAAAACCCCAACTTAAAAAAAACTGAATAAAAATATTTAGGACAAACCAAAGCTTATCTAGTGCCAGCTGACATGAAGGTAAAGCCCATATTTTCTGGAATTATCCCCATTGAAGAAGAATCCTTAAAATAATTTCCAAAAATCAAAATCTAGTTTGAAAATGCTTCCAAGAAGCAGAAACTCTCACTAACTAGCCCCTCCGCCATTCAGGCTCCTTGTCTACAAGAGATAATTAGTGTACTGTCCAGCTGAAGACACCGCTCAGCAGTTAAGAGCACGCATGCACACGCATGCATCACCTTGAAAGCAGACCTAGGGTCAGTGCCAAGCACACAACACAGTCACCTACTTAAGTACAGGTCTGGGCATCTAGTGTTCTTTTGTGTCCTCTATGGGCACTGTACACACATACACATAAAATAAATAGAATAAATCCAAACAAAGCAAATAAGAACAAATCTTATTTTTTTAATTACAACACTGGGAAATGGTTGCAAAAGCAATGTTTCCCTCTATCTTAAATACCTAGCAAAATAGTTCTCAGAGACAGTGCAACAGTATTACAAAGTGAAAGGGGCAAAAGTCTTAGCTGGAAACTCTAAGCAGAGGTGATTATGATTACCTCTTAACCGGTAGGAAAGAAGCAATGCAACCCCACAGTGACTGATCAAAGTTGTTTTATGGAGTTTTAGCTGTGCACCAACCCCAGGCTATGCACTATTTGAGATGTCTGATACACAACAATGAACAAAGCTCTCTGTCTTCAGGGTGCATACAGTACTCACAGAGCTGACCCAATTCATGCAGTAGCTGGGGGTAAGAGAGAATGTTCAAAAAATTTCCAAAATAAATTCCAGGAGCAGAAAGTGTGATTTGATAAGCTACTGATGAGTTGTTAGCCACCATAAAATGAACAAGAGGGAGCATTACACTAAAAAATCCTTGACTTTTTTAAAAGTAAAAGTGTTTACTGTTCAATATGCTAGCTTGGATTGGATGTAGCTGCGGTAAAGCACTGACCTCGTGTCTAAGACCCTGGTGAATCCCTGGGACCAAAAAAAAAAAAAAGGAAACAACCCCAAAAGCCTTGATTTAAAAAAATAATTGAAGAATCCCCAATTAAAGTAAACTTAGACTGGGCTGAGGAGACTGCTTGGTTCCCAAGCCTGAGGACCACAACCTGGATCCCTAGGAAGCCATGTACCTGTCAGACAGGCAGACCAGCCACTCTTCCAACTCTAGCTCAAATGGGCAGACCATGAATTCCCCGGAGCAGGCTGACTAGAGATTTGCCATCTTGGAGAGTTCTAGGTTTATCGGAGGAATTTCGACTCAATGAATATGGTGAAAGAATGACAAGGTGATTTCTGATATCTACTTCAGGCCTCCATATGCTTGTGAACCCATGTTTGAGCACATGCAAGTGTGTGAGTAAGCACACACACACTTCATACATACGCCTATGCATCCCACACACACATATGTGAAGGATGAAAAAGGGACCCAACACACTTAAACCATGGATAAAATACTACAGGAGCCATAGTGAGAAAGATAGCATTATCTATTTTCATAAAGAGTAAAAAATGGGGCTAGAGAGACTGCTCTTCCAGAAGTCCTGAGTTCAATTCCCAGAAACACATGGTATCACACGAGCATCTGCAATAGGGATCTGATGCCATCTGCTGCTGTGTCTGAAGACACTGACAGTGTACCCACATATATGAAATAAATATGGCCAGAGCGAGCAGGGCTGGAACAGGCAGGGGCGGGGGGGAGTAAAAACTGCACTTATCCAATGGTTATGCACCCAATCCGCTGACATTTCACAGACCATTCCACTGTGTAAACCAAAAGGAGTTTTATATTTGAACCAGAGTCATACAATTACATTAAGTTTTATAATATAATTTCCATCAAATATTCACCTAAAGCAAAAATATCAGTATCTTGCTTTCTTAGATTTTCCTCTGATCACCTTTTCATGTCTATGTTATCTCTCCACTGTAGCCTTTCAGGTAAAAGACCTCACTGTGTGGCAGGCTTTGCAGACAGGAACAAGTATGATTCACTATGGAAATGGATTAATATTAATTTCCACTGGCAAAGATGTGCCCAGACAAGGGAGGCATTCTCAGGGGAATCTCTTAAAGTGATGCCTGCTTGCACCTTGATGAGATGACAATAGCTGGAATGAGTAAAGGTCCCTACCACTGGGATAATGTAAGCAAATTAACTGAGAAACACAAAGCAAAGAGCAGATAAAGCAAGTGGCCTGGGGCAGACCAGCATAAATTGCAAGGGGCTGCCTTCCTCCCAGAAGTCGGTGGGGTTCCAGAGTGCTGAAGCTACCAGGGAAGGACAGACAACATACCCATGGACAACTAGCTCTCTCTCGTCCTCCCCATAATCCTCAGTCCAAATGGGACCTGCTAAAGTCAGAAGGATAGACAAGGCTTTTCCAACCAATGCAGTTGTGCGAACAATTCACTCCAGAAATTAGTGCTGCCCTCAGAGAGCTGCTTTTTGCAATAGGTGGTAGACAGCACATAGGCTCATAACTGATCTAAGTGCTGAAAATAAGTGACTGCTAAATGTTCTATCTTCAAGCAGGGAGGGCAGCCACAATCAGCACCACCCCACCTTTGCAAGGCTCAGGGCACACTGAGGAAGGAGAATGGAAGGAGGGGAGGGCTGTGCTACACTGTCCTCTGGTTTGTTTTTGTTTGGTTTGGTTTGGTTGGTTGGTTTTTTTGAGACAGGGTTTCTCTGTGTAGCCCGGGCTGTCCTGGAACTCAATCTGTACACCAAGCTGGCCTCGAACTCAGAAATCTGCCTGCCTCTGCCTCCCAAGTGCTGGGATTAAAGGCGTGCGGCACCACTACCCTGTAACACTGTTCTCTGGACTTCTGACCTCACAACAATTGGGACTCAGTTATGCCCGTAACCCCACAACATCCCAGCATGGACAGAAATAGGCATGTGAAGTCCCATCCACAGTGGGGCGGCAATTGGGGGAGCTGAAGTAATTTCTCTTCCGTGGCAAAGCCACTGGTAAGGTGCCCATTACCCATTAAATCCCCCCACACCTATGCACATACAAGCAACCCTAATTAAACTTAGTAGTTGTTGTTGTTTTAAAACATGAGCATAGAAGGCAGATGTGTTGGGAAGAAGGGTTATAGAGGGCACAGGAAGTGGGTAAGCAGAGAATGGGAGGTGAATATTATCAATATGCATTATAAAAGTATACATATATAAACTTATCAAGGAATAAATTTAAAAGGCAACCAATGTAAGTTGCTTCCCTGATGTTCCCACCCATGTACTGAGAAGGAGTCAGTAGTCATTAAAGACCCCGTACAGGCAATGAAAACAACTCAACCTTGGGACTTAACCTGTTCCTCAAATATTCACTCACTGTTATCAGACAAGGTGCGTAAAATAAACTTCCACTTCTTTTTTTTCAGAGGAGGTGGGTATTCAGGGTGTGTGCTAGCGTGCAGTAGCACACAGGTATGCACATGTATATGGGTTTAGGTGCGAGACTTAGAATCAACCTCAGGATTATATCCTCAGAAGCCATGGACCCACCTGATGCATTGTGAGACTTAGTCTCTCACTGGGACTTGGAGCTCAGTAATTAGGCCAGGCTGGCTGGTGAGCAAGCCCCAGAGCCTCCATCTCTCCTGTTATTGGTGTTACAGTGAGGCGTCGCCATGCCTGGCTCTCTATGTGGGTGCTGGGGATCAAACACAGATCCTCACATCTGCACAGCAAGTACTCCATTTCTTCAGGCCGAGAAGTCTGGGAAATTCCCGTTACAGTGAGAGAAGCTGCCTCAGTATTGTGCAGCTCAGAGAGAATGAGACTGCCATGTTCCACATGAGGAAGGTACAGAGCAGAGGGAAGAAACAAGACTGACACTTCTAGGAGTCTCGAGCTGAGAACCCAACTGAAGCTGAAGATAATTTAAGTTAGCACAGAATCACAACACTGTGCCAAACAAGATAAAACTAGAATATCACAAAATCCACAAGTGTAAAGTGAGAGTGTGACTGACCCTGAAGCAGTCACACAGTGAGTGTGGGTGAATCTATGTCAAGGGTGCTGAGCCAAGCAGGTCCGCCTGCTGGAGCCCACCTCTCCACCATGGAAGAGCGCCACCACAGAACTCTCCCTCTTTGTAGTTCCCCACAGTCTCACTTGGCTGCTCTGGCAGGCCTGGAACCTTGATCCTCTGGTGTCTACTGGGATTATAGGCACATACCGCTTCTTCTAGAAAAACAAACGTAACTTTGTCTAAATGGGCATTTCACTCCATCCTACAGTTATAATCCTGCACTATGGAGTTCTCTGGCTAAGAAGGTTGTTTTAACAGAGGAGAGAGGCGGGGAGGGAAGAGACACACTGAGAGTGTGCATGCGTGTGTGCATGTGTTCATGTGTGACTTCATGTGGGGTGTTGGGAGCCACATTAGGGTCCTCATGCTTACACGGGAAGCACTTTATCCACTAAGTTATTCCCCAAACCCTGAAGGTCACTTTTTTCAACTGTGGAGTATTGTGCTACTAGTGTAGACACAAGGACACGTGACAGAAGACAAAACGCAGAGAGCAATGAGTGTCTGGCACAACATACTAAATGTTAGTTTACATTGTGATAATAAAATTAAAGCTAATTTTAAAACCCAGGACTTCAACCGATAATTGTTTTTATAGAATTACAGAAAATTTACCAAAATTGAAGCTTTGCTATATTTCATGACTGGCAAGCAGACACCCTGTTACAAAATTTCTAAACAGTACAATGAATTAAATAATCAAGTTTTAAAACATAAAACACTAACTTCGACCTGAATTATGTAAGAAACTGAAACCTACTTTAAAGAGTTTAAGAAGCTTTCACCTTAGGTGAAACACAGCAGACAGGATGCCAACACAAATCCCCTTTATTTAAATTTTAGAAAGACATGGTAAAGCTAGTCATAGAATAGAACCTATGATTTACAAGCAAAAGAACAGGAGACAAGACTCCATGACTGAGGCCAGAAGCTGTTGGGGCCAAAGTCTGAGATGGATATACAGAGCACCTACAGCCATAGCCAGAGGCTTGCAGGACGACCTGGCCTACGAAGAACTGCTTAAAGGATGGGATTCGGCCTGCGCATGCAGACTACGAACAGGGCACTTGCTTAGCATGAACAACGTCCTGGGTGTGATTCTCAGCAATCACCCAAAAGTAGTTATTCAATTTCTCTAAATAAAGTGATAGTTATCTAAAATGTTCATGTTCTTCTCTTCTCTCTTCACCTACGCCCCACTGCCCCACCCAGTACTGAGGACTGAATCCATTAAGCACGCAGTCTACCACAGAGCCACACTTAGTCCTGGAAAGGCATTCACATCATAAAGTCATACAAACAGCCTCAGGATAGCCTACTTAAACATACCTACTTTTTATTTATCTAAGTACTTATTGTGTAGTTTGAGGGATTGGACCCAGGGTCTTTTACATGTTAGATAATCTCTCTACTACTGAGTTGTGTCCAACAAGCCCTTTAAACCAAATAAAGATCTATCATTTTGCAAAGAATAAGAACATATGGAGTGAGAATGTGTGAGAATTTTGGTTTCTTTAAAAACCCAGTTATGGCATGTGAATGTTTTTGTCTTGATCCCAGCTGTGGGATACAGGGCTGCTTCAGGTTGTCCACAGCCCAGCTGATAACTACGACTGTCTTCTGCTCTCTGGAGAGGACCTGTGGCTTACACTGCTGCCCTCCCTGGTACCACATTTGCAATTGCTGGACTGCTGGGTACTCTGACTGTGATGATTGGACATGCCCCAGGAAACACAACCCTAGTCAGCAAGATGCAGTCTAAGGAGGTCTATGCCCCCTTTCCCTGCAACCTTCTTTTTCTCCTACCTAGTACCAGGGGGTTGGAAGGGATTAGGGTGGAAAGTTGAAGGGAGATAAGAGACATAAAAACCCAATAAAATCATAAAACAAATACACCAATAAGCATGTTTCTGCCTTATTTAAAGAAATACGAACCAACTTCAGAACTTCCTGACATATGAAAGAAGACACACAGAGTAGCATGTGTTACAATGATTGACAGCTCCAAGGAAAGCAGTAAAGTGCTGCTTCTATAATGGATGCTCTATTGATAATCTCTCATTTTAATTAACATCCATGGTAAAGCCACAAATTACAAATGTCTCCAAATTCATAAATGAGTAAAACAGAGTTATAAAACAAGAATTAGCAATAGCAGATGACAAATCTAGGTAAGAGTGAATTCTGTACCACCCAGGAGACAAAGAAGAGGTCGAGAAGGCACCACAGAAGTCCAACAACCCTTAGGGGCTAAGGCTAGGGAAGAAGTTAACAGTGCCACTATGAACAGAGCAGACCTTCTCCGAAACATCAACTGTGCTGGAGCTAAGATGACCTAGCCTGCATTATAAACCTTGTAGTCAATTCCAGAATCAAATGTGGACTGCGGGCATAACACAGAGGAAAGGAACAGCCTAGAATAGCATAAGAGACCTTTGTCACAGAGAATTCTGGTTAAGCCTTGAATGCTGTAGTAGAAAAAAGAATGGATAAACTTTCCAGCAGTCTAGGACCAAAGAGGAGACCAAAGGTCAAGATCTAAAAGATGGCAAAGGACACATAGGAGCAACAGCACCACTGTCAAGCGCTCTCTCAACTCTTTACCAAGTTAAACAAGAGGAGTGTAAACAAAAATCTCATGAAATGGGCATGTGTTTATAGTTGCTTGGGGCATCTTCAAATATTCACTAAACTAAAAGGGAGGGGTGCTAAGTATAAAGTTTTGTGTATGAGAGGAAAAATAGGTAGAAGATTTTAAACCCAGGAGAACAGAGACTTAACTTCTACAGGACACAAGCTGAGCACAACGTCTAACAGCATTTTATCTCTTAGCGAAAAAAAGTAAATCTTTAGCTCCAAAACTAGATTGTTCATGTTTCACACCTTGCTCTTCTGCTTTCTATATATTATTATTAATAATAATAACACTATTATTATTATAATTGATATTTATGTGTATGAGTATATTTCGTGTGTGTTCACGTCCCAGTGGAGGTCAAAAGCGGGTGTCAGGAACCCTAGAGCTGTAGTTACCGGCAACTGTGAGCCCCAGCCCAGCGTGGGTGCGAGGAACTGAAGTAGGATCATCTGGAAGAGAGTGGAGCAACATAACCACTGGGCCACCACTCCAGCGCCAGTCACTGGTTTTTATTTCCCAATGTGACAAAAACTACTGAGCTCTATATTCTTGTTTCCAATTCCATGAAATCAAGAACAGGACTATATTTTATAGAGTTGTTAAAAGGTTTTAGAGGATTAAAGTGTGCCAAGTACTTAGAACTATGCCTAGGTCATAGTAACATTAACAGTAGGATGTTCATCTTCATAGTAACCTAATGAGGACAGCACCGTTATTAGTCACACCATCTTGCCAAAAAAATGGTGGCTTAAGATTATATCTAAAAACTTAAGCAAGCAAGCAAACAAATGCCAACAAGCAAAAAAAAAAAAAAACCAGAAACAAGCCCCACAGCCACTGCCAGCACCGGAGCTCTGTCTCAGTCTCTAAAAAGAATGCACTGAGGAAGGCAGCGCTGAAATCAGTGACTTACACAAAGCATTTACAACACAGAGGTTTCACTAAACTCTCAGAATTTCACCTTTCAATTTATATACCATTCTCCCACTATAGAATATAATGCAAGCATCAACAGCTTAGCCAGCAAAGCCACCTTCTTACACGGCTGAGCCTGAATGGTAGTGATGCTGTCAATCAACTATGGCAGCAACAGGCATCTTTGAAAGCACAGATTTAGGGAATGACAGAACCTCTGTGAACTGGTGAAGGCAGGCAATTAGTTTTTGAGCAAAATATGCAAATCAGAGCTGTGAAAAGCAGCTCTGTGGGTAAAGTGTGTACAGTGAAAGCATGAGGGCCTGAGCTCAGATCTCCAGCAGCCAGGGCAACGCTGGGCAAGGCGAGGCGAGGCGCACTGTGATGCTGAGGCCACAGATGTGCAGGCAGTGGCAGCCCGTAGCCTGCTGGCTAGCTAATCGAGCTGAATCACTGAGTTCCACCTTTAATGAAAGAGCCATCTTGTTTCAGAAAATAAGGTAGAGCAGGCAGGCATGGTGGCACAAACCTTTAATCCCAGCAGAGGCAGGCACATCTCTCAAGTTGCAGGCCAAGTGAAACTACATACTAATATCCTGTCCTAACTAAAAAAGTAAGTAGTAAACCCCTCCAAAAAAAAGGCTTAAAAATAAAACATGCTCAACAGGAAGAGAAAAAAATAGGAGGTGAAAATGTCTAAACTTTACCATTTAAGTCTATGAAATTGCATTAAAAAATAAAATAGGAAAAATATGGTATATAACAATCATCAAAGACACCCAATATCTGGGCTCTAATATACATTCACACACACACACAGGACACACTATACATGCCTACACAACACATACAAAATAAAAGAAATTACATGGGGTTTTTGTTTTTGGGTCCTTTTTGTTGTTATTTGTTTATTCTGTTTTCTGAGACAGGGTTTCTCTGTGTAGTCCTGGCTGTCTAGGAACTCACTTTGTAGACCAAGCTGCCCTCCAAAGAGTGTGCCACCACTACCTGGCACAAATTTCATATGTTAAGCCTGTAATATTTCATGATTTATCCTAGATAATTACAAGATACTTCATCCGTTTCAATACGATTTTTTAAAGCTTTAGAGTTGTCACTAGAAGCTACCAACGTGACTGCACAGGAAGGACATGAATGAATGCATTCAATCCCACCATTGCCTGTGTCCTCGTCTACAGTAAAGACGGGGTTGTTTGCTTGTTACAGTAAGGAAAGATGGTGCAAACTGCACTTCTCTGAA
The DNA here is from genome assembly GCF_978045245.1 of Mus caroli. NCBI lineage: Eukaryota > Metazoa > Chordata > Mammalia > Rodentia > Muridae > Mus > Mus caroli. Next base: position 21,824,497 of record NW_028227259.1, read on the forward strand.
TGGAAATGGATCTTACAGAAAAGCCACAAGCCTTAGAGATGGCAAGTATGTGGGCCAGCGTCCTTCTGAGCAGGAAGGTCTCAATCCCTTAGGTAAGACAGGGCAAATGGCCTTTCCTTTCACTCTGTAGCCCCCTCTTTTAAAAAATATGTATTTTATGTGCATGTGCTGTGTGCCACAGTGTATGTATGTGTACCATGTGCATTCTGGCCATGGAGCTCAGCAGAGGGGGTTGGATCTTCTAGAGCTGGAGAAGCAAGGTGGCTGTGAGCTACCACATGCTGTTTCTTTTAACTACTTGGCATTTCTTCCAACTCCTGACTTAGTATCTGTAATATGACAAAAGGCACTGCCAATGTATGACATAGGAGGACAATGTGAGGAGGTAGCTACACACAATCAAGGATGCTTTCACTACACATTTAAAATCTACAGATTTTATAAAATGGGTTTAAAAGCCCAATCATGTACAGTTACATAAGCACAAACTTTCTGCACTGGTAAGGATGGTCCTTTCTGAAGGCACTATCTCTCAATTAACAAATCTGTGGGAACCATTATGTTTTATCTTATTACATTCACAGAGACAGAGACAGACAGACATGCACACATGGGCACGCATGCCCGTGTATACAAGGCATGTGTGTACAGGCTGGACGACAACCGGCAGTCCCTGCTTTCACCATGAGAGACAGCCCTGGGGACTAAATGCAGGTCATCAGGCTTGGAGATAGGAGAAGCCACCACAAGGCATCTCACCAGCTCATACTTCTTTTCCTGTTTAAGAATTCTGAGGACTGAGTATGACAATGGCCTTTTATCTCAGCACTCAGGAGACAGAAGGCAAGTGCATCTCTAAGTATGAAGCCAGCCTTGCCTTCATAAAACGTTTCAAGCAAGCCAGGGGAGGGGGAGGGGGAGGGAGGGGGAGGGGGAGAGGGAGAGGGAGAGAGGGAGACTTTGGACAATGGCTAGGCAAAGTGCTTACTAAGTAACCATGAGGACCTAAATGAGGACACCCACTATCCAGATATGGTAACATGTATGTAACCTCCTGCGCCATACCTGCCTGGATACTGCCATGCTCCCACCTTGATGATAATGGACTGGACCTCTGAACCTGTAAGCCAGCCCCAATTAAATGTTGTTTTTATAAGACTTGCCTTGGTCATAGTGTCTGTTCACAGCAGTAAAACCCTAACTAAGACACCTGTCTTGAAAAACCAAAAAAAAAAAAAAAAAAAAAAAAAAGAAAAAAAAAAGGTTTAAAAAGGCTGATATGCCAAAGAAGTATAAGGCAGATGTTCAAATGCTGCTTTCCTTTGCTTATTAATTCCTTCACTATAAACTGAATACAAGTTGAAAGGCAACCAAACTGCTACTATGATAGGATTGCTTATTTCCAGGGGGTGGGTTCCTCTCTAAAGTCTCACCTGTCGAATGATACTCTTCACACAACGTACTGGGAGGCCTTGATAGTTGGATTTGATGATCCATTTGAGGAGATGGTGACCAAGTACTTCAAAGACCATGCAGACATCTGGGATGTGGTTAAGGCACATCTGAGAATGCATTTCCTAAAGTCAGGCAGTTACTAGAAGCATCTTCATTGTATCACTTGTAAAACATTGCTTTCCTAATAAAATAACATATTAATACTTTCAAGGTGATCACTTGCTGTTTCTCACCTAAATGTACAAGATCTGACTTTTTCCACTACGATTGATCATATACAATGTGTACAGCAAACCACCTCAGGAACTATATGCCTACACCCACTGCTGAAGCAGACGCCGGGCATGCATCCTAGCTTCCAAAGGCCAACCTGTGCTTCAGACCTACACTGTGCCATGCTCCCCGTCAGCTGTGCCCAAGGAGAGTGGACAAGAAGGACCTTCTTCACTGGAAGGGGCTTACTCCACAAAGTGGACAAAACAAGAACTTGAAGAGTTTTTATTGCCTGAATAAATGTCTACTTGATTACATACATTATAAAACAGAATATTGTCAAATGCACTAAAGATACACTAATAACCTTTTTTTTCCATCAGTATTGTATACACGGTGGCACACCAAAGTAACACAGTACTTGGGAGGTGTGGTGGCTATTCCTGGTTGTCAACTTGACTATATCTGGAATGAACTACAATCCAGAATTGGAGGCTCACCAGTGACCCTTATCTGGAGGCTGGGAGATAGAAGTTTCTGATCTGGATCTTGGTATGGAGAACTTGAGGCATATTGGTTATGATTCCAGAAGATCAAATCTCCGAGTTCAAGGTCATCTGGGATTAAAGGTGTGGTGGAACACACCTTTAGTCTGGGCTACACCTTCTGCTGGAGACAAGGACATTGGAAGGAAGTCTCGCTCTTGCTCCTTCACCTGCTTGCTGTGTGAGACTGAGTAACTGCTAGATCCTTGGACTTCCATTCACAGCTGCGACTGAACCATTGTTGGGAATTGGGCTGCCGACTGTAAGTCATCAATAAATTCTTTTACTATATAGAGACTATCCATAAGTTCTGTGACTCCAGAGAACCCTGACTAATACAGGAGGTGATAAACAGAGAATCGGAAGATTAAGATTAACTCAGCTGCACAGTAAGCTCGAGACCAACCTGGGCCTACATGAAACACTATCTCTATGAAAACCTATTAATTAATTAATATTATAGTATACAACTGGTAGAGTTGGGGTCACAATGTAATTATGAGAATATCACTATCATTCAAGGCCATACAAGTACCCAAAGGAACTGAAATCGAGATTTCAAACATGTGTCAATGGTTCCAGGCTCAATGTGGCACTGCCATGAGCAGCCAGGATACAGAAATGGTCTACCACTGGATGAACTGATGGGGAGAGCGTGGCACATGCATGCACACCGTGGAATAGTACTCTGTGGAAAAGCAGTGGATTTTTGAACAAAAGGCCTAAATTTATTAAAAATGTGCTGCTCAAGGTTTTCTTCTCTAGTAGCAGAATGTAACCATCAGAAAAGCCCCGCCGGACTGTTCTCGGTTCAGTTCTGTAGCTAGTGGGTTGATCAATTAACTTAGTCGTTGTTTAGGCAAGTCCTCAATATGTAGACTAAGCTGGCCTCAAACTCAAGAGATATGAATGCCTCTACCTCAAGTGCTGTGGGATTGAAGGCATGTGCCACCTTTTTAAGACAAGGTATTGCACTGACCCTGGAGTTCACTTATTCAATGAGATTGGGCTGTCAGTGTGTGTGATGGTTTGTATATTCTTGGACCAGGGAGTGGCACCATCTGGAGGTGTGGCCTTGATGGAATAGGTGTGACATGGTTGGAATAGGTGTGTTACTGTGGGTGTGGGCTTAAGACCCTCACCCTAGTTGCCTGGAAGTCAGTCTTCCACTAGCAGCCCTTGGATGAAGATGTAGAACTCTCAGCTCTGCCTGTGCCATGCCTGCCTGGATACTGCCATTCTCCCACCTTGAAGATAATGGACTGAACCTCTGAACCTGTAAGCCAGCCCCAACTAAATGTTGTTTTTATAAGACTTGCCTTGGTCATGGTGTCTGTTCACAGCAGTAAAACTCTAAGACAGTGTTTTTTTGTTTCTTTGTTTGTTTTAACGGTATTTTTAGCTCTTTATTTTTATGACTATTTTACATATACAAGTGTTTTGCCTGCATGTATGTGCCTATGAGACATGTATGCTTGGTGTCCACACAGATCAGAAGGTGGCATCAGATCTACTGAGTCTCACAAGGTACAGTTGTGCTCAGCAATGTGAGTGCTGGAAATCAAACCTAGGTCCTTTGGAAGAGTCAGTTATCTTAGCTGCTGAGCCATCTCCAGCCCTACTCAGTGGATTTTTAAAAATAGAAGCTCTATGCCAGTTGTGGTGGTACATGCCTTCAATTGAGGCCAGCCTGGTCTACAGAGTAAGTTCCAGGTCAGCCAGGACTACACAGAGAAACCCTGTCTCGGAAAACAAAAGAGGAGGAGCCACCCTAGTGCAATTCCTGACCCTCTTAAGTCAGTGTTTCTATACCTGTGGGTTTCGACCCCTTTCAGGTCCTCTATAGCAGATATTTACATTATGATTTATACTAATAGCAAAATTACAGCTATGAAGTAGCAACATAATAATGTTATGGTTCAGGGTCACCACAGCAGGAAGAACTGTATTAAGAGCCACAGCATTAGGACAGGTGAGAACCATTGGACATAGTCAGCAAACAGACCACATCTTAATGATGGTCACAGGGGTTTTCTAATAGTTCTAAAACTCTTTCAAACACCTGGTTCATGACTAGAGACATCAGTTGGTGTCAGTATCACAAAAGGATGGACTTACGCATTTTTAGAACAATATCTGGATTTACAATATCACCATGATAGCTAATAATATATTTTAATGAAAACATTTGTAAATGCTTTTGCTCTGTGAATGGCTTTCTATTCTCCAGGCTGCGAAGACAATGGTTTACATCCCAATCTCATTACAAAAAACAGAAATTAAAACCTAGAGTTAGTAGCAGATACTGGGCCAAATCCTAGAATTTTCAGGAGTCCCAAATCTCCTCAAAGTATTGACACATCCAGACCACGATAGCTTCCGAGCATAGCACACAATGAATACAGCTGCTCTGTCCACACAAGAAAAGCTCACGTGGGTCCATGGAGTGTGGAACTGCCTACCTGCCTACTGCTTGCCTACTGCTTGGGAGAACGCACTAGTCAAATGCCAGTAATCATCTTTTTTCTTTTTCTTTCTTTTTTTTTTCCCCCGAGACAGGGTTTCTCTGTGTAGCCCTGGCTGTCCTAGAACTCACTTTGTAGACCAGGCTGGCCTCGAACTCAGAAATCCCCCTGCCTCTGCCTCCCGAGTGCTGGGATTAAAGGCGTGCGCCACCACGTCCAGCACCAGTAACCATCTTGAAGCAAACGCTGATACAATATCAATATTAGTATTGCTGACTAAGCTGCTTATTTATTTTGGTTTGGTTTGATGAGACAAGCTGGCAGTAACCCAGGCTAGCCTCAAACTTGCTATGTAGTGAAACTGACTGTGAACTCTTACACCTTCTGTCTCAACATCTGGAGTTATAGAGATTACAGGCATGAACATTATGGTGGGCTGGGAATTTCTATGAGAAAAAATAAAAATAAAAGTTTTCTTCTAAAAGATCATGGCGGAGTAGGTGCAGGTACTGAACGTCATTCTTAGGCTTAAGCTGAGACTTTTAAGATTTATCTATTTTATTTATATGAGTACACTATAGCAGAAGAGAACCTTGGATCCCTGTTAGAGATGGCTGTGAGCCACCATGTGGTTACTGGGAATTGAACTGGGGACCCCTGGCAGAGCAAGCAGTCAGTGCTTTTCAGCCCTGAGTCATCTCTCCAGCCCTGAAGATGTGACTTTTATCATATGAGATTTTATAATATTTTCATACCTTGACATTAAGGTTTCTGGAGTTTAAGGTTAATAAATATAACAAAAAGTGTTGGATCTGCTCCAAGAAAAAAATAACAAAAGCCCCAGTGAAGCAGAATACATCAGCCACTCACAGGCACTAACATCTGGGAGTCATGGGGCTATAGAGAAATAGTGCTAGAATACTTTTCCATCTACCATTGCAAAACAACTACAATTACTTTTAATAAATCACTAATATTATAACCAAAATAAAATTAATCAAGTAAAACAAACAAACAAACAAACAGTAAGTAACCAGACAGTAATGAGAGAATAAATATAATCTCAGTACATTATAGACATGTATGAAAATAAGATAAAATCTCTTATTTTGAATAATCAATAACTACTAATCTCAAAAAAAAACCACTTTACTACATTCAAAATCAAGACAGTTTTTTTTTATATTTCTAAGATACAAAAGAGTTTTAAAAAGGAAAAAGGGAAAAAAAAAAAAAAAAAAAGAACCAAATCCAAATCCCTATACAGCTGGACCAAGAGAGGCACTAGAGTTTAGTACACTTTACCGTGACCCTAGAGACCTTATACAAAGGGAAGACTGCAGCAATTAAAAGTTTACTGGCGGGCTAGAGAGATGGCTCATCGGTTAAGAACACCAACTGCCCTTCTGAAGGCCGTGAGTTCAGATCCCAGCAACCACATGATGGCTCACAACCATCCATTATGAGATCTGATACCCTCTTCTGGGGTGTCTGAAGACAGCTACAGCGTACTTACATATAATAAATAAATAAATCTAAAAAAAACAAAAAGTTTACTGGCACCTGAAATAATACTATATTTTTAAAAAGTGACACCCCCCACACATACACAAATAACTGTATTATACTTTAGAGATCACACAGCAAAGGATACGTATCCCATTCATGCCTGAGATCTTGAAGTCATCAATTAGCTGAACTACCATGTCTTTGTTTGGGTCACTGGGGTCACTTTCTCGAACCTATACAAAGAAAAATACATAAAAGAACAATGAGGTTTGCATATTGATTTTCGTTTTTGGTTTTCCCAAACCAAAAGAAGTGTTAGTATCAGCCCAAGCTGGCCCAAAGCTGAGCAAGCCCTGTGGTTCAGCTCCCCGAGTGCTGGGATTCCACGTGTGCATGACCATGTCCAAACAGTACACACGTTTACAGAGACGGTTAAGAACATGTACTGTTCTCCCAGAGGACCTGAGTTCAATTGCCATCACACACGTCTGAACGGCCTGTGACCACAACTCTAGAGGAGCCAACGGCTCTTAACTCCAATAGCATGCATGTACACACACACACACACACACACACACACACACACACAAAAGTAAATGAAAATGGAGCTTTTCTGTCATGATATCAATCAACAAGGCCATTTTTTCAAATAAAAGACTTGGATTTGGCAGGAGTACCGGTGCTGCTCCTCACTGGCTAGAGCACTTAGGAAAGCGGGCCCTATGCCTTGCCTGGGCAACACACTGGTGAAGGTATGCGGGAGCCACCCCACCCGCACTGGCTCTGGCTCTTCGAGGCTGCAACACTTGGTGAACTAGCTGGGGCATACCTCACCCTGGCGGTGTGTGTGTAGGAGAGAGCTGGCAGGCTGACAGAGTAAAGGCTATGCAGTAGTTAGTCATTTCCTTTTTTGTATCACCCATTATTGGTTGATTACTTACGCATTTGAGCAGTTTAATTTCATCCAAGGCTGTCTCTGTATAATGCTGGGCACTTTTTACAACTTTCATTGCAACAAATCTTTTCCCTCTTTAGATAAAAAAAAGAAAGCATAGTTATTTATATTATCAGTATTAGAAGTGATTGCTATAGTGAGATGTAGCCAATTAGTAGCCAACAAATTGAAGCTGCCAATAAGCTTTCCCTTAAAATAGTGCCATTCCACTAAGTTGTCTTCATGCTGTGGCAAATGCGCCGTTACACACCCACACATGCATCATGTACACATATATGCAGCAATAACATTTAATTAAAATTCACATCTTTCAAGTTTGAGCAACACAAGTAAGTGTTCATGAGTTAGATGATGTCATTTATGTTTGCTCTTTCAATTCTAATTAACATAGGGTGGATAAGAAAACTGTCAGCTAACACAGACACTAAGGGAAAAGTATCCCTGTATATTTGTTCATGTGTGTTCATGCACTCGCACGCGCGCACACACACACACAACTACATATGAATATATATACTACACAAAGCAACAATGATATTTCCTGCTTTGGGTCCATGTGGCTTTTAACTAATGTTACAGAATAATAAGCTGGAAGACCTGTTCATTTTCAATTTGTATTTGATTTTTTTCTGACATGAATTAAGTAATAGAAAAGTAATACAGCTCTGATGTAAAGCTTAAAAACTAGCAAACAGCCAGGCGGTGGTGGTGCACGCCTTTAGTCCCAGCACTTGGGAGGCAGAGGCAGGTGGATTTCTGAGTTCGAGGCCAGCCTGGTCTACAAAGTGAGTTCCAGGACAGCCAGGGCTACACAGAGAAACTCTGTCTACAAACAAACAAAAAAAAAAACGAAACAAAAAAAACCTAGCAAACAAACTACAATTAGCATTTTTTAAAAATATACGCAAAGCATGTAAAAGTAGGGTGGTGGTGACGGATCTAGTTAGCTGCAGGGCCCTGTGCCAAGCATAAGCAGCACCTCGAATGCCACCAGGTAGCATGACCCTTGCTATATCATCTTAAAAGCAGACGCAGTGGTTTGTATGGGCTTGGTTGGCCCGGGGAGTGGCACAATTAGGAGTGGAGCAATGGTAGAGTAGGTGTGGCCTTGTTGGAGGGTATGTCACTGTGGGGGTGGGCCTATGCTCAAGCTTTGCCCAGTTTGGAAGAGAGGGTCTGCCCCTGGCTGCCTTCAGATTACAATGTAGAACTCTCAGCTCCTTCTCCCCTGCCATGCCTGCTTCCACACTGTAATGCTTCCTGTTGTGATGAAGATGGAGTGAATCTTTGAACCTGTAGGTCAGTCACAATTAAATACTATCCTTTATAAAAGTTGCCATGATCATGGTGTCTTTTTACAGCAGTAAAACCCCAAGACAGATGTACAGCCAAGCACAACTTGAGAGCACATGATGACAAAGAACACTTACTGCATATCCCAGCACAGCCATACAGTAGAAAAGTGCCCCCATCCTAGCTTTCTAATGACATGATATCGACCATTGAAGAGATCTCCAATTTTCACTGGATGATAGCCACCTGAAAAAGAAAAACATCTCAGGAAAAAGACAACAAAGCCAGTTTTGGGTAAATTAAGGCTACATGGGGAGACCATCTTAAAGAAAGAAAGAAACCCCCTGCATACACAAACACACACAGAAACCAAAACCAACATCAGGTGGGAGACTCATGCTTAAAATTCCAGCACTTGGAGAAGGTACTCTGTGAGTTCAAGTTCGAATTATTTATTGAATTATAGGCCTGTCTAGACACTAAAATGAAACCTGGTATCAAACAAACGAAAATCTCAAGATGTTTTATCTACCTCAAGATACAAAGCATGATATATCAATGTGAAATGCTGCTGAAGCAAACCACGGGCATCTCTAACATTATACACCTGTACTGAAGATACAACACCCACTTCTGCCTAAAGAAACTAGAAACGGCAGTGGAAATGAGCCTAAAGTAAACCCAAGAAAGAACACGATATGACCTAAAAGCTATGAAATGAAAAACAATAAACAATGAAAAGGACTATTTGAGAAAACAAAAACAATGTGTTTCTGACCAAGGTAATAAGGGGAAATAGAAAAACTAAGGAAACAAAACCAGGTTACAAACATTAGGTACAATAGAGCCAACTCTGCCAAGTACCCTTAAGATATGGAAAGGACACAGAACATAAACACACACATGGCTTAGACACAGGGAACATAAGCAACACACATGACATGGCCACAGGGAACATAAGCACACACATGACACAGACACATACACAGGGAACATAAGCACACACATGATGTGGATACAGAATATAAACACACATGACACAGACACAGGGAACATAAACACACACGGCATAGACAAGGAATATAAAAACACATGACAGACATTGGGACCATAAACACACATATGACATGGGCACAGGGAACATAAGCACACACATGACACAGACACATACACAGGGAACATAAGCACACACATGACATGGACACGGAATATAAAAACACATGACAATGACACAGGGAACATAAACACACACATGGCATAGACAAGGAATATAAAAACACATGACAGACATTGGGACCATAAACACACATATGACATGGGCACAGGGAACATAAGCACACACATGACACAGACACATACACAGGGAACATAAGCACACACATGACATGGACACGGAATATAAAAACACATGACAATGACACAGGGAACATAAACACACACGAGATGGACACAAGGAACATAAACCCGTATGACTTGGACACAGGGAACATAAACACACATGACACAGACACATACCTTTAATGATACAAACAGTGAAATTTAACAACAAAAAACACCAATACTTCAAGAATCCCATTCTTATTTTTAGGTTTGAGTTCATTAAACACACTATGATAAAAAGTGCATAGTAGCTGGGTGTGCATGCCTGCAATCCCAGTACTTGGGAAGATGAGGCAGGTTTGAGGCTGGTCTCTGCTATACAGCAAGACCTCTTTAAAAAACAAAAACACACAGTGGGGGAGGAAAGGCATGGTGCAATTTTCTAAACACTATAGAAGAAATACTGCTGGCTCTGTACAATCGTTTCCATATCTCCCATGTGAGATGTCTGTCTACTGCACTGTATATATTTATTTTTAAAAGTTATTAAGTAATGTGAAGTATAGACTGCAAGTGACAGCTCCTTCTGCTGAGGATGCAGGCCAGCGAAGCACGGATCTGAGGAGGAAGTATTTCCTGACTCCCCTGGCTCAGGTCAAGTGTTTTCCCTGTGTTTTTCTTCTACCCTTCCATGAAGTCATCTCTGCTCTGTCACACAACACAACAGAATGTATTCGCTACGTATTTCTCCCTTCTGTTCCCAAAGAGATGGCAAACCCTTAAGAGATGCGGCACAGGCTTTCTATGAAGTCGGTATCCTCGGTGGCTTGTACATAGTACTTACTGGGACCATAACAGACAGAACATATAACAAGCACACAGACATGAATAAGAGGGAGGGGTTTTTGTTACATAAAACAGCAAGTGCAGAGTGTGCCTCACCTTTAAAATATAAGCTAAAATCAGGCTTAGTGACCTGTGTCTTTAACTGCAGCACTTGGAGTGGAGTCAAGTGGAGCTCAGAACCAGTCTAGTCTACACAGTAAATAGTTCAGATCAGGCAGGGCTATACAATGAGATTCTATCTACAGAGAGACAGGCAAACAAATAAGCAAGCAAACAAAAATCAAAACTTTTTAAGTTATTGTTGTAACAAAGGATGAGAGAGGAAAGCCTCATGAAGAAATCATGGAGATGGGTTTAAGTGGAGTAAGTTTTACATTAGGAAATAGAGAAGAAATAGACTGGAGAGTTGGCTCAGTGGTTAAGGGTACTGTCTGCTCTTCCAGAGGACCCAGGTTCAATTCCCAATATCCACATAGCAGCTCACAACTGTGTGTAACTCCAGTTCCAGGGAATCTGACACCCTCACACAGACATACATGCAGTCAAAACACAAATGTGTATAAAAGTAAATAAACCCTAAAAAATTAAAGAAAAAGAAAGAAAAAATAAAAAGAGGAAGTCACAGGTCTGGCTGAGAAGATCGTTCCCAAATTATACAAGAGTTTGGACTTAAAAAAAAGAGAGAGAGAGAGTGAGAGAGAGAGAGAGAGAGAGAGAGAGAGAGAGAGAGAGAGAGTTTGGAATTTGCTTTTTGGGGGAGAAATTAACAAAGTATCCCCTCCAGAGAGAGAGAGAGTGAGTTTGGAATTTGCTTTTTGGGGGAGAAATTAACAAAGTATCCCCTCCACACCATACCTCAGGTCTGGACAAGGAGAACCTAATTTAAATGTACCTCCTCACATAGTATCATCCAACACTACTGCTAAGGAAACTGCAAGGCATGTTATTGTATCAGATTGCACATTTTAGATGTATGGTACTTAAATAACCCATCATGATCTTCACAAACCTTTCAGAATTTTTCTAAATTTTTCTAAAACATAAAAATGTCATGTTGAGGGCTGGAGAGATGGCTCAGTGGTTAAGAGCACTGACTGCTCTTCCAAAGGTCCTGAGTTTAATTCCCAGCAAACACATAGTGGCTCACAACCATCTGTAATGGGGTCTGATGCCCTCTTCTGGATTCTGGAGTGTCTGAAGACAGCTACAGTGTACTTACATATAATAATATAAAAAAAAAAAAGTCATATTGACATTTCTATTTTCCTTCTTTTGAAAAAGTATCTGCCTGCCTTTACTTCTCAGTGCTGGGAGTACAGGCATGTAATACAATGCCAGGCTGAAAAACAATTTTTCTAGAAAGACTCTCATAAACGATAGTGTCCATGAAGAAAAAACAAGCCTTAGTTGCACTGATGTCCACACCCACCATGGTTGTTCCTCATTTCCATGAGAATGCTTCAGGAACGTGTGTGTGTGTGTGTGTGTGTGTGTGTGTGTGTGTGTGTGTGTCTGTGTGTGGTGTTGTGTTGGGGGAGGGGGGTTGGGGGGGGTTAAGTTGTTAAGAATTCTAAAAGTGCACATTAGTTAACATCAGATCATACATGGCTAATGGTCGATTTTTACAGACCTTGTCTACAGATTTACTTGAGTTCATTTAAACAAAATTTATTCTAAACCAGTCTCTACACTTCCTCAAGTATACATCACACACTAAACTGTGGCCTAACATGATCGCTGGGCAACTCCAGACTAACCTTTGAGTGTATCCAGGTAACAGAGCAGCTGGGTCTCAGCCAATAAGAGGCAGACACTGCCCAAACATGACCATATAAGGCAACTGGCAACTGCAGGGACCAGGTACTTTCTTGCCACTCCTTGTCCTATGAAAGCAACCCGCCTATGTGACAGAGTAGGGCATGTCTGCAAGGTTGCCCGGTTCTAAAGGTTGTTTTGTTTTGTTTTGTTTTCTGGTCCAAATAATCTATGCAAATTCAAAAGTTTTTCAGGCTTTTTGGTTGTTTTTTTTTTTTTTTTTTTTAATCTGTAATTTAAGTTACAAGCTTCTTACATATGTCTACATACAATTAACGGTCAGAGTTTGCTGTCAAGTATGTTAATTCCCCCCAAATTGTAGATTAAACAATTAAAAGAGTTTACACCAACATTTTCCTTTTAGTTGTTTTTGTCTTTTATTATTTCTTAAATACCAGATACAACCATTTCTCGCTTCAGGATTTCTTTGACAGAATAACGCATTACTCCATGAAAAACACTGTTAAATCATTTATCCTTCCCTTCGATTGAAAAACATCCTCTACAGAAATCAAATACAGTGGGAGGTGCGTGCGTGTGCGTGTCTGTGTGTGCATTTTTTAACATTACAGAAAAGTCTTCCAGCAATCTAATATATATGGTCATACCATCTTTATATTGAAATTTTTAATCTATTCAATATTTTTTAGTCCTTGGCAATTTTTATATTTTAACATCTTTGTGGGGACTTATTTACACTTATTATTTCTATTTCACTTACGACTGTTTTACCTGTATGTATGTATACCGTGTATTTGCCTGGTACTCACAGAGGCCAGAAGTAGGCATGAGATTTTATGGAACTGGAGTTACAAACAGCTGTCTGCAGCTAGGTGGGTATGGGAACTGAGCCCAGCACACTGCAGTGTCAACCACAATCCGCTGAGAGCACTTCTGCCCCATCTTTTTTGGTTTTCTTACTTTTATTGTGGGCAACAATAGAGCAGCAGCACTGTATGAGATCATTAATTTTTAATAATTAAACAACCTCACATAATTAAGCACTTAATCAATTGTTTAATTAAGAACATATGCTTTTACATATCAACTTGGACACTGGCAGCTCAATGACTTTCAGCTCATTTCTTAGTTCTCAATTATGCTCTGGATAAATAAAAGTACAATACATCACATTATGAACTGGAAAAAAAACATAACCAACGTTAGAATAAAAAAGTCTTAAATGGATGTAAGTCTAGTTCAGAAGCCAGAATCCACATGAGAAATACTGGGATTTTTTTTTTATCTGAACAACATGAAAATATATTAAAATCATATTTGTTACATCGCTGAGTGATTTAGTGTATCAGTGAGTATAATGCCAGTGACCAGTTTGACAATATCTGGCTGACATGGCCTAATAGAATTAAGGTCATGATTTTCTTTTTAACAAGTAAAAATATTCTTTAATATATAAAACTGTTATAATAGAAAGAAATAGAAAAACATTTTCTTGGCTATTTGAAGCTAAAAATGACATTGCATACATTTGAGACTTTAAAATGAATTAAAAACGAAATCCCTTCATCCAGTGTAGATTTATTGCTATTTCTAAGCTAATTTGATTTGTAAGATAGAAGAGTGAATCAGAGTATATAGTTACTAACCGGTACTGACATGTCTGCTGGTTAATTTAACTGTCAATTGTTTCCATAACCTAAGTCACCTGGAAAGAAGGAACATCAGCTCAAGAGTTGACTGTGGAACACTGTCTTATTTTTGATTGACATGGGAGAATCCAACCCACTGTGGATGTTGTCAATACTTGACAAGTATAAAGAAGCTGAATGAGCAGGAGGCAGAGAGAGAAAGCTAGTTTGCAGCATCCCTTGATGGCTCTGGCCTCTAAGTTCCTGTCCTGGCTTCCCCCAGTGAGGAACTATTGCATTTGATTTACCAAGCAACAAAAAGCAAGTTAGAATAATGTTACAGTACTCTAAAGCACATTTCCATCCATTAAAAAAAATAAAATAAAAAAAGCGCACACACACACACACACACGCCCCATAAATTAGCCTACAGACAATCATATGGAAGGAAGCATTTTCTCAGCTGAGTTCCCTCTTCCCAAATAACTCTAACTTGGGTCAAGCCGGCATAACACTATGTAGCACAAGCCCCATGCTTAAGCCCTTCCTTTCTTAATTTAAAGTCTAACATTAATTAATACTTCCCACCTTAGTTGTCATCTTCTGGGAGTACAGCACAAGTACCCTTGTGGCGACAGGTCCAGGAATGTGAGTCACACAGGCAGGACTGTCTGCTCAAGGGAAAGAAGGTAAACCTGTTCTTCCACCCAGAGAGCTGGGGCTCACAAGTGACGACGACTTGGTGCTCTGTGTTATATGCTAGCCAGGACATACCAAGCTTCTACAACCAAGACCAGAGGTAGCTAGTAATCTAAATGACCCTATCAGGCAGGAACTCCCCAAGACCCACAATCAGAACCAGAGGTACCTAATAGTCTAAATGACCCTTACATTATCCGAACAGCCAGGAGCTCCCCAAAGCTGCCACAACCAGGAACAGAGGTCAGTAGCCTGAATGACCTCTGTCTGTATGACTAAGAACAGGCCAGGGTCTTCTTCTGGCCCTTAAAGTAGCATAGGTAGTGCATCTCTAGAGCCCATCTTCTGGGAAGAAATGACACGTACCCTGAGTTGAGTTTCAATATAATTATGCCTCCTTGTGCACCCAGTATTATATTACATGAAGAAACTTTCTCCAGATTATACCATATTTAAATTTGCTGGGATAAACTGCCTGGCATCACTGTCTAGAAGGTTTGATCCACACGGATGAAGCCAATCTGAACCATGTTTTCATTCCTACTAATTGGCAGTTCATTTCCCTGCCTGCAACCTACAGAGACCTCCACAATCATCAAAGAGGTAAGACACATACCAACTTCTATATTCATGCATCTGGTATCCAGTAGTAGTAATAATATGGACATACTTTCTTAGAAGACATTAGATTTACATCTATGCCAAATTAAAAGTAGTAGATGAATGTATGCCTTAAGAAAAGAGGTTAGTTAGTAGTATCTATGTGTAAGTTATACATATTTGGGAGTCTGCATCATTCT